>NC_044989.1:34767646-36167646 GCF_008728515.1 Papio anubis | reverse complement strand
ATAAGAGTTATAAACTCCATGCCTAAAAGCTGTCCAGCAATAATATGAGTAAAACGTATTAGGACTGATTATGGCAAATCGAGTAGCCTGCACCTCTAAAACCAGCAGGCCCTACTCAGCCCCAGGCAATGTCGCCATATGGAGTACAGTCCTAATATTGCCACATTGTCCAATTTCTCTGAAAGATAGAAATTTATATTTTTATTTAATCTTCTAACTTAAAAAAAGATTGGCAAGTTATTTGAGTTTTTTAATAAAACATAGTGTGGGCCAAACACACAGAAATCCATGAGAGGACTCAGAACTGTGAGATGCAGCTTCCTGATGGGTTTTCATTGCTGTAGTGCACACAGTAGGTCCTTGATGGAATCTTGATTGACTGTAAAAATTGAGGAATCATAGTAAATTGAAGGATTGAGGGAATATTCTAAAATAGATGTGAAATCAGTATGTTGAAGAGGTATCTGCACTCTTGCAGCTGTTCATTGCACTGTTCACTGCAGGACTATTTACAATAGCCAGGATACGGAATCAACTTCAATGTCCATCTATATATGAATGGATAAAGAAAATATGGTATATATACACAATAAAATAGTGCTCAACCTCAAAATAGAAGGAAATCCTGTCATTTGCAGGAACATGGGTGAAACTGGAGGATATTTTGCTAAGTGAAATAAGCCAGGCAAAGAAAGACAAATAATACATGATCTCACGTATATGTGGAATTTTAAAAAGTAGAACTCACAAAAGGAGATAGTACAATCATAGTTACCAGAGGTTGGGGATGGGGTGGGGGACGGGAAGATGTTGGTCAAAGGGTACAAAGCTTCAGCTAGCTGGAGAAATAAGTGTTTGAGATCTATTGCACAGCATGGTGACTACAGTTAATAATAATGTATTATGTATTTCAAACTTGCTAAGAGTAAATTTTAAATATTCTCACCACAAAAAATAACTATGTGAAGTGAGAGGTATGTTAATTAGCTTGATTTAATCATCCCACAATGCTTACATAAATCTAAACATCACACTGCACCCATAAATATATATAATTTTTATTTGTTAATTAAAAATAATAAGAAATTGTCAGTTTCCTAATTTGAAATTTTCCTGATATCATCCTGTTATCGATTTTTAGTTTTTAAAATTATGGTCAGAGAAAATGTTGGTATTACTTGAATCCTTATAAGTTTATTAAGATTTGTTTTACAGTCCAGAATATAGTCTTTCTAGGTAAATGTTTCATGTCTACTTAGATTGTGTATTTTGTTGCTCTTATAAATAACAATTAGGTGAAAAAAAAATAGCCATGTGAGACCCTCAAGGGGAGTTGGTAATTGACGGATAGGAAAATATAAAATAATAGCTAAAGATCAAAGAGGCACCATCTGGGTAATGGGGGACATCATCCCCAGAGGGGCCTTGGGATACAGTAAATTGCGTTCTTGTAGATTTCCTGATTCTTTAGGAGAAAAGATGACGGGCAGGAAAGTAGGCAAGAAGATGGGAAGTGCCATAGGAGGAAAAAACAAACCCCAAAATAAGGGAACAGTTTTTCCTAGATCCCTAAGTCATGCTTTTCCATTTTACCAGGTTATTTCTAAATTAAGGTAACAACCTCACAGCTTTTTACGATATACAGAACATTAGTTGAGCCTTGGTTGCAGGTGTCAATATAGTATTTGGCTCTACTACAAATTCAGGTGGTGATTATTGATGTTCTGCCTGTGATTAAGAAAGTAGTAGAGTTTGAAGCTACCATTTTAGATCCAAATAAATGTGGTTCTCTGACTTCATTGGCAGGAAAAAAAGCTTGTCAATGATGCAGGCAAATGACTCACTTTTGATGTGATTCAACTTTATGGAACCTTCAATTCTTTATGACTTATAAAAACCATTTTAAATCAGTTAAGTTCCATTTCTTTGATGATTTCTTTATCACAGAGGGAGACCCTTAGATAATTGCAAAGGGATGAGTCATAATGAGTTTTCATTGATGCATGTTGCCTCTCATCACCAATTCCACTGATACCCTATAGGGAGAATAAAGAGCCTCTCGTCTCACTATTTGATGGCATAAAAAGGCCTACATCTGACACCTAGAGCTTTAGTCTGCCCTTTCTGAACCAGATAGACCTGCCTAGAGACAAAAAGGAAAAGGGCTTTGTTCCCTGACCCCTCCTCCCTAGGAAAGCTCTAATCCAGTCAATTTTATTCCTGATGGATTAGAAAATACCCAGACACTGTGCTGCATCATTATCCTTCCAGACATTCGTCCCACATTTGCACCTGCTCTCAGTTCCTATTCCATTGAGACAGAAGACTTAAATGTGGTCCAATCCTACGTTTACTGTGAAAGGTTTCTTTGTTCTTGAAATATTAGCTATTCCATCATCGGTTCACCTGGGATTTAACCGTAAGACAGAATTTTACCCTTCAATTCCACAAGTAATTGAGAAATGAGTGTTTGAAAATAGTGTAAACGATATAGGGATTTTTTTTCCTTCAATTTTTGAATCCTCAAATCCTACAGCACTTGATGACTATGAAGCACTCAGTAAATGTTTGCTGAACTAGGCAGGGGACTCCAGAAATATTTGTGTACATGTACATGGATGAGTTTTGAAGATACACTTATATTTAGATAACTTTTATGGATTTGGAGGAGTCTGAGGAGGATACTATTGAATTAATACAACACTCTACTGATATAGAATAGTGAATTCTGGTAACTATAACCATCTTCCAGAATTCCACAAGTAAGTGAATAGAGGCTTTTAAATAACAAGAGGGAGAAAAAGCTGTCCCAAAGCCTATGCACTTACAACCTATGTACACAGCGCCAAAATTACTGAATTAAAGAGCTTGGTCTTTTAGTTTTGCTATTAATCTTTACATTGTTTTATTTCTCTGGATTACTGAGAGTTTCTTGATTTCCCCTAAAATTTTGCACTAGCTACTGGTTTATGAGCTTAGCATGTCAATTACTGAGCCCCAATGTCAGTAAGGGTCTATAGAGTTTGTGTAACTTATACTTTAAGTACCTGATGGTGCAGATGAGCTGTTGCATTTATAAACTCCTCTTCAGATATGATATTCTTGAAAAGAAGCTTTTTAAAAATGGTTTTTGTAGTTTTTACTGCTTTTTACTTAGAATTAACCATCCAGTGTCATCGTACTATAACTGTATTGATAAATCTTATTATTATTATTTGTTTTTTGGAGACATGGTTTCACTCTGTCCACCCAGAGACAGAGCCCCTTTCCTTTCAGTCTCTCTGCAAGCCCATCTGGTTCAGAAAGGGCAGGCTAAAGCTCTAGGTGTCAGGCATAGGCCTTTTTACGCCATCAAATAGTGAGACGAGAGGCTCTTTAGGTTCCCTGTAGGATTTATCAGTGAAATTAGTGATGATAGGCAATATGCACCAGAGGAGTGCAGGGCACAATCATAGCTCACTGTCGCCTCAAACTACTGGGCTCAAGGAACTCTCCCACCTTCACCTCCTGAGTAGCTGGGACTACAGGGACATGCTTCCGTGCTTGGCTAATTTTTTTTTATTTTTGTAGAGACAGGGGGCGTCTCATGATGTTGCCCAGGCTGATCTCGAACTCCTGGCTTCAAGTGTTCCTCTACCTTGGCCTCCCAAAGTACTGGAATTATAGGCATAAGCCATGCCAATGACTGATAAATCTTAAAATGAAAATCACAAACACATATCTGCCAGAAAAAATAGGTGATGGAATTTGTCAACAACTGTTGAATAATTGATTTCTATGAGTTTGATTGTATTTTGCTATCTAGTTGTGCTTTAGGCAATACGCTCTCCTTAGTCATCAGCATTTGGGGGTCAAAATATCAGCCCCGTTAACCTTCCTTTTCAACTACAATGAAACATATATAATGCCAGTCCCTTTGGACCACCGTATGACTGTTTTTAAGCAAAGTATTTGCTACCAGAAAACAATATAGTTACTATTTTACAAAAGTCACATTTTCCGCAAATTATTTAGTTCATAGAAATGTTTTTACCTTTTAAATTATAAATACCTCTGAATGTTTTTAACAATTAATGGTATTAATCCTGTGGATGAACTTTCTGAAAGTCTAGAGACGAGGATATATTTTTTTCTCTTTTCTAGTCATAGAGGTCTGGTAGGTAACCGTTCAATGCTGGCTAATTGTGTGTCAGGAAAGTCAACAGGTTAAGGGAGTTAAGGGATCAAGTTCAGAGAGCACAAGCAATCTTCGTAGACCGGGGAGGTGAAGTTAGAGATCTTCCTGACAAAAAGTGTAACGGACTAAAATAGGCACAGGTCATGGCAAATAACAGAGGCATATTTTTCTTTCCTTTGTTGGCTTGTTTGCTTTGTTTTAGGACTACTTTCATACCCCTAGAGAACAGGATGATTTGCGTCATCTCTGGTGTAGTGGAAAAAGCGTATGTTGAGGACCCAAAAGACCTGGTTTAGCCGGATGACTCTGCTCAGTGTCTCTATAACCTTGAGGTAGTCACTCCATCCTTTCAGACTTGCTTTCCTTATTTACAAAATTAACGCTTTAAAAAAAACCAATCCCTTCAAATCTAGTCTTATAGAGAAGCCCAATACATTTAGACAGATAAAAGCAGAGCTACTCTGTTGGAAATGAGGTAGGGAGTCATCCCCAAACCCAGCCCACTGAGTTCTTCCCTTAGATCCTATCTTACTCCTCTAAGTTTGGCGGAAAAATCTCTAGGCCTTAGGCGAGCATCCTTAAACCACGTGAGGGAGAGAAAAGATTGAAAGCCATGAATACGACCTTAAGGGATGAATCAAAATTCATTTTGTTTTCATGTTCCTTCTGTCTCTCTTCCTTCTTTTGCCTTTTCCTCCTTTTTCCTTTTGCTTCTTTAAAAGTCCTGAATAATTGCTTTTATGCAATTTTGTTTATTTTATTCTAATTACTTTTAATTACTTTTTCTCTGTGAGTCACGTTCACTCACTCTCATTGGCATGTATATGCGAAATCTGTGTTGCCAACAATGCCTTTTTAAAAAAACACTTTTTTTTTGAGACTGAGTTTCACTCTTGTCGCCCTGGCTGGAGTGCAATGGCGCGATCTCAGCTCACTGCAACCTCCGGCTCCCAGTTTTGATTGATTCTCTGGCCTCAGTCCCCTGAGTGGTTGGGATAACAGGAATGCGCCACCACGCCTGGCTAATTTTTTTGTTTTGTATTTTTAGTAGAGACGGGGTTTCACCATGTTGGCCAGGCTGTTCTAGAACTCCTGACCTCAGGTGATCCACTCACCTCGGCCTCCCAAAGTGCTGGGATTACAGGCCTGTGCCACTGCATCCAGACTAAAAAAATACTTTTAATTTTTATGGATGTATAATCGTTGTGCATATTTATGGGTACATGTGATATTTTGATACAAGTATATAATGTGTAATGACCAAATCAGGACATCACCTCAAGTATTTATTATTTCTTTGTGTTAGGAACTTTCCAATTCCATTCTTTTAGTTATTTTGAAATATACAATAAATTATTGTTAACTATAGCCACTCTATTGTGCTACCAAACACTAAATCTTATTCCTTCTATCTAACTGTACTTTTGTACCTATTAACCAACTCCTCTTTATTCCCCACACCCCACTACCCTTCCCAGAATCTGTTAACCATCATTCTACTCTCTCTGAGTTCAATTTTTTTAAAGCATCCACACATGAGCGAGAACATGTGATATTTGTCTTTCTGTGATTGATTTAAAGACACTTAACATAATGTCCTCTATTTCATCAATGTTTCTTCGAATGATAAGATTTCATTCTTTTTTACGGTTGAACAAGATTCCACTGTGTATCTGTAAACAACCCATCAGATTTGGTATTTGCTGAGGTCTGCTTTGTGATTTATAGAGCCTCTAGCTGTGTCCTCACCTGGTGGAAGGGCAAGACAGCTCTCTGGGGTCTCTTTTATAAGGACACTAATCCTATTCACAAGAGCTCTACCCTTGTGACCTACTCACCTCCCAAAATGCCACACCTTTTAATATCATCACCTTCAAGTTAGAATTTCAACATGAATTCTGAGGAAGACACAAACATTCAGACCATAGCAATAATTTAGTTTAAAATATTATTTTCTGATTTAAATGGCAATGTTTTACATTGACATGTGACTTATTTTGGAACTGTATTTTTTAGTTTCAAAATATGATTTTTCAAGCTATCTTTTGTTATTAATTTCTTCTCCTTCTTTTTTGAGACAGAATCTGGCTGTGTCACCCAAGTTGGTGTGCAGCGGCATGATCATGGCTGACTGCAGCCTCTACCTCCTAGGCTTCATGCTATTCTCCTGCCTCAGCCTCCCGAGTAGCTGTGACTACATAGTTATTAACTTCTAATTAAATGGAATTGTTGCCAGAGACCATAGACTGTGATTTCAATTATTTAAAATGTGTCAAAGCTTGTTAATTACCCAGAATATAGTTAATTTTTACAAATGTCCAGTGTATTTTAAAAAATAGTCTACAGTTTTTGGGTAAGTTGTTCTAAACAGTATTAATTTAATTGATCAAATTAATTAATTATGTTATTCAAATATTCTATATTTTTACTGAATTTTGTCAGCTTGTTCTATCAATTACTGAGCGTGATGTGTTAAAAATTCCTCCAATATGTAGAATTATTTCTTCTTTTAGTCCTATAGAGATTTTGCATTGAAGAATTGAAGATTTTATTTTTTTTTTTTTTGAGACAGAGTTTCACTCTTGTCGCTCAGGTTGGAGTGCAACGGTACGATCTCAGCTCACTGCAACCTCTGCCTCCCGGGTTGAAGCAATTCTCCTGCCTCAGCCTTCCCAGTAGCTGAGATTATAGGTGCCCACCAACATGCCTGGCTAATTTTTGTATTTTTCGTAGAGACGGGGTTTCACCTTGTTGGCCAGGCTGGTCTTGAACTCCTGACTTCAGGTGATCCACCCGCCTCAGCCTCCCAAAGTGCTGGGATTATAGTCATAAGCCACCGCCCCCGGCCAAAACTATTTTATTAGATGGCGAAACTTTATAAAATTTGATACCTTTGTAGTAAATATTTTGTCTTTATGGTGTATACTTCTTTCTCTCTAGTAGTGCTTTTTCTCTTAAATTTTACTTTGATATTAGTGTAATGACACAAGCTTTCTCTTGGTCATGATCTTCTTTGCTTTTCAAGTTTACTATATCCTTATTGTCTTATGTATGACATATAAAATTACTTTAAAATGCAGTCTGACAACATATGTCTTTGAACTGGAATATTTAGTTCATTTGCTTTAATTACTGATATATTGTGGTTTAAATTTGCAATCTTACTGTTCTATGCAGTCATGCATCACTTAACGATGGGGATATATTCTAAGAAGTTTGGCCATTTCATCATTGTGCCAGCATCATAGAGCGTACTTACACAAACCTAGGTGGTATACCCTACTACACACCCAGATTATATCGTATAGCCTATTGCTTGTATGCTACAAACCTGTGCAGCTTGTTACTGTACTGCAGGCAATTTTAGCACAGTGGTATTTGTGTATCTAAACATAGAAAAGGTGCAGTAAAAGTATGGTATAAAATACACACACACACACACACAAAGGTACACCATATAGGGCGCCTACCGTGAATGGAGTTTTCAAGCCTGAACGTTGCTCTGTGTGCGTCAGTGAGTGAGTGGTGAGTGAATGTGAAGTCCTAGGATATTACTCTAAGCTAATATAGACTTTATAAACACTGTATACTTAAGCTACATGAAATTTATAAAACATATTTTCTTTAATTATACTGTAACTTTTTAAATTTATAATTTTTTTAATTTTTAGAAACTTTTTGACTCTTTTAATAACACTTAGCTTAAAACACAAATACATTGTAGAGCTGCACAAAATTATTCTCTTTCCTTATATCTTTATTGTATATGCTTTTTTCTATTTTTAAATCTTTAAATTTATTTTTTGCTTTTTAAACTTTTTTGTCAAAAATGAAGACACCACATACACTAGTCCAGGCCTACACACGGTCAGGATCATCAATATCACTGCCTTCCACCTCCACACCTTGTCCCACTGGGAGGTCTTCAGGGGCAGGAGCAAGTATGGAGCTGTCATCTCCTCTGGTAACAATGCCTTCTTTGGAATACCTCCTGAAGGACCTGCCTAAGGCTGTTACGCAGTTAGCCTTTTTTTTTTTTTTGGTATAAGTA
This sequence comes from Papio anubis, assembly GCF_008728515.1. Taxonomy (NCBI): domain Eukaryota; kingdom Metazoa; phylum Chordata; class Mammalia; order Primates; family Cercopithecidae; genus Papio; species Papio anubis. The sequence goes on along the minus strand of NC_044989.1, from coordinate 36,159,418 downwards.
CAAGGATTATACTGTAAAATCACAATAAAAAGAATAGTATAGTGAATATGTACACCAGTAACACAGTTACTTATGACTATCAAGTACTATGTATTGTATATAATCGTATACGCTAAACTTTTATATGACTGGCAGTGGAGTAAATTTGTTTAAACTAGCATCACCAGAAACACATGACTAATGTGTTGCAGTATAATGTTACATTGCCATTATGATGGCTACAATGTCAGAAAGAAATAGGAATTTTTCAACTCCATTATAATCTTCTGGGACCACTGTTGTATATACACGTGGTCCATCATTGACTGAAACGTTGTTATGTAGTACATGACTGAATTTCTTTTTCTCTCCTTTTTTTATCTGTTTGTATCATTCTATTATTTTTCTTCAGTGTGTTTAGAGGATGTACACTCATACTATCTTCTCAATAGTTATCTACAGACAAGAGTATATGTATGTATATACACTCTTGCATATGAATCTACAGACAAGAGTATATGTATGCATATATACTCTTGTATATGTAAGGACATATACTCTTGTCTGTAAATAACTATTGACAATGCAGTCTACTTAGAACACTTTAATTCTCTCCCCTTCCAACCTATATGCCATTTTTGTATTGTATTTTATTTTAATGTATATTTTAATTTCAAGACATTACTAATATTGATGTACTCAATCAATATCAATTTATATTTTCCTGAATTTCAGTGCTTTCTTTTCCTTTCTTTATTGAAGATTCCTCATCTGAGATAATTATCTTTCACTACTTACTTTAACGTACCCTTCACTAAAAACTACCCTTTACTATTTTCTTTAATGTGGGTCTGATGATAATAAACGTTATCATATTTGTTTTTCTGAAGATCTATCTATGGTTACCTTAATTTTTAAATGATATTTTCCTCTTGGAACATAATTTTACATTATCTGAGCTTTTCCCTCAGTATTTTGAAGATATCCCAGGTCTTCTGAATTTTACAGTTTTTGTTGAGGAGTCAGAGGTTAGTGAAATGGTTGATCCTTAAAAGATCTTTAGCTTTGTTTTAGTATTAGTAGTTTTAATATAAGGTGCCTATGTGTAGTTTTGTTTTGTTTTGCTTTATTTTATTTTATTATTTTATCTTGCTTGAAGTTCTCAGGGTTTCTAGAATCTGTGGCTTAATGTTTCTCATTCGTTTTGAAGATTTTTCAGCAGTTACCTCTTCACTGTTGCTTCCGTCTCATCCCCTGTTTTCCTCTGCCACTCCAAATCTGTGCGTATTAGATTTAATGACTATTTTCTATGTGTCTGTTTTTTTCCCTTCCTTTTATTTTTTCAGTGGTCAGCTGTCTTTATATTTCCTTTGAGGCACTTTTTGATCTATCTTCTATTTTGCCACTATCCCCTTAGGCATGCCTAATGTGCTCTCAAACCCACTGATTTCTTATTTTTGGTTACTTTATTTTTCAGTTCTAGAATTTGCATTTGGTGCTATGTCAGTAGATTTTACTTTTATGCTAAAATTTTTAATCAATTTTTTATTGCTCAAACACAGTAAGTATAGTTATTTTTTTAAGTCTGTGTTGACAATTTGAATATATTAGCTTCAGGGGTCTGTTTCTGTTGTCTACTGCTTCTATTGTTTCTGTTCATATAGTCTTATCTCCTCATCCTTACATGCCCTGTTGTTTATGATTGTATGTGAGGCATTATATTTGCAAAATTATGTGTCGAAACAATGTATGGCCTAGATAATGCTATCTTCTTTCAGAGAAGGACTTATAATTTGCTTCTGCCAGGTACCTAAGGGCACTGGCAATTTATGAACACTTTAATTCCAATTTTAGAGATAAAACATATTTGAACCTGAGCTTTTTAGTACCTATGAAGACCTATGTACTTCCTCCTTGGAGTTCACCCTTATTTCTAATTGTAAACCTATTATGCTCTCAACCCAAGGGAAAAGAGGGTGACCAGGGCCTCTATTAGTAGGCTATGACTTCCAATTTCTATCCACTTAGCCCCAGAAGATGACCCAAAACACTCCTCACTTTCTTGGCCATCCTCTCTGAAATTGATAGGTGTTGCCAAGGAAAAGGAGCTTGAAAAGTCGGGCTCACCTTTCTATGTATCTACACTCCTCCATACCGAGTTCTGACAGTTCTTCACTATTTCGTTAGTTTTCGAATGTCTAGTAGTTTTAACTGTTCCAAGGGGGAATGTTGGTTTAAATTATCCAGTCTGCTATTAACGGAGGTCACTGACTCAATAAATATGTGCATATAATTTTTTGTTTTATAGGTTATTCCTGGAGTGTCCTAATCCCTGCATCAGTATTTATAGAAATGCATGGAATACTAGGCATTCACTCTTCCCAGGAGCCATATCAAAACGTTTTATTCACATTGAAGAAAACATAGATATGGGACATAAGTTCTATAGGCTGCATCTAGATTCTTGAGAATTCCTGGAAATGAGAGACTTTAGCCCTAGTCATCCTACCCTGAAATGATTACGTAAGCCCTCCTAAATGACTATGTAAAACTGTGAGGTACAACCTATTCCTGTTTTCACACTACCCATTCTCCCAAATTTCCTAAGGTCTCTTTATATGCACTAAGTTCTGTTTCCTTCAAAAGCCAAGCTGAATATCTTTTCAAGGGGGCATATAGTACAACTATTTCAAGGCTATCCTTTATAGATGTAATAAGGATTAGCACGGGAATAACTACTGAAATCTGTCCCAGCTAAACCTCTCACCCCCCTTTCTACTATCACTGGCTTTAATCCCCCACTGGTTTATGAAACTCTCAATTCACCTTATATTCATGCCAAGGATCCACAGATAATATAGTAGTTTCTGTGTGCCCACCCTGGTTTTTAATCAGTTGCTAACATCCTAGTTAATTCTACCAGAAGAGATGACAACTAGTTCTTTTTTTTTTTTTTTTTTTTTTTTTTTTTTTTAATTGAGAAGGAATCTCACTCTGTCTCAGGCTGGAGTGCGGCGGCGCAATCTCGGCTCACTGAAACCTCCGCCTCCCGGTTTCAAGAGATTCTCCTGCCTCAGCCTCCCAAGTAGCTGGGACTGCAGGCGCCTGCCACCACACCTGGCTAATTTTTTTGTATTTTTAGTAGAGACAAGGTTTCACTATGTTGGCCAGGCTGCTGGTCTCGAGCTCCTGACCTCGTGATCCGCCCACCTCGGCCTGCCAAAGTACTGGGATGAACCACCGTGCCCCGCCGACAACTAGTTCTTTAACTGGTTTTCACCACAGGCATTTTCTCCTCTGTGACTTTTGCTTTAGCTGAGAGAGGCTTTTTTCTGGTCCCCGGGCTCATCTTTCCCTTTTTATTTCTTGGCCAGTTTTCTGAGAGCCTTACTTCCAAAATTTCTCCAACACATGCTTTTTACAAACTCAAACAAAACAAAAACATGAACAAGCCCAATACAAAATACAGCCATTCTTTATTTCCTTTCTTGTCCCTTATGTTATTAGTAGTCAGTTCCAAAAGCATGGCATGGAGGCTGAGGCGTATAGTGCTTCAATGTAATCCCACCTGGGAGATTCCATCACTGTTTTTAGCATCAAATACCATCCATTTGCAAATGATTAATATTTATATCTTTAGCTTATACGTTTTTTTCTGAACTCTAGACCTGAAGTTCAACTGCTTTTTCACATATCCTTTAGATATTTTAAGGTACCCTACACTCAATGGATCTGAAACAAATATGATGTTCTCCCAAGTTGGCTTTTTTTCCAGTCATTCTTACTTAAGGAAACATTATTGCCATCTGTCGTCTTTAAAATAAAAAAAAAACAAAACTGTATTTGAAGTTTTTTTCTTTTATTGAATAGACTATTTCTTAGAGAAATTTTAGTTTTAGAGAAAAGTTGAGGAGAAAATACAGAGTTTCCATGTATACCCGCTCTTTCTGTACTTAGTTAACATTATTTTGCACTGATGTGATACGTTGGTTATTTTTATAAACCAACATTGATACATTATTATTAACCAGAGTCTATAGTTTACGTTAGGATTTACTCATGGTACTGTATAGTTCTACTGGTTTGGCCAAACATACAATGTCATATATTCACCTTATATTATCATTCAGAATAGCTTCACTCCCCTAAAAATCCCCCATGGTCCACTTACTTATCCCTTCATCCCTTCCTGAAACCCTGAACCATGGCAATCACTTACTTTTTTATTTTTTATTTATTTTTTTACTGTATCCATAGCTTCGCCTCTTCTAAAATGTCACATAATTGAAATCGTAGAGCATGTAGCCTTTTCAGATTGGCTTCTTTCACTTAGCAATATGCATTAATGTTTCCTTCATGTCTTTTTGTTCCTTGATAGATCAATCCTTTTTATTGCTAAATAATATTCGATTGTATGAATGTACTACAATCTGTTTACCCATTCACTTACTGAAGGACATCTTAATTGCTTCCACATTTTCGCAATTATGAATAAAAGCTGTTATAAACATTAGTGTATAGGTTTCTGTGTGAACATATTCTTCAGCTCATTTAGAAAAATAACTGGGAGTGCAATCCTGGATCATATGTTTAGATTATGTTTAGCTTTGTCAGAAACTGCCAACCTGTCTTCCAAAGTGGTTGTACCATTTTGCATTTCCACCAGTAATGAATGTGAGTTCCTTTTGCTACACATTCTTGTCAGCATGTGATGCCAGAGCTTTGGATTTTAGCCATTCTAATAGGTGTGTAGTGTTGTCTCATTACTGAAATCCATTTACTTTTATAAAGCAGAGTATCTCTCCTTGATACTTTTCTCTCCCTCAATTCCTGTTGTCAGTGTTCTGCGGATTTTCCTTCTGTGTGTATTTACATTTCACCTACTTTCTATCTTCATAACTTCAACCCTAGTCCAAATTATTATTATCTCTGAATTACCTCAAAGCTCTCCTGCCCCTAAATAATGTAACCAAAGCAACTTTTTCAAAAAGCAAATCTGATTATGGAACTTCATCCCTGATTTCTGGAAACTTCCCACAAGATTCACATTGTGCTTAAGATAAAACCAAAATTCATGTCATGACCTACAACGTGCTGCGTGGCATGGCTGTCTGCTACTAACTTCTTCAGTCTCTTCCTGAACCATGCCACTCTCCTGCCATCTCTGTACTAATCCGCTGGTCCTAGTGACAGCCTTGAGAGCAGCATCTTTTCTGCTGGTTATGATTTTCATCCTTATTATGCCCTGCTCCACTCCACTCTCTTATCTAGTTCATTTCTATACATCCTTTCTCTCTAAGCACAAATGTTACATTTTAAGGGAGACTCCTGTGAATTCACCAAATAGGTGGATTCCCCTATTATCCTTACATGATCCCATATATCTTGTGTGAAAATTGTGATATTATATTTGTTTTTATGATTATTTGATGGATGTTTGACTCCCATTCTAGACTCTGAATTTGAAAAGAAGTAAGGATTCTGCATGTTTGTTTGTTTTTTAATTATTCATTTAAAATTCAATGAAATTTAAAATTAGTGTATCCTCAACAACTAACATCTTGCCTGGCACCAAGTAGATGCCTCATAAAACATTGTTGAATAAATGTTTTGTCCTAGCTGAGAATGAGATTGATTAGTCAGAAATCAAAATATAGGGGGATTATAAGCTATATAGTGAGAAAAATCTAAGTAGATACAAAGTAAAAGAGAAAAAGAAGGAATTTTTAAAAACCATAATTATAGTTGCATGGCTTTTTCTTTTTGTTCTCATACATAAGAGACCAATAGAGAGGTAACAGTTACTTAGGGGAAGATTGAGGTATCCTAAAAGTGATGGCAGTCTTTTAAAAATATTTATTTATTTACTTATTCTGAGGTGGTGTCTCGCTCTGTCACCAGGCTGGAGTGGCGTGGCATGATCTCAGCTCACTGCAACCTCTGCCTCCCAGGTTCAAGTGATTCTCCTGCCTCAGCCTCCCAAGTAGCTGGGACTACAGGTGCACGCCACCATGCCCAGCTAATTTTTGTAGTTTTAGTAGAGATGGGGTTTCACCATGTTGGCCAGAATGGTCTCGATCTCTTGACCTTGTGATCTGCCTACCTTTGTCTCCCAAAGCGCTGGGATTACAGGCATGAGCCACCGTGCCTGGCCTTTTTGTTTTGTTTTGTTTTGTTTTGTTTTTTTAATCAAACTGCTGCTTTTCTTTCCTTATAAATCTAGGAGGTTTTCAATTTTTTCTATTTGGATGAAATGCAAAACCTATAGTTTTTATTGGCCCGATCCCTGGATCCATTAATTCTTTCTTAATCGTGATGCCTCTCTTGTATTATTTCCAGGTTGAAAGAACACAAGCATATGTGTCTGTGGCCCAACAGGTTACAAGAACGTAATAGAAAACAGCCCATTGTCATCCTTTAAAGCCCATTCCCAGATGTCTGTTCCACACACTGAGGTTATTTGTATGTGCTGAAATTTTTGCTAGACCTGGGACCACATTGTGCTGGAAGTGTATTTCTCACTGTTTTTAAAAAATTAATTTATTTAAATGAACAAATATCTTTCTTAATAAAGGATCTGCATTTCCTCTGAGATCTGTCAAGTAGCTAACATACAGCCCTGTACTTTTAAGATGTTTGTGAATTATTAAGGCATTGAGAAATAACTGTGCTTTGGGATTATTTTCCCTTTCGGAAATCATCATATAAAACTCTTGGTTGTGCATCTTTAAGCTGTGATATAGGTGGAGTCACAGTGGAGTCTTCTGGTAAGGCTTGTGCATTCATGTCCAAAGCTTAATTTCCTGCTGGCAGTGGGTGGGGATAAACTAGATTGCAGAAAACTATTGACGGAAGACTTTGGGAAAACATCATTTACTTCAGTGGAGGCTGGCATTCACTCAGCCATTCATTTGTCCATTCATTTAAAAATTTTTTAAATTTTCGGGGGTACTGGATGTGCACAGAGCATGGAACAAGCCATGTGGACACAAAGAGGGATTTATTCAGCATACAAATTATAAAGCTCCAACATGTGCAGTGTGAGAAAGAGAACTGAATTAAGAGTCCTAAGATCAGGTAACAAGGCTCCCCATAATTTGGCCCCCATTCTACCAATTTGATCTTATTTTCTGTTTTTCACTTGGCTGGTGATTTTCCAGTTACACTGAGAGGAGCTTGAGGGAGGGTCTGGGACTGTGAGGAGAGGGTTGTCAGAGGTCACTCAGCAAGCAGTCACAATCTCTTACTTCCCTCCTCTCTTTATGGTAGTCACAATCTCTCACTTCCCTCCTCTCTTTATGGCAGTCACAATCTCTCACTTCCCTCCTCTCTTTATGGTAGTAGCTCCAATTCTGTTTGTTTTACATATTGCACTCCTTCATCTGATTTCACTGGAGGTTAGTGACTAATATATTATTATTGTTTTAGGATAAACCATCTATTCTGATCAGTCTGACTACCTGATTGTCTCCACCCTTTAATAACACACATGTTACAATTGTTTGTTTGCCTTTGCTCATTGCTTCTTTTTTATTCTTCCATCTAGGAAAGCCCTTTCCATTTTCTCCATCTATCCATCTATCTGTTCATGGCCTCAGCCTTTTCCAAGGATCCGTTCTGTGGGAAATTCTTTACTAACTTTCCCCCGGGTCTGTATCTTGCATTATTTCAATCACCAAAATGCTGTACATAATTTTAGGGTCATATCATATCCTTAGTCTATATTGGTTGAATAGTATGTAAAAGGACAAAATATAAAGGAAGCCAAGATATTAATATTTTCTGAAGGACAGCCCCTGTGAGTTCAGTCATAGGAAGTATACATATTTTTACTTTTTAATGTGACTTTGGAGATTTTTATGCAATTCCTTTTTTTTTTTTTTTACTTAAAATGACAAAAAGAGAAGGGGAAGGAATATAGGAAAAGCTAAAATTTCTCAATGTAAAGTGATTATAATCTTCAAAAGCTATGTTACACTCAGGGCTTCTGAATGTTTGTTTAGCTTTAAAGAAGGATATTAATCCACCACCCTCACCAACATGGCAAATACTAGAGCTCGTCTTAGAATCATATAAGTTCTAAAGAAAGATTGTCTTTTGTTGCGATCTAGTTTCTTAACAACTGAGTAAACCTTTACTGTGTATCTAACTACTCAGAGGAAGTACTCTAGAGGAGCATTGCCAGGGATATGAAGTTGAATGAAATATGGCTTCTGCTTCTAGGAACTCACAATTCACTGGAGACTGTCACAAAGAGAAGAAACACTACAGCCTATTGTGAGAATTAGAGTTGAGGTCGAATGTGCAATAGAGAAAAGAGAGTCGAGAGGTTAGCTTTGTATGAAGGAATCCCTAGCAGACCTGATAGAGGAAGCATTGCTTAAAGACTGTAGAAATTCAATAGTGGGAAATGAGGTCAGCGTATTGAAGGCTCAGGGGACATCATGGGAAAGGCACAGTCAGGAAATTGTAGGAAATGTTTGCAATGCATGCATATGTGACCACAGCACCAACTCCAACAGGGATGGCATAGTGAGAGGCAACGTGGAAAATCTGCTGCATCCAATTCATCAAGCATGTTCAGTTTATGTGTCGTTGGGGACCATTGAATGTTTTGGGAAGGGGAATGATATATAAGATGATAGGGCTTAGGTTTAGAGCTAACATTGGTGACAGGGTGAAAGAGGAGAGAGGACTTAGGAAATTCTTAGAATGCCCCTGATAAGCTTTAATGATGGCTGGACCTAGGACAATGTCAATGAGACCAGATTGAAGGACTGAGAATAAGAGATACCTCAAGAATCAATTGATAGGATTTTATGCTTGGATGGAGAAGGGAAAGAAAATACTTTAATAGAAAGATAAAGTACTTAAGGATGTCTCCAAAGTTTTGAGCCTGAAAATATAGGCAGGAGGGTAATTCTATTTACTGAGATACAGAATATAACAGAGGAAGTTTGGGAGTAACGAGGAAGAACTAGTAGAACATGGTGTGTTCAGTGGTGTATACATTAATTTTAAAATGCCTATAGGTTATTGATGGAATGATGTTCCACATGTAATTAAAGATGCATGGACTGAATCAGAAATGGGGAGCATATTTGGTAATAATTATTACAGAGCAATAATAATTAAGTTATAGAGAGTAGAAGGCAAAGAGAAAGCCTAGAACCCTGAGGTATATTTACAGAAAGTCTGGCTAAAGAATAGGTGCTGGCTAAGCCCAGTTATGAAACCAGGAATATTTCCTATCAAGAAAGCTAAGAGAATGAGTTATGAATAGAAGACAGAATGAGTAGATGAAGAATGTGAAGAAGTCTTGAATTTGCTAATCAGCTAGATATTAATAATATAGAAAAGCAATTTCCCTAGAGAAATGAGGGAGGAACTCAGATTACATGAGGTTGAGGAGTTAATAAAAGGCTAGAGGTGAGACATGAGCTTGAGAAGGAGATAGGTCAGAGGGCGAATTCTGGGAATATGCCTAGAATGTGTGTGTAGGTGGAGAAGGAATGAAGGGAGCATCACAGAGAATTAATGACACATAAAATTAGTTATCATCATGCTGGAGAAACACATAGATATAAACAAATGAAAGTAGTAGATACCTGGTAAAAAACAAAACAAAACAAAACAAAACAAAAACCAAAAACAAACAAACAAACAAAAAACAGACCCAAAGGATAAGAAGAATGGAAAATAGGTCAATTTAACATCAGTAGACATCAGATGACTGCTAGAAAAGAATATCTGGCTCTAAGTAGTTTTGATCACAGCAGTTTTGGTTACATGTGGTGTGCACACACTTGGAGGGAAACCAACTAGCAATAAGGTTATCTCCAACGAAGGACTGAAGAGGGGCTAAGCAAGGGAGCCTGGGCACCAGCCACTCCTGGCATTATAATGACATGATAATGGCAGGAAGTGTGGGTCTGATCTGGTTCCAGCGTAGAAACCTGGAAGGACGTCCTGGACAGGAACCCGGAGACAGTAAAAACAGAACAAAGGAGGGAGGCTTGTGGAGCTTTGCAAAAACACACAAATATAAGCTTGTATTCTAAGATTTTTCTTGGTACTACAAGCTTGTTACCTTACTATCTGTTTTGGGATGAAATCAGTATTCAATTAGAAGTGATGTAATTGTGAAATAAGGTGTCTCATTAGCCAGTATTACTGATTGGAGGAAACCTTGAATTGTAGAATGGGGACGTGTGATTCTCCTGGTAGCCTGGATAAAGGACCTGGACTCAGAGAACCTAAGAGGCCTGTTTCTTAGGCCACTCTCCCTGCTCTGTCCAGGAGTAGGGTCAGGGCCTACCCATCTGAAGGGGTTAAAAAGTCATCAACAGATGGGAAGAAGTTGAAGTAATGAGAGGCTGAGGAGGGATGGTTGATTAAGCCTAGCCTCTTAGAATGAGGAAGGAGATACATGGGTGAAGAGCAGGTCATTGGCTCTGGAATGAAGAAAAAAATGGAAAGAGAAAGATGTGGTCAAGGAATGATTTAGGAAGTCTTTGAGGTTGAGGAAGACTTTGAGGAAGGGAGCAAAGAAACCCATTGCCCTTGAATTTCTCTCAATCTGTTGGTGTGTGGGTAAGGGCCAAGGGACTTGAGAAGACCTGGAAAAAGGTTTCAACAGCTTCTGCAAGGAGTTCAGTGGATTGTCTATGAGTGGGTTAATAGGACTCAGGAGCAAAGAGCTAGGATTGTAAAAGGCAAGTGTGGGCAGCTGAAGACATTGATGGAGGCCAAAAAAGGACGAAGAGACTGATAGGATAAAGGTCTGGAAGCCAAAGGATGGGACCAGAGAGTGGAACAATGATGCAAGGATAGAAGGACTACATCCCAGTATTCGAGTCAACACTGAAAATATATATTGCATTCTTCAGCTGGGTTGAGTTCTCTGAGTGACATCTGATTCCTGACATCATGAGGATATGCAGGAAGATGGAAATAAAATTCAAACCTCCAAAACAGTTGTCCAAATCACATATCATAAGGGCTGCACATGCAATTTTTAAATATCATAATAGCCACATTAAAAATGAGTTAAAGAGAAACAGCTTTAAAAATATATTTTATTTAACCTAATATGTCTAAAACAGTATCATTTCAACTTGTACTCAAGATAAACATAAAAACTGTTCATATAATATTTTCCTTTCTTTTCTTTTCTTTCTTTTTTTTTTTTTTTAAGACAGAGTCTCACTCTGTCTTCCAGACTGGAGTGCAGTGGCACGATCATAGCTGTCACAGCCTCAAACTCCTGGGTTCAAGTGACCCTCCCATCTCAGCCTTTCAAGTAGCTTCCATTACAGGCACATGCCACTATGCCTGGCTTTTTTTTTTTTTTTTTTGTAGAGACAAAGTCTCACTTTGTCACACAGGCTGGTTTCAAACTCCTGGGCACAAGTGATCCTCCCACCTGGGCCTCCCAGGGTGCGGATACATTCTTTTTTTCTTATTAATTTTTGAAATCTTGTGTGCATGATTTCACCTGCAGCACATCTCAATTTGGATGCTAAATTTTTATCAGAAAAAATTGACCTACATTTAGATTTTATATAACTTACCGTTAAAAAAGTCGATTCATATATGGTTGTTCCAAGCATAATTAAAAGTATTCCAGTAACGTTAGAATTTATGTACTATTTTACTGAGATTATGAGGTGAGAATTGGACTCTGCCTTTTGAAACACAAAACAATGAAAGCATGAAAGCATCGACATTTGGTTCTCATTGTTTGGGAAAATGCCAGGAGACATACAGACTACCAGCATTGCCATGGTCTGCTAGGAAGAAAGTTCTGTGCTTTCTCTCATATTCGGATGATTTATGAAACTGACCTCTCTAAGTATAGCCCTGTCTTAATCACTAAAATACAAATGATGACTATAATATCAAACTATTCTACTTTCTAACTCCTTTTGCTAGAATGTGGGCCATTGATAAGAGGCTTGTTAGAATTATCTTCCATTTTTATTATTTTTAAAAACATTTGGCTCTTATTCATCCATCAATTAGTAAACTTGAAAGAAACTGGCGGAAAGAAGAGTGAGCCGCATTGTTGTTAGTGTGATTTATACTCCTGTTCTGTCTCACCTGTATATAGCTCATAATCAATTTGCACATAAAGTTGATTGAGCTCTGTGGGAATATTTAGATGAAAGAAACTCTGTAAATGCCAGGTATTTATTATATTCATTATGGCCATATAATGTGGTAATAACAGAAGTGTTACAATTGATTTAATGGAGCTTTGTAATTTGAAGCAAGTCTTTAGAGTTATTATTGTGAACTTATTTCTTGAATTTTTAAAAATTATTTTATGCATGTTGCTTCATCTGTGAGCTTCTCCATGCAGTGACCAGACACTGAGTCAATCTCCTTTCTTTTAGAGGTGTAATAACTGTCCTCCATATACAGTTTACAAAGAACAATTGCATATATTGTATGTTGTTAGTTACTTGTAAAGTAAGAGTGTGTGACTGACCCTACTTAGAGATAAAAATAAGTAAGGCCTAGAGACACACAGTTAAAATGACACAATTAGTAAATGGCTCTGTGAAGTACTTGTTCTTTTTCATCACAAAATAACAATTTTTAAATTATGTGTTAGTATTCTAGAAAAGCACCATGAAAGAGTGGTTAAAAGGACATGCTCTGTGTTGTCATAACCCTAGTTCAAATTCCACTCTGCCACTTGCTAGCAATGTGATCTTGGCTAAAGTACTTTCAAAGCTTATAAAATGGGGAAATAATAATAGTTAAATGAGAGTTTTTTTTAACATGGACTGAAAGTATTGATCAATCTTGGTATCTAGTTGAAAAATACTGATATCCACAAGTATGGCATATTAAATAACTGGAACCATGAACATCAGATATAAGCACCAGAGTAGTGTGAACGGCTATGCCATCTGGGTGCTTATTACCTCTGCCAACATGTCCAAGACTCTCTGCTCTTACCCACTCCTTCCAGCCCCACTGGCCTCTTTTTAAAGCCTTGAATCTGCTAAACTCTTCTCTCCCATAAAGCTTGTGAATGGGCAGGCCCCTCTGCCCAGAATGCTGTTCAATAGACTCTTTGCTGGGTCTCTTACTTTTTTCCTTCAGATCTCCCAAATGTCATCACCTCAGAGAGGCCTTTCATAAGATCTAAGGAGACTTCCCTTGCGGGTCAGTTATCCCCTATTCCTAGTCTCTGTCTCTTTAGAGCCAATATTACAGTTGTTATTAAATTTTATTATTGATGGAATTCACTTGTCCACATAAGATTTGTGCAGTAAAATTCTGAGAACTGTATACAATGTGAGTTTCTGTTTGGATATGTATTTAATTTCAAATTATGTAATAATAACCTAGTGGTTTATAATATATATTTTACTCCCATTAAAAGTCTATTTATAACATAACTATTGGATATTTATATATTATTTGGTCATATGGATCACACTGGCTTATTTAACCACTTCTGTTTTATAATGTATCTTCTTTTCACGTTTTAACATTATTTTATGAAACATTACTATGAACATGTTTGTAGATAAAAATTTATACCTTTAATTATTTTTTTAGAATTCACTATAGGAAGTGGAATTACAGGATTAAAGAGAATATACCTTTTAAAGGCTTGATACATGTTGAAAAAATTCATCTTTCCGGAAAGATTACAATTTGAATTCCTGTGAGTAGCATTTGAGAATACCTGTCTTACATACTACAAGCAGCACTGAGTATTTATTCTTCAAAAATAATGCAATTTTATAGGCAAGAAATGGCATTTTAAAAAACCATAACTTGCATTTATTTGATTTCTCAAGAGTAATTATATTTTTATCTGTTTTAAACATTTGTATTTATTTTTCTAGCTATGCAATTTTTGTGCATTTTTTCCCATTTTAGTTTTTTTAATTAATATGTAGGGTCAATTTTATATTAAGACTATGAAATACTTGTCTATAACATTACTGCAAAGATTTTTCAAATTTATTGCTGATTTTTCATTTTGTTTACACTTCTGGTTGATAATCTCTAAAAATTTTTATTTATTTATTTTTATTATACTTTAAGTTCTGGGATACATGTGCAGAACGTGCAGGTTTGTTACATAGGTATACACGTGCCATGATGGTTTGCTGCAGCCTTCAACCCGTCATCTACATTAGGTATTTCTCCTCATCTTTTAAAATTTTTGTATACTCAATGACTAAACTTTGCCTTTACAGCCTTTTCCCTCTACCTTTATATTTAGTGTGACTAAGTTAAATATCCTTACATGTGACTAAGTTAAACATCCACCTAAATTTTGTCGAACACACTTTTTTTTTATTCCCACTTATTATTTAACCCTTTAGGCATTCTAAAATATTTCCTACGGTATGGTGTCAATGATACAATTTGTCTTTATTTTTTTTAAAAAAGAGTAACTCAATATTTTCTGAATTATCCATTTCCTCCTCATTGGTTTATAATGCTTTTTTTTTTTTTTAAATCACATGTTCTTTTCTCATGTATTCAAGAAGGCTAGCTGGAAACCTACACTGGTGCCTTTTTCTGTAATTATTGCAGGTTTGAGTTATGTTTTAGTACCCAGTAAAAAATTTTCCCCTCCTTGCTGTTGTTTGAATTTTTTCCACCTGTTATTACTTGTTTATTCTTCTAAATAAATAAAGAATCATCTTTTCAACTCTAGTCATCTAATAACGGCCCTCAAAGATAAACAGGTTTTAATCCCTGGAACCAGTAAATGCTACCTTATATGAAAAAAGGGTCTTTGCAGATGTGATTAAATTAAGAGATACTCCACAATCCTTTTGAGTGGGGGCGGGGGTGGGGGGATTGTTCTGGATAATTATGGTAGGCTTTAGTTGTAATCACAGAAGTCCTCATAAAAGGGAGGTAGAGAAAGATTTGACTATAGAAAAGAGGGATATTTGAAGATGCTTTGCTGCTGGCCTTGAAGAAGGAGCAAGGGACCCTAAGCCAAGTAATGCAGGAAATGCAGCTCTAGAAGCTAGAGAAGGTTAAGAAAACGAATCTCCATTAGACCTACCCAGGAAGTGCAGTCCTGCCAACACTGTCATTTCAGCCCAGTGAAACTGATTTTCTCTTTCCCTTCCCTCCTTCCTTCCCTCCTTCCTTCCTACCCTCTTTTCTTTTCTCTTTCTTTCTTTCTTTCTCTCTTTCTCTCTTTCTTTCTTTCTTTCTTTCTTTCTTTCTTTCTTTCTTTCTTCTTTCTTTCTTTCTATCTTTTTATGAAGTCTCATTCTGTCGCCAGGCTGGAGTGCAATGGTGCAATCTCGGCTCACTGCAACCTCCATCTCCAGGGTTCAACCGATTCTCCTGCCTCAGCCTCCCAAGTAGCTGGGACTACAGGCACACACTACCTTGTCCAGCTAATTTTTGTATTTTTAGTAGAGACGGGGTTTCACCATGTTGGTCAGACTGGTCTTGAACTCCTGACCTCGTGATCCGGCTGCCTCGGCCCCCCAAAGTGCTGGGATTACAGGCGTGAGCCACTGCGCCCAGCCTGAAACTTATTTTGAACTTCTATCTTCAGAATTGTATGCGAATAAATGTGTGTTCTTTTAAGCCATCAAGTTTGTGGTAATTTGTTACAATAGTCATAGCAAACTAATACATCAATTTAATAAAAATTGTTCCTTAGTTATTTGTTTTTGAATTTCGATTAATGCCACCCACTAATATTTAAAGAGTTTACATATTTAAATATTTAATATTCCTTTCCAAGAAAACATATTTTTTTCTTTTTGAGAAAAAATTTATAGACTCTCTGAGAAATTTCTTGTACTAATATTTCCAATGAAACAGATTTTCATTTTTCAGAGAATCAGCAGCATATTTTTTATAAAGTAACTTTCTTGTGGGTAAACACAGAGGGAAAATGAGTATTATTAAGATTGGCAGGAGATGGGCATTTAACTTAGGTGAACTTCTATAATATATAAGAAGCAACAATTGGGTTCCTTAAACAAGGTTAGCTTAAATAAATAAAATTTCACCCAAATTCTTTTGAAATGCTCTTCCGTGAGTTGGTTTTATTCACTATATGATTACAGATAACGAATAAATGTAAATATAAAGCTGTCTTATCTCTCTAAAATACTACATGGTCTTCAACACTGGTTCAGAGTATACACAAAACAATTCTTAAAGGCTGAAATAATAGTTTCATGACCACCTCATAACTCCGAGGTTTCTAGACATTTTATACCTACTCATCTCTTATGGCAAGCATTTGATATTCAATTGTCCTGATTTTGATAACCAAGTAACTGTTTTAATGCAGATATTTAAGATGGTTTGTGTTTCAGAAGTATGTACAAGAGGATATTCTGACATGTCAGAATGGGGTTAATTACTCATCAGAATTTCCTCTTGCATATACTTCTGAGACACCTATATTTAATATGATTTAATGCAACAATTTGGGCAGATCACTTTTCTAGTACAGGTTGAATATCCCTTATCTGAAATTCTTAGGACCAGAAGCATTTGGGATTTTTTCAAATTTTGGAATATTTTTATATACTTAATGAGATATCTTGGGGGATGAGACCCAAACCTAAACACAAAATTTATTTACATTTCATATACACCTTATGCACATAGCCTGAGGATAATTTTATTAATATTAATATTTTAAATAATTTTGTGCATGAAACAAATTCAGATTTTGGAGCATTCAGATTCTGGGTTTTGGATTAGGAATTCTAAACCTGTGTAGGTGATTTTAGCAAGTGGTTCCAGTAGGTGAACATCAGAATCCCTTTATAAAACTTTGAAGGCTGAATGCAGTGGCTCACACCTGTCATCCCAGCACTTTGGGAGGCTGAGGTACAAGGATCAGCTAAGCCCAGGTGTTGGAGTCCAGCCTGAGACACATAGCGAGACCTCATCTCTACAAAAACTAAAATAATTAGCCAGGCACGATGGTGTGTACTTGTAGTCCCAGCTACTTAGGAAGCTAGCGTGGGAGGATCAAGGCTTCAGTGAGCTGTGATTGCACTACTGCATTCCAGACTGGGTGACAGAGCCAGACACTGTCTCAATAAAAAAAAAATCTTTAAAAAATGCAAATGTCTCAGTCCTCTTCAGAATGTGCAAGAGGGCACATGCAGCATCCATATTTTTGAAAAGTTCCAGGCATGATTCAGATGTGTACATAAATTTTTTCACCACCGATTATAGTGCAAACCCTTAGGAGACAGATATTTTTCTAAACTGTTGAGTAACCCAAAGGTCCATCATTTGTCATCTTGGTGAGGTCATTCTATGAATGTATCCCCTTCTCTGAGCCAGAAAGAAAATCCAGCACTCCCAATTGCAGTGTTTCTCCAAGTTTTCTTCTACCCAGTAAATCTTATTAAGGGACAGAAAGGGCAACTTGAAATATTTAATCAATTTTACTTTATTTTATGGGGAAACATTTTATGGTAGTGCAGCATTTGCGAATTGAAGATTAAAAAGTTCTCCAGTATATCTCTTTCAAATGTCAAGAGTACATTGTTTCTGGTTTATACTAGAATATAATATTGTGAATGTATATTTGAAGGGAAAACAGAAAATATTCAACAAAAATAGTAATCTTGAGAAAGGAAAGCATGCCATCTTTTCTTCTTTCTAATCCTAAATCTGTTTTAAGAAATCATTAAAACCCAGCCTTCTCCATAAAGACTTTTAACATACTGAATTTTCATGGTAAGTTCTCCCTTTTTAAATTGTGAGACATTTGCAATTATTTTGGTGCCTGATATTATGGTTTCCGTTGTTCTTGAATTATTTCATTTTTAATTTTTCTCAACAAATGATGAGGTTCCTTAGAGCTGAGAGCTTTATTATCTTTTACAGTGTTGAGAATATTATGCAGCACATCTTAGGTCCATGAAACCTATATATTGAATAAAATAATAACATCTTTCTCAACAAAGAAATAATTTTTTAAAAGTTTTAACTGACCAAACCGTCACTTACTTATTTTTTTTTTCCATTTAGTTAAAACATTTAGGAAAACTAAAGAGAGTGACTGTTTTCTTCATGTCATTAGTCCTCAAAAATTTAGTTGCTATTTGGGATGGGTTGAAGAATTGTCTTTTTTATACACTTCAAAAAATTACTGTACTCATCTGTAAACAGCAAAGCTAAACTTTTAAAGTATATTAGTGTTCTTCTGATATGCCTATATATATTCTTATGCTTATGTTTATTTATATGTGTCTGGGGAGGTATAATTTATATGTGTCTGGGGAGGTATATTCTTTACCATAATCATCAAAGCAATAATTAAATGTGAAACATACAACAGCTGTGTGATTTAAGATAATTTAAATTCATATATGAAGGACTTTGCTAAACATAATAGTAATGCATTACCTAGGTGGATGATTACTCGGCAACATTGGCTGAATTTAATATTTATCATAAATACAGTATTTGTTAAAGAAATGGCATCATAAATACTCTCCTCCACCTTTATGAAAATGGAATTAAAATGTCTTTAAAGAATACAACATTCTTTTCATTACACTTCACAGAAAAGCTCAGTGAAAATAGGCATTCACA
The DNA here is from genome assembly GCF_008728515.1 of Papio anubis. Classification (NCBI taxonomy): domain Eukaryota; kingdom Metazoa; phylum Chordata; class Mammalia; order Primates; family Cercopithecidae; genus Papio; species Papio anubis. Next base: position 36,140,854 of record NC_044989.1, on the reverse strand, counting down.
AGTTTCTGTCTCCTTATCTTTCTTTCCAGCTGCTCTGATTCTCCTAAAAGTCAACTTCTCTTGGTGGTTTCTGTTAATAGGTAATAAGACAAGTGATTTAAATCACTGATTACTCTCTTCTGGCTTTCAAACCATTCTAACATGCTTCTAGTTAGAATAATGATTGCAGTGATAGGTCGATGTGAGAAGATGGTAATTTTACACATTAATGGAATAGAGCTTCTGAGATTTACATTCAGCTCTTGCAATAATAAAAAGTGCTAATAGTAGAGGAAATATTTATGAATATCTGAAATATATATGTGCCCTTTAGCAAGATTAGAGGACTACACAGGCTTTGTTGGGATTCATTATGCTACAACAAAACATTTATTTCTAGTATCAGTAATTGGTAAACTTAGATTATGCTGGTTTTCTTGTATTTAATTCTGAAAATGTAACATTTTGATGAAGTCAACTACCTGTGACTTTAGTACCTTTCAAAGGAAATTTACTTAGATCTATAAGACAAGTTTTAAAAATAATTGAAGTCCCTGCTTTTCCATCTTTCCTCCCACAGCTGCCCAAATGCATACAGACATGCTTATATTTACTACCTCTGTCCACCTTGTCTTGGTGACCTGGTGACTTGCTCTGACACATCTGGTAACAACTCTGACATAGAAGAAGATGTATACTTTTTAATTGGGAGGAACTATGCTCTCCAATTCTTTCCTGAATCTTTGCTTAGCACAGAGTCACTTTGGAATCAATTAAATATGAACCTTTGTCACATCAGTATTCATAGAAAAGCACTTATGTGATTAAAGACCCTTGGCTTCTAAATATTTGACTACTTACCAACACCAGTCGTCTAGAAAGCCTTATTAGTTTAAAAAAAAAATTTTCAGGGATGGCAAGCATGAAAAAGTAAAACAAAATTAGAGGAGACATAACTGCCTTCAAATGCGTGTTCCTGGAGCATCATCATAGCTTGTGCCATTCTAAGGTGCTACTATTCTCTCTCTAGCTCCTTGTATCTTCTGCTGCTAACCTCTGGGGATTCCCAGGCTCTCTGCTTCTGTACTGTGATATTTTCTCATGTATAATAGCAATACATGTATAGTATAACAATACACGTATCAAGTTATAAATATTCATCATCAAATAATGCATAAATAAAATATGTATTTTAGTCTAATCCCACTTAAATACATTTTACATTTAGTAAATAAAGCAAGTAGTAGCCTAGTATTTCAGAAACTGAGTTAAATTTAAACAAACTTTTAAAACATATTGGAACACATTTAAACCGTGTATATGCAACTGATGTTAAGTAATTATTTCTAATGACACTAATCATAATAGCTACTATGTATTAATGAATTATATGCTAAGCTATGTGGTGTATATGAGCTTATTTCATCTTCATAACACCAATGCTATGAGGTAGGTGTTCTCAGTCCTATTTATGCACGAGAAAACCATGACTTGGAAAAAGTACTTATAATTAATTTAAGTAATCCGTAGCAGGTTATACAGTGTACAAGTGATCTAGTTGGGATTAGAATCCAGGTTTGCTTAACTTCAAAGCACTTTTTCTTGACTACCAAGCCCAAATAACTCCTCACACAGGCTCCCTAAGGATCCACAAAGAGTAGTGGATTCCAGTCCCTTAATATTTAAAGACTGTATCGTATAATCTGTATGTTGATAAATGTATATAACCTTGTGATGTTTGGCTACATTTTCCAAAATGTTTCGGTGTGCTTTATTTGGATAACTGCAATGTCTTTTAAAAAACATTTCACATCATACACGTACTCATTTAAAAGGAGAAATAGTTTTTAATATTGAAACAAGTAATCTGTGCTTCAGGCTTAATAACAAAATTTGTTTTCTTTTTCTGTTGTTTGAGAAGTCCTCTTATTGTTTCAGTTCTGTAAAATCACAGTTAATATCATATACCCTTGTCACTCAGAATGTTAAGTATTATTAGGCACTGAGGGAGATCTCTGCTTGAATTCTGTAACTTTATTTCACTCTGTAATATCAGGAAGTCCAGTTATGTTCGGGGTAGTATTGTTAATATATTGTTCATATTTCCCCCCCCTTTCTTCTCTCAGTGTGCAGTTTTCTTCCATTTCATACCTTCCAGGTCAGGTACTCATGTTAACTTTACATGTAGTTTATTGACTGGGTATCTACATATTCGAATTCTCTTGTGGCATCTCACCATCTCATAGAGTTCAGATGGAGAAGACAAGTACTTCTGCCCAGACAGGACACTAGCAAAAAGGATGAGAATGTTTTAAGTCAGTCAGAGGTTGCAGTAAAGTAAGGTGAGAATTCTGCTCAAATATTTCTATTTTCCCTGTGGAACACAAGGCAATATTGCGACTTAGTGTGAAGAGCTGGGAAAGCAGGCTTAAAAGGGATCATAGTGTCTTAGAGTAGCTGCCACAGGGAATGTGAAGAAGGCTGACTAGGGACAAGGAAAACAATAATGAACAACTTTCTGGCTCCCAGAGCCATGTGACCTGTGCAAGCTTGCAATATGACCAGGATGTAATTTCAGGATAAATGCTGATAAAGCTGCCGCTGGTCTCCTAATGCTTGAATACACCTAGATATTAATTTGAGAGACTAGAAGAAACACACTATTTTTCTCAGTTATATTATTCTATCAAATTATATGTAGTAAGATGATTTTATAAGATTATAAGAAAAACTTTGTCAATTTTGAATTTTAACATAATGTCAAAACTATGGCATATTAATGCAATTAAATATTTTATATGTTAAAAGAAATAAGATAGGACTAAGTGTACGTACATAAGAAGATTTCACAAAGATATTAAATCAAATTGCATCATAGAATGTATAATATGATCTTATTGTAAAGGAACTGTGGTTAAAACATAGCCTTGAAATGTTACCAGTCTGTCAACATTAGATAGCAGGTTACAGGGCATACTTTGGAACTAAACATGGCTTTATAAAAATCCCTTTGTTTCTGTGGCTGAATGTCTAACATTACCTGAAGGGTGTATGATCAAGTGGGAGGTTGCCCACCTTAACTCTATATCATAAATCAGCAGGACTGTGGACGGATCCATTTGTGTGTGTAGAGTGCAGCTTGGAGCCTTGGTTTGACTAGACTAATTCAGTCTTTTTGGAAAAGTCCATTCTTTACCAGAAACTGGAGGAGTCCCCAAATTCTCAATTTTAGTGAAACATTGTGGGAGGAAGAGAGAGGAAGCTTTACTGATTTTCTGGACGTCAAAGTTTCAGTGCTCAACTGAGGAGCTAGAAGTAGTCCAGAGGCGACTTATCCCTCTGAGCTCGGCTGCCATACACACTATGTCCTTGCAGGTCCCCTCCCTCATGAGAAGCCCTCACAGTCAGCGTAGTGCCTGGGGTAGGGCCCGCTACTTTACTTTGTTTCAGGATGATTATTTTGGTCAAAAATATAACTCCTGAGGTCACATGGTTAGCAACCCTTTGACGCCTTGTAGATCACAGTATGGAACAGGTTCAGAAATAAACAAAGGAACTTATCTTTTCTAGATATGATAGGCAATTCAATGTCAACCCTTTCTCTGAGATCAAGTTGATAATAGATAAAATATATTTTGAAAATTTGCTTGAAGGTACTGAAAACCAACCAACCAACCAAATGCTGAATTACCAAATTAGAATTCTGAAGACAATGAAGCACAGGGAGGAAAGGCTGGCACTGGGGCTGTTTTATCCCACAGGGTAATAGACAGATGACTGAGAATGTAGGCTGGTCAAGAGCCTATGCATTTGTAAGGGACTATTGAGATATTCCAGATAAAATATGGGATACCTAGATATGTTTGAATTTCAAATAAACTATGAATAATTTTTTAGTATATTCCATGAAATATTTGTGTAATGTGGGTGATGGTAAAAGCTTGTGTATATAGGAATCTCTGCATATCTGAGAGTGCAACAATAAAGTATTGGTATGTTTTATTGCTATGTAAGGTTTTAATTTGTGATAGACTAATACCTTGATGCCCATAATTTGTTATGGTAACTATTAGTTTTGTTCTTCTTTCCTAGTGTGAAAGGAAAGATGTGTTGGTAAAGCATGAAAAAGAGGGTGGCTGACGTTGGCAGAAAAGAGGGGGAGAAATGGAGTGTTCAAGTTTGTTGCTTTTTCCTGCCTTCCACCCCACTAATGGACATACACACACACACACACACACACACTCACACACACACACACGCACAATGGGAGTGGAGACAGAAGAAAACCAGATTTCCCCTTGTTGTTTGAGAAGATCTAAGAGTCAGGAAATCTGTAGGTAATTCTTTAAGGGGGAAGCCAGTTGAAGTACTCAAGGACAATAAGGTATGAAAGAACAGAAGAAATGGCTGTTTGGCTGTGGAGATAGGAGAAGAAGGATATAGGAGAGCATTTCCTTTGGCTTCTACAAGGAATAGAGACAGTTAAATTGTTCCTGAGTGGGATATAGAAGTAATAGAGAGGAAGGGCCAGGAGGCCTGTGAAGAATTTGCAGAATCATAGTGTGATGGGAAAATAATAGCAGCAGTGAGGAGCAGACAGTCCACTTCATGGATTTTCAGCCTATGTGGTGGAAATCTCCAAAGAAGCCTTATGAAGAAAACACCAGCTGGGCTGAAAGCTGAGGAAGCTCTAGGAAGTGTGGGGACAGATGTGAGTGACAGATCTGCAGAGTCCTGCTGCCTAACAATGGCTCCAGTCTAAAGAATGATCTCTTCCTTCTTACCAACCCTATTGGGCAGCAGGCTTGCAAACCCATAGGAACGCAGAACAAGTGAGAGAACAGTGGAGGCAGAGAAAAACCTGGAAATAAACCATAAGCTAGCAAGCAAATGATTCATAAACTTGAGTCCATCAGAAAATCAGTATATTTAATCCTGAAATTGATTGCAGTACATTAGGTAGGCTGAGGTTTCAGAGCTAGATACGAATTCATTAGAAAAGTAAAGAAAACTCATTTTTATTTCATATATTTAAACTTTTGATGATACATTTTATACTTATTATAATAGTAGATGCATAGAAAAATAACCTTAAGAAAAATCATATCAAATCATTAATGGTGATTTGGAAGTGGGGTGGGTGGAGTAGAATGGGAATGTGGGATTATAGCAATGAGAATATTCTAAATATACAATGTTCCCATTAGTACATTGTATATTTAGTACATTGTATATTTCTCAAATGTTTGAACTTTGTACAAAATGAATAATGTTTTGGTGAGAAAGAAGTCCTCCCCCAAACAATAAAGATTAACATCGATGTGTGAAAATGGCCTGATCATATACCCTTATGACCTTCCTGCTATTAGGTCCCTAAAGTACTAGCCTAAATCTGCTCTAAAAATGACAAATCTGGGTAAGACAGTAAATGTTACATATGGCCAGATTTACTGATGAGAAGATACAAGTTCAAGGCACCACTGTTGTCAATGCTAAGATGATTGAGTCATTTAATGTGGCACTGACTCTTTGGAAAGCCCACGGTGGGAACCTCTGACTCACAGTTAATTCAGGTGGAGCGCCTTAGCTAATGCAGACAGAAGAACAGATCTGTCCTCTTGCTATGTGCATCCCCAGAATAAATGTTTTTGCTGCTGACACCAATTGTCTGAGGGCAATGAGCAGGTAAGGCAGAATTATTCCTTTTCCACGGAGCTGGGAAAGGATGGTTTTCTACACTGGAGAAGCCTCTGGGCTAAGCCTCAGAATAAAGGATGCCGTTCAGCCCTGTCAGCTTCCATCTGCTGGTAGAGACACTCTTGTATCTTTCACTGCCTGACAATTCACCACTGCAGAAGAGCTGGGATGAAAGCGTATGCTGCAGAGACTCTCATTTGTAATAGGAGCAGGCTAAGAAAGTTCAGGAAGGAGACACAGCTGGAAAGCTGAAGCAGGTGTCTCCACCTGGGGAAGCTGCACCAGGAAGAGTGGAAATGGAATCAATACTCTGAAAATCTGGGTTTGTGATCAGAAGATTAAATGGAGAAACCATATTTCAACACAAAGGAGAAATCCTAAGAGATGTAAATCATGACTGAAAAGATAAGAGACACTGAGAGCAGCCCTGGAGAAATAACATGCAAATTATCATCAGCATTCCAGAAGGAGCAAAAGGAGCAGATGGAAATGGAATCAATAATCAAAGCAATAATCTTCAGCTTCTAGATCTGGAAAAAAAAAAAAGATCAAAAGGGCTGACTAAATGCCATGCAGAGGGGATGAAAATACCCACAACTAGACATATATTTGCAAAATTTCTGGCCTCTGTGGATAGAGAAAAATATATTTTCTCAGACAGTTAGAGAATTTTACATATAATGGGAAAGAAACAAGTTGATGTTGACTTCTTATATGCCACACTCAAAGCTAGTGGAATAATGTTTATAAACTTGTGAGGGAGAAAGCACTGTGGTATAAAATTCTACATTCTGAAAGGTTGTCATTCATATAAATTTCCAGGATATGTAGAAACTCAAAATATTCTACTTATTTTTCCATTCAAAATTACTTAAGGATATACTCCAGCATAAATAATAGAAAATTTAAATAGAGATCTAAAACAAGTAGAATATAAAGAGGACAATAAATAGGTAGTGAGCAGTGAATCCAGTAAAGTATGTAGGTGAGCCTATGTGGGTGGGTGAGGATAAAGTGATTGCAAAACATAATGTTGGTGTTAAACACACAAAGAAGAGAACAGGCATACTCTAAGGAAAAACTTAAAAATAATATGAAATTAAATTTCTAAAGTAATTTGAAAAAATATAGGATTTAGAAATGGTGCAAGGGAATGGGAAAGTAAAATATTGTTAAGATTCTCTCATTATGGGGAATGATCAAAGTGTTATTATTTTCAATAGAATAGCGAGAAGTATGGGTTTTCATAAGAAAGTTAAATACCTTTTACTATTTTCAAATTGTTGGTAGGGGACAATTTAAATTACAAATCAAAATAAACAGAACACAACAATAATTTGATTAAGACCGTAAAAGTAAAAAAAATAAGAAAAAAAGAAGTATATTAAAAATTAACATAAAACAAGATGGAAATGATTGCAAACATATCACTTTTCAATATAAAATAAATAGAATAAAAGCTTGAAATAATAGTATAAAATTTAGTCTAGGTCACCTGTGAATACAGAGTGCAATATCCTGATTATAATTTTAGCAAATAGATTTCAGCAGTGTTCTAAAGTAATAATAATAATAATATGTTGCGGCCAAATAGAGTTTATTCCAGAGGTGCCAAAATGTTTCAAAATTAAGATATAATGTTAAATCATAAAGAGAAAACATCTCAGTAGTGATATACTATGGTAAATAATTGAATTAAAATAACTCATTTTAAAAACAAAAATAAATTGGGAATAAAAATGGTAAGAATTGTTTTACAGAAAAAGGTAAAATAAACCCTAATGAATGATGAAATAGCAGTCACCAATGTTAAAACCAAATACAAGGGTGTAATTATTCCTAGAAATAACTATTCTCAATTTTATTTTGCATTTATAGGTCATGCTACATAACAAAAGAATAAAGTAAATGGTACCAACCTTTGAAAACAAGAAATAAAATTATCATGATTTTCATATGAGTTGTTTGTAAACCTAGAATATCACTTGAGTTAGAAAAAAAGTCAATTATAAATGATAAGAGAATACAGTAAATTACTTGGATACATAATAAATATATAACTTAATGACTTTCCTTTATAGTGACGGAAACATGATAGAATGGAAATTTTCCAAATTATTCTAATCTTAATAGCAACATTATTCATAAACTTCCCAAAAATAAACTAACGTGAAATTTTTTTAAAAACTGCTTAAAAAACATTCATTGAAGAAAAAAATGAGAAGTGACCATGCTCTCAAGGGGAAGATGCACTAACAAACATAGAAATCCTCCCAAATTATTACATACATTTAATGTGTTCCTATAATAATCCCAGTGGTATCTCCTGAGTTTTTTCTACAGTTCCCTAGATATCATTAGCTTCTTGGCAGAAAACAGATGGCACATGAAAATGGAGTAACTGAGAAAAGTTTAATGAACGGATGATTTACAAAGGTTTGGATAGGGTGAAGAGGGACCCACAGGAGACAGTCAAGCCACTTGGAACTCATATTACCATTCCCAGGCCTAAAGGGGACAGGAGAGGTAGTTGCAACCAGAATTCCAATCATAGCTGCAGGAGAGGATCACTGGAGAACTGTGGCCTACAGGAGGGAATCTGGGAGGGACTGGTAGCCCTGCTGGGAAGGAACTGAGGGAACAAAGACCTTGCCTGCCCTTCAATTTTCTGTCAGTGCCTCTCATTGGCCAAACTCAAATGGAAACAAGAGGCAAGAGATTCAGGGTGAAACAGTCCACAGATGTCAGAATCCCAACATACAGAGCAGAAGGGTAAAGGCGGGGGTGGGGGGGTGGGGGAGGAATTGTAGAGACAAACATGGACATCAAATGCCATGTTAAAGAACCGTATATAACATTGCTAAGAAAATATTGAAAAAGATATGTAATAGAAGGGGATTTGTCTTATCCCAGATATTAAAACTGTCAACAAATGTACTGATTAAAAAAAGGAATGAGCGAGTAGAGCAACAGAGTTGAACAGAGGGCCCCAGATAAACTTGACTATACATGAGAATTAAACATATGCTAGAGATTCTATTCGATTCTGTAGAGAAAAGAATGGCTTAGTTGATAAATACTTTTTTGACTATTTGACTGATACTATTTGATAAATATGTTTTGACTATCAATTTAGAAGGAAATAAAGTTTGATATTCAACTTATAAAAGTAAATTCCAGATGAATGAAAAAATCTCATTAGAAAAATAAAACATAATTTATCAGAATAAACCACACAAGAATATTTTGGATAACTTTTGGTTATAAATAATGTAATACGTATCATAAAGGCAAATATAATAGATTTGAGCAGATAAAAATAAAGGTTGGATTGCAAGAGATAACATAAACGTAGCAAGAATATATTTGCAATAAAATAACAGGCAAAGGTTCAACTCTGATAAAATAAAATAAAGTTATTCCCTAAAAGTAAGAAAAAGTCACACCATCAAATAGAGAAATGGGCAAATTTTATGTACAGGCAATTCCAGAACAGAAAATATAAACAATAACTATATGAAGGCATGTTAAATATAACTAATAGGAAAATTTATAACTTAAAACTAATTTCATCAAAATAAAAGATTTTTTAAAATTAGGAATATCCAGTCATGAGAAGGAGGGAGATAAATGCATTTCTTTATCAATCAGAATCCAAAGCAGTCAGGAAAAATTCAAACCATTCTAGGATGGAGCTGCAACTATCTCCAGGACTTACTGCTATTTATGATGAAAACAAATCGGCTTCTTTTTTTGTTTAAGTTACTTTGAATTGGGATTTTAATACTTGTAAAATAAATTTTATATATTTATAATTTATATGTATACATTTGTGAGTGTGTATCCGTATTTAAAATATTGGAAGATTCTGTCAAATGCAACTAAGTAATCTAAATGCAATTAAACACAACAAATCTAAATACAACTATGTATATATATTTATTTAAATGATGACATCCTATAGATTTTCAAAGCAAATATCACAAGTTTAATTAAAACATGACATATCTGTGCTGAGATCAATAGGATATTCTTACGAGTACTGATTTGGTTACTTTACATTTGTTTTTTTTGGTTCCCTATATCAAATTTCTTACCAGTTATTGGTTATCTGACATCTATTTATCTATACTTATATGTTATAAAGCCCTGAAATACCATTATATTCCCTTGAGGTTAAAGAAATATTTACTGAGTAGAACACTTTTATCACTGCCTCCCAAACACAAGCTTGTAGTGGACAATTAATAATTTATTTACTCAGCACCTCACCATTCTTCCTATCTACTAAGAAGTTCTTCTCCTGCCCCCACCCAGGAGGGACATGGCAGCTACTGAGGTCTTGCAGATCCCAGGTAATTCTCTTCTCCTGCATTATCTTTTTCTGGTGGAAGAATAGGCCCATGACTCACACTGGGCTTGGGGAACTAGGGAAAGTAGGGGTCAATTCTCCTTTTGCCAGTTAGACTGTGAGTGTTCTTACCAAGTTCATCATCACTATGAAATAATGAGGCTGGTATATCACTATGAAAAGTAGAGAAAATGGATGGGGAGCAAGAATCCAGGTAACATTTTTGGTTATCTGAGCCTCATTGCTTAATGCACAATTGAAATATGAGTTTCAGTCACTTGCAATTAACAGACACAAGTAATGCAATCTCATTTATAGGTTTGTTTCTCTTGAGATGAGTTTTGCAGAAAACAAAGTTGTTTCCCCTGCAGAATTTAGTAATGGACTGCCTAGCAGTGCTGAATTGGGGATGGTCAAGGTCAAAAGCATAGAACTCTTCTTGGAGGGGAGTTATTTGCAAGTTGGTGAGAGGAGGGTCTATAGTCAAGGACAAGGAAACATTGAGTGCATGCCACCCTGCTTCTTCAGCCCTTAGATGGAAGTTCTCCTCTGCCCTGCCCCAGGACTCCTAGATCTTCTACTCTTTCCCTTCACTGATGCCCCATCAGCTGTCCCATTTGCTTCTGTCATCCCTATTCTTGTTAGTTTGTGGAGCAGAAAATCTTCTGAAGGAGCTGCATGACGGTGAACAAGCAGCCTCACTTCATCCAGGCCCAAGATTTCTAATTTATAAAATGGAAGAAGTTGGCAATATTATTCTAATATTCTTTTTAACCTGAAAATATAATTCTGTGAGTTCTGGAGTGGAAAGAATGAATTAGAATGAGTGGTACTTTTCTAAAAACAGGTAAGTTTCAAAAGGCTTCTAACTGATGTTTTAAAATAAAACAAAATGGGGGATTAGTCGAGTCAGGCCAACTTGGAGATGTGAAAGAACTAACTGCTAGAAGCAAGAATGTAAATGCACCTGCAGCACTATGTATGGTATGTATGAGCCAGGGCTGTGGCAAGATGACAGAAGCTTCTCTACTGCAAAGGGGTTCCAATGGGTTGAAGAGATTTGTTACATAAAATAGACAAGAAAAGAAATTACGCATAAATAAAATATCCTTCTTATTTAGAAGCTTCCAATTACCCAACATTTAGAAACAGAATGTCTCAGTGTGATGGACTACCCAATGACATAAACTTCCAATTATTCAAGTCAATTTATATTTTGTGAAGGTATTGGACCAACTCGGAAAATAACATAAAAATAGCATTATTTTTTGTGGAAGTATTTGGACAATTAAAAAAATAACAGAAACATTTATAACCTCTCTCATCCATAAATAACTGTTGTCACACAAAACAGAGGTAGACGATGAAGAAATTTTGAGAAATAGGAAGTTTATAAGAGAAAATAGAAGCTCTATGAAATGTCAGTAAAAAGCTATGGAAGAGGATTATGTGACATAGAGTCGGAACATTGTAAGTTGAAAGATAATTTGACCTTTTTTAGTCTGATGATTATTTGAGAATAATAGCCAAATCATTATCATTTGACGCACATATTTTGTATTTGATTAAAATACACTAAAATTTGATCAGGCGTAGTGGCTCATGGCTGTAATCCCAGCACTTTGGGGGGCCAAGGCAGGTGGATCACTTGAGGTTAGGAGCTCAAGACCAGTCTGACCAACATGGTGAAACCTCATCTCTACTAAAAATACAAAAATTAACCGGGAGAAGTGGTGTGCGCCTGTAATCCCAGCTACTCAGGTGGCTGAGATAGGAGAATTGCTTGGGGGACAGAGGTTGCAGTGAACTGAGATTGCGCCACTGCACTCCAGCCTGGGTGACAGAACAAGATCCTGTCTCAAAATAAATAAATAAATAAATACAAACAAACAAACAAAATACACCAAAATTTTCATACTTAGTATTTTTTTTTTTCTCATTGGTTAAAACTGTATAGAATACATGGTGCATTTTCATACTGGACAGGAGATTCAGCAACCTGGATAAACAAATGGAAATCTGGATTATCCGGGAGAGTTAAGGGGCAAAATGGAAAAATATGTGTAGGGGGCACTGCTATACAGAATAGCCATTTGCCCTCTCATTCTCAGCTGACAGATTTTTTTTCAGGCATTCACGTGAGTAGCAGTGTGCCCAGGGGAGATGGGCTGTTTTTCAGGCTGCATAGGGTAAATCATGATTAGACTTAAACAAGGCGAGATAATCCTATTCCCTTTCACCAGCAACTGCTTAAGGAAGGGTAGGGCAGGTGACTCAGTTCTGACCAGCAACTTAGAAGGGAGTGTTTGTTGGGGAATTCTGGAAAATATTTTTCTTCTTGTTCAAAATAGATACATGTAGTCCGGGCACGGTGGCTCACGCCTGTAATCCCAGCACTTTGGGAGGCCAAGGCGGATGGATTACCTGAGGTCGGGAGTTCGAGACCAGCCTGACCAACATGGGGATACCCCATCTCTACTAAAATTACAAAAATAGCCGGCTGTGGTGGCGCATGCCTGTAATTCCAGCTATTTGGGAAGCTGAGGCAGGACAATTGCTTGAACCTGGGAGGCAGAGGTTGTGGTGAGCTGAGATCGCGCCATTGCATTCCAGCCTGAACAACAAGAGCGAAACGCCGTCTCAGAAAAAAAAAAAAAAAAAAAGACACATGTAATGAGAGACATCTTCCCCATTTATTTTCTGCCCTTGGATGTTTTCACAGGAAGAAATGATGTTTGGCAACATGGTAGCCATCTTATGATCCTGAGGATAAAGGCTAGAACAGTTCACAGAATATGACCCATGCCCTGACACTGAAGAGCTTATGACTTCACTAATCCTGGAAACACGTGACTTTAGTCTTGTTATCTGAAATAGCTACCCCATCTTGTCTTAGGTATTTTGTTATTTGCAGGCAAAACCATACTATTGATACAAAACTGACATAATCCTGTTAAAGAGTTTGCACTATGGAATCAAACAGTCCTGAATTTGAATCTCAGCTTCATAAATTAATAATTGTATTACATTTTAACTGTGTAACCTAACCCTTTTAAGCCTCAGTTTTCTCATCTCTAAAATGGGGGAAATAATGGAGTTCAACTTACTGGACGGTTGAACTGATTAAATGGCATGCTATATTTAAAGCAGTTAGCACAGGGCCAGCCGCATGGAATTTAGCTATTTTTAAAATTAGAGTTTGGTTATGATTAGGAATGTTGTGACTGTAACACATGCGGCCCTGTGGCAGCTCTATCAAAGCAAATTAGAGAAAAGTAAGCAGTCTCTTCGGGCTTGCTTGCTCCTGACCAGCACGATTCCACTCACCAAATGGCCCTTTAGTTCTCTTCTTAATTGCTGCAGGAGACCAAAGAACAAAGGAGGACTCTGCACCTGCTGTTCATTGGAGAGGATGAGCAGAGCCCAAAGGTTGGCTCTGTGGGAGATTGTGCCTGTTGGGATGAGTCATTAAAACGGAGATTGTGGGTGGTTCTGGGATTGAGCAAGATAGGAGGGCGTTTGGGGGTGAGCTGGAGGTTAAGCCTTTGAGAGAGTCAGAGGACCGAAAAGATTGAGTTAGGAGGGTATTTGAAGAATTGACTGAAAACTAAGGAGATCAAAGTGAGATTTGGCAGTTGGGCAAAGGAAGGGAGGGCATTTCCATAGTTATTTAACTACCCAGATTGTTCAGTTTTGGAAGCTGGGTCTTTCTTCCCCACTTTCACTTTTGAGTTCAGTCCAGGGTAAATAGTTGGGAGTGAAATGACACAAGGAGGGGGATTTAAAAACAATTCTTTCTTTCATCTCTATGCCCCGAAACCTTTTTTCTCATAAGCTCTTGAAATATGTTTACCCCAATAGAGCCTCTTGGCTTGCAAAGCTTACCCTGCTAAACCTGCTGCAAGGAAGTCAGCACTGTGAGAAAGTGTAAGCTGGACTCTCCAAGCCACAGCATTTGCTTGAAGGTGGGATTTAGTTAGTGACTCTGAAAGCCCTGTGGCAATAGGGGACCACCCAGTGCCTGCCTCTAGTCTGCATCAATCTCTCTGCCCTTGAGGTTGTATAGGAATTAAAGGGAAGTAGCAGTTTGGCTGAACAACCTCTAGAAATATGATACAGCATCCCACAATTTCAATACTCCACTATGAAATCTAGCTTCCTATATTTCGCAGCCATTTAGGCCACCTCCAGATCACATAAGAATCTCTGGAGAGCTTGTTAACAATGAAGAGCTCAGTTCAGAACATTTTTGTGTGTGTGTGTGTGTGTCTGTGTGTGTGCGTGTGTGTGTTGTGTTTGTATTTAGAGACAGGGTCTCACTCTGTCGCCCAGGGTAGAGTGCAGTGGTGCAATCATAACATGCTGCAGCCTTGTACTCCTGGGCTCCCAGGCTCAAGCAATCCTCCTACCTCTGCCTCCCAAGTAGCTTGAACTTCAGGTGTGAGCCACTGTAGTAAGCCAAAATCTGTAGTTTTTAACAAGAATCCTTGGTGGTTCTAATACTGGTGACTCATTAGCCACATTAAAAAAAAAATGCTCTAATACCGAGTTGGCCTTTAAAATGTCTCTCTCTTCCTTCTTTCCCCCAACTCCCAAGATATGCAGCAACAATAGATACTGCTTTTGAAAAACTACTGGTATGGTTTGGAGTGCCCCCACCCAAATCTCATGTTGGATTGTAATTCCCAATGTTGAAGGTGGGCCCTGGTGGGAGGTGATTGGATGGTGGAGTGGATTTCTCACGAATGGTTTAGCACCATCTCCTTGGTGCTGTTCTCATGACAATGAATCTGTTCTCGTGAGATCTGGTTGTTAAAAAGTATATGGCACCTCCCCCTGCTCTCTTGCTCTTGGTATGGCCATGTGAAGTGCCTACTCCCCCTTTGCCTTCTGCCGTGATTCTAAGTTACCTGAGGCCTTCCCAGAAGTCAAGCAGATACCAACATCATGCTTCCTATACACCCTACAGAACTGTGAGTCAATTAAACGTCTTTCTTTATAAATTACATGGTCTCAAGTATTTCTTGATAGCAATATGAGAACAGCCTAATACAATTACCACAAAATGTTCTTTAAAAATTAAACCTAACTGGAAAATGTTCTGAAATTAGAACTTTGTCTTGGAAGACTAGGCTACTATTAGAAGAGACATGCCTTTCCTAGGTAAAGCAGACACCACAGAGATACTCAAGGACCAATTGATGTGGCCCCCTCAACCTGTGGTGCCCCTTCAAGGGGAGAGCTCTCTTTGAAGTCAATGGGAACTGTGGTCAGATACACTTTGCAGGAGAGCAAAGCGAGTATGCAAGATGTGAGACAAGCAGCTCAGAAAAGTCACTTTTAGACATGTTAGTAAATTCATGAAATTTAGTAGTAATGTATTTAGAGACAAGGAAAAACTTTAGTATTAAAAAGCATGGCAAAGGAACAGACCCATGATTTTCTCTGTATTGGAAGGCCTCAGTTGTGGCATTAAGGTTGGATGCACCATGCAGAAAGACTTGGTATCTTGCTTGACAATGTGTTCCTGAGAGAGTTAGGAAGGAGGCTGGGAGAGGAGGGGTTTCTAGGCTAAAGCATCATGACGAGACTCATGCACAGGGAGCATTCTCCTACAAATTTCTTCATACATGTGATGAAATGGGTTAAATGGATGCCAAAATATAGATTTTTAAACATTTTTGGATATAGACTCATTTTACTGAAGCTATGGAGTCTCTCTCCAAGAAGAATGCAAGTAAGCACACACACACCTGTACAATTTCCATTCCATTTCGAGGATTCATGGACATCCTGAAACTCAACTGTAGACCTAAAATGAAGAGTGTCATATCTAGAATAAATATTGAGGACTCTGGTGATGGGAATTAGGGTGGGGTAATCCAACAGAAATGAGTAGAGCATTGACTTCACGATTGGCTCTCTCTAGAGCCAGAACTTGTCTAAATATGGCTCCATCTTTTCAACCCCTGGTGTAGCACATGCGGCAGCGGGCTTTCCTCCCAGTGCCAGAGTTTGCACAACTCCAAAACAGGGATGATGATTCAGATATGCCCACTATGAGGCACTCATTCAATATCAGTGAATGTGGGTAAAGTCCCTATCTGGCACACAGAGGCTTGCTGCTACCATCATTATAATCCCTATTCTAATGAATGGTGCCAACATCAACCACTTATTCAGCCAGTCTTTCTAGAAAGCCTAACATTATCACTTAAATTCTTCCTCTTTTGTAATCCTGTATTTTGTCAAATAGATTAAAAGCTCTGTGAGGATTGATTTTGCCATTTTAGACCCTTCGTTTCCTACAGAGCAGGTCCTCATTTAATAAAAATATGTTGAAAGAATGAGTTTGTGAAATGAATTTTACTAAGCCTCTCTAATGTCCTTCTAATCTTTGCTCTCCTTTATACCTTCATTACTACTGCTTTAATGCAGAACCTCCTCAGTACTTACCAGGACTTTCATTACAGACATTGCCTACCAGAGCATTTGTGGAACCTGGATTCACATTAGAATCACCTGGAATGACGGATTTATGGACCCTCTGAGATGCATAGAATCAGCAGCTCTGCAGTGATAGCAACTAGGAAAGTGCACAACTTTCAAAATTTTCCCAGCTGACTTTTAAGTAATGCTAGTTTTAGAACTACTTGGTTTATTTCCTTATCCTATCATAATAGACCCTTGTCTATATTTTCCCAAATATTACCCATTAGTCCCCCATATGCATCTCACACTCCCAGCATACAAAACAACTGTCCTATTTCCTATTGTTCCATTCTCTCATGGACATTCCCCCTGCTTGGTGCACTTTTGAACTCTGCAAGTAGAGGCAAGTCTTTTGTTTGTTTTGATTAAAGTTAAATGCTAAAAACTATTTTATTTTCCTGATTTCTGCCACCTTAGAAATCTCCAGCAAAGTTCTAGTTTTTGGTCTTAAACATTTGGCTCATTGGTGAGTGATGGTCATACTCTGAACCAAATAACCATTTTTTTTTAACGTTGAAAACATAAATCACATAGCGTAAAATTAATGCTATTAAATTATACAATATGCTGATTTTAAGTATATTCACAAAGTTATACAACCATCACCATTATGTAGTTCCAGAACAGTTTTTATTTATTTATTTATTATTTTATTTTATTTATTTATTTATTTATTTTATTTTTCTGAGATGGAATTTCCTCTTATTTGCTTGGAGTGCAATGGGTGCAACATCATTTGCTCGCCCTCTATAGGGTTTAAGGATTCTCATTGTCTCTCAGCCTCACTTGGCTCAGATTACAGGTGCCACTGCCACGCCCGTGGTACTGCTTTCTGCTTTTCTTGAGACAGGTTTTGCCATGTTGGCCTGGCTGGTCTCAAACTCTGGCCTCAGAGTAATCAAGCCGCTCCACCTCCCAAAGTGCTGGGATTACAGGCGTGAACCACCGTGCCCAGCCCAGAACACTTTATATCACCGCAAAAATAAACCTCTTACAAATAACTCCCTGTTTCTCACCTCCCACCTCCAAGCCTCTGGCAACTACTAATCTACTTTTTGTCTCTATGGATTTGCTATTCTGGACATTTCATATAAATGGGATCATACAATACATGGCCTTTTGTGTCTAGCTTTTTCAGTTAGCATGTTTTCAAGTGTCACCCTTGTTGTAGCATTATCAGTACTTCACTAATTTCAGTGCGCAATTATATAGGTTATACCACATTTTGTGTATCCATTCATCATTGACGTTTGGGTTATTTTAATCTTTTGACCATTATGAATAGCGTTACTAACATGTAAAACTTTTTGTGTGATTACATGTTTTTGAACATCTTGGATATATACCTACTAGTGGAATTTCGGCGTGATATGGTAATTCTAAGTTTAACTTTCTGAGAAATTGCTAAACTGTTTTACAAAACAGCCATACCATTTTACATTTCCATCAGCAATATAAATCAACAATGAAAAAAGGCGAAATACAGACGGTTTCAATTTCATCTCAGTCTCATACACATGTTATTTTCTACTTTTTAAAAAATTATTATAGCTGTTCTAGCAAGTGTGAAGTTGTATCTCATGGTGGTTTTGATTTCCATTTTCCTCATGACTAATGATTTTAAACAACTTTTCATGTGCTTATAGGCCATTCATAAATCTATTAGAAAATTGGCTATTCAAATTCTTTGCTTTTTAAAAAATGGGGTTATCTGTCTTTTCATTATTGAGTTACAAGAGTTCTTTATATATTCTGAATTTATGTCCCAAACGAAATATATTACATGCAAATATTCTCTCTAATTCTGTGGGCTATCTTTTTACTTTCTTAATAGTGTCCTTTGGAGTACAAAAGCTTTTGCTTTTGATGACATACAATTTATTTTTCTTTTGTTGCTTATGCTTTTGGTGTCATATTTAAGAAACCCCATCGCCTAACCCAAGGCCAAGGATTTATGCCTATGTTTTCTTTTAAGAGTTTTATAGTTCTTACGTTTAGGTCTTGATCTATTTTGAGTTAATTTTTGTATGTGGCATGAGGTAGTTGTAATTGATTCTTTCGCATTTGGCAATGTATCAGTACTATCTATTAAAAAGATTATTCTTTTAATATTAAATTGTCTTGGCACTTTTGTTGAAAATCGGTTGGCCCTAAATGTGAGGGTTTATTTCTGAAACTAAATTCTGTTGCATTGATTTATTGGTCTATGTCTATCCTTAACGTTGATACCACTGTGTCTTGATTATGGTAACTCTGTAGTAAGTTTAAAATCTTAAAGTTTGAGTTCTCCAACTTTGTTCTTTTTCAAAATTGTTTTGACTGTTCTGAGTCCTTTGCATTTCCACATGAATTTTAATATCTTCTTGCCAATTTCTGCAAACAAAGGCAGCTAGGGTTTTGATAGAGATTGCATTGAATCTGTAGAAAAAGTTGAGGAATACTGCTATCTTTATAATGTTAAATCTTTTCATGAACATGGGATGCCTTTCCATCTATTTGGTCTTCTTTAATTCATTTCAATAATGTTATTTTAGTTTTCACTGTAAAAACCTTGAACTTTTTCTTTTAAAATTATTCCTATTTTAATTTTTGATGCTATTGTAAATGGAATATTTTATTATTTTATTTTCAGATTTATTCAATACTAGTGTATAAACAATTGATTTCTGTGTATTTGATGTATCTTGCAACTTTGCTAAAATGTTTATTAGTGGATTCCTTAGAATTTTCTATATACAAGATCATGCCATCTCTGAAAAATGGGCTTTTAATTTACATAGAATTTTGGTTAATATGGGCCCTGTGTCATTTACTGCTTTATGATCTTGATCAAATTGACTAACTTTCATGAGAATAATTTTCTTCACCTGTAAAATGATAATAATCCCCAAATCCAGAGTTGCTGTGAGAAATACATAAAGTTACAAAATAACCGTCAGTACAATGATTTAATGCATGAGTCATTCACATTGGTTTTTTTATAGCTAAGAATGAATGGATCGTTTTCTGAATCATTTTTCCAGCCCTACTCACTTTTAGTTAGACAAGGATCTGAGAAAAAGTACATTAGGTAATGTCAAGTCATTTAGGGGATTTGGAACAATAGGAAATGAAGCTTCGAAGATAGATTGAAATTCTCTTTAAATATTTTACTAGCCATGATGAGCATTATTCTATGGGAACAAGAGACTATTAAATGGTTTCTTCTGGGGAATAATCAAATCAATGTAGGGGATATATTGAAAGAATGAGAAATTAGGAGCAGGGGAAAAGGTAGGAGGCTATAATAAAAGATCAGTAAAGATTGATGAGAACTTTAAGGCAATGTCTGGGAAGATGAAAAGGAAATAATGTACTTTGGAAATATTTAGTATGTTTCAGTTGCAGGAAAATAATCATAACTTCCTGGTTCTGGATTATAAACCATTCATTTCAAGAGGGATTACATGAGGAGAAGAACATCTAGGGACAATGATGGCTTCCTTTTGGGAAATTCTGCTTAAGGACCTGCAGAGTACTCAAGTAAACATGCAAATAAAGTGATAGGGAATCAGTTTAAAATTTAGGAGACAGAGTTGAAGATTCAAGACAGAGTTTTCCATTTGCTCTGTATGACAACTCGTGGTCTCCACTTGTATCCTTCCTCAGCATAGATCCCCACATTGATAATTATCATAACTTCCTTGTGAATAACCTCAACTCCTCTGTCTTTCCTCCTCCTTTTCTTTTCCTCTTCCTCCTCCCCCTCCTCCTCCTCCTCTTCTCTCTCTCTCTCTCTCTCTCTTCGTCTCTCTGCTTCTCTCTCTCTCACTCACTCATCCTGCAAAACAAAGTACTGCTCTAACACAGAAACACTCTGCACTCCTCACATCTGTACTGGAGACTTCCTTCTCCCTTAACCTTTCTTCTCCTGCTCCCGTCTGAACTAATTCCTCTCCAAGACTACAGTACACTTGTTGTTTTAGAACATCATTTTTTTTGTTGTTGAATCTCCTATTTCTTGAATTATATATATCTTTGTTTCTTGATTTAAAGTAGCATAGAATGTTACTAAATATTTGTGTGAAGATGACAATTTTGCCATAATTATAGATAGTTTGACTTTATTTAGAGTCCTAGCTTGAAAATCAGTCTTCCATAGAATTTTGAAAGCATTGAGGCCATTTTAGGATTTAGGATTGCAGTTGAGAAACCTGACATCATTCTGATGTCTGTTTCATTGTTTATGAGCTATAGTTCTGCACTGAGGGGCTACTAAGTCCATTTGAACATATTAAGAGGTTTCTTTTATTCCCTGTCTTCTGAAGTTTTACAATGAAATGTGGATCTTTAAAAATGTGTTCTGTTGGGCATTTGGTGGTTCTTTCAAACTAGAAATTCATTTCCAACACTTTGGGGAAATTATTCTGCACTATTGATTTGACAGTGTCTTCCCTTCCATTTTCACATTTGTCTTTTCCTAAAATTCCTATAATATAGAGGAAAGACATCCTTGATCTTCTAATTCTCTTATTTTTTTTCTCTCCAATTGCCTTTTTGTTATAATGCCTGAAAGGCTATTTTGACTTTAACCTCCATTCATTCAAGTGATTTTTTTCCACACAATTAATTTTACATTTTGACTATTATGTTTTTCATTTTAAAGTTCTTTCATTTTTTAAAAAATAATTTAATAGCATTTTAATGGATATAATGATTTTATCTTTCCACTTATGTTAGCTAAATTTTAAAAAGTGATTGTTTTTCTCCCTATATTATCTGTATATTCAACTTCTTTTTTCTGTATGTTTATTTCATCTCTCACATTCATATTCAGTCTAACCCTCGATTTTGTTTGGCTTATATGATATTTATAACACAACTTATTTCCTATTTTTACAAAATCAGAAACTTTAACTTCTTTTGAAAAATTGAAAGATCTGGTCATGGTAGGGCCATGTTTTTTCTTGATGAGTAGAGATTATAGTTTTAGGTAAAACATGTATTCTTCTGATATCCTTTTTTACTCATTTATCTATCAGACCCTATAAGCATTTAGGTGGACCACCTTCCCTGTGCTTCTCTGTCACTCATTTGTCTCCAGTACACACAAAAATCCTCCGATTTATACTTCTGAAAACACAGCTCACCTTTGAAGATATAATACTTGCTCTGTTTCGCTTTCATAAAATTGTCTCTTGTCATCAAATCCTTTGGCAAAGCAGTTGTTCTTTTAGCAAGACAATGAACACATGCTTTATGACCATTGAAATATACTGAAGACAGATTATTATTTGATATGCCCCAAAGACGTTCATTAGTAGTATTTGATCTCATAAATCTCCTCTTGTATAAATTAAAGAAAATGTAAAGCTTTGTGTTTCTCATATATAATTTTATGAGGGTTGAGTCAATTAATTACTAAAGATGGGATTTTCTTTTTATATGTGGATATTGTGACTTAATTAAATGCCAATACCTTGGGGCTTATTTATAATATGATAAATTATTTTTTTCTTCAGGTTTTTAAATGAAATAATTGATTTAATTAAGTAAATGCCCATCATGGTTAAATATAACAATATGTCATATCTTATGGAAGACCATTTGGCTGAAGGTCACAGGAGTTCATCGATTCATCAGCAACCACAAATATTTACTGAGTATCTACCATGTGTCAGGACTCTTGAAGGTGCTGTAAGCAATCAGTCAGTCAACTGAATAGGTAAAGGCTTAGTTTTCGCAGAACTTGTAACACGGAAGAGATAAAACAGTAAAACGTATTTTTAAAAAGTTAGCTTATGTTAACTTCATGGCATTGGGAAAATCTTTTATGTTTCTGAGACTTCATATTTCTAATGGTTGAATTCTAATTTTCTCCTACATCTACAAGTTAATGTTCTGCTTTAGATTTTAATTTGTTTTTAACCATCTAAGAAAAAAATCTTAACTGAGACTGGATGTTGCATAAGGGTAACATAAAAGTGAAGAAGATGACGTTTTATGGTTTGTCCGTGAAGGTGTCTTAAGGAACAGTCTCACATTGATTTTTAAATTGTCCGAGTCTGTATGATAGAATTACCTTTAAATTTCTTTAGAAATAGTCCATGTTCAAAAAAAAATGTATGAAAGGATCTTGGGTGTGTTAAGTTTGGCATAACTGTTTGCCACCCATTCATTGCATATATTTTGAGCATCCATTATATTTGAGCATTGGAAATAGGGTTTAATAAAAGACAAATTTTCTGTCTTCATAAAATCTACATTTTTACATAGAAAAATTCTCCCATAAACACAAAAAGTAAAAAACACTTCAGGTGGTTTTAAGTACTAAGAAGAAAACTAAAGCTAGTAGGAAATTAGAGAGTAAGAGAGAAAAGGAGGAGTCTATTGTATACAGAGTAATCAGAGAAGACCTCTCTGAGGAGATAATTGTAATGTGGTCAAATAAAATGCAGGATGAGCAATTACATTTGAATTTTTGATAAATGGCAACTTTTTAGCATGAATATGTCACATGCAATGTTTGGGACATTGAGTATACAATTAGGTATTGTTTATTTGAAATTCAAATTTAACTAGGTGTCTTGCATTTTTATTTTCTAATCTGACAACCCCACATTTGAGCCAAGACCTAAAAACCGTGAGAAAACCATCTATATAGTAGATTTGAGGGTTAGATTTTAATATTAAAACAACAACAACAACAACAACAACAACAACAAAAATACAAAGTCTTGTGGCAGGAAGATCATGGCTGTCCAAGGAACCGCAGAAAAGCCATTGTGGCTGGTGTGGATTGAGGGAGGAGCTGAATGCCAGTTTGCATTGGAAATACAGACAGAAGTCACATCATGGAGGTCCATTAAGCCACTGCAGATAAATTGGAGTTCATCTGATGGAAAGCCACTAGGAAGTTTTTGCAAGGAATAATGAAATCTAATTTAAGTTAAAATAATAATAAAAAAAAAACACAACAACGCTATGGCTACTATATGAAAAGCCTGTGTGAGGATGAGAGATGGAGCTAGGAAGAAGTGTTAGGAAGAGCATACAACAGACCACGCTGGAGATGAAGGGTTTGAATGCAGTGTTTGCATTGGAGAGTGTGCACAGGAGTCTGAATCAGGTTATATTTTACAGGAAAAACCACAGGACTGGCTCGTGAGAAAGAGGAATAAGGGGTGTATTCTTCAACTTTGTCTTGAAAAAGAGGATAATTGGTAATAAGTTAGTTTTGTGACAATTAAAGGGAAGCAAATTGAATTTGTTTAAGCAGATGTTTATTGAGACAAACATAAACACACATACCCACCCCTTGCACATTCCTTGCAAGGGTGATCAAATCAAGTGACTCTTCTACTTTATCATTATCATCATTTTCATATGGTTTTTATGCCAGGAAACATTACTAGGCCATTATATCTATTACTCAGTTAATTATCATAACAAGCCTATGATAAAGGCACTGTTATTATAATCATTCTCATATCAAAGATGAGAAAAATGAAGCTCACAGAGATTAGATAACTTGCCCAAAGTCCTACAGTTTAGAACATGGTGAGGTATGGGTCCAAAGACAACCTAATGGACTCCAAAACACTTTCGCTTAATAACTATGTTTTGCAAAAACAAATAAACAAAAAAAGGAATCCAGCACTTTGAACCATTCTGAATATAAAGAAGAATATTCAACTGTTAGACTCCTACTATTCAAGCATTCAAAAGAAGGGTAAGATATTTAATTAGAAGGTAAGGAACAAACATGAAAAATAAAATTTGCTAAATGACAAAAAAGATTGGGCAAAATTAAGATCATATCATTGTTCTTGGATGGGAAGACAAAAATTATAAAGAAGTCAGTTTTTCCAAATTAATGTAGAGTGGAATTTCCATTAAAATTATATATGTGTACTATCTATGTAAATTATATATGTATACATGTAAAACTATATATGTATATATTTTTATGTGTACTTATTTGTATTTCAACAAATCATAAGACAGATAAACCACAATCTAACTCTATCAAAAAAAGAAGGCAAAAATGTAAAACTGAAAAAAAGTAAAAGCAATTTGGAAACAGTGAAAATTAGAAGATCATAAACACTATGAGATAGTATATATTTTCCCAATCTAATTCATATAAATCTGAAAATGCTATTGCCATAGAAAGATTTCTAATATATGCATTTAATAATAAGAATAAAGTGAGAAACAGTGGCTATAACTTTTTGTGGGTAAAAAGGGTGAAAACACTATGGTGTATTCATATTCACTTTCATTTTCATAAAGAAACTGAAAGGATATGCAACAAGAAACTCACAAAAGTTTGAATGAGGGACAAAGAGAGCAATCAGACTTTCTACTGTATTGCTTTCATATTGAAAAGCGTGAATGTGTTACCAATTCAAAATTTTTAAAAATAATATTAACATGCTATATTTTGGAAACTGAAAGGCAATTACTTTTGTTGTTACAAAAAAAGGCATGCTTTGAGCACCAACCATACGAAAATTGACTAGTTTTACTACAAAGCTGCCTTAGTTGGGAAGCCATCTGGTTTTGATCAAATAAATCTCTGGATGATTTTCATAAGTCTTTCATCACCTATTGATTCTGAAAAAAAAAATCCTTTTGACATCATAGTCTATGTTTGGTCCAATTCCATATTACTAGCTTGATTTCCTTTCTCATGGTTTCTGAAGCAATTTGCTTCCACGCCTGTGCAGAGTTTCAGTCCAGAGAAAAAACAGAAAAATTATTAAGTAAATTGGATGCATTATTTATCCTGTTCTGCTTCATACTCTCTGAATCTACGGTTCTATGTTAGATTTATTTTTAAAAGGAATATAAATATTTCTAGGCTTAATGCTTTGAAACTGGATTTGGTAGCAGTTTTACATGTTTAATTACCTTTTCTATTCTATAATGAGCTACAAAAATAGGTTTGAATAGGTTTTAACAAACTTGATCACATTATTTTCCTCCAGAATGATTATATTTGCATAATAATCACTGTAATTCCAATATCTGACTAGCATCTATATTCAGGATGGAATCTCCCTTTCATGCATTTTACTAACAATGCATTTTTTTATCTTATTTCCTATCATTTTAGTTTATCAATACTTCAGCTGAATTTGAAGATTATATAATTTACTTTCTTTATTTTTACTTTTATTTTCCACTTAATGATGGCTAATAGTTTGGAAGATGATTATTATTTTTTACCATTTCTTGTACATTATAGCATCACCATTAGAGTTGTTTTCTTCCTTGAGAGACAAAAAGATCATTCTTTACTTTCTCCCAAATCCTTATTTCCTATAGAACTTTTTTTTCCCTCGTATTCATTTCCAACATGGTAGCTCCTAATGTTTCTAAATTTCATCTGAGAGTGGCACACTCATTATTTTCTAAAGCTGATAACATTTGTGAGACATGGGAAAATTCAGTAAATGGTTAAATTGACCTTAAGAACTATTTCTATTATGGAAGTGGGTGCTACAGTTCATTTCACATACCAATAGTATTAATATAAGTCATCTCTGCTTAATATTAGAAACAACCAAAAATTATTTTTAGGTATTGTAACATAAAATACATAAGATACATAAATTACATAAAATACATAAGATCCCAGTGGATTATAATAAAATAGGCATTGCTAACTAAGATTTTCTGAGGAATTTGTCTCTATTCAAATAAAATGTGGCAAAGTCCTTTAAGGAAATACACAAAGTGTGTGGATTTGAACTATATAATTGCCATAAAAGAGACAGATGCAAAGCATGGTGTTGGTATCAGAGGCATCTCTCTTACATTGAAGGAGGAAAATATGATGGGAGGCTTTGAAGAGAAGGAGAGCTGAATGAATCATAAAAGGATGTGAAGGAGTTTGTCAGGTGGAGAAAGTATGATGTAAAATGCAATGCATGCAGAGAAAAGCACTGTGTATAAAAATGGGAAGCATGAAACACTCTGGTACTTTTGGGTAACAGGATGTAAACGTGATGAGATGCTGGGTAGTGGCCTCAAAGATCAAGGAATTCAGCCACATAAGAGACAAATCAAAGAAGTCCTTGTAATCTATTTTAAGGACTTCTTAATAGATTAATAGATTGTTGTTAAAAACAACAGTTAATTTGCATAAACTTTAATCTTGATTGGGCCTTATACTGACTTAGAAAATCAACTAACTCTGGAATATACTCTGTGGTGTAAATAGAATAGACAAAAGAATAGACAATTGAAGGAGTTCTCTCTACTTTATGTATTTACTCTCTTACCTTCCATTCATTCCTTCTACTGTCATTTGGCCCTGCCTTTGCTACATCAGCACAATCATTTGGGTCACCAATGACTTTTATTTATAAATTAAATGCCCACATTTCAGTCCTCTTATTGTTTGGTCATTTGGGAAGATTTGACATTATAAACCACTAACTGCTCCTTTAAGCGCTGTCTTCTCATGTCTTCCAAAGATCTCACTCCCCTGATTTTCCTTCTGTTTTGCTGGTCTCTTATTTCAGTTTTCTTTGAGAGCTCCTATTCTATTTAACTTTTAAATGTTGGTACTTTTTGGGGTTTTAGGTCCTTTTCTCTTTTTACCATGTCCTCTTTTTTGGGTAAAGCCCATTTACTTCCATGATTTTAAATTATAATTAATATTTATATGCAAGTGATTTCCAAATCTTCAACTCCATCAAACATTTTTCTTGTGACATTCATCTTAGCATATTTTCCTGAATGTCTCTACTTGGGTATTCAATACCGCAGGCTCAACATGATCAAACATGAAACCATCATCTTCCCATACCTGTTCTTCTTTTCTCTTAAATAATGTGTCTGTCCACTCCACTATTCAATCCTGAAAACTGCCATTTAAACCTCCCTATATGTTCCACAGCTGTGCCTATTAATTATACCTCCTAAGTATTTATCTAATCTCTTTGTCTCTCTACAATCCCACTGCCATTAGACAAGTGCCTGACTTATCACCGTAGCTTCCCCATCTCCAGCCATCATGCTGACAGTGACTTTAAAAAAATGCAACTTAATCATGTCGCTCTATGGGTAAAATCCTTTGGTGGTTCCACATTTTCTCTGTGATGATGGCTGTTCTTCAGGCTAAAATTACCTATCAAACATATTGCAATCATTAATTTCATTGGCTGTTTATCCAACTAGACAGTAAATGGTTTTCTATAGAATAGAGACAAAGTATTACTAGCCAATGCATATATATGTATATATGCATGTGTGTGTATATATGTATATATGTGTATACATATGTATATATGTGTATACATATGTATATATATACACACACACACACACATACATATACATATATATATATCTTCAAACCTACTATAATCCCTTAACTGTAATGGTTGCTGTATAGACAAGAATAGAATCTAGAGTATTTACCCTCTCTAATTTTACCGTCTAGCTGGGAGCAAAACAAGATGTAAGGTATACATTAAACCAAGACCATTCAAGAAGTAAACTGTAGCAGTGCCTGTAAGTGAAGAGATGAGGAGAAATCCAAGCCAACATATTTGAAGAAATATCACCAGAGGGGGGATTGGAGTTGGGTCTTGGAAAATAAATAGTATCTGAAAACATGAAAAAAGAATAGAGTTGATTTCACAAGTGAGGAATAATGTGTAAAAAATAAAGGGTATTCAAATAGGAAGACAGGAAGTCAAATTGTCTGTTTGCAGATGACATGATTGTATAATTTAGAAAACCCCATCCTCTCAGCTCACAATCTCTTTAAGCTGATAAGCAATAAAAAATAAATAATTTTAAAAAATAAATAAATTATCTTTCAAAGCAAATTTCTTACCCATAGTTAGGATAATGCTCTTGCTATATATCTCTAGAATAATAACCTTTAAACAACTTTAAAATAAATGATTCATTTTTGTTAGAGGCAATAACATAAAATGTGATATTAACATTTAATTTACAGTTCCACATGGATTTTCAGATTCTGCTTTACTGTGAGGACTGTTACTATAGTAAAATACACCCTAATGTAAAGAATGTGATGGGGTCATATATATATATATATATATGGTAAAAAGAGAAAAGGACCTAAAACCCCAAAAAGTACCAACATTTAAAAGTTAAATAGAATAGGAGCTCTCAAAGAAAACTGATTATGTATATACATTTACATAATCTGGTGTAATCTAGAATTCATTTTTTAAAAGAGATGAGAAAAATGCTGCTTGAAACAGGTGTAAACCATGGATGATAAAGTTCTTTGTTGCCCAAGGATGTTAAATGGATTGTACAGTAATGTGAAAGTGCCAATCCTATAGTTAAGGTTGAAAAAGTCATTTCCATTTAAAATTCCTATTTCTTATATGTATATATTTTAAAGTCTTGTTTGCTGAAATTTTTCATGCTTCATCTAAATTTCAGCCACATATTGTGAGGTTACACAAAACTTCATTTGGCCAAATCTGAGGCATCCAAATGTGAAAGGCTGTTGTTCAGTTAGAGAATGCTTTTGAAATAACTTTAAAATTTGATCATCTGAACAGATTTGGCCTTTAGGTAGTGCTTTTACTTGACTTGGAATAATTTGGACTGGAAATAGCAAAGAGGAGACTGTTGAAAGAGGTGTCCTGCTTGTAGGGATAACCACTGGCTCATGCAGGATGCTACCCTAGCAGACTTCTTGGGGCTTCTCCTGGGAAGATCCACATCAGCACCTGTGAAACACTGTCTACTGAGAGATGGCAGATCAGAAGCTCTTCCTGTGGTCAGCAGTGGCCCAAGCAGCTCGGCATTTCTGATGATTTGGATGTGTCCCCACCAAATCTCAATCTCATGTCAAATTGCAATCCCTAATGTTAGAGGTGGGGCTTGCTGGGAGGTAATTGAATCATGGGGGTGGTTTCTTATGAATGGTGTAGCACCATACCTTTGGTGCTCTTCTCGTGATTGTGAGAGAGTTCTCCTGAGATATGGTCATTTAAAAGTGTGTAGCACCCCCGTGCTTACTCTCTCTCTTGCTCTTGCTCTAGCCAGGTGAGGGGTCTGCTCCTCCTTCACCTTCTGCCATGATTGTAAGTTTGCTGAGGCCTCCCAGGAAACTGAGCAGAGGCCAACATCATGCTTTCTGTACAGCCTGTGAAGTTATGAGCCAATTCAATCTCTTTTCTTTATAAATTACCTAGTTTCCGGTACTTCTTTATAGCAATGCGAGAATGAGGCCTCTAGCTCACCGAGGCCTTTCTAAAGTTAGTCTAATCCACCCCATTGTCTTCTGTGCAATGGCTCCAAGTTACAATTTCGAATGTACCAAATGGAACAATTCATTGTGTCATCCTGTGGAAATTAAGCATGCGCACGCGCACACACACACACACACACACACACAGCCATAGCACTTAGGATCATCAAGGCATGTTAGGTCAAAGCTATGGTACACACATTGTCCTATAAAAAAGGAATAAGTAACCAGATGTTGGCTAGACTAATTAAGGATGAGGTGAGAGAAGCACTTTCCAAATAGTTTCCCATTGACAGTAGTCCACAACGGATTTGGCATCCAGCCTGTTGCAACTTACTTATTTATATTCATACATGTTAATGTGGGATCCCTCTCTTCCTACAATATAATTTAGCTCTTACTATATGCATAATTTTATATTTTGCTATTTAAAATGCATGGTCATGATCACTTTGCCATTTTATTAAATATTAAATAGTATTAAATATTAAGTTTTAGATGTTTAATGACTACATTTTTATTATTTTTTATTGTTAATTACATCATTTCAGTTTTGTTTTGGTTTCTTTTTGCTATTATAATTAACTCTGTGAATAAAACACCTGTTGTAACAACGTCAGTAAGTGCCTTGGAAATTCAGTGCTTAAACAATGACTGGCAGGTGTCCAGCTATGACTGCACAGGAATTTTGTCTCTGATGGGACAACACTGAGGCATGACTTCAACTCCTGAGTTTCCCTGAAGAATCAGCTGACGCTTGCCTGGAACTTTCCCTGAAATCGCACCCTTACTTGGCTTCCTCTCTTTTTCTGCTTCTACTTCCTCTACTTGTTTACCACTTTCCCATGGGAGCATTTCCTTAATAAATCACTGGCAATAAATCCCTGCCTGGGGTCTGCTTCTGGGAAAACTGCCCTAAGACATCTTTTCATAAACTAATGATTAGTCTCATAAGATAATGTCTTAGAATTATTCAATCACAAGGTTTACACCTTTTTAAAGTGTTTGATAGATACTGCTTATTTGCTCTCTGGAAAAGTTGTATGGACGTAAGTTCCTGCCATCAACATACACATACTCTTTCCATAGCACCCTCTGGAGTATTATCAATCATCACTCGAATAAATCCTTGTCTTGTTAATAAGTATATTTTGTTGTCAGAATTATTTTGGGGGCTCTTTGCTGAGAAGCAAATTTGGTCAAACTTTTTTTGTGACTGCGAATGGCTACAGTATGATGCTTCCACCATTCCTGGGAACAAAAGGCTCCGAGCAGCCTCTTTTATCCACAATAGCTTCATCTTCTCTGGATGTAGAGGTGGGCCCCTAGTGGCCATATATGTGCTATGTGGAGACTGATCCCATGTTACATCTAATGGGGCTTGGAGTAGACATCTGATTAATTTGGGCCCACTGGATCCTCTTTTTGTGAGTATGAAACTGGGATTTATAGCCAGAAAGTCTAAAAAGCCACAGAGACCAGAAAACATAGGGAGTGGGACTACACTTATAGCAGCAACCTAAAAAGGAGATCCGCCAGCTCACATGTAACAATGGACTGGAATAGTGGGCTTAAAAATGGATTCATGCTCAAATATGGAAGTATGATAATTAAAGGAATTGGTGTGGCTTAACAGAGAGTAAAAAAGGGACTCCTCAATAAATGGTACTGGGAATACTGTTGATATGGAAAGGTGAATATAAATCTCTACTTCATAACATATACAAACATCAAATTAAATTGGAACAATAATAAAAGAGGTAAAATTGTAAAACTTCAGAAAAGAACAAGGGAGAATAAAGGTACATCCTTGGGGTATAGAGGAATTTTTATACAAGACACAAAGAGCTCTTATGATAAGGAAAAGACAGAGAAATTTGGTTATATTCAAATGAAAAACTTCTAGTCTTCAAAAGTGACCATTGAGAGAAAGAGATAAGCCAAAAACTGGGAGAGGCTATTTGATAAACATCATAACCAAGGTATTATTAATACCCATACTATATACAGAATGCCTATACATTTAAAAAGGCAACATTGTAGAAAAGTGGGCAATATGTATATATAGATACTTTTTGCTAGGGGAAATATGCATGACCCACAAACAAATGAAAATATGCTTAGCCTCTTTAGTAGTCAGGGAAAGGCACATTAAGTATAATAAAATAAGATTTTCATCCACCAGACTGGCTAAAATTTATAAGTTAGATAGAACTAAATATTGATAAGTACACTGAGCAATGGAAACTCTCATGGGCTGGGTTTCAGAGTGTATATTGAAACAAGCTCTTTGAAAACCTATTTGAAATTATCTTTTAAGTTTTAAAATTTCCATACCAAAGACTTCAAAAATTTCACTTGCAGATATACAGACCTGACAGAAACATGGGCACGTGTATACCTGAAGATGTGTATAACACCATCCTGCACAAAAGTTTTGTAATAGCAAAAAAGTGGAAGCAGCGCAAATGTTCATCAGCAGTAAGATGGCTATACTATATTTTAGTATATTCATATGTTGATAGATCATAGAAAATGAAGCCACAGCTACATGTGTCAGCACATATGAATATCAACAATAGTGTTTAGTATAAAATCATAGACCATATATAGTAAACATGTCATCTGGAAATTAGAAGTAAAAGAACACATATATGTGTTCATGTATAACAAACACAACTAGAAAGACAAGTAAAACAATAATAACACCAAAAATTAAGATTGCGATTAAATCAACCTAAAGAGCCCAAGCAGAATAGTCATATTGCTGGGCTGAGGAAGTAGAGGATCAAAGTTCCATTCTGCTGAAACTGCAGGTATGGAACAGCATACCTAAGAAGAGGAGCTGAACAGTGAGGGAAATCCAGAAGTTTGTGGAAGTTCCTCATAGATAATTGGCCAAGGATTGAGCTGCACATATGCAGGGCAGTATTCACAAGACCTAGAAGAGATTTTCTGCTTCGAAGCTGAGAGCTAGAAGAGGTCAACTCATATTAGAGGTCTTGCAGTTTAGGAAGACATTGGAGAAAACCCTGTTCCAAGCTTCAGACAGCTAACTTCTTGTTGTATGTTCACACGGTGAAGAGCAGAGCAAGAGAGCTCTCAGGCATCTCTTTAACAAGGGCATTAATCCCATTTACGAGGGCTCCACCCTTATGACTTAAATTACATCCTAAATGCTCTGCCTCCTAATATCATCACATTTGGGGTTAGGATTTCAACCTACAATTTTGAGGGGACATAAACATGCAGTCAATAACAAAAATAATAGACCAAAATACAATCATATCAATAATATTAAATGAAAATGGACTAAAAACTCCACTTGAAAGGCACAGATTGTCAGACTAGATAAGTATCAAGAATGAGCTCTAAGCCATCAACAAGAGGGACATTTTTGTTTAAAGTAAAAATTCAGAAAGCTTTATTTATTCCGCTGTTCAGTCTCTGCTTTCAAGATGTTGCCTTTAAATATAAATCATCTTTATATACCTTTAACTATATTAATAAAACTTTTAAAAGTTATGCCTCTAATTCCATCCTCTTTGAACTGTATTACCATGATACTCCCAAATACACACTTTTAAGTTAGTTGTCATCTTAGATGAAACATACCCAAGGGTGACTTCATCATTCTACCCATAAAACAAATTTCTGCTCTCAATTATTTTCTCAGTCAATAACATTATCATTTTTTGCTAATTTTCTAAGTTCAAAACCCTGAATTCAACTTATATTCCATCATTTTTAATGACTTTTTTCCAAAATGTCTCTTTTCACAGCCACAACCATTTACATTATTATTATTATTATCTGTGTTTGATAGAGTAGCTACGAAGTGTTTAAGCAAAGATAAAGTTATTTGTATGTGCTTATCCAATTTCTGCACACATTTTAATTTTTACTCATGCTCATCTTGCCATTTTTTCTATGTTAATGGATGGAAGTCATTAAAAGAGCTCCTGATAACTGTTATTAGATTGTTACTTGATTTCCATTGAAATTCAAACTCATGGAGTTTTAGTCACTTGGTGCTAGAACTCCCATAAAAATATTTATTATGGAAAAAGCATTATACCAGCATAAGAAGAAACACAAATGTATCTCCAATTCCTTTGTACTTAAAAATTACACTGTTTAAATTATAAACTTTTAGAGATACATTTTTGTATTCTGCTTCCGAATTAAACATATATTTCATTTCTCCTAAAAGGTCTCTGTACTTTAACTTTCATGTTTCATCAAGTTAGTGTACTATGATTTAAACTATCCCTCATTGTTAAACATTGGGGCTCTTTAATAATTTTTTTCCATAACATATAATTCTGCAATGCTTATTTTCTGCATACTTCATTTATCATGATTAATATTAAGATAAACTCTCAAGAATTGGATTACTGAGTCAAAGAATACAGACTTTTTTATGATTCTTGATTATATTTTACCCAAATTATTTCCAAATGTGTTGCAATCACTTTTGAACTGGCCTAAAGCAATGTGTCTTGAATGCCACTCTGATTAATTCTTTTTTATAATAATTTATTTTGAAATGATTTTGAACAAACAGAAAAGTTGCAAGTTTAGTACAAAGAATTATATCCTCCCCAACCCTCCAACTAGGTTTCTCAGCTATTACTATTTCATTGCAGCTGCTTCATCACTTTCTCACTTTCTCCATTATCATTTGTTATTTTTTTAGACTATGTTTGAGGGCAAGTTGTACTCTTAATGCCCCATTGTCCTTAAACACTCCAAAACAAAGTACATGACCACATACCTATTTCCAAGTCAGGAAGTGAACATTGATAGAACACTACCCTCAAATCCACAGACACCATTCAAATTCTATCAGGTGATCTAAAACGGTTCTTTTTTCTTTATGTTCCAGAATCTTATCCAAGAACAAACATTGTATTTGGTCATGATTCATTTTCAGTCTCTTCTGTCTTGGAGCAGGCCTCAGTATTTTCCTGGATTTCATATCATTGATACTTTTAAATTAAGAATACAAGCCTTAGATTCTGTAAAATGACATTCATCCTTGGTCCATTTAATGTTTCCTAATGACCAAACCCAGATTCAGGTAATTATTTTTGGCACAAATACCACAGTAATCAAGCCATGGTTTTCTTACTATAACTCAGCAGAGAAGAGAAAGTCTTTCCAACACATGGAACAGTTGGATACACATATGCAAAAAGATGAGCTTCAACCTTTACCTCACATCATACACCAAAAGTAATTTGAGATTGAAAATGAACATAAAAGCAAAACTATAAAGCTTGTAGAAGAAAACATAGAAGAATGTATTCGTGAATGGAGTAGGCAAAGATTTCTTAGGACACAGAAAGCAAACATCATAAAAATAAGAAACTAGATACTATTAAAATTTAAAACTTCCGTTCATAACAGAGATAGCTTTAAGAAAATAGAGCGGCACTGTGATAACACATTCATAAAATGTTTATCTGACAAATGACAAAAACAGCAAGAAAAAAATTGACAAAAGACCAATAAGCATCGTGCATCGCAAAGACGTGAATGATAAGCACATGAAAAGCATTCGACATCATTGTTCACCATTCAAATAAAAACACTAAAATGAGATACTACCACATATCCATTAGTACAGATTCAATAAAAAAGACTGGTATTATCTAATATTGTGGCAGATGCAGAAATATTAGAACTGCCATTTTTTTTTCTTGGAAGTGTTAAAATCTTTAACAGTTTATAAATATTACCCTTAAGAATTTGTAATAAAAAACAACAACAATAACAACATTTTATGTTAGCTTGGGAAATACGATTGTATTAAAAATTGTTAATTTTGTTAAGTATGATGACAATCCTGTAGTTATATAGGAAAATATCCTTATGTTTTGGGGACATATACTGAAGCGTATAAAATGAGTAAAATGTCATGATGTCTAGATTTCTTTAAATAATAATTCATCAATAAGAAAATAGATTCAGTTAACATGTTAAAATGTTATTAATTAAAAATCTAGGTAATGAGTGTATCAGGAGTTTGTTATACTGTTGTCTGTACTTTACAAGTTTTCATAAGAAAAATTAACATTTAAAAGAGAAAAATGAAATCAGAATAACATGATAGAAAATGATAGGTTCTATTCACTGTTTCATATAAAGTAATCAGAGAAGGTATCTTTGATAAAGTGACATCTGAGCAGACACCAGAATCAAGTGAGGTAGCAAGCCAGCTCTGTTTGGAAGAAAGCACATTCCCAGCAGAGTACAAGTTGAGAGGACCTGAGGTGGAAATGTGCTTGGCATGTTCATGGCTCACTTGTGTATTTTCAGACAGTTGTCAAGATAGCAGGGGCCTCATCGTCCTCACACAGTCAGATATACATGTGTGGAGGTTGGCTGAGGCTATTAGTCTTTCATCCCCTACTAGTCTAGACCAGAATTTCTTAAATAATCAATTTTCAAAGTTTTTGGTCACTAGACTCCTTTAGCCTCTTAAAAATTATTGAGGATACAGAAAACTTTATTCTGTGTGAGCAATATTAATCAATATGTATTACATGTATTGGAAATTAAACTGACAAAAGCTGAAAACATCCATTTATTAATTCATTTAGAATAATAAACTCATTGAATGTTAGCATAAATAACATTATATGAAAAAATCCTATATTTTCTAAAACAAAAAAATTTTAGTGAGTGGCATTGTTTTAAACTGCTGAAAATCTTTTTAATGCAAATCTCTTGCAATTATTGCAGATTTCTTTTCTTCTTAGAAGTTAGTTGGATTTTCATCTCTGCTTCTGAATTCAATCGTTATAGGTTATATGGGTTGAAGTATTCTAAGAAAAGTCAGCCTCACACAAACATGTTTGGCAATAAGAAGTATTTTATTAGCTTTTAAAGATAATTACAGATATTCTTTGATACTATGCTAAAATTCTACAAGTGTTAGATTCTTAAAGGTAAGTTGCAATGATAAATCTGCAACCGTATCAATGTGCTTTTAATATTCTGTTACACTAAAATCCATTGGTCTCTCTTACACTTTGAATGTTATTTTGGGACATCATGCATTGGTCATTTGGAAAATATTAGGTTCCCTGTGTTATACAGATTATCGAAACATTGATGCATATTATTATATAATATACAAAAATTCAATTTGTTAATATTGCCACCATTCTCGTGAGTATAGTCCTTAAGCATTGGAAAGCTATGTACCTCACAGTAGTAAATACAAGTTTTCCAAAATTCTAATTTTCCCTTGTAAACTCAAAATTTTATGACCAGAATAAAATCCTGTCTGTTTTTATACTTGAAGTGACAGGTTCTTTGTTCATTTTTAAGGACAATATTCTTACAAATACTCAATTCTGAATAACTGTAGTTTGTCAGATACGCTTTCAAGTCAAAATGTGATTTCATAAATAAACCAGTTAGTTTAGTGCACAACAAAAAGAATAATGTGAGTACTTTTCCATAAGAGAAGCATTGAACTTGGTCTTGGTCAAAGCAACTTATAACTTTCAAGGACTAGCGTGGAGGCTAAAGCAACTCCACCTTGGATGCTAATTCGCCATGGTGACTTCTGATTAACCCCAGTTCCAGGAGTACCTCTAAGATTTCTATTTTATCTACTGTTCCTTTTATAAGAGCTTGTATTTACCATAAATCCTGACCTTAGGTCAACAAGTAGAGAAATAGATTCCACCTGTTGGAGGGGGCGGACACAAAGTCATATTACAAATGGGCATGGATTCAAGGAGCTATGTGATTCATTGGGGCTCACTAGGTAAAGGTGAAAGCTATAGAAAGCAATTGAATACTGAATCTAACTTGAAGGCAAGAACCAGCAGGATTTCTTGATGGACTGAATATAAATTTTGGGAGAGAAATATGTCAGGGATAATACCTAGTTCCAGGCCTAGCTAGGTGAATGAGGTTGCCTTTTATTGACATGTAAAAGATAAGAAGAGTAGATTTGTAGGAGAGATTGGGTTCGTTTTAAGACATAGTAAGTTTGAGATGCCTATGACATATACAAATGAATATATTGTATAGGCAGTTATATACAAGTCTACAATCTAGAGAACATAGGGAATAGACAAATTTTTGAATTTTCAGTGTATAGACATAATTTAAAACCATTGAACTGGGCCAAGTACAGTGGCTCATGCCTATAATCTCAGCATTTTGGGAGGTCAAGGTGGGAGGATCCCTTGAGGCCAGTTCTCAAGACCAGCTGGGTAACACAGGGAGACCTTGTCTCTACAAAAAAATATTAAAACATAGCCAAGTGTGGTGGCTCGCACCAGTGGTCTCAGCTACTCAGTGGTTGGATCGCTTGAGCCAGGAGGTGGAGGCTGCAGTAAGCCATGATCACGCCACTGTGCTCCAGCCTGGGAGACAGAGTGAGACCTTGTCTCAAAAACAACAACAACAAACCATTGAACTAGATGATATCATTTTCTAGAAAGTGGATATAAACATGGAAAATGGACAAGGTTGTCCAGAGAAACACACACACACACGTTTTAAATATATACATATATACGCATACGCTATATATAGATGCACATATATGTGTACATTGTGTGTGTGTGTGTATATTTAGGAATTGGCTCACACAAATATGGAGGC
Organism: Papio anubis; assembly: GCF_008728515.1. Classification (NCBI taxonomy): domain Eukaryota; kingdom Metazoa; phylum Chordata; class Mammalia; order Primates; family Cercopithecidae; genus Papio; species Papio anubis. Next base: position 36,102,464 of record NC_044989.1, on the reverse strand, counting down.
TAAGTCCCATGATATGTCTTCTGAAAGCTGGAGACCCAGGAAGATGGTGGTGTAAGCCCCAGTATGAGGGCATGAGAAGACTGATGTTCTAGCTCAAGTAGTTAAGCAGAGACTGCAAATTCCTCCTTTCTCTACCTTTTCGTTTTATGCAAGCCCTCAGTGGATTGGATGAGGCCCATCCACATTGGGGAGGGCAATCTACTTTACACAGTTTATGGATTCATATGCAAATATCAACTGGAAACACTGTCACAGACACATCCAGAAATAATGTTTAACCAAATATCTAGGCATCTGTGGCCCATGTAAGTTGATATATAAAATTGCCCATCACAGAGGGTAAGCTGTAGTTTCTCCATCTAGAGGTCTGCAAGCTGAGGAGTCCATCAAAGGAAACTGAGATAAAATAGTATGAAAATTTTGTCCAGTTACTATTACTATTTAAAATTAATTTTAATAATATGTATTTTCAAATCTTTTCTCTCTGAGAAATAATGGCACTCTGAATCCTATGTGGTTAAAAACAATATCTGCTTCATGATTTGCTCTGGTTTCTCCTCTTCTCTCTGAGGCCAGTGTATGCATTATCCCACTACTTACTTGAGTAAATTAAGGGAATTCTTAGCCACATAGTGTGCAATTGCCTAGTTTCTGGATTTTAAAAGAGCATTCTTACCCACCATATATTCTGGGCTTTATCATGGAAAACTTAAGAAAGTTCTGTTTTCCTACAAAACACTTTGAAAAACTTTTGTCATGTTTTTCCTCCTCCTCCTTCTCCTCCTCCTTTCTTCTCTTTTTAATTCAGGCAACTTATTTTCAAAGGGATCTTTTGCCTGCCCTTTCTCTGACTGTAAACTGCAAAAGAGTTATCCTAATTGTTGCCAAAATCTTTGGGCTTAATGATCCTTTCTATGCAGTACAGCAAACATACTCCTTTGATTAAAACCTAGAATTTTGCATCTTAACTCCATGTAAACCACATTCACCACATGAAGACATCAGAGAAACAAAGCTAGGACAAGACAGGTACCTTCTGACAAGTTTGGGATTAGGGAGTTTTCCTTTTATGATCATGGACTTTGAAAACTTGTCTGGAGATATGTGGTCTCCATTCTTTTGAATTGTTTTCTTGTTGAATTATCCTAGTATGTAGTAGATTTATATCTGAAAAATAAGCTGGCCTGCCACAGCTATGGTAAGGGGAAGTAAGGAAAGAGGCTGTGTGAGCGGCTCCAGTATTTCACTGGATGAAGAGCTGCCCCTGCAGAGGTCTGGGGAACCGAACAGAGCCTGAAAGAGGAGGAGGAACTCATCTTGCAATCAGGTTCTAAATCTTTCGTCAGTTTTCAACTAAAGGCAGGGGAGGGTCCATGTAAACAGAGTCCTTACGGAGCGATCTCCTAAATAAGTATCTCAAAGAATAGCTTTACATTTTCCATACTTACTCTAGGTCTCCAACATACTTTTTTTTTTTTTTTTTTAAAGAGACGGAATGTCAATCTCTTTGCCCAGGCTGGAGTGCAATGGCGTGATCTCGGCTCACTGCAACCTCCGCCTCCCAGGTGCAATCAATTCTCCTGCCTCAGCCTCCCGAGCAGCTGGGATTACGGCGCCTGCCGCCACGCCCGGCTGACCCTTTGTATTTTTCGTGGAGACGGGGTTTCACCGTGTTGGTCAGTCTGGTCTCAAACTCCTGACCTCAGGTTATCCACACACCTCAGCGACCCAAAGTGCTGGGATTACAGGCGTGAGCCACCGCGTCTGGCCCAACATACATTTTTTTGTTTGTTTGTTTGTTTACTTCACATGAATCCCAGATACAGGCCATAGGTTTTTCTTTTTGTTTCCCTCTAGCTAGTTTTAAATTCCAAGTGACATCTTTCCCTGTGGGAAATCAGCAAAGATAGAGCTATAGCTAGAGATTAAAGTGGGAGGAGCAGGCTTGGAGAGAAAATGAAAGGAAGAGATAAGATTAAAAATCAACATTCTATGCAAAAAAGAGCCCAGAGCAAAGGGCCTAAGTGGCCACTTCCCCTGTCTCTGTCATAACATCAGGCTGATTCCTGCATCCCGGCTGCCAAGTTCTTTATGGGTGAGTAGCTCTTCCTGAAGAGAAATCTTTGCATTTAAGAAAGCCTCATTGAACAATAATATATGCTCTTTTTATTTTTTTCTTAACTTATCTTAATTTATGTAATAGGGAACTGAGTGCCATTAATTCACTCCTGGATAGAGAGTTATTAATACTGAATGTGATCTGGTCTTTTATTTATGACCACTTTTCTTTTAACTCTGCGCTAGAATTAACTCAGCACTGCATTTCAGGTATTGATTTGGAATCTGAAAGTTTAATTTATCACCTCAATCAATATCAAGGGTATTTAGACAGCATTTGCTTTACCCTTACGGAATGTCATTGTGTGGTTGTCCTCTGGTATCTCTCTCCTTTTTCTTTTCTTGGCTTTCTTTGGGTGTTTAACAGCTCCCTCAGGGCATTGCCAATTATTTATGACATACTTCTCCTTGTAAGATCTAGTTGGAAAACCTGTTCCTATGGAAACTGCTGTTTTCAAACAGGATGGCTCTAACTTCAAAACAATATCATCAAATATGCAACAGCACATACATCTTTTAATGACAAGCGTATTCTAATGATTTGTAAAACCAAATCTGAAAAGCTGAACAGGACAAAATGTATGGAAAGCCCATCTGATTGGGTGGGAGATGAAGAGATTATCTGAAAAGAAAAAAAAAAAAAACCTTCTGGGAATCAGTTTGACTTTGTATATTTAGGAAAGTCTGGTGAGAGGATAGCGTAGGCTTTGAAATGATGTTCAGCAGGGACCTGTGACTATCTTGAACCAAATTTAACAGAGATTGACTAAACCTGGGTTTTAACATTGCTGGTTTAGCATACCCTTTAGTAAATGACTACCGAAATCTCTTCACTCAAAGCCCAGTCTCTGGCAACCCAGCCCCAGATATTACATTTTATAACTGGAGTTTTCATTAGCTTATTATCCAGTCCTAGTTTGTTTTCCTTGTCCTACTGTTTATTCATGTCAAAGCCAAGGAAATGAAGGATAATGCTACCACGGAGTGAGGCTCCTCACACAGTGCTTTGTTAATCAGGTTACAAGGCAAAATCACTCTGTATCCTTGACTGATATTTTTTCTTTTGTTTGTTGAGACAGTCATTTTCTCTCACTGCATTCAAAACCAAATGTTGCTAGTTACCATGGCGATATTTTTGAAGTCAGTATCACTCTAATGTTCCCTCATGACCTATTATGATATAGCTTGGATTTGTTGTAGACTTCATTTGTCCATCAATCATACTGGAGAATTCTGAGGGAAGGAGAGAAAGTACTGAAGAATTCTGAGGGATGGAGGAAGGGGGTTGGGGGGAGAACAAATAACAGAGAAATATATTATTGCATAAAAATGTAAAAACGAGCCTAGATAACTTCGGCATAGCATGTTGTATTGAAGGAGACAAATCGTTATTTTAATCTTTATTCAATTGTAATGCAATATAAATAAATTCAGGCACAAATTATTAATTAAATCTACTGTCAAGTAAATGCTTGTTCCTTGATTTTAAGCCAAGAGACTTAAATACTTAGGGCAAAAATCAGAACGTTCAGATTAAATGTGTGATGTTAGAGTTCCTGTTGAGGAGTTCACAGTTAGAGGCTTTAGCTTGCTCACTCCGGGACTTGATTCATGAGTGGCAGCTTCTCCTTTATTGTACATCATTTCTGAGTGAGGTCTAGAAGCATGGGGGCCCTTGGGAGAAAAACAGTCCAAAACATAAAGCAGTACCGTGAGATTTCTACCTGCTCCCTGCTCCTTGATCCAAAGGCAATATTCTTAGAAGAGGAGGAATCTGATTATGTATAATCAGAATAAGCTTCATGTTTGTCCTGATCCTATCGTTTTTATTGTCAAAATTATGGACTTGTGGCTTCTCACCTCCCTGGAGGCTGAAGTACAATTTGTGATAATTGGTAAAATTTAAAAAATCAAATGGGAGATGAAGAAAGTCTTATAAAACACAGGTGTAATACATTCCATAAACCTATATGTAGTATAGGTGTGGTAGAATTTTTTAGCAGAGTGACTTCTTAGGGAATAATAATGAAACAAAAAAGATTGAGAAGCACTGATCTAGGGCAAGTCCCACATTGTATAACAGGGCTGATATGGACTGGGTAGGGAAATACTAGGTAGAGAAGTGTGGGGTCCCTGACAAGAGTTCCTCCCTCAAGCTTGGACTCATGACACTAAATGAGAATGTCACACCCCCATTTTCCAGCTTCAGTGTTGCCTTTTGACCCATCGTGCCCTGTATCCTGTGGCCATAAAAAACCCAAACTCCACTGGCAGAGGAGCAGAGTGGCATGGGCAGGGAAGGAGAGAAGAGAAGAGGCAGCTGGACATTGGAGACTATGGTTGGAGAGGAGTTTGCCAAACTTCAGAGGAAGATTATCTTTCCACTCCGTCCCCTTTCCAGCTCTCCATCCCACTAAGAGCCACTTCCACCGCTCAATAAAATCTTTGCATTCATTATCCTTCAAGTCCATGTGACCTGATTCTTCTTGGCTGCCAGACAAGAACCTGGGTACCAAGAGGGCAGGGTGTAAAAGGCTGTCACCCTGACCCTTCACTGAGCTGGTTTAACACTTAGCTGTCTGCGGATGGCAAATGCCAAAAGAGCATTGTTTGTAATACATGCCCTCTGGGGCTCCAGAGATTGTGGGCAAACCCCAGATGCTACCGTGGGCCAGTATGGGGTTTGTTTTCACCGATACCCAAATGCGTTTGCTGCAGCTCCTGCACCCATTTACCTGTGTGCTCCCCCTCCCACAAGGGGTTTGAGCATGGTGGCCAAGTAAATGAGCCAACCCTGTCACAAGTCCCACGAGGGGTTCAGAGGAAACTCTCCTGTCTCAGTGCCAGATAGGTTAGCTGACCTGATTTTCACAGTTACTTTGTGGCAATATAGCCCTCTGTCTCAAATCTCTTGAATTCCTCACAAAATTTCCACATTCATTAAGCAAACATTTATAGTCTGTCTGTCCGCAATGTGCTGCAAAGTGTGTTAAGATTTAGGATACAAAAAACAAAAAAGCAAAAAACAAAAAACCTTGGTCTCTAACACCAAGGAGAGACTGAAAGACATCTGATGATTACAGAGCAATGTGATAAGGGCCGTAACAGCAGTAAAATACCATACAGATCCCCTGCTGTATTTGGCACTCAGGAAGAGCTAATTAAATTCCTAAGTTGAACGAATGTTAATATGACTCACATTTCCATGAGCTTGACATTGGTTTTCTCATGTGAACTTGTTCTTTGGGAAACACACTATCTACTTCTTTAGGGTAGAACAGAATCGGGCAATATGTACTTGGCCTTTAGCAGCCAGATAGTTTCTGCTTGGCTGTGGGTATGCTCTTGTCATTGAACTCGGTTTTCTCACCTATTGATGTCATAGGATTTCTCTGAGAATTAAATCTCTCTTTCTCACACAGACTCATAAAATCTACTCAAAGTTAAGAAGGCACATGGGTGTTCTTCTGGCCAACTAAAATGGGGTCTGAAATCCAGTGCATTGTCCTGTCATTATTTTTATGGCCTGACTTTCAGTGAGCAGAGGATCAGGTACTTTGTTGAGCAGCTAAATTTCTTTGCCACCTAATTGTGCTCTGGTGCCTGAGGCCTACTCTTTGGAGATAAATTTTTGAACTCAGAGGATCTAACAGTGAGTCTTCAACATAAACTTTGCAGACTGGGGTGATGAAAATCATTACATGTTAATCCCTGGCTTCTGGCACAAGCTGGTGGGGAGGCATGTGGCTTGCTCCGATTCAGTGCACTTTCCATTGAGTGCTGGAAGAATAAGAGGAAACCAGGTGTTCCCATATGAGTGATCTGTTCAGCAAGTGGATATCTGAAGGTGACTGTGGACTCTGGCTTTTGTGGAAGGCTTGTTGTGTCGGAATAAAGAATACCTAAATGAGAACAAGCAGAGGCTGTTTATTCAGAGCTTGCTACAACAATGGAGTCAGCCACCATCACTTGCATTTGGTAGCGACTGAAAGACAGGCCAGGAAATGGTAAAGCTTTATAGCAAAAAAGTAAAAAAGAAGAAAAGGAAGACTGTATGTGTGCTGTGATTAGAAGTAGTTGGCAAAGAAAAGCTGGAGGTGTGCTAATTAGAAATGTGGCATTTTGTATGACTGGTTTGGGAAATATGTTTCCTATTCTGTGAGTTGTTCTGAGTTGGGGACAGAGAAAAAATTAGGGAATCTGGCAGTTGTTGAGCAAGTCTTGACTATTTTGGGCCTTGCAATTACTGCAAAAGTCACGGTTTGACTTCTTGAACTGATTGTTGCAGAGGCTGCTGGTCAGAGTTCTATTTTCATACATGGTCTGGTCACTGTCAATCCGTATATACAGCCTCTCATCTGATATGCACATTACTTTACAACAGGTGGCATATTAAGCTGTTATCAGTCACTAAAAAATATAAATTTAAAAAATGAATAAAAATATAATACAAATATGAAAATAATATGAGACACTTCTAAGAAATAAGTTGGCCAGGAGAAATAAAGAGAGGCCTAGCTTGGATGTGTCAATAAACCTGGGAATAACTAGGACATGCATTTCCTGAGTTATTTGGAACTTGTACAATTTCTTCACCTCTATTCCCCCACAGTGATTAAAACTAAAAGTTTAAAATGAAAAGATCTCATGTACTTATTTCCCACAACACCCAGCAAAACACATTTGGGAGGGTTGTGTCATTATTGACAGCTGTCCTCGGAGACAGGAAAGTGGAAAGAGGCAACTCGTGAGGCAGATTTAAAAGCTGGCTGAATCCTTGGAGTGAGAGTCAGAAATTAGGGAAGAGGGAAGGAAAATAAGTATTTGTTGAAGACCTGTTTTATGTCAGGTACTATGCCTAGAACTTAACAAATACCTCGTTTAGTCTTTACAGGCAAGCTGCAAGGTAAAAGGTATTCCCATTTTAGAAATGGGGAAAATGAGACATACAGATGGTAAATGATTTGCTAGTTTGCAGAGATTGTAAATGTAGGATCTGTTATCACTATGTCTGCATCAACATGACTTTGCTCTTCCAGGAGACTCTTGCCCAGGAAGATAAAGATTGTGATTAACTTTGTTATTCATTCCAGGGATTTCCTGGCCCATTCACTGTTCAATAGAAAGTGCCTATGGTGGCCGGGCATGATGGCTCACTCCTTTAATCCCAGCACTTTGGGAGGCTGGGGCAGCCGGATCATGAGGTCAGGAGATCGAGACCATCCTGGCTAACACAGCGAAACCCTGTCTCTACTAAAAATTAAAAAAAAAAAAAAAATAGCCAGGTGTGGTGGCGGGCACCTGTAGTCCCAGCTACTCAGGAGGCTGAGGCAGGAGAATGGCATGAACCCGGGAGGCAGAGCTTGTAGTGAGCTGAGATCTGCCACTGCGCTCCAGCCTGGGCGACAGAGTGAGACTCCATCTCAAGGAAAAAAAAAAAAATTGCCAGTGGTCTATTTACTTTCTAACACTCTTTGAAACTCTCACCTCAAAATCCCCACTTTGTTGTTTCTACCAATCCAAACCTATTATACCAAGATCTTTACTCCATCCCAATCAAACCCCCACACTAAAAAATCTGCCTTAAGCCAGACTCCAAAATCTCAAGGAGTCAGACCTTGCTTTGCCCCCTACAAGACTCTTACTCAGTAGAGTTAGCAATAAATTCCACGTTGTCGTATCTTGTTGATTCGTTCGTTCAACACTCATTTGACATATCTGTAGGACTAAATTGTGTAGGTTCTCTCCTTTCCATAATTTATTGATACATCCTTTTATTGATACATTTTCTTTGTCCTATCTCCACTTTGTCACTTGGATTTACTTGGATGTGCCCATGCTGACACAAAGACAGACAGGCACACACACACACACACACACACACACGAACAGACAATACCCTCATCTATATCTCAGTGTAACTTCAGATATGAAGGTACCATGCCATTATTCTCTCCTTTTCCAGCTTTACGTAGGTGAAGTCTTAAACAGCAGCAGACCATAGCATCTGAGAAGAATATTATATATAAATATGTAATATATAATATATGTAATATATAAGTATTATATATAAGTATTATATTACATATATTACACATATTAATTATATATATGTATATATATCTCTCTCTCTCCAATTTTCTCAAGTCTATGATAGAACACAACACTACAACACAGTCACATCTAAATTGTAGAGCTGACCTGGTGCAGTGACTCATGCCTGTAATCCCAAAACTTTGGGAGGCTGAGATGGGCAAATCACTTGAGGTCAGGATTTCAAGACCAGCCTGGACAACATGGTGAAACCCCGTCTCTACTAAAAATACAAAAATTAGCCAGGTATGGTGGCATGTGCCTGTAATCCCAACTACTCTAGAGGCTGAGGCAGGAGAATCACTTGAACCGGGGAGGCGGAGGTTGCAGTGAGCCGAGATCACGCCACTGCACTCCAGCCCAGGCGACAGAGCGAGACTCTGTCTCAAAATAAAATAAAATAAAATAAAAAGGAACTTTCAACACAGTTCATAAATGACTACTTGAAGACCAGATCAGGTAGGATAGAAGGAAGCAGAAAGCTACTGAGGATGAAAAAAGTGACATAAGTTTCACCCTAACCTTTGATGTTTTATAAAACAGGTGAAACAGTTTCAGTTCTGTTGTCTGGAACTCTTACTCCCAATGACAGAGTGGGAAGTAGAGTGGAAGAGTCAGAAGCTATTGACAATATAGAGATGGGAACCGTAAAAATTACAGGGTGATAAAAGGTTTTGAGAGACTAAAGTTGGTTTTTGAGGAGACTGAATGTTTGAACCAAAGTGAAAGTTTCTATGTTTCATTGCAATCTATAGTGCTACAGGCTGTGTATTTTTGCAAAATCAGACAAATTACACATAGCTTTCAGGCAAGGGTGGGCTACAGTTTGCAAGGAAGAAACAGAGTATTTGACTCTAGAGGCTGCCCTAAACAGCTATGGCAAATCAGAACAACTGAATCTGAGTTACAACCAATTCCACGGTGTGTGAGTAGACACAGGTATCAAAAGTGGTTTGTTTATGCTGATACATTAAAGACATAAAATTATATTTTGGACAGAAAAGAATCAGTGGGTAATATCAGGTAATGAGTTTCTAATATAACATTTCAAGGTTGTTTTGAAATCCATTGTGGGCAATGCATAATCCAAATAGGAAGAGAAGACATTAGGTGTTATGAGGCGAGACGTTTCCCTTTGTGGTGTGCAGTGGGGCCACAGGAGCAGTCCTCTCCAATTTGCAGCTGGAGAATACTTGTTTGCTTCGAGTGATCAAGGAGGGAACTGAATAGTAAATGACTATTCAAATGCCAGACAGAATTATAGTTTTGAATCTTCTAGTATTTTAATCCTTAGAAATTGCAGGTTTCTAAACTCAGCATAAGTCATGGCATCAAATCCTTATCTGTCCAATTTCTCTTTTCAGCATGAAATTATGCAGTTTGTTTTGAAAAAATTAGGTTATTTTTACTTTTTCAGTTTGATATTCACATACAACATTGACTATTTTGGTTCTTAGTGTAGCGTAAGTATTTTTTATAGTGCTGTGATTTTTATTGCAATTAATATGTAATTTTTGCTACTCTCCATACTCGGTCCTTATCCTATCCCCTGCTTTTTAAAAAATTAGCATTGTATAAGAGGGATAAAGCAGTAAGGCTAATATATGCCTGCTAATAACCTAACAGGAATGACAGCTGATGAACTGACTTCATGAAACAATTGGCATTTTATTAAGTAAAATAATTTAGGTATGTAGGCTTCATTTATAGTCAAAATATTCCAGTCAGATGTATGATTTCCTCATGGCAGAACTATGAATATTAAATGATTATATGTACTTTTAGCTTTATTTTCATTTCAAATAATGAGAATTATATCATTCAGAAACCCAGGAAATCTAAACTAAAATCTGCAGATCTGTCTTGGTTATTCCATGAAAATATGAATGTATTGTAGGATTATAAAAAAGGAAGACTGTACTTTAAAACTTAACCTATATTTGTAAAGTGTGTGAGACAAAATAAGGAGATTTTACTTAGTGTGATTATAGAATTTTCAGTATTTTTTTTTTCTAAGAAATACATGTCCTTCTCTCTTCTTGAAGTTCCTGTAGTGTTTTTAGGGTTTATAGTTGATGGGGGCACATAAACAGAGGTGACTATAAGTCCAATGTCACATCCATTAATTTCTCTCAACAAAATATGGAAAAAGCAAACTGAAAAAAACTGCTTTATACCCAAGAGAATTTCTAGAGTATTCAATACCTACATTCCCAAAGGAAAGGGAAAAGGAAGTTAAAAGGAAAGAATCCATCAATTAAACTCAATTACCCATAAAATTATTGAATTGAATTTGATTCAAATCACTGTGCAAAGTATGAAAATAAGTACAGTCTATGCCAGTCAGAATGGCAATTATTAAAAAGTTAAGAAACAATAGATGCTGGCGAGGCATGGAGAAATAGGAATACTTTTATACTGTTGGTGGGAGTGTAAATTAGTTCAACCATTGTGGAAGGCAGTGTGGTGATTCCTCAAGGATCTAGAAGCAGAAATTCAATTTGACCCAACAATCCCATTACTGGGTATATACCCAAAGGATTATAAATCATTCTGCTATAAAGACACATGCACACGTATGTTTACTGTAACACTATTTACAATAGCAAAGACTTGGAAGCAACCCAAATGCCCATCAATGATAGAGTGGATAAAGAAAATATGACACATATACACCATGGAATACTATGCAGCTATAAAAAGGAATGAAATCATGTCCTTTGCAGGGACATGGATGAAGCAGGAAACCATCATTCTCATCAATCTAACACAGAAGCAGAAAGCCCGACACCATATGTTCTCACTCATAAGTGAAAGTTGAAAAATGAGAACACATGGACACAGGGAGGGGAACAACATACACCAGGGCCTGTTGGTGGGGTGGAGGGCAAGGGGAGGGAGAACATTAGGACAAATACCTAATGCATGCAGGGCTTAAAACCTAAATGATGAATTGATAGGTGCAGTAAACCACCATGGCACATTTATAGCTATGTAACAAACCAGCACATTCTGCACATATATCCTGGAACTTAAAAAAAAAAAAATCCATTGTATGTGTTGAAGAGTGCATTTTACCTGTGACTATATTAATGGTAAATTAAGTATATTTTTCATATAATTTATAAATAAAGCATTAAAAAATAAGTACAGTTTGGTCACTGCTTTCAAAGATCCTCTCCCCCTTTCCTAGTGAGACCTAGATTTTCCTTTGGGAACCCTTCTCTCCTTCCTTATGTAGCAGCTAAACGACCCTAAGCCTAATTTCAAGGATGTGTCTTAATTTGTCTAAACCAGGGATTGGGAAACTTTTTCTCTGAAGGGTCAGAGTGTAACAATTTTAGGTTTTATGGAGCTGACTAGTCTCTTTCGCAATTTACCTCTACCCTTGTAATAGCCACAGTGAGAACATAAATAAATGGGTATGGCCGTGTTACAATAAAACTTTATTTACAAAAGCAGGTTGTGGGCCAGATTTGCTCCCTTTGATCTATGCAGTTTGTGGCAGTGCCAACCCCTGATCTAAAACAAACTCCAGTGCTACAGTGACCAGTTTAGGCTGGAGCCAATCAATGTATCACATTTCTGTGATTAAAAGAGATTCTTGGCAAGCAGGTTCAGTCAGCAAGAAACTCAAAATTTCATTTTTCAATTATTATGGGATAATATATCCTGTATCTGTCATAGGTGAAAGAGAAAATTATGGTTGCTGCCAGCAGCCAACATACCACCATGAGGGAAGTCATCTCTGAGGACGAAGCCAACACATAGAACTGAGTGAAAAGAATTGAAGAGTCACAGATATTTGGACCTCAGCTTCTGCTTTAACCATGCCTGAAAGTCTGTTCTATTTCTCAACTTCTCAGTTAAATATTGTGTTGTATTAGCAGCATGAGTGAGTTTTATGTTACTTATAACTGAAAGATTCCATCTATTACAGACCTACACGTACATGGAGTAAAACAGTATGAGTGCTACAAAAGAATTGCCAAATGTCATAGAGGCTCCGGAAACAGAAAATCATAATTGGTTCTAAAAGAGTTTTATTACATGATGACATTTGAGACAAACTTTTTAGATTAGATTTTGTAGCCGAGATGAAAGATAAGAAGCAGCATGATAAAATGTTCACAGGTGGCCAAGAGTGGGTTGAATTCGTGGATAATCAAGTATTACAGTATGATGGAAGCACAGAATTTCCAAGGAGGAGCAGTGGGGAATTGACCTGGAGCCAGTGCGGGGAATTGAGTAATGCTTCAGATGGGAAAACTTGAAGGTGAGTAAGAGGGTCTGGCAATGAAAATGAGATTTCCAATAGGACCCAGAAAATTTCTGAGTTTCTGCCTTGCAATGTGGCAGTATTGAAAATTAATCAGGAAAATAAGCTGGATATGAACCTTCTCCAGGCATACGTACATTTCTGAGGAACCAAGGAACTATAAACAAGCACCGAATTTTATCTCCCAGGGTCCTTTTGAGGGAAAATACTGATGTAGTTAGTAGAAATATTGAAAAAGGAACCACTTGGGGGTGATTGAGATGATACCTCCAGCAACAAGTTTAAGTGACAACAGATTGTCACTAAATTACTTTGAGTGGGGTAGATTAGTTAACTACAGGGCTTTTGTTTTGCAAAGCAGTGTATTCAAGTTTGGTACCAGTGCTGATTCGTTTATATACTAAATGAGAGCCAGATTACTACCAGCACTTTCTCTGTCCTTTCCCAATGGAGCCTTTGGCTTCTCCTAAACAATGGCCAGCCCATTGAAAGTGATTATCAGTTGTTAGAGGCACCAAATTATCAGTCAGTCCCATGTGCCCTCATGTCACTAGCCCATCTTGCCTGCAGGTGCCCACTGAAAGGATGCTGCTTTTCAGAACGAAAACACTTGGAAATCTGGATCTATTGCACAGACCAAAAGAATCCTGACTGTTCAGTCACATTGTGGGAGTTATAAACCCACTACGTTCAGACACTCACCATGTTAGGTGAGGAGAATTCAAAGATGACTGAAACAGTCCCCACTCGCAGAAGCTAGGAAAGTTCCCTTTTGCTGAAGTCCACCCACCTTCCAGCACACCTTACTCCCTTCCATTCTTCTCAGCCTTCTGTACTTTGTCACTTTATAAATTAGCATCTGGCTCTGATCTCGAAAACTGCAGTGAGACAAAGCCTGGGGTTAATTCTCCATTTCAGCTGCCTTGATTAGCTACTAATTAAATGTTTTGTTAGAAAACCGCCCTTAATAAGCAACTAGATTATATTAATTATCTGTTCCTTAGATCTTCTAGAACAATAGTTTCTCACCCCTGACTGTCTATTACAATTATCCAAGGGGCTTTAATAATACTCAGGCTAACCCCCACCCTCAGAGATTCTGATTTAATTAGTTTGGGGTGGACCTGAGCATGGGTATATGTTTAAAGCTCCCCTGGGTGACTCTAACAAACACATGGTACAGAGGGACTATTCTGGACTTTTATTCCATACTGTCAAGAAGCCTCTTGGAGCCAGCCTGCTTTTCTCTAGTGTCACTCTGAGAAGGTGGTTGTTAAATGGTTTAGAATGTAGCCAATCCTTGTAGCTCACCACTTTTCCCAGTATCCTCTGGTTTCTGGACAAGGCTTCTTAAATAAAGAGGTGCTGGGTGAACTTGGTTGACACCTGAGGAGGAAGTGGAGCAGCTGAAGAGTTGTCCTGTGTTGCTCCCCTCCATGTAGTACTCAAAATCTCTCTCAAGGCCAGAGGCCAAGGGGAAAAGAGAGTGAGCTAATACCTTACAGAGGAACAGAAATGAAAGCTGCTGAAAACAGGCTATTCATGAAGTGTGGGGGAAGGTGGAGGGCCAGAAAATAAGAACTTTTGTGGAAAGTTGCATTAAGCTTTAAATTTTATGACAACAACCTCCTTTGGATTCCAGGGGCCATATATTTTGAGGGGTACAGCTATTTCTTATGTTTCATATTTTTAAAATAGCCAACTAAAAATTAAAACTGCTGCTGAATTTCCTGAATGTATAAGTTCATCCTGCAAAGAAAAAACTCCTTGTTGGCAGAAAGCCTTGGGTCTCGGTAGGTTCCATGGTTCCTCTTGCCTCAATCTTTGTTCTTTCCACATACTTTTCAGGATTAAACCCTAGGCTTCATTTGAGGCTCCCCCTCATTTTCCTGGAGTTTTTTCCTTCTAATCTCTGCCACAGTCTGTGTTCACCCCATATGTAGAAATTGTCAGGATGCTAATATTCTCAGTAGCTCATTATCAAAAGAAAACCAAATGGTCATTTTACAATGCCCTGTGAAACCTTAGGTGTTAGATAGAGTAAACCCAATTGGCCCAACAATGTGTTTCAGTTGGCATTTTTTTTTCCTTTCATTCCAAGCTGCCTCTCTCTCCTGGTTGAATGCAGTAATTCACAGCATTTTGCGTTTTAATAAAGCTCTCACAGGACACTCTTATAAAAACCACAGAATGTAAGATTTTATTACAAATTTGTGTCATAGACTTAACAACTTTGACACCTGAGTTCCTTATGTAGTCAGGTCAAGTGATATGGTTCATAATGAATTGATATTTCTTGTAGGAAAATAGTACTGCTGTCACTACTACTTCATGCCCCCAATAAACAAATACTTTTAAAATTCTATTTTGTTTATTTTCTCTATTTATTCTCTTTATCCACAATCCCATTTTCCTTTTCAACTGCAAGAACACATTCTAATGTGTTTAATATATATCTCTTGTTGGTATATATTCTTGCAAAACCTGTCTTTTTGTTGTGATCATATGAACTTTGGATTTGATTTTTAATTTTCTTTATAGATATTTTTTTTTGTTCTTATTTCTACAAGAATGCTCTTTTCTCCCCGCATTGAAAATCCTTAGTAATCCTTAAGTAAAGGAAGGGGAGACTCAATACTTACTAACCTTTGCTAGGAGTTCAATATGTTCTAGTCTCAAGAACAACAGTGTTTGCTGAGAAAACTCATCATCAAGGGTTACTTCACTCTTGTACTCATGTTTCTAGGGCCTGAGCATGGTGTCACTCTTGTCCAAACACATAAGAACAATAGGATGATGATGCTTTTGCAGGTGGCACCAGTGTCCAGAGACTGGTAGTCTATTACATTATTTGCATGGAAGTGGTTAGAGAACATTCTTTTCTCAGTCTCCAGCATCAGCCAGAATCCCAGAATCACCATAGCCTTAAAGAGATGAATATTAGGAACACGATTTCTGGTGAATAAAATAAGAATTAGGAAGAAATCCCTGTTCTCCTGCTTTTATGTTCTTCCCATTTGTCTTTTTATTTCCTCCTATACCCAACCATATTTTGTTAACCACTTGCATTGTTTAATTGAATTCTCTAATAGGTAGCCAATGTGCACCTTCACTCTACAGACATGTTCATGGAGCAGAAAGGCACTGGACCAGGGGTTTGGAAACCTGGACACTAGACCTGTTCTCTCACTGACTTTCATTGTGAACCGGGCAAAACACTTACCTGATCGCTCTCGATTGCATTTTATGTTGATTAAGTTACTTATAGTCTTGAGATCTCTTCTACTTTCATGGTTCTAGTATGTTCATTTCAGGTCTCTGTGAGTATAGAGGGTATATGTGTGTGTTGATAGTGGCATCTGGGACTGGGAAAGTTAAAACCGTGGGTTAATATTTGCCCCATTATCATGTGGCAAAGAGTCAGTGAATCTTTCTGAGGGTTCTTTGTCATTTCATCCAGTTTTATGTTCTAATTACTCACACTTACTCAAACTATATTAAAAGTGGGAACAAACTTCATTTTAAGCAGAAGAGCATTTCTTGTAAGCATAAACAATAGCTCTGACTATAACAAGCTTCTTTGTTATGAGAAATAATCACTTATTAATAACCTGTCTTATGACTTGCACTGTGATTAAATGCTTTTTCAGAGTATCTTGCCACATTGTAATTCACTGGGAGTAGGAAATGAAATAAGGAATTTAGTTTGCTGAATTGGAGTGAGGGCTGGCATCAAAGGCCTTTTCACTCCAAATCTTCCAGTGCCCGCCTATTCCCTAGGCTACTGGGGCCTACCAAACTTTGAGTTTCTAACTTTTTATAAGACACGTACAAGGTTGGACATACTACATTGTTCAATGCTCAAGTGATATTTTTAACTGAGAGCTAAAGAGCATAAGCATTTTTAGCAACAGAGATAAACTAAGAAAATTTCTGGGATAAGTTTTTAAAGCCAAAGTATCAGATCAGTTATTAAAACAAATGAGTAATAGTAATCACAGTGCCCCCAAATTTTTATAGCAGCTTATATTTTCCAAAAGGCATTGGTGTATATTGTTTTATTTGCTCCTCTCACCCACCCCAAAATAGGGGTAGAGACAGTATTATTATGCTCCTTCAGTCCTGAGGTCCAAGAGGCCAACTGATTTGCTCAACTTTGCATAGCTTTACAAGAGAGGAACTGAAGCCAAACACCAGATTGTTTGACTTCAAATCTACTGTGCATTTTGTATTATAAATTTAGGAGAGCTGTGAGAATTGGGCGCTGGAAAGATTACTGTAAAAATAACTGGCACTTGAATCTTCACAGCCCCATATATACAGGCATACACGTTGATGCAAAGTTGTTGGAGCAAAAGTAAAGAATTGACAGAAGTAATATCCAAGACCCAATCTGGAGCCAACACTAGAGTGAATCTAAAGCTCCTACTACAGATTTCCTCTCTCTGTGAATCCTAGATCATCCTTGATAAAAGGAAGGAAGTGGTGTCATCTTGTTGGGGATGAAGACTGAAGGAAGAAGAGATTCCTCATGATGACCAGGAATAAACGTAAAAAGAAAAAGCCCAGTGACTCTAAGGAAAACCTGAAATCTTATCTCCATTGATAAACACAAGCCCTAACTCTCCAACATAGCTGAAAAATCTCTATGTGGCTGGGAGAGCAGAGCTCAGGATAAGAACTTTGTCCTTTAGGGCATTCTTATTGCCTGTCAGGTCCTGGGGGTCCTGCTTTCTCTTTAGTTTTCTCTCCTGAGATGTAATTCCCAACAGAACAGCTGAAACCCACGGGGAATATTTAGATAAGATTTTAGCAAAGGCTCTGGGTTAGTAAATAGAGAATAATATATAAAGAAAAAAGTGGTGAGAGAATCTTGATTCTTCTGAAGCTCCTCTCTCTTAGTTTATGGCAGGGATGGACAAAGTACAGTCTGAGAGCCAAATCAGGCTTGCTGTCAGGTTTTCTAGAGGGCACAAACTAACAGTGTTTTCTACATTTTTAAACAGTTGAAAAAATCAAAAGAAGAATTTTGTGACATGTAAAAATATGTGCAGTTTTAATTCCAGCCTTCACAGCTGTAATGGAACACAGCCATGCTCATTTGTTTACACATTTTCTGTGACCATTTCTAAATGGTGAGGGCACAGTTGAGTAGTTGTGACAGAGTCCTCCGGAGCCTAAAATATTTATTATTTGGACTTTCACAGAAAAAGTTTGCCAACCTGTAGTATATAGCCTCTCTTGTCCCAAATTGTAGACCTATTTTGCCAATTTTTAGTCAATAGAAAATATTCTGAGGGATTCACACCATTGGATTACACAGAGAAAAGAGGAGAACATGAACTGATAGCTACAAATGTTCTACATATGTCCTAATCTTCTATAGAGGGAAGAGAGACATTGCTCCCGATGGAAAGTTAGAATAGTCATGTAAAGAAGGAGAGATGAGAGTTAAAAGGAGATATTATTATCCTGGTATTGAAAAAAGACATGGAGAATCTTTGTTCAAGTTTGTAGTCAATGCTGTAAAACAAAGTATCTATTATTTATAAATTGTTAATTTCTCGGAGGGAAACAAAAACTCACATCCTGTTTTCCTAGGAAGACCTTGCTATGGACTGCATTGTGGCCCCCAAAATTCATATGTTAAAGCCCTGATCCCCGGTATGATTGTATTTGGAGAAGGCACCTTTGAGAGGTAATTAAGTTTAGTTGAGGTCATGAGGGTGGGATCCTCATGATGGGATTAAAGCCTTGGTAAGAAAAGATACCAGGCAGCTTGGTCCCTCTTTCGGCCATGTGAGAACACAGCAAGAAGGCAGCTGTCTGCAAGTCAGGAAGAGAGCCCTCACCAGAACCCAACGATGCTGATACCCTGATCTTAGACTTCCAACTTTTAGAACTATGAGAAAATAAATCTCTTTTTTTTAAGTCATCCAGTGAATGGTATTTTGTTGTGGCCGCTTGAGCTGACTGTTACAAACCCCATGGCAGGAAATGGAAAGGTAGAAGTTTGAAATCCCTCTGTATTTGATCTACTAGTTTGAAAGCAAGGAAAGAGAGCTAAGCAGAGGGCCTTTCTAGCTTGTGGATGGTGGTATCAGACACAGTGGCAGTGGTGGTTACACCAGCAGTGATACAGTGTAGTGTAGCAAAGGCTGGACCCCAGCAGTGTAAGTCATGCATTGGTACACAGAATAGGGCGGTAGCTGCCCCAACGAAGAAGACATTCAGGGTGGGGTAGCAGGGGCATTTCTAGTCAATAACAGGAAAGCAGAGCAGCTACTTAAGACTCAGAAGTTAGCCTAGAGTAGAGGTTTGCATAGTTTGGCAAAGAGAAGTCAAGCAAATTCTAGTAAACAGTATGAACTGGCTGTTGATTAGCAAATATATATCACTGGTTAGCAGATAAATGTGAAGGTGTATGTGTGTGTGTGCTTCGTAAGTAGAGTAATGAGGGAACTATAGTCCTTTGCGGTTTTGGAGGAAAGCTCTTGGTGTGGTGGTCTGTGGTGTGTTAGTTTTCTAGTGCCGCGTAACAAATGAGCACATGTGCAGTGTCTTGAATCAGCACAGATTTATTATCTCACCATCCGGGAGGTTGGAAGTTTGGCGGGTTCCGCTTAGAGTTAAGAAGGCCAAAATCAAGGTATCAGACAAGCTGGTTTCCTGTTTGGCAGCTCTAGGGAACAGTGACCTCCAGGCTTACTCAGGTTCTTGTCAGAATTCAGGTCTGTAGGGTTATAGTTCTGAGGTTCCTGCTTCCTTGATGGTTGTCAGAAAGGGCTACTCTCAGCTCCTAGAGGTCGCCTAAATTTCTTCATTCTCACATGGTCCCCTCCTCCATCTTTAAGGAACAAGAGCATGTCAAGTCTTTCTAATGTTTCTGAATTTCTTTTCTGCCTCTAAGTACATATGTGATTATGTGGGATCCATCCCAATAGTCCAGAATAATCAATTTTAAAATTAACTGATTAGTAACTGATTCATAGCCTTAATTACATCTGCATAGGCCAGTTGGCCATCTAACACAGCATGTTCATGAGCCTGATATATAATATTCAAAGGTTCTTGGGATCGAGGTGTGTAATATGTGTGTTGTGAGGCAGAGAGTAGAATTCTGCCAATCAGTGTTGATGTGTACAAGCAGCCACAAAAGAGAATGGCACATTTAGGGTTGCCTGTAGAGCAGCCTCTCATAGATCATGTTCCAATTAAATAATCAGAAATTGTTAGTGGGGTTTTGACTTGTCCAGTTGCTATATTAATGTATGTAAAGAGAATTGGACTTTCCCACGCTCTGCCTAGGAACTTATGCCCATTAAAATTTGTGTTACAAGTAGATACAGCTTGTTGATTTCTTTTTATCATTAGAAGGGTAACTTTCCAATAAAAAAAATGAAAGATTAACATACATGGTATCTGGAAGTCTCTAGTTTACTGGAACTTTTATTGGGGATTTCTGTTGCTCTTTTAAAACATCCCATCCTATCCCCCTTTTTTTCAACAGTGGAAGATAATTTGGGTGAGCGGTTGAGGCTTGTTTTATAATCAGACTTGTATTTGTTTTGATTTTTAAACTTGCCTGTACCTGATTTTATTTACTTTTTCTCTTTATTGTGTTCAGTTGACTGGCACTAGTGTTTCCTGAAAGATCTTGAGTCAATTCTGCCATCAAAATGATTTGCTTTATTGTGTTTTTAGCTTAAATTGAGTTTAATTTCAAAGTTACTGAGAGCTTGTGTATGAGCTTGTTTCTTCCCAGGCATATTCCTTGGTTCTTGTTTGGCATTGTCTACTTTTGGCATAGTTTTGACTTTTCCAGAATATCATATGGTTGGAGTCATACAGTAAATAGCCTTTTTGAATTGGCCTCTTTCACTTGGTAATATGCATTTAAGGCTTCTTGGTGTCTTTTCACAGCTGCTTTGACTTTTAAAGTTGCTTTCTTCCTCTACTATATTTATTTCTATATCAATTTGAATTGCTTATCTCTTATTTGGAATTTAAAAATATTTCACCTTGTCTCATCCATTTTTTCTCTTTTCTTTGGTAATTATGCTATTCAATTTTCTTTATAACTTTTCTTACCATTCTAGGTAGTAAACACCTAGGGTTTTCTAGCGAATTTGGGGGGAGGGGCTAGTCTTTATTTATTTTTCAAATAACCTTTTTGTGATATTTGAGGGTTAACAATTCCTATTAGCCAAACTCATGCAGATGTTAAGAATTAGAAGATCACCATTGGCAACCTCAAATATAGTAACTGAGTTTGGCAAGGTTTTCCAGTGGATACTAAACTTTTAGGTAGAATGTGGTTGGAATACAGGACATTTAGTCAAACTCAATTGATTCACTCCACAAATTATTTACTCATTTAATTCTGGAGGGAAAATATACTCTTATAAATAGATCTGGCAGTCAGTCCCTTAACCGAGCAATCAAACTTAACATCACTATTAGTGTGACAACCTGACATTTGTGTCTCCTAATGGGATATAATAAAAAGTACCAACACCACCTATGTTATTCTTCCCAAATATATTTAACCTGAATCCAGTAATAAGAAAGCGACCAGAAAATTCAAAATGTGGTCTGTTCTTTGTAACAACTTGCTTGGACACCTCTTGATAAAAAATCAAAGTCTTGGCTGGGCATGGTGGCTCATGCCTGTAATCCCAGCACTTTGGGAGGCTGAGGTGGGTAGATCGCCTGTGGTCAGGAATTGGAGATCAGCCTTGTTAACATGGGAAACCCTGTCTCTACTAAAATTACAAAAATTAGGCAGGTGTGATGGTGCATGTCTGTAGTCCCAGCTACTCGGGAGGCTGAGGCAGGAGGATCACTTGTACTCAGGAGGTGGAGGTTGCAGTGAACCAAAATCGTGCCACTGCACTCCAGCCTGGTGACAGAGTGAGACTTCATCAAAATAAATAAATAAATAAATAAATAAATAAATAAATAAATGTCTTGAAAAACAAACATGAAAGTACATGATATCGAAATTAACAGAGGCTAAAAAGGCATAACAATAAAATGCAATGCTTTGACATTCATTAAATCCTCTATATTAACAAGTTATAAAATACATTTTTGGAATAATTGGGGACATTTTAGGTAGTAAATAATACTGCTATTTTTCCTTTGCATAATGGTGTTCTTATCCTTATGAGATGCATAATTAACTAGTTAAGGGTGGAGTGTCATTATTTCTGTAACTGATTTTCAAATTGTATCAAAAAAAGTATGACATACCTTCAAAACTTATATACACAGAAAAAGAAAATGTGATAAAATGCTAACAATTGGTGAATATGAGAGAAGGATATTCAGGTATTTATTGTACTAGTCTTTCAACTTTCAATATGAGAATTTTCAAAATACAAAGCTAGGAATAAAAATATGAAACTGGGAATAAAAACCGTATAGACAGAGGTGGATGTAATGAAGATCCTCAATGAGATGTATTGACCCGAACTGTTGACTGATGCACCTACTGAACCTAATCTAGTTCAGGACTGCTCAGCAGGAGGTGGGTAATTAGAAACTTTCAAATACACTCTTTTCTACTACTAAGATGACTGGAAGAGAGTTTACAGGTTACTAAAGAGATCTTCAGTCTGAACAACAGTAAATTCCTTACTTCCTTTCCATCCTTTTTTGTTTACCTTCAAGTGATGTTCAGCAAGCTAAACAAAATTTGTCTTTCATTCATTCCATATTAAAACCTGAGCAAAAACTGATAGTCCACTTTCAGAAGTGTGCTTTCTTACTGACTTCTTTTAGGTACGAGCACCAGCCTTCTTATTCCAAATTATCCCTCGCTCATCTTTCTTTGTTGCCATAACCCCTCTGTTTTCATTTGCTTTTTCATGTCTGACTCTGCCTCAGCCTTGAGGATTGCCCAAACACTGAGTTTATCAGGCTGTAAGGTTACCAAAGTTTAGTTTTTAGAACGTGTATAGAACTTTTCCCCATCGTCACCATTTGGCTTATCTTTTCCCCAAATTTCCGTGGGACACTAAAATTAGATTAAATTAACAATTTGAGTTTATTCCGTTAGAGAAATATCAAGAGTAAGTAGAATATGAAAGGTGAGATTTGAGTGTTTTACAAATTATTGACATAATAAACTCCTCTTAAATTATGCAAGCCATTTAGCTTTCACTGGAAAAGTCCTTTTAAAGAGCCATTTCTCCAGATCTACACTGATTTAAGTGATGTAAATGAAACAAAACTCTTTCAAAGAGTAAGATATACATATGATCTTCTTTTGTGGTACTGGTGGAAAAAGTGTCCGAAGATAGTAAGTCATTTAGATCCAGAAATCAACTATAAGGAGTAAGGACTTAGAAGGATAGAAAAAGTATCGAAAAAAATTGAATGACCACATTAGGACTTTAAAACAATGGGACTGAAGCTGGCTAAAATATAGAATCAACTTAGCTGCCCATACAAAATTTAAATTAATCTTGAAATAAGCTTCACTCTCTCATCATTTTTTATTTGAATGAAAATACGGGGGAATGCATTTACAACACTGGGAGAAAGAAATGGACATGATTTTTATGTGTTATCAATTGTTATATGTGGATATCCCCCTGTGAGCATGCTGCCTAAGGCATTTTCATGATGTAATTTATTTAATGTTTCTTGAGATTTAATTTAGCCAGTAATATATTCAAAATTCATTTAATGTCAAATTGTGTTCATTTAAGAATCTAGTGAGCCCTCTTGTATGCTTATAAACATGGAATTTCATCCATTTAGTCAGTCTATTCTTAGTTTTATACTCTAGAAAAAATAAATATCTTACTTTCATGTACCATGAAATAACAAGATAATCATACCAATGCTGCATTCTCCTTCCACATAACTACTTGTTGTTTTTCACTGCAAGTATTACATGCTATTTTAAGCCAATTCAGTTAAGCAACTACTTTTGAAGTGGCTATGGGAAATACCAGGTGCTGGTTTATGTAATGCTTTCATATATGAACATGACATAACTTGAAACATCAGATAATTTTCAGTCTTACATGAGGCATAAAGCTGAGCGTCTTCCACTAGGTAATGAACCCAAGCTGGAATATCTTTTGCATAATTCTAATTCCTGTAGACTCAGAATTTAGCACTAACTTAGAGGAATACTTAGAAAGCATTCAATAAATGTTTGTTGAATCAATACATATACTGCATATAAATAAATAGAATGCATTACCATGCAGAGTGATAAACAAAATTCTATGAGAACGAAAACAGGGTAATGAAAAATTACACTTGGTTAAGATAAAATAAAAAGCTTTGCAGAAGAGGCGCCACTTGAACTGAATCTTTAAAAATGATATTTCTGACCAGGCACAGTGGCTTATGCCTGTAATCTCAGGACTTTAGGAGGCAGAGGTGGGTGGATCATCTGAGGTCAGGAGTTCGAGACCAGCTTGCCCAACATAGTGAAACCACTTCTCTACTAAAAATACAAAAATTTGCTGGATGTTGTGGCACATGCCTGTAATCCCAGCTACTCAGAAGGGTGAGGCAGAAGAATCACTTGAATCTGGGCGGCAGAGGTTGCAGTACGCTGAGATACTGCCACTGCACTCCAGCCTGGGAGACAGAGCGAGCCTCTGTCCCCTCACTTCAAAAAAAAAAAAAAAATAGAAAATAGGGATGTTAATGCAAGGTGGGACACTGCCCATGGAACACAAGTATGCACAATGGATAGTGGAAACTGGAATGATGTAGAAAGCATTTGGCATTCACTCACTCAGCGGCTGAATACTCACACACAGTAAGTATACAATGAGTGTTTGTTGAATAACTGCACAAATGTACACAATGATGATGCCATCAATCCATAATCCAGCTTGGTTACATGAGTAAAGTACTCCAGAAGAGTTTTGTTTTTGTTTTTTAAATATATTGTGTGGTCTCATAAAGTAGTTTTCCTGAGACATTGAGATTCAGCTGTTCGTATGTATTTCTTCAAAATATTTTTTTCAAACTTCTTCATTTTGTTTAGAAGGAATGTATAAGTAGGTTTTAATTTCCAATCGATGGTTTCCTAAGTGTGTCCAAGTGCCTATAGAAAGTGCCTCTTGTTCTGAAGGCTACCTTTAGTATGTTTCATGCTTCAGGAAAATAAGATTACTCCTAAGAATGGAGTACTCTTTGTCTTAGACATGAGAAATCACTGAGGCACTGAATGACAAAGTCCTCAAAATATGGGGGAGACTGCTGCTTGGCATCCTGGTTTGTTGTAGGAAACAGAATTTTGAAAAAAATCAGGCGGTCCTGGTTTCAAATCCTAATTCTGATTCCTATTAACATTGCTATTTTGAGACAGTTGCTTAAACTCTTTATGCTTCATTTTTTCCTCTTTCGTAAAATGGTACAAAATGCCTTTCAAGACTGTTGTGAGGATTAAATGAGGTAATGTTTATATCAAGCATCTGACCCCCGGTGAGTGCTCAGTACTCTCTAGTGGGCAAACTCTGAACCTATTATGTCAGACTGTTTCTCTTAAAAAATGGAATACAAACACATTGAATTCTTTCCGTGTTGCAGTTCTGTCAGTTTATCCTTGTACACAATATTTCTCAAAGATGTTTACAATTTATCTGTCTCTCTAGAGTCGTATTCAAGACTTTGTATGCAGGAGGAAACTAATAAGCACTTCTTTAAAACAATTTCTATCAACACTTCATTCTGAGCTTACTTTGATTCCAAACAACTATGAACCATATCAATATCACTGACAAGTTTCATCTGTATATTGAATTACTGATTTGAATTGATAACGTGTCAACTCTGAAAACATTATCCCCAACAGCCTTATTAAGTAAGCAAACACCAATCATGTGATTTGCTGTTTAAAAAAGTAGAACATAAAAACTTCTCCCTTATATAGGATTCTAATGTTTTATCGATTCTGCCAATTGTAATTTTTGTGTGTTATTTAGGTTATAATCATGTGTTGCCAAAATCAACAAGAGGCAAGCAGGTATTTACAGTACAGTGGGTCTCACTTCAATTTGCTGCTGACCTACGTGATACTCGGTTACAATATTCTCCTTTCCTAATATGTGTAATTACTTCAATCCCTAATTTTAAAATTGCTTCTTTCTTTTGAGCTCTGAGGGTGTCCTTATGCAACAAGAGACTAGAGTTTCCAGAGTTTAGGTAAGCAGAAGCCAGTACATTGGAAATAAGGGTGACATTTTTCTTTATTTTAAACAAAAGGAAGCCTCTGGTCTTTTAGCACAAAAGCAAAATTACTGGAATCTGCTCCTTTAATATATGCTAAGTAGCTGGTACCAAAAGGCAGGGCTCCTCTGGAGGATGAGTGAGTCAAGGACATTTTGTTCGATTTATAGGACAATATGCTGCTTTTCCATTGTTGGACAGGATCCTCATTTCCAAAAGTGGAATAGAGTGCTGCTTACAAAGTAAAAACAAACATTTTCAGCTGGTTAGATTTGAGATGTTGAGTGAAGTTCATTATAATGCCTGGAGCACTTTTATTTGATCTTGGAGGGGTTTTCATATTCTTGAAGCTTTTGTTTCTCAAGGCTTTGTTGAGATATTCAAACAAATATTTAAAACTATATTGGAGGCAGTATATTTAAATATTCTTGCCCCTAAATATTTTCATTTGTGTTGCCAAACATAATCTTGTGTTTATTAACATTTAGCCAAAGATTAATGATGTGAGAAACAGGAGTATAAGCATCTTTCTACCATTTGAGATAGTTGGATGGGAAGGTGGGGATAGGAAGGAAGAACTATTTGCAAAAAAATCCTCAAAGCCACTCTGAAGGGAGTAAGAGGAAGTAAGAGGAGTTTAAATATAGAATATATATACACACATAGAATATATATAGAATATATATAAATATAGAATATATATATATAAGCTTCAGGAAGCTCAGTACAATGGTAACTGCAAACCTACCTAAAGTAAAGAAGATAGGGTTATGCCATGTAGTTTGTGTAGTCTGTTTGTCCTGATTTCCTCACCTATTTATTTGCAACTTTTTATACCTTGTGCCTTTCCTATATTTTTAAAAACCATCTGAAAACTAAGAAAAAAGCAGAGACACAAATGTATAGTTATAAATCAGTTCCCATTGTTGGATAAAGTAATTAATAAAGAAGGATTATACTCTTTCCTATTTGTTCTCTGAAAGTGTTTTAAACATAGACATTTTTAAAGCCACCTTGAAACACACAAAAAATGATGTTCTCCGTTTCCTTTCCCAAGAAAAAGAAAAGTGTTATATTTACTTTGGCCCTGGATACAGGTCAAGGGCAAAATGTTGCATCATAATTTTGTAGAAGCAATTTCGCTACACTACAAGTATATGGCTTCTGGTGAAATGATTGGATAGGTGGGTAAAATCTTGAGAATCAGGAGGATGGAAAATTAGCATTTCTCTTAGAGCAGTTCGCAAAGTGTGGTCCCTTGATCAGCAGCATCAGTATTATTTGAGAACATGTGAGAAGTGCAAAATCTCTGGTCCTACCCCAGTCCTACAGAAACATGAACTTAGATAATTCTGATGTGTGCTTAAGTTAACCATCTTAGACTACCCATTCTCCATATGAATGAACTCAGGTGGGCTTTTCCCTCTGTCCTACCTGTAAAAAATCATTTAAAAAATAATACAAGCTTGTTAAATAAAACCTGAGAATTAAAAAATAAAAAAAAGATGAGAAAGCAGAGGAGGAAGTGAAGGAGGAGAAGGACAATGACAAAAGCCTGTTGCTCTACTATCCAAATGCAAAAA
The DNA here is from genome assembly GCF_008728515.1 of Papio anubis. Classification (NCBI taxonomy): domain Eukaryota; kingdom Metazoa; phylum Chordata; class Mammalia; order Primates; family Cercopithecidae; genus Papio; species Papio anubis. Next base: position 36,075,185 of record NC_044989.1, on the reverse strand, counting down.
TGGACATTTTTGTGATTTTCCATTATTTTATTTTATGCTTACTATGTTTTTCACTGTGATAAAAATGTTTAAGCATCTCTATATTAAGGCCTGCATTTAAAATTTAACAATTTTTTTTCATGTTATTGCCTGGATTTGTAAGTCTCCTTTATAGAGCTTCAAAAATTTTCATTTATTTAACTATCTGCCTATTGTTGGACATTTGTATTTCACAATTATGGATAACCATCTAGTAAATATATGTGTGCACAAAACATTTTCTACATTTTTAAGTGTGTCTTCAGTAGTGTCCTGTAAGTAGACTTCTGGGTCAAAGTAAGTGATTATATGTACTTTATTAAGTAAATGATTATATTTACTATATTAAGATGTTTTTATTGGTGAAAATGTGAACATTGTCCTGACTTTAAGATCCTCTTATTTCTGAGGCATGTAGCCTTAGCTCACATAGGAGGCGTGAATCTTCAGTGCTTTCTTTTCTTTCTTTTTAGCCTATTTACATTTCTCTTAAAGTTTGCAGCAAATCTTCCTAAATTTTGTCCCAAGCCCAATTCTGTTCTAAGTTTATAGTACTGCCTGTATCATTCTCGATGTGCAGGTCTTCAAAGGAAACTTTGAAGGTAAATTGGATGCAAGACCAGAGCCTCAGTCGCTTTTATGCGTAACTATCTCTGGACCTGACCTAAAAGTTCTCAGATTATTTTTTCAGCCTCCTTTAAAAAAATGTTGACATATCCCTCCTTTTTCCCCACCAGTTTACTTTCATGTTCATAGTTAAAGTTCCATGTTCTTATTTTAACATCCCATGGCCTCTAATCACCTTTCTTCAAGTACACTGAAGCTCCACTTACTGGCTTCTTTTTTCTTTCTTTTCTTTTTCTTTTCTTTTCTTTTTTCTTTCTTTCTTTCTTTCTTTTTTTTTTTTTTTTTTTTTTTTTGTAGTCTTTGCTTTTTCAAGATTCTATGTGACCCTTTTCTTACTCTCCTTTAAATCGATTTGCAAAAGAGATATGTTTGTAGTTTGGGGAAGGCTATGTACTTAGTATTTATTCTCTTATCCTGGGTCTAATATTTTTGCCAGACCCACCTATCCATTGGTGAGTTTGCAACCAACCTGGAATCCTACAATTGTGTTGTTCCCATGTGTTTTCCCAGTTTTCTTCCTCATTGTTTCTCTGTGTCCCTATTTTTCAACTTCCCTCTGCTTTTCCCTGGGCGATTACTCCATTGTTGATGTTTTACACAGGAATCAGAGGGAAAAGAATGGGCAAGCATCACTATGCTCCATGCCATAGAATTCTTCTTTTGAGACTTTACCCAGGCTTACCTACTCTAGAGCTATGTGGCTGTGAGTTAGAAATCTGGAGCAAGAATGGAGTATTGAGCAAAAGGCCCTCTGCTTATTTTTCTATAAATGGTTCAGAATGGTTGCCAAATCGATACACTTTTGAAAAGTCATCTTTCCTTTGCTTATAGAGTATTTAACGAAACTGCATTCCGTTTTTCAGTCTAGTGGGGAAGCCCATTTTAATGACTTTACTTCCACAGAAGCCTAAGAGAACGTAGGTTTGAAAGTATTTAATGTGCACCCAGGGAATAGCTTATATGGTTGGAGAACTCTATTAAGGTACAACAGGAATTTGGGAAAGTGGCTCAGTGTTAGGCTAATATGAGTAATCCAACCAGCATTTTTGTGCCCTACTTCACTGTTTACAGCCTCCTCAACGCACTACTTTCTTTGTACCATGTCTCTAGATTGTATACCCCTAGGAAGAACCAAATGTCAAACTGTTTTTCAAATGAGTGGTTACATAGTTCATTTCATGTTTTTCCCCCTTAAATGAAGGCCAAGAGAGCCAATGAGTATACAGAATGAGAGAGATAACTTCTGTTTAAAATGAAAGATTGATAAACTAAGTGACACCTTCCCTAATGCTTATAAGAAGTAAAATCATTAATTAATTAATCAATGCATACCCACGTATTAGTAGTGAGTAAAGGGAACAACATCTGTGGACTCTTAAGTTCAGAAGAGGTCTGCTGGTGTTCTCAGAGAACAAATAGTATTAGGCAAGAACAGATTAAAGTAACTGAAAGCCCAGTCGAAAATCAACTAATTTATTGTTTCAACAACAGCCTTGCACAAATCTATTTTAGAAAGAGTTCTTTTAAAAACAAGGGCACTTAAATTTAGTGGAATATGGAGACTGGGATCTGAAAATGCTCTCATTATAAAACAAGTAGAAATCTTGTAAAATATATAACAACCATCTTCTTAAATGCATAGTTGTGCTCATAATAGCATAAAGAAAACTGACAGAGGCCAGTATTAAAAAGAAAGTTTAAAATCAGGAAAGCATGAGCCAAGAAACTATGGTTGGCCTGAGGGAATTTGCCAATCCTTGCAAATCTTGGTGTGTGATGAATGTTTAAGGACTGCATACAATACCTTGTGTCTCTGTAAGACTGGACCTGACGTCCTTGCATAATGCCAGAACTTCCTTGGAAGTTTCTTCCTTTTTTTTTTGAGACGGAGTCTCGCTCTGTCGCCCAGGCTGGAGTGCAGTGGCCGGATCTCAGCTCACTGCAAGCTCTGCCTCCCGGGTTCACGCCATTCTCCGGCCTCAGCCTCCCGAGTAGCTGGGACTACAGGCACCCGCCACCTCGCCCGGCTAGTTTTTTGTATTTCTTAATAGAGACGGGGTTTCACCGTGTTAGCCAGGATGGTCTCGATCTCCTGACCTCGTGATCCGCCCGTCTCGGCCTCCCAAAGTGCTGGGATTACAGGCTTGAGCCACCGCGCCCGGCCAGTTTCTTCCTTTTTTAGAGTTCAGCTGCCCACTACTTTGTTCATTAAGAAGATTCTGGAGCAAAGGAGCTAAAGCCCTTAGTTTCATAATCTCTTCTATTTTTAACTCACAGCTGGCATAAGTAATAGCAATAATGGAGGATGGGATTATATGCAGCCTCACACCTAACACCAAAAATATGTTCTTTCCAACATCCAGGCAAAATGCATTTGAGAAGTCCTGCCCTCTCAAACTCATTTACCACTTGCAATGCTTTTATCTTGGAGACTTACGTTCTTTTCTGCCATGACCATTCATGCCTACTCTGTTCCATCAGACATGTCTATATAAGGCTTTAGCTTAATTGAGGGGTGTAGGATTTAAGTATTTCTCATTGAGCTTCTAGGTTCCAGGGAAATCAAGGATTATCCAGTTTCTGTATCTCTGAACATGTCAAATATAATTATGTTGGCTTTGTCTATCCAGAGTACATAGGAATCACTGGTTGTAGAACTAGTGAGGATGGCAAAAAATGAACACTGCACAAACTTCGTATGAGAATCTCATGTTAACCAGGATAATATGTTATGGTTTATACACATGGCACTGTGTCTAGCATATTGCAAGCGTCCTCTTAGGTAGTGTTTGTCACTTTTCCTCTCGTTTTCCTACATGAGTTAAAGCCAGGAGAGATGGTAGACAGGGTTCATATTTTGTCATGCTATGACTTCCCAAGCACCACTAATTTTGATAGTACTATAAGAGGTTTAAAGAAAGATGTTGTTGCAATAATAATGGCGAGTCACTGTGAGCTTTCTTGTAGTTAGCTGGGTGTTTGAAATGGGGTGAAGAAAAGAGGCAAAGAGAGAGAGATGCAGGTTTTTGCCTTTGGATCAATGAGGCTGCCTAGCAGTATTCTACCCTAGAAGAAATGAGGGTGTGTATGTGGTGGCAGCGGGAGTGGTGGTGTTATTACACTTTCGTAGTCATAATGCATTCCTCATTAAGAGAGAGAAAGAAGCTAAGGGTGAAGAAATGGAGCAAAGAGATTAAGAATGAGCGACTGGGTTGATACATTGAAAGCCTTTATATCATTTAGGGACTGATTTATTCATTCAATAATGCATTCATATTCAATGTGGTTAGGAAAGACTGGCGGGACAATCTATTAGGAAACTCTGCATCATGAATCACTAGAAACTACAGTCTCACTATTCTCTTTACATCCTTTTCTCTGAAGACTCTCACTCTTTCCCTAACTAGTCTATTACTATGCCACTGCTATTATTGTTTAGCTCCTTCTCATGGCAATAAATAAAAACCTGTAAATCTGAATCTAGACAATTTGTTCCATCACTTCTTTCAGTGGGTTCCCCAGTTAGATAGTTTTACTAAAGGAAAATGTGTTTAACAAACTTTGACATTTAGGTTTAGCGCATGAATTAGCCATTCTGGGCATCGCTTTGATCTACATAGATGCTAGCTCAGCACCGAGAGGCTGTGCGGAATGTGATTCACCAAGGCAGTTCTGGGCAGAGCCAATGAACTGGAAAATTTCTTCTTGACCTTTCTGGCCTTGGGTATCCTCTTGTCGCACAGTGGTTACAATCTCAGTGATCAGTGCTTAATGATTCTGCAAGTATACACTGAAATACTCAAATCCTCCTTCAGATTGACTCTATATATTAACAAAAAGGTTTCCCAACTGTAAAAAACAATTTTGCAATTTAGCAATTAATACAAGCTTGTAAAGCAGTACAAATTACTGTATTTTTCCAAAAAGGTTGAAAGAATGAAAAAGCTATCATAGAGTGGAAAAGCTTTTTTAGGTCTCATGTGTAAAATGTAAGGATTTAATGTGCATTTATTAGAGGCAGTGTAGCCATGACATTTAGAGTCAGACATATTTGGGTTCAGAGGCTCGTTCAAATTCTAAGTCTTATTTCCTCATTGGTAAGATGGGGATAGAAATGGGAAGCATGTAAGAGCACTCTGAGGACCAAATGAGAATGTGTGTGAGGTATTTTGTAGAGTGTCTTGCTCTATCCAGCCACATAACAGAGCTAGTATTAGCATCATTATTAATATACTTGTTTACAATCTATGGAGTTTTGCCTTCCCGACGGGAACACTCAACAGTACGTCATGCCTTCTCTCTATAAACTCAACTTCTCAATTTCTGCAGCAGGAAAGAATGTTTTGTTTAAAAATGAAACCACAGCACATAGCTTTGCATGGAAACCGTGAGTCTGAGAGAACAGGTTTACCTATTCAGCTAAGGCTTTACCAGGTCAGAGAGTTTCAGCGGGTTCACTGTTGAGAATTTTTCCTCATGCCTGAACAAAGACTGAACATCGGCACTATCAGCATTGTCTTCTTAGTGTACCAGAAATATTAAAGACAATTTTGCATCTTTATTTTATTCCATCAAATCAATAAATAGTTTAGATTTTTCTTAGGGGTAAAACTTTATTTTACTAAAGTTTTAAAAATCTAAAAAACTTAATGTTTTTAGATTTTTCTTATGGGTAAAATTTTATTTCCCTGCTAGGGGGCTACAAAGGAGTTGGAAACATACTGGCCTCCAATTCTCACACCATTAGCACATATATGATTTTTTTTTCCTACTATAATTACTACTTTTCAGGTGTTATCTGTCTTAATAGTTTATTACATCATTCACAATAGTCTAACACACCATTCACAGAACCTTCTTAGAATAAGCCACAGTGATGATGGATATGCAGAAGACAAAGCCTCATCTAGGGTTAAATGGTCCTTCCATTTCCAAATAGGAAAGAAACACTTACAAATGGGAAAGCAGCTGCCACTACGTTGTCAGTAAATTGCACACCTGTCTCACCAAGCTGAGGCCACTTTGCTTTGATTATACACCATTTATAATCAGGCAGTGAATCCCATTACTAATAAGAGTAGCTCTTAGGTGCTAAAGTTGTAAGTTCTTTGGGAAAAAAAGATAGGCAGGCCTAAAAGATATTCAAGGTATCAAAGACAGCCGTGGTAACTTCAACCTACAACTCTTTTCCTGTGGCATAGGCCGATACAGTGTAATAAATGCGGCAAATGATGTTTTGGTGGGGATTGAAATGATTTTGGCTTACTTCTTTGACCCTGAAGTAGTTAGTCTAATCTGGACAGGGAATCTGTACTTTCAATATATCCTCTTACTAAACTCACATACTATCTATGACATTCCAAGAGAGTGGTATAATTTTGCCTTCAAAAGAGTGAAGCTTTATTGATCTCCTATTAAGGGACTGGAGGAATTGAAAGATAGCACAGGAAGGCTATTCCTGTCACTTGTGCTTGCTTCTGTCTGCACAGGAATCAAACCATGAGAGAATGGAGTTGGAAATGCTATTGGGAAATATTGGCTGTCTGAAAATGTCTGCATGTAAGATGCAAATGGATTCACTCATGTCTTACAAGTTTCCCAAGTGGAGTACTTCCCAATCTTGTTTCATGTCAAAGCTCATACAGAAGATGACAATATTCACTTGGATAAATCAAAGAAATTTTTGGAATGTATAGGGCAATGGTGATGAAAAGAATTACATCTCTTTATAAAGCAAAGTCTTAGTGAAAATACTAACTTTATTTGGAAGAATATACCCAAATAAAATCTTGGAATTTTAAATGAGTAACTTAATTTTGCTTCAGTGAACATAACTATTATTTTATATTAGGCTTTTGAAATGATGACAAGCCATTTCTGATTAAGACTTTTCAAAATGAGGGTGTCTTCAAATTTTCAATAATTATAATCAACAACAAACCTTGTTTCTACAAATAGATGATAAAAATGTAAAACCATTCTCATAGCAATTCAAAAATTTACAACAGTTGAAATTAGACTTAAAGAATATAATATCCCCTTTCTTCCATTGACAAATGCAAAGTCACAATTCCTTGTGATAGTAAACAAGTATTTTGAATCTAAGTATTTTAAAATAATGTTGAAGCTCTGATTTGCAGAACGTGCATGTGTTGTTAGAGCAGCGACCCTATAGTTAGTGTGGATATCACTACGAGGACACAAATAGCCAGGAGTCTCTGGGTTATGGGAAGACTTCTATTATTAACCAACTACATGGAACTGCACCCATGAGGAGTTTTCCTTCTTACCTATTTGGCTGTAGGTTGGGTTGTTGCTCTGTACGGTTCTCCTTGAGTACTTCCAGCAGTGACATTGTCTTTCTGTCTGGGGGCGCTCCTCAGGAGCATCAGGGCACAACAGTGAGTACTGGGTGTGTTTACATTGCTCACTACCTGAGGAGGTCATGGAGAATGCGTTCATTCCCCGCTCTTCTTGGGCTGCTCTTAGAAGGGCCCCAGATGAAGAATCTCATGGCAAGAGGCAGTAAGCTCTGGGACTTCAACCAGCTTCATACCCTCCTGAAGGCTGCGCAGAGCTGTATAACTTACAGCACTACTATAATTCTTTTGTAGGATGCACAGCTTGCAAACTTTTTATGAAGATTTGCCTTAGGGCCTGGGATAGTTGATTGAACACCTATATAGACTAAACTGGGTAACAGTGAAATGTCCCTTTTTCCCTAAGGAAGATGATTTTAGGAGAGTGCATAACATATCTATCTGATTAATTATTATATTCTCAGTTCCTAATGAATAGAAGGAGCTCAATAAATATGTTTTTAATGAATGAATGAATAATGAAAGAAGTAAGCTTGCCCTGATTGTTAAAACTAATCAAGGCAATGCAGTCGGGAGAATAAGGAACCTTGAGGGCTGTGAAAAATGTTACTAGAATAATAGCTTAATTTATTAATTCAGCAAATAACTATTGAATACTTGCTATGTCCCAGGCATTTGTCTGAGTACTAAGGTCTCAGTGAACAAAAGCATCATAAATTCCTGGTGAAAAAAAGTGAGAGAATGTACAAATACACAATATAAATAAGTTCAACATATATGTGTTGGATGTTTGTGAGAGGTTTTAAAAAGTAAGGCATTGAAGAGGAATAGGAAGAACTGGAGAATTTCATTAAAAAAAAGGAATTCTGGGAAGATGTCATCTGGATAAAGAGCTAAAAGAAAGAGCAAGCCCTGTGGGTGTGTGGGGGAAATGCATATCCAGCAGAGGGAACAGCAGATGCAAAGGCCCTGAGGCTGGAGAATACTGTTATGTCCAGGAAATGATGAGGAGACCAGTCGGGGTGAAATGGGGTGAGTAAAGAGGAGAGAAGAGTAATAAGAAATAGTGGTCCCCATCACATAGAATCCTATAGGCTCTACTAAAGAGTTTTTTTTTTTAAACAGAGTCTATCTCTGTTACCTAGGCTAGAGGATAGTGGGGCAATCTCGGCACACTGCAACCTCCGCCTCCCTGCAACCTCTGCCTCCCGGGCTCAAACGATCCTCGTACCTTAGCCTTCCAAGTAGCTGGGAATACAGGCATGCACCACCACGTCCAGCTGATTTTGTTGTTTGTAGAGATGGGTTTTTGCCACGTCGGGCAGGCTGGTCTCCAACTCCTGACCTCAAGTGACCCACCCTCCTTCACCTCCCAAAGTGCTGGAATTATAGGTATGAGCACTGCACCCAGCCTGTGTTAGAGATTTTTAAATCTCAGTGAGATGTAGGCCAGGCATGGTGGCTCAAGCCTGTAATCCCAGCACTTTGGGAGGCCAAAGCAGGCAGATCATTTCAGGTGAGGAGTTTGAGACCAGCCCAGATAACAGGGCGAAACCCTGTCTCTTCTAAAAGTACAAAAAATGTTAGCCAGGCATGGTGGTGCACACCTGTAATCTCAGCTGCTCTGGAGGCTGAGGTGGGAGAATTGCTTGAGGCCAGGAGGTAAAGGTTGCAGTGAGCTGAGATCTCGCCACTGCACTCCAGGCTGACAGAGTGAGATTCTGTTTCAAAAAAAAAAAAGTCTCAGTGAGGTGAGAAACCACGGAAGAAGCAGCAGCACAGTTGGTGAACAAAGGTGTGACATGTCCTAGCCTTGAACAGGACCCCTTTGGCTGCCCAGTTGAGAATTAACCAAAAGAGCAAAAAGACAGAAGCAGGAATGCCAGTTAGGAATCTTCTGCAATAATTCAGACAAGAAATGGCAATAGCCAGGAAAAAGAGAGATACAGTTCAAGTGATGAGAAGGAGTCAGATTCAGGATACATGTCAAAGGTAGAACCAACAGTTACCAATGAAGTCAATGTGTGATATGAAACAAAAAGAAGTATCAAGGATGATATCCAAGTTCTTGTCCTCAGCAACTGAAAGAATTAAGCTGCCATGAAGACTACCTTTAGCTTAATCACTATAAACCTATTGTATTAGTCCATTTTTATGCTGTTGATAAAGACATACTTGAGAGAGGGTAATTAATAAAGAAAAAGAGGTTTAATGGAGTCACAGTTCCACGTGGCTGGGGAAGCTTCACAATCATGGCAGAAGGCACAAAGCACGTCTTACATGGTGGTGAACAAGAGAGAGAATGAGAGCCAAGTGAAAGGGGTGTCACCTTAAAAAACCATCAGATCTCTTGAGACTTTTTCACTGCCATGAGAACAGTATGGGGGAAACCACCCCCATGATTCAGTTATCTTCCACCGGGTCCCTCCCACAACACATGGGAATTATGGGGACTACAATTCAAGATGAGATCTGGGTGGGGACACAGCCAAACCATGTCACTTACCTAATGAAATTACTTATTAAAATGGAACTTGCAGAAACAAGCTTTGGCTATTATTTCCAGTACTGTCTTCTTCTTTTGAGAACTACTTTATTAAGGATGACATACACATAAGTATAAAAAGTGATATAATAAACCAGCTTCAATAGTGATTAATGTTTTGCCAGTCTTTTATCTTCTATTCCCCCTCCACAAACTTTTTTATTTTTCAGAACTATTTTAAAGGATTTTAGCTATCACGTTATTTTTCTCCTAAATCATTAGTATGCTTCACTAATTGACAGTACAATTTTTATATACCCCTACTGACATTATCTACCCAAAAATGTTAACAACTGTTTTTTAACACCATCTAATACTCAAGCCATGTTTAAATTTCCCTAATTCTCTCAAAATTATCCTAACAGTTGGTTTGTTCAAATCAAATTGCAAACAAAGCCTCACATCATGTTTGATGATTAAGTTTTTTAAGTCTTTTTAATTTCACAACAGCCCTTTTCCTTCTTTTCTCTCCATATCTCTGATTTATTTATTTATTTTTATTTTTTGCAGAAACCAGGACATTTGTTTTGTAGAATGCCCCATATCATGAATTTGGCTGATCATTCTTTCAGGAGAGGAGTTGTAAAAATGAGTCTCTCCTTCCTTATTTCTTTTCAACCGATTTCTTTTTCTTTCTTTCTTTCTTTCTTTCTTTCTTTCTTTCTTTCTTTCTTTCCTTTTTGAATCCGTTTGATTCAACTTCGGCAGTTTTGGACAAAATAAACATAGGTGGCACTTCCTATTGCACCATTAGGTATTGCATCTATTTATGACTATCACTTAGAACCACTATTAGTAAAATTGAGTTTACAAAAGGATGATTTTCTAATTTTACTAGTCTTGTACTTATTATCAGGAATTCTATAGAAAAAAATTCTCTTACCAGATATTTGGTTATCCTGAAATATAGTATGTAGAGGAAAAGCATAAATATTGATTCTTTTTCATTAATTTGTAGAATTTTGAGTTGGTCCATTATGGTAACAATGACTTTTATTTTTCAAAAAGTTATTTTTTTGAACTCATGAGTTTTTAAAAATATAGTTGATGTGTTGCAATCCATTGTAATTACTCTTTTTTTCTTTTCTTTCTTTTTTTCTTCCTCTTATTTTTCATTGACCCTCTTGTAGGCCAGTGGAAGCCCCTTTAATTTGGCTCCTCTGTGTCCTTGACATGAACTCATGAGTCTTTGATAGCTTCCTTGCTTTCTGACACAAGGTGGCCAGAGTTCATCTTGTATATTTCTTGCACCAAGCATGGAATTAGCCTTTTCTCTTATGAGTGCTTGGTTTCTGTTAGTGCAAAATGATATTCAGAGACCACATGCTGTGTGCTAGGGGACCACAGGGGTATAGACTGTCATTACCTCTAGAGCCAGCACATAATAAGAAAAAATAAAGTGCATTAAATCTGGGGATTTGTACATTCTGACAGGCCTCACTGCAAACTTAGTATGTATTGGCATTTTGGTCAGGATCTGAGTGTATCTATGTGAATAGCATCTTAGACCTGGTCACTAAGCCTCAGTAATATCCCCACAAATACTACCAGTCACTGTTAAATTCAAATACTTTTGGGAGTAGTTACTGTCTTTGAGAAACATTGAAATATGCTTCAGGATTATGCCCTCTTTTGGCTTTGTATCCATGTTTAACAAGAAAAAAAATAAAAGAAGGTAAGAAATACTTTGAACATAGAATTTAAACACCTGGAAATTAAACGCATAGAGAATTGTTTTTAACAAAATGCCATTAGGTTTTATATATTAGCCTTGTGTGAATTTGTTTAATATTGGTACTCATCAAAAGGCTGATGAGGATATACTAATTTATTTTATTTCAATTTATAAATATGCAAGACTGAGGAACAGAACTCGGATTTTGGTGAATTTAATAAGGTAATTTTACTTTGGCAGGGTAATTATATTTTCCCTGATGACTCCCCATTTGACTTTCCTTGTATATATTTTTATTCACTTCATTCCTGTTGAAGAGTTCCTGGTGATAAATAAACATTCTAGAAGGAATAAAAAGGTTAACATAGTGTTTGGAATTTCCCATTTGCCTATTTTTAATGAAGAGCTAATTCTACTCCAATTGCTCTTTGGATCAATGGCCAGTTTCCCTTAGGTTTCAGTTAGTATTCCTTTGGCTGCTGGCCAGAAAATCTAACTGAGCTGGCTTAAACAGAAAGGAGAATTTATTAGGTCACAAAACTGACAGTCCAGCATTAAGACAAGCTTTCAGCATGGCTTAATTCAGACACTTAAACAAAGTTGTTAGGAACAAGTTCTCTGAGTCTGTTGTTTGCACTTGCCTCAGTGATTGCTGACATTTTTTTTTTTTAATTTATTTATTATTATTATACTTTAAGTTGTAGGGTACATGTGCATAACGTGCAGGTTTGTTACATATGTATACTTGTGCCATGTTGCTGTGCTGCACCCATCAACTCGTCATTTACATCAGGTATAACTTAATGCAATCCCTCCCCTCCCCCTCCCCATGATGTTGATTGTGTGATGTTCCCTTCGAGTCCAGAGTGATCTCCTTGTTTCAGTTCCCACCTATGAGTGAGCATGGGTGTTTGGTTTTTCTGTTCTTGTGATGGTTTTCAGAATGATGGTTTCCAGCTGCATCCATGTCCCTACAAAGGACACAAACTCTCATCCTTTTAGAGGCTGCATAGTATTCCATGGTGTATATGTATACATTTTCTTAATCCAATCTGTCACTGATGTGGACATTTGGGTTGATTCCAAGTCTTTGTTATTGATAGTGCAAATAAACATCGTGTGCATGTGATAACATAGCAGCAATTTATAATCAGCACTTTGGGTATGTGCCCAGTAATGGGATGGCTGGGTCATATGGTACATCTAGTTCTAGATCCTTGAGGAATCACCTACTGTTTTCCATAATGGTTAGACTAGTTTACAAATCCCACCAACAGTGTAAAAGCGTTCTATTTCTCACATCCTCTCTCCAACATGTTGTTTCCTGACTTTTTTAATGATTGCCATTCTAACTGGTGTGAGATGGTATCTCATTGTGGTTTTGATTTGCATTTCTCTGATGGCCAGTGATGATGAGCATTTTTCTGGCATGTGTGTCTGTTGTGTATGAATGTCTTCTTGAGAAATGCCTGTTCGTATCCTTTACCCACTTTTGGTGATGCAGTTTGTTTGTTTTTCTTGTAAATTTGTTGAGTTCTTTGTAGGTTCTGGATATTAGCCCTTTGTCAGATGAGTAGATTACAAGAATTTCTCCCATTCTGTAGGTTGCCTGTTCACTCTGATGGTAGTTTCTTTTGCTGTGCAGAAGCTCTTTGGTTTAATGGGATCCCATTTGTCAATTTGGCTTTGCTGCCGTTGCTTTTTGGTGTTTTAGACATGAAGTCTTTGCCCCACCTATGTCCTGAATGAATTTTCACCTAGGTTTCCTCTAGGATTTTTATGGTATTAGGTCTGACATTTAAGTCTCTAATCCATCTTGAATTAATTTTAGGTATAAGGAGTAAGGAAAGGATCCAGTTTCAGCTTTCTACTTATGGCTAGCCAATTTTCCCAGCACCATTTATTAAATAGGAATCTTTTCCCCATTTCTTGTTCTCAGGTTTGTCAAAGATCAGATGGCTGTAGATGTGTGGTATTATTTCTGAGGACTCTGTTCTGTTCCATTGGTCTATATCTCTGTTTTGGTACCAGTACCATGCTGTTTTGGTTACTGTAGCCTTGTAGTAGCTGACATTTTTAGGCTGGTTCCATTTGCAATAGCAATATGGATGTAGTGGCACCAAGCTTTACCTCTTCTAAATCCCAGTTGCAGAAGAAAAAAAGAATTTGAAAGCCTATAGATTTCATTGGCTCTGACTGGATTACCTGCCCATTCCTTAACTAACCTATTTGGCCAAAGAGATTAAATCTCCTGATTTATTTAAACCAACCACAGCCAATTCATGAGGAAAATTACATGGGGGCTGGAGAGGAAGGAATGGGGAAGGGATGGTTTTAGAAAATGGTTATCATTTATTGAGATGGAATGGATGCTGGAAGCAAACAGTAGCTAGCTACAACTTCCCGAATCTGATTTGTAAAGTTTTAAAGACTTGAGAATAAAATCTAGAATGACAAAGAAGCCTAGTGTTTGAAAAAGTCGATTTACTTCAGTTTCAAAATTAAGGATATCTATGGCCTGCAGGCATACCGTGCCAAGGATTTTCATAAGCAATTGATATCATTTTAGGAAATGGAATAAGAACTACTGATTCATTCTGAAAGCAGTGAATACTGGTAATCTGGAAATCTATAGTATGTATATTTAGTGTTCCCCCTTACCCATGCCATAGACTGAATTGTAGTCATGCATTAACCGCTGGGAGGCTCCTTTAGTTTGATATTAGATTTTTTTTTTAATTTCAACTTTTAGTTTAGATACAGTGGATACATGTGTAGATTTGTTACATGGGACTATTGTATGATGCTGAGGTTTGGAGTACTTGGAATGTGGATCCTGTCACGCTGGTAGTGAGCATAGTCCCCAGTAGGTAGTTTTTTTTAACGCACCTCCACCACCATCCTCTAATAGTCCACAGTGTCTGTTGTTCTCATACTTATGTCCATGTGTGCTCAATGCAAGTCTTTAAGGAGAGTTCATTGAAACCTCTGATATTTTCCTTCTGTTTTGCTTACTTACAAATAATTGGATAATAAATGAACTATTCTAATGATAAGGAAGCAAAAATAAAAAGAAACAGTAGTTATATATAACAATGGCTTTATAATAAATCAGAAGTAGTAAAAATAAGAAATTAAAGCCACGTAAAGCATTAGTATTTGCTTACAAAGGAAATGCAACATACACCTTGATCTTTAACAGGTAAACTGGAATTGTTCATATTGGGTGAGCTTAGAACTTAAGAGAAAAAGGTAGAGCAAAATTTAACCTGCTAAGAGTGATTATTCCTCAGACATGTTCTTATAGTAAGGACAATTTTATTTTTAGAAAAAAAGTGACAGTGAGAAATTGTTGATGTTGACAATAAAATAAGTCCAACAGGGTTTCTATGGCATTAACTATGTAATTGACAACTTATAAGTGATTTCCAACAGTGGGATGAAGTTGTTAAATGTATTATCTTTAATGAAGGGAGAAGCAGAAATTTGGCAAACCACTTTTCTGAAATAATGAAATATTTTTCCCTCTCATAATAATATTGTATCCCTTATAAAGTTTTTCACTGTTATTTTAGTGTTCTTTATTGCCATTTGTTTCCTCCATCCTGGATTGTAGATAAATATTCTGATTCAGAAGAGGCTAGAGAGATATATAATGGCCTGGGTTGGGGACAACTTAAATGAACACTTATAAATAATTGCTTTTTATAGAGCTATATCAGGATTAGTCCAACATAATGTACTTTCTCTGAGAAGACAAGTGATAAGCAAGCAGATTAGTTTGATTTGTATGTCCCTTTTAAAGACATTCTCATGATACCGTATTCTTCAGGAAACTTAGGCTGATTGTAGAAGATTCTGTAAAATGCTGCCAGATCCACTGTCAGGAATCAAGATCTTATTCCCCCAGCTGTTGAGAGTCTTGCAGGACAAGGGCACTCAGCTGCTAGGCCTGTTTGGGGATTGCTTTGAATGAAGAATATTCTCTTGCCTAAGATCACACTTCCTTCCAAGGGCAGGCCACACCCAAATACAGATCAACAAATGTATATAAAGGTCCGATCCTTTTGTTCTAACTCAGGACAACTCTGAAGCCCATCCCACCTCCAGAAATCCTTTTGCACATTGGCTGAGGACTTTCTTGGATCTGCATTGCAGCTCAACTTTACCTCTGAATATCTTGCCGCCTTCTCTTCCTTTCCACTATTTTTGACCCCAAGAGAACTCTCTATTCAATGTCCTGTATGTTAATCTCTTATCTCAAACTCTGCTTCTCAGAGAACCTTCCATGTTACAGCTGGTATTGAGAGTGGATGATGAAAACAGAGGAGCTGTTACCAAGCTCCACTGATGCTCTGGACAAAGTAATCAATCAGCAAATGAAAGTTAAATGTGAAAGCTAGAGGAGCTGCTTGGTAGCATATGAAGAGGTTCTTACTTCCTGTAGCAGAAGGGAAGAGAAGACTAGGTCTGAGACTTAATCATAAGAACAATCAAGCTAAAGTTTCAATTCCCAACCAAAGCAATGATTGAGATCCTGGCACATGGGATGTCCGGATTGATGTCTGATTATGTTGAGTTTCAAGATTCTCCCTATAACCTGAGAAGGAAGTCCCCTTATTCTTATAAAGGGATAGCACTCCTATCTTGCTAGACCATGAGGCAGAGTCCTCTCCTTCACAATATAACAGGTATTTCCCTCTTGTATATGCTCTTAACCACCATTCCTGGGCTTTGAGGAAATAACTATGGCAAAGTCACTTTATAACCCATCTGGGGAAATATTGAGCCTACTAAAGGAAGAAAGGAACTATCTCTCAAAGGAATGAAGGACCTAGCTATCATGCACTGGCAGAAGCTGGGACTTACTGTCCCAGAAGCATGGGACTGGATTTTGAGCATGCTGGACCAAAGGTGGTGGGACTAAGTTTGGACAAAAAGTGTTTAGGTAGGTTAAAGCACTTTCCAAAACATGTATTTGATCACCCTGCTGAGTCTCCCTTGAGTGAATACACTGCTAGTATAGTTCCTAAATATATTAATTTGAAGAAAGCAATGATCTAAACTAAGTGATACAGAAATACTAGAATTTCCACAGAAGATGATAGAAGAATGAATTAAAAGGCTCAGATAAATGGGCACGATAGAATGCATTCAACAACTACTGTCAATAAAACCCACCAAATATTCCACAGAAGGGACTTGAAGGTATGCTACTTACTGAAGCAATAAGAATTTACTGGAAAAGGGGGCACTAATACTACTTAGATGGTCAGTAGTAGCTCTCCTCTGTGGGCCAGGGCTGAGAGTAGGTGATACCATTATAGAACTGGAATCACTAATTGCAGCAGGGATGACTGGACACCCAAGCAAATAGAGGCTATTAGTTGCATTATTTTTTGGAAAAAGATGCCATATGGATTTTATGGCTTGCCCCAGTAAGAGAATCACTATACAGACTCTCTAGGATTTTGGAGCAAGACAATGCATGATATGCTGTATAATATTATATACCTTTTGAAGAAACAACTTCTGGCATTCTCCTAGGCCCTGATAAAGACAGAGCAGCTGATTGTGGGACACCAAGCAACCATGCAGCCATAACTTCTTTTAATGAATGTGCTTCCTTTAGACCTACACTATTAGTCCATTCTCAAGCTGCTATAAAGAACTGCTCGAGACGGGGTAATTTATAAAGGAAAGAGGTTTAATTGACTCACAGTTCTACATGAGTGCTTGGGAGGCCTCAGGAAACTTACAATCATGGCAGAAGGAACCTCTTCACAGGGTGGCAGGAGAGAGAATGAGTGTAAGAATGAGGGGAAATGCCAGATGCTTATACAACCATCAGATCTCTGAGACACACTCACTATCATGAGACCAGAATGGAGGAAACCACTCCCATGATTCAATTATCTCCACCTGATCCCGCCCTTGACACATGGGGATTATTACAATTCAAGGTGAGATTTGAGTGGGGACACAGAGCCAAACTATATCACCTACCAAATAATAAGTTGCGAGGGCCAACAACAACTCATTGCATAATAGGAGCAATAACTGTGGGATCAATTCTGATCACGACTGGGGGATAGAAACAAGCTGTGCAAGCGGTTACTCAAAGGCCCAAGTTATTTATCACTGTTCCTCCAGTGTCTCTCCCTCAGCTCCTATTGCCTGCCTCTGTGAGCTTGCCATATTCTCACAGAGGCAGAAAAAGGTGTGAATATGGTTCATCAATGGGCCAGTTCAGTAGTGCAAACCAAAAATGAATGGAGGCCCTACTAAAGCCTCTCTCCAGTATAGCCTTGAAAGAGATGAGAAAAATGCTCACAATGACAGAGCTTTTGTTGGTGCATATGATTATTAGCTTTGTGCAGGAAAAAAAGTGGTTTAAAGTTAGAATACAATGGATTCCTGATAATGAATATCATGATCAAAATCATATAAGAACAAATATTAGAAAATTGAGGACAAGGAGGTCTGTACTAGTGGCATGTGAGTGGAGATAGGAGAGTAGACACAATGTGTGAAGATTGTCATATTTTTATGTTAATACCTAGTAGAGAGTATTCATCAAAGAAGAGACAATAAAAAGTCATGTAGACAAAATGTCTTAGCCAATTGATGTCAGCTAAGTTCTGTCATCAGCCACAGTAATGCTGGTCCATTGTCATGTGGATGAAATAGGCTTGGTGACAGGCATAGAGACATGTACGCAATTTGGACTCTTACATATCATGGTTGATTAACAACTGATATTGCTGAATGGCCAACTGTCAGTGACTGAGACCAACAGTGATCCCTCAACACAACATCATCTCTTGAGGTCACCAACTAGCTACTTTAACTATCTTAGACTCTTTTCTTTCTGGAAGGAGCAGCAATTTATTTTGAAAAGACCAGACATGAATTCCCAATAAGAGTTTGCCTTTCCTGAGCCAGCAGCAGTAACTGCATGCTTACAGAGTTTTTAATCTACCAGCATGACATCCCACATAATATTGCTTCTGGTTAGCTAATTTTCAGTAAAGGAGGTGTGAGAGTGAGAGTGGGCCCATAACAATGGGACTATTGCTCCATGCTGAAGCCGACAGCTTGATGGTGTGATGGAATGGCCTATTGATGGCATAGCTGGTGCTACAGGTCAGAAATGATAATAAAAAGATGAAGCAACCTCATACAGGATGAAGTGATTCAATTTAAAGTAAAGATTTGTAGATGGAAAAATAGGTGGAATAAATGATTTGTGGGCACCAAGGGTTAGAAGCAGGAGTAACTCTACTTACCATCCTTCCAATGGCCCACTTAGGAAATTTGTGCTCCCCATCCTGAAACTCTGAGCTATGCAGGTTTATAAGTGAATATTCATAGAGAGAGGAAAGAATTCTGCCAGCAGTCATAGCAAGGGTTCCATCAAACTATAACTATGGCTGCTACCTATGTACATTGCACTTCTCATGCCAAAGGAGCAGTGACAAAACCGGAGTCCCCATGCTGTAGGAGCAACTGATTGTGATCATTATGGGAAACAGGGCTGCTGTTACTCAGTGGGACAGGGAAGATTACCTCTAGAATCCAAGTGACCACTTGGACATCTCTTGGTAAAACTGACCAATTTTGATGGAAGGACAAATTTAGTAACCATGACCTGAGAAAACATAGTTATTAGGGGCTTAGCAAACCCCATCAGGGATGAAGGTCTAGGTCATGCAGCTACATCAATAAGATCAGCCTTGTGCAGGATGAGAGTGAAGGGAATTTAGACTGGGAGGAAAAGGAAGACAATGTTAGTAGCTGTGGCTCTAAGACCAGATACAGCAACAGGGGCTATAGGCCATTCCACTAAATTTCTCCTTCTACATTTCCCCCAGGAAGGTAAGAGCACTGGAGCCCTGCAGGAGCTGCTCTCAGAAAAGAAGATATGAAAGAAAAGTATCCAGGTAGCACATGGTACGAAGTGTTGTGATTGTGGTGCACTGCCTTGACCTCCCCTCTTTAGAAATTAAGGATCTTTTTAATCAGTTCCTGAGAGTTACTAAAAGACAGCAATCAGTTATCAGACCTCTTTGAGAATTTCTTTTGGAATATTGAGCCAGGAAAAACACTCTCTCACTGAAGGTCTGTGATGGTTAATATTAAGTGTCAACTTAATTGGATTGAAGGATGCAAAGTATTATTTCCAGATATGTCTGTGAGGGTGTTGCCAGAGAAGATTAACATTTGAGTCAGTGGGCTGGGAGAGGAAGACCCACCTTCAATGTGGGTGACCACCATCCAACTGATTGCCAACATGGCTGGAAAAAGCAGGTGGAAGAAGGTGGAATAAGCTGGCTTGCTGAATCTTCCAGCATTCATCTTTCTCCCATGCTGGATGCTTCCCACCCTTCAACATCAGACTCCAGGTTCTTTGGCCTTTGGACTCTTGGACTTTCGTTTTCCAGAAGATCTCAGGCTCTTGGCCACAGACTGAAGGCTACACTGTCGATTTCCCTACTTTTGAGGCTTTGGGACTTTGACTGAGCCACTACTGGCTGCTGTGCTCCTCAGCTTGAAGACAGCCTATCGTGGGACTTCACCTTATGATCATGTGATTCAATTCTCCTTAACAAACTTCCTTGTATGTATACATATATCCTCTTAGTCCTGTCCCTCTGGAGAACACTGATTAATACAGGTTCCTTCCAAGGGCAACTTGTGTCCATTGTCTAAGCAACATGGAGGTATGAGAGTCTGACCCCTTCACCCCTACTGAAGATAACTCTGAAGGAGCATCCTGCACTGGAGTTTTCTATGAGGTTGGCTGAGATTTTAGTGGGGCTGCATTGCCTCTCCACTTCCTTCTGCCCAATTTCTCTTCCTTTTATCTGTACGTTTTAAAAAATTGCCCTCTAGTTAGTAGATAACATTTTCTTAAATTTCTCAGCATTTTCTTAAATATCACACCACTGAAGTCAGAAAACTTATCTTAATATTATCTAGTAAAGTCTGAGACAGCATAAGTCTGTGTTCTCCTATGAGAGAAGGTTCAGGCAATGTTAGGCTGTGCAGGAAGGCAGGAGATGGATGTGCATGAATCTGGCAACAGGTTATACAAGGGCTTCTACATTCCGTTATGTTAGCCAATGCACACTCCTGGTGTGGATAAGTAGTTTTTGGGAATGTTAGGAGTATCTTCTATTGTAACTTGATAGTTTTTTGGGATTTGAAAACTCAACCTCCTACACTGCCAAGCTAAGTGCTTTGTGGAGGTAGGTAACGGATGGAGAAGAAATTTGGGCTTTGGAGGGGGTTACCCAATATCCTTTGGAGAATAAATGCTGAAGGACCAGAAGGGTGTCTTGTTGAGAAGATTCAAAGGAGGGGCTACAAAGAAGAAGGTCACCAATATATTGAGTAAGGTGAGAAGCAGAGGGGTGGAAAGAAAGTAAATCATGAGAAAGAGCTTGGCTAAACGAATGAGGGCTGTTCCTGAAAGCTTGCAGCAGCACAGCCCAGGTAAACTGCTGGGACTGATGGGTGTCAGGGTCAGTCGAGGTGAAAGCAAAGAGAGGCTGGGACGAGGGGTGCAGTGGAATAGTGAAAGAAGCATCTTTATGATCAAGAATGGAATAGTGAGTTATGGAGGAAAGTATTGAGGACAAAGGAGTATATGGGTTGGGCACCACAGGGTGGATAGGCAAAACGAGTTGGCTGATAAGTCGCAGATCCTGAACTAATCTGTAAGACTTGTCTGGTTTTTGTACAGGTAAAATGGAGGAATTGTAAGGAGAGTTTATAGGTTTTAGAAGCCCATGCTGTAGCAGGTGAGTGATAACGGGCTTTAATCCTTTGAAAGCGTGCTGTGGGATGGGATATTGGCGTTGAGCAGGGTAAGGGTGATTAGGTTTTAATGGGATGCTAATGGGCATGTGATCAGCTGCCAGGGAGGGAGTAGAGATGTCTTATACTTGTGGGTTAAGGTCGGGGGATACCAGAGGAAGACGCAAAGGAGGCTTTGGGTTGGGAAGAAGGGCGGCAATGAGATGTGGCTATAGTCCAGGAATAATCAGGGAAGCGGAAAATTTGGTTAAAATATCTCAGCCTAATAAGGGAACTGGGCAGGTGGGGATAACTAAAAAAGAGTGCATAAAAGAATGTTGTCCAAGTTGGCACTAGAGTGGGGGAGTTTTAAGGGGTTTTGAAGCTTGGCTGTCGATACCCACAACAGTTATTGGGGCAAGGGAAACAGGCCCTTGAAAAGAAGGTAATATGGAGTGGGTAGTCCTCGTGTCAATTAAACAGGGGATGGACTTACCCTCCACTGTGAGGGTTACCTGAAGCTTGGCATCTGTGATGGTCCAGGGGGCTTCCGAGGTGATCAGCCAGCATCAATCTTCAGTCGCTAAGCTGAGCAGATCTGGGAAGGAGTCAGTCAGAGAGCCTTGGGCTAGAGCTTTAGGGGCTCTAGGAGTAGCTGCTGGGTGAACGGGGCAATCTGATTTCTACTGGGTCCTTGCACAGATGGGACATGGCTTGGGAGGAATCCCGGGCTATGGGCATTCCTTGGCCTAGTGGCCAGATTTCTGGCACTTGAAGCAAGATCCTGATGGAGGAAGTCTTGTAGGAATGCTTGACTGCTGCTGCTTAGGCATGTGCGGCTTAGGCATTTTGAAGTTCTTGTATGCTGGAGGTGTGGCTGGGTTTTGTCTCACAGCAAAGGCAAGTAATTGTAACTCAGAAATGCGTTGCTGTCTGGCTGCCTCCTCTCTATTATTGTACACCTTGAAGGCGAGGTTGATTAATTCCTGTTGTGGGGTTTGATGGCCAGATTCTAATTTTTGAAGTTTTTTCCTATGTCAGGAGTGGTTTGGGTGATAAAATGCATATTAAGAGTAGGGCGGCCTTCTGGCCTTTCTGGGTCTAGGGCGGTAAAGCGTCTAAGGGTTGCTGCTAAGCGGCCCATGAACTGGGCTGGGTTTTCGTCTTTACCTTGGGTAGTTTGTTTAAGCTTGTCATAATTAACAGCTTTGTAAGCTGCCTTTTTAAGCCCTTCAGCTAGGCAGGAAATCATGTAATCTCGCCTAGCTATACCTGGGGAATCTGCCTGATAGTTCCACTGGGGATCCTCTCGGGGAACTGCTCTAATGCCTTCCTGGAGGTCTGGCTCGTGAAGCTGGTGGTTATCAGCGTGAAATTGGGCTAGAGAAAAAACTCTTTCCCGTTCATCTGGGGAGAGGGTAGAAGTCAGGATGACATTTAAGTTACTCCAGGTTAAATTGTAGGACAGAGTTAGATATTGGAATTCCTGTATATATTTAGTGGGGACTGATGAGAAAGAGCCTAAACGCTGACTGATCTGAGAGAGGTCTGATAGAGAAAAAGGTACATGTACCCTGACTATGCCTTCAGCTCCAGCCACTTCTCTAAGAGGAAATTGTTGGGCAGGTGGGGAAGAGCTAGTTGTGGAACTAAACTGTAAGCCGGACCGGATGTGAGGAGGGGAGGTGATAGAAGGATTATAGAGTGGAGGAGTGGAGGCTGAGGAAGAATTGGGACTTAGCTCGGCCTGGCGACGAGCAGCCTGGGGAGGAGGGGAGAGGTCAGATGGGTCTGTAGAAAAGGAAGACTGGAAAGACTCAGCGATGCTTGGGGTTGGGACTGAGGGGACAGATGGGAAGGAAAGGAGGAGGATTTGGGAGGAATTGCATTGGGAACAGAAACTAGGGAGGGAACGAAGTGTGAAAAATGCCTGGATGTAAGGCACCTCAGACCATTTGTCCATTTTTCGACAAAAATTATTAGGTCTTGTAGGATGGAGAAATCAAAAGTGCTGTTTTCTGGCCATTTAGAGCCATTGTCAAGTTTGTATTGGGGCCAAGCGGTATTGCAGAAGAAAATAAGGCATTTAGGTTTTAGGTCAGGTGTGAGTTGAAGAGATTTTAAGTTTTTGAGAACACAGGTTAAGGGAGAAGAGAGAGGAATAGAGGGTGGAAGGTTGTCCATAGTGAAGGAAGCAAGCCCAGAAAAAAGAGAGTAGAGACACGGAGAAAAAGGGTCAGGGGGTTCTTGCCCTGCAGAAAAGCGGGAAAGCGGTAGAGACGTGGAGATAAGGAGTCGGGGGGTCTTGCCTTCCAGAAAAGTGGGAAAGGGGTAGAGACGTGGAGATAAGGAGTTGGGGGGGTTCTTGCCCCCCAGAAAAGCGGAGAGAAGGGGTCAGGGGGTTCTTGCCCCCCAGTAAAGCAGAAAAGGGGTAGAGACAGGGAGAAAGGGGGTTGGGGGATTCTTGCCCTCCAGAAAAGCGGTACATGCTGCTAAGGGTGAAGGACTAAGGTGTCCCCGCGTGGTCAGACAGGTCTGAAATGTGGGTGAATAATCAGGCAGGCATCCCCATGTGATTAAACACCAAGGGAAGACTGTCTTCCCGAGTCCGTGACTGGCGCCGGAGTTTTGAGTCCATGGATGAAACGTGTCTCTTTTATCTCTACCAGAAAAGGAAAGGAACTGAAATTAAGAGAAGGGAGAGATTGAAGTGTGGTGCCAAGATGGAAAGGAGAAAGAGGTTGAGGGATAGTGAGAGAGGTTGGGGAAGAGAGTAAAAAGAGGCCACCTACTGGATTTAAAATTGGTCAGATGTTCCTTGGGCTGGTCAGTCTGAGGACCTGAGGTCGTAGGTGGATCTTTGTCATGGAGCAAAGAGCAGGAGGACGGGATTGATCTTCTAAGGGCGCTCCTCTGATCCGAGTTATGGCACTAAAATGTCATGTCTATATGAAGAGACTACTAAACAGGCTTTGCGTGAGCAATAAAGCTTTTTAATCACCTGGGTGCAGACGGGCTGAGTCCAAAAAGAGAGTCAGCAAAGGGAGATGGGGTGGGGCTGTTTTATAGGATTTGGGTAGGTATAGGAAAATTACAGGCAAAGGGGGGTCGTTCTCTGGCAGGCAGGAGTTGGGGTCACAAGGTGCTCAGTGGGGGAGCTTTTTTGAGCCAGGATGAGCCAGGAAAAAGGAATTTCACAAGGTAATGTCATCACTTAAGGCAAGGACTGGCCATTTTCACTTCTTTTGTGGTGGAACATCGGTTAAGGCAAGGACTGGCCATTTTCACTTCTTTTGTGATTCTTAGGTTACTTGAGGCCATCTAGGCGATATATGTGCAAGTCACAGGGGATGCGATGGCTTAGGTTAGGCTCAGAAGCCTGACACTTTGTATTTAGTAGCCCCTTTGAAAATGTTGGCTAAATGCATACATGCATGATTGTAAGTGAGTAATTAAATGATTATAAAGAAATTGTGTTAAAATCAGTGTCACAATATACTTTCTTCCTTGAAAAATGATTCATGCTAATTAAATAAAAAATAATTAATTTTGTTTAATTCAATTTGGTGACTTGCTTCTCAAGAATTCATTATTTAGTTCCTAGCAACTCCACTTATTAGTTTTATATTCTTGAGAAAATAGTCTAACCTCCCTGAGCTTCACTACTCTCATCTAGAAATTAGAATAACAATAGGATCTTCCTTAATAATGTGAGATTTGAATGCAATAAAGCCATCAGCACAATGCCCCTTGTGGAGCAGGCATTTTATAAGGGCTTACTATTGATTTTATTAGTGTTAAAACAGTGTTAAGTGCTTACTCTTGCTACGATTAGTGTTAAACAGAGGTAGAGGCCACTGTAAGGCCAGTGACTCCTTCAATGGCACCCTTCTGTCATGACCTCATCCCCATGTCTCTTGCTCTTTCTCTGCCCTTGAGCTGGTAGCTCAACACCCTGTCCAGTGTGTGGTTCCTCTGAGATGATTGGTCTTGCCCTTTTCTAAGGATTGCTTTTCTCTTAGTGTGACATATTAAGCTCTTCTCTGAGGGCAATGGGTTCTTCCCAAAGGGCTCAGTCTGCTTTATTTTTATATCCTATAATGTCATAATACCAGTTTCTAAACTGTACTGTTGTTTTCATAAGAGCCTTTTGTCATTAAAAAAAAGAAAAAAAAAAAGGCCGGCTGGGCGCAGTGGCTCACGCCTGTAATCCCAGCACTTTGGGAGGCCCAGGAGGGTGGATCACATGAGGTTGGGAGTTCGAGACCAGCCTGACCAACATGGAGAAACCACATCGCTACTAAAAATACAAAATTAGCTGGGCATGGTGTAATCCCAGCTATGCGGGAGGCTGAGGCAGGAGAATCACTTGAACCTGGGAGGCAGAGGTTGCGGTGAGCCGAGATTGTGCCATTGCACTCCAGCCTGGGCAACAAGAGTGAAACTCTGTCTCAAGAAAAAAAAAAAAAGGTGCCAAAGTGCCAGGATAAGTGACACTCAGCTCAAAGTTTTTGCATTGTCCCAAGGGGACTAAGTTGAATTGGGTTATTTGGACTAACGGATTCAGACACTTTTTCTTTTTTTTTTTTTTTTTTTTTTTTTTTTGAGACGGAGTCTCGCTCTGTCACCCATTTTTCTAAGGAGGCAGCACAAGTAGAACTGAAAAGTTCTGGAGTCGGAATTACCTGAGTTCAAGTTATAGTTGACTTGTAATGATTTCTAAATGATGATTCTTTTCTTCTTTATATCTTCACAACTGCATGTGTGTGCACACGCTTCAGGGAGGGAATTAGGAGTACTCCTATTATGTCCATTTAAAAAATAAGGAAATAAAGGTTCAGTGATCAGTCACCATTGTTATTATGATTATTATAGCTATATTATAAAGGGTTTATTGATTTGAATTAACTGTAACAAGGAAATGTGAGTGTAGGGATTACTGAGCACTTTTTACATACCTGACACTATTCTCAGCCCTTTTTTACCATATATATTATTTAATCCCAACAACAACTCCCTAAGGTAAATCCTATCACAGTCTTTATTACACAGACAAGAAAACTGAGGGCCACAGAAGTTCAGGAATTTGCTTGAGGTCCTATAGCTAGTATCTCTGACTGATGAATTTAGGGTTCCAAGCCAGATGCCCTGATCCCACACCTCTCATTCTTAACTAATATACTGCTTTCTCTCATGGTCACTTCTACTTCTCACCAGTAAAGTGCAGTTGCTGAGAGATCTTATTCTTAACACCTTAAGAATCAAAGTTAGAAATAAAGAAAAAAGAAAAAGGAAACAAAGAGCTCTTATTGGTTGGGAAGCTTTCCCTGCAGCCTTGCTTTTCTTTGCAACACAACATGGGGGCAAGGCTTCAAGTAGAAGAGACGATAAGCTTACTTTAGAATATAGGCACTATGAAAGCAGATATTAGAGTCTGTTTTGTTCCCTTTTATCCCTGGCACTAGAAAGTGCCTGGCATGCTGTATCTCGTAAGTGAGTAAATGAATGAAGTCATGTAGTATATGCGTCTGTTAAAGCCCGCCACTACAACCTGGGGGATACTTCTGGGATATTTCCCACGGAAATATTGCAACCACAAGTGCATTAAAGCGTAACTAAAGAAGGCCCTTGACTGACATGTCTTGAGGTAGAGAAGGAAATGGCTAAGTGAGCCAATCCTCAGTTATCCTCAGAAGCTGGAAACCTGATCTCCTCTCTGAATTTGTAAAAAGTTCTTCTGTATTTGAGGCACACACTCCAGAGCGTGAACCGTGAATCTGAAGTCCTTACCAATTTTTTACTTTCATGTCTTTAGTGTTTTAATTTTTTTCTATTTCAAAGAACAGAATGTGTTTCCTAAACTCAGACTTATGCCAACATCTTCTTAAAAGTTTGTCACTGGATTTTAAGCCTCCGTTTTCTTCTTGAGCTACTTTAAAAAATGTGTTTTTCTATCATCTAAGTACATCTTCAGATATTTGTATCCTGGAAGGGTAAGCAGTTAGTGTACTATTGGGTCGTTAAACATTGGCAACTCTTTCTGTTTCTCTGACCTGCAAGGCATGGCTTAGCTAGATCCCCAACTTGTAAAAATGGAGATATTGCTCTATCGTCCTCTGGTAATTAATATAACAAAAAATAAGTCTTATGTGAATATCATTTCTATTTTTCTTTAGGATGTAAACATTTTTTTCCTCTGAATGTTTAAAAAAGAAGAAGCAGAAACAGCAGCAGCAGTAGCAACAGAGACTGTTGCATAGAATCCACAGTTTAAAATATTTACTAGCTTATCCCTTATAGGCAAAGTTTGATTATTCCTGTTTCTGAATCAAATATTTGTTTTGCTACAGTATCCACTGTGTTCTTTACTGCCTCAACTCAAGTTTTTAGTTTAGTTATCATATTTTTTTCATCTGAAAAACTTCTTTCCTTGTCTTTGGTTTATCTTTTTTATGGATGCAATAATTGTTATATTTTTCTAGATGTAGTTCTTCTTTCCCTGGGTACAATACAAACTAGATGGCCAGTTTTAGGTAGAAAATAAAATAAGCTTATTTTAGAATACAAGCATGAAAGAGTGGGAATTTGTATCTATTTTGTTTCCTGTATTATCCTTAGTGCCAGAAACTGGGAATTAGGATGTTGGCTACAAGAAAGGAACTTTTTTATTTTGGCAGGAAAATTAGCTTTGCTGCAAAGGTTGTGTGTATGTGTCCATATTCATACTTGCAGTTCCTGAAGTTGTTTCAGTGATTTGTTTCCTGCCACCTGATCTATGGCCTATCTCCACCCACTACCCTAAGAAATGGAAGGTTGGGATGCCTGTAATCCATCAAAAAGTCTTGTTCAAGGGAAGAATGGAAAGAGCTATCAGAGAAGCTGGAATTTGGCCTAACTCCCCTACCATTTATGCGTGTGTGTGAGATCTCACACCTTCTCTAACTGGCATGGCTGTGTTTGTATGAGTCTGGAGTGTCAAGGCCCAGTGCTTTCCTGTGGGCTGGCCACATTAGTTGGAAGGATGACAGTGAGTGCTGCAGTCAGTTTCTATATATCTGGGTGGGCACTGGGACAGTTTCTGAAATCTTTTCATTTCTTGAATTCGCACAGCTCCTGGCAGTTTTAGCTCAGTAGTTTCCAGAGCTCTGTTGGAAAGCCCTGCCCACTTAGTACCCAATAGGGTCCCTTCTTTACCTCCATCACTTTGATCGATTTGACAAATGGTTATTATTTTCCATAACCTGATCTTACCTTTACTACATCTTAAATAAATCCTTTAAAAATATTTATATTAAAGACAACTATCTTTCCTGTTTTTCAGCACTAATAAGGTTTTAAAATACAATTTAAGTTTTTATTTTAGTCATTTCAGAGAAATTTGGGGAGGAAGAAGAATTGGTTGATTGGCTTTAAATGGCCATCCTTAGACATACACATTTCAGTGTATTTTTGCAGAATTAATTCTTTCAACCCTCAGACAACCTTGTATTATATTTATTTACATTTTTACATTCCTTTGATATGGCTTTGTCAGGTTCACATGGCTGTAAATGACCTTGGCTCACACTCTGTCCTCTACTCAGATTTATGCAGAGGTGGCGCAGGTCCACCCACCTGCTGTATTGGGACTCATCCTAGGAATGTCCCTTACCTGAAGCATCCACTGCATGACCTTTCCTTACACTATCATTATAAAACCATTGGATATGAGAATCCAGTTCTTACAATTTAGTGAGAACATTAATTTTCTTTACTGCAACCAATTTAAGAAAATTGATACAGACTACATTGGGGTATGTACCTTCTATTCTGCTGGTATCCAACATTCATCCGTTTGATCCCCCTACAGCTCAAATGCATCCTAGTTTTGCAACTTGGAGTTTAAAAGGTGAGTGATTTGTATCCATCAGCTCAGCAGTGACAACAGGGCTAAATCCATCACTTGGTATTACTTGGTCTTCCTGCACAGGCTGCCAAATGCCTTCCAAAGTCACTGAAATGGATGGTGACAATTTTCCACATCCTTCATTTGTGGTTTACACTGTGACTCTCTTCAACTTCAATCTCTCAAGGGACTAAATTCTGTCTGTTTTGTGTTAGATTTTGCAATTATAACCTATTTCATCATTTGAAGTTGCACCTTCAAAGAGTCTTTTCTTGTATCTGAGAATTGGCCAAACCATTTCCATAGAGTAATACTTTCTTTTTAGATTCTGTTGCTGTCTATTGTTTTCTTTAAACCGACCAGGCGGGGTGTATGATAATTTGGTAGTGTCAAATGCTTTCAGTGTGTCTGCTTTGATTTGATCATCTCCCCATTTGTTTGGGTTTTATTTTACAGTGACTTACGTTTCCAATAAGTTGCTACATGTATATAAAATCCTGGGCCAACACTGCTCTTTTGGATTGGTTATGTTGAAAGCATGTCTGGCAGTAGGACATCAAGTAGCACCTGCCTGGTTAACAGGAGTAGGTTGGTCACAAAGAGAGGAAGCAGAGATGCCTGAGTACAAGACACTAAGGAGAATGTTAGCCTTTAATATCGATGCAGGCAGCTATTGTCTGTGGCACTAATGAGAGATGCACTGTTTATTTTCAGCAAAAACCTCACACAGTTCATGAAGCAAAGAGGGAAGAAACTCCAAAAAGGCAGAAGCTACTGAGACTAGTTAAGGTTTTCAGCTAAAAGCATGTCCTTAGTGTGAGATGCCTTCAGTTTACTTATCCAGTACCATACAGAATAAGACCTTTCGTTTTGTTTTTAACTTATACACATTAAAGTGGCCCTGAAGTTGTATGGTTGAATGTGGAAAATATTTTTAAACTTGCCATTATTTTTCATAAGATTTTTGATTGCTTTTGAATTTGTTGTATAAGGTTAATTCATAACTAGGGTTTTAAACTTTAAAATCTGTGAAGCTTTTTCTATTCTATTTACCTTATTGATGCCCCATTTCTCTGACTATACATAGGAGTAATGAAGGTAATATAGTAGGTAAAACTATGCATGTCAAATTCCAATAGCATCAATTAGAATTTTTACTATCTATGTTACTGGAAGCACGTATCTTTTATTAAAAGTCTTCTTTATCCAAAATTCTTAGAAATCCACTTCCTGGTCAAGGTGATACTAACATGAATAAAATCTGTGCCTAACTATGAGGGACAGTTCTTCTTAAAGGGGGAAATGTGTATAAATGATCAAAGCATGAAATCCAGTGTTTCATAACATTTTAGTTTGAATATATTTTATAGATAAAATTTATAGAGACATATAGGGAGAGAAGACAGACTATAATGGGATGATTGTGTAGAAAGTGAACTTCACTCAATGAACAAAAAAGCATCTTAGGTATGTTTCTCATTTGTGACAGTGGAGTTGGCTTCAGGCAACAGACCCACAAACCCTATGGACACTTATTTCATGCCAAGTTTTTATTCTGTCTCCATTCTCCTCCCTGTCTCCAAGTCCAGCTCCTGAGGTAAGTTGTACCAGGCACATAACATCCCATAAAAGCAGTGATCAAGAAGAAGTTTTCAGCTCACAGATAGCCTTGTATCTGCAGCTATTGCTGCTTCACACTGACTCTGGTGGTAATTTCTTATGAATTTCATCAGAGTTGCTTAGGAACCCTTATTGGGAGGTTGATTCTGAAGCTACTTGCTTCGCTGGCTATATCTTTGTTATTCTCCACTTGAAAATATCTGGCACAAATAAAGCATTTGACAGTGATAGAAGAGGAAGCCTTTTTTCACCCGCACATCTACATTGCTATTGCTAATCCTAAATTCCTCCCTTGTAGTTTTTCATACAGCTTTTTATTGTTTAATTATTTTTTTTGAGATGAGGTCTCATTCTGTTATCCAGGATGGAGTGCAGTGGCACAATTGTAGTTCACTGCAGCCTCAAACTCTTGGACTCAAAGTGTCCTCCTGCCTCAGCCTCTCGAGGAGTAGCTGTACAGATAAGCACCACACTATCCAGCTAATTAACAATTTTTTTTTTTTTTTTAACAATGAGGGGTCTTACTGTATTGCCTCATGCAATCCTCGTGCCTCAGCCTCCCAAGTAGCTAGGATTATAGGTGTGATTATAGGTGTGAGCGGTCACACCTGGCTCATATCTTATTTTTTGTATGAGAATTTTCTCACTGAATACTTTTCATTACTCAGTAAGGTGTGATGCTTGGGGTGATTTTTCCCATTATGGCTCCTTCTGCAGACACATTTGCTTTGGACTACTCCAAATTTAAAAAATCTCTGAGCAGCTTCTGTGGAAGGAGAAGCAATTCTAATTTTTAAAATATCAAGACATCAAAATTGAAACCCTGTGTGGTTAATGGAAGTGGAGTGGCTACACATAGAGCATGTAGAAAGTTCTTAGTAAGAACTCACTGAGGACAAATTTCAAGTCATATACTATATATGTTGATAGTGATCCATGCTCAGGCTCTGGGTACAATCTTTCAGTGGTTCCAGGCATCTTGCAGAGTAAAGGTAAGGTTTCTTGTTGTGACATTTAAGAGCCTCCACGATGCAGCTCTGGCCATCCCTTCTGCCAACACATTTGAGAACTAGTTTCCTACATGCCAGGCTATTTCATATTTTTGTATCTTTCCCTATGTTGTCCCTTTACCTGGGAATATACCTTTCTTCCATATTTTGCATTCATCAAATCAGCTTAGGTATGATCTTTTTAGAAAGAAACATTCGCCAGACATCCTCTGGACCAAGACGGACTAAGTAACCCTTGTTTCTATCCCCCACCCCAGACAGCATCCGATTTCTCCTTCTTAAATGGGAATCATGCACAGTATTACATAAGAATTGTTTGCACTGTTTGTTTCCATTCCTCCTTTGTGTTTCTGGAAATCAACCCCATGTCTGACACAGGGTACGTTTAGATATGCATTTGTTGCAACAGCACACACAGAGCAACAAACAGATGAACAACAGCCACAAATAGACAAATGCCAGTGTAATCAGAAAGAGTGCAAGGATTGAAAACTCATTTCAACTTTAGTGTAGATAAAAATTCCATCATGCCTACCACTACAAGACTTCTCTTCCATACACATGGATTTTGGCCATTTCTCTCCTCAAAAGTGGCATTTCTGTGCTCTTCTTTGCCTACTGGATAAAATCAAAATGCTTTAGGAAGGCACAGAAAATCTTCTGAGTTACAGCCTTTCATCTTCCTGTCTCGTTTTCTTCTACTTATTCTGTGCCTTCAAGTTTTAACCGCTTCCTAGCTGTGTGATTTTGAGGTAATTACTTCTTTCGGTGTCTCAGTTTTTCATTTATAAAATGGGAATAAATTGTATCTATTTTGTAATATTAAGTGATATTATTATATAAAATACTTGCTCCAGAACCTTTGTTCAAAATGTTAACTATTATTAGTGTTAAGATTATATATATAAGTAAATATACATTAAAAACATAAATAAATATTTAATATATAAATACATATTTATAAATAAATATTTATAAATAAAAATACATAATATATAAATATATATTATATATTTATCTGTGTGTATAATATATATTTATTAAAAATGCATATAATATATATGTTTATGAATAAATATATATAGTACTTCCAAAACATTTTACTTCATGCAAACATATTTATAAGCAGTTCTTGGATGTATTTGTGCTTTTATGCCTCTACATTTCAATTATTTTTATTTTCCTATTCAAATAATAATTAGCATTCAAGATTCAGGCCTCTAGACTTAATTTAGAATCTAACTGCTTTGTAATGTATTCTCTGACCATCCAACCTGATATAATCTTTCTCTCATTTTTAAAGAAATTATGTTTACAATAGATATAAAAATTATTAAACTCATTCATGTACTTATCCAAAAATATTCACTGAGCACTTGTTGTGTATAAGTCACTGGATTAGCAGTAGAGATAGGTGGAAAATAAAATACCACCATTGCTGTTTCTAGGGAATTCGTGGTATAGTGGTGTATAGAATGGAATCTGGAACCAGACTGCTTAGATCGTGTCTAGGCTTCACCACTTACTAACTATATGACCTGGGGCAGGTTATTTAGGCTCTCTGAGTCTTACAAATAGAAATTGCTTAGAAGATTGTCTAGTTCAGGGTAAGCATAAATAAATGTTAATTATTGTCAGTATATTACTGTTGTGGTTATCTAATGGCTTTAAACAATTATACAATTCATTTTGATTACAATTGTGATTATAAAACTATATTTTAGTATTTAAAAGAGAATTCAAAAAATCTGAGAATATGCCTGAGACTCAACTGACAGCTCAGAGAAGGTGGTTGGAGAATATACATGATGATGAAATATTTTCAGTGGTCTTGGAGAAAAACTGGAGACTTTAAGTTATTGAAATAAAAGCTGACTATAAGAGTTTCATTTCCAGTAATGACTAACTAGATATTGGAGTAATCCTTACAATAATGAAAACTAAAAGACTTGATTAAAAATAAAAAAAAATTCTTTGTATTAAAAAAATCTGCAAGATAGTAAGGTATTACCAGGCCAAGAAAAGAGGGTTAATAATAGCCAACAAATTAAAGCAGAGCTGCTTTTCTCCAGGGGGCATTTTTCCAATGCAGGTTAGTACTAGGGTTTCATGAGAGATAACTAAGGAACTAAGGAGTCATAGTCCTGGGGCCACCAGGAGCAAAGGTTCCAGAAAATCACCTGTTCCCTCTCTTCATCTGCCATTCTTAGGAAAGTTGCTAACAGGCACCAGAACTTTGAGACAAACTCTTAGAACTGAAAGAAAGGGATCACATTTTAGTCCCTTCAAAAGTTTGACATCTTATGTTAGAGGGCCCCTGTTCTGGGTAAGGACCTAAAATGTTATGCCATAGAGTGGGAATAGGAATGGTGTCCTGGTCATCGAGGTATCCCATAAAATTATGATGTCTTGAGCTTGGGTAGTTAGCTTCCCAGGAATCTAGACAAAAAATAGCTAAAATGGTTTCTGATACAAGATAATACTCTAGGCCTTAAATTAACTTTCAATATAACTTATCAAATCCAGCATCCAGCAACCAGTTAAACTTTATGAGGCACAGAAGGCAATGAAATATCAACTAAAATCAGCAGAAACAATCACCAACAGAAACTCACAAGAACAAAAACATGGAAATTATCCACACAGAATGTAACAGCACTATGTTTATTATATTCTTGGAAATAAAAACTAAATACGAAAAGTTTCTGCAAGGCATTGGAAACAACGAAACATGACATTGCAGATTTGAAAAGAATCTAACTGGAAATGATGTAACTGAAAAATATGACTGATATTAACCTCTCAGAGATGACCCTTGTGGCAAATGAGACACAGGTGAAAAGAGTATTAATGAATGAGAAAATAGGTAAGAAATTCAGAATGAAACATGGAGAATTAAAAAGACATAAATACAGCTGAGGAGGTACTTATAATGGATAAAGTAAGACTGTCTAAAATGTATTCATTAGTTAGATTCCCAGAGTAGAGGAGAAGGAAGGTGAGGAAGAAGCAACAGATGATGAGATGGTAGTGGCCAAGCTTTGAAAAGTGATTAATAAGCCCCCAAAAGTCAAATGGGATAATACAATTTCTACATCTGGATACATATAGTATGAGTGCAGAAAACAAAACAAAGATAACAATCTTTAAAAAAACATACAACAGAGAGAAATGTAGACTATTTTCATGGGGATAACAATTAGACCAAGTTTGACTAATTTATCAACATTTTTAAAAAGTGAAATTATAATTTCTCTCATGAATTACATAGAAAGAAAATCTTTATCAAGAAAAACTGCAAAAATTCATAATTTGCAAACTCACATTAAAATAAATTCTAAAGAGTGTTCTTCAGATAGAAAGAAAATATTCCCAGATAGGAACTTAGGATGCAGGGAGAAATGAAGAGGAACAAAATGGTAAATTTTAGTGAAATCTAATCTAGCACTGACTTACTTGTGAATTTTAATAGAGAGAGAATGAAAATGTACCACAACAATAGCATACATGTTGGAGGGGGTAAATGGAGTTAAAATATGGAGCATTAACTGGGATCAGCGTACAAGTAAAAATAATATTAGCCTTTCAAAATAAAGTAGTCATCCAAACTACTTTATTTTAATTGTTAGGGTAGTCATTAAAGACATATACATGTGTGTGTAATTCCAAAATATAGAATACATGAAATAATATAAAACAGTTGTGGTGACTTTGCAATGTGTCACTTGGCCAGGGTAAACTACATTTCCCAGTGTTCCTATGAGTTTCTGGTTAGGATATCCCATAAGAGAAATTCTGGTGAGGGATTTGGAAGGGGGAGCAAAGCACCAGACTTTATGTAGCTCACACATGTTGCCCTTTACCTGTTGTTCTACCCCATTGGTTTTACTCAGTGATCAGGCCTGAAATTGCTCCAGCTTTCTTTGGATCCTCCTTCAGCTTCTCTGACTCTTGAGCAAGGAGTGTGTGTAGTTAGCTCCATAATGAAGGTCCCTGGCTTCTGCAGGACACTATCAAGGCTCTAGACAACGAGAATTGAGAGAGGTTTCAGTCTTTGCTGTGGACTCTAGCTTATGATTGTTGGCCCTAACTTGTTCTTGCTCTCTCTACTTTACTTCCGTATTTCCTTCTCAACTGCCTGCTGCATAGATTTCAAGCTCCAGCATCAAGTGTGAAGATGACAGCCTCATAGAGACTACTTCACCAACTCTCATAATTATAGAAGGGCAAGTCTATATAACAAATTCCTTTAACTCTATAATACATCTATCTATATCATCATCTCTTCTAATGGTACTGACTCTCTAATGGAGCCCTAACTAGAATAGTAGTCAATTATATGCCAAAAAGAGGAAAATAAACATAGAACAATAATTACATATAGAGGTTACATTGTAAGATGGTAAGTATAAACTCAAATATACTTGTATACTCAAAATACATTGCACAAAATATTAATAGTCTAAATGTTCTATATAAAAGGGAAAAGTTATTACACTGGGTTTAAAAACACAAAACTCAAAACAGACAGTGTTCACAAGAGACACATGTGAAAGACAGGATATGGAAAGACTGAAAGCAAACAGATGGAAAGAGATTTGCTTATTAAAAGGAAGCTGGTTTGATGCAATTATATCAGACAAAATAGAGCAAACAAATTTAAAGAATACTAGAGGTAATGAGAGATACTTTATAATGATAAAAGATTCAATTTACAAGGAGATGTGATGATTAAATTGTATGGCAAAAAATACATATAAAAATAATTAACATAATTGAAGGAAAATACACAAATCAAT
Source organism: Papio anubis (assembly GCF_008728515.1). NCBI lineage: Eukaryota > Metazoa > Chordata > Mammalia > Primates > Cercopithecidae > Papio > Papio anubis. The sequence continues at coordinate 36,038,885 of NC_044989.1, read as the reverse complement.
AATCATTATAGGAGATTTTAATATAACTTTTTCCATAACTCATAGAATAAGCAGACAAGAAAAGATATTCATTAACACATACACTGAGTAATACACTTAACAAACTTGATCAAATTTACATACACAGAATCTTATATGCAACAATCAGAAAACATGTAGTAATTTTAAGCATACACAGATATTTGCAGAAATTGATAGCATGCTATCCCACTTGGATAAAAAGAGGGACTGAAATTCTACAGAGTATATTTTCTCATCACAAAACAATTCATCTAGAAATCAAAAAGCAAAAGGATATATAGGAAACCCCAACATATTTGAAAGTAAGCAATTTTTAGATAACTCATGGATTGTAAAAGAAATTAAAATGGAAATTAGATAACATATTGAAATAAAAATCAAAATACTAAATCTCAAGCTTTGTGGGGTGCAATTAAGTAGAAAGTGATAGCATAAGGAATAATAAACTTATAGAAAGTAAAAGGAAGGAAACAGTAGAGAAAACAACACAACTTACTCCATATAATACAATCATAAAATAGATTTTAAAGGGGGCTATCACCAGAACTACTAAAGAAATTTCATAGAAAACATAAGAATCTTATGCAAAACAATGCTAATAAATATTAACATTTATATGAAATGAACATATTCTAAGAAAAATATGACTTAACTCTGACACAATAAAAATAAATATTTTTAATATATTTTTTAAAGAACTCTGATTTAAAATCCTTCACACACACACATACACACACACACACACACACACACACACACACACACTCCTCAACACAGAGAGGCCCCAAAGCTTCACCAGAAAATTCTAACAACTATTTTAGAAGTATTTCTAATTCTTATACAAATTCTTCCGGGATTAAAAAACAGATGAAAGTTCCTCAATTCATATTTTGAAGGCTACATAACCTTATTTCCAAAACCTGGAACATTTTACAAGCAAAGAGAATTATCGGCCAATAATTTCTATCATGAACGTAGATATTAAAACCCTAAATAAAATATGAGTAAGCCAAGTCTATTTATAAATAAAAATAATAATAAATCACAACTAAGTTCAGTTTGTTTCAGGGTGCAAAGTCGGTTTTACAGCATATGAAAAAACATAATTTATCGTATTATCCTAACAATGAAGAAAATCAAGAGATTATCTCATTAGCTACAAAAGGAATATTTGTTATCATTGAATATCCAGTTATGATTGAAATTCACGAACCAGGAAAGCAAGAGAACTTTAATAAAACGTGTCTTACAGAAAATTTAGAGATAACATTATATTTAATTGCACAACCTGGGAAACATTTTCTTGGTGGCCAGAAAACAGAAGACTGCATACTATCATCATTTAAACTTCCAATGTTGCATTAGAGGAAACTAAATGTGTAACTAACTGTGAAAGAAGAACTAAAAATGTAAAACAAAAACAAAAAACCTAAATACCACTCTACAACTTACAACTTGGAAAATTTTAAAGTTGAAAACATCAAATATTGGTGAATTTGTACAGCAAGAGCTTTCATAAATTAATAATGAGGATATGAAATGGTAATGGTCACTTTGGAAAGCAGCTTGACACTATCTGGAAGACATTAAAAACACACACATTGTATGATCTCCGTTCCATGTATGTATAAGAACTAGGAAACATGGACAAGAATGTTCAGAGCAAGGCTGTTCATTATACTCTCAAAATGGAAATGCCCAAATGTTCATCAACATTAGACTGGGTAAACAAACTATTGAATATTCATTCATAAAAATACTAGACTTCAATATATACAGTTACATGCAAAAGATGAATAAACCTTTATATAATATAAAGTAAAAGAAGCCAGACTTTAAAAAGTTTACTGTATGATTTAATATACAGATTTCAAAGACAGGCAACAAATTAAACCGTGGTGTTTTGAGATCTACAACTAGATAGTGACAGTGTAAAAAAAGTGAATTTCAGAATATTTAGTAGTATAGTTACCATGGGGGGTAGGGAGGACATTATGACGAAGGAGGACCACCGAGGGGGCTTCCAGATGGTGGCCAGGCACTGGTTCTTGATATTGGTGGGGCAACCAGGGTGTTTATTTTTACAATTTGTTATTTTGTGTATGTGTCTTTTTGAATTTTCTGTCTGTCTGTTACATAATTATAATTTTAAAAATAAAGCTGTGTAGAAAGACCAAAGACATAAAATAAATAACAACTGACAAGAAATAATAATCTCTGTATTAGAGAATAATGTATGGTTATGTATGTTGAATATTTTTAGAAATCTAAGTAGTCTCTAGCTCCTGGAGTGGCTAGGAGGGCAACTGAAGAGGTAAGCAGAAGGCAAGTACAGTGGAATGTTATTGAAGGACTTTCATTGGGAAAGTGACTTGAGCAAACTTAGAATTAGCCTGAAAATGCTGTTTTAAATTTGGCTTGAGGTGCCAAGACTTTTCTCCTTAACTGGATGTTAAATGCTTCTCGTTTCTCTCTGGCTACAGTCCCTAGTAAAGGGGACTTTTTCATGGTATGGTCTCAATAACCATTTGTAAATTGAGTTTACTAAGAAACGGGAGAAAGGTGAAGCAAGATGGCTGAATAGAAGCCTCTAGCAATCGTCCCCCACAATCCCCACAGAACACCAAATTGAACAAGTAGCCACACAAGAAAGTACCTTCATAAGAACCCAAAGTCAGGTGAGTGATCATAGTACCTGGTTTTAATACCATATTAAGGTCAGAGGCACTGAAGAAGGTAGGAAAGACAGTCTTGAATCCCCTACAACATCCCTTCTCCACCTTCTGGCAGCATCTTTGTGGCATAGGAAGATAATCTGTGTGCTTGGGGGAGGCACAGTGCAGTGACTGTGAGACTTTGTGTTGGAACTCAGTGGTTCCCTATCACAGCAGAAAGCAGCATGGGGCAAAACTCATCTAGTGCCCACGGAGGGAGCATCTAGAACTTCCCTAGCCAGAGGTGAATCATCCATCCCAGCAGTGGAAACCTGAGTTTCAGCAAGCCTCACCATCATGGGCTAGAGCGCTATGGGGTCCTACGTAAACTTGAAAGGCAGTCTAGGCCACAAGGACTGCAAATCCTGGGCAAGTCCTAGTGCTGTGGGTTCGGAGCCAGTGGGCTTAGGCTGCATGCAACCTAGTGAGACTCCAGCTGGGGTGGTCAAAGGAGTGCTTGTGTACCTTCCCCCAAGCCCAGGTAGTACAGTTCACGGCTCCGGGAGAGATTCCTTCCCTCTCATTGAGGAAAGGGGAGGGGAGAGTAAAGAGGACGTTGTCTTGCAACCTGGATACCAACTGAGCCACAGTAGGATAGGGCACCCAGCAGAGCCCAGAGGCCCCCACTGCAAGCCCTAGCTCTGGGACTACATTTCTAAATGTAGTCCTATCCCCCTGGGATAGGGATAGAAGGGGATCCTCTGCCTTGAAGGGAAGGGACCCAGTCCTGGTAGGATTTGTCACCTGCTGTGTAAAGAGCCTTTGGACCCTAAATAATCAGCGGTGGTAGCCAGGCAGTACTCAACGTGGGCCTTGGGTGAGACTCAGAGGTGTGCTGGCTTCAGGTGTGATCCAACACATTCCCAGCTGTGGTGCTATGGGGAGAGTCTCCATTTGGTTGAGGAAATAAGAGGAAAGAGTAAAGAAGACTTTGTCTTCAGCTTGCGTACCAGCTTGGTCACAGTGGGGTAGAGCATCAAGCAGCTTCCTGGGGTCCCCAATTCTAGGCTGTGGCTATTGGATGGCATTTCTGGGCCTGCCCTGGGACAGAGGGGGAGCTCACACTTCCCTGAAGAAAGAGACTCAGGCCTGGAAGCATTCACCACAAACTGACTGATGAGCCCTTTGGCCTTGAGTGAACATTGACTGTAAACCAGGCAGTATTAGCTGTGGGCCAGAGCCAGTGGTGGCCACAGGGAGAGATTTTTCTGCTCGAGGAAAGGTGAGGAAATAGTCAGAAGGACTTTGTCTTGTAGCTTGGGTGCCAGGGAGTAGAGTAGCTTGGGTGCCAGGGAGTAGAGCACCAGGGAGATTCCTAAGGTTCCTGATTTCAGGCCTTGGTTTCCAGATGGCATCCTCAGACTTGCCTGAGGCTGGGGAAACTCACTGCCCTGAAGGGAAGAACATAAGCCTGCCTGTATTTGCCGCCTGATCACCGTAAAGCCCTTGGGCCACAAGTGAACACTGGCAGTAGCCAGGCTGTGGTTACTGCGGGCCTTGGGTGAGACATACACACACACACACACACACAATTTGTTTGGGGGAAAGTATGGGAAGACAAGAGTCTTTGCTTGGTAATCCAGGGAATACTTCCAGATCTTACCCAGGACCACCAAGCCAGTACATCTGTGAGGCTGGAAGAACCACAGCATTACTGAGCTTGGAGTGCCCCCTAAAGCAAATATAGCCACAGTGACGAAATATTTAGATCACAATGCTCAAGTCCCTTCAAATACCTGGAAAGCCTTCCCAGGGAGGTTGGGTAAAAACATCCCAGACCGTGAAGACTACAATACATACATAACTCTTCAGTGCCCAGACACTGACAAATATTTAAAAGCATCAAGACCATCCAAGAAAACACGACCTAACCGAATGTACTCAGTAAGTCACGAGTGACTAATCTTAGAGAGACAGAAATGTAACTCTTGAGATGGAGAATTCAAAATAGCTGTTTTGGGAAAGTTTCACAAAATTTAATACACCAAAGAGAAGAAACTCAGAATTCCACCAGATAAATTTAACATCAAGGTTCAAATTATTAAAAGGAATCGAATAGAAATTCTGGAGCTGAAAAATGCAATCGACAGGCTCAAGAATGCATTAGAATCTCTTGATAGCAGAATTGATCAAGCATAAGAAAGAATTAGTGAACTTTAAGACAGGCTATTTGAAAGTACACAGTCATAGGAGACAAAAGAAAAAAATAAAAGGAATCAAGCATGCCTATAAGATCTAGAAAATCTTAGATGAAAAGGGCAACTCTAAGAAGTATTGACCTTAAAGAGAAGGTAGAGAGAGAAATCGGGTTACAGAGTTTATTCAAAGGGATAATCACAGAAAACTTGGCAAACCTAGATAAAAATGCCAATGTTCAAGTACAAGAAGATTGCATAACACCAAGCCATTTAATAATCAAACTTCCAAAGGTCAAGAATAATGAAAGGATCCTAAACACAGCAAGAGAAAAGAAACAAATAACATACAATGGAGCTCCAATATGTCTGGCAGCTGACTACTCAGTGGAAACCATATAGGCCAGGAGAAAATGACATGTTACATTGAAAGTGTAGAAGGAGAAAAACTGTTATTCTTATAGTACACTAGCAAATATATTATATATATTTGCTTATAGTACACTAGCAAATATATATATTTGCTAATAGTACATTAGCAAAAATATTCTTCAAACATGAAGGAGAAAGAAAGACTTTCCCAAAAAAACAAAAGCCAAGAAATTTCCTCAACACTGGGTCTGTCCCACAAGAAATGCTAAAGGGAATTCCTCAAGCTGAAAGAAATGGACATTAATGAGCAAAAAAAATCATCTGAAGGTACACAACTCACTGGTAATAGTAAGTGCACAGAAAAACACAAAATTGTATAACACTGTCATTGTGGTAAATAAACTACTCAAATCATTAGTAGAAATTCTACAAATATGTATAATATAAAAAAATTTTCAGTATAGTAAAATATAAGTAAAAGCAACAAAGTGTTAAAAATCAGGAATGAAGTTAAAGTATGCAGTTTTTATTAGTTTTCTCTTTACCTTTTTTTTTTTGTTACCCAATTAGTGATACATTTGCCATCAGTTTAAACTAAGGGATTATATGATATTATTTGCAAGCCTCATAGTTACCTTAAATCAAAAAACATGCAACAGATCCACAAAATATATAAAACATGAAATTAAAACATGCCATTTGAGAATATCACTTTCACTAAAAGGAAGTGAGAAAGGAAAGAAAGAAGTAACAGAAGACCACATGACAATCAGAAAACAAATAACAAAATGGCAGGAGTAAGTCCTTACTTATTAATAACAACATGGAATGTAAATGGAATAAACTCTCCAATTAAAAAAATAGAGTAGTTGAATGAATAAAAAAATAAGACCTAAACATCTGTTGCTTACAAGAAACACACTTCACCTATGAAGAGACACACAGACTAAAAATAAAGACTTGGAAAAGGATATTCCATGCCAATAGAAACAAAAACGAAGAAAGAGTAGCTGTACTTATATTATACAAAATAGATTTCAACGCAAAAGCTAGAAAAAAGAAATAAAGTAGGTCATTGTACAGTAATAAAGGAGTCAATTTAGCAAGAAGATATAGCAATTGTAAATATATATGTGCTCAAATCTTGAGCACCAGGTATGTAAAGCAAATATTATTGGGGCTAAAGAGAATGACAGACCCCAATGCAATACTAGCTGGAGACTTTAACAACTCACATTCAACATTGGACAGACCAGTCTGATGGAAAATCAACAAATAAACATCAGACTTAATCTGCACTATAGGCCAAATGGACCTAATAGATATTTATAGAACATTTCATCCAATGGGTACAGAACACACATTCTTTTCCTCAGCATAGATTATTCTCAAGAATAGATTATATGTTAGGTCACAAAACAAATCTTAAAATTTTTTAAAAATTGAAGTCATATCAAATATCTTCTCTGTCCACAATGGAATAAAACTAGAAATCAATAATCAAAGGAATTTTGGAAACCATACAAACACAATAGTTAAATGATGTGTTCCTGAATGACCAGTGGGTTAATGAAGAAGTTAATGAAGTTGAAAAATTTCTTGAAACAAACGAAAATGGAAACACAACATTCCAAGAGGTATGGGTATGGGATACAGTGAAAGCAATACTAAGAAGAAGGCTTATAGCAATAACTGTCTACATAAAAAAGCAGAGAAACTTCAAATAAAACAACCTAATGATAAATCTTAAATAACTAGAAAAGCAAGAACCAACCAAATTGAAAATTAGAAGAAAAGATAATAATGATCACAGCAGAAATGAAAGTGAAACAAAGAAATCAGTACAAAAGATCAACAAAATGAAGAGTTGGGTTTTATGAAATCGAGAAACCTTTAGCCAGACTGAGAAAAAAAGAGAGAAGACCCCAATAAATAAAATCAGAGATGTAAAAGGAGACATTACAACCAATACCACAGAAATTCAAAAGATCATTAGTGGCTACTATGAGTAATTTTATGTCAATACATAGAAAAATCTAGAAGAAATGGATTAATTCCTGAACACATACAACCTACCAACGTTGAACCATGAATAAATCCACAACTTAAGTAGACCAATAGCAAGTGATGAGATGAAAGCCATAATAAAAGTTCTCCCAGCAAAGACCAGGACACAATGACTTAACTGCTGAATTTTTCAAACATTTAAAGAAGAGCTAATACCAGCTCTACTCTAAGTATTCTGAAAAACAGAGCGAGTGGAAATACTTCTGAACGCATTCTATGAGGCGAATATTAGCATGATACCAAAACCAGACAGACACAACTCAAAAAAGAAAAGTACAGGCCATTTTCCCTGATGAACATTGATGCAAATATCCTCAATAAAATATTGGCAAACTGAATTCAACAACACATTAAAAAGACAATTTATTATGACAAAGTGGGATTTATCTCAGGGATGCAAGGACAATTCACCATATGCAAATCAATCAATGTAATATATCAACAGAACAAAAGACAAAAGCACATGATATTTTTGATTGATGCTGAAAAAGCATTTAATAAAATTCAACATCCCTTCATGATAAAAACTCTTAAAAAATTGGATATAGAAGGAATATACCTCAACAAGATAAAAGCTGTATATGACAGACCCTCAGCTAGTTTCATACTGAATGGGGAAAAACTGAAAGCCTTTGCTCTAAGATCTGGAACAAGACAAGGATGCCTACTTTCACCACTGTTATTCAGCATAGTACTGGAAGTCCTAGCCACAGCAACCAGACAAGAGAAAGAAATAAAGGACATCTACATTTGAAAGGTGGAAGTCAAATAATCCTTGTTTGTAGAAGGTAAAATCTTAGATATGTAAAACCCTAAAGACTCCCCCAGATAACTATTAGAACTGATAAGGAATTTCAGTAAAAGTTGCAAAATCAACCTACAAAAATCAGTAGCATTTTTTTTTTTTTTTTTGAGACAGAGTCTCGCTCTGTCGCCCAGGCTGGAGTGCAGTGGCCGGATCGCAGCTCACTGCAAGCTCCGCCTCCCGGGTTTATGCCATTCTCCTGCCTCAGCCTCCCGAGTGGCTGGGACTACAGGCGCCCGCCACCTCGCCCGGCTAGTTTTTTGTATTTTTTAGTAGAGACGGGATTTCACTGTGTTAGCCAGGATGGTCTCGATCTCCTGACCTCGTGATCCGCCCGTCTCGGCCTCCCAAAGTGCTGGGATTACAGGCTTGAGCCACCGCGCCCGGCCTCAGTAGCATTTTTATACGCCAACAGTGAACAATCTGAAAAATCAGGAAAATAATCTCATTTATAATAGCTACAAATAAAATAAAACACAGAAATAAATTTGACAAAGAAGTAAAAGATCTCTATAATAAAAACTGTAAAGTATTGATGAATGAAATTGAAGATGACATACAAAAAATGGAAAGATATTGCATGTTCATGGATTAGAAGAATCAATATTGTTAAAATGTCTATACTACTCCAAGCAATATACAGCATCAATGCAATCCCTCTAAAAATACTAACGACATTCTTCACAAAAATTTAATAAGTAATCTTAAAGTTATGTAGAACCACAAAAGACCCAGGATAGCCAAAGCCACCTTGAATAAAAAGAACAAAACTGGAGGAATCACACTACCTGACTTTAAATTATACTACAGATCTATAGTAACCCAAACAACATAGTACTGGTGTAAAAACAGATACGGAGACAGAGAGACCAATGGAACAGAACAGAGAACCTAGAAATTAATCCATGCATCTACAGTGAATTTATTTTTAACAAAGATGTCAAGAACATACACTGGGGAAAGGACAGTCTTGTTAACAACTGGTGCTGGAAGTACTGGATATCCATGTGCGGAAGAACGAAACTAGACCTCTATCTCTAACCATACACAAAAATAAAATCAAAATATATTAAAGACTTAAATCTAATACCTGAAACTATGAAACTACTAAAAGAAAACATTGTGGAAACTCTCTAGGATATTGGTCTGGGCAGAGATTTCTGGAGTGATATTCCAAAAACACAGGCAACCAAAGCAAAAATGGACAAATGGGATTTCATCAAGGTAAAAAGCTTCTAAACAACAAAGGGGACAACAAAGTGAAGAGAAAATCCACAAAATTTGAGAAAATATTTGCAAACTATTCATTTGACAAAAGATTAATAAATAACCAGAATACATAAAGAGCCCAAACAAGCCAAAGGGAAAAATAATTGAATAATCTGATTTAAAAATGGGTAAAAAATCTGAATAGACATCTCTTAAAAGAAGACATACAAATGGGAAACAGGTATATGAAAAGGTGCACAACATCTTGGATTATCAGAGAAATGCAAATCAAAACTACAACGGGATATCATCTCATCCCAGTTAAAATGGCCCTTATCCAAAAGACAGGTAATAATGAATGCTGGTGAGGATGTGGAGAAAGAGAACCCTCATGCAATGTTGGTAAGAATGTAAATTAGTACAATCACTATGGAGAAGACTTTATAGGTTCATCAAAAAAACCAAAAATAGAATTACCATGTGATCTAGCAATCCCAGTGCTAGGTAAATATCCAAAAGAAAGGAAATCAGTATGTCAAAGATATATTTGTATTCCCATGTCATTGTGACACTGTTTACAATAGCTAAGATCTGGAAGCAACGTAAGTATCCATCAACAGGTGAATTAATAAAAAAATGTGGTATACATTGGTATATACAATAGAGTACTATTCAGCCCTAAAAAAGAATGAGTTCCTGTCACTTGCAACAAATGGATGGAACCAGAGGTCATTATGTTAAGTTTAATAAGCCAGCCACAGAAAAACAAACTCTGCATGTTCTTATTTATTTGTGGGAACTAAAAAAATGAAAACAATTGAATTCATGGAGATAGAGCCAAGAATGATGGTTACCAGAGGCTGAGAAGGACAGTGGTGGGGCAGGGGAAGTAGGTATGGTAAGAGGTACGAAAATGTAGTTAGATAGAATGAATAAGTTCTAGAACGCGGTGGCAAGAGTTAACAATTTGTTGCATATTTAAAAATAACTAAAAGAGTATGATTGGATTGTTTATAACAGAAAAAGAAGATACATTCTTGAGGTGATGAATACCCCATTTACCCTGATGTGATTATTATACATCATATGCCTGTATCAAAATCTCATGTATCCCATAAATAAATACACCCACTCCGTACCCACAAAAATTAGAAATTTAAAAAAAATTTTAAATAGGTCCACTGTAACCATCGTATTTGTTTAAAGAAAGTCTTTTTTTCTTTGATATTGTAATATAGGTACAATAATAAGAGTCTTCTGGAAATTACCGAGATTATACTTATAACTTTTTCTGTTTACACAAAAACATAATTAGCATAGATATCATGTCTACATATCTTATGCAAAGTGCTAACTATAGATTAATACCTTTGTGGTATTCAGGCTACATGTAATTTTAGCACAAAAAATAACCAAATAACCAAACAAGCTAAATAAATGAACAAAAAAAAGATCTTAAAGTTTTGCCTGAATAATTTAGAAAATTGCTTTTATTCTTCATTTCATACTGCATGTATATAGACACAGAGTTAATTGATTATAAAGTGGTTTTGAGTCAGTCCTAAGCACTCTTGTTGAGTAAATTACTTCAAACCAGTTATTTCCAACCTAAGATTTTAGCATCACTCTTGTGCTTTTCTAAAGAAGAGATGCATGAAAATTCATAGTGATGTTTATAATGTACACTAAATATTACTAGAATGTTAATGAAATATTAAGGATGTGACCTGAAATAAAAATAACACAAGAAGTACTAAAGTGCTAAATTAGCATTGCAATATTGTCTTAACAGTTGTTGAATATTCTATGTAACAAAACACATTTAGCACTAGAAGTTGTAGCTATAATACTTAATAAAAATATTTTTATATGTTTGAAAACTCATTTATAAAGTTGCAGAGTTACAATCTGTATTATTTTCCTTCCAATTTATTTTCCACAGAGAAGGTAAGATCATTGTAATAGTGGAAGGAAAAGAATAGCTTACTAAATCAAATACTTGCTTTATAGAATTATGGGCAATTTAAAGTAATCCATAAAAAGCATACATTTTTGCCTAGTATTACTTAAAATTCACCATTAAAAACACATGTACATAGATATATAGTCACAGCTAATTGAAGTGTTGTATATAATGGCTTCATAATGCTCCATTTCCTACTTGGGCATTTAAAACAGCAGATTTCTACAGAGATCTGCACTGGAGATCAGAGTTTTGTAATTCTGAAGGAGGAGTAGTTGATTGTCTGAAGATATGCCCAACAGATTTCACTTAACACTAGGCCATGTATGAGTTTCTTGAGGTAAATTATTCTGTTGTGGGTTGTGGCTCAAGACAGGGAAACTGAAATCAGATCACTTTCCAGAAATATTGTAAAGGGCCTAATGATAACTTTTTGATGTCATTTTCAAGTGTCTGTGAGAATTAATTGGTAAAACTCAACATTGATGTTCTATAGTTTGGAATCAAAGGCACTGTACAATTGCTCTTGGCCTTTACTTCCAGTTTTCATATCCTCTCTTATTTGAAGCCTTCACTCTCACATGTTTACCTATGTTTACCTCCTAGGTTGTAACTTTTCTTATGAAGCAGCATTGTCTGGGGTAAATACATGAGGTTCATTGCTTCATGCCAAGGAAATCAAGGACAGGGACACACACAAGGAGTGAGTTTAAGAGTGGAGGTTTAACAGTCAAAAGAAAGAGAAAGGAGCATAGCTCTCTCTTCTGTGAGAGAGAGAGGGCACCCCTGTGGGGGCTCTAGCCGGCAGCCGAGTGCACTGGATTATATGGGCAGGCTTGAGGAGCCTCTGTGTCTGATTTACATTGGCTCACAGATTGGTTGAACCAGGTGTGACATTTACATAGCTGTGGGGAAACTGGCCACCCCACCCTAATCTTCTTATTATGCAAAGAGGTTTTCTACTTGACTGGTGCCATATTGTCTTCTCCCTACTGCACACATAGTTGGAAAGGAAAAGGGAAGATGGAGCCGCCATTTTGAACATGCCTAGTCCCAGGTAGACTTTACCTACTGGCACAAACGCTAGCATTTACCTGTGCAATCTTCCAGCTTGCTTGTCTATATCTGAAGCTTCATTTTACAGGCTGCTTTTTGTTAGAAAAGAAAATGATTTGGGGGCTGCTTTTCATTAAAAGAAAAACCTTACCAAGGACTTCCTTACCCTCACTATCTGCCTAAATAATTTATTTTTAACTCATATATCACTTATGTACTCACAGTCACAGGAATGTGGGTATTTCTCCTATTCACCTACAGGAGTTGATTCTGCCCTCCTTCGAAGTTCACATTAAATTCTAATTTTCCTGTAAAACATCTCACAATTTCTCTCTGAAGAGAGTAAGCCCTAAAGTTTTCTGGTATTTTATTCCTTCATGTTGCAGTCTTTATTCACAGCCTAGTGAAATCATAAAATTCTCCCAAATGAAAGATATACTCCCTAAAAGCAAAAACAACCACCTTTCTTTCAAGCCTCTGCACAAAGCCTTGCTCTTGCTTGTCCAGACCTGACTTCTTAAAGATTCCAATCCTGACTTGGTGAAGTTCTCTAGATTACACACAAAAACAGTAGTCCTGGTAGATGCACAATGCATCAGTTTGCTTCCACTGGGTAAGTCTGCAGTAACAATCTTCAAATCTCATTGACTCACAGCATAGGTGTATTTCTCATGAATGGTATTTGTTGACTACAGGAGCTGCAGTGGTCACAGGTCGGATGGCTCTTGTGTGTTCCTCATTCCAATATCCAGGTTGAAGAAGCAGCCCCTAATTTTGATTTATCCGTCTGGTAGCAGAGAGAAAAAAGCAATTGTGCTAACAGAAGCATGGAATGGTTTATAAATCCTATGCTCAGAATGGGCAAATGTTTCTTCTTCTCCCATTTCACTGACCAATGCAAGTCAAATGGCCTAGCTTTTCAATGAGGCAGGAAGTAAATTCTGCCTACAGAGATGCACTGAAAGCTCACGGCAACCTGTGGGGATGTATAGTCCTCTCATAGGACAGGGGAGCAATTGTACAGTCTACATCATTTTACAGTGATATTCTTCTTGTTCTCTCCCTGCTTCTGGACTTCTTAAATGTTGGCCTTCACTTCTTATCTAGGTCTTATACTCATTTTGACTATTTTTATTAGCTGTTGATTTTTGAACCAATTTTTGGATTTATATTCTGCCTCTCCATCTGGCTCTGTTTCTGCTAGGTGATCACAGGTTAAGATACCTGTATTTGGCCTGGCTGTAAAGTATTTATTACTTGTACACTAAATACTTTATCAGTAACTACTGCATAAACTCCAGACAATGTTCAATAAATACGTATTAAATCATTGGGTAACAATCAAATTATTGTTTATCCATTGACGTTAATTTTACTTTTGGACCTAATGCCATGAGACTTAAGGGCCCATCTTTGCCTATGAGGACTAAGCTTAGAGCACCTGCTTCTGACAAGGGTAACCTTTGGAAGTGTTGAGGTTGGCAACTATGAGATTCTAACTGAACCAAACTAAGCAAAAAAATTTACCTCTACCACTATCCTGGGAGTTTTCCTCTACTCACAGAGCTTGAGAGAAAAAACTAACCAGAACATGTATTTTATATTTGGTAGCTCTTTCAAAAAGTTTTCTTGATCAAGAGATAAATTCTGGACAGAATGAATTTTTAAAGTTCATAGTGGGGAGAAAAAACTGAGAGTTAAGCTAAGTGCCTGCCGAACTTAAAGTAGGCATAATTGTTTTGTGTGTGCCTAGATTTTCACTAAATTTTTCTGCAATTTTAAAATGTTTATGTCATAGGTACAGTAAAAATAATCTATACTTATGACAGTAAAGTTATCATTGGTTCTGAAGTTATTATTAGCTCCATCTTTATGAGTTACAGGTTTACATCTACATTTCTATAGTTGCTTTGCCTAATTAACAGGATCTAAACAATATTATGTTATATAGCATGGCACAAGATGGGATATTGGTATGTAATTATACATATTATCAACGTATTTTCTTTTAAATACCATTTACTGATGTTCTACAAATGAAAATATTGTAATTTAAAAGCAAATCAGAACCTTGTCAATAAGAACCTAAACATCAGAGATATACAGTGAGTAAAATCAGAAATTCTGCTTTCCTGGAACTTACAGGGTATCAAGGAAGTTGACCATTAAAAATATGACCCCAAAACAAACATATGATAAGACATTTTGATAGGTTTTCTGAAGGAAAGAAACAGTCCTGCATGAGTGTATAACCAAGGAATATCACACAGACATGATTGTCAGGGAAATTTCTCCAAGGGAGAGTCTCAAGCTATGATCTAGAGAGTGAGTTAGAGTTAAACAAGAAATTTGTAGGGTGGGTGTGAAGACGGCATGTCTCTTTACACATAGGAATAGCATGTGAAATGACCCTGTGCCTGGTGCTTGCATGGTGAGCTCTAGGAATCAAAAGGCCACGATGGCTGAAGAATAGAAGGGAGAAGTGTAGAGTGTGACGTGAAGCTGAAAAAGTTGTCTGGAATGAGCAGAGACTAGAGCCTGTTTTGAGGATTCTGGTTTTCGTCCTATGTTCAATAGGGAACCATTGAAGATTTTAGGCGGGAGTCTTACCAGGTCACCTTTAAATTATTAGGTTTGCTTCAGCTGTAGGGTAAAAAGTTTCTGAGGAATGGTGGGATGAGTCAAGTGGATAGAATGACACCATTAAGGAGTCGAACATGGTAGTGTAGGTGAGACTAGAGGATGTAGAGTAGAAGTAGGAGGGAGTGAATTAATTAAAGAGATAGAGGGAGAATTCAAAGATGATTCCTGTAATCTAGACTTGCTCAATCAGATGAATGATAGGCCTCTTTGGTGAGATATGGAACACTAAAGGATAACAAGATTTTATTTGAGATGGAGGATTTTAAAACTTTCTCTCAGAAATGTTGAATTTGTGGTATTATTTTGATACATCCAAGAGCAAAAGTGTGAGTAAGCTGCTTGATGTAAGTTTCTGGTCTCAGAGGTACAAACTTGGAAATCATCAACGTAGGCCTTAAGGAGTTCCCATATATACAGTCCCGTTACAGAATGACAAATCTGCAAAGAAGTATGAATCTTAGTGGCTAGAGAGATGGAAGGCAAACCTAGAGAATGAGATATCATGGAAGTCAAGTGGAGAGATCACTCGGAATAAGAGAAGCCTGCTCAATAGTGTCAAATGTCATATAGGGATCAAGTGTTACGTGAATAGAAAATTTCATTGGATTGCACAATTTGAAAATCATTAATTTTATGAGAGTAGTTTTGATATGGTGAACTGAGTATGACAGATTTGAGTGGCTGAAGAGTGAATTATAGGTAAAGAAATGGTTACAGTGAGTTTAGATAAATCAAGAGAGAAAAAAAAACTTTTCATTGTAGCTAGAGGGGAATACTAGGATCAGGGATTTGGTCTCATTCTCTTAAATGGTAAGAGAGTCTTGAACATATTTAAATACTTTTGTAATAATTCATTTAACTGTTATTGAAAGGGTAGAAGGGATACTTAATCATAAAATTCATTTGTTTCCAGAGTAGAAAACATGCATCCCACAGAGTGAAGGTATATTAGAAACTACCATTGTATTCAATTTATATCTATATCTGTAAATTTAATATAAATTCACGGTACATTCTCAAATTTATTTTAAATTTATGGTGCATGCAGACAAATTTTTCATTATTTCCATTGTACATTTGTGAGGTTTCTGAGAAATCTGGAGGGAACAAAGCTTTTCTCAAATTCATTATAGAAGTTTTATATGTCAAAGTAAGCCATCTAAAATTGCAAATTGGCCAGCTTAGGGGCTCACACCTGTAATCCCAGCACTTTGAGAGGCTGAGGCAGGTGGATTGCTTGAGCCTAGGAGTTCATAACCAGCCTGGGCAACATGGTGAAACCCTGTCTCTCCAAAGAAAAAAAAAAAAAAAGAAATAAAAGAATTATCCAGGTGTGGTCACATGCACCTGTAGTCCCAGCTACTCAGGAGGCTAAGGTGGAAGGATCACCCGAGCCTGGGAAGGTCGGAGCTGCAGTGAGCCATGATCACACCACTGTACTCCAACCTGGGCAACAGAGTAGGACCCTGTCTCATATATGTATGTGTGTGTGTGTGTGTGTGTGTGTATGTATGTGTATATGTGTATATATATATATATATATATATATGTGTGTATATATGTGTGTGTGTATATATATGTGTGTGTGTGTATATATATATAAAATTGCAGTTTAAGAAGTAATTAACTATTCTATTTTATTTATCCCAAATTATTCCCCAAATATTCAAGGACATGACCTCATCTGATTTTTTTCTTAGCTCTTGACATTTTTCTACATCATAAAAGCTGGTTAGTTAAGAAAGCAGATTTCACTTTATTCTTGCTAATAGAGACAATGAAGTAAGTGAAAGAGGCAAATGTTGATTTCAGCTTGCTGGAATATGAAGGGACAAAGTAATCATCATTCATTTTGTTACATGACCTCTCAGACACTCTTCACTTTCTAATTGTTGTAAGTCTCTTAATCCTCCTCATGCAGTGGACATATCTTTTGACTTCACCAGTACAATACCTGCCCTATGAAAAGAAGAGAAAAAAGGCCTGGATCTGCACATGCTGCTTAGTTCTTTCTCTTCAGGAGGAAAAAAATATTTAAGAATGAAGCTTGATAGAAACAACTAAAAATAAACACCACCTTGATATCACTTGGTTGAGTATCGTCACACTTTTCTATTTTATTTTTGTGTCTTATCTCTTGCTCTTTTTTACACATGCATAGCTTTTATTAAAAATTGTTCACATTCTAAGAAGTGAGATTTTCTTACTAGAGAGCTTTAGATCTAATCCTAGATCTTTAACTTTTGTTATTCTTTTCTTGTATCCCTTTGAATGAGATTTTCAACCTCAAAGAAATTATAGTTTTCAGACTAATGGCAGACTACATACCAAATACACACACACACTACTTGTATCTTGTTTTAGAGTAGATATGCAAATAAAAATATATGTAACTTATATGATTAAATAATATTCTGATTTTAGTAATACTAATTGATAATTAAAGTGCACTTTATGTTTTCATTGACAGAATGCACATAATACATTTCTACAAGATTGCTTCATTTACTTGTGATGGAAACAGTATAATAAAATTAGCAAATATGTGATTAGCTATGAAGTGTCATTTTATGGATAATTTACCTCTGGCTATTTTTTTCACTAATATTTATATTTCAAACAGCATCTGTAGGGTAAAGAAAGGAAGATGCTTCATTGCCATTTTAATCAACTGTAGAGGATGATGAGTGAGAGCTTCTTAGCTAAATATTAAAAGAATTAGGACTCTCAGATGGGGAAATATGAAGTGCAAAACAAGTGGCTATATATGTGTACTTGGAAAACTTACAGGAAGAAACTATGTACAGGTGCCTCTATACTAAATAATTTTGAGCTAATGGATACTAAATTGAGATACATTTACATAGAAGATACGTTTAAACATTCTTGGGAGAAATAGAGTCAATTAAAGTTGCCACATTGCAAACACCCATTTATCTCTCATGACAGCAGCTTCTGTAGAATAAAAGGTGAATGGTGCCCTCTAGATTGGGCCACAGCATTGCAACAGCAGCATTCCCTGCATGACAAGTTGAATTTAGGGCATTCTTTATAACACAAATATAGTGCTTATACACGTAAGAATTGGTCCTAAAGAAGACCAAGGGGAAGTCTCTGCAATCATTGCTTCTAAGCATCAGAAAGTTTCATCTTACTTTCAGGACTGAAAGCTGGTGTTGAGTTAATGAGTAACTCATTGCCTGCATTTTGGGTCAAAGTTCTGTTAACTAATGGGTTCTGACGGGATCCCATTGCATCCTGTAAAAAATTGTTGTAAGATATTCAAAAAGAAAGATAGTATCTCAATATGCCGAAAAAAAAAAAAGAATTTAGGCAGTTTTTCTATGCATCTTTTTTTCCCTTCATTATATTGATAGATGTACCTGCACGATGTAAATTCTTTGTGTCAGTGTGGTGGTAGCTATCTCCTGGAGTAGAGTGATGATTTCAAAATTCAATTATATGTCTGGCATTCAATTGATTTGGAAACAAATATAGCAAGTAGCTCATATGAGTGAAATTATATATGCCCCTTCTAAACAATGAAAGGTCTGAATCAGTTTTCTGTTGAAAATGTGACTATATCAGTTTAAAATATTTCAAATGGCATTATTTACATACTGAAATTCATATCTTTTACTATGGAAGTGGAAAAGAATACTTTTGCCAGGTTTCTACAGCTCCTAATTTAAAAAAAAATTTCAAGACCTAATTTAATTTGTCTTGATGGAAATTTAAGCTTTAGCCCTTTAAAAACATTGAGACATGATGAGATATATAATAATGAGATATACACTAAGGTAGAGTTGAGGGGACCTTAGTCATTATCTAGATCTGTACTGTCTATTACAGGAGTCACTACCATCTGTGGCCTTCAAGCACTTAAAATGTGACTAATCAAAATTGAAGCATGCTGTAAATACAAAATACATATCAGATGTCAAATGTTTTGCATAAGAAATATAAAATTTCTCAATAATAATTTTATATTATATTTTGACATGATATTTTTGATACATTGATTAAATAATTATTAAAATTAATTTTATCTTTTTCAATTTAGGTTCTAGGATATTTAAAGTTGCATATGTGGCTCACATTATATTTCTGTTAGAGATCACTGCTGTAGATCAACCTTCTCACTGAACAAGAAAATCAATTTAGGTACTAATTGACTAGATTCCCTAATATTCACAATGTACTGCATTTGTTCAGGGCTTCAATATGTTTCATATATATTGTATCACTTGATTTTGATAGCAGCCTGGTAAGGAACATGGATTAGGAATGATAAGCTCCAATTTATATAGCAGGCACAGAAGTTCAAGTAAATTGGTGGAGGTCACATGCTTATTAAATAAAAGGCATGAGTCTGGACTTAATTTTGTATAATTCCCAGGTCATGTAGTTTATTATCACCAGTCATTATGAGTGCAGGGATCACTAGAGGTGGAACAGACAATTTCATTTATTGTAACCTGTCATAAGTGAGGAATTAGCTAAAAGAGCATCCAGAGATGCCTTATAAAGTCCCTACTTTTATAGTCACTAGCAGTGACTGTAAAAAACTTTTATTTTCTTTTATGTTGCAGATAAGACATTATCTTAATTTCATAAAAATTATGATTGTATCGTTTATTTCATTTCAGGATAATAGTGGGAGTATCATAAAATATTTGTTATGTAAAAAGGCATGACATCTGATAGGCCTGAGATTCAAAACTCAGATGTAAAAGGAATTTCCAAATCAATCTCTCTCAGTACTATATAACGTACCTTTCTTTCAGAATACATATAAAACTTATACTAAATTAATACATGCTTATTTCAAGCTATTTTGACATATTTTAGTTGGTTTTAATGGGAATGTACATTCTGTCTCATACCATTTTTGATACATTGTAAAAACTAGAAGAGGCGAAAAAGGCTTTATTTCAACAAATTATATGATAAAATTTCCAAAATATCTTTGAGGGTAACATGGTGGGATGTGAATTATTTGATTAAAATCTGAATTTCTGGCTTTTCTTTAAAAGTCAGAATAACTACTAACGTTCAAGTAGCGTAATCATGGAATACTTGCCTGGAGCAGAGTCACAGCTGTCCTCTATGAACATTCTCATTTGATGCTCTCTCTACTACTGGCTACTGCGTTGCAAGTATTCTACTTCCTTGTCTGCCTGATCCCATAATGCTTGGGTTTGTAATCCCCAAAAAATGCTCTTAAAAGCACTTTCTAACTCCTAGTACCCATGATCCATTTATGATCTTGCAATTCTCTAATTGGCTTGCTCGCCTCATAATTGAAAGCTGTTCAATGACTAGTTAGATAATACTGTCATTTTTTTTCACATCATGCATATAACCCAGTGTGCTTTTTCCAGCTTCAGATTTATTACTTTTAGGTGTTTACTGAATGCATTATACTTACATTTTCATGTTTATTAATGCTGTTTATACTCTTCCACTGATGCTGCATTTCAATATATTTAATTCTTTTGTAGAATACATAGTTGCCTATTGACCATTTTATAAAAGTGATGTGTATTAGCCTGGCTTTCAAGGTTCTGTCTAAATAGTCCCTGACTCACTGTTCTTCCTAGCTTTCTCTCCATACTTCGACACAGAGATTTGAGTATAGCCATATAGGTCTCCTTCTTGTAGCTCCCAACTGAGTTGTGGTTTAGTGCTGTGGTTCTCAAATACCAGACAGTGCCCTTCTCACTATATGTAAAAGTCTTATTCACTTACACATATCTTTCTTTGTCCCTACCCCAGATTTGCTGAATCAAAATGATTGGGGATGGGGATCTAGACTGCTGCTGCGTCCAAATGCTCCTTAGCAGGTACCCTGAAACCACAACACTTAGATTTTAACCTTGTCTTCTATATTTATTAGCTTTGTGACCAGGGTAAATCACTTGATCTTTCAATGCCCCTGGTTCTTAATCTATAAAATGGAAGCAATAATAGAACCTATGTTAAACGGTTGTTAAGTGGATTAAATGAGGTAATATCTGTAGAGTGTTTGTAACACTTTCAGGCATAGTAAGCAGGATGTAAGCATGTGTTATGTAGATAAATCAGAAGTTCTCTCATATGATTTTGAAACAAATAAGGGTTGGAAACCAATGAAATTGAAACAAGAAGGCTCTGTAATGCTTGGCCTATTGTTCATTAAAGATCTGTTTTCCTACTTCCCATTATTCTCAACAGGAGAAGTGTCATCTGACACTGTTGTCGTCTAGTGTGCACGTCTGACCAGTTTTATTTTGAAATACATGTTATCTGATAATGAATTATTTTTGTTTTATAATCTTTTATGTAGCATTATGTTAATTTCATTAAAATTATGTTCATTGTTAGATTTTATCATTTATTAATTTCATTTCAGGATAATAATGGGAGTATCATAAAATATTTGTTATGTAAAAAGGCATGACATCTGATAGGCTTGAGATTCAAAACTCAGATGTAAAAGGAATTTCCAAATCAATCTCTCTCAGTACTACATAACATAGCATTCTTTCAGAATACATATAACACTTATACTAAATTAATACTTGCTTATTTCAAGCTATTTTGGCATGTTTCAGTCTATTTTAATGGGAATGTATAGTCTGTCTCATCAAGTAGATTGTACATTCTCCTAGAAAAAGAAAATGTTGTCTTGATTCCTTTTGTATCTTTTTCACAGCAGGCATTCAGTAAGTGGTGTTGACAGCTTGACTCAAGTTTAAAGAGAAGCAGGAAAATTCAGAGAGTAGAGTCAGAAGTTTAAAGTACATTGAAAATAGAGCGCCTGAAAAATCTTAGTTCACCGGAAGAAAACTAGCAAAGCTAAAGGAAACAGAGAAACAGAGAATGCCTTCAGGGCTATAATAGGAAATGTGATGTTGAGGCAAGTGGAAAATTTGGCTGTTAAAAGATATATGCAGGTGTGTCTTACCTTTGGAAAACCTAATGTAAGCATCTAAAATTTAAAAATAACAAAAAGAAAAACCAGGTAAATTAGAAGTTTTTTTGCTGGGCAGGGGAGGGGGAATATCAATCATATAAATGTTATGATAGGGTATCTACTATGTGTCCACAACTTTGCATTAAAAAGTATAAATGTTTTATTAGCTTTAAATATATTCACTTGAATGAACTTGGTTATACTTAAAGTGGGATTCAGTTTACAAAGCATTTATTTTATTCAAGATTTTTTGGTAGCACAGTTATTTTTAAAGTTAAATGAACTACTGTGTTAAATAAAGCTAGATAATGACTTAATTAGAAGACCTGAACCTCAGAAAATATCAAATTTACCATAATAAATAGACACCACCCTATCTTTCATGAGTCCATCTAAAACAAGTATTTAGGCAAACAAACATGCAAACAAAAAGAGAAAATAAACACACTGCAGATTATTTTTGTTGAAAGCAAATGAGGAGCTATGTGGCCTAAGTTTGGATGGAATGTTTATTTAGTTGGTTGACAATGAATGTAGCTTCAAAGCAACCTGACTATATCAATCATGATAATAGCCTCCTATCAGTGCAATAAGATGGGATACCATGGCCTTTGCTTGTTTTCTATCTCATCCTCATTAAGTTAGAAACTCTATGGGTCTTCAAATGATCTATGTAGTTTACATACACATATGCATGTATATACATACACATATATAAACAAAATTTTAACTATACTTATATAGCAGTTTTATTTTTAGAAATGAAACAGGAAAAATCATATACAAAATAAAATAACTTTTAGTTCAATATGGCTTCCTAAATAATAAGATTTACTCTTCCTACCAGCCCAAATCTCATGAAAGCATATAAAAAAGAAAATGGAATACATAGGAATTTTAGAAACCTGGGCATGAACACCAAAAAAGTAAAAGGGTGACACATTTTTAAAGAAACAGAACACTTGATATCAGGTGGACAATGAAATGCAAGATTGCTGAAAAATGCACATGGAGGAAAGAGAGGTGCTCAAAAAACTACTTTTTCTTAGAGGTAATAAGCTTTAGAGAAGGAGACCATGTGAGGTCTGCTTGGTAATTCATTTAAAGGCTGTGCAATAGTTGTCCAATTGTATTAATCAGGTTCCTAAGTGTAAGCAATAAATGCCTATTTCGAGTGAAGCATATAATTGTTTGGATGGCTAATAGAATTGTAGAAGGATAGAGGACCTGGCTGGGAACTAGGCTGCCAGGAGCAACAACCAAGTATAAGCCATAGAAGTGACCTTATCATGAAATTTCTGGTACCTCATTCCTCATTCAGGTAGAATTACAACAATTTGCCACTGAATCACTTGTAATCCAGGACAGTAATTTTACAGACATGGGCACAGGTCTTCCCTTTCAGATTATCAAATCTCTAAAATATCAAGGGGGGGGGGAAGAATAAAAATGTAATCAATCTAGGTGGGGAAATGCGGAGAAAGATGGTGGAATACAAGGTTCCACTGGTCTCACCACCCACAAGGACACCAATTTAACAACAATGTACACAGAAAAAAGCATCTTTATAAGAACCAAAAAATCAGTGAGCCCTTGTGGTACCTGGTTTTATCTTCATATCCCTGAAAGAGGCACTGAAGAGATAGAAAAAACAGTCTGGAATCACTGAAGCCACTGCTCCCCCCAACGTCCTCTGCAACAGTGGTGAGGTATAGAGACCCTCTCTGGCACTGCAGGAGGGAGAACACAGCAATTCTGAGGCATTGAACTCAGTGCTGTCCTGTTAGAGCAGAAAGGTGAACTCGACCAAACTCAGCTGACGCCCGCCCACAGAGGGAGCATTTGAACTAGCCCTAGACAGAGGAGAATGGCCTATCCCAACGGTCTGAATTTGAGTGCCCCCAAAGCCCACCACTGGGGGCCAAAGTGCTCTTGGTCTCTAAGTACACTTGTAAGGCATTCTAGACCATAAGGATTGCAACTCGTAGGTGAGCCCTAGGGCTGAGGTAGGCCCAGAGACAGTTGACTGCAGGGGCACTTGACATACTGAGACACTAGCTGGGGCAGCCAAGAAAGTGCTGGTATCTCCTGTCCCCTAATCCCACAGTGCACAGCTGAAGGCTCCAGATTAGACCTCTTCCTGCCACCTGAGGAGAGGAGAGGAAAGAGGGGAAGGACTTTGTCTTGCATCTTGGATAGCAGCTCAGCCACAGCAGGACACGGCACCAGTCAGAGCGGTGAGGTCCCCATTACAGGCCCCAGCTCCTGCACATTTCCAGACACACCCTGGGCCAGAAGGGAACCCATTGCCTTCAAGGGAAGGTCCCAGTCTTGGCAGCATTCATCACCTACTAACTGAAGAGCCCTTGGGCTGCAAATAACAAGCAGTGATACCCAGGCACTATGTTGAGGGCCTTGGGTGAACCTCTGAGACTTGCTGATTTCAGGTACCAGCGTGGACACAGGAGGCATACAGTACCAAGCAGACTG
Source organism: Papio anubis (assembly GCF_008728515.1). Lineage (NCBI taxonomy): Eukaryota > Metazoa > Chordata > Mammalia > Primates > Cercopithecidae > Papio > Papio anubis. The sequence continues at coordinate 36,014,452 of NC_044989.1, read as the reverse complement.
TTGGGGCCCCTGATTCCAAGATTTGACTCTTGGAATTTCTGGACCTGCCCTGTAGAAGAGGAGAGCCAACTGCCCCAAAGTTTGAGTCCCAGGCCAGGCAGCATTCACAACAAACTGACGTAAGAGCTCTTGGAACAAAAGGGAACATCAGTGGTAGTCTGACGGTACTCCTAATGGCCTGTGGTGACAGTGGCTATGGTGTGAGTCCCCTCAGCCTTTGGAAAGGGGAGGGAAGAGTGAGAAGGACTTCAAATTGTGGTTCGAGTGCCAGATCAGCATCAGTAAAACAGAAAACCACGTAGACTAAGATTTTTGACTTTAGTCTCTGAGTCCTTGGTGGCACATTTAAACCCACCAAGGACCTGGGGGACCTTGCCACCCTGAAGGGAAGGACACAGGCCTGGCTGACTCTGCCACCTGCTGATTGTAGAGCCTCAGGGTCTTGAGTGAATATAGGCAGTAGCCAAGAGGTTATTACAGAAGGCCTTGGGTAAGACCTAGTGCTGTGCTGGCTTCAGGTCTGACTCAGTGCAGACACAGTGGTGGTGGCCACTGGGGTGCCTGTCACTCCACCCCCAGCTTTAGTTGGCTCAGAACAGAGAGAGAGACTTCATTTGTTTTGGAGAAAGTGAGGGAAGAGAACAATAGTCTCTGCCTGATAATCCAGCGAATTCTCCTGGAACATGTCCAAGATTGTCAAGGCAGTACCTCCACAAGTCTAAAAGAACCACAGTCTTACTACTGGGTTTGGGGTGCCCCCGATATGGTTTGGCTGTGTTCCCACCCAAATCTCATCTTGAATTGTAGTTCCCATAATCCCTGTGTGTGGTGGGAGGGACCCGGTGGGAGGTAGTTGAATCATGGGTGCGGTTTTCTCCGTGTAATTCTCATGATAGTGAGTAAGTTCTCACAAGATCTGATGGTTCTATAAGGGGCTGCCCCCCTCACTCGGCTCTCAGTCTTCTCTCTCCTGCCACCTTGTAAAGAAGGACATGTTTGTTTCTCCTTTAAGAAAGTGTTCCAATTTGGTCTCAGTTGCTTCTCTATTAAAACAATGGTTGGACTAATTTTTCTGTAATATTTCTTATGGTATTTACCTTGCCTGATGCAGAAGTCATCTTACCTTCCCATGTCATCTTATTCAGTTGCACTGTGATGTTATTTTGTTAATAGAGAAGGCATTTTGTTATTAATTCAATGCTGGCACATGATTTTCCGCTGCCTTGTCTAAGGACTCCTGTGCCATTAAGAACTTTCATTAAGAACTTCTTAATTTGGTTTTATCCCCAGGGACTTATTTTACTTAAAATTCACTTGGCCTTTGATTCATTTCTAATTGATTATGATCACTCTTTTTTTCTTTTATTATTTAAAAAATCTGCCCCTATGTGAAATTGTTTTCTTCCTGTATTTTTCATTCAACACATTGATTAGGATTAAAGCATGTGAGTCCTTCAACTGACTTCTGTAGACTAGAGAAAACAGGGGTGGTTCTTTTAGGATGATCTATTTTGTGGCAGAAACAAAATACATAATATATTAAGTTTGCCCTCAGTTTTTACAGCACTGTTAAGACTGTGAATTCAGAGGACAGAAACAAGATTTTCCATAGTCCTTTGAGCAACTTCAACAATTTCACTTCACTATATATTGTCGTACTCTTAACATTATAAAATGAAACTCTTTAACTTATATAATTTAACTTATAACTAAAACAAAGGCATTGTAAGGTATATTTTAATAAAGTTACTTGATTATTAGAAAGCTGACAATACACATTAAATAAATGCATTATATTTTATGATCACTGTAATGAGAAAACGTTGCATCTATTAGAAAGAACAGAATGTCATATATAAACAATAACCATTAGAAAGAAAAGAAAAATGATAGAATGTGTAAATTAATGGAAAAGCAATATTTTGAAAAAGGTATCAGCAGACATGAATCTTCAACATAAAAGACCCATTGAGTCTTTAGCACAATAAATGAAAAATAATCCATACAAAAGCATATATGAAATTTCAGAACAACAGAGACACAGGGAAGACCTTAAAAGCTTCCAAAAAGGGAAGAAGAAAGCACATCACATAGAGAAGGTGAATATTTACTTTTGGCCAGTACATTCCACAGCTTGGAAATGTGACTTAATTCCATGTTCCATTTCATGGAGGAAAGGAGGGGAGGAATTATTGACACATAAACTTTCTCTCCTAGGTTGGCTCAATATTCAAGGCAAGTCTGAGCCTACAAGTAAGGGTCAGAGAGTGTTAAAAGCTTCATGAAATGAGTCAAAAAGGCAGAAACACCTACTAAGCACAGGGCTGACCTGGGAGCACGGAAACACGAAATACAAACACAAAGCAGAGTGAAGCAAATTTTATGAATGAAGTTCTAGCTAATATTGAAGGGGCAAAGAGAAAGGTGCTGTTTAAGTCAAACCACAGTAAAGCGAAGCCTCGGTTCGTTTAGTGTATTTCTAAAGTGTGTGTGTATGTGTGGGGTGTGTGTATGTGTGTGTGTGTGGTGTTTGGGTATGTGTTTGGGTGTATGTGTTGGTGTTTTGTTGGATGATGAAACCTGTTGAAGAAATGAGTATGAAGCAGGGTTTGTCCCTTGGTTGTGTTTGAAGAAAGCTGTAAATCTTCAGAGCAACTTAGAAAGGATGGGGAGTAGGGATTTCCAGTACTAAAATTGGGACCATCTCTGGAAAGAAGGGATGATTTGGTCACTCCAAGTGAAGTTCCAGGGAATCTGAGGATGAACAGATAAATGCAGGGCTGAGACTAGGACAGGAAGGAAAAGAACAGAGGGAGAAGAATAAAAGTAAAATTGGACGAGCTCCAGAGGTGGGAAGCACAGTTCAGGAGAAGCTGGTCATTCAGTGAGCCCTTTAGTTCAAGGGGTGAAAGGCTGAGCATGGAGCTGACATGGGCAGACACAATATGGAGTATGCTCAAAAGAGTGTGGAAAGCTCATGTCTGCCCTTTCTCAGGTTTAAATATGTCTGTATATAAAATAAAATAGATACCATTTCATATCTACATTTTCTCAGAATTACTTGGTGGCACACTTGAGTTTTGCCAAAAATTAGGTTGTTCTAGATATTAGAATTCATGAGGTTTGCATTTCGATTCAGCCTCTTTGGACCTATGTACCACAGAGAACCATCACCATCATTAGAAACCCCATTCCCCCATCACGCTGCTGCAACGACATATGCGCTCTGTGCTCTGTCTCCCTCTGGTGCCCTTCTCCGGTCCATGCTTCATTACCTTTTGAAATTCCCAAGGACGCAGTTCATTTTCATAAGTACAAGATGTGACAGAAATTTAACAAAGGCCCCACAACATTGGCTGCTGTCAGAAAATGCCTAATTGGTCTATCTGCCCTAAAGAGCATGCTCAGAATGCAGCCCTAGACTGAAATCTCAAAGGCTGGGTTTGAAAGATCTGCTGAGCTAGGAAGTCTGGCATTCTATGTCCTAAGAAGAGAATGTTAAACTAGAAATTAAAGCTCAATTTGAAACTAGATTTTAGTTTTTCCCTTTTTTTCCCTCACATAAAGTATGAGCTGTTTTTGAATATGACTGCTACATTTCCATCGTCAACACCGTGAGATCTGATGACATATTACTTCATCATTGAATTTACCCCAGCAGTTCTGCGTTTTGAAATATAGAGTAATTACTCTGTACACAGGGTTTTCATTTCATGTCCCACATGGCATTAACTGGAAATCATATTTTTAAAATTTAGGTATCTGGAAAAGTAACAAAGGAAATGAAATATGGCTTAGAAAATCAGGTTAATGCCAAGCAGGTTAATACCTTTGAGGGGAAATAAATGATAAAAAAAATTAAGTACTCAATGGAAAAGTAGAAGTTGCAGAGAAAGAATACTGCCAGGTATAGATAAATGAGAAATAATAAACCAGAAACTAAAATAAAACACTTTTAACAAAGGGCAACTTTAAGTTAGAGTATGTTTCGTATCTCTCTTTACGGTTGAGCCTATTGTTTTCAAAGTCACAGATAAAACTTAAAACAGACTACCATTTCTTGAAATAGATTCTAGTCTGGATAACCTTGGAGCTCTTAATCCATTTGCATTTTGCCATCTGCTTTGCATGCTTCTTAACTTAATATGCATATCTCAGAATTGATTCAATTTACAAGCTCCTTCAGGAAGACGTGTGCTACTATTGTATTGCAGAACTGATGATATTCAACAGTCTGTACAGCATAAATCTAAAAGGACACCATGGAAAGAATGCTAGACAAAGAGTTAGGTGACTTCAATTCAATCAGACCATAATTACTCACTCTGTGACCTTGAACATCTAAACACTCCAGGCTTCAGTTTTCTCACATGTAAAACGAATGTCAGTCTCTCTAAGTTTCCTTCTAGATCCATAATTCTCACAAATATGTCATCTTCCTATTGGAAGAAAGGCTGGTAATTTCAATTAAGAAACAGACATTAACTAGTGCCTTTTTACCCTTCTTTTGATATGTATTTTTAGAAAAGACTTTTTAAGAGCTTCAAATGAAAAATCACAGTTCTGTAACAAATACAACTAGAGATAAATATTACAAACTAAAGACAGTATATATTTAAAAAGGGAATTAAACATTTAAAAGAAAAATAAATTTAAATATAACAGTAATCACACAATTGTAAATAAAAGAATCTTTCATGTTGAGAGTTTCTTCCTGAGAGAGAGAGAGAGAGAGAGAGAGAGAGAGAAAGACTACAAAAGCAAAAATCAAATCCAGCTATAAGCATTTTGCAAGATATGTCTCTTTAATATAATGGTATAGAAAGTTGAAAGGGAAGTGAATGAAAAAGAAAAAATCCAATCCAAAAAAAGTTGATGTAGCAATATTATCAGAATGGATGGACTTCAAAGACAAATGTATTGCTGAAAATAATGAGGATTATCACTTCATAAAAATAACAATTCTCTATGAAGTTATAACAATCTTGAATCCTGAATTTATTAATCTAACAATGTAGCCTCAAACATATGAGGCAAAAATTGGCAGAATTACCCAAACTTTCCCAAACTGAATTCTGATAGGAATATTTTTTAATACATTTTGATCAAGCAGACAATCTAATAAACATTCTGAACTCATAGACATATAAAGAACTCGGCAGCCAACATTGTAAACATACTTATCCTTTTCCAAGGCAACATAACCTATTCACAAAAACCTATATAGAATCCTTGCATGCCCTAATGTTTAATAGAAATGGTGAATGTGGATATCTATGACTTAGTCCTGATTTTCAGAGGGAAAGCATTCAGTTTTTCACTGTTAATAATGCAATTAGATAATAATGAAAATAGCTTTTTCATTGATCTCTTCATTGGTTGAAGAAGTTCTTTCTCTCTTATTACTGTTTTCCTGACAGTCTCCATGAAGTTGTCTTGAAATTTATTAAGTACTTTTTATGTATCTTTTGAGATGATGATATATTTCTTCATTTTTTAATGTGGTGAATTATATTATTTGGTTTTTGAATGATATAGCATCTTTTCATTCCCAGAACAAACCCCTTATGTTATCCTTATACATTGTTGGATTTTATTTACAATAAATTGTTAATGGGATTTTGCATGTGTATTCATTTAATGCATAGATATTGGTCTATGGTTCTTTCATTTGTAATGTCTCTGTCTGATTTTGTATCAGGGTGATGATAGCTTCACAAAGTGATTTGGGACATATTCTCTCCTTCTCTGTTTCCTAAAAGTGTATGGTTGGTATTATTTCTTCCATAAATGTCTGACAGAATTGACTATTGAAGCCATAAGATCCTTAGTTTTTTACTGGAAAGATTTAAGTTTTTAAAATTGCATATATTTAAGTTATACAACATGATGTCTTGATATATTTATACCCAGCAAAACAGTTACTATAGTCAATCAAATTAACATACTAATTATCTCACATATTTACCTCTCCCTTTTTTTGATGGTAAGAGTACCCAAAATCTACTAACTGTTTTAGCAAATTTCCACATTGTAACAATACAATATTATTAATTTAATCTTCATGTTATACATTAACTCTCTAGGCTTATTCATCCTTTGACCTACATCTTCCCATCCCTCCCTGCCTTCCTGGTAATCATCCTTCTACTCTATGTTTCTATGTATTCAGCTTTTCAATACCTTCCTTTCTTCCTTCCTTCTCCCCTTCCTTCCCTTCCTTCCCTCACTCCCTTTCTTTCACATATAAGTGAGATCATGCAGTATTTGTCTATCTGTGTCTGGCTTATTTCACCTAGCATAATGTCTTCTAGGTTCATCCATTTTGTTGTCAATGACAGGATTTCTTTCTTTTTAAAAGGCTGACTAATATTCCATCGTAATATATGTACCAAAATTTCTGTATCTGTTCATCCATCAATGAACACTTAGGTTGTTTCCATATCTTGGCTATTGTGAATTACGTTTCAGTGAACATGACAGCACAGATATCTCTATAAGTTCCTAATCAAATCAAATTTTAAAACTTCTATGCAGTAAAGAAAATTGACAAAATGAAAGCCAATGTGTTGGGAGAAAGTATTTGCTAACCGTATTTCTGATAAGGGGTTAATATCCAAAATATATAAGTAGCACATACAACTCAATCGCAAAAAATCAAACAACCTGATTTTATAATGGGTAAAATATCTGAATAGACTTTTTTTTTTTTTTTTTTTTTTTGAGATGGAGTCTGGCTCTGTCACCCAGGCTGGAGTGCAGTGATGCGATCTTGGCTCACTGCAAGCCCCGCCTCCCAGGTTCACGCCATTCTCCTGCCTCAGCCTCCCAAGTAGCTGGGACTACAGGTGTGCACCACCACGCGCAGCTAATTTTTTTTTTTAGTAGAGATGGAGTTTCACCGTGTTAGCCAGGATGGTCTTGATCTCCTGACCTCGCGATCCGACCACCTCGGTGTCCCAAAGTGCTGAGATTACAGGCGTGAGCCACCACGCCCGACCATGAATAGACGTTTCTTCAAAGAACATATAAAAATGGTCAAGGTGTATGAAAAGGTGCTCAACATCACTAATCATCAGGAAAACACAAATCAAAGCCACAATGAGGTATGCCTTTACACCTGGTAGAATAGCTATTTCAAAAAAGACAAGAGACATCAAGTGTTGGAAAGGGTGTGGAGAAAATATACTCTTGTACACTCTTGGTGTGAATGTAAATTGGTGCAGCTATGTGAAAAACCATATGAAGTTTCCTCAAAAATATTAAAAATAGAACTACTAAATGACATAGCAGTCCCTCTTCTGGGAATATACTTAAAGAAAATGAAATCAGCACCTTGTAGAGATATCTGCAGATACATATTTGATGGACAAATCAATGTTTTCAATGAATATTAGACTAATTAGATTTTCTATATCCTCCTGTGTGACTTTTGATTTGTTGTGATTTTCTAGTAATTTGTGTTTTTCTTGAAGGTAGAATATTATATCACATAGTCATTGAAATTGTCATGTGTGGCAGGCATGACGGCTCACTCCTTTAATCCCAGCACTTTGGGAGGCCAAGGCGGGTGGATCATCTGAGGACAGGAGTTCAAGACCAGCCTGGTCAATATGGTGAAACACCGTATCTACTAAAAATACAGAAATTAGCTGAGTGTGGTGGCGCCTGCCTGTAATCCCAGTTAGTAGGAAGACTGAGGCAGGAGAATAACTTGAATCCGGAAGGCGGAGGTTGCGATGAGCTGAGATCACACCATTGCACTCCAGCCTGGGTGACAAGAGCAAAATTCAGAATAAAAAAAAAAAAAAAGTTGTCATGTATTATACTTTAACATCTGTAAGATCTTTAGCAATGACTCTTCTTTAATTTCTCATAATTTGTATCTTTTCCCTTTTTTATTCGTGATCAAGCTAGTATGAAAGTTGTCAGTTTTTTGGTCCTCTCAAAGAAACACCTTGGGTTTTAACTGATTTTTCTCTATTTTTATTTGTTTTCTATTTTATTGATTTTTAATTGTTTATTATTAATTTCGTTATACTAATTTGTGTTTCTTTTCCCTCTTCCTAGTTTCTTAAATTAAAAGCTTACCTTATTCATTTTTAGAACTTTATTCTTTTCTAATATAAGTATTTAAGGCTATAAATGTCTCTCTAAGAACTGTTTTAGCTGCATCTTAGAAATCTTGATGTTTTGATGATTTCATTTTTGTGAAGTTTTAGGTATTTTCTAATTCTTTTTGTGATTCTTTCTTTGACATATTTATTTAGAGGTGTATTGTTTAATGTCCAGCTCTTTGGGATTTTTCCAGAGAGCTTTCTCTTGTTGATTTCTGCGTTAATGCTATTGCTGTCAGAGAACATACTGTGAATTTGAATCTTTTTAAATTGAATGAGTCTTGTTTTATGACGGAACATATGGTCTATTTTGGTGAATGTGCCATGTTCAATAAAAATAATGTATATTCTGCTGTTCTTTGGTAAAGTGTTCTATAAATAAGTGTCAATTAGGTCAAGTTGTTTGTGCTGCTCAGTCTTCTGTATCTTCACTGATATTCCGTCTACATGCTTTATCATTATTAAGATATGATTGTTGATGTCTCCAACTATAATGGTAAGTTTTTCTCTTTCTCCTCTCAGTTTTGCCAGTTTTTGCTTCATGCATTTTGAAATTCTGTTTAGGCATTTACAATGTAGGACTGTTATATCTTCATTAGGAATTGACCTATTTGTCATTATAAAATGCCTCTTTATTGCCCTGTTAATTCTTTATTTGAAGTTTATTTTACCTAACTGTAGTCACTATGGCTTTTTAATATTAGTGTTTGCATCATATGCTTTTTACAATCCTTTTACTTTTATCCTATTGATACCTTTATACTTAAAATGGGTATACTTAAAATGTAGACATGTTATATATAGTTCATCATTGCTTTTTTGTCCAGTCTGGTAATCTGATTATTAGAGTGCGTAGGCCATTTACACTTAGATAATTTTTGACACAGTTAGATTTAAATCTATCGTCATGCTGCTTGATTTTATTTCCTTTCTCTTCTTTTTCTTCTTTCTGCTGGATTAATCAAGGTTCATTTTATTTATTAATCAAGTTTGTTTTGTTAATACTCTATTTTATCTCTACTATTGGCTTAATCATTTCCCTTCCAATCCATTGTGCTTTAGATGAGGTGCATTTTGTTGAGGTACATTTGTTTTGTGTGTGTGTGTCTGTGTGTGTATATCATATATATGTGTATGCGTGCATGTTTGTGTGTATTTAAAACCTTGCTTTAAAAGATCAATTATTTTAAAAAGCTTTTTAAAAATAAAATAAACATACTTTTATATTTGTAATTTTTGGTGCTTTTTTTGGTTATCTCTTTTCCAACTGGTATCATTTTTATTGTATCTGCAGCACTTCCTTCAACATTTATTTTAGTACACACTTGCTGGCAAAACATTCTTTCTGATTTGTTTGTTTGAAATGTCTTCATCGCTTAATTTTTGTAAGATATTTCTACTGACTGTATTCTAGTTGACAGTTGTTTTGTATTTCATCATTTTAAAGATTATATTTCACTGACTCTGGCTCACTGAGTTTTTGATGTGTCTGTGGGTCATTTTTTTCCGCTCTGTAGAAAATGTGTCTTCTTTTCTCCATATGCCTTTAAGATTTTTCTCTTTATCTCTAGTTTTCAGTAGTTTGGTTATAATGCAATTTGGTGTGGTTTTCTTTCTGTTCATGTTCTTTGCTGTTCATTGATTTTTCTTGAATCTGTGACTTCATAGTTTTCACCAAATTTGAAAAATTTTGGATAATTGTAGAATTTTAAATTTCTGAATATATTTTTCTTTCCTTTTTTTCTGGTATTCCAGTTACATGTTTGTTATGTGGCTTACTGTTAACTCACATGTCCCTGAGATTCCTCTTTTTAAAAGTCTTTCTTTTCTTTTTCTCAGTGCTCTGGGTCTCTTCAATTTCAGGACCTTTCTTTCTGCAGTGTCAGAGCTGCTGTTAATTCCTTCTAGTGATAGGTTCATTTCAGGTATTAAACATTTTATTTCTGGAAGTGTCTTCTGAGTCTTTTCTTATATTTTCTATTTTTTTCTGATGTTTTTCTTTAAATCTTTGAGCATGTTGAACATAATGACAATGGTTTTAGTGTCATTTTCTGCTAATTCCATTATCTTTATCATTTATGATAAAGACATCACTATGTCTGCCTGTTAATTGATTTTTTCTCCTGGTTTAGGTTACCTTTTCTCACCTCTTCACAATTTAGTAGTTTTAATTAGTTGTTAAGCACTATGATTTCACATTTTTGAGTACTGAGTGTGTTGAATTTATTTGAAGAGTGATAAAATTTGTGCTGACAAACAATACAATTACTTGCAGATCATTTTGATGCCTTCGTGGTTTTTTCTTTTTCGAGCTTTATGGGTCAGGGATGTTATAGAGTAGCCTCCATTTTAAGGCTTGTTTAGCTTTATCATTAAAGCGTAAGTTTTCTGGGACATCTACTGAATGTCCCATGTATTAACAGAGGGGTCTTTCCATTCTGGCTTGTAGAAATTCAAGTGATTTCTTGCCCTGCATGAGCTCTGGGAATTATTTGCCGTACTGATCCTCAATAATTGATCTTTTCCTGAAAGTTGTTCTTTGCCTGGCCCATAATGAATGTGTCTATCCCTCTCCCTGCCAAAATTTTAGCTGCCTTGGCTTCACTGAACATATATCTCTGTCTCCTCAACTGAGAGAGAGCGTAGACTCTGTTTGGATTTCTCCTCCCTTTGTCCAGTCCTGAAACTGCCCACTGGCAGAAAGCCAAGGGCTACTTTTGTCAGTGACCAAAGCTCTGTAATATGTGTTTTCCAGTGACCGAAAACAGTAGCTTCATCTATTCTGTTCACTCTTTGAATTGTTTATAATGAAAAAAGTATTCTTAGCATTATTAGTACACCATAGCCAGGCAGGAGTTGAATTTCTTTTTAAAATACATTTAAATGTGTTTTTCTGATGAGTAACAATTCTGTTTATTCCAAAATGTCAGACATAGCAGATTTACTACACATGGAAATAATTTTATCCTATAAAAAATCATTTCCAAAACTCTATAAGAAATCTAAAGGTCAGGTCGTAAATATAAATGTGCTTTGAAATACAGCCCGTTTTTTTCCTTGCCAGCTCCATTTTGATTGCCTATCACAATCTATGATTTCTCAGTCAATCAATGGACTATGTCAGGCCCCATATGGGCACAATGAGTTTGAAAATATTTTAAAATATCATTATTACCTTTAAGTAGGTTATTATCTAATTTTGTAAAACCCAAGACGTAAAACTAAGTATCAATTTAATTAACTTAGTCATTAACAAGGTATAAAACATGAAGGACTCGAATTTTTTAGAGTTTAAAGAGGGCACCGTTGGCTAGCATGGGCAGAGAATTCCAATAACCTGTTCTTAACACTGGCCAGTTCCGACAGAAGTTCTAGGGACAAACCACTTTACATTTACAGGTTACATCCTAGTAAAGACTCACTCAGAAGTGCTAAAGAGCAAGTGAGCCCTTAGGCAAAACCCATATCCTAGATCGATTGCATTCTTCCAGAATAACAGACTTTTCTTTTTTTTTATAGTCCTCTCATATTCTTTTCTATCCATGGACATTTGTATGCTAGCTATAATTGTGTGTAGTTCATGTTTTAAATTAATATATAGTGCTTATACTTTGCACATCCTTTGGTTACTAAGTTCTGATAACTACTATTAATATAGGATTCCATGATTGTTCTTTTGATGACAGTGCTTTACTGGGTTTTGACTGGTTACTTTTACATGGGATTTGATATGTCCAAATATCAGTGAGTGAAATAAAATTGCAACATCCTTGCAGTGAGCTGATGTACAACATACATCTTACATGGTAAATAATAGTCTTATTTCTTTTCAGTAAGTATCTGAGACCATCCACTTCAATGGAGTCTACAGAAGGAATACCAAATAGCACAATTCTCTGTAAAAAAATGAAAATATGTGCATCCACATTAATAAAGAGGGAACATGCTCACGAGCTATCACTGAGTGATTCCATCTTCTCAGGATAGCCCGGGAGGGATGCTTACTGTGGTTTAGTCCAAGGTCAGTGACTTTGGGAGGTGTGTACACAGGCAAAGCCTTAGTAGCCATATCATTTACTTTCTGTATTAACTGCTCACTAGGATGAGTATTGCAAATCAGTGAGACGTGGATGATGTTGATTTCCATAATTTCAAGTTCTTTTAACAGAATACATCTCACTTAGAGGTTTTTGCTTTATTTCAAGCTTCAACACTGAGAACTGAAGAAGTTAGTCAGTAAATTAAATTTCTGTGAATTTCAAGGCATATGCTAGAAGAGGTAGAAGGGATTCCTTAAACTACAACCAAAAAATTAATTTTCTAATTGAGGAAGGAACCACAGTGATTCTTGCTCTGGGTGTATATCTTGATAGCCTCTAAGACCCTCTATTATGTCCTATATTTTTATTTATAGTTTGCCATGAGTAGAGAAGGAAGTCAATGCCATCATGTATGAACTTTGGAGAATTCTCTAGCTGGGAGTTAGAAGAACTGATGGTCTTTCTTATTCTTCTATCAATCAACCTGAGGTTTGTCAATATGACTCTGGGACTCAAGTGGTTTGAGACCAGCCTGGCCAATATGGTGAAACCCCATCTCTAAAGAAATACAAAAATTAGCTGGGTGTGGTGACATGCACCTGTAGTCCCAGCTACTCAGGAGGCTGAAGAAGGAGAATTTCTTGAACCCAGGAGGCAGAGGCTGCAGTGAGCTGAGATCACGCCACTGGACTCCAGCCTGGGTGACAAAGAGACTCTGTCTCAAAAAATAAATTAAAAAAACCTTGGAAATAACCATGACTAGTTTGAATTAATGTTTCATTCAGCTCCCAAATCTGTGCAAACTATGGCCATAGGGAGTGAACCATCAGTGGATGTAATTTTTCATCCTGACATCAACCTTGCAGGTAGAGCACGCATCAGCTCCTTGTAATCTCCACTGATGGTACTGTAGTATGTAAGGCCAGCCAATCCCCTTTAAAATCCACTTAAATTTGCTGTCATTGCCTACCTCTTGGGGGTTAAGAGTTTCAGAAGATTGTTATCCTCTGTATAAGAAGTACTTCCTTTCCCTGCTCTCTTTTGTCCTAAGTTTACCTTGCTCAATTTTAAAAAGGATCTCTTTTAAAGGAAACACACCCTACTATTTCAGATTTTGAAAGTTAAGTCTATGCTTGTTTTAGTCACTTCAATCATCACATTTTTATATTTTTAAGATTTTAATCTACTTAGCATCCTGATTTTGTCTTTCTACTCCTTTCAGTCCCTTCTTGTCTTGCTGGCTGTCTTCCCTAGCACTAGTCCCACTCTGAGTCCTTGTGATTGCCTTAGTTTTCCTTTTTTGGAATTTTACCAGTTCCATTTTGCATTCCTGAAGGTATAGCAATAAAGAAGTATAAATAGGATTCTAGAGGAAGAAGTAGAAGGGAAGGATGATGTATTTTCTTGTATTTTTACAAACAATTCATGCCTTGCTGAACTTTGGTTTACAGAAGCACGATAAGTCTCTGTTCTCAAAGCCAACCTCTACTCACCTAATTGAAATTAGATTTTTAAAATGTGTATTGTATTCATTCTTTCGGCCTTTTTTTCTCTCTCTCTCCCTCGTTCTCTCTCTCCTTTCATCTCTTTGTTTTCCTTTCTCTTTTTCTTCTCCCTCATTCTAACTTCAGTAAGGCAGCCATTTGGGCTACGGCATTGTTTTAGTCTGTTTGGGCTCCTGTAACAAAATATCATCAACTGGGTGGCTTAAACACAGAAAATTATTTCTCATAAGTCCAGAGGTGAGGTCAGGGTGCCAGCATGGTTGGTTGAGTTCTGGGGAGAGACCTCTTTCGAGTTGCAGATTGTTGACTTCTCACTATGTTCTCATTTGGCAGAAGGGACAATGGACTCACTTGGTCCTCTTTTATAAGGGCACTAATCTATTCCAGAGGGTTCTGTTCTCGTGACCTAATTACCTCCAAAAGGCCCTGCGTCCTAATATCATCACCTTAGGGGTTAGGATGTCAACATATGAATTTTGGGAGACACATTTAGACCATAGCAAGCATTCTAAAATAGAAAATTTCATCTTCTAATTACCCCTAAGACACTAAGCAATAAAAAAGATTGTTATGTACAGCTGTAAATTCATATCTTTTAAATTATTGGAAACATCATAAAGACAAGAATTTTCCTGGAAATTGAGGGAGAATATTGCAGAGACTATAGACTCAGGAGAAACTAAAAAAAGCTCTCAGATTCAAACTAGGAAATAAGGACATCTAAGCTTGAGCTATTTTATTACTCATTTGAGATGTATTCCTTTGTTGCCATCTCTTCCCTTTACTTCCTTTAGACTTAGTCCCTTTTCAAGTTCAATCACTTTAAATTTATGTTTGTTTTTCCTGTTGATTTTATCTCACCTGAAATCAACATGCATTTCATTTGTTCTTCTTTGTGTTAATCAGCTTGATGGTCATTAGGGATACAAGAAACAGCGCAAGAAGGCAGGGTACTAAAATGTATTGAGCATCTGCTATGTGTCAGGCATTTTAGTAGGCACTGTTCTTTTATCGTTTCCTGAAATCCTTACAACATCCCTGTGAAAGGATTGTTAAATTTTCCCTTTTACGCACGAGTTATCTGAGACCCATGAAATCATTTTCCCTAGGACACGTGGCTTTACCCTTCCGTTAAGTAGCTTTCAAACACTTCCATTAACCACAGCATTAAGAGATTTTTAAAGAGTTTTCATTGTTTAGTTAACCTTTGTTTGACCATTACAATATAGAGGGAATCTCTGTTTTTCTCTCTTCATTCTTATTTTCAGCAGAGCAAAATTTACTACAGAATTTTGTAGATCAAGCAGAATAGTTCAAATTGTCTTTTCATAAAATGAATCTTCAGGGATATGGAGCTCATGTTTATGCTCCTATCAGCTATTCTTCCTTTATACAGTATTCATTGCCCTCATACAACCAAGAACTAAGGATTGTGCCTTCCTATGTTAAGAAGGCAGTCAGAAGTGGTCTTTCTTTATCTGGGCTGCTTTCTGTTGTAGTATTGCTGATGATTTTCAATATTCTTAGAATAATGCCAAGGATTAAATGGTAATTGCAGGAAACTTCAGAGATCTCATAGTGGGTGCCTTCCTTTACTTATGCTTAAACTTCTAAAAGAGACTAGAACTAATCAGAGATAAAGTTAATGCAAAGGATGAAATAGAAAATTAATTAAAACAAAGTTTCTTGATAGGTCCCATTTAAAATATTCATTTGGAATTGGAACAGAAATGGATTTTAAAAGTCTATCTACTAATGAACATGCATGCTTCTAATGTTAATAAGTTATCAATTAGCTAATTTTATAATTGTGCATGGTCTACTGAACACTGAGTTTCCTCAGTAGGAAAATGCTATGCTTTTCTTCTCAGGGGCCCTCAAGGGGAAATGAAGTAATTACTGTTGATGGTCCTTCACTCCCTAAGTGCCATAAGTTCCAAACCCACTCATTTGTAATTCTAGTCACAAATTCAGTTTCTCAGATTAGTTTAGGTGATAACTGGGGGCTGACAAAACACTTATTTAAAATCATAACTAGACTATGTATAAACATAGGTTTTTAAGTTATGAAAAAATGATTTTAACATTTCTTTATAAGAGAAAATAAATAATGGATGTGATAAGGTTTACTTTTTTTTCATTATTTCTTCCAAATCCAAATCCGTTTATGTTCTTTAACAGGTAGTCCACTTGAGTGATTTGACTCGGTATAATAACAACCTGATGTCTCATTAGCTGTAGCACACAGAGACTTAAACTGTAGCAGAAACAATATGCTTCATCTTTTATATTAGTTGCTAAGATCCTTCAAAGGTACAGTCAAATGTTTAACACAGTAGGTATAAAAAGTCCAAATATGGGCATAAGAAATACAGTAACTCTAAGAAATTTAGGAGTCTGGTTCTGCCTGGTTTTCCCCTGGTTTCTATTGATTTGATTCTTTAGTTCCTCATAATCAAATTACCTAATTCTCCCCTGTCTTTAGTATCTGCAGTAGGGGTTCTCTTATGTGCCCTGCACCTATTTGAAAATCTGGTGAAGGTTTTCTTAGAATAATGTTTTAACATTTATATAATAAAATACATAGGATTACAAAGCAAGCCAATTATATTGAAATGTAGATTCAAAGTATTAAACAATTTTGTGATATAATAATTATGTGCTTCCTTATCTACGCATTAACTAACACTATTTAATAGTGGGTCTAATACCTACCTACCATCATTAAGTTGTGATCTACCTAAATAATAGGTCAAGATTTCAAGAACAATCATAATGAGATATGAAAATGTCTGATTTCGATTGATGACGAAGTTACAGTTATTCCTTTAAATTACTGATTATTTTCCTACATCCATAATTGAAGGAAATTGCCATTTTTTAGATAGAGGTTGATAAAGCTAAGGGTATCTTTTTTCCTGTCCGAGTTCATGAACTACCTGAATTCTATCCATGGCCCCACTAGGAAGTTATGAAGATTTAACACTCCTGCCTTGGAATAAAACAAATGCTTTCTGGTAGGTGGTGCTAAATGCAATCTCTTCTTACCACTTAAAATTTCCAAAGTGCCTTCCTTTATCCTTTAGTCTCTGTTGGAGAATCCTGCTCATGCCATATAGTACATTAGAATTTAGCATAAAAATAACCAGACTTTGGGGAAACAGCATGTCTTACTAGAGATACATTTCATAAATTCTGTACTTCAAAATAAGTCAGACACAATTTGCTTTAAGCGTAAAAGAATTATTTAATTGTAATAAACCCAAGAATGGAATAGGAAGTCTTTGGTCATCAAGAAGTCAGTCATTCTACTTCTCTCTCTTGGCCTCTCTCCCACTTCCTGCCTGGCTTCCCATTTTGCACTGTCTTTGTGATAACCCTATTCTTTGTGCTTTGTAACTTTTTCCCCATTTTAGTGCATATGGTCACCCACACAGCTGCTGAGTTTATTTCCCTTCAATTCAAACGAACAGCAAATACTATCTCCAGTGAATCCTAATTCCAAATTTTCTTGAGATAAATCCTAATTGATCTCATTTGTATCTGGTGTCTCCCTTTACAGTAGCAGAGTCATGTCTTCTTGCTCTTTCCCTACCACAAATCATGTCCTGGAACTACAGATCTATCAACATTCAGGCCAATGAACAACAGTCAAAAAACCATCAGGGCGTTCCATTCTATTATCTTCCCTTCCGTTCCATTTCAATAACTATGAATCAACTGCCAGATATCACGCCAAGCTTTGAGACGAAGCAGCTAAATGAGGCAGGTCCCTTTTCTGAAGATCCAGAGTCTAGTATTAGAGAGAATTACTTACACAGAAGAAGTTACTTACCTTGCATTTATCCTGTAGCTAATTTGTATAGCTGAGTGACTGTTGTAAGATTGCACATCTCAAAGAAGGAGGCATGTGGATGTGAGGGTATGTGGTAGTGTTCCAGAGGGTGTAGAGTGGTGCGAATAAACTTGGCACATTATTCTCAAATCCCTTTGAGAATTCTGAGATACAAAAATCAAGTTTATCTATGCATGCTGTTTTAAGAGGCCCATGCTCATTGCGATCTAAATCAGCCGGTGAGCATTTCTATCTCAAAGAATTCCTGGCTCGTTTTTTACCTTGAATCTCTTCCACATATGTGGGGGCAAGCCCACTGCATGTGATAGCACACTATGTATACGTGGGAAAAACAAAACCAGTGGATCTTTGGAGTTTGTTAGTCGCTGAGACCATTTGTACCATAAACAAATTTGCAGGCAAAAATCTTGGACATACTTTTTTTTTTTTTTTTGCGATGGAGTCTCGCTCTGTCACCATTTTAGATACAGGGGGTACAAGTATAGGTGTGTTACCTGGGCATATTGCACCAGGGTATGAACGCAGAATTTGACCTTATTCTGATTCCTTCTGTCAGAAGGAATGGAATCGGTTATTTTGAAATAAAAAACAACTTCCAAAAATCAATGGCTTATATATTATTTTTCTATTGCCGCATGACAAATTACCATAAGCTTGGTGTCCTAAAACACACCCGTTAATTATCTCACAGTTTCTTCTGGTCAGAAGTCAGGGTTCTACATGGACACATGGTGGGGAAACAGCACACAAGGGGGCCTGTCGGGGGTGGCATTGGGGGAGGGAGAGCATCAGGAAGACCCTAGCTAATAGATGCTGCACTTAATACCTTGGTAATGGGTTGAACCGTGCAGCAAACCACGATGCCACACGTTTACCTCTGTAACAAACCTACACATCCTGCACTTGTACCCTAGAACTTAAAAGTTGAAGGAAAAAAAGTTGGGGTTTTGAGTTCTGAGTATCATCAGGTGGTAATTAAAATGTTAGTTGGGGCTGTAGTTTCATCAGAGGCTCGATTAAAGAAAGATCCATTTCTAAGGTCCCCAGTTTTGTTTTGTTTTGTTTTGTGTTTTGTTTGTTTGTTTTTTGAGATGAAGTCCTGCTCTGCCACCCAGGCTGGAGTGCCCTGGCGTGATCTCGGCTCACTGCAACCTCCACCTCCTGAGTTTAAGTGATTCTCCTGACTCAGCCTCCCAAGTAGCTGAGATTACAGGTGTGTGACACTATGCCCGGCTAATTTTTGTAATTTTAGTAGAGATGGGGCTTCACCATTTTGGCCAGGCCAGTCTCTAACTCCAGACCTCAAGTGATCCACCCACCTCAGCCTCCCAAAGGGCTGGGATTACAGACGTGAACCACTGTGCCTGGCCCCAGCTCCCCAGTTTTGTTGGCAATGTTTATCTCATTGTGCCTGTGGAACTTAGGCTTTGGTTTTAAGCTTGAGGCCACTCTTAGTCCCTACATGCTGTCTCCAATAATTGCCAACAGGCTTCTCCAGCACAGACCCTTATTTCATGGCAGCTTACTTCTTCAAGGTCAGGGAGGGAAGTCTCTGGTGCATTTGATAGCAAGACAGAGTTATATACATGTTGTAACATAATCACAGAAATGACCTCCTCCCATTATCTTTACCAAATTGTATTGATTATAAGCAAATCATAGAAGCAAATTCCATCCACATTCAAGGGGAGAGACATTATGGAAAATCATAAACACCAGGAGGTCCACAGTGCTGAGTGTCACCTTGGGGTGTGTCTAACAGAGCTTACAAAAATGTAGGTTTAGTTTTCAATCATATTATATGTCTATGTTCATTGAGGACAACCAGAGACTGAGGCTGATGGAGACTTTATCTTTTGTTTAAAGCTTTTTAATTTCAGGGGCACAAGTGCAGTTTTGTTACATAGGTAAACTTGTGTCATGGGAATTTTTGGAAAGATTATTTCGTCACCCAGGGATTAAGCCTAGTACCTATTAGTTATTTTTCCTGATCTCCTTTCTCCCACCTTGCTCCCTCAGAAAGTCCTCCACGTATGTTGTTCCCCTCTATGTCTCCATGTGTTCTCATCATTTAGCTCCACTTACAAGTAGGAACATGTGGTATTTGCTTTTCTGTTTGATATTGTCTGGCTATGTCCCCACCCAAATATCGTCTTGAATTGTAGTTCCCATAATCCCCATGTGTTGTGGGAGGGACCCAGTGGGAGGTAATTTAATCATGGGAGCAGTTTTTTTTTTTTTTTTCTGTGCTGTTTTCATGATGGTGAATAAGTCTCACGAGATCTGATGGTATTATAAAGGGCAGTTCCCCTGCATATACTCTCTTGCCCACCACCATGAAGTACGTGCCTTTGCTCCTCTCTTGCCTTCTGCCATGATTGTTAGGCCTCCCTAGCTATGTGGAACTGTAAGTCCATTAAACCTTTTTTTCTTTATAAATTACCCAGTCTCAGGTATTTCTTCACAGCAGTATGAAAATGGACTTATATATCACTGTTCCTGTATTAGTTTGCTAGGGAGAATGACCTTCAGCTCCATCTATATCCCTGCAAGGGACATGTTCTTGTCCTTTTCTGTGGCTGCAGAGCATTCCATGCAGAGCATTCCATGGTATATGTATTTTATGTATTGTATATAAATATACTACATTTTCTTTATCTAGTCTATCACTGATGAGCATTTAGGTTGATTCCATGACTTCATGTTGACATGTGCTTTCTTGATTTACTGCAGCAGTGGGAAACGGGAATGACAACTTATGTACTGATTCTGAATGTCTTTGACTTGTAAGTGTCTCCATCATTTCTACTCTAAATTTTATTAGTTGAAGCAAGTTAGGTGGCAATGTCAAACAGCAAAGGAGATGGAGGACAGCAATATTACCATGTGCTAAGAAGAGACAAAGGAGGGAAGTACTCACTATGTACTACTCATGACTGCTATGCCATCTTACTAAGGATGAAGGACTAGCTTAAGCTCACCTTTTAGCAGCTGCACCATACTTGCCTCAGTTAAAATTCCCCACATGTTCAGTCTGGCAAACTGACCTTTTTCTTAGTCCCATAGAATAGCTAATGCCACATCATTCTAATTTTTCTGAATTACAGTCACTAATTCTAAGAATTTGTGGCCTCTAAACCTGCTCATGTTGTCCATGATTTTTCTATTAAAGAATTACTATAAATTGCTCTCTGGGACTAATTTTTCAAAATGACTTCCAAGTATTTTGCTGAATGGCTTACTTAAAAAAACCCATATGTCTTTAAATGTTTCTGGTCTATTCTCTTACTGATGGTAGTATGAAATTTGACCTTCAATCCTGGAATTTCTCTACTTTCCTGAACACCCATTTTAGCATTATAAGATATTTTGTTTGCACAGTATTTCTACTGGTGGCTTTGGGACCATATGCTGTATCTTCCCAGTTTTCTGTTAATTGCTATCACTTCTTCATTCTCAAGACCAGTGGCTATATTGCAACTTTTCAGGGGTTTGTTCTGTCTACAACACCAGATTCTCCTCTGCATCCTCTAAGTATATGTTGCTTTAAAATGTCCTTTTTTTTTTTTTTTTGAGACAGAGTTTTGTTCTTGTTGGCCAAGCTGGAGTACAATGGTGTGACCTTGGCTCACTGCAACCTCTGCCTCCTGGGTTCAAGCAATTCTCCTGCCTCAGCCTCCTGAGTAGCTGGGATTACAGGTGCCCGCCACCACGCCTGGCTAATTTTTTGGATTTTTCGTAGAGACAGGGATTTCGCCATGTTAGTCAGGCTGGTCTTGAACTCCTGACCTCAGGTGATCCATCTGCCTCGGCCTCCCAAAGTTCTGGGATTACAGGCATGAGCTACCGCACCCGGCCCAAATGTCCGTTATTTAAAGTAGCTATAGCCTTGTTTAGGGATTCCAATACCTGCGTGATAAGCAATGATATAGTAGCAGTCTAAGTGCTGGGGATTTCTCTCTCAATAGGGAAAACAGGAGAGAAACTTAACAGTTTAAATGCATTTGCAACAAACTTTTATCCCTCTTCTAGGAAATATTTCTTCAATCTTCTTAAAACATGGTGTGTCAATTAAGCTGTGTTGAAAGCAACTTGCAGTCAGCAACTGATGTGGGAATTACTTAGAATTACTCAGTCTACCAAGTTCACATGCCACTTTCTATGTGCCTAGCTTGACACCATGCAACAGGGTAAGCATAATTTCCAAAACTGTGTTTCTACTTTGAAATGTATTCCAAGAGCAATCAGGACTTACGCTTGGTCAGGCTGCTCTATATCCTTATACAATTTTTTCAACAGTTTGGAGTCAAGGAAAGAACATCCACAACCTTGATTGCATTTGAGAGTAGATGATTACATACAAGTGGTAGCTCGCTAATACATGCTAGATCGTAAGGTCTAAGACAGGGAACCTAAAATGAAACTTCAGTGATCACAGGCTGTTAGAAGTTTGTATAAAATTGCTTCAAATCCCCCAAACTTTACTACTTTAATTTTTATATACTTTTTCTTAGTTATTCCCTAATTGCTTCTATCCTTTCTGTCATAATTTTACTTCTGTCACCTGAGTGGAAAATTCCAAAGTTCACCATTGTTTCACAAAATCTCTGTTATGCAAATGTTTCGTGAATTTATAATTTAGATAGTGGAAAATTCCAGAGTTCACCATTGTTTCACAAAATATCTGTCATGCAAACATTTCATAGATTTATAATGTAGTTATGTAGCAACACATGGTGGAATCACATTTTAAATCGTGAGCTTTTCATCATCCATCACCATTTCCTTTGTCTCTTGCCCTGCTCCTTCCTATCCCAGAGAAAAAACCAGCAAATTATTTTTTCTTCTGCAGAAAAGATTGTGTAATTTTTCTGCTCATGCCCAGGCTCCTCAAGGTTTGCCTTTCTATCTGAAATGAGCTTGCATATTAATTTATAACAAACACAGCGTAGTTCTAAAACAATAGTATGGCGGGAAACATTCTTTTCGCTAGGTGTAATTATATTTATGTTTATCACAAATAACATATAGTAGACATAGTGATGTAGTTTAGACTTTTGGAACACAGAGGAAAGGATGATTGATTCTCATGTGGAGAGTTGAGATAAAAGAAGTATAAGTGAGGGAGGACGTTCAAAACACAGGCTTAGCAGATGTGAAGGCATTAGTGATTATGATGTATTTAAAAAAAATGAACAGAATGGTACTGGCACAAAGGATAGGAGAAAGAGAGGAGGACTGGTGTGAAATGCTAGAGAGGTAAAAAGATAGTCTGCTTTTGCACATGTAAGTATCTTGAAGGGCCTTCTGAAAGACTTGGATAGACTGCAGAACTGAGGCATTATCCTCAAACCTCTCCTGTCCTTAAAATTTCTGCTTCAAGAGACAAGGATGAGTTGAAAATTTGAGAACAAAGTAACCAAGCAACAAAATAAAAAATGTGAAGTCAAGAAAGAGTGGTGTTTTGTTTAATATTTCTTAATAGTGTATATTGTACTTAGGCCTATATGGAACATACAAAAGTAACAGAATCTCATATTCTGAAAATTCTTTCAACCTGGATGTAGCCTTAGTAAACCAATAGGAGTTTGCTTAAGAATTACTTGACAACCAAGAAGAATGATTTTTTTTCCTCTTTTTCTTAAACTTGAATGCAAAGCTTAAATTATATGGGGTGTAACTGAATTGAAAAGGTGCTTATATTTTAATATATTTCACTGTGAAAATTTTGATATCTTGGAGAGGTTAAAAATAATGCAGGATATTTGAAAGTGCATTACTCAAAAGTAGAGAAGGACTCCTTCCTTCCTTCCTTCCCCCACCCTGTCTTTCTCCATCTTTCCCACTCCTCTTCCTTCCATCCTTGCTCTTTCTTGCCACAAATATTTCTTGAGTGCCTGCTGTGTACTAGAAACTGTGCTAGGTACTGGGAGACAAATTGCTAATAACAGTACTGTGGGATAAATATTCTTAGAAAAGGGTATTCTAGAGGCATATACAAGAAGCCTTAACTCAGACTTAAGGGATTAAAAAATATATGCCAAAGAAGTTAATTTTAAGTGGAAATGTGAAGGATGAGGGATGTCAAAGAAGATCTAAGAGAGGATTTTGGACATTTACATAATTATTTACAGTTAGTTGACTTTTAAATAAGTAGAGAATTTATAAAATGAAACATGTATTAAGCCTTTGAATTCAACTTACAGATTTTGAAATAGTATTTAGAAATGTGTTAAAAATCAACAGTCATGTTGACTTGTAATGGCTAATTTAGATAAACTCAAATTGAACACATTAAACCCCCTTAAGAAATCAGTCCTGATGATTAATTAAATATCCTTAAATATAAACATGTTATGTTGAAAGATAAAGCAAGGTACAGAAGATAGTGAGTTCAGAGAGGTGGGTTATAATTTTGTGTACAAGAGACATGGAAGGCTTTTCTGAGTAAATGATTTCTGAGCAGTGATCTGAAGAAAGTGAGAAGAGTCTTGAAAATGTCTGTGGAAAGAACATTCCAAGAAAAGGGAACCGAGTGTGCAAATATAAAGCTGTTTGGGCATGTGCAAAGACATACTTTTTCTTCCGTATTCTAAAAATTGATACATAAAGGTTGTACATAGTTATGGAGTACATGTGATATTTTGATACAAGCATGCAATGTGCAATGAGCAACTCGCGGTAACTGGAATACCCATCACCTCAAACATTTATCATTTCTTTGTGTTGGGAACATTTCAAATCTTTACTAGCTATTTTGAATTATACTATCATTTCTTGTTAACTATAGTGGAACTACTGTCAACACTAGAACTTATTTGTTCTATCAGCTGTATTTTTGTACCTACTAATCAATTTCTCTTCTTCCCTCCCTCCACCCTTGCTGGCCTCACAGAAAGACAAATATCATATGGTCTCCCTCATATTAGGAGCTAAAAATATTGATCTCGTAGATTTAATGATGAAAGACAAGATTTTTAAAGGTAAACTGAAAGTTAAAAGATGGATATTGTAATCTGTCCAGTAAACACCAAAAATAAAAACAAGTCATATTTAAAACGTCAATAGAGGACATAAAATGGAATATTAGAAGACACTTAATTCAATGCCTCCTACAGCACTCCCCAAAACAGGCATGGAAGGAAGAATAAAGGAACAGAGAGCTCCAAGATACATAATAAATATCAAGATCATAGACTTAAACACAGACATCTCAATAGTTAGATTAAATATACATAAAGAACCCAAATAAATGATTGAGATTATCTGGTAGGATTTCTAAAAAGTAAGAATAATCTTAAATGTTGTTTGCAAGAAATACTTTAAAGACAAAGATACAGAGACACAGCCAGGGTGTTAGTTAAAGGACAGACACATATGCATTCCTTGCTGAGACTGGGCATTAGAAAGCAAATGCAATTGTGTCACTATAAAAGGGCCAAATACTCAAGAAAACATATTAATCTTACATTTGTTATGAATCAAACATAAAAGATTCAAAATTTGTTAATCAAAAATTGTCAGAACTGGCCAAGTGCAGAGGCTTGCCCCTGTAGTCCCAGCACTTTGGGAGGCTGAGGCAGGTGGATCACCTGAGGTCAGGAGTTAGAGACCAACATGGCCAACATGGTGAAATCCCGTCTCTACTAAAAATACAAAAATAAGCCGGGCGTGGTGGCACACACCTGTAATCCCAGCTACTCGGGAGGCTGAGGCAGGAGAATCGCTTGAACCTGGAAGGCATAGGCTGCAGTGAGCTGAGATCGTGTCACTGCACTTTAGCCTGGAAGACAGAGGGAGACTCCATCTCAAAATAAATAAATAAATAAATAAATAAATAATAATTGTCTGAACCAAAGGGAAAAAAATATAAATTTGCAATCATATTTGGAGATTTTTTAAAACTCTCTCTCAGTAGTTAGTAGGATGACTTCACAAAGATCGGTTTGTGTATAGAAGAGTTGATTAACACTATCAATCCAATTAATCTAACTGACAGCAGAATACTACAATCTAAAACAACAAAGTACACATTCTTCTTTAGTAAATATGGAATTTTCATAAAAATAGACCACATCCTGGACCATGTGAAAAGACTTAATATATTTTAAAGACTCAAAAATAGTACAAAGTAAGTTATCTGCCCATAAATAAATTCTCTGCCTCTAAACTAGAAATCAACAGCAATAAAGACTTGATAAACTTGCCCAAATATTCCAAAATTAAACACAATACTTCCAAATAATTCATGTTAAGCAAATAGATAAAAATACAAATTTGAAAGTCAAGAAATTGACCCACTAGTAACAATTCAAATAATTGTTTATAAAAGTAGCAAAGCAATTTAAAGGAGAAATTTTTTTTTTCAGCAAAAGTAGTAACTTTTTTTGCTGTATCAATTGGATAGAGGACAAAAACCAAACAACAATAAAATATACCTCAAGTTCATATAATACAGAGAAATCAAGCCAGGCATAGAAATACAAATATTGCATGTTCCCCTTAACGTATGGGAGCTGAAAAAAAAATTCAACTATGGAGATAGAGAGTAAAATGATGGTTACCAGAGGCTAGGAAGGGTACTGGGATAGGAGGTTAAGAAAAAAAGGTTGGCTGGGCGCAGTGGCTCATGCTGTAATCCCAGGACTTTGGGAGACCTAGGCGGGCCAATTGCCTGAGCTCGGGAGTTTGAGACCAGCCTGAGCAACAAGGTGAAACCCCATCTATACTAAACTACAAAAAATCTATACTAAACTACAGGCATGGCATCATGCACCTGTAATCCCAGCTACTTGGGAGACTGCGACAGGAGAATTGCTTGAACCTGGGAGGTGGAGGTTGCAGTGAGCTGAGATTGTGCCACTGCATTCCAGCCTGGGTGACAGAGTGAGACTCTGTCTTCACAAAAAAAAAAAAAAAAAAAAAAAAAAAAAAAGAAAGAAAGAGAGAAAAACAATGAAAAAAGAAAAACTAGTTAATGGATACAAAAGAAAAAGTAAGATCTAGTGTTATGTAGCACAAGAAGGCAACTACAGCTAACAATAACTTATTGTGTATTTAAAAATAACTAAAAGAGTGGATTTGGAATGTTCCTAACACAAATAAATTATCTGATAAATCCTTGAGGTAATGGAATTACCAGTTACCCTGATTTGATTACTACACATTGTATCCTTGTATCAAAATATCATGTGTACTATATAAATATGTACAACCAGTATGTATCCATAATAATTAGAAATAAAAAATTCTTAATCAATTTGGATTGCATCATACACTGAAACATTCAAGTTAAAACTCTAATGCTTCAGATGTCCATGTGAAATTCACAAAAATTAACTAAAAATGAATCACAAACCTAAATGTAAAACACAAAACTCCTAGATATTAACATAAGAAAAATGCTACATGACCTTGGGTTTAGTGATGACTTTTTAGATATGACTTTGGAGGCACAATCTATGAATTATTAAGAGAATAAAAAGACAAGCCATAGACTTGGAGAAAATATTTGCAAAAGACATATGTTAAAGGTCTGTTATCCAAAATATACAAAGAACTCTTAAAATTCAACAACAACAACAACAAACTCAAGCAACCTGATTAAAAATTGGGCCAAATACCTTAACAGACCCTTCACTAAAGAAGATATATGGATGGCAATACTTATATGAAAAGACACTCTACAACCTATGAGAAATACACATTAAAACTGTGATGTGTGGGAAACATATCAGGAAAATACAAATTAAAACTGCAATGAGACACCAGTAAACGCCTATTAGAATGGCCAATATCTAGAACACTGCCAACACCAATGCTGGCGAGGATGTGGAGCAACAGGAACTCTTTTGCATTGCTAGTGAGAATTCAAAATGGTATAGCCACTTTGGAAGACAGTTTGATGGTTTCTTATAAAACTAAATATATTTCTACCATACAATCTCAGGAATTACATTCCTTGATATTTACTAAAAAGAATTGAAAATTTATGTTCACACAAAATCCTGCACGTGGGTGTTAACGGCAGCTATATTCATAATTGCCAAAACTTAGAATAAACCAAAATGCCCTTCAGTTGGTGAATGGGTAGATGAACTGTGGTATATACAGATAATGGAATTTATTCAGTGCTATGAAGAAATGCACTATATAATAATAATAATAATAATAATAATAATAAAAAGACATGGGGAAACTTAAATGCCCATTACCTAAGTGAAAGAAGTCAATCTGAAAAGGCTACGTCTGTATGTCTTCAACAACATGACATTCCGCAAAACTATGGAGAGAGTACAAAGATCAGTGGTTGCCACAGGTAGGGAAGAAAGATGAATAGTTGGAGCACAGAGGATGTTGAAACTCATCTGGTACTATAATGGTAGATACATATCATTATATATTTGCCCAAACCCATAAAATGTACAATTCCAAGAGTGAACCATAATGTAAACTATGGACTTTGGGTGATAAGGATGTGTCAATATAGGTCTATCAATTGTAACAAAACTAGTGAAAGACATTAATGGGAGAGGCTATTCCTATGTGGAGGCAGGGAGCATATGGGATATCTCTGTATTTTCCTCTCAATTTTTCTGTGAATTTAAAACTGCTGTTAAAAAATTCCAATATTAAAAAAAAAAACAAAACAAAACAAAACCATAATGGCTCTAAAAGAAAACATAGGCAATGGCTCATACCTGTAATCCCAGCACTTTGGGAGGCTGAGGCAGGTGGATCACTTGAGGTCAGGAGTTAGAGACTGGCCTGGCCAAAATGGTCTCTACTAAACTTACAAAAATTAGTCAGGCGTAGTGACACATGCCTTTAATCCCAGCTACTTTGGGAGGCTGAGGCATGAGAATGGCTTGAACCCTGGAGGCAGAGATTGCAATGAGCCGAGATCATGCCACTACACTTCAGCCTGGGCAACAGAGGGAGACCCTGTAGAGTCTCAAAAACAATACAAAACAAAACAAAACAAAAACAAAAACAAAAAACAAAGCATACGAGAATATTTTCCCAACCATCCTTGGGACTAAGTAAAGATTTCTTAGAGTCCACACAGAGAGTAATAATTACATTTTTAAAAAGTTAAATTAGACTTCATAAAAATAATAGAAATTTTGCTCAATCTAAACAAAATAATAGTATTGTAGTGTTGTAGTGTAACCCAAATAAATAAATATTCATGAATCAATATCAATACAAGTAAATAACACATTAAAGAAACGGGGGAGAAGTAATAGCGCTTTCTTACCGAAGAATTACAATTCATAAATGTAAAGGAATGAAGAAAATAGAAAATAATTATTAAAACGCCCAAGTAATAATTGCCACAGTTAAGTTCCACTAATGGATGTCAAAATTATTGGGTAAACGTTTAAGTGGAAGACATCTGGATATCCTCAAAGTATCTCCCCTCAAATGTTTATAAATTTCAAAGCAAAACGTAGTAACTGTACAATGGAGAATTCTGAAAGACACTACCCTAAGCTAGGTGATCAACGTTAACATCAATAAAAATATATATCAACATCATTTACCCCCTGACATAATGTACTGAAAAGGTTACACTGCCCTGTGGAATTCTTTTTCATAATGTTGATTTATTATAAGAAAACATGAGATTAATCCAAATAAAGGGAAATTCTACAAAATATGTAACCAGTATCCTATAAAAGTATCAACGTCATGAAAGACAAAGACTGAGGAACTCTCACAGATTGGAGGAAACTGAGGGGACTTGACAACTGCGTGCGACATAGGAGCCTCGATTAGATTCTCGAACAGAAAAATTACATTGATGGAAAAACTGGTGAAATCAGAATGAATTCTATACTTTGGTTGCAATTATATCAAGGTTACCTTCATAGATGTGATTAATCATCTATGAGTATATAAGATGTTAACATAGGGGAAATTGGGCAAATGGTATACAGGAACCCTCTGTGCTATTTTTTTCAACTGTACTATGAGTCTGACAGTATCTCAAAAGAAAATTTTAAAAACAAAGATGACCAGAACCGAACACTTATTTCAAAGTCCCTCCTCATATGAGTTAGCTCACATTTTTCTGGTCTCTTCGTGCATTTGAATTTGTTAATGTACCTGGGTATCTATAGGACATTATTAGTGTATACCACACTCACATCATTTTTAGAGGAAAGTAGCTGAAGGAATTTCTCCGTATATAAAGTTGCTATGGTTTGGACCATATGGCATTTAACTTTGTAAACTTACTGAAAAATGTAACATTTATGATTTTTTGTATCTTTTTTGATAGGTAAAACATTTTCACTCCACCTAGGCATCTAATGTTGCTTCTCTGCAGGAAAGGCATATTTACACAAAGAGTTCAATAATGTCTTTGGTTACACTAGGGTACAATTAAATATCTACTTTTTAAGAAATGTTTGATTAAATGACAATAATATTTAGCTAAAAGAAGCTGTAAATGTTAAATTCCATGTACCAGTGAGGAAAAGGACAAGTTATTCTGAAAGGAGCAGGAAGTTGATGGTTGTGATAGTTACAGGAAGCAGAGAAATTCTAGGCAGAAAAGTGGCAGATCCCTGGCGGGAAGCCCATCCTCAAGCCAAAAAGCCTGAGACTGCAGCCCAAAGTGAGAACTTCTATCCCTGTTTCCCTGCTCAAATGTTGCCTTTTCCTAGACCACCCATGGCCCTGCCCTGCCCCATCATGTGCCTATAAAGACCCCAGACTCAGCTGGCAGAGAGAAGCAGCTGGACATCGGAGACTACGGCGAGATGTCAGAGACAAGCGGCTTGACTTCAGAGGGACAGCTCGACGGCATAACTTTGGAGAATAATACACCTGGAGATGGTAGGACTTCAGGAGAAGATTTACCCACCTCCTCCCCCGTCCCCTTTTCAGCTCCCCTTGCCACTGAGAACCACTTTCATTGGCAATAAAATCTTCCGCATTTACCATCCTTCAATTTGTTCATGTGACCTCAGCTTATTTTCGTGGACAATGGACAAGAGCTCGGGAGCCACGAGTGCGGATACAAAAGGCTGTCGTACAGGCCCTTTACCCTCGCTGGTGGAAAGCAGCCGTGGGTCCACTGACCTGTTAACATTTAAGCCATCCGTGGATGGCAGAGCTGTAAGAACACTGTAACACGGCCTCTGGGGCTTCAGGCATTGCAGGCACCCCCTGCTAGACGCTGCTGCAAGATGTGCACAGAGTTTGCTCCTGCGGGCACCTAAAAGCGCTCACCCCGGCTCCTGAACCTGCTCACCTGTGCGATCTCTCCCATGAGGGATGAAACATAGCAGGCCCAAGTGAGCGGAGCTCCCTTTTGCTGGTGCTGAAGTGGTCAGCTGGTTGCAGCACTCATGTACTCCAGTTCCTGCCTGGTTCCCTGCCTTGTTCGCTCACATGCTCCCTCCGGCGAGGAGTTGAGAGCAGCGGGCTGAGTAAACAGGGAACCCCTGCCCTGAGTCCCGTGAAGGGGTCAGGGAAATACCCTGCTGCGGTTGGATCCCTGAAGTCAGATTGCAAGGATAGTTGCCTACTCAGCTATCTGGGATGAGTTTAGATCATCGTCATAATATTTAAGAAGCTTTTTAGCCAGGATGGTCTCGATCTCCTGACCTCGTGATCCGCCCTTGTCGGCCTCCCAAAGTGCTGGGATTACAGGCTTGAGCCACCGCACCCGAGAGGCGGAGCTTGCAGTGAGCTGAGATCCCGTCACTGCACTCCAGCCTGGGTGACAGAGCCAGACTCCGTCTCAAAAAAAAAAAAAAAAAAAAAAAAAAAAAAAAAAGATTTTAAAAATATTCTGTGGCTTTAAGAACAGAAATATCTTTATTTCAAAAACTCAGTGGAGTACATTATCTTTTTCCCCATATTGTAATGATGTATAGGAGTTATTGAGACAACACTCTTGATAGCCCTAACACAGTACTTCGGAAATCTCACAATGCTAAGCCAGAATAACAAAGACTAAGAGCACAAATCAAGCAGAATTAATAAAGCAAACTGAATATGAGTGAATGTAGCCCTTAGGTAAACTACTTCCTGGACTGAAAACGGAAGCGACATGGTAAACATTTTTAACAGTGCCCTTGAGAAAACTGGATTTGATTCACAAGGTCACATCTTCAGAAATGCTGTTGAAAGATGCACACTATTTATTCATTTTCATGTTTTCTCTGTCATTTTCAGTAGTGTCAGCTAATCAAATATGTCCATTGTCTTTTTCTTGTAGCAGCCTTTCAACTTGGGGAATAAAAATACTATGTTGAAGTTAGAGATAAATTTTCACCCCATGTTACAGGGCTATAACTGCTTGTTTATAAAGTGATTTTCACTGTTGATAAATATGGTATTCTGTCAAATGTTGGTAGCAATGTTTCCTTTGTCATTTAATGGCAGCGTTGAAACTCCTTGTACCTAAAGGACAAGTAGTAATACTTACACTTTGTGTTTAGGGTTTTATTTTTGTTTGTTTTTGTTTTTTTTTAAAGAACTCAATTCTCCTTTGAGAGAGACCTACCCTGGCACTATGGAATAAACATGCTACATTAACTTTCTAAAGGCCACTAGGGAACAATTTAATGAATTGCAAACTTAAAGGTAAATGTAGTGCTAAGTGGTATATCCTTCTATCCTTCAAAGAGTTTATTGGGCTCCTGTTTCTGGTGATTAGGGTTGAGATACTTCATATGTTTGTTTCACTCAAGGTTGGCTTTTGTGACATGCAAAATGAGAAGGCAGATATACCTAAAAGAGCATAAAAGGCCTAGATTCTCTACCCAGATTATATTTTTACTACTTACTAACTTTTGAAATTAGGCAGTTTACTCAGAGTTTTCTTAGATTCACTTTACTTAACTATTGTAGGAAAAATAATTTGTAGAGGTTTATCTAAATATTTCACATGGATATTCCAGGGACTGAGTCAGTGCAACATATGAGGTATTATGGTTTTGTAAACTACCAAGCAAAATGCAAATGTAAGTTATTATTATCACAAGAAATGAATATCATCAGTAGTGGTAGACAAAAGTTTCTTTGATGCTTGATTTATCCTCTTCCTGTTTGATTTATCTCAGTGGCATTATTATTTTATTATTAGGCATATGGTACCCTTAGGTTTACTTCCATATTCTGGAACAAAAAAGTCTTCCTAGAAAGTGCCTGAGTTAAATTTTCGGTAATTATGATTCTATTTACTCTCCCTTGCAATATTTTCATTTGGTTTTTCATATTTGAAGGCAATATAGGCCTTGATCAGAAGGAATGAGGCTAAAATAATAGAATTCCATGTAGGATGAGACACTTTCTAGAGACAGGGCATCCGTTTTTCCTAGGTCTCTGAGTCAGGCTTTATAAAAGGTTAATAACATTAACAGTCTTCAACCATCTTGAGAAAGGGCTGCAGGTACCTAAACGTGTTAGTTATTTGAAATTTATTTCATACATTTTGAGACCCTTTGTGATGATTTAAAAAACGTTGAGTTGGCACCAAACAATAGCAGAGAAACAACTTAGGAACTTGGGAGATGAAATCTGTTACGTAATTTATGCTCACAATTTGTCTGTGAAAATAATGAGGTTATAAATCCTACCTTCTACCGATGGAACAATTGAGTCCAGAGAAGTTGAACAACTTGTTGAAGATGACAGGCATCCCTGTGGAGGAGCTGAGATCTGACACACGCGTTGTGAGCACTTTCTCCGTGGGGAGTCTAAAGGAGTGGCTGGCAGGGAGCAGATCCCTTCTCCAAATGGAGCAATTTTGTGTGGGCTTTTTCTGTTTTATATTTGATATTTTGTTTGAGAAAATTAAAAGTGTGTGGATGCACACTTATAATTATAATGTAATTATAAAGAATTGGTTGTTCATTCTCCCTTCCAACATATTTACTGATTATATAAATAAATAATGAGCAGAAATTTAACATGAAAATATTAATTGTTGTTACCAGACACTTTTGGATTGAACAGACGTGCAATATACATATATTACACAGTTTAATTAAATCAACAAAACTAAAGATGACAAATACTTGGCATGCAAGCTCATTCTTCAACAGTGGGCTCCAGGCAGACATCCATCCCTAAGCACCAATCTTTCAAACGAGCAGTGGCTAGGCCTCAGAGTCCTCCCTAACATGTCATTGTAGGAGACATAATTTGTTCATTAGATTTGGCATTCTAAGTAGTGTAGTACTTTTCTGCACCAAAATGAATTCAGTTGTTCAAAATTACTTTTCTTCCTAGCTCTGGTTTACGTTGAGGAAAATACCAAAGACACAGCTAAGTGAACTGCAGTGAAAGCAAAAGATTTGCTGGAGGTGGTGTCTGTTGGCTTGTTCTCTTTCTCTTACTATTATAAACTTGAAGCTGCTTTCTTCCTTTTGTCTTTATTAATTGTCGAAATATAAGAAACCCTTTTCTGGATATGTTGTCTTAGGGAGACTGTCATACCTTTGATTTCCATTTCAAGGAATGCAACCATTCCTTGAAAACCTTCCTGGGCTATCAAATTCCCAGGCATCACAGATAGAAATTAGCATCCACAGATAGTGAAAAGAGAAAACAAAATCACAAAATTTTATCCTATGCTCATGCCTGAACCCATTTCTCAGGAAAAGGAATGAGACCTCTGCAATAGACTTAGACAGGTGAACAGATTCACTCTTCTCCAATAATTGTTGAAAGCAGCTCCCTGAAAATCATGGTTATTTGAAAGAAAGTAACGAAAATGGGGTTCAGTTAGAAGGAAAAATGAGGAGGAAAGTTGAATAGGCAGTAGACAATGTCTGTCACATGGCAGCAATGTGACCATCTGATTTATCACGTATAGTCAATTACCGCCACAGACTGCCACAACACTGACTCCTTAGTCCCATGTCTTGCTGTCCCTCATGGAAAGCAAAAGAAACCTACTAATATCTTAGACCTAGAATCGATTAACTTTTATTGGACATATTATGGCTTAAAAACTGATTGATAGAGGCTTGCACATGAATTTTATCATAATGTTTGTGCTTGGTGGTGTGTGGGTAGGTGATTGGAGAAACATTTTCTAAAGTGTAGGAAGTGTTATACGGACTCATTTAACTGAGAGTCAGCCCCTGATCTAAAGAGCCCTTATTTTCTCAGAAGAGAAATAATTTTGAAGATGAGATAGAAGTGATTATTACAGGAGCTCTATATATGGAACTGGTCATGTTACATCAACTCTAACAGAAAAATCCATTACATATGTATAGTAATATCTTCAGTATTACAACTAAGTAATGTATCCAATATGTGTAAAGACTAAGACTAAAGATAGCATATTCAAATTTAAACTCAGAATAATAGATCTACACATCTATATCTACTTAAATTATGCACAATCTGTATTAAGTTCTATTTATATATTTTTTACTCTATTATCATTGCAGTTCTGTTTCTTGTCATATTTTAATCTATTGTTGGGTACATTTGGAAATTGCTGTAGAATGTGATAATATGCCTATAGAATCACATTACAATGATTTGCAAATAATGTCACTGCCACTATTGCATTCTCCATTTGGAAAATGTCTTACTTAGAAAATTTCTCTTAAGGCAAGCAGTAAACGATTTCATCTGAAATAGTTATTTTTTAAATGGTATTTTTCACAGTTATTGCCAAGTTTTTTACGGGGTGTGTCATCTTTGTAAATTTGCAAGACTCCAGTGATCAGTTTTCTTCAATTCTTCTGTATCCTCTATGATATGATTGTATTTTTCTAAGCATCAAAATCTGATTCATCATGAGATAGTGAATGGATAGTCTTACTGTAATGGTCTTCTATCTACCCTGTAAACATAACCTTAGAGGACCAAATAAATTATGTATTACAGCCTCATTCCTTATAGATTTCCTAAGGCCTCTAGGTGCAGAATGGACCTGGGCTCTGTTGGATAAATTTGGTTGAGAAAAAAACATTTTGTACTTACAGAATTAAAAGGAGAAGAATCTACATCATGTGAGGTTAGATGACTTGATTCACTGACGTCTGTGATGGGTGTGTTATGGAGATGAGCTGAGAAGAAAGAGCCTGCTTTTTCTTCTGTTGAACTATTCACAGGAAACCACCCATGTCTGTGTTTTTCAGAAAACATGAAGATATCTCCAGCTAGTGGAATAGCAGCCTCTTTTCAACTGCCTTTGACTTTTCTTTCTGCTGCTTTTGAAATGACTCTAAAAAAGTGAAAGATTAAAGGAAAGCAGTCTGCCAAATACCTGAAAGAAACCCGTTTTTGGAGCTGAGCTTATAAATGTAAGCTTATAAACAAGAACTCAGGCTCCAACAGAAAAAGAAAGGATAAAAGGGCCAAGGAATTCCTCTGTCCTCTGTACTCAGAGAATGTTGCTTCTTTGTTAAAGGGAAAAAAATGAATAGAATGAACAGCTCTTGGCCCCAGCTTGTGCCAGGATGGTGTTGAGGAGGAAGATGAACTTTCAGACGTGTGTGAAGGGTAGCATTATTTTCCCCATTATCATTTTAGACTGTGTGAATTCACTCTTCGCAGGGGCCACCCTGCACCATTGCAAGGGCAAGGCTGCAGGAGAAGAGGGAAGTCACATGCTTGGGCTTTTTTTGTAATTGTTCATGGGTTCGTAGTCAAGCTAATTTTGAGGCTAAGAAAGACGTTTCCCAATGGATCTATGCTGCCAGCTGATGTGTTGCTTTCCCCTTTAAACCTGACACAGCGATACTCTTGCCTTTATTTTTCAGTGTTCTTTTCAGTTGAACCCTTCATGCAGAGTATGTGGCTTTTTATGGGTGTCTAGTCTCTCTCAGCATTCAGCCAAAGTTTCAATATTGTTTAAAAAGACATGAATACAGGGCATCTTGGCATGATGAAAGAAATTCTGAACAATTATAGCTCCCTTTCTGAAGTTTCTGCTTTGAGAAGACTATTTCATATCTCCCCTTAGTGCCTTCATATTGTCAGTCCAAACCTTGGAGCATCTTCCTTGAATAAGTCTGAATTCTTTTGCTCTACCTATCTTCAGTACTTTATGTTGGTTCTCACGGATGATTAGGTTCCACTTAAATATATTTTTTCATATGCTGTGCTCCTCCTAGCATGGTAGAAATTGTTGGAAAACTATTTTTTGAACCATTAGGAAGGCTTTCTCTTATTTTGATATTCATCACTGCTTTTATTATTACCACAATAGCAAAGTGTGATCTTGCCCAAAAGGGAGATCATTATTTTACGTTCATAAATTTAGAAATACCTGTCATGCAAAATGCTGAAGGCATTCTTTAATTATTATTGTTTCTTTCCGATAAGCAAGAAAGGTACATCATATGATTCATTCCTGTGTCTAAGCCACATGAACATTTTAATTATGATAAAAAAAGGATATAATTTAAATTAGTGGGTACCTGGCATAATTCAAGTTTTGTAAGAATGAGTATCCTCTGGCAATGCAACTGTCATAACAATTTACATTTCTATTGCTCTTCTTGTGATTAATATCTTTAAATGAGAAGCAGTGGGAAACAATGACAACAAACTCTTGAGAAGGAGGAGCAATTTAAAAGTTATACTTCCACTATGACTATTTTTAAACTTAACGATGAACTATAGAATGGTTAGGGAGAGTATTGAAAGGTACTTTTTAGTGCTCTGACTGAAGGCTTGTGAAGAGAGGGACTCATGGTTTATGAATAAGTAGAAGAATAAAGGGGATCTGGTTGCAAAAGGCTAATGATAGGGAGGAGACCTGTAAGCACGGAAAACATTGCTGCCATAAAACAGTGCATGGAAGCTAGATAAGGAAGGAGGAAATGAGGACCATAGATTATAGTTGCAAACTCTCCTCAAATACCTCTTCAGATCACTAGCAATTCTCACAGTGCACACAAATATGAAGGTATTTTGCTCGTTGTGGTAAACTCCCAAGAATGATTTGATGAGACCTAGGCTATATGTCAAGCACTTTTAATGAGCACTCTTAAATGACTGGTTTGGCATGTTGAGTAGAAACAAAGAATTTTTTTAGAAGCAGATTGAATATCTTTTCAATAAATTCACCTTTATTTTCAGGGTTTTGAATATTAAGCTCAGAGCATCAATTGTTAACATCAGTCACAATCATTACAAATTTCTCCAACTCTTTCTTGCATTCTTAACATGGATTTCAGGAAAATTTTAGTGGTAGTAGTTGCATAACACTAGTTCCAACCCTGTGTCATGGCTCAAAAATACATCAGAGTCTAGAAGAGATGAGTGAAAGGAAAAGCTGCTGTGTTGTGTTTTAGAAGCAGCGTCTTAGGAAGTGGCAAGAGCTGAAAGAGGTGGCAAGAGTTGAGGCAGGTGGTACAGGTTAATGGTGTTAAATGTTTAATTTTGTGTAGGAAGAGCAAGTGTACAATGGAAAGTACTAACTTGTCTGCTCTCACCTCTTTGATGTTTCAGTAAAGAGATCATGAACTATTCCCACCTCATTCATATCTATTTTACATTCATCTAACCTGTCATATGGACAGAAGAGTGAATGAAGTAAGCATTTCTTTTTCTTTGTTTTTGATGAGTAGAGATTATTACTTGCTGCTTGACAGTCAAATTGTGAGTTGAAACTTATAGGTTTTGGATTCTTTGAGTTATTTAACTAGCTTACTTGTTTATTCAGCTGTTGGAGATCACCTTGTTACTAAGTGCATTAAAATTGTTAATTTATATCTTAGAAAATAAAAATAACCAAACTCTAAAAGAGATCAGTATATTCATAAAGATTTCTTTTTTGAAAGCCAACTATAGGTGCTCCTTGATGTGAGATTGGATTGGATAAACTCATTGTAAGCTGAAAATTTTCTAAGTTGCAAATGCACTTAATACACCTAAGCGACTGAACATTATAACTCAGCCTAGCCTATCTTACATATGCTCAGAACACTTAGATTAGCCTACAGTCAGCTAAATCATCTAACACAAAGCCTATTTTATAATAGACATATAAAAATTTTGAATCAAAATTTAAAGTATAGTTTCTACTGAATGCATATTGCATTTGCAACATTGTAAAGTTGAAAAATTATGCCAAACTATTATAACATGGGGATCATCTATATAAGACTATTTTTAAAGTTATACTTTTGTGAAAAGTCTTTTAGTCTTGAAGATAGCACATCTAATGCAACATATTTTAATTATTATGAAGTGGGGTGACTATTTGTGTATGCATAAATCCTGGTTATATTCTTCAACTGGTCATAAGATGCTATTGACTCTATCCCCAGCTTGACTTCCTGTTAAATAAAAGTATTTGTATTAAATTAGTATACAGAATATGGTAGTCCAAATATTTTTTAGATTATAATATCCCAAATATTTATAAAAGATTGGTTGTAAGAAAATTGTTCTAAAAGTTGTCTAGAGAATAATTGTCAGAAGAATATTTGTGGAAGGTTGTCTGCACAATTCTCTATCGTATTTTATATGTATATATAAAATATAAGTTTATATAATGTGTGTGTTTATGTATGTGTGTTTATGTGTTTGTGTGTGCGTATGTGTGTATGTGTTGTCTATAGCTTTAGAACAAACTAGGTTCCCTGAATCATGGTATACCCACAAAGAATAAAAATAAAAGGTAAGAGTTAGGGTGTTTGTATTAGTCCATTCTCACACTGCTATAAAGAAACACCTGAGACTGGGTAATTTACTAAGAAAAGAGGTTTAATTGATTTAAAGTTCCGCAAGGCCTCAGGAAACTTACAATTGCAGGAAACTTAAAATTATGGTGGAAGGAAGCAGACACGTCTTACGTGGTGGCAGGCGAGAGAGAGCATATGTCAACCCAGGAAAAACTGCCATTTACAATACCATCAGATCTTGTGAGAATTCACTATCATGAGAACAGCATGGGGAAAATCGCCCCCATAATCCGATCACTTCCCACCAGGTCTCTCCCTAAACACCTGGGAATTACAATGCAAGACGAGGTTTGGGCAGGGACACA
This sequence comes from Papio anubis, assembly GCF_008728515.1. Taxonomy (NCBI): domain Eukaryota; kingdom Metazoa; phylum Chordata; class Mammalia; order Primates; family Cercopithecidae; genus Papio; species Papio anubis. Next base: position 35,974,946 of record NC_044989.1, on the reverse strand, counting down.
AAGCCTAACCATATCAGTGTTTGAAAAATTTTCAGGGTTAATTTATTTGTGAAATACTGGGTTTCAACAATGTTTTCTAAATCTTCAAAAGGAGAAAGCTGTTGCTGTTCTAGCTACTTTAAATTTCAATCTTAGTGTAATTTAGGATATTAAATCATTATAGTCTTGGGACACAATGTTTTGGCTTTCATTGAGTTGTAGTTTTGTGAGTCATTGTCCTTCATCATGGAACTTCCTAGACTAGACCTCTGAAACATTGCTAAGTGGTACTTCAGGAATGTTGAAAAGTTGATTTATTACAGTCAAACTTTCCCCCTTTATAAGGTCCCATGGGACAAAATTCCCTCAGGCCTCACTGTCAAGAGCAGATTTTCTTCTTTAAAGAAAGGTTATTACTATTCATTACTATTTTAAATTCTTAGGAGACTGATAAACTGAATGTTTGAATATACTTTTCACTTTATGCTATCAGCAAGTTCAGAGTCAAATTTGCCACTTATCTCTAAAAAAGCTTCTCGACCTTTAGTATACTTTGGTATACTCCTAACTTTATTTTATTTTCCCTCATTTTACTTCAGCATCTCCCAATCTTCACCAAGTTTTTAAAACTAGTTTTATTGCATCAGTCTGTTTAGAGTGATTGATATCTTTTTGGAATGAGATGGAGACAGATTCTATGCCTTTTCTTATCAACTACTCAATTATAAGCTTTCCCATGACAGCATTCATGTCTTAATCGTGTGTTATTTCTGTCACAGATAAATAACACTATCTTGTTCATAGTACATGTTTTATTCATTTGTTTACCTGTTACATCTTAATCACCACATAGACCCTGGAGAAACAGTACAATGCAGAGTGTGTCCTAAGGAACTTACAGGATGGAGTTGCTATTTACGAAGATGAGGAAGACTGCAGGAGCCCGAGTTTGTGCTGAGGATGGGAAATGAGAAGATCAAATTTGGACAAGTCAAGTTTGAGATGAACACATTTGCAATTACATTTTCCTAAGAACGCTTCTAGTCCTTCTTATAAGCAATGACTCACATTTAAGAAAAACAGTGGCATAGATTTTGGCCATCGCCCATGCTCTTTTCCCTCTTTCTCTGCACAATCAAGCAGCATCTAGTTCTTCGGGGCACACCAAATACATCAGGTCCTCTGAATCCAGGTCTCAGAGCTTGATTACTAAAAAGATAAATGAATTTGCAGTGACGATGGGATGGGTTCTTGACCTTTCGTGGTCTAGAATCAAGAGAAAGATCTGAGGATTCCAAGCCGAGATCAACGATCACCACAACATGTTTAGCAGAACTCCAGGACTCAGCATGCTCTGCTAGTCCTTACTCATAAAGCACTCACAGGTCTTCCCCACATTTTCTACCCCCAGGGAAGGACAGAATCAGACCACTGAGGCACTGACCTCAGGGTTAAAAGCTTAAGGAGGCACTTGTCAATCTTAGCAACCAAGATCAGTATTATTTTAGTGCAATGTTTTTAAAAATCAGAATTATTGCAAAAATCTATGGATTAATAACAGTGCCATGCCCATGCCCATTGGAGTCTGGGACAAAAGGAAAACATTAGTAATACTGATTCTACTTTTACTTAAAATTCTGATAAGTTTTTTTTTTTTTTTTTTTTTTCAGAAACTCATGGCTTGCTCATGGTCATTTGTTTATCATGGATTTTAAATGTTGGCACTACTTTAAATATTACCACTGAAGTCAGTGCCTTACTCCCCCCAACCCAAATCCCAGACATGTCTAGATTGATCCATTTTTTTCTTTTATCTCTGTTTGTGTCCATTGCCACGGGACTATCAGGTTTCATACCCTGAGCTGTCAAACTCAAGGTTTCTCCCTTTGTCTCACTCCATCCCACTGTTACCTTTCACCTTGCCTTCCAGAATTCTTATAAGACCTTCTAAGAGTTATATTGAGTTTATCTCTTATATCTTCAAGTTCATTTCTGACTGCTTTCTTCACTTTTTCCATAGTTTTACTGTTTTCCCTGTTGTCCTCTCTAGTGATGGCTGTTTTCTTTCTTTCTTTCTTTTTTTTTTTTTTTTTTTTGGAGACAGTCTCCGCTCTGTCGCCCAGGCTGGAGTGCAGGGGCATGATCTCTGCTTACTACAAGCTTCGCCTCCTGGGTTCATGCTATTCTCCTGACTCAGGTGATGGCTGTTTTCTTTCTCCCACATCTTATAAAACTGGCCTTGGGATGGGGTAGATGCAAAGGCCCGCTATAGCTGCGTCCAGGCCCCCTTTCCTCCCTTCTCTCTGTAATCTCTCAATTTTTAATATCATGTGATATAAATATACCATAAACCACACCTTTTTTTTTGTAGTTACCCACTGACCCCAATATTTGTCCTACTCAGTTATGGTCCTTGCTGATTTCAATACTCATTTCACTAAACCTTCAAATAACCTAGTCACAAAATTATTTGCCTAACTTTGCTCCCATGATGACATCCTTCACTTTAGCACAGTCGTTCACTTCTGTGACCATAACATAGTTCGCATCATTACCAAAAGGCAACACATTTATAGCCTTAATTTTAAGCATCTGCTTATCAAACATCTCTACATATGGCTGGGTGTGATGGCTTGCACCTGTAATTCTAGCATTTTGAGAGGCCAAGGTGTGAGGGTTGCTGAAGCCCGGAAGTTCGAGAACAGCCTAACCAACAGAGTGACACTCTGTCTCTACAAAAAGTAAAAACTCCTAGGCATGGTGGCACATGCCTGTAGTTCAAGCTACTTATGAGGGTGAGGCAGGAGGATCATTTGAGCCCAGGAGGTCTAGTCTGCAGTAAGCCATGATCGTGCCACTGTCTTCACTCCAGCCTGGCGACTGAGCAAGACTGTCTCAAAAGCAAAAAGAAAAATATCTGTCCATGTCTTTTCATCTCATATTTCCTAGTATCTCCAATTCAACAAGTCTTTGAGCACATTGGTATAATCTATGGATTCTGCCACTTTTTTACCCTCGTTCACCATCCTCTCACATCTGTAGATGCTTTCTTACTCAGGTTAGATTCTGTCATGTGGCATCAAATATTTCCTTTTACACATATTCTCCACTTTCTTACTCATCTCATCTTATACTTTCCAGGAAACATGTTTAAATATGACTCTCCACCTTCACTGTCCCTGCACCTACACAGAAAATGCAGTTGGAGCAACATATGTAAAACCATGCTGACTGGTCTCACTTTACATTTATGACCTTTAATCTCGAGGGAGCCCTCAGTACTTCAGAGCCATTCTCTTCTTTTGCCCTGGTTTATTGACTATCACTCTCATATACAAGTGTTCAATACTTCTCTCTTTTCTAAACTTCTAGTTCTTCCATCCTCATCCTTAACCAATTATCTCTCCCTCTACTACACTGAGAAAATAATGAAAATTTGCAAACAATGTCTATAAGCTCTCATCACTGCATCTATCTATAATACCTATATCTGCACCCATATATTATGCTTTTTACCTCCATGGTTGGACCAACTGTGCATCTAGTAAGGATGAAATGTCCATTTGTGTAATTGATCTACTCTCCTCACACCTCCCTGGCTGAAGACATCCATCTAAATATTTTCTTCCTGCTCTCCTGATACAAAAGTTTTCCTCTTTCTACTAGATTGTACTAGTTGATTTATAAATCTTTGCAATTTCTCCCATCTTTAAACAAACAAAATGAAAAACAAAATGCCCTGCATTCTCTCCTGGTGACTTTTCATTTCTTTGTCACCTTTTAGAGAATAATAGTTGAATCATTGTCCATACCTGCTGCCTCTGATTATGTCCAGCTTTTGTCTGGAACACTCCTCGGTCAAAGTTTTCTTCCACCTACTACTTTATCAAAGCTGTTCTTTTTGAGGAACCAAATCCCTTTTATTTATTAAACTGAATAATCAGTTCCAAGTCTTGATTTTTCTTGACACATCAGCTGCACTTGACCCAAATGTCAACCTTCTTCCTTGATGTATCTTTCACACTTTGTTTCTGGACAACCACACACTTCGGGTCACTCTTAACTCACTGAATTACCCTTTACTTCTTCTTACCTATCCTCTCAAACTCTAAATATTGGAATACTGAGTTGGAATATTCAGTCCTCAGAACTCTACTCTTCTTTTTCATACACTCCCTTGGTAATACCATCCAGCCTCATGGTTTTAATTAACATCCTTAAATAGTAGAATCCCCAAATTTATCTTTAGCCCATTCGATTATCTGATAAGCATCTGAAACTTTGTGTCCTAAAGTAAAATTTTGATTTACCATCTTTGATGGTTAGTTTTATATGTCAACTTGACTGGGCCATGAACCACTTGACAGTTGGTTAAATATTATTTTTGCTTGTGTTTGGGGGGTGTTTCTGAAAGAGATTAGCATCTGAACTGGGAGGCAAAGTAAAACAATGATCTTTCCAAATGTGGGTGGTGGCCTTCATCCAATCTGTTGAGCAACTAAATAGAACAAAAATGCAGAAAAAGATTGCATTGGCCCTCTGCCTAAATCCGTGAGCTGAGACATCAATCTTCTCCTCCCCTCAACACTTGTAGTTCTCAGGCCTTCAGACCCAGACAGGAATCTCCACCATTGGCTCTCTAGCTCTCAGGCCTTTCAACAACACCATTGGCTTTCCTGGGTTTCCGGCTTGCAGACACCAGATGGTGGGACTTGTTGCCCTTCATAATTGCTTGAGCAAATGCCTTATAATAAATCTCTGCATATACCTATATCTATATTCTATTGATTTGGTTTCTCTGGAGAACCCTGAATAATACACATCTGCTCACCCCCCTCCAAATGGAATTGTTTTAGTCCTCTCCATCTTAGTGAATGACTAATTTACCCTCTAAATTCTCAAATCTAAAAACCTTGACCATATCTATGATCAAATCCTACCTTAAAATACATTCTAAATCTAAGGATTCTTCATCATTTCCATTGATTTTAGTTTGGCCCAAATCAATATTCTCTCTTGGCTGGAAATTCTCAAGTAATTGTTTTGTTTTCTCCTCTTTCCTTCCTACAGTCTAATTCAACATAGCAGCCAAAATTATCCCTTCAAAATACAATATCAGATGATACCACATGTCTGTTCTAAATATTTCTTGGCTTCCATCCCCCTCAGAATAAAGCTCGGGTACTTAAAATGGCATATAGGAGCCTACATGGTTCACCCTCCCACAACATCCCTGGCCTCGCCTTCCACTACTGTCTCTCTAGCTCATTCATCCAGACACACTGCCTTCTTTTCCATCCATTGAACACATCAGTCATGCTTACATAGTCTCAAGCCCCTTGTCCTTGTTTTACCCTGTTTGGAAGGTTCTTTTTTTAAAGAAATTAACATGGCTTATTTCCTCAATATCTTCCAGTGTTGTCTTCTAAGTAGCACTTTTCCTGACTACCTTATTTTAAATGATCTTGACCCAGATTTCCCTCTTCCCCTTTTTTGCTTTATTTTTCTTAAAACCAGTCATCATGATTTGATCTATTATGTTATTAATTGTTTATTACCTATTTGTTTCCTTGCTTTCCCTAAACACAAACACTAGACAACAAAATCTACGAAGGCAGAGATTTGGGTCTCTTTTTTTCACTGCTAAAATCCAACATCATGAATAATCCTGGGAAGTACGTTCAATAAGTATTTTTTCAATGACTTGGTCAATAGATATATTTATGTGTGGTTTATTTAGATTTAACACATTCATTTCCCTTTGTTCATTGGTCAACTTACTAGTTCATGGCACCAAAATATGAGATGAGAAGAAAGGCATATTTTTCTACTGTCAACAGTCTGGTGGGAAAGAACCCTGAGCAAATGTATTACTTATATCTTTTATGTAAAAATATAATTAATAATATTAAATAACCATAGCTGCAGTGGTTTATCTCCTAATGACTACTAATACTTTAAAGTTGATGACATTTTCATATATGCAAATCACCTACATTGAATATTCTAGATGACTTTAGTCAAATGCCTTCAGAGTTCAAGAAAAAGGCATACATTTGTGAGAGGGGCTATTAAAAAAAACAGGAAATGCTTTCCCCATCTGAAGTAGACATCCCCTACTCAGACTCAGCCTATAATTGCTATGTTTTTATGTAAGTTAAATATTACCAGATCCTCAGGGTTTAAATTGGAAATTTGTATTTCTATCTGAAATCTCACCATGTTCAAAAGTAGGCAATAAATTACAAACACGAACAAAAACATTGGAGCACACCAAGGACCTCCTCAAGTTGCATTTGCCTCCTGGGTCTCCTGCTTGAAACCTTTACTTTTGGTCCTTGTGTGTTCATCTGGACAAGCCCAACCACTGCTAAGGTTTAATGCCTATTGTTAGTGTATGGACAGAAAGCCCTCTGACTCCTTGATCATGGCTTATAGTGTTTTCAGTTTCTGGGCAAATGGGGTCGGAATTTGACAGGCTCTTTATTCCAGATTGTTATAGTGCTTCTAAGGTTTATAAAGAATATCTTCTCTAGATAAAGTCTGCATTTTCAATTTTGAGATGGGACTTTACAGGGTATTGTACTTTATAAATTTGTCCCATTATGTTGTGCTCTGTTCTTATCAACATAATTCTAGAACACTCATTCACTTGTCCATTAAAAAGGTATTTAGTGAGGGTCTATTATATGCTATGCACTGTGGTGGGTGTTTCTATGTGCTTGCTCAATGACAGATGATATTTGTTAAGACAGGGAATCAATATGTATTCTCTTTTCCCTTAGTAATAGCACCAGGTTAATTTGGGATGGCAATGTATCTAGCTAAAGATGACATTTCCCCTCTTGATTACAGATTGTTACAGCCGTGCAACTAATCCTGCCTAGCGAGGTTCTTATGAGTTGACTTGTGTTCCTCAAAAGAATATGCTGAATTCCTTAACTCTAGTACTTTGGAATGTGACCTTGTTTGGAAATAAGGTCTTTGCAGTTGTAATAAAATAAGGTCACTTTGGAGTGCAGGAGCTCAATCCAATGGCTGCTGTTTTTATAACAAGAGGAGATGAGACACAGAAAATGCCATGTGAAGACACAAAGGAAGAACACTATGTAATGACAGAGGCAGTGATCTTCGTGATGCAGCTGCAAGGAAGGAACGTAGAGCATTGAGTTGCTGACAGTGGCCCTCGAAGGAGGAAAGGAGGGATTCCACCCAGGATCTCAGAGGGAGCATAGCTCTGCTGACACCTTGATTTTGAACTTCCAGCCTCTATCACTGTGGGAAAATAGACTTCTGTTATTTTTAAAAAACCAGTTTTTACATGTTATTACAGAAGCCTTAGGGACCTAATACAGAGGTATAAGAAAAAGTTTTCAGGAGGAATTTCTGGGAATACTTCTTTATATGAGCCTTACATTTAACTGGAAATCTGACCATGTTAATCTGTGTTCCTGCTAGCAAGTTAAACAACGTGGCATATTTGAGGATGGGATCCACATGCTAGGGATGGTAGAGAACTGTGGAAGAAGCTGGGTAGATGGGTCGTGTTGTAAAGCTGCTATACTAGTCCTGGAAGCCCTACCTCTGGCCTTGTTTAATATGATATTTAGATAAACCTCTGTCTTATGTAAGCGTAGCATTTGCATTTGTTGGTTTTCTCTCTCTCTCTCTCTCTCTCTTCTTTCTTTCTTTTCAGTCTTGCACCCAGGCTAGAGTGCAGTGGCAAGATCTCAGCTCACTGCAACCTCCATCTCTGGGGCTCAAGCAATTCTCCTGCTTCAGCCTCCCAAGTATCTGGGATTACAGGTGCCCACCACTGCACCTGGCTAATTTTTGTAGTGTTAGTAGCGGTAGGGTTTTGCCGTATTGGCCAGGCTGGTCTTGAACTCCTGACCTTAAGTGATCTGCCTGCTTCAGACTCCCAAAGTGCTGGGATTACAGGCGTGAGCCACTGTACCTGGCCCAGATTTCTTGTTATATGCAACCAAACCTAATTCCAACTCATATACTGGATGTGACTTATAGACATATATCATTATACACAGATGTGAGTATAGTGGAGAGCAGTGTTGGGGAGGCAGGCAGGGAAATTCAGGAAATGCATCATGGAGGGGGAAATTTGTGAGCTGGGGAAGGAAGGTAAAAGAAAAAAAAACTGACACAGACAACACTTCTGACACCAAATGTGTTGGTTCCCTGCTCCTCCCACCCCCCCTCCCGCCCCCCGCCAACCAATCAATTCAACTCTCGGTGAATAGTGAGTGAATGTGCTACCATTCAACTTAATTCTGGCCCTAACTGCTCAGCGTTAATTCAGACTCCACAGGTTAAGGCTCAGTCCCACAAAACTGCCCCATTTAGATTCCAGTCTGGCCTCTGGAACTTCGGATCTACCAGCTTCAATCGGGGGTCCCAAGACTGCCTCCTTTGATTTGATCATTTGCTATCGTGGCTCAAAAAACTCAGGGAATCACTTACTTCTATTTACTGGTTTGGTATAAAGGATATTACAAAGGATAAGGAGAAACAACCAGATGAAGAGGTACATAGGGCAAGGTATGGGGCAGGGGCAAGGGCAGGGGCAGGGAGTGTCCATGCCCTCCAGGCACATCACCTTCCCAGAACCTCCATGTGTTCATCAACCCAGAAGCTCTCTGTACCCCTTTTTAAAAAAGTTTTTATGAAGGCTTTATTACATCGCTATGCTTCATTAAATCGTTGGGCGCTGATGATTAAAGTCAATCTCTAACTCCTCTCTACCTCCCCAAGAGGGAAGGTGGGGCTGAAAATTTCGACCCTGAAATCACATGGTTGGTTCTTCTGACAACCTGCTTCCATCCTCCTATAGTCATCTCATTAGGATAAACTCGGGTATGGTAGAAAGGGGCTTATAGTGCTCCTCTCATCCCTATCATTCAGGAAGTTACAAGGGTTTTAAGAGCAGAGACATAATCCTGTGCCAGGAACTGGGGATAAAGGTCAAAAACGTATTTATTATTATGTCATAAGGTCACAGAAGGAAGAAATGGAATTGAGAAGGCACCAAAAATTAAGGTCATTTCTATTATATAATTTTCTGATGGCTTTACTGATATCAACTATCACGGTGACACCAAAAACTACCTCATATTCATACTGGCCATTATGTGCAAATGCCTGCTTTGGAGAGTTGATTCCTAAAAAACAGTGAAATGTTAGAAAAACAGATTTTCTTAGGTTCAGCAAGTCTAGGCTGAAGTGTTTCCTCCCTGGTCCTCGTTAACTGTGATTTATGACTTGTTATCTAATATATCTCACCCTCAATTTTCTCATCTATAAATTGGAATAAAAACATTTGACCTACAGACTCTTATGAGAAATAAATGAGATACATGTAGAAGTATCTAATGGAAAATACATGAGAAATTCATCTAGAATTAAATGAGGTTTAAATGAGACATGACAAACAAATGTAGACATTACAGGTAAAAGTGCCTTAACACCTGATTATGTATTAGATATTCGATAAATGTTATTTCTCCTCCATTCTTCTTGTGGGGAGGGAAAGGCAATTCTTAATGCAATTTTTTAATGCTTTGCTGTGTGTAGCATATAATGTTGCAATATACTAAAAAGCCAAACTAGTGTGTTTAAAATATAGCTTCAGAGCAGATAATATTTGCTAAAAGGGGTTGATAGGCATATTTAGAGCTTCTGGGGCCTGCTCAGTTCAATCAGCTTAAGAGTATATTTATCTCTCAGGTATTAAAAGGAAAATTTTAATACCTGAAGAACTTCTTTAAAATACCCTGGGAGATATAAAATACATGTGGGAAAAAGCTATATCCATAACTGTAGCCAACTGTGTTATTTTTCACTTACATCTTGTTATAGAATAGTGTTTTCTAAACATAGTGTGGCTCCCAATGGAAAAAATATAGATACTCTTAAGCTTAGCTTGACCATTTGGTTAATATGATTAGGAAATAGGATATCTCTAAAATATTATATTGCTTACTTTTAGTAACATTTTCTTTCTTCGAATGTAGCTTAGGACCTGGGAGTAATTAGGGAATCCTCACACTGTATCATGTCTCTCCATTTCATTTAGAAGCTTCATCGTCTTTCCTACCCCAGTCTCAGATTTTTCTACATTTTGAGCATAATTCTTTTCTTGGATTGGAACTATCTAATTTGTGACTTGAGTAACGCAGAGTAACATTTTATCTTTGATTAATGACCTTCAAAGCTTTCCTAGTTATCTTCTCTAGATCCCAGTTAAAGGTGCCCAAATAAACTGCCACATGGTTCTGATTTTGCACCCACTTGTTTATTTCTGTGACAATTTCCTCTATTCCCTTTGACTTGAGCCACCTTTACTTAAAGCGCTTGCCCCACTCTAGGTTTGCAGAAATAACTTAGCTCCCAATGGGAAAAATAGAGATTCTTCTTGGAGACCTGTCTTATTCTGACTGTTAAGATGGTTTTAATAATCAGGCCATGTGCTACACTTAACTAGATTTCCTATTCATTTTATTAGGCGTGAGTGCATTTCTTGGTTTTCTTCTTTAGATCTTCATAAAGTCTCTTTTATTCTGTGCATTTCACATGGGAAGTGGCTTTCCAACTTTGTATCCCCATGCACTTCTTTTGTGTTTGATCTACCTGACTCTGACTTCTGATCTATATTTCTTTTAGTGCTAATGTAAGGGCCTGCCTTTTGCTCACCGTGAATATACTTGAAATCAGCTACTTGTAACTAGCCATGGCTGATGGTATGCACTTAACCTTGCTTGAATGAGGAAGAGGAAGACTGCTCCAAGTAAATCTTCCTCCTGCCAGATTCTGGCCACTTCTGATTTAATCCACACTCTTGACTGAACCCCTGCTCTGACTTTTTTGACTTAACTGATTTTCTTATGTTGGATTCTTCAACTTTCATGCCTGTACTCGTAAGAATAGATAATGAGCTTGAATAATTATATTGTTTGTTTTATGTGCATATAGGAACAAAAGATTAAAAATGTTAAAGTGTAGCTAAGCAGTGTCTAAATGTGGCCTTTGAGAAAGCTGTAATGCAAGTCAAGTGTCTTCTTTTTTTTATATATATACTTTATGTTCTAGGGTACATGTGCACAACGTGCAGGTTTGTTACATACATATACATGTGCCATGTTGGTGGGCTGCACCCATTAACTCGTCATTTACATTAGATATATCTCCTAATGCTATCCCTCCTCCTCCCCCCACCCCACAACAGGCCCCGGTGTGTGATGTTCCCCTTCTTGTGTCCAAGTGTTCTCATTGTTCAATTCCCACCTATGAGTGAGAACATGCAGTGTTTGGTTTTCTGTTCTTGCGATAGTTTGCTGAGAATGATGGTTTCCAGCTGCATCCATGTTCCTATGAGTGCCCTTCCATCTCCTCCTGAGGTGGTCCTTCTCTTTCTCTCCCTCTGCTCTCTAAACCATTCTGTAATCTCTAACTGCCCCAGGTCGTCCCAGTTGGAAGTTGAGGGGAAAACTTTTCTATACTGAGCTGTTAATGATAACCTGTTAATTCTCCTGGGATATTTGCAGGATGAAAGAGCACTACAGAAAGGATTCTTGAGAAATGTTCAGGTTGCACCTTCTACTGCATTACTTTACAGAAAAATATCTCCCATATGGTTTGATTCAAATGACTATATTGATTAACCAAAAGTTAGGAGGATAAACATATGGTTATTAACCTTTTTACTTTAAAAAGAAATGACACACAAAAATGGATCATGCATCACCATCATTTTATAAATGAAAGAAAATCTTAAGAAAAAAGAGACGACATAATCTCAGAGTAAAGGACAGTGTTTTTGATGAAAGAACATACATTGTTAATTCCCAATGCCGAACACTTACATGAAATTTTGTTTTGTATGTGTTTTTGTGCTATAAGTATTTTAAGTTGATATATTTAATAGTAACATAAATAAAAAGAAGGAATAAAGGAAAGAAGAAAGGAAGGAAGGAAAAAAAGAAATAAAGTAAAGAAGTGTGAAAGGAAAATAAATATTGGGGCTCCCAAATCACAAAGCTAAAGGGAAAGTCAAGCGGGGAACTGCTTAGGGCCAACCTGCCTTCCATTCTATTGAAGGTCACCCCTGTGTTCACTGAGATAAATGCATATCTGGTTGCCTCCTTTGGAGAGGCTAATCAGAAACTCAAAAGACTGCAACCGTTTTTCTCTTACCTACCTATGACCTCCAAGCCCCCTCCCTGCTTCAAGTCTTCCCGCCTTTGCTTTGAGTTGTCTTGCCTTTCCAGACAGAACCAATGTTTATCTTACATATGTTGATTGATGTCTCATGTCTCCCTAAAATGTGTAAAACCAAACTGTGCTCTCACTACCTTGGGCACATGTCATTAGAACCTCCTGAGGCTGTGTCATGGGTACGAGTCCTCAATCTTGGCAAAATAAACTTTCTAAATTAACTGAGACCTGTCTCAGATTTTTGGGATTCACAGAAGAAAGAAAGAAAAGAAAGTGAAAACCAAATGTTCAGTTTTCTCCAGGACACTAATTTTTAAAGTCACATACATTGTTGAAAATCTAATTGCAGGTGGGTCTATTTATGATAACGTAGGGGCCAAGGGCCCTCTGAAAGTTTGCTGGAAAAAAGAATCGACTCACAAATGCAAATAAATACGAGAAAAGGCATACACATTTATTTCATTCTGGGATCCTTCAGAATGAAGACTCAAACCTCCAATAGGGTACAGAAAGAATGTGGGCTCAGAGTGTAGCAGGACAAGCCACAGACAAAACTCCTCAGACACCGAAATAAAGAAGGAAAGAGTTTATTCGGCCGGGGGCATCGGCAAGACTTCCGTCTCAAGAGCCGAGCTCCCCGAGTGAGCAATTCCTGTCCCTTTTAAGGGCTCACAACTCTAAGGGGGTGCGTGTGAGAGGGTCGTGATTGATTGAGCAAGCAGGAGGTACATGACTGGGGGCTGTGTGCATCGGTAATTAGATCGGAACAAAACAAGATAGGGATTTTCACAGTACATTTCTATACAATGTCTGTAATCTATAGATAACAGAACCAATTAGGTCAGGGGTCGATCTTTAACTACCAGGCCCAGGGCGCAGCACTGGGCTGTCTGCCTGTGGATTTCATTTCTGCCTTTTAGTTTTTACTTCTTTCTTTCGAGGCAGAAATTGGGCATAAGGCAATATGAGGGGTGGTCTCCTCCCTTAAGAGCATGGCCAAAAACAGGTCTTAGTGGCATGACAGGTTACCACAAGTGGCCTTGTTATGTAGACAAAGCCTCACTGGTAATAGCCCTCAGAGATAATAGATGGTAAATGTGTCTTTTCAGACTTCAAAAGGTGTCACTTTCAGTTAATTTCTCCTGGATGTGGGAAAGACCTAGAAAGGGAATGCCTAACCGCATTAATGAAGATTATCTACATATACAAATTTCTCCCACAGAAGACAGTTTTGCAGGACAATTTCGGTCTGCTGGCCCTGTGGCAGCCATCTTAAAATATTTCAAAAAATATACTTTGGGGTAAAATATATTGATGTCCTTCAATAGCAATGGTAAACTTTATCTGAGTCCTGTGCTCCTAGAAAGCAAGGATGGTTGAAAAATTAATCCCCTGCTTTTCTGTTCTGAGAAATGGCTCGGTTGATAACTAAGACCCCTGTGATGACCTAGCATATTGCCAGGTGTTATCTATTTGCACCCTTCTTCAACTACTCTCTTGTTTTATAAAACCCTAGGTTCTCTCTCTCCCGTCTTTGACACATTCCTCATTAATGGATGTTCTCCCCCTAATGCAAGAGCTGAACAAAATAATCTCTTTGTCTGTGTATTTTGTCTTTCACAGTGAAAATACTGAAATTCACTCTCACTCACCCGTTTCTGTTATAATTCAAGTATTCTTTTTGAACCAAGAAAAGTCAAGGAGTAGCTGCTTTGTCTCTTTTCTTCCTGCTGAGAGAGAACAAAAGTTGGCAAGGCGACTGGCTACTGCTGGCTCCCAGTGGCCCTGTAGACAATGGATATTCAGCCAGGGCTGACTGGTTATTTACTCAGTATGGAACAGGCAGGTATTTTGCTGATGAGAATGCCATACATTAGTGTTTTTTTCTTATTTTTCACTCATGGGTTGAGGGAGAAGCTTCTGTAAGCAGAAAAAAAAAAAAAATTGCTCCTTGAGACTTTACATTAGAATTCAGTTTATTAATGTGATAGTTTAAAGCTTAATTTCCTTTAAGCCCTTAAATTCGGCATGTCAATTTTATTATACCATTTATAAATCTAGTAAACTTTAAGGATCACTATGCGGGGGTTAATAACATTGAATAAACTGAAATTGAAATGAGTAAACTTATTTAAATAATCAGTTTCATTTACAATTCTCTATTAAAAAAATTTTAAACCTCTTAAAATATGCGTACATTCTGTCATCTCCTGACTTTACAAAGGCTTCCAAAGTACAAAGTAAATTTAATCATCTATATTTCTAAGTATTGCCAGCATTGAAAAACACTTTTCCACTGTGAATATAGCTTTACTATTCCAGGTAAGTTGTGGTTATCATCCCACAAGAACTGGGATAGCTTCTTGGCCTAAGGTTTTTCACCTTCTACCACTGAGAAAACATATATTCTGGCTTCTTGCTGCTTTTATAACAGCAATTTTTAGTCTAATTGTAACTGAAACACAGATTCAGTTGCTGGCCACTTGCAGAGTTCAATTAACAAGAGTGAAGTCTGGTGTAGAGGAAGTGACTTTTTATTCCAAAGCTAGCTCAGGAGAAGAAGTACAGGCTTTCTGCCTAAATGGTACCACCTTCCCTTTGGAGCAGAAAGCAGGTGCTTTTGAAGGGGGCTTGTCATGAATGGCACACAGGGAAGGAAGTGAGCAGGTGGAGGGTCCCTGTGCTAACTTTGCTGCCTTATCTTCCAGATGGTCAAGCTGGTGACTGCTGTACCTTCGTGGGCAGGACTAGGTCGTAAAAGCAGCTGAAAACTCTCCAGGTGGGAGAGTTTCAGAGAGAGCATACTCTGGGTTGTAGATTGGCTATTGTTTCTTGGGGCAACCACCTGATGAGTGAGAGTTTCATAGCAGACATACTTTGGGTTGTAAACAAACTGTTATCTCTTGAGGCAGTCTCTTGGTGGGAGGGAGTTCTGCTCTGGAGCTTCAAAGCATATAGTCAGACGAATGTACCCTATGGGAGGTGTCTGGTGAAGGGGAGGTAAAAGGTTATAATTTCTAAAGGGCTAAGTAGGAAGTGGGGAACAGGAGGAAAAAGAAAAGGGAAAAGTAGAGAAAATAAAAAACAGTAACTCATTCTTTTTTAGAAAAATGGGGGTACTCAGTTACATAAACTCTTCAAATTCAATTGGTTTCTGTTAGTTTTAAGTTGTAGATTACCATTTTTTTTTCTGATTTGAGTCTGCAAAATCTCAAAGAGCTTGTAGATAACTTCCTTTAACAATCTTTCACTGATTAATTGAATAAGGGATTATTTTTATGTTCTTCCTCTCTGCCTAGCCATCGCTGTTTTGTGGATATTAAAAAGACCTGCAATTACCATTGTCATGCGCGTCCCTGTGAAGAGACCACCAGACAGGCTTTGTGTGAGCCATAAAGCTTTTTAGTCACCTGGGTGCAGGCGGGCTAAGTCTGAAAAGAGAGTCAGCGAAGGGAGATAAGGGTGGGGCCGTTTTATAGGATTTGGGTAGGTAAAGGAAAATTACAGTCAAAGGGGGGTTGTTCTCTGGCGGGCAGAAGTGGGGGTCACAAGGTGCTCAGTGGGGGAGCTTCTTGAGCCAGGATGAGCCAGGAAAAGGACTTTCACAAGGTAATGTCATCACTTAAGGCAAGGACCGGCTATTTCCACTTCTTTTGTGGTGGAATGTCATCAGTTAAGGAGGGGCAGGGCATTTTCATTTCTTTTGTGATTCTTACTTCAGGCCATCTGGGTGTATACGTGCAAGTCACAGGGGATGCTATGGCTTTGCTTGGGCTCAGAGGCCTGACAACCATTATTCACAGTGGCCAAGATCTGGAATCAACCTGAGTGTCCATCAATGGCTGAATCAATGAAGGAAATGTGGTGTGTGTGTGTGTATAGTATTACATACTATATTTATACATATATAAATATATACTATATAAATACATATATAAATATATACTATATAAATACAATAAAAATGCTATATTTATACATATATTTATATGTATATTTATACATTATATTTTATACATTTATATATTTGTTTATACATATATGTATATATATGAATATATACATAAATATATTGTATATTTGTGTACAATACATAAATATATTGTATATTTGTGTATATATTCATATATATACATATATGTATAAACAAATATATAAATGTATAAAATATACAAATGTATATAAATAATGTATATATGTATATAAGTATATAAATGTATATATATAATATGCATACATAAAAATGGAAATATAAATATATAATATGTATATATAATGTACATATAAATGTATATATAAGTATATAAAAATAAATGCATAAAATATATACATATATGTATAAACAAATAAATTTATACATATGTGTATAAATATAGTATTTATATAACTACAAATAAATATATATTTATATGTATAAATATATTGTATATTTATACTATATATGTGTATATATTATATTTATACTATATATACATATATACCATATATGGATAAATATATATGTATATATGTATAAATAGGTATCAATAAATACATATATAAATATCGTATTTTGTATTTATATAGTATATAGTATTTTATACAACAAAATATTATATATATACACAAACACACACATACAATGAAATACTGTTTAGCCTTAAAAAAGAAGATTCTGTTATTTTCAACAACATGGATGAACCCAGAAGACAGTATCTTAAGTGACATAAGCCAAGCACAGAAAGATAAACACTGCATGATCTCACTCAAGTGTGAAATCTATAATAAAAAGTTGAACTTGTAGTAGAAAGTAGAATGGTCACCTCCAAGGGCTGTGGTGGTTGGCAGGGAAAAGTTGGGAGCTGTTGGACAAAGGATATAACATTTCAGCTAGATAGAGAGGAGGAATGAGTTCAAGAGATTTATTGTATAACATGATGACTATAGTTAATAAGAATGTATTTTGTTCTTGACAGTTGCTGAGAGTAGATTTTAAGTGTTCTCACCACAGAAGAAAGGATAGATCTGTGAAATAATGCATATATTAATTAGCTTGATTTAGTGTTTTCATAATGTTGCATATTTCAAAATAAGAACTTGCATGAGATAAATAGATGGAATTTTTATATGCAATTAAAAATAAATTTAAAAAAAGAAAGAGATTTACAATTGGATTCTGTGTATTTCCCATGACTTGGTATGTCTCTAAGATCACAACTTCTAAGATTCCACTAATTACATCAATCCACACGTAATTCTTCATGGACTAGTGTTTGTAACCCACTGGAGAAGACTATCACAGCCTAGCCCAGTGTGGAAACCCAAGAATCGAAGATTCTAAAAGCTAGGGAGAAGATAGAGAAATATATGTTGTAGCCTAAATGCCAATGTAATTTTTGGTGTTATACAATCTACAGCCTCATTTCTTGACCTGTGTAATACCTATTAAAAGGTGCATAACAAAAACTCAGTGAAATCACATGCTTGGAAATCTAGTAACTTTTTAATCAAATAAATTGGCAAATTGTATTAGTACATTTATGTTTATCTTCATTTGGATATAAAATAATTCTTTAAAAATAAACATCTAAATTATATTTGATTTTTAAGAAATTTATTATGAATGACAGATGGAATAGAGAACACTATGCAATAAGAGGAGTCCTTCAAATTTTGTGCATGAGTATATATCACAGAATAAATAGTTTGGGTAATAAACAACCCAGCTCTGCTAAATAGACTATGTGACACAAAATATGCATTGCTTCTGAAGTAAATTAAGTATGACTTAGGAGAATGAGCTAAAGAGACAATTTCTGGGACCGAGGGGCTAGAACCTCTTACAATAAATAAAATATATCCTAACAAGCACTCCTTTTTTTCCCCTTCAGGCCTTTCCTATTAAAGTGATAAATGATTACAAAACAAATATTCAGCTACATAACTAAAGAGAGTGAATAGAACCGAGGAACATTTAGAAAGAGTAATTTTCATTCAAATTTACTTCAAACTTCTGGAAACAAAATTACTTTTGGATAAAGTATGAACTTTTAAATCAGAATAGCAAATGATGAAGAAACCTTTAAATCTGTCTTTTTTTCTTTCTTTCTTTCTTTTTTTTTTTTTGGTGATTGCATCTTTTTGGATCCTCACACTTAATCTCACGAGCGAGCTAGACTTACAGCCACAAATCAAATGTTGAGAAGTCCTTGGCTGTCTGAGTCTGCCTGCCCTTACCCAGCCAGCTGGGCTATAAAGCACCTGGGTTGATTCTATCCTAGAGGGGAGAAGCAAAGTTTCTTCTCCCCTCTAGGATAGTGCAAACCACTATGAGAAATGACTTCACTAGGGAAACTGTTGTGTATCCAAAATTTCTTTGTCTTCCCATTGTCTTTGTGGCATCTGTTCTCTCTCAGCCTCTCACACATTCTCAGTATCTTAATGTTCAGAGTGCAGAATCATGCTTCCTGATCATAGCAGCCGTTTATCAGTCCAATGGTTTATTAATAGGATTATCAACTCCACCATTCACACAATCTTCTTAGTTATCTGTATCACTCCCTCTTTACTCTGCTTTTTAGAAAAAAAATAGGTTTTTGTAAATGTATTTTCTATAAAATCATCAGTGATACTTCAGATTGCTCAAACAAAATACCATAGACTAGGGGTCCTAAATAACACACATTTATTTCTCACAGTCTGGAGACTAGAAAGTTCAAAATAAAGTGCCAGCAGGGTCAGGGTTTAGTAAAGGACCTCTTTTTAGCTTGTGGGTGGCTGCCTTCTTGATGAATTCTCATATGGCAGAATATAATAAATTCTAGTCTCTTCTTCTTGGAAGGACAGTCATCCCATCATAGGAGCTCTCGTCTCTTGACCTCCTCTAAGGCTAACTGCCTCCTGAATATCCCACCTCCAGATATCTCACATTTGGCATTGGAACTTCAGCATATAAATTTTAGGTGGACCCATTCAGTCTGTAGGAATCGGTGAATGAATTAGCCATTTTGTTGTCTTTCCAAGACAATCTATTAAAACTCTGTCCATTAAGTTGTCATTTGAGTATAGCAGGGAGTGGCAGAGAAATGAGTAAGTAACAGGGAGGGGTGGAAAAATTAATAAGTAAAGAAGATATTTTAGCAAGGGCCATATTTTTATTTAGCCCTCTTCATATACATACATATAACCATTCAGGAGACATTCTCCTTTGTCTGGGGCTGGTGCAAAACATGTAAGGTTTGGTCGGAAGCGTGCCTCATATTTTTTGTATTTCATAAACAAAGGGAGAGCTCTACTCTGTCTTTATGCCCAACTACATTTCTAGATAGCTGTCTTAGGGACAAGGTGACTGCCTGCAATAGACTATGCTTCTGCACATTCTAGCTAGAAGTCAGTTATTCTAGTTCTGAAGAGGAAAACACCACCACCTTCTGTGGACATTTCTAAAAGAAGAATGTGGATGCTTTTTTGGTGTTGGCTTAAGGGAATGAAGAAGAGGACCTGGAAAACACAGCTTAAGAAGCCAATGGCAAGACCTAGAACCATCTGAGCAGAGGAGATTAGACTGGTAGGACTCAGCTGTGGGAGAGAGAAGCTGAATAAACAGCTCTGGCAGAGGAGTCCACATCCACAGCACAGAGTAGGCAGGGATCGGAAAACTGGAATAGAGCTGCCAAGCAAGAAAGAGCAGGTGGCAAGACCAAAGTCAGTCTGAGGTTTCAGGGAAGGGGGCTGGAGAATTCATGGGAATCGGAAAAGTAGGGTAACATAAATATAAACCAGAGCTGAGGAGAGAGGCTCATTGAACTGCCTTTCCAGGCTTTCTCATGGGAGGAGGCAATGCCTGGCAGTAGAGGAAAGGGCAGTAGGTGTGTCCAGGCTAAGAGAGGCCCTACAGAGGACAGCAGTTTTCTGTTAGATAAATCCTGATGTTCTGTGTAGCTAAATCAGCTCATATCCCTCCACCTTCCATAGTCACTAGCTGCAGTAGTTAGAGGAATTCTTCAGAGCATTCAGAACAATCAGAACTTTTCATCAGACCAGAGACAGAGGAGAGAAGTGTTCCATAAAACTACCCGTTTCTTTTTTGTTTGTTTGTTTGTTTGTTTTGAGACGGAGTTTCACTCTGTCATCCAGGATGGAGTGCAATGGCATGATCTCGGCTCACTGCAACCTCCACCTCCCGGGTTCAAGCAATTCTCTTGCCTCAGCCTCCTGAGTAGCTGGGATTACAGGTGCGTGCCACCACACCCGGCTAATTTTTGTATTTTTACTACAGATAGTGTTTCACCATGGTGGTCAGGCTGGTCTCGAACTCCTGACCTTGTGATCTGCCTGCCTCGGCCTCCCAACGTGCTGGGATTATAGGCGTGAGCCACCGCGCCTGGCCTGAAACTACCCATTTCTGAGAATCAGGGAATCTCAGAGTGGAAGGAGTCTGTGCCAGTGAGCAAACTTCCTATACTGAGATCTCTCCTTCAGATCACCTGAAAGCTTTCCTTTCCCAAAGGCAAAAGCCCAGAGTCCACTGGAAGAATCCTGAGCCATGTCCCTTTGTCTTCAGTATTGCTTTGTACCCAAGACATCCTAAGGTAGAAGTGAAGTTAGTTTTGACAGTCTTATAATAGGTATATTACTCAGTATAAGGCAGGGAGCCTTCTGCTTACTTCAGCTCCTATGACACGCTACCATATGGCATCATTTCCTAGGGCTGTAGTAACTACCACAAAGTGAGTGGCTTAAAACAGAGATTTGTTGTCTCACCGTTATGGAGGTTAGAAGTTCAAAAATCAAGATCTTGGCAGTGCCATGCTTTAAAACCTGTAGGGGAGTTTTTCCTTGCCTCTTCCTAGCTTCCAGTGGTTTGCCAGGAAACTTTGGTATTCCTTGGCTTGAGATTCATCACTCCAAATGCCTGTCTTCATATGGCGTTCTCCACGTGTGTCTCTGTGTTCACATGGCCGTCTTTTATAATACGCCAGTCATATTGGATTAGGACCCCATTCCACTCCAGTACAACCTCAACTAGGTAGTTTTTAGGTAGTGGGGTTAGAGACTTCAACATATCAATTTGGGGAGATAGAATTCAACCCACTACATCTTACCTGAGGCTGTTCTGGCGAGATGAGATGAGGAAGCACTCTAGTTTCAGCCCTAGTAGCCCCAACACTGCATTTGGGTTATATAAACTGAGGACAGAAGAACTGATTTTATTTTTACAGGATTTGTTTCCAATGTTAACTGAAGTCATTCAGCAATAGTATGACACATAACCCCCTCTTATGGTTGACCCTGGACCCATAGTGAAGGCATATGTCATCAGCTCCTGTGTATTACAGATATTAACAGTACATACTCCTAAGTCTAGGAGAGTTATACTATACTACAAAGAGGAATATGATTTAAGGAAGGTTTTCAGGTTTCTCCAATATGCCGTCTTGAGCAGCTTTATTTCTAGTTTCAGTATAAAAGTATCTAACGTCAATATCAAGAGTTGGCAGTCAAACGGGAGATGGGCAATGGTGGTGTCTGCTTTGGAGTGCATACTTGTGTCCATCCCAAATGCATACGTTGAAGTCCTAATCTCCAATGTGGTGGTATTTAGAGATGGGGCCTTTGGGATATAACTAGATTTAGATGAGGTCATGAGGGATGGCCCTCATGATAAAATAGGACCATATAAGAAGAGACACCAGAGAACTTGCTCTCAGTCTTTCCAATATGTGAGAACATGATGAGAAGGCAGCCATCTGCAAGCCAGGTCAGACTAAAATCTGACCATGCTGGCACCCTGGTCTCAGACTTCCAGCCTCCAGAACTGTGAGAAAATAAGTTTCTGTTGTTTAAACCACCCAGTCCAGTCTACGGTAGTTTGTAATTGTGTTAGGCCACTCTTGCATTGCTATAAAAAAAAGTCTGAGACTGGATAATTTAAAAGAAAAGAGGTTTAATTGGCTCACAGTTCTGCAGGCTGTACAAGAAGCATAGCATTGGCATCTGCTAAGCTTCCGGGATGCCTTAGGAAGTTTTACTCATGGTGGCAGGCAAAGCAGAAGCAGGCATCTCACATAGCAGGAGTAGGAGAAAGAGTGAGTTGGGGAGGTGCCACATACTTCAAACAAACAAATCTCATGAGAACTCACTACCATGAGGACAGCAGCAAGCCATTGATCATCTGCCTCCATGACCTAAACACCTCCCACCAAGCCCTAACTCTGACATTGGGGATTACATTCCAACAAGAGAATTAGGCATGGACAAATATCCGAACTATATTGGCAACCTAGGCAGACTAAGATATGTTCTATTTTCTCATGCTACCTCACAATTTAATTTCTAAGTTTATTTAATGTTCTATATTCTTATGCTACTTCTTTATTTAATGGACACTATTAAAGAAGCTTCTTGTAGGCAATAGACCGCTCTTTCATGCATAATGCATTATAATGCTTTACAGTTAACACATAACCCCCACATTTGTATTACACTGTGTATGTCCCTATTTTACAGATAAAAAATGAAAATTAGAAAGTACAGAAAGTTGCTGAATTTTAGCTGAATTGAAATTTCTCTCACAACCTACTGCTCTTCCCTATTCCCATGTTTATAGCATAGTCTCAGGGTCTTAAGCATAATTTTGTTAAATTGAATTCTGGCTTAGTCACTATAGAATGTTGTAGACTGTGTGGGAAAAGAGGAGACTGTCAGGGCCGAGTCCAGTAAAAAATGCTGTGTTTAATTTTGTTTCTTGGTTTTCCTTTGGTGTGTACTTGTAATTGGCATTATTACAACTTTATAGATATCCTTGTCTCCTAAAATCTGTAGAGGCAACAGAAGTTTGGAAAGGGCAAGAGCAGAGATACTCATCAGCAAAGGCAGGGAAGTCAGGGAGGAAAGAGAATGAGCAGCCCTTTGTGATGGGGAGGCAGGTAGAGTATCTAGAGAGAAGAGTTGTAATTTCACAGGTTCATTATGCACAGCAGGGCTTTTGCCTCTGCTGTGGTTCTGTACTTTCATCTCCCTGATTGGTAAAGGCCACAGACAGTTTTGTTCTGGTTCATGAGCATGATGACATGTGTCCCAGCATGGACAAACAAATGGAGGAACCTAATCAAGTGGCTATTAGGGTCTTGAAGTACAAATCAGCTCTAAGAGGTATGATATTTAAAATAATCTATTATCATTCAGTTACCAATTGTGTTATTTTTCTTTGTTATAACTAACATCCTAAGCCTAAGTATTTAAAGAGAGATTAAGCAGAGTAACAACACTCTCCTTACTAGATACATATCCTGTATCTTCTTTGGCTCCTTATCTTGAAATTCACAGAGGAAAGGAAAATCTTAACAGAATCAATAGGATCTGGGAAGGAAGATCCAAAGTTAGCCATTGTAGATTCTTTGGGGATTGGGTGAATGTTCCACATTCTGAGAAAGCAAGGTAAATTGGTAGTGATCCTTCCTGTTTGTAAAGCATTGTATTAGGTATCTTTAGGCAATACTGAGGAAATGAATGCTGTTCCAGACAGTGAATAATTAATAATCTGCAGGTCACTGGAATAATTTAGAATGGGTGGAGCTAGGAAGACCTATTTTCAGAGGGAAGTTTCGAGGACCTTCATTTCATCAGATCTAATGTGTGTATAGATCTGTAGGTGGGTTGTTAATAATGCAAATTTCTGGAACTCACCCCCAGAAAGTGATTCATTATGTTTGAGGAGGGCATTTTAATAATTATCTCGGGTGGTTCTGATGAAGATGGACAGAGCTAAGAAACATCGGTTTTGAAAAAAATAGAATCTTACGGTTTGGCTGAAAGAAGCTCTTTTAAGTAATAAAACAAGTGGCATAAGATGAATACAAAAGTGAGGCACCATAACTTGCTAGGCTAGAGGCAGAAGACAAATGCAATGGATGGGTGAAGAAAATTTAGCCAAACCAATGTAAAATTTGGAATACTTCTTTTTTAAAATCCAAAGTTAATTACTACCTCTATTCTTTCTTCAGTAATTTCCTTAATGTCAGCCTATAAGTTACAATTTTAATATAATCATTGCTACCATCACTATTGTTCTGCTGGCTATTTTAATGCTTTTGAAGTCAAGAGACTATTGTTTTTCTTCTTTACCCGGCATGGGACAATGCTCATCAAATATTCACTAATAGTGTAGTTGAGAAATACAACACAGATGCATAAGGCTGACTTACCTCTTCAGATTTAAGCAAAGTTATCACTTCATTTCTTAATTTTTTACTATCATTCATGTCAATTTAACTTCCCTTGCATATTTTTCATCTCATTTCTTTCTGTTATATTCTGGATGGTTTTGCCAGGTATTTTCAAATTTATATATTTCCTTTTTTTGAGATAGAGTCTCTCTCTGTTGTCCAGGCTGGAGTGCAGTGGTGCGATCTCAGCTCACTGCAACCTCTGCTTCCTGGGTTCAAGCGATTCTCCTGCCTCAGTCTCCTGAGTACCTGTGACTACAGGTGTGCACCACCACGCCAGGCAACTTTTTGTATTTTTAGTAGAGACAGGGTTTCACCATGTTGGTCAGGCTGGGCTTTAACTCCTGACCTCAAGTCATCCACCCACCTTGGCCTCCCAAAGTGCTACGATTACAAGCATGAGCCATTGCTCCCAGCTACATTTTCTTTCAACTGCATCAGTTTTCCATCTAAGCATCTCTTGAATGTTTTTAAAAAAGTAAAGACTAGATTTTGTTTATATTTGATTATTTATACAATTTTCTAAAAAAATTAGTCTGTTAGTTCCCCCATAATGTTTTATCCTTATTTTATGAATTCTCTTCTTTCCTTTTAAAGAAATGTTTTAATATTTTTTAACATTTATTTGCCTTGAGACAGAGTCTCGCTCTGTTGCTCAGGCTTGTGTACAGCAGCACAGTCTCGGCTCACTGCAACTTCTGCCTCCTGGATTCAAGTGATTGTCCTGCCTCAGCCTCCTGAGTATCTCACTTTTCTTACCTTGCCTGTATTTGGCGCTGAATCTGGGCCCCAGTTCTATTCACAGCCACAATAGACTGGCTCATGCTTAACAAAACTCTGGTCTTTTGGATGAAGATTTTTTGGTTCCTGGTCACAGACTTGGAAATTTTTTTTGTTGTTGTTCTTAGCCTTCTGACTGTAACTTCTGTCTGCTCAAACATTAAAAATCTAGCCTATAAGGTGTGTATCTGATCCTGGTGTCTCTGTGGGAGATGGGGACTTTATCTTATCATTTTTTATGATTTTTCTCTTTTATGACATTTGCTATAGAACATTTCCATTTTTTGGATATCGGCTTTTCTTTCAGATTTTAAAATGTTGTTTTTTATCAAAAAGTACTATGTATTTTTAACCAGATGGGGAGGTACATATGTCTGTTTAGACTATCATCTTGTCTGAAAGACCTAAAGGATTTTATTATTATTTCCATTTTATAGATGAAGATAGAGGTGGTTGGAGCCAGCAAAGGCTGTGTTAGAAGTGCAAATTTGCTGAAGCAAATTTTATATTTGCCTGTTAATAAGTAAGCAAATTTAGGTGAACAACGGAAGTCTTATGGGAAGTTGGAAGCAAGGAGAGTGAAGAATTACAAATGCAGATTATGAGAGTCATGAGAGCAAAGTCATCAAAGCAAAAGTTACAGGTTCAAATATATTTAAGTGGCAGGACAGTACAGTGAGCAAGCTGTAATATGATAGAGAGTGATAAGGACATGGTCTAACTGGGAGCAGTCATACCCAGCTAAACATTCAAACACAAAACCTTTTCAAATAATATGCTGGTGAAACACCACATCTGCCATCTAATTTCAGATTGGCCATTATTTTGCCACCTGAGATTTAAATACTTTGGAGTTTGTCTGAAGCAATCGGGGGCAGAAAGTACACAATCCCTTCTTTAATGTCCCCTGAGATATTCTTATTATAGCTGATTTTCATAGCAAATATCAAAGTTAGTTTGCATTCCATAAGCACCTACAAAGTGAGGGTTGGGGAGGTTCCCAAATATATACTGAGCAATATGAGATAGCATATTAAAACAACTCCTTACAATATGGATAATTGCTCACAGATTTTTGAAAATGTGTATATTGTGATTTGCAGACCACAGAAAATAAATATTGTTTGATATACTACTAAGTTACCAGGAGGCAGATTTTGCTTCTCTGGTAGAACTTTAAGGTGCCAAAGGAAGAGAAAAAAAGGGAGATGGGAAGGTATATGCTGATTCTATAAGCCTCTGTGCAAAGAGGAAGCAGGGCTAAGACAAGTTGGTATATTACAAGGATAGACTTGATTAGATATGGTCAAAACAGGATTAGATATGGTCAAAACAGGGTCAGTCTTTGCAAGGTTAGGCTTTTTCAGTCTCTTGTCCTAGACAAAGATGGTGGTTCTCAAAGTGTGGTCCTCAGACCATAAGCATCAGCATCCCCTGGGACTTGTCAGAACTACAAATTCTCAGTCTCCTTATACTTACTGAATCAGAAGCCTTCCAGGTGGGGTCCAGCAATATGGGTTTTTATAACCTCCAGGTGATTCAGATGCCCACTGACATTTAAGAACCAGTCTCCTTGGACAACCCAATTTGTGTAATAGACATTTCTGTTAGTATAATAGACAATTTGTATAATAGACATTAATGAATCTTTAAGGATGGAGTCATCAGTATTGGGCAGAACTTCAAAAATAGCCAATCTGAACTAATAAAAACATAGCAACTGATTCTTATTGAGTGCTTACTACTATTCTAAGTACTTTACATGCAAGAACACTACTATTATCCAAGTATTATAGAATAGAAAATCCCTTTGGGAGACCAAGGCAGGTGGATTGCTTGAGCCCAGGAGTTGGAGACCAGCCTCGGCAACATGGTGAAACCTCATCTTCATCAAAAATACAAAAAATTAGCCAGGTGTGGTGGTGTGTGCCTGTAGTCCCAGCTACTTGGGAGGCTGAGGTGGGAGGATCCCGTGAGCCCGGGAAGGAGGAGGTTGCAGAGAGCTGTGATCACACTACTGTACTGCGGCCTGGGTGACAGA
Source organism: Papio anubis (assembly GCF_008728515.1). NCBI lineage: Eukaryota > Metazoa > Chordata > Mammalia > Primates > Cercopithecidae > Papio > Papio anubis. The sequence continues at coordinate 35,947,712 of NC_044989.1, read as the reverse complement.
GTGAGACCCTGTCTGAAAGAAAGAAAGAAAGGAAAGAAAGAAAGAAAAAGAAAGAGAGAGAGAAAGAAAAAAAGAAAGAAAGAAAGAAAGAAAGAAAGAAAGAAAGAAAGAAAGAAAAAGAAAAAGAAAAGAAAGAGGAAGGAAGGAAGAAAGGAAAGAAGGAAGGAAGGAATGAAGGAAGGAAGGAAGGAACGAAGGAAGGAAGGAAGGAAAGAAGAGAAGAAGGAAGGAAGGAAATCCCAGAAGCCCACAGAAGTTAAATAACTAGGCCTAAGTCACACAACATGGCTAGCTACATACCATAATCAATTCTTGTGCCATCTCTTATCAGCAAAACTCGGACTGTTGTTTAAACAAGAAATATATTTCTTCTGGCTTTTACATTTAATATATTTTTGGATTTTTTTTATTCCAAAGGAAATTTTTTAAATTCTCTTTTTTCCTTAAGTTATTGGGGTACAGGTGGTATTTGATTACACGAGTAAGTTCTTTAGTGGTGATTTGTGAGATCTTGGTGCACCCATCACCCGAGCAGTATATACTGCACCATATTTGTAGTCTTTTATCCCTCACCCCTTCTCATCCTCCCCCCAAGTCCCCAGAGTTTATAGTATCATTCTTATGCTTTTGTGTCCTCATAACTTAGCTTCCACATATCAGTGAGAACATACGATGTTTGGTTTTCCATTCCCGAGTTACTTAACTTAGAATAATAGTCTCCAATCTCATCCAGGTCACTGCAAATGCTGTTAATACATTCCTTTTTATAACTGAGTAGTATTCCGTAGTATATATATATATACCAGAGTTTTTATCCACTTGCTGATTGATGGGCATTTGGGTTGGTTCTATGATTTTGCAATTGTGAATTTTGCTACTATAAACATGCGTGTGCAAGTATCTTTTTCGAATAATGACTTCTTTTCCTCTGGGTAGATTCCCAGTAGTGTGATTGCTGGATCAAATGGTAGTTCTACTTTTATTCTTTGAGGAATCTCCACACTATTTTCCGTAGCAGTTGTACTAGTACATTCCCACCAGCAGTACAGAAGTGTTTTCTGTTCACCGCATCCATACCAACATCTACTGCTTTTTGATTTTTTTATTATGGCCATTCTTGCAGAAGTAAAGTAGTATCGCATTGTGGTTTTGATTTGTATTTCCCTGATCATTAGTGATGTTGAGCACTGTTTTTCATATGTTTGGTGGCCATTTGTATATCTTCTTTTGAGAATTGTCTATTCATGTCCATAGATCACTTTCTGATGGTTTTTTTTTTTTTTTTTTTTTTTTTTTACTGATTTGTTGTTTGAGTTCATTGTAGATTCTGGATATTAGTCCTTTGTCAGATGTATAGATTGTGAAGATTTCTCCCACTCTGTGGGTTGTCTGTTTACTCTGCTGACTGTTCTTTTGCCATGCAAATCTCTTTAGTTAATTAGGTCCCAGCTATTTATCTTTGTTTTATTGCATTTGCTCTTAGGTTTTTGGTCATGAAATCCTTACCTAAGCCACTGTCTAGAAGGGTTTTTCCAATTTTATCTGCTAGAATTTTTATAGTTTCACGTCTTAGGTTTAAGTTCTTAACCCATCTTGAGTTGATTTTTGTATGAGGTCAGAGATGAGGATCCAGTTTCATTCTCCTACATGTGGCTAGCCAATTATCTCAGCACCATTTGTTGAAAAGGGTGTCCTTTCTCCACTTTGTGTTGTTGTTTACTTTGTCAAAGATTGGTTGGCTGTAAGTATTTGGGTTTATTTCTGGGTTCTCTATTCTGTTCCATTGGTCTATGTACCTGTTTTTATACTAGTACCACACTGTTTTGGTGACTATGGCCTTACAGTATAGTTTGAAATCAAGTACTGTGATGCCTCCAGATTTGTTCTTTTTGCTTAGTCTTGCTATGACTATACAGGCTCTTTTTTGGTTCCATATGAATTGTAGAATTGTTTTTTTCTAATTCTGTGAAGAATGATGGTGGTATTTTCATGGGGATTGCACTGAATTTGTAGATTGCTTTTGACAGAATGGTCATTTTCACAATATTGATTCTATCCATCCGTGAGCATGGGATGGTTTCCATTTGTTTGTGTCATCTATGATTTCTTCAGCAGTGTCTTCTAGTTTTCCTTGTAGAGGTCTTTCAACTCCTTGGTTAGGTATATTCCTAAGTTTTTTTTGTTTTGTTTTTCCTGCAGCTATTTTAAATTGGGCAGAATTCTTGATTTGATTCTCTGCTTGCTCGCTGTTGGTGTATAGAAGAGATACTGACTTGTGTACATTAATCTTGTATCCGAAAACTTTGCTGAATTCTTTTATCAGTTCAAGGAGCTTTCTGGAGGAGTCCTTAGGGTCTTCAAGGTAAACATTCATATCGTCAGCAAACAGTGACAGTTTGACTTCCTCTTTACCGATTTGGATGCCCTTTATTTCTTTCTCTTGTCTGATTGCTCTGGCTAGGACTTCCAGTACTATGTTGAAGAGGAGTGGTGAGAGTGGGCATCCTTGTTTTGTTCCAGTACTCAGAGAGAATGCTTTCAACTTTTGCCTACTCAGTATTATGTTGGCTGTGGTTTCATCATAGATAACTTTTATTATATTCAGGTATGTCCCTTGTATGCTGATTTTGCTGAGAGTTCTAATCATAAAGGGATGCTAGATTTTGTTGAATGCTTTTTCTGCATCTATTGAGATAATCATGTGATTTTCATTTTTAGTTCCGTTTATGTGGTGTATTACATTTATTGACTTGTGTATGTTAAACCATTTCTGCATCCTTGGTATAAATCCCACCTGATCATGGTGGATTATCTTTTTGATATGTTGTTGGATTTGGTTAGCTAGTATTTTGTTAAGGATTTTAGCATCTATGTTCATCAAAGATATTGGTCTGTAGTTTTCTTTTTTGGTTATGTCCTTTCGTTGTTTTGGTATTAGGATGATGCTGGCTTCATAGAATGAATTAGGGACGATTCCTTCTTTCTCTACCTTGTGGAATATTGGATTGATACCAATTCTTCTTTAAATGTCTGGTAGAATTCTACTGTGAATCCCTCTGGTTCGGGACTTTTTTTGTTGGTAATTTAAAAATTACCATTTCAATCTTGCTGCTTGTTATTGGTCTGTTTAGGGTATCTAATTCTTCCTGTTTTAAGCTAGTAGGGTTGTATTTTTCCAGGACTTACATAGTAGCCTTGAATGATCTTTTGTATTTCAGTGGTGTCAGTTGTAATATCTCATTTTATTTCTTAGTGAGGTTATTTGGATTTTCTCTTTTTTCTTGGTTAATCTTGCTAATGGTCTATCAACTTTATTTATCTTTTCAAAGAACTAGTTTTTTGTTTCATTTACCTTTTGCATTTGTTTTTGTTTCAATTTCATTTAGTTCTCCTCTGATCTTGGTTATTTCCTTTCTTCTGCTGGGTTTGGATTTGATTTTTTCTTATTTCTCTAGTTCCTTGAGGTGTGACCTTAGAATGTCAGTTTGTGCTCTTTCAGTCTTTTTGATATAGGCATTTAGGGCCATGAACTTTCTTCTTATCACTACCTTTGCTGTGCCCCAGTGGTTTTGATAGGTTGTGTTATTATTGTAGTTCAGTTTGAAGAATTTTTTAATTTCAATCTTGATTTCATTTTTGACCCAATGCTCATTCAGGAGCAGGTAATTTAATTTCCATGTAGTTTCATGGTGTTGAAGGTTCCTTTTGGAGTTGATTTCCAGTTTTATTCCACTGTGGTCTGAGAGAGTGCTTGATATAATTTCAATTTTCTCAAATGTACTGAGGCTCATTTTATGACACATCGTATGGTCTATCTTGGGGAAAGTTCCATGCGCTGTTGAATAGAAGGTATATTCTGTGGTTGTTGGAAGAAATGTTCTGTATATATCTGTTAAGTCCATTTGTTCCATGGTATAGTTTAAATCCATTGTTTCTCTGTTGAGTTTCTGTCTGTGACCTGTCTAGTACTGTCAGTGGAGTATTGAAGTCCCCCACTATTATTGTGTTGCTGTCTGTCTCATTTCTTAGGTCTATTAGTAACTGTTTTATACATTTGGGAGCTCCAGTGTTAGGTGCATATACGTTCAGGATTGTGATATTTTCCTGTTGGACAAGGCCTTTTACTATTATATAATGTCTCTCTTTGTCTCTTTTAACTGTTATTGCTTTAAACTTTGTTTTGTCTGATATAGGAATAGCTACCCCTGCTTGCTTTCAGTGTCCATTTGCCTTTTTCTGCCCCTTTACTTTATGTGAGTCCTTATGTGTTAAGCAAGTCTTCTGAAGGCAGCAGCTAGTTAGTTGGTGAGTTCTTATCCATTCTGCATTCTGTATCTTTTAAGTGGAGCATTTAGGCCATTTACATTCAGTGTATTGAAATGTGAGGTACCCTTGCTCTTTGTGGCTGTGTACTTTGTTTTTTGTTGTTTGTTTTTGCTTTTTAATTTGTGTTTTTGTTTTATAGGTCCTGTGTTATTTATGTTTTAAAGAGGTTCTGTTTCAATGTGTTTCCAGGATTTGTTTCAAGATTTAGAGCTCCTTTTAGTAGTGCTTTTAGTGGTGGCTTGGTAATGGCAAATTCTCTCAGCATTTGTTTGTCTGAAAAAGACTGAACCTTTCCTTCATATGTGGTTTCACTGGATACAGAATTCTTGGCTGATAATTGTTTTGTTTGAGGAGGCTGCAGATAGGGCCCCAATCCCTTCTATCTTATAGGATTTCTGCTGAGAAATCTGTGTTAATCTGATAGGCTTACCTTTATAGGTTTCCTTTATCGCTTCTGTCTCACAGCTCTTAAGATTCTTTCCTTCATCTTAACTTTAGATAACCTGATGACAATGTGCCTAGATGAAGATCTTTTTGCAATGAATTTCCCAGGCGTTCTTTGTGTTTCTTTTATATGGAGGTCTAGGTCTCTAGCAAGGCCAGGGAGATTTTCCTTGATTATTCCCCCAAATATGTTTTCCAAGCTTTTAGAATTCTCTTCTTCCTCAGAAACACCTATTATTCTTAGGTTTCATTGTTTAACATAATCCCAGACTTCTTGGAGGCTTTGTTCATATTTTCTTATTCTTCATTCTTTGTCTCTGTTGGCTTGGGTTAATTCAATGACCGTGTCTTCGAGCTCTGAATTTTTTTGTTCTACTTGTTCGATTCTATTGCTGAAACTTTACAAAGCATTTCACTTTTTGAAAAGTGTGTCCAAAGTTTCCTGAATTTTGTATTATTTTTTCTTTAAGCTATCTATTTCCTTGAATATTTCTCCTTTCACTTCTTATATCATTTTTTGGATTTCCTTGCATTGGGCTTTGCCTTTTTCTGGTCCCTCCCTGATTAGCTTAATAACTACCCTCCTGAATTTCTTTTCAGATAAATCAGGGATTTCTTCTTGGTTTGGATCCATTGCTGGTGAACTAGTGTGATTTTTGGGGGGTGTTGGAGAGGTTTGTTTTGCCATATTACCAGAGTTGGTCTTCTGGTTCCTTCTCATTTGGGTAGGATCTGTCAGAGGGAGGGCCTAGGGTTGAAGGCTGTTGTTCAGAGTCTTTTGTCCCATGGGGTGTTCCCTTGATGAAGTTCTCTCCCTGTTTTCCTATGGATATGGCTTCCTATGAGCTGAACTGCAGTGATTATTGTCTCTTCTGGGCCTAGCCACCAGCAAGTCTACCTGGCTCTGGGCTGATACTAGGGGTTATCTGGACAAAGTCCCGTGACGTGAACCATCTGTGGGTCTCTAAGCTGTGGATACCAGCTGTTCCAGTCAAGATGGTGGGGGGAGGGGGCAGTGCAATGGACTTCTTTAGGGTTCTTAGCTTTAGTGGTTTAATGCTCTATTTTTGTGCTGGTTGGCCTCCTGCCAGGACGTGGTACTTTCCAGACAGTGTCAGCTGTAAACCAACTTGTTGCAGTTAACCCTACAATGACTTTCTGGGACAGGCCTCAACTATCTGAATAAGTACCCTCACCTACCCCAAAACCATCAATGGTTTCTCGGTATCTTATTTCATTACAGAGTTAGCAGTAGGTCTTGCTTTTGAGTCCAACTTCAGGTAATCTCTCAATTACCTGAGTGATTCAGGTAATCACTCAGCCCAGCCTCCCAGTGCCACTGTACACTCTCCTTTTCACTCATTCACTCACGCACAAGCTGAACTCACTCAAAAAATGTAGGCAGTGGTGGCACCTCACTCCCCCTTGCTATTTTTTTTTTTATATTGAATCCTGGGCTACCCTAACAAACATACACAACACATAAATGGCAGAGCTTATATTTGAGCCCAAATAGTTTGATTTTGGATTTTATGTTTTTAATTCCAACATTATACCACCTGTTCAGAACTGCCACAGATGCCAGAAATGCACTTAAAGAATTTCATTCCTTTTTTCTTTTATCTTGTCTATTGATCTCTGCCCTAAATTGAGCCTTTCAGTTTGATGATTTTATGCAGCACCTCCAGGATTGTGCCTTATACAGTGATGCAAACATTTATTTTTCTTTAACTTCTTAAGGTGTTTTTCCCATGAAATCCCCCACCAATAATTGTCAACAGGCTATTTTATGGTCTTAATGCTCTTTTTTTCCCATTTATGTCATTTTTTAAAAAATGTTTTAACTCTTCTTTCAGTCTCTTTTATCTCTATTCATATAAAAACAAATATCTCCTATATTAGGAATTTAGGTTGTCATGGTTAATTTCAACTATATTTGATAGGTTTCTTTACATTTCGTAAAAATGTATGTATATGTAAAGCACACAACTCTGAACATGCTCATTAATTTCCTCTAATATAACTTTGGCTAGTAGCACTGCAATATATATCTATATACAATATTTGGTATCAACCATGCATATGGTTTCATGAAGCCAACAAATATACCATAGAAGAAATATAGAACAGTGGGAGCACACTCAATATGGCCAGAGCTCGTCTTGGCATTCCCATTTAATAACTGTATGAGACTGGCCATGGAACTTAATGTATCTGGGAAATAGCTCCTCATTTCTGAAATGATGTGCTTGGGCAATTCCGAAACCTCTTTCTAGAAACAAAATTCTATGTTCCTCATTCTGTGCATGAAGGTTAATTTCAATGACATTTCCCACTGGGACAGATTTCCCAAAGATAGGCCACTGATGCTTAAGCTTGTAGAATAGGAGTTCAGCATATCAGAGTGAGGCCAGTGAAATGGAAACCATTCTAAACTGTTCGGTAGAAGGAAATAAATACAAAGAACAAGTTTAAAAGGTTTGAGAAGAGCTGAAGGGGCAGAAATTGGATGCTGTTCCAAGCCCCTGTGGGAGAAGGACAATGGGAGGAGGTAGTGTTGCCAGAACCCATGAGTAGGGCTACATGGAAAGAATAGGAATTACCATGGTAGGTGCCTTGCTAAGCCACAGCTGGAATTATGATAGGAAGTGTCCCTTGCATGAGGTGAAAATACGGTGAAAGGACTCCAGTGAAATTCAGCTATAAGGAGATAAAGCCATTGCCAGAGACAGTTCTGAAAGTAGAGCCATGAGAGAAATTCTATGGCTTCTCCCTTCCTCTGCCCTATCTAATCCCCTTCCAGTGACTCTCATTTGTCAAATGTAACTGTAACTGGAAGTCGGTGGATAAAAGGTCTAGCAACTGTAGGTTGCAGGGCTCAGTCCTTCAGACAAAGGACACATTTTAACTGCCTGCTGCAGTGAATACAGGGCATCCATCACAAAATACGTCACTTCCATTTTCCACAAATTTCTTACCTAAATTCCAGCCTGGGTGGCCATTTATTAGCCCCAACTGATGAATCAGCTATGGCAACTATAAGCCAAACGTACCTCTCCTGAATATTCCTCTACAACTCATGTCAGCCTAGTGACCTCCACATCACATACTGATAAGATGGATAAATCATCCACGAAGGGAGCCAGAATAAAGAGATTTGCCCTGGAGCAAATTATCAGAACAAGGCTTTTGATGTAGTGAGGAGTATGGACCTTCTGTGGCAGCAGGAGAATCCTGCCACTCTATTCTCACAGGCAAAATCCAGTGTCAGAAAAGGCAGCAAGGTTTGGTCTTTGTGGAGCCTCCCAGTTAAGGGAATCAAGGAGGCTCTTGCACTGAGACTGCAATAGAACTATATACAAAACTACAGTGCATAAGCTGAATGGTATCAATGGCATTCCTTCCCTTTTTCAACTTCCCACCAACCAATAATTTGATACCATAATAGTGGACAGACTTAACAGATTTTCCCAGTTCACACTTCCCCTTTTGACTCATTTTAACTTGGTAGCGTGGTTCTCAACTGGCTTAAGTTAAAGGTTGAGACTTAAACATAGCATTTATCAGCTTTAATGCATATAGATACCTCCTAAGATCTTGGTAACTTACAGATTCTAATTTGATAGGTCTGGTATTTGCTCAAGTTTCTGTAGTTCTATAAACCTTGCAGGTGTTGTCTTTTCTTTCTCTCTCTCTCTCTCTCTCTCTCTTTTTTTTTTTTTTTATGGAACCTCACTCTGTCTCCCATGCTGGAGTGCAGTGGTCCAATCTCTGCCCACTGTAACCTCCACCTCCCAGGTTCAAGCGATTCTTCTGCCTCAGCCTGCCAAATAGCTGGGACTACAGGTGCACACCACCATGATGTCTGGCTAATTTTTGTATTTTTAGTAGAGATGGAGTTTTACCATGTTGGCCAGGCTGGTCTTGAACTGCCGACCTCAAATGATCTGCCCACCTTGGCTTCCCAAAATGCTGGGATTACAGGCACGAGCCACCTCACAAGGCAGTGAGTTTTTTGTTGTTGTTGTTCCTGTTCTAGGAGAGATTCCTGAGGATCATACTCAGGGACAACCACACTGTACAAACCAAAGCCCAAACAAAAAGCAACAAAAGCATGTATATCTGAGTGGATGTGGAATCTAGACCACTGTCTTCCACTGATTTACTCTGCCTAATGCTCTCAAAGTGACAAGAAGTTTACATAACTCTGGTGAGTCTGGGCAATGCTGATTTACTTGGAGTAATAAATAAAGATGCTTTACTTCACTGTATGGTGGATTCATTTTAATAACTGGCCAGAGAATACCCTTCAGACAGAGCAAACAGGGCAGAAATAAACTGAGATGGGAAAAACTGTTAATGGATCACAGCTAAGTCATGAACCATATGGACTCTCCCAAATTACCGTCACTCTCTTAATTCTTGTCAGGTCAGCCAGCTGAGTTTTCCTCTAGGATATTGCCAGTACATCCAACTCTGTTTTCTTTACTTCCATAGACATTATGATGACTATCTCAAAAGGAAGAACCTGAGAGATAAGTATCTTAAAACTGGAGATTCCTTCTTAACAACTATAAGGGATTTTGACAACTCTATACCTCTGAAAATAAGATTACATTATTTCACAGGGTGTTAGTGATGGCTGATAGATTTGTGTTTGTTTTGATTTGTGCTGTGCCTACATTTTGGGTCTAACAGTTTGTTAGCTCCTTGTCTATTTTTCTAGATTTTCTAGATATTTCAAAATAAACTATAACATTATTCTATAGGGAGATAAATAATACAGTTCCATTTCTATTTCATTCTCAGACTGAAGCAAGTGATAAGTAAAGCTAATCATATCAGTAAAACAGCAAAGTTGATCAAACTCCTAGGGGAGAAACACATGAGCAAAGAAGCAAATATAAAACGATGATGAGCTGGAAATTGGTACAGCATTAACAAGAGACTCTCAGGGCATTAGGCGCCATTCCTCAAAATTCTTAATGGTTTTGAGGTCCTTTGTTGACAATTAAAAAGCTTACACAGACAATCGATGACTCTATGCCTGAACAAATTTGTTTTTATCTGATTTGGTTGGTGTCATTTGAAAAGAGAAAGGAGACTCTAGGGAGTCAGCTTCAATTTCTTCATCTATGAAATCAGATAATGTAATTCAATTTCAGGACAGATTTACTAATTGAATAAAATTATATCTATATGTATTTACATTTTGATCTGCATATATTCGCAAGAATTTTCAATAATCAAGGAGTATTCCATTAGCTTCCAACTCTGCCTCATATAATCTTGAAGGCATTCTTATGAAGTAGATCTTGTCTTCTCTTGAAAATACCTGTATATATGAAAGCCTAGAGGGGTGAGGGAATCTGCCCAAGGTTATATACCTTGGAATTTACAGAATTAGGTTTAAGCCTTAATTCTCTGCTACCAAATCCACGATATATTCATTTTACTATACTGTCTTATATTCACATACTGTTAGAAGGTAAATGATGTTTGGATGTCAGAGAAATGTAAGAATACTCCCTTCCAGGATCTTGGAGTATGTTGGCGTGTGAGTGCTGAATGAACTTCTCTCTGTTATGATGGTGTAACACCGTATCAGAGGTGGTCTGATCCTGTTGAAAGTTCTTGAGGATAAATTCTCTTGGTTCATTTCTGAAACAGCAACAATCAATCTCATTAGTATTTTGTTATCTGTTTGTAGACAGATTGATTGTGTTAACCGTTTCCCATTTGAGTTCTAGTTATTTATTCTGCTTAGAATTCAGCTGAGTGCTTGTTTTGTCATCTCTTCCACAGGCTTTCCTACTCTTCATCCTCACTGAATCTTAACTCCTTTATGTAAAGATTCGTGTTGTTTATTTCGTTTACTACTTTACTTTCTCTATTCTCAGTGCCATGCAGGATTGATTACCTTTAGAGCTGAGTTAACTCCATTTTATTTATCATTTGAGATGTGTCTTTAATTGCTGAAGGGACTGCCTGCTATTTCTTCTCAAATTATACTAACATTGCGGACTGAATTTCTGTACAACTACCTGGAGGCAAATTTGGTGGAAAATATTTTATGTTACTTCCCGAGCCCCTTAATGAAACACACTGTGTTTGTTTCAAACTACCAGAGCTGGCCTTGGTCCTAAATAAAGTTTCTGAAATTATTTTCTAGCCAAACATTTAATTGTTTGTATTTTTAAAACTGCCAGCTTGAACTGCTAGGTTCTTCCAACTGTGCTTGTGAAATATCTGTTCTCATTTAGAAGAAAATCACTCACTCCCTTTGTCAGAGGACTATTGTTGATAAAATTAGGGCTCCTGTATCTGCTGAGGTACTTCCTCTCCTGTGTGTGGGATTTTTAATGGGATAGGTGAAGTGCACGCCCCTGACCTGTTGGAGACCACATTGCTTATTGCTTTCTGGTTAGCACAGGAAATCACTCCATCTGCACTTGTTCTTCCATTTTAGCCTGAAAGATCAAATACTACCTCCACCCTCTACCACATGCCTGTGGGTTGGATTTGGAATCTAAATGTCCTCTACATCTTCAATTTTGTGAAAATCTTGTAAGGAAAGGTACTCAAGTGAAGTCAGTGTGAAATATACCTGGTACTCATTTGCATGAACAAACTTTATGAGAAAGTATCTGGAACTTGCCTTCTGCATTTCCCTCCTCTTTTAGTTTCCCCTTCAGTTGGGTCCTTGTAGTGGTAAATTTCCCGCTCACTGACATACTGTATTCTACTGTAGGTAGAGTGCATTCTGGGAGTTGGGTAATATTTGTAGTTGCTGAATGTTGGGGATGTGTTACAACTGGTGGGAAAGTGTGTGCTTGGCTACATCTGCAGATGTTACCAATTAGGGCCGGTGCCATTTTCCACAGCTGTGGGCTCTAAAACTCTCCCACCTGCAGGCTCAAAATTATCTAATCCTTAAACCAGTGAGAGCCTTGACTGATGGAATATTTGCAGCTCTTTTTAAAATTCTGGGTGGGTGTCCTTCCCAATCTCCTGGCTAGACTCCCACTTGGGACTCTGACATATAATTACCATTCCAGTAATGTTCTCGGCCGGGGCATGGGGCTGAGCCTGACCCCGACCCTGACCCTTATAAGGGATCCTAAATCCCTGAACTGGTTCTTGGACCCCAGGAATGTCCTCCACTTTGGATAACTCTCTTAGAACTACCTAATGATACAGCCCGCAATGGCCCAAACTTCTACTTGTACCTAACACATCTGTCAACTAGAGCTGTGCCCTGCCATGCTTCCTCAGGGCAGATCTCTTGAACTTGAATACTGACTCAGATTGAAATCAGGAGCACCACATACCTTGGGCCTGATAATTTATACTCTTAGCTCCTTTCTGGAACACATCAGTCATTTGCTTCTGTCTGTTTTTCCCTATCCCTTTTAAAAACTGCCCTTGTTTCATAATCTCTTGCCAACTGGGACTTCCAACATGCCACCATTTAGAAAAGTTTTTCATATATGCAAAGTCACCCAGTGTCATATGTATAATTTAGGGTGAACTAAAAGCATCGCACACAATGAAAAGGCAAAGGAAAAATATTTTTAGAATTCTCATCTTTATTTGTTCCTATTTGATCTTTCTGACCACCTCCCCCAAATTACATATAAGATTTCTTTGTTGTTTTAAAACAAATCTTACTCAAGAATCTAATAGGTGGCAGATGCTTGTAAGTATTCTTTTATATTTCAACCAAATAGCTACATTTTGAACTAGATGTTCTTTCCCTCCAGGAAACCCAGGTACTTCTGTGTTACAAACCCATTTAACTCTTCAGAGCCAAATTCCTTAATTTTAAAGTTAAGGAGAATAACACTAAGAGAAATTAAGACACCTGCACAAACTAGTTGATTGCATTATGTAGGCTTCCTGACTCCAAAATCAATATTTCCTTCTTCAATTAACTGCATTTCCTTTGAACCCAACCAGGTAAAGCAATGAAGCAGATTATACTAATATCTGTGCAGTGGTGGAACAATGTCCTTTGTTCTTCTCTCCCTTGGCATGTTCCTACTATTTTTCCTGCTACTTGTTTCCACCTTTTGTCCTATTCCTGGGGACCATGCCTTCCCTATGTTGAAGGGCTGGCAGCCTCAGGGAAAATTTGAGTTGCTTAGACCTGAACAAAGTCACTGCTGTGTTTTAAAGAGAAAATTCTGACAGAATAAGCTCTTTCCTACCAAGCTAGCTTTCTTGTCCCTATATTTCTTGCACCGTGAAATTGTCACTGTTTAAGCATCAGAAGCCTCATCCTAATTCAGCCATACAAATTAGTTTACATCAATATCCCAAGGGTCTGAAAGAATCAGTGAAGCATAGAATATTTGAGCTGGAAGGGATCTTCAGTGCAAGTCTAAAGGAATTTAAGGAGTGGCTCTATTGAAATGTGGGCATCATGCCTAAAAAGAACCGGATATATTTTGTGTCTGCTTTCAGTCCCCCTTTGGTTTCCTTTTATATGTGTTGGCGCAGGTATAAACTTGTGCCCTCTTAATCCATTTTTGTGAAAAAGCAGTAGTAGAATAAGGTGTGAATAGCCTGGAAAGCAAAGCACAGCTCTGTTACGTGTGTGTAAAGCCAATGCATATTTCCAGACAGAATGCTTTTGAAAAGTCTGTACTAAGCAAGATTGATCTCTGTGACAGTGGTCTTTGTAGTCAGCTAAATTTAAAAAGCACCTTCTGTAACTAGACAGAAATGCATGGTGGGACTTACCTTGGAAAGCCTTTATACTAGTTTCTCTGCTTGCTCCAGTCTCTTGAATACAACTCAGTGCGTTTATGTAAAACTCTGACTTTTGTGAATTTAGAGCCTAATGAGCAACCAATGAACAGTATGACTAAAAGATTTTTGCTACAGAACTGATACTAAAAGAATTTAGAGATACTTTTACATATAAAATCCTTCAATATATACTATCATTCACATTTGTTTGCACATCTGTGACTCCATTGTCACAGTTCCATAACGTCACTATATTATGAAGTAAATATTTGAACAAGATGTTAAGGGACTAAATCATTTAGTCATGTTTATTTTCAAATAATTTTTCATGACCCAACTCCATTGAGCTATGCAAGATTCATAAATTGCATTGGCATTTAGAGAGGAGACATTGTGCCCAGAAATAGTGTGATCATATTAGGTAAGCCCAGAATAGAAAATATGTTCATATTGCATTAGGTAAGCAAAGGTTACTGGGGAGAGAAGAATGTGCTTTCAAATCTCTTACCACATGATGCAGAGAGTTGCTTTGGACCACGTAAGCTAACTAAAGGCCACATTTATAACTGACATTAATTTTGGAACCTCAATAAGTTTTGCTTTTCCTATGGAACCTGAAGATACAAAATGAGAGAAAGGAAGTACCAAAAATGTTTATTCGTTTAATATTTATCTATTGAACATAAATTGTTTGCTAGGCAGTTTTTACAGGAGCTGGCGGTACATCAGAGAGCAAAACTGTCAAAAATTTCTGCTTCTGTGAAGTTTACATTCTAACAGTTAAAACAGCAATAATGTATGAAATTAAGTGAATCAGGAACAGAAGAAAATAAGAACTATGGAAAAAACTAGAGCAAAAGAGGGGCTCTAGGTGTTTAGACATACTTAAGTAGAATATTCTGGTACCTTTCTGAGAAGGCAACTTTTAATCAAAATGTTGATGGAGAAAGAATGAGCAATAATAATATCTTGGGGAAGAGAGAATCAGGATGAGTGAAGAGCAAGTATAAAAGCTCTGAGGTGAGAATGTGCCTGGTTAGTTCCAGAAAAACTAAAGAGATTATCTAGAGGGGAGTGAGCAAGAGCAAAAGATCTGAGAGATCTAGATCCTTGAGGAATCGCCACACCATCTTCCGCAATGGTTGAACTGGCACACCAACATAGCACATGTATACATATGTAACAAACCTGCACGTTGTGCACATGTACCCTAGAACTTAAGGAGTAAATATATATACTATATATATATAGATCTGAGAGATAACGTGTTGCTTTGAGCAGAGGAGCAACATAATCTGACCTTCACTGGGAAACCTCTGGCTGCTGTGTTGAGTGCAGTGTGTAATGGGGAAGGATAGAGACAGAGAGATTAGTAAGTAGCTTAGGCAGGGATGTCAGGTCAATCTGAATGCAACAAGAATATACCGGTAGGACAGTATAGCCAAAGTCATTGCAATAGAGATGTAAATGAGCAATAATTTGTTTGATTTACAGTAATGTTGGATCAATAATAATGGAGCAGGGTGTTCAGGAAAACCAGCTTATTTACTTTTCTATAATACAGAGCAGTGTGAATAGAATAACTGTTACTGTCAGAGACCAGATAGTTTTTAGCCCAGTGTGATTGAACTATGCCGCATAGTCTCCTGGCTAAATGTTCCAAACTCCAGTCTGCTGATATGAATACAAGTATTACTTTAGCAACCCTAATTTTAAGAGTGGCAAGAATTAATTTAACCATAAGTAGATACTAATATCCCAGCATGAAATTATATATTGGGCTGTTGAGGTGAGGGGTAGGGCTTGAGAGAACAGAACTTGGATGCAAAGTTTTGGTGGGTCAGAAGGAGGGAATTGTCTTGTGAGGCTCACTGTGAGCATTTCAAGCAATCAAGCAAAGGAGAAAGCTTTCAATGTTTGGAAGCAGACAAGGCCACTGAGAGGGGGAGTAAGGAATCAGCTAAAAGAAACTCTATCTAATTCATACTTCTGTTTTCAGGCTTCTTAGACCCCAAGTGCTAGAAAAAGCTGGCCCCCGTGTGTTTAGATGGAGCCTGATTTAACAACCTTTGCTGGAATTCTTTATACCCAGTGTGTTCTCTTTATGCAGGGGAAATCTGTGTCTGATGTGTTTGATTTCATTAGGTGCAGTCTGTAAGGCAATGATTAAAACATTTTAGTGGAAAATTACTTTAGCTCTTTATTTGGGTAGAAACCTTTTGGTTAAAGTAACACTGGTCTAGTTTTGATAGCTGGACTGAAGAAAATGTAGAAAAAGGTGGAGAGAGAGGAGAGATTTCATGAATGGGTCTCAAATTCAAAAGAATTAGGGCAGAGGAAATGTCATGAAGTGAAGCTGGCAGAGCTAGGGAAATTTGACCCCATGGAACAGGGTGACCTGAGGCTTACATCCTCACCATGTCCATGTTCCTCCAGTTTCCACACTTACTGCCACTGTGGGAAGTATTCTTACTAGGAATTTTAGTTAAAATAACTTTGAACCAGTTCTTCTAAAGAGGCTCTTTTAGATAGAAAAACACATTTGTCTGCCTCACACTTTCAGCAAGCAACTAAGAAATGCAGAAATGAGAGAGGAATGTAAATGACGAGGTGATGGGTGCAGCACACCAACATGGCACATGTATACATATGTAAAAAAACCTGCACGTTGTGCACAGGTACCCTAGAACTTAAAGTATAATTAATAATTTAAAAAAAAGAAATGAGACAGGAAAAATATTGTTAAACAGACAAAGTATACTTTGCCTTAGATGAACCTGTCAGGAAGCCCAAGCTGCGTGGAGAGCTTACGTGTCGATGTGCCGGCAGTTAGCTCCAGCTAAGGTCCCAGGCAACAGTTGGCATCAGCCACCAGAGATTTGAATAATCAAGGCTTCAAGTGGTTCTAGTCCCTAGCCATTGAACTATGCCAACAGATGCCAAGTGGAGCAGAGATGACTCATCCCTGATAGCTGTGCCCATATTGAAGATTTTTAAGTAAAATAAATTTTGGTTTCAGCAACTAAGCTTTGGGGTTGTTAAAAAGCAATAGATAACTGCACAAGGAACCAAAACTTTTGTTCTAAAGAGAGGAAATTCCAGTCTATAGCAACGACAGTTTTCCTTCTAAGAAACAATAATGATATCTCATGTATAAAGAAGCAGGCTCAACTTCTTTGTCCCTTTCATTTTCTTACCATACTTCTCTTAAAAATTTTCCTCTTAAAATTAAATCACAGGACGATGAAGTAAAGAACTGTTAAAGACTCTGCTATGGCTTCTAACATAGGTTAGGAAAAGAAAATAATACATAAAGTATTAAAAACTCTGCTCTGGCTTTCTAACATAGGCTAGAAAAAGAAAATACATAAAGTATTAAAAGCTCTGCTATGGTTTCTAACATAGTCTAGGAAAAGAAAAATACTTATACTTCTATCTATCTACCTATTTATCTATCTATCTATCTATCTATCTATCTATCTATCTATCTATCTTATCTGTTACTGGCAGCAAATCTGTATTCATACAGGTCTGCAGCAACCTCAATTCTTGCCATCTCAGAAAAAGAATTTGACTGAGAGGCATAAGGCAGAAGGAGAGACTGGGGCAACTTCTGGAGCAGGAGTGAAAGTTTATTAAAAAGCCTCAGAATGAAAGGAAGAAAAGTAAGCTTTAGAATAAAAGGAAGAAAAGTACACTTGGAAGAGGGCCAAGCAAGTGAGATGGAAGGTAAGTACATGGTTTGACCTTTCGACTTGGGGTTTTGTATATTGGCATACTTCTGGAGTCTTAAGTTACTTCTCCCCACTCGCCCAACTCCTGAGATCTTATCAGGAAGCTCCTGATTACTAGTTTCAAGTGTTTCCTATCTATTAGGAGACTGCATTTCCCTGGCATCATCTGTGACCAACTATTACTTTAGAGAGATAGTTAATAACTGCCTGACCATCACCTGATGGTCACCCAGCACTCCTGGAGTGTGTGTTGGGGGGAGCCCTCTCCTGCTCTGCACATACCTGACTAAATACCTACTAATATATCTATCTATCTTATCTACCTACCTATCTATTGGTTGGTTGGTTGATTGAACCTAGATACTACTGTGCTTTCCCCTGAAGATATAGCACAAGGGGCTCTTCTTTATTTGGAAGTCTTTTAATCTAACACTCTCCACTCCAAGGGTGGGCCCTAGGCTCTATCTTCCTCTTTACATGCAGCTGTCAAAAATGCCACAGAGGTCACCAGAGATTATCAGGTGCCTTTGAAGTAGCAGGAAGCTTTAGAGTTTCTTTAACTCTCTACTGCTTTCATTTTTTTTTTTTTTTGTACTATCAAGGGCATCTCTTGAATTCTTGTAAAATTTTTTTAAAATTTCAAAAAAATGTAGTGTTCATCGTTGTTTTCAGCAGGAAGGTTAATTTTTACATGGGGGTACACATGTGCCAGAAATTTAAAAAATGATATATATGTATTCTTAAAGGGTAGTTGTCAGGTTCTAATTGAAGGCCGAGGGGAGTTGGTGGGCAAGTGGTGGGTAGCTGAAAAAACACTTGAGGGATTGTAGATAGTTTCAATATGGCTTTACTCTCTCCCTGGGTGCAAGTGAGCCTGCGCATGAGTAAGCTCAGGCACGAGCCATATGTACAGCATTAGCAGGGTAAATATGCCTTTTACAGACAAGAGTGGCTCTGAGTCAAGCATGCGCTCACGTGGGTGATCACCTAATGTGCCTCATGTGGCGTTTTTACATAATGAGCAGAGTTGCACGTCTGTGCTCCAAACTCACTGAGTTATCTGGACTGGATGTATGCCTTGGCCTGTTCTTGACCGCAGCACATCCATTTTTCTTATACTTCACCCACTCGGCCAAGGGAGACATAGGCCTTGGACACACAGGTCCGACACATCGGTCTTATACATAGGCTCTGAGCACACAGGTCCCAGACACACAGGTCCGACACATAGGCCTTACATTGCACTCCCTAGGCTGAGGGAGTTTTTCTAGTGGGGAGACATGCCCACAGGGCAGAACCCTGGACCCAGAGGCCACAGCAGTAATACAGGAAGCAACAACTCCAGGTTATGGCACACAACCACCCCATGGTGATGTTACCCTAATATTGCTTTATACATCAAGCCAGGTTTTTCTTTCCCTACCTTTGGGGGTGCTGGGACAGGCAATAAGAGGTTACCATTCATCCCCATACCTAGACGGAGGATGTCATCCTTCCTCCTATAGGTCTTGCCACATGGCCTGTCCCCACATGGACCAGTGATCAACTAGTCACTTTTGTAACTTCTAGGTAGTTAACCACAAGGTTAGATTCAGTAGACTGCCCAGCTATTGGTACATATGTGTATCATAACTGTACATAGGTGTACATAGGTACATATTGACACCATAGGTGTCACCTCCTTGGTGATCACCATACACACTGCTCTAAGTTCAACCCATTGGCTACTGTGTCCACATCTGATTTCAAGTCATATGGTGTCAGTATTTGTTTGGACTGCATCAGCAGTCCAGACGGCAGTAGCACCTTGGCTACTTGGATACATCTGTGTATCATGCCACATTGGGAACTGGGGAGGGGAGATGGGGGCAGGGCACCCTTTCTTAAATGGTGAAGGCTCAGGGTCTAGGGGTACCTCAGACCCCGTGGCCTTATCTTGCATTAGGACTACAGGTCCCAAGACCTCTTGCAACTCTGCTGCTAAGGGGCTGTACTCAGCATACTCTGCTGCTCCAAGTAGGTGCCCCACTTTGCCAGAGTGGATGTCTGTGTCATCCCAGTCCAGGGGGTTATACCCATGAATGCACCTGTCCTGCTATCAGGTAAGTAAGTCATCCATATGATGACTGCAGCCCATCCTGTTACACTCTCACAAGACTGAAGGGCCGCATATACAGCTGCTAACTGTTTCTCTATCAAGAAATACTGGAGCTCAGCTCCCTTCCATAGTTGGGACCAAAAGCTCACTGGCATTCTCAAGCACTCCATGCACTGCCACAGGCCCCAACTGAAACCATCTGTGGTCACATGCACAACCAGCTCAAATGGGTGCCCCTGGTCAACTACCCATAGGGCTTGTGCCTCAAGAATAGCCCGCTTGGCTGCCAGGAAGGCAGTCTCAGTTGCACCATCCCAATCTCAAGCAAGAGGAGCGTTGCTGCTCCTAAATCTGCAAGAAAATCAGAGGTAAACATAATATTACCAAGACCATGACATACGGTGGGGCTATGCACATAGCCCTGTGGTAACACTGAAAGTCCATTGTTGCCTTCTCACGAAGGCAAATGGTTCCTGGCTCTCTAGAGCAATGTTGAGAATACACAGCATAGCTGCCAAGCTGTGTAAAATATCCACCCTCAGAATGTATTCAGGTATGGGAGAGACATACACAGTACATAAGCAGAGAGCCAAGTGGCCAGTGCCAAGGTACAAAGATACAGGTTTCACTGACTGACTGGTCTTCATAGCCGTCTATGCAGCCTTACTCAGAAACATCCAGGTGCAGGAACCAGTGCATTGCCAAATCCACATGTGGCCTCTGGTCGTCCAGTGTCCCTGCAAGCTGGGCACCTCGGCCAGTACCCTAGTCAAACACAGAAGGTTTTACAACCTCGCCTGGCTACAGGACATAGTCTTTGACCTGGAGCACCCAGGCAGGACTGGGTCACACAGCAATGTCCTTCTCCCTTTTGGGCATTTTCTGGAAGTGCTGCTCCAGGGACAACTGTCTCCACAAAATTAAGAGAACGTTATTTGGCTGCTTATCGATTTTCTTTTAGTCAGTCCCGGTCAAAATCAAATCTATCCACATTTGTGCACATGTCGCTCATCGAGTGCCTGAAGTTCCTCATTTGTGGCAACTTCTAACCCTTTTTTCTGAGCTGTGTAGCTGGACCTCCAAGCAGCCAGCCTGTGCCTGGAGGGCCCTTACCTGTACTGCATCCCTCAGGGACTAGGTGTGTAATTCTTGTAGTGCAGTCAAAAATGCCCATCCAACTCTGCAGGCAAAAGCTCACTCCTTCTAGATTCTCTGTGCTTCCAGCTGCTTCAGCACCTTCTCCATGCTTGTGGGGCACACATGTACTGTTGCCCAGGTTTCCACCAGAGCCCATTTGAGCAGCATAGTTCAGGATCCTGTTTGTGATTCCAATTGTCAGGTTCTAACTAAGGTCCAAGCCGTGTAAAAAGGGGAGTAAGTGGGCAAGTGGCAGTTAGCTGGCCAAACACTTGTGGGATATTTTGACATGGCTTTACTCTCTCTTTGGGCACAAGCAAGCCTGGGTGTGAGCAAGCCCAGGTGCAAGTCATCTGTACAGCATTAGCAGGGTAATTATACCTTTTACAGACAACAGTGGCTCCGAGCCAAGCACAAGCTCATTTGGGTGATCACCTAATAAACCGCACATGGTGTGGTTACATAATGAGCAGAGTTGTGTGCCTGCACTCCAAACTTGCTGAGTCATGCTGTACCAGATGTCTGCCTTGGCAGACTGCAGCACATCCGTTTTCCTTACAGTAGTTTATATTGAGTAATACCGACCCTTTTATTTGTTTCTTCTTACGCTTCACAATATAGATTTTGAAGTAGTTAACTGGGGATGAGAATTCAATTGAAAGTGAAAACTTGAAGTTTATCTTATATATAATTCTTTCAAATAATTAGGGGGTGGGAGAGGCAATACTGACTTTTCTTTCTCAACTGTCTTTGACCAAATCAATTTATAGGCACAAACTAGCTTTCCTGACTCAGCTTTCTTTGAGCTTCAGTTTTGATGACCACACTTGATTGAAATCCTTGTAGTTGCTTTTTTTTTTTTTTTTCCTTTTTTCTTATGGATGTGATCTTGATTGCCATGAGGACACACTTAGGGATAACCTGCACCATAGTCTATTTTGTAAGTAGAATCTGTTACTCTATTTAGAAGCAATTGCATAGCCCTGAAAGACAGAAGAACTAAGGTGGGTAGAATCAGCTTTCAGAACATTTGGAATACATGGACAATTTTGGGATCCTTGCTGAGACCAATGAACTTTCCTGTACATAATATTTCTTTGGTGTTTCCATTAGAAAATATTTTCGCATGTGGAACATATTTGCCTCAAGAGTGTAGAGAAATGCAAATTAAGCATACCGGTGGATTCCAGGCACTTTGTTAAAATTTTAAAGCTTGCAGGCTAGATGCTATTGTTTAAATGGCAACTATTGCTTCTGAGGTATAATAGACATTATCTCAAGCTAGCTCATTTGTTTTGGATTCTCTGTATTTTTTAAGGAAATTTTTAACGAAATCACCTATCTGGGAAGACCTAGGAAATGAATGTCTTATCTTCTATGGCTTGAAGTTTACAATGCACAAATCATAAATCAAACATCAACAGATGCTACGTGAGGCAAACTTTAAACTCAAAGAACTATAGCTTCAAATAGAAATTTTGTAGGACAGTTGAAATACAGTCAAGGAAGGAAATAAAAGTGATTGAGAGAAAAATAAGCCAAATAGAGCTGTAGACTTCAAGGAAATTCATTCATTATACTATCTGTGTATGGAGCAGTCTGGCTAATATGAAGTGAAATGTATTTGCAATAATAATTAGAGATTGTTTGATTATTAGATAACTTTGATCAGCCATAGTAACTTCAAATTACAATAAAACTAGCTTAAAATTTTAAAAAATCATGATTCTGGTAAAATTTTACTGAAGATCAGATAGGTATTTTCCTCCAGGCTTATGAAGAGAAACTGGTTTGCTGAAAACTGGAAGTATTGCTCTGAGGAATATAGGAGAATTGTTACTGTGTTTCAAAGTTATTGTCCATAATTCCTCAAACTAGAATTCATTTAAAATAAACTTAAGAGCTTCTGACTTTTCACATTACAAAGCTCTATCAAAATAGCAGTAAACTCAAGAATAATTTAAATGGAAACTATCAAAGTTTCCTTTTAAAAACAATTAACTTGCTCTTATCACACTGGATTTAAGTTTTATAACATATAATACTGTGTATAAATGGCATTTAAAAGCAAGACACCTAAAGTACTTCATTAATCAGAGCTTTTCATAAAATTAGTATTTCAAACAGAAGCATTTTCAGGTAGGTAACCAGGAACCTCATCTCAGACAAAATCAAGCCCTCGAGTAAAGTGTAAATTAAACTCAATGCTTGAGGACTGTATACTTGACCAATGAGAGGGGAAGCAGGAACTAAAAGCAGAAGAAATATCACTCTGTTGCTCCTTTCCAAAGGTTTTGGGGATTGACAATGCTGCAAAGATTCTAAATGGCTGTGCCTCTTGGCAATGTGAAAAAAGATGATAATCTCCACCCTGTGCCTCATTCTTGTCCATTCTTTAATGCAACATTTATTCATTCAACAAACAAGTTTGTCATGGACAGTCTTCTAGGTGCCAGGTCCACTGGAGTGAACAGAAACAAGTGTCCAGTCATGGGGACAGATAATCTATTGCACAAAACCTGTCAATTCACTACTCTAATATTTACTCTCCATTAATTGGGTACTATTTACTCAACCATTAATTCATCCCAGTAATTAATTTATTTTGCCAAGCATAATAAGATCTAAATTCCTGCCCATGTCTGAGAAGTTTATGATCTAGCCAGACCAAAAAACCAAAAGCTTTTGTAAATCAATATTATAAGTGCTACAATATGGGTGAACACACGAAGTCATATAAACAATTAGGGTGAATGAATAGGTCACATCGAAAGTGTCTCGGAAGACTAGTGAAGAAGACTCATGTTTTGTTTTTGAAAGGTGAATGCAAGTTAGAAGGAAGAAGGTGAAGGGGTAGAACATTCTAGGCCAAAAAAAGAGGTGCATGCTCAAAATGTTAAAGGCATACAGGCTGAATCTGTGGTTAGCGAATGTGGCTACAATACAGGTGGGAATGGGACACCTGGTAAGAAAAGATGAGGTCAGAAAGGCAGATAAATCCAGAAGGATTTAGAGTGCAATGTTAAGAACTGTGCATTTTCACCTGAGCACTAAGGGGAATGACTGAAAAATATGTAGAGAAGTCACCCTGGTGGCAGGGTGAAGCCTAAATGCCCACTTGACTGTTCTATTATGAAATTCATTATTTAAGTATAGGTTCTTGCTATTGTGCTGTTTATTTTACTATTCTTTCTGCCTACCTTTGTATGCTTTCTCATATCGTCCCATCCTAATCACAGCTGTTTCTCAAGGCCTAGTAAAAATCTCACTTCCTCATTCAGCAAAATTCAAGAGATGTTATTGATAACCTGCAAAATCAGACATGTGGAGAATTTCCTGATTATGCCAAGTAGTGAATTATCTTCTAACTCCTACAGGAGTTGGTTCATACCCCTCATATGACATGTGGAATTTTTTTGTATCCTCAAGATTCTGTCAAATAGGCAGTCCACTCAAATTGGGCAATTAGAGAAGAATTGAATAAAAGGACTATTTACAAAGACATGTGTAGGTGCTCTGAACCACATCTCAGTGTAACAGACCACCCCAAACTTAGTGACATAAAATAATAACCATTTTATTATACCCAGGGATTCTGTGGGTCAGGAATTAGAGAAAGGCACAGAGATTCTTTTCTGCTCTATGACGTCTGAGGCTTTAAAGTTGGGGAGATAACCTTGATGGGTGGGATTAGTTTCATTGGGAGGCATCTTTATTCACATGTTTACATTTGTGCTGGAGCTATTGCCTGGAGCATGTACATGTGTTCTTTCCATGTGGCCTGGCTGGGCTTCATCACAGGAGCTTTCCACAGGTTAGCGGAGTTTTTTTATATGGCCTTGTAGGGCTCCAAGTGCAAGTGTCCTAACAAGTAAAGCAGAAGTAGAATGGTCCTTATGAGATAGCCTTGGAAGCCACAGAATCCTGGTTCTGCCGTATTCATTAGTTATGAGCAAGTTTTGAACAAGTCTCTAAGGTCAGCCCGAATTCAAGTAGAAGTGTCCTACCCATCGCCAATCAATAGGAGAAGTGACACAAGATTTGCACATGTTTTAAACTGCCACAGAAGAGTTTACAGAAGCTAACAAGGGATAGCGTGGTGCCTTAGGGCTAGGAATAGCAGGAGCTGAGTTTCTTCTTCTATGAATAAAGAAGCAAAGGGAGGAAGAATTTGCCAGATCGAGAGCTTCAGGAGACAGCCACATCATGGTGCTGTAGCCATCAATAGAGAGATGGAGCTAAAGGAGGGAGAGGAAGAAGAAAAACTGGAGGAAAGTAAACACCTGAGCTCACTCTGTTCATGCCCTTGGGAACCTCCCTATTGGTCAAACCCAGATGGCAGCCCAAGAATGCATCCCATGTAGATCAACTTCCTGAAGCTAACAGCAGGGTGAGTAAGGTGGAAAGTGGGTCTGGAGGGACAAACAAGATATTCAATACAGCCTTTTATTACAGGTAGTTTTTAATTTGTCCTTGGAAGTGGAATTTTTCCACTTCCAAATATATACTCCTATAATTCTTCCCCCATTTGACAATGTAAAAAGAGACAAGCTGTGTTTTATATAATAGGAGCTTAATTCTTGTTTGTTGAATAATGAATGATTGATAGCCACTTCTGTGAATGAAAAAATACACAGAGAAGTTCCTTTTCATATCAGATTCCCATGTCTAATTCTATGTGGATGTAGAGATAAGATACTAATTTGTTATCTACTGGATAATGAATAAGTCACATATTTTCACCAAATTATTTTGTCTTTTTTAGGATTTAAATCATAGGGTTTACAAAAGCTTTTATCAAAAATGTTGAAAATGGAAGCAGCCATGAGCATAGATTTATTCATAATAAACAAAGGGTCAATAGTTCTAACATTTAAGGTGAGTCAAGAGGATAATAGAACTTTGGGTTAGCCTAATTCTATTGTCTATGGTGGCCCAAGGCAGAATTGCCATTTCTATGTGCATGGATGCTATAGTATCTCCTCTCTTTTTATCAGTTTTCTAATAGAGCTCTAGGAAAATCATTAGGAAGCGAAGGGAGAAAAGAAATTTATCAGACAAAATATGCATTAGACTCTAAAAATCCAAAGTAGATTGAGGGGGTGGGAGGCAGTGTAGGCAAAAAGACATCAATATGGTAAACAGAGTTTAATGTATCCTGTTATTGCATTTCTACTAGGTTGGTTTAAACACTGTTAATGAAGAAACTAATGTAAGGAGAGAAGATGAGTTACTTGTTACCAGGTACACCCCAGCTGAAGCAAAAGACTGAAAGCATTTATTATCTTTCTTACCTGTTAGTGCTGCATTGTGGAACAAATAAAACAATGTGTTTGAAAACCATAAGGTACTGCTGAAAGATAAGAATTTATTTCAAGACATGCAGAAAAAATATTTGGCTGAAATCACAGCTACTTTGTTCAAGGCAATGTTCTAAAAACAAAGTGCTAATCAAAATGGCCAGAAAGCATCTGTTTTGACCCTGAGTGACCCTGAACTCCCCTAACTACATTTTTAATTGACTGATGCAAATATTTGTCCCCTTCTAATGCCCCAAGAAACTTTGACTATGAATAAATAGACGAAATAAGCATCAGATCAAGGACAGAGATCCAGAATCTTAAAGTTAATTCTGTGGCTTTTCCCCATAATCATGTCATCTCCCAATTCGTGATAAGGTAGTTCACTAAAAAATGAAAAAATATATATGATTTTGTATGTCACCGGAGGGGGTGATAATTACATTTAGAAGATACCACATTAGTCTGTTTTCACTCTACTGACAAAGACATACTCTAGACTGGGAAGAAAAAGAGGTTTAACTAGACTTACACTTCCACATGGCCAGGGAGGCCTCAGAATCATGGTGGGAGGTGAAAGGCACTTCTTACATGCCAGCCACAAGAGAAAATGAGGAAGAAGCAAAAGTGGAAACCCCTGATAAACCCATCAGATCTCTTGAGACTTAATTCACTATCACAAGAATAGTACAGGAAAGACTGGTCTCCATAATTCAATTACCTCCCCTTGTGTCCCTCCTACAACATGTGGGAATTCTGGGAGATACAATTCAAGTTGAGATTTGGGTGGGGACACAACCAAACCATATCAGGTACTCAGGGCATCAAATTATATATATACTATATATATACACACACACACATACAAATATATATGACTTGGCTCTCAGTTTTTTAAAATCATGGTTTGATGGGTTTCTGAAATGGCATACAATGGTGTGCATATTATGAAAAATCTCTATTTTAAGTAGATCAATATGAATTCAGCATCTTGATTAGCAGCAGTATTGACATTTCTAAAATTCCAGTTTCACAACATCCCAACATCTAATTATGAGTAAAAATGAGTTCTTGGGTGGGTGATCAAAGAGTAACTTTTTCTTAGCCTTTACTATAATTTGAATGCCAACACAGAAAGCAGAAAGCATGGATGCATATTTTAGCTGGCAGAATCCAGTTGCTTCTCAAGTCCTTTTATCTGCCTTGCATCTCATGTATTAAATATTACATATTGTATTCCTGTACCCCACACTAGATTGAATATAATGGCATGAAGCTCTAATGAATGAATGTGTTGCATTCAAACTCAGTAGTGATAATGTATATTTTTATTTTTATATGCCACCATGAAGCTAAAGCATTTCACAAAAATTTACTACCTTGTGAGTATGAGCAAGAGCTGGCTTATGTATTTTAACAATATTTAGATTCTATTTCTCTTAATGTATTGTGTTTCTAAAGTTGAGTTGAGGACAATTAATGTCAGTTTTAAAAAGAAAAATGAACTTACCTAACTAGAGATGTGCTATGATGTAGATGGAAATAATATACTATCGATTCTACTTTCAAAAAGAATGGTTATATGGTGGCAATTTCTATTATGGTGTTGCTTCATCTCAAAGAAATGGCTATACACAGGTTTAACTCCCTTTAGTAAATAGCTTCCTAAACTTTCATGTCATATTTTAAATTAAATCTATTTAGATTAAACAAGTTCATACTGGAACATTACTTTTTCCTTCCTTAATCTTCACTTGCCAGTCCTTATACCTAACTCCTCTGCCTTTGTCAATGAGTCTCTATTCTCCTTGAGTAATTGATTTTAAGCTAACGTTTTTATTAAACAAAGACCCTTTTTAGTCATCATGCCCTATCACGTTTCCTTTAAAAAGCCTCTCATATTCATATTTTCTCTGTCTTGTCATTTTACTGTCATTGTAATTTGTACCTTAGGTAACTTGCAGAATTTCTAGGAGGCTAAGAGAACAATTGTGGATGTCACACAGGCCCTTATTGCAACCACTGGAAACACCACAAGTTACAGTCTTCATTTATAAAACACAGAGGCTGAAACAGAGATAAGTTGAGGGTTTTGTCTAAGGTTATGAAGTTAGTAACTGGCAGAGCTGGACTTCCAGCCTTGGCCCATGTTTATCCCACTCTGCTATCCAACTTAAGAAGAATGGCTTGTCTGTAATTATAATGCTTGTTATTGTTTTTCATGTGCTAGTTTTGTTTTCTAACAAATCATAATTTCTTTGAAAGGCAATTTTATATGCTAGGGTTCATTGGACTACCTAGTACAGGTGTAAGGACATTTAAGGACATAGTGATAGTGAAGAATTTCTTAAAAATTATTTAAATGCTAATGCAGCAAGCACGAATCTTTGTGACTTTGAATATAATCCAAAGAATGTTATGAGGAAAATTAAGTTTTTGTTTCCCAGATCCTAAATCTTTAATCTCTGGATATGACAATGTGATGCCTAGGTAAGAATTCAGCTTGTATTGTATTTAATTGATGCAGAAAAGGGGGATATCGTGGAGGCCACAGTGGGACATATGAAAACAAATATCAACCATGGGATTACAGAAGAATCTTTAAGCTGCTGGAGGCAGAGAAGCTGAAATTGTTCCATATAGTACTCTAGCTAAATGTTTAATATAGTTCTATGTTTAATATAAATTCTAATGAATCTTGTGATCAGCAAAGAAATGTGTTATAATTCAGAGCCATACTCTGAAGTGAGAGTTGTAAGTTTATATTTTAGTGTATTGTATAGTGTTTTTTGGGGTTTAGAGAAGCATCCTTTATATAGAAAATATTTATCTAACCTTTCCAGGGATATTTGAAGATGCTCCTAAAAAGTTAAAATATTACCTGGGTAATATTATACAATCAAGTTATGCTCATTATTAAAAGTTTAATAGCATGTCACCAAACTTGCTCTTTTCTCTCTGCTATATAAGGCAAGGTAATTATTATTCTTAGTAATGACTACTCTCCTTTCCTTTCTTCACCAAGAGCTTAGCCAAACTCTACTTTGATCATTTCTGTTCAATTAATCCCTTCTTTTGCTTAATTAGCTTGTTATCGGTTTTTTTTTTTTTTTTGGTACACACTCTGCTATTGAAAAATAGACAGCTTTCGACTTCAGATAGGGACCAAAGGTGCCTTAGGTTATTTCTGGCTTCAGATTTCTCAGTCTACAGCTAGAGCTTTATGAGTTGTCTCATCAGGCCTACTCATTAAAGAGCAGCTACTGCATAACCCATAGGATTATCTCTTCTCGCGGCTTGTCTAAGGTCAGTGATTCTTTCTAGGTTATTACTTCCATGGGTCTTTGCTGTTAAACATTTGTGCTTTGCATAATTTTTCCAAGATAATGAAACCATCATTTTAAAAATGTATAATACCATTCCATGTTTTTAATTCATATTTATATTGTTATATGTGGGCCTTGCAACTGTAGAGAAAATCTTATGGCTTATCTATCTATCTATGAGGATTTATCCTATAAATAATAGAAAGTTCTTCACATTATTTAATTATACATTAATTTATTTGTTCAGAAATTAGTTGTTGATCTCTTTTGTTAGATACTATAGTTATTACAAAGACAGCTGGTAACAATATCTGCCCCTATGAATTTATGATCTCATAAGAATGATAATCAATGTACATTCATGCTTTGTGCTTATTGTTCATAGTCCAAACCTACCACTTACACAGTGAGATATTAGACAAGCCATATGATTTTACTTGAATAGTTTCTCAGGACATTATTGTAAGCATTAAACAAGAAACATTGCAAGCTGCTTAGCATAATTCCTCAATCATCACTATATGTTATAGAATAGATCATAGGGACATGAGAAACATATACAACCATTCCAGTGCCCTATAGTGAACTGGATTTTCCCAACCTAAACCTCAGAATTACTTGAAAAATCTTCATCAGTTGAAAAATGTATTTCTACTTATTGTAGTCAGTAACCAAGTAATGTACATGAGTGAAAAGTAAACCTCTGCTTTTTTAGGCTATTGAGATATGGAGGTTATTGTTTACCATGACATAAATCGTCCCTATCCTAACAAACTGCTGGACTTGCCTTCCTTGGGTAAAATTGCTCTCCAAATAGAACATGTTAAGTGTTCAGAGATCACAGCAATTTTTGACCCAGAGGTTCTCTAATTTCCCAGATGGATAGGGTTATGCCTTTACAGTAACATTCTTATCTTGAAAAAAACCTGATTTATAGAATAGATAGTTACCTATTATTGCGTTATACAAATAGGTGATTTATATACTTTTCTTAAAACCTCTGCTATGTAGTCAGAAAATACAATGTTAGTATTCATTTATATATGTTGGTGATATTGTCAATGTTTAGTTATTCTTCCAGGCAGTCCCCAGATCAGTCACAAAATAATGGATGAAGCAAACAGTCACATGGGTAACTCCAATTTAGGAATTAACATTATGTCAAAAAATGCAAAAATAATACTTGCCTTACTAATGTATGAATGTTATAGCAAGTATAGGTAAAAAAAAATGAGAAGAGTTGGGCTCAGGTGACTAGATTCGATCATGAGGATGAGAAAGCAAAGCAGGTCATGAGAGAGAGATGCCCATTTTATTATTGATCACGTCCTTTGGGTAGACCTTGTAGTGTTCCCTGAGATGAGAGGAATTATTGAACCCACCCGGAATTAAGCAGATTTCATCTTCAAGTTATGAGCCTATTGAAGACACAACAAAAATGGCCTTTTACAGGCAATTTGTATTTAAGGCTCATTTGTAAGTGCATAATTTCCCCTTTCCTTAGGAAAAAAAAAAAAAAAAGGGAGGAATATATCCTAGAAAACTGTGCTGTTTGAAAGTTGAGAGAAACTTCTAAATTTCAAAAATCTCCTTTAAATATTAACAGCAAATTTTGGGAAATGGAACATAATGTTTTATGTTTTATGTTTCCTTATTTTTCCTTCTTTTTATGCCAATCAACTAAAGGGCTGAGCTCCAGGGAAGCATCCAGAGAAAAATCCTAAAAATTATGCAGGCAAAGTTGTTGGGAGCTTATTTCTATTTCCTTTTCTTTCTTAAATCTTAAAGACACTTCAATCACCAATAACTTTTCTATATTTTCCACTCTATGAATCTTGGAACAAATGGAAAAACAATTTGACACAATTTGAATTAACTTAATTTCCTTAGACCTCTGCCATTAACGCTGAACACATTCTGTCTTACACTCTTGTTTCTTGCACAATATTTTCATTAGAATTTATGTATGTTCTAAATTATAATCTCCTTCTTGGATTCATGAATGAATATGAGAGTAAACTTTTGATCCCACTAAAGTATCTAACTTCTTAACTTGTGTTCATAGGTAAATTCTATCATACTTCTAGCTACTTGGGCTGGACATATTGGAGTCACCCTTAACTCCATTCTCATCTGTCCCCTACTCCACACTACCATCTCTGGTTGGTAAAATCTGGGTAATTTTATGTCAGTGACAGCCTATATCAATATTTTCTTCCAATGCCATTGCATTTTTCTAATTTAGACTCAGAATCTGCCTTCTAAGTGCTTTTTAGTCTCAAGGTTTATCCAAGTCATTGTTCGTTGCAACATCAGAGTAACATGTTTAAGGATCAGCTCTGAGAAAATTACCACATTGTTAGAAAATTTTATTTCTTTACTATTGCTTGTAAAGTCCAGGCTATAAAATCTGTTGTAAACAGTTTCTTGTATTTATCCTCAACTTCTTATCCTGTTGTTATTTCACATTGTCCTATTTATGCTCTAATGATTCCATCAAATCCATCTATCTTGTTTTTGGTCCCAAATATGCATGTATAAGTCCACAATGATGTTTTTGTTTATATTTTCCTCCATACCAGAAAGTATTGACTTTTCTCCATCTTTACTTTGGGGTCCACTTCAAATTTTACTTTATGAAAATGTTCTCTATCCTCTGAATGGTCAAAATATGAACAAGGTGCTTGATTCTGTAGCTCATGAGCATTGTACCAATAACAGGTAACAAAAATATGGCACTAATATCTTTTTCTAAACTCCCCAAACACTCTTTATAAACTGACCTTTATTGGATTATATATTATATTTATTTATATTATTGGATTATAATGGCTTTGTGGGCGGTGTTTTTATCTTTTTCAAGCTTTTAACCCCACACCATATAGTAAAATTTTCATTCATGTATTCTGCAGAGAGTTCAATAAATTTGAAAAGATTAAAGCATACATTTTTTCATTTATTTTAAAAATTATGATTCCCTACTCTTCTTTATTAACTGAATCAATGAGTTTCAATGTTTTCAGAAAAGGAGGAATATGGCTGGGCACGGTGGCTCACGCCTATAATCCCAGCACTTTGGGAGGCCAAGGTGGGCAGTTCATGAGGTCAGGAGATCGAGACCATCCTGGTTAACATGATGAAACCTGTTCATCGTGTTACTAAAAATACAAAAATACAAAATACCAAAAAAAAAAAAAAAAAACAAAAATACAAAAATTCTCTACTAAAAATACAAAAAATTAGCTGGGTGTGCTGGTGGGTGCCTGTAGTCCCAGCTACTCGGGAGGCTGGGGCAGGAGAATGGTGTGAACCTGGGAGGCAAAGCTTGCAGTGAGCCGAAATCGCGCCACTGCACTCCGGCCTGGGCGACAGAGTGAGACTCTTGTCTCAAAAGAAAAAAAAAAACAAAAAAGAAAAGGAGGAATATATCCTAGAAAACTGTGCTTTTTGAAAGTTAAGAGAAACTTCTAAATTTCAAAAATCTCCTTTAAATATTAAGAGCAAATTTTGGGGAATGGAACATAATGTTTTATTATAAGCCATAGGTACAGAACTTAGATTATAATGAAAAAAAGTTTCCATCACAGATAAAAAAACAAAAAAGAAAAAAACTTGCAGTCAGAAAAGGGAGTGAGTTGACCAAGGCAAGCACGTGGGTGACTTATTCAAGTACCCTTCCTTCCTCCCATTGTGAAACTTCAGGAATATCTTAGGTTGTTGTTCTCGGTATTGCTGTTGTTGACGGTGGTAGTGATGTGTATGTGTGTGTGTGTAGTCGTGTGTGTATTCCTTGATACTCGAGATGTAAAGTGGAAAAATATGTATGTATTGGCTAAGTTTCACATTCAGTATGATGTGATAGTACAATGTTACCCATATGGTAGTTGACCAATGGCTGAGAGAAGTTGATGACACAGAGTGACTTTATAGAGCTGCATGGTACAGAGAAGCAGTTTCTAGCTTCTGCCTCCCTCATAGGATGGCATGGTTGATAAGAGGCCCAGATGATTAGAGGAAACTTGGGGTAAAAATGAGGCACCACTGAGCTAAGGATCTTTTCTGATCTAGGGCAAGGGCCACAGACTTTGGCAATGGTCAACAGCACATCATCCAAAAGAATGTGGCAGTATCCATTTCACCTCAATAGAGAAGTGCTGGTGCCAAGAATAAGCCAAGACCAGCCTTCCTACAACAGAGACTAGAAAGAACCCAGATGTGTATCCAGGAGTTTCCCCATTTCCTCTAGATGTCACGTTAGATTGGAGAATGTGGAAAAAATCCCTGAAGAAAATGATTATTCAAAAGACATTGTTACTTTTAATTTGCAAATTTAATAATTTTTCTTTTTTGATATCAGCTGGTATGAACATTTATAAGAAAGATTAAGTTCATTTAACAATAAAAATTACTTTGATTTGCACATAAGTACAATGTACACACTTTCAATATAGCCACATTTATCTATTTAATAGTCAATAAATACGTATTGAATACCTTCTATATGGCAAGCATTTTACTAGGCATTGCAGGCCCCTAAACAGTAAGAAATGGTGGCTGATTTAAAGAGTGTACAAACTGACAAGAAGAAAGAGAAGATAAAAAAATCAAAGATTATAATTGATATTTATAAGTGATAATCACTGCTGGTTATCTACCACCTTATATTTTTCTTTTTACTTTTTCCAGAACCCAAATTTTGTTTGGGCATGGGTTACTTTGCAGGAAATACTGACCTGTAGACAACCCCAAAATAAATTATTATTAGTGTAAATAACTATAATAATTCCACTTTCCTTATATTTTGCAAGTGGGCAAATACTCTATTATGACTGAAACCTGAAAGGAAGTTTCTGAGAAAGACTTGCCTTCTTGATAAAAGAATGAGATGGGCATAAAGAATTACAGAATTATTTTATTCCACTTCTTCTGATTGGATTGCAGTTTTTAGCGGAATTACTGTAGTTATCCGTATGATCCTAAAAGAAAAACCAAGGGACAAGAGAAACAAATTCAGAGTTTTAAGCCTCTTGAGCCCTGAACCAATTTTGGAATGACCATCTACCTTTGAAATTAGTATTGTCTAAGATAGTAAACTCCCATTTTAAGCTACCTTTTTTATTTTGAGCTTGCTGATTGAGTAATCCCGGTTGAACTACAAATATAGTTCAAAAAAGACTTCCAGTTAAGGCAATTCTTTAAGAACTCAGAGGAACTCCAGGAATATGATGAAGAAAGAATATTCCAGGCATTTCCTAGGACACAACCCAATACAATCTCTTCTCAGTTATCCATGGCGGATTGGTTCCAGAATCCAACCCGCAATCCCCAACCCACCATACCAAAATCTGTTGATGCTCGAGTCTGTTACACAAAATGGCACAGAAGTTGCATCTAACCTATGCACAATGTCTTTAAATCATTTATACTTTACTTTAAATCATTTATAGATTACTTATAATATCTAATACAATATAAGAGTTGTTATACTTTGTATTTGTGTTATTTTTTATTGAGTTGTTACCCCTTTCTTTTGCTACCACTGCTGCCGCCACCGCCCCCTCCTCCTCCTCCCCCTCCTCCTCCCCCTCCTCCTCTTCCTCCTCTTTCTTCTTCTTCTAACATTTTCAATTCTTGGTTGATTGAGCCTGCAGATGTGTAACCTGCATTGAGGCCCACTATATGTCATTATGATGAATAAATATATAAATAAACAATAAGAACAACAAATCTCAAGCAGAAGTTTGAGACACGGTCTGCCTCTCCAATTTTGTGTTTTACTGAGCCTAGAAAATTGTGTTTGAAACTTTTGAATGTAAAAAAATGCTGATTTTGTGGCATATGACCTTTTGTATTACATCAAATCTCACATTTGAAATTCATAGCTGAAATTTCTGCCCTTGGGAAAATTAGTGTTTTCAAGAATTAGAGCTTGGTAAAATTATACATTTATAAATACAAAAACATATACAAGTACACTTACATATATAGCTCAACATTCAGGGTCAGCTGAACTCTACTGTCTTTAAATATATACAATAAATGATTAGGTTATCTAATTTGAAATCCATTATAAATATAATAATATTTTATATTAAAATATATTCTAATTGGTTTACCTATACACAGAAACTTTAGAACCAGTTAGTTGATATGTAAAAAACAGATTCCTAGCTTTTTGATTAAGATTGGTGTTAAATCTATAGACTCAATTATGGAGAACTAGGACCTTAAAAATATTATCTTTTAATCTTTAAAGACAGTATAACTCTTCCTTTATTTAAATCTAAATCGATTTCTTTCATTAATGGTGTGTAGTGTTCATTATATAGACGCTCCTTTCATTAGCTATAGATGTATTTCATTTTTAAGTGCTATTATAAATTTGTTTAAAAAAATAAATTCCTATTTTTTATCATGATATATAGGTATATTATCAACTTTTGGATATTGACCTTGAATTCTGCAATCTGTGAAATATAAACTGTTAATTATATGCTGTAAAATCATGTATTTGCTTCTCTTTTCCTTGTATGCTTTTTTTAAAGGGAGAAGCTTAGGTTGTTGATTTAAGACTTGTCTTCTCTAATATAAATACTTAAAGTTATAAATTTCCATCTAAGTACTATTTTAAACATATCTTACACATTTTGATATGTTGTATTTAAATTTTTATTGAGCTCAAAATATTTTAATTTATTTTGACTTCTCCTTTGAGCCATGAGTTATTTACAAATGTATAATTTAATTTATAAATATTTGGGGTATCCAAGCTATTATTAATTTCTAGTTTATTATCATTATAGACAGAGAATGCCTTATAGGATTTGTATTCTTTGAAATTTGTTAAGGCTTGTTTACTGGCTCAAAATATGGCCTTAGTGTATGTTACATGCACATTTGAAAATATGTATATTCTTCTGTTGTTGGGTAGTGTGTTCTATAACGTTAAAGTAGGTTTATTGGTTGATAGAGTTACTGAGGTTTTCTATGTTCGTACTGATTTTCTGTCTACTTGTTCTATCACTTACTTAGAGTGGAGTGTTGAACTATCCAACTGTAATTACAGATTTACTTGTTTCTCCTTTTAGTTCTGTCATTTCCTCCCTCAATTATTTTTAAGATATATTGTATTGAGTATACACATCAAGAATTGTTATGTCTTCTTACAGAATTCACTTTTACAACCTTGTAATATCCTTAATTAGCCCTGATAATATGCCTTATTATAAAGTCTACTTTACATTATCTAACATTAATATTCTTACCTCAACCTTCTTTTGTTCACTGTTCGCATGTCATATCTTTCTCCATTCTTTTACTTTTAATCTATTTGATATTAAGCTGAGTATCTTGGAAAAAACATGTAGTGGCATCTTACTTTTGTATTCTTTCAGATAATCACTATTTCACAATTGGCCTATTTAGAACATTCACACTAAATATAATTATTAATATAATTAAATGTTACTACTTTGCTAGCTCTTTTCTAGTTGTTCCATTTCTATATCTATCTATCTATCTATCTATCTATCTATCTATCTATCTATCTATCTATCATTTATCTATATAAATGTAATCAGTCTGTTGTGAAATTTTGTCATATTGGTTTATGTGTAGTTGAATGACCTACATTATATTTCCATTTTCTTCCTTCGTCCTCTGTGCTATCATGTTAAACCTTTTATTTTTTATATGTTAAAAACAGTATATAGCTACTCTTTGCACTTTAAGACAGTTATCTTTTAATGCCATTAAAATATTCCTTCATTTTGTGAATTTTTTATCCTCCTTATTTGGCTGTCTGGCACAAGAGGCTTAGCTTTTGGCCTGACTCATCTTTGGACATGCCTTCTTCACTAAGCACAATCATTTCTAGCTTTTGATTTAAAGTGAGACACATGTAACTCTTCATGTACGCATGTAGAAGAAACTACTAGGTCATTAATTTGCTTAATTTCAATATTCTTGTGTCTAAGGGAATAGGGAAGCCCAAGGTAAGGGGAAGAGATGGAAGAATGGCCAATTGGTTGAACATTCAAAATACACATACTTTTTATTGATTACATATAATTGGTAAAGAAACAATTACAACACTAATATCAAAGATCACTGATCAAGATAACCATAATAGATAGAATAATAATGAAAATGTATGAAATATTGTGAGAATTACCAAAATGTAAAACAGAGACATGAAGTGAGCACATGTTGTTGGAAACAACTGCACCAATAGATAGACTTGTACAAAGCAGGGTTGCCACAAACCCGTAATTTGAAAAACAAAAATATGATATCTGTAAAGTGCAACCAAGTGAAACAAAACAAAGCAAAGTATGCCAGTATCAGTGTTTTCTATTATCAGTTATTTCATGGGGAAGGCAGAGCAAGATGGCAAAATAGAAAGCTCCACTGATCGTCCTGCCTGCAAGGACACTACGTTAACAACAATCTACACAGAAAAAACCACCTTCATAAGAACCAGAATTCAGGTGAGCACTTACAGTACCTGGTTTTAACCTCATATCACTGAAAGAGGCACTGAAAGTATAGAAAAAGTATTCCTGAATCCTCGACACCAGCCCTCCCCAACCCCTGGCAGCAGCATGATGCAGAGAGCATCTCTGGGCACTGGGGGAGGTAGAATACAGCAGTTGTGAGGGAGTAAACTCAGTGCTGTCCTGTTAGAACAGAAAGAAAATGGGACCAACTCAGCTGATGCCTTCCCACAAGGGAGCATTTAAATGAGCCCTAGTGAGAGAGGAATCACCAATCCTAGTGGTCTGAACTTGAACTTGAGTGCCCCTAAACCTCACCACCTAGGGATAATGTGCTGTTGGTCTCTAAGCAAACTTGAAAGGCAGTCTAGACCATCAGGACTGCAAGTTCAAGTCAAGCCCTAGGGCTGAACTAGGCCAAAAGACAGTGGACTAGGGGTGCATGCGACCTACTGAGACACCAGCTGGAGTAACCAAGGGAGTGCTGGCATCACCTCTCTCCTAACCCCATGCTGCACAGCTCATGACTCCAAAAAGGACCCCTTCCTTTCACTTAAGGAGAGGAGAAGGAAGAGTGGGGAAGGACTTTGTCTTGCATCTTGGATAGCAGCTCAGCCACAACAGGATAGGGCCCCAGTCACAGTCAAGAGGCCCATGTTCCAGGCCCTAGCTCCCAGGCCAAATTTCTAGACACATCTTGGGCCAGTAGGGAGACTGCTGTCTTGAAGGAAAAAACCCAGTCCTGTTACCATTTATCACCTGCTAACCATAGAGCCCTTGGGCACTGAATAGCCAGCAATGATACCAAGGTACAAACTTGAGGGCCTTAGTGAGTCTCTGAGACTTGTTGGCTTCAGGGGAGACTCAGCACATTACCAGCTGTGGTGGTTATAGGGTAAAACACATTCTGCTCGAGAAGAGCAGAGGAAAAAGTAAAGGGGACTTTGTCTTGTACCTTAGGTACCAACACAGTTACAGGGGCATAGAGCACCAAGCAGGTTCTTGGGGTCCCTGATTCCAGAACTTGATTCTTGGATGACATTTCTGGACCTGTTATGGGCTAGAAGGGAGCCCATAGCCGGAAAGGTGAGTCCCTGGCCAGGCAGCATTTACCACAAGTTGCCTTAAGAGACACTGGACCTAAAAGGAACATTCATGGTGTAGTATGGCAGTACTCCTTGTGGCCAGGTGTGGTGGTGGCTATGAGGAGAGGCTCCTCTGCCTTTGGAAAGGGAAGAGAAGAGTGAGGACTTCTTTTTTATGGTTTGAGGGTCAGCTCAGCCACAATACAATAGAATACCAGGTATACTTCTAACATTTTTGACTGTACTCTCTCACTCTCGGACAACTTCTAGACCCACCCAGGGCCTGCGGAACCTCACCACCCTAAAAAGAAGGACAAAGACCAGTTGCTTTGCCACCTTCTAATTTGTAGACCCCCAAGGTTTTGGGTGAACATAGACAGTAGCCAGGGAGTGGTTACAGCCTGTCTTGGGTAAGACCCAGTGCTGTGCTGGCTTCAGGTCTCACCCAGCACAGTCATAGTGGTGGTGACCACAGGGGTGCCTATGTTACTCCACCCTCAGCTTTAGATGGCTTGGAACAGAGACAGACTCTGTATGTTTAGAAGAAAGTAAGGGAAAGAACGAGAGTCTCTGCCTGGTAACCCAGAGAATTCTCGCTGATCATGTCCAAAACCATCAAAGCAGTACCTCCATGAGACTGCAAGAATCACAGCATTACTGGGCTTGGGGGTGCACCAAGCAGATATAGCTTAGATTACAACACCTAAGCCTTTTTAAGTAACTGGAAAGCCATCCTAGGAAGAACTGCTACAAATAAGCCCAAACTGTGAAGACTACAATGAACACCTAACTCTTCAATGCCGAGACATCGAAGTCCATCTACTAGCATCAGCCCAATCCAGGGAAACATGACTACTCCAAATGAACTAAACAAAGCACTATAAATCTGGAGAAAAAGATTTATGTGAACTTGCAGACAGAGAATTCAAAATAGCTGTGTTGAGGAAAATCAAGGAAATTTAGGATAACACAGAGAAGGAATTCAGAATTCTATCAGATATATCTAACTGATACATAGAAATAATTAAAAAGCAGAAATTCTCAAGGTGAAAAATGCAATTAGCATACTGAAGAATACAACAGAGTCCTTTAAAAGCAGAATAAATCAAGCAGAAGAAAGAATTAGTGACCTTAAAGACAGGTTCTTTAAAAATACACAGAGGAGACAAAATAAACAAATGAAAAGAATAGAAAACAACGAAATACACCTACAGGACCTAGAAAATAGCCTCTGAAGACTAAATCTGAGAGTTATTGGTGTTAAAGAGGAGGTAGCGATAGGGATAGATGTAGAAAGTTTATTCAATGGGATGATAATGGAAAACTTCCCAAACCCAGAAAAAGATATCAATATTCGAATATAAGAAGGTTATAGAACACCAAGCAGATTTAACACAAAGAAGATTACCTCAAGGCATTTAATGGTCAAACTCCCAAAGGTCAAGGGTAAGGAAAAGTTCCTAAAAGCAGCAAGAGAAAGAAACAAACAACATCCAATGGAACTCCAATACATCTGGCAGCAGACTTTTCAGTGGAAACCTTATAGACCGGGAAAAAATGGCAAGACATATTTAAAGAGATGGGGAGTGGGGGGAAACTTTTACCCTAAAATAGTTTATCTGGTAAAAATAGCCTTCAAACACGAAGGCAAATTAAAGATTTTCCCAGACAAACAAAAGCTGATGGACTTCATTAATGCCAGAGTCATCCTACAAGAAATGGTAAAGAGAGTACTTCAACTAAAAAGAAAAGGACATAAATGAGCAATAAATAACTACCTGAGGGTAAAAAACTTACTGGCAATAGTAGGTACACAGTAAAGCAGAATATTATAACACTGTAACTGTGGTATGTAAACTTATCCTAAGTAGAAAGACTAAATGATGAATCAATCAAAAATAATAACTACAACAACTTTTCAAGCTATAGGCCATACAATAAGATATAAATAGAAAGAACAAAAATTTAAAAAGTGAGGAGATGAAGTTAAGGTGAGATTTTATTATTATTATCATTTGCTTGCTTGTTTGTTTGTTTATCAAAATACTGTTAAATTGTTAGGTTAAAATAATGGGTTTTAAGATATTATTTGCAAGCTTCATGGTAACCTCAAACCGAAAAACATACAATGGATAAACAAAGAATAAAAATCAAGAAACTAAATCATGCCACCAGAGAAAATCATCTTGACTAGAGGACAGGAATGAAAGAAGGAAGAGAAGACCACAAAACAACCCGAAAACGAATAACAAAATGGCAGGAGTAAGTTCTTACTTACCAGTAATAACATTGAATGCAAATGGCATAAACTCTCCAATTAAAAGACATAGACTGGCTTAATCGATAAAGAAAACAAGACCAATTGGTCTGTTGCCTAGAAGAAACATACTTCACCTATAAAGACACATATAGGTTGAAAATAAAGGGATGGCAAAAGATATTCCATGCCAATGGAAAACAAAAAAGAGAAGGCGTCATTATACTTATATAACATTGCCACACATAAAATTAAATGCCTAGTTTTCAAGACAAAAACTGTAAGAAAAGACAAAGATGGTCACTATATGACCATAAAGGGGTGCATTCAGCAAGAGAATATAATGATTTTAAATATATATGCACCCAACACTAAAGCACACAGATATATAATAGAAAAGTATTAGAGCTGAAGAGAGACATAGTAACAATACAGTAAAAGCTGGAGACTTCAGCTCCCAACTTCCAGGATTGGATAGATCTTCCCAGGCAGGAAATCAACAAAGAAACATCAGACTTAAACTGCACTATAGACGAAAGGGATCTAATAGACATTTACAGAACATTTCATCCAAGAACTGCAGAATACCCATTCTTTTCCTTAGCAAATGGATCATTCTCAAAGATATACCATATGGAAGGTCACAAAGCAAGCCTTAAAACATTCAAAAATATTGAAATAATATTGAGCATCTTCTCTGACAACAATGGAATAAAACTGAAAATTAATAATTTAATTAAGGAATTAAGGAATTTTAAAAACTATGTAAATACGTGGAAATTAAACAATATGTTCCTGAAAGACTAGTGGGTCAATGAAGCAATTAAGAAGGAAATTGACAAATGTTTTGAAAGAAATGATAATGGAAACACAACATACAGAAACCTATGGGTTACAGCAAAAGCGGTATTAAGAGGAAAGTTTATAGCTGAAAGCACATATATCTGAACAGAGGAAAATCTTCAAATAAACAATCTAATGATGCATCTAGAAAAGCAAGAGCAAACTAAACCCAAAATTAGTAGAAGAAAAAAATAATAAAGATCAGAGCAGAAATTAATGAAATCAAAATAACACAAAAGATCAATGAAACTAAACATTGATTTTTTGAAAATTAAACAAAATTGACAAATGTTTAGACAGAGTAACCAGGAAAAAAAGAGAGAAGATTAAAAAAAAAGACAATCATGAATGAAATAGGAGATATTACAACCGATACTGCAGAAATTCAAAGGATCATTAGTGGCTACTAATGAGTAGCTGTATGCCAATATATTGGAAAATCTAGAAGAAATGGACAAATTTCTTGATAAATTCTTAGACACATACAACCTACCAAGATTGAGCCATGAAGAATTCTAAAGCCGGAACAGATAAATAACAAGTAATGAGATTGAAGCCCTAATAAAAAGTCTTCCAGTAAAGAAAATCCCGGTACCTGATGGCTTCACTGCTGAATTCTGCCAAACATTTAAAGAACTAATACCATTTCAGATCAAACTATTCCAAAAAATAGAAGAAGAGAATATAATTCCAGACTCATTCTATGAGGCCAGTATTACTGTGATATCAAAACCAGATGGAGATACATAAAAAAAAAAAAAGAAGGAAAACTACAGGCCAATATCTCTGATGAATATTTACACCAAAATCCTCAGTGAAATATTAGTAAATTGAGTTTAGCAATACATTAGAAAGATCATTCATCAGGACCAAGTGGTATTTATCACTGGATATAAGGATGGTTCAACATACACAAATCAATGTGTTACATCATATCCTCAGAATAAAGAATAAAAAACATGATTATTTAAATTGATGCTAAAAAAGAATTTGATAAAATTCAATGTCACATTATGCTAAAAATTCTCAAAAAACAGGATAGAAGGAACATATCTGAATATAATAAAAGCCATGTATGACAGACCCACAGCTAATATCATATTGAATAAGGAAAAAAATTGAAAGTGTTTCTTCTAAGATCTGGAACATGACAAGGATGCCAACTGTTACCACTCTTATTCAACATAGTATTGGAAGTCCTAGCTAGAGCAATCAGATACGAGAAAGATATAAAGAACATTCAAATTGGAAAATAAGTCAAATTATTCTTGTTTGCTGATGATATAATCTTATATTTGGAAAAATCCAAAGGTTCCACAAGAACACTATTAGAACTAATAAACAGATTTAGTAAAGTTTCAGGATACAAAATCAACACATAAAAATCAGTAGCATCTCTATATGCCAGCAGTGAACAATGTGAAAAAGAAATAAAAAAGTAATCTCATTTACGATTGCCATAAATAAAATTAAATTCCTATAATTAACCAAAGACGTGAAAGACTTGTATAACGAAAACTATAGAACGCTAATAAAAGAAATTGAAGAAGAAATCAAAAAATGAAAAGCTACTTCATGTTCATGGATTGGAAGAATCAATAGTGTTAAAATGTCTGTACTACCCAAAGCAATCTACACACTCAGTGCAATCCCTATCAAAATACCAATAACATTTTTCACAGAAATAGAAAAAAAAAAACAGCCCTACAATTTATATGGAACTGCAAAAGACTCAGAATACCCAAAGTTATCCTAAGCAGAAAGAACAAAACTGGAGGAATCACGTTACCTGACTTCAAATTATACTACACAGCTACAGTAACTAAAACAGAATGGTATTGGCATTATTATTATTATTTGAGTCAGGGTCTCACTCTGTTGCCCAGGCTGGAGTGCAGTGGTGCCATCTCAGTTTATTGCAACCTCTGGGTTCAAGAAATCATCCTGTCTCAGCCTCCCTAGTAGCTAAGACTATAGGCACACGTCACCATGCCTGGCTAATTTTTGTATTTTTATTAGAGATGGGGGT
This sequence comes from Papio anubis, assembly GCF_008728515.1. NCBI lineage: Eukaryota > Metazoa > Chordata > Mammalia > Primates > Cercopithecidae > Papio > Papio anubis. The sequence goes on along the minus strand of NC_044989.1, from coordinate 35,903,884 downwards.
TTCACCATGTTGACCAGACTGGTCTTGAACTGCTGACCTCAGATGATCTGCCCACCTCAGCCTCCCAAAGTGCTGGGATTACAGGCATGATCCACCGTGCCCAGCTGGTACTGGCATTAAAACAGACACATAGACCAATGGAACAGATAGAGAACCCAGAAATAAATCCACCCACCTACAATAAACTCACTTTTGACAAAGGTGCCAAGAATCTACACTGGGGAAAAGACAGGCTCTTCAATAAATGGTGCTAGGAAAACTGGATATCCATGTGCAAAATAATGAAACTATACTCCTATCTCTCTCCATATACAAAAATAAAGTCAAAATGGATTTAAATTTAATGAAACTTCATCAAACCATGAAACTATCACAAGAAAACACTGGGGAAAAAAACCAGGTTATTGGTCTGGGCAAAAATTTCTTGAGCAATACCTCATAAGCACAGGCAACCAAAACAAAAATGGACAAATGAGATCGCATAAGTTAAAAAGTTTCTGCACAACAAAGGATACAACCAACAAAGTGAAGAGACAATCCACAGAATGGGAGAAAATATTTGAAAACTACCCTTCTGACAAGGAATTAACCAAAATACATAAAGAGCTCAAACAATTCTATAGGGAAAAAAATCTAATAATCTGATCAAAAGATGGGCGAGAGATTTGAACAGACATTTCGTAAAAGAATACATACAAATGGCAAACAGGCATAGGAAAAAGTGCTCAATATTACTGATCATCACAGAAATGCAAATCAAAACTACAATGACATATCATCTCACCCCAGTTAAAATGGCTGATATCCAAAACACAGACAATGGCACATGCTGATGAGGATGTGAAGAAAAGTGAACCCTTGTACACTGTTGGTAGGAATGTAAACTACACTTTATTTTTTATTTTTTGTAGGAATGGGTGCTCACCATGTTGCTCAGACTAGCCTTGAACTCCTGGGCTCAAGTGATTTGCCCGCCTTGACCTTACAAAGTATTGAGATTTGGCGTGAGTCACTGCACCCTGCCAGGAATGCAAATTAATACAATCGCTATGGAGAACAGTTAGGAGATTTCTCAAAAAACTAAAAACAGAGCTACCATACAATTCAGCAATCTTGTTGCTCAGTATATAACCCCCAAAAAGGAAATCAGTATGTCAAAGAGATATCTGCGTTTCTGTGTTTGTTGCAGCACTGTTTACAATGGTTAAGATTTGGAAGGAACCTGAATGTCCATCAACAGATAAATGGATAAAGAAAATTGGTACACATACACAATGGAGTACTATTCAGTCATAAAAGAGTATGAGATCCAGTCATTTGCAACAACACAGATGGAATTAGAGATTCTTATGTTAAGTGAATGAATCTAGGCACAGAAAGACAAATATTGCATATTCTCCCTTATTTGTGGAATCTAAAAATCAGAACAATTGAACTCATGGTCATAGAGAGTAGAAGGATGGTCACCAGAGGATGGGAAAGGTGTTGCGGGGATAGTGGGAAAGTGGGAATGGTAAATGGGTACAAAAAATTAGAAAGAATGAATAAGACCTTCTATTTGATAGCACAACAGGGTGACTATAATCAATAGTAAATTAACTGTATATTTCAAAATAGCTAATGTAATCAGATTGTTTGTAACTCATAGGATAAATGGTTGAAAGGATGGATACCCCATTCTCTATGATGTGTTTATTTCATGTTGCATGCCTGTATCAAGACATCGCTTGACCCCATGAATATATACACCTACTATGTACTCACCAAAACATTAAAAAATATATTTTATTATATGAATATTACATCATTCATTTATCAGTTCATGGACATTTGGTTTGTTTTCACTTTTTGGTATTGTAAACAGTGCTGCTACAAACTTTTGTGCACACATTTTTGTGTGAAAATATATTTTCATTTATCTTGAGATATAGCAGGAGTGAAGTTGTTGGGTTATATGATAACTCCATGTATAACATTTGAGGAATTAACAGACTGCTTTCCAAAGTGGCTGCACTATTTTAGTTTATACTAATTATATACAGGATTTTAGTTTATACTAATTATATACAGGATTATACTAGAGTTTTAATTTTTCAACACTTTTTACTGTCCGCTAACACTTTTTATTTTCTAGCCATTTTATTGGGTGGGAAGATTATGGTTTTGATTTACTATAAGATTATGATTTTAATTTCCATTTCCCTGATGTCTAATGATATTGAGCACCTTGTCATGTGCATTTGACCATTTGTATGTCTTCTTTGGAGGAATGTCTATTCACATTTTTTGCACATTTTTCAAAAATTTTTTTTATTATTGAGTTGTAATAATTTTCATACATTCTAAATACAAGTCCTTCCTTTATCAAATATATTATTTATAAATATTTTTCTTTCCGTGGTGCTTTTTCACTTTGTAAATGACATATCATTTGAAGCACAATGAATCTTAAACCCAAATTTTGTCTATTTTCTTTTGTTGATTATGCTTTTGGTGTTGTATTTAAAAAACCTTTATGTAACCAAAAATCATAAAGATATATTTATATACATATACATTTTTTTCTTCTAGGACATTTATAATTTTAGTTATTATATTTAGGTCTGTGATCCAATTTTTGTAGATTTTGTGTCTGGTGTGAGAAATGGGTCTAACTTTTTCCTTTTTCATGTGGCTATGCAAATGCCCTAGTACCATTTGTTGAAAAGACTATGCTTTTTTTCTTTGAATTGTCTTGGCCCCATTTTCAGAAATTGATTCACCATATACGCAAAAGTTTACTTTGGGGATTTTAATCCTTTTTAGTTAAAATACACACACACACACACACACACACACATCCTTATGCCAGTACACATTTTTTTATTACTGTAGTTTTGTAGTAAGTTTTGAAATGTTTAAGTGTGAGTCCTCTACTTTTGCTCATCTTTTTTTTTTGTGTATGTGGCTATGCTCTATCACTTGACTTTCTATATGAATATTAGGATAAGATTGTCAATTTCTGCACAGAATTTAGCTGAAATTTTGATAGGGATTTCATTGACTCTGTAGATCCATTTGGGGGAATGTTACAATTTTTATAACATTTCATCCATGAATATAGGATTTCTCTCAATTAATGTAGTTTTTCTTTACTTTCTTACTACAATCCTTTGTAGTTTTAAGAGCAACATTTTTGCATGGACTTTGGTAAATTCGTATCTATGTTTTTCTTCTTTTTGATGCTAATTACGAATGGGCTTACTTTATTTATTTCAATTTTGGATTGTTTGCGGCAAACATATGAAAACACAATTTATTTTTTATGTATTGATCTTGTATCTTGCAACCTCACTGGACTTATTTATTAGTTCTTATATTTGTTTAGTTGGATCTTTATAATTTTTAAAATGCAAGATTATGACATCTGCGAATAAATAGAATTTTATTTCTTTTTCAATCTGAATGAATTTTATTTAATTTTCTTGCCTAATTGCTCTGGGTAGTACCTCTGGCACAATGTTAAATAGAAGTGAGAGAGTGAACATCCTTTTGTTGTTCCTGATCTTTAGAGGAATGCATTCGGTCTTTGTCCATTAAGTATGGCATTAGCTGGGATTATTATTATTATTATTGATATTATTATTTATATAGTTAAACCTATATTTTCCACTTTATGTTTGGTTTTGTATACATCTCATGTATTTTTTTTACTCTATTTCTCCTCTGCCTTATTTTGCATTTAATGAATATTTTCTACCATGATATTTTAAATCCATTAGTGATTTTTTTCATTAGATTTTTTGAGTTATTTCCTTAGTGGTTCTTTTTGTGCTTACCATATACATCTTAGTTAATCAAGATCTATTTCAGATTAATACTAACTGTATATCAGTGAGACATAGGAATATTAGATTTGTATAGTTTTATTTCCTTCTTCTCTTTTTGTGCTATTATTGTTGTATGTATTGCACCTATATACATTGTAAAGCTGGGAATACATTGTTATATTTATAACGAAATATAAGGTTATATCTATTAAAGTACCTAAGAGAAAAAAGCAAAGCAAGTATATTATTATGTAGTTCTTTATCTTAAACTACTTATTTACTATTTCTGGTGGACTAATAGACATTGGAGACTAGGAAAGGTGGGACAGTGGGAATGAGGTAAGGGATGAATGGGAACAATGTATACTATTTGAGTGATGGCTGCTCTATAAGCCCAGGCTTCACTACCATGCAGTATATCACTGTAACAATACTGTACTTGTAGCCCTGAAATGTACACAAATAAAATATAAACACTTTCTAATCCCTTAAAATCCCCCCCAGCCCTCCTAAAATACCATATTTTATCATTTTCTTATCCCATTTTTTTTTTCTCCCTCATCCTTGCCAGCAGGAAGTCACAGAAGTTTTGGTATGATGTGTCTTCTGGCTATCGTCCTTCTCCTTTGTGCTGATATTGTTAAGCGCAATACAAGCGTATATATTATAGGCTCCCAAATACAATTACGTACATGTTGTTTTATACAACTGATTTTTACTTAAAAAAGAATAATGAGGAAATATGTATTTATACCGTCACTCATAATTATGTAATTACCTTTTCTGGTGTTCTTTTTTTTTTTGTCTTATTTTAAAATTATCTGAGGCTACTTGCTTTGAGCCTAAAATACTTCCTTTAGCATTTCTTGTTAAGTGACTCAGCTACCATTTGATTCGCTCCATTTTTATTTATCTGGAAAAGTCTTTATTTCGCCTTCACTTCTGAGAGATAACTTTGCTGGATATAACATTCTTGGTTTATATATATTTGTATATTTGATGAGGCAGTATCATCATAGTTTTACTTTACAAGCAAAGTTTCCTTTAGTTCATTGTATATATTGTAACAGCTGCTTTGACATCCTTGTTAAATTTGACATCAGGACTTTCTTACAGCCAGTTTTCATTACCTGCTTATCTTTTATATTGGTCACACTTTCCTGTTTCTTTGTCTGTTTTTTCCTGTCAACTCGCGTATTAGATGATGTATTGTAGTAATTCTGTACAATATTCTCTCTGTCCTTTAGGCACTCATTTGGTTGTTTGCCTGTTTATGTGTTTAGCAACTTGGCTGAACTAATTTAGTCAAGTCTGCTGCAGTTTGAAGTCTTTGATATCACTTTTTAGCATGCTGAGCTTTGACCATTCGTGTGCAGTCAACCTGCAATGATGGTGATTTTAGCAGGGCTCTCTTTGTGCCTTTCTCTGATTTCTCTAGAAATTAGATTGTTTATTAGTATCACACTCAGCTATTAGGCTCTATTAACTTCTTGTTGATTGCTTGATTGTGTTTGAAAATGTCCTTGGTCCTCACTTATTTTACAGTCTGATTCAGTATATCTTGGCTTATTTACAAGGGTCATTATTGAGACCTGTTTTTGAAGTTTATTTCTTCCAGAAGAGTTCTATTTAGCTGTCATTTTCCCTCATTGTCTCTGGGTAACTAATTGGCCTATAGTTTAGCTTGTTGCTGTCATAGAGATACCAAGCCTCCTCTTAATTGCTTACCATCAAAATGTCTTTTTCTTTTTTATTAATTTAGATTTGAACTTCCTGATACTCTGTTTCAAATAAAGTCATTTTCTTTTAGGAGAGCTTCAGTGTTCTCTATTCATGTGAACTGCCCTCCCTACCAAAAAACATCTCTGAACCACTGCTTCAGAAGGGAAAGAGCAAGTAACACCCATACTTTACAAATATGTCACTGTGTGGGAGTGATAGCTTCTGATATTTTTTCCTAGACTTTCTTATGTGAAACCTCTGCCTTCTTAGCTAAGTGATCAAAAAGAGGACCCTGTCTTTTGGCTACACTCATTTGAAATAAAGCTCCTGTTATACTAAGCTGATAAAGGGGAAGGGAGGGAACAAGTTATGGCATAAGTGCCACAGATTCTCACTGTTCTTACTGAAATTTAGTAGGTTTGCTCTAATAAATGTTTCTTCATTTGCTCTAAGCCTTCAGGACAATTCCAGAAACTTCAAGCAGGGTTTTTCAAAGGAAATAATTTTTGCCATTTGTGGTTATTTTACTGGGGAATGGGTTTTTGGAGCTCCTCATGCTACCATTCTAAAAGTCAACTGTTGTTTTTTCAAGGATTCTACAGATCTTAGATTTTTGTTGTATGTGTATTTTCAACTGCATAAGGGGCCAGTGCCCCTAACTCCCATGTTGTTCGAGGGTCAACTGTATATATTACTAATTAATTTGTCTACTTAATGTATAAATTACAATGAGTGGTATATTTATATCTCTTAGGCTTATGTGAGTATTTTAATTTTTTTTTCTTTAACTTTCATTTTAAGTTTGGGGGTATATATGCAGGATGTGCAGGTTTGTTACATAGGTAAACATGTGCCATGGTGGATTGCTGGACAGATCAACCCATCACCCAGGTATTAAGCCCAGAGTCCATTAGCTATTCTTCCTGATGCTCTCTCTCCCCCGGCTCCCCTCCTACCTTATCCCAGTGTTTGTGTTCTTCCTTCCATGTGTCCATGTGGTTCAGCTCCCACTTATAAGTGAGAACATGCAGTGTTTGGTTTTCTGTTCCTGCATTAGTTTTCTGAGAATAACAGCTACCAGCTCCATCAATGTCCCTGCAAAAGACATGATTTTATTCCTTTTTATGGCTGCATAGTATTCCATGGTGTATATGTACCACATTTTCTTTATCTAGTCTAACATTGATGAGCATTTGGGTTGATTCCATGTCTTTGCTATTTGAATAGTGCTGCAGTGAACATATGCGTGCATGTAATAAGAGAAGAATTTATATTCCTTTTGGTATATACCCAATAATGAAATTGCTGAGTCAAATGGTATTTCTGCCTCTAGGTCTTTGAGAAGTCACCACACTGTATTCCACAATGGTTGAACTAATTTACACTCTCACCAACAGTGTAAAAGCCTTCCTTTTTCTCCACAACCTTCTCAGCACCTAGTGCTGACTTTTTAATAATCGCCATTCAGACTGGCGGGAGATGGTATCTTATTGTGGTTTTGATTTTCATTTCTCTAATGATCAGTGATGTTAAGATTTTTTTACACATGTTTGTTAGCCACATTAGTGTCTTCTTTTGAGGAGTGTCTGTTCATGTCCTTTGCCCACTTTTTAATGGGGGTGTTTGTTTTATTTTCTTGTAAATTTGTTTAAGTTTCTTGTAGACTCTGGATATTAGACCTCTTGCAGATGGATAGATTGCAAACATTTTCTCTCATTCTGTAGGTTGTCTGTTCACTCTGTTGATAGTTTCTTTTGCCATGCAGAAGCTCTTTGATTAGATCCCATTTGTCAATTTTTGCTTTTGTTGCAATTGCTTTTGGTGTTTTTATCATGAAATCTTTGCCTGTGCCTATATCCTGAATGGTATTGCCTAGATTTCTTTCTAGAGTTTTTATAGTTTTGGGTTTTATATTTAAGTCTTTAATCTATCTTGAGTTAATTTTTGTATATGGTGTAAGAAAGGGGTCCAGTTTCAATTTTCTGTTGAAGATCAGATGACTGTAGGTGTGCATCTGAGTTCTCTATTCTGTCCCATGTTTCTGGTCTATGTGTCTATTTTGTAGCAGTACCTTGCTGTTTTGGATATTGTAGCCTTGTAGTATAGTTTGAGTTGGGGAGTATGATGCCTCCAGCTTTGTTCTTTTTGCTTAGGGTTGTCTTGGCTATACGAGCTCTTTTTTGGTTCCATACCAATTTTAAAATAGATTTTTCTAATTCTGTAAAGAATGTCAATGGTAGTTTAATGGAGATAGCATTGAATCTATAAATTACTTTGGGCAGTATGGCCATTTTCACGATATTGATTCTTCCTATTTATGAGCATGGAGTGTTTTTCCATTTGTTTGTGTCCTCTCTGATTTTTTTAAACAGTGGTTTGTAGCTCTCCTTGAAGATTTCCTTCACTTCCCTTGTTAGCTGTATTCCTAGGTATTTTGTTTTCTTTGTAACAACTGTGAATGGGAGTTCATTCATAATTTGGCCCTCAGCTTTCCTGTTGCTGGTGTATAGAAATGCTAGAGATTTTGGCACATTGATCTTGTATCCTGAGATTCTGCTGAAGTTGCTTATTAGCTTAAGAAGCTTTTTGGCTGAAACAATGGGTTTTCTAGATATAGGATCATGTCATCTGCAAACAGAGATAGTTTGACTTCCTCTCTTTCTATTTGAATATGCTTTATTTCTTTCTCTTGCCTGATTTCCCTGGTCAGAACTTCCAATGTTCTGTTGAATAGGAGTGGTGAGAGAGGACATCCTTGTCTTGTGTTGGTTTTCAAGGGGAATGCTTCCAGCTTTTGCCCATTCAGTGTGATATTGGCTATTGGTTTGTCATATATGGCTCTTCCTATTTTGGGGTATATTCCTTCAATCCCTAGTTTATTGAGAGTTTTTAACATAAAAGGATGTTGAATTTTATTGAAGGCCATTTCTGCATCTATTGAAATAATCATGTGTTTTTTGTCATTGCTTTTGTTTACGTGATGGGTTACATTTATTGATTCGCGTATGTTGAACCTTGCAGCCTGAGGATGAAACTAACTTGATCATGGTGGATAAGCTTTTGGATGTGCCGCTGGATTCAGTTGGCCAGTATTTTATTGAGGATTTTTGCATTGATGGTCGTCAGGGATATTGGCCTGAAGTTTTATTTTATTGTTGCATCTCTGCTAGGTTTTCGTATCAGCATGATGCTGGGCTCATAAAATGAGTTAGGGAGCAGTCCCTCCTTTACAATTGTTTGGAATCATTTCAATAAAAATGGTACCAGTGCTTCTTTGTACCTCTGGTAGAATTCAGTTGTAAATCCATCTGGTCCTGGACTTGTTTTGGTTGTTAGGCTATTTACTGCTGCCTCAATTTCAGAACTTGTTATTGGTCTATTTAGCGATTCAGTTTTCTCCTTGTTTAGTCTTGGGAGGGTGTATGTGTCCAGGAATTTATTCCTTTCTTATAGATTTTCTAGCTTGTATGCATAGAGGTGTTTACAGTATTGTTTGATAGTTGTTATTATTTCTGTGGTATAAGGGGTTATATCCCACAGATCATTTCTGATTGTGTCTATTTGGTTCTTTTCTCTTTTCTTCTTTATTAGTCTAACTAATGGTCTATTTTATTGATGTTTTCAAAAAACCAGCTCTTGGATGTATCGATTTTTTTGAAGGCTTTTTTGTGTCTCTATCTCCTTCAGTTCTGCTCTGATCTTGGTTACTTCTTCTCTTCTGCTAGCTTTGGAGTTTGCTTGCTCTTGGTTCTCTGCTTCTTTGAGTTGTGATGTTAGGGTGTTGATTTGAGATCTTTCCAGCTTTTTGATGTGGGCATTTAGTGCTATAAATTTCCCTCTTAACACTGCTTTAGCTGCATCCCAAAGATTCTGATATATTGTCCCTTTGTTCTCATTAGTTTCAAATAACTTCTTAATTTCTGACTTCATTTCATTATTTACCCAGGAGTTACTCAGGAGCAGGTTGCTCAATTTCCATGTAGTTGTGTGGTTTTGAGTGAGTTTCTTAATCTTGAGTTCTAATTTGGTTATGCCGTGGTCTGAGAGACTGTTTTTGTTTTGGTTTTTTAATAAATTCAGTTCTTTTACATTTGATGAGGAGTGATTTACTTCCAATTATGTGATGAATTTTAGAGTAAGTGCCATGTGGCAATGAGAAGAATGTATATTCTCTGGTTTTTGGGTGGAGAATTCTGTAGATATCTAACAATTCTGCTTGATTCAGAGCTGATTTCAGGTCCTGAATATCTTTGTTAATTTTCTCTCTCAATAATCTGTCTAATAATGTCAGTGGGGTGTTAAAATCTCCCAGTATTATTGTGTGGGAGTCTAAGTCTCTTTGATGGTCTTTAAGAACTTGCTTTACAAATCTGGGTGATCCTGTATTAGGTGCATATATATATTTAGGATAGTAGCTCTTCTTGTTGAATTGAATCCTTTAACATTAGGTAGTGCCCTTCTTTGTCTTTTAAAACATCTTTTGTGGTTTAAAGTCTGTTTTGTCAAAAACTAGAATTGCTTTTTCTCTGTTTTCCATTTGCTTGGTAAATTTTCCTTGATCCATTTATCTTGAGCCTATGTGTGTCTTTGCACATGAGAGGGGTCTCTGAAAGACAGCATACCAGTGGGTCTTGACTGTTTATCTAGCTTGCCATTCTGTGTCTTTTAATTTGGGCATTTAGCTCATTTACATTTAAGGTTACTATTGTCAAGTGTGAATTTGATCCTGTCATCATGGTGCTAGTTCATTATTTTGCAGACTTCTTTATGTGGTCACTTCAGAGTGTCACTGTTCTGTGTACTTCAGTGTGCTTTTGTAGTTCCTTTCTACATTTAGTGCTTCCTTCAGGAGCTCTTGCAAGGCAGGCCTGGTGCTGACATTTTTTTCTCAGCATTTGCTTGTCTAAAAAGCATATTTATTTTTCCTTTGCTTATGAAGCTTAGTTTGGCTGGATGTGAAATTTTGGGTTGGAAATTCTTTTCTTTAAGTATGTTGAATATTGGACACCACTCTCTTCTGGTTTGCAGGGATTCCACTGAGAAGTCTGCTGTTAGTCTGATGGGTTTCCCTTTGTAGGTGACTTGGCCTTTCTCTCTGGCTGCCCTTAACATTTTTTCTTTCATTTTGACCTTGGAGAATCTGATGATTAAGTGTCTTAGGGCTGATCTTCTAGTGGAGGATCTTATTGTGGTTCTCTGGATTTCCTGAATTCAAAGGTTGGCGTGTCTTGCTAGATTGGTGAAGTTCCATTGGATGATATCCTGAAGCATGTTTTCCAATTTGTTTCCATTCTCCACATCTTTTTCATGTACCTTAATTAGTCATAGGTTCAGTCTTTTACATACTCCCATATTTCTTGGAGGTTTTGTTTGTTCCTCTTCATCCTTTCTTTCTCTATACTTGTCAGCCTGTCTATTTCAGAAAGATGATCTGTAGGCTCTGAGATTCTTTCCTTTGCTTGGTCTATTCTGCTACTGATACTTGTGATTGTCTTGTGAAGCTCTAATATTGTGTTTTTCAGTTCCATCAGATCAATTATGTTCCTCTGTAAACTGGCTATTTTGGTTGTCAGTTCCTCTATCATGATTCTTAGCTTCTTTGCATTGGGTTAGAACATGCTTTTTTAGCTCAGTGAAGTTTGTTATTACCCACCTTCTGAAGCCTACTTTGGTCAATTCAGCCATCTTAGCCTCAGCCCAGTTCTGTGCCCTTGCTGGAGAGATGTTGAGGTCATTTGGAGGAGAAGAGGCACCCGGCTTTTTGAGTTTTCAGCGTTTTTGTGTTGATCCTTTCTCACCTTCATGGGCTTATCTACCTTCAATCTTTGAGGTTACTGACCTTTGAATAAGGTTTTTGTGGGGTCTTTTTTGTTAATGTTGTTGTTGCTTTCTGTTTGTTTGTTTTAACAGTCAGGTCACTCTTTCAATAGGGCTGCTGCAGTTAGTTGGGCATCCACTCCAGAATGCAGTCACCTCAGCCCCTCCCATGCCTAGAGGTATCATCAGGGAAGGCTGCAAAAAGCAAAGATGGCAGCCTGCTCCTTCCTCTGGGAGACCTGTCCCAGGGGGGCACTGACCTGATGCCAGCTGAATGCTTCTGTAGGAGGTGTCTGGAGACCCCTGTTGGGAGGTCCCACTAAGTCAGGAGGAATGTGATCAGGGACTCAATTAAAGAAGCAGTCTGGCTGTCCCTTGGCAGAGCAGGTGCACTGCACTGACTGCCCAGCCTCTCTAGAGCCAGCAGCCTGGAAATACCAAGTTGGCTGAATCATGGAGACAGCAGCTGCCTCTGGCCCTGGGGACTCCATCCCAGGGAGAGATCAGAGTCTTGTTTGTATAACTCTGGCTGGAGTTGCTGAAATTCCTTTAGGGAGGCCCTACTCAGTGAGGAGGGATGTATTGGGGTCCCACTTAAAGAAGCAGACTGACCACAATCAGGCATAGCAGCTGGGCTGCCTTGAGGGGAATACCTCTGGTCCTTGGTGCCAGCAGGCTAGAACTGCCAACTTGAACTGCAAATGTGGCAGCTGCCCCTCCCACTGGAATTCGGTCCATCTCAGGCTGTCTCCAACCTGCTGCTCCTGGCCAGCTGGAATTCCAAGCCAGTGGGTCTTAATTTGTGAGGTGCTGTGGGACTGGAGCCTGCAGAATGACGCTACTTGGCTGCCTGGATTCAAGCTCCTTCCTAGAAGAATCCATGGGCTCTCCTGCTTTGCCAGAATTCCTTGGTTGGAGCATGCAAAACTCCTGGATTTCCCTGCATGCTCACACAAGTGGCCACTCTGCTGATACTCTACACAGCTCTGTGATTTGGACCCAAAGCTCTGGTGATGTGGGCTCATCCCCTGATCTGTGGGTTGCAAAGATCTATAGGACAAGCATGGTTTCCTGGGAAGGGTCACACAATCACTCACCACCTCCCCTGGTTGGGAGTGGGGGCTTCCCTGGCTCCATGCCTCTCCTGGCCCCACCCTGCCTTTTCTTGCTCTCCATGGGTCAAGCCAGGTGCTAAGTCAGTCCCAATGTCAGAATCTGGATACCTCAGTTGAAGGTATAGAATTCACTTGCTGTTTTGTGAGAGCCATGGACTGCAGCTGCTTCTAATTGGCCGTTTTGGCCCCTCTTGGTACTTAAATTTATTTTTGTAATTTCATCAGATTTTGAACATATATTCATATACTTTTTATATAATATTATGTAACTCTATTAGCATTTTAATCGGATTCTTATTGTTAGACTATTTCCTAGTTTTCCAGTTTTTGTGTCTTTGACAAATGACCCTATGCTTACAATAAGGAAGTAATTCTTCTATTGTTTCATCTTCAGGTGTAGACCATAATACTCTTAGAATTGGGAGTTATTCCTGATATTTCTTTAGCAATGTACATTTTCTTTTTCTAGTTATTACTTATGTTTTGCTTTTCCTAGTGCATTTTGGACCCCTAAGACTCTTTACCTTGGTGCATATCAAAATGGTCTGCTTCTATGCAAATTGAACTTACACACTTAAATGTTGGATTTATCTTCTAGCCTGAGGGTATATTTTTCATTCTGAAGCCTGGGCATTTTACTATGAAGAGCAGAGGTTGTTCTAGTTAATCTAATGTAGTCTGATATTTAATCTGTACAAGAAATAATGAAACAAACCTAAGGGTACACTAATGCCTCTGCCAGAATCCATCAATTCCCATTGTGACCTTTACATTCTGAAATTCATACCATCTTTTACATATTTCTATTTTAACCACATTGTGCTGCTCAGAATTATGATTCCTGAGAGGTGTTATTAGTAATACAGAAGAAAGAATGAGATAGTATTTGTTATCCTAAATATATGTTCCTAACTAATATTATTAATAAAGTGGGATTCTGTTTTCCTAGTAGGTAAATAATATACGTTCAAAATTGTAAAGGGCAAGTCAGGCATTTTTGGTCTGCCCCTTTTATAGGTAAGAAAGTCTTTTCAGTTTTCTAAAACAGCATTCATTAAGTTCATAATTTGAGAAGATTTTTGAGAAGTGAAAACATTACCTCGTAGGACTTAGAAATTTTAGCTACAGAGTACAGCTATTTCAATATAGTTGATAGATTGGCATGCCTTAGGGAAAAGTCATTTTTATAGTAATCACATAGTTTTGGAAATCATAGAAATGAAGAATAAATTAAGGAGATAATGTCTGCCTAGTTGTTTTACTCAGTTGACTCTAACTTGATGAAGATGGACAGATGTTAAAAGATCCCCATCACTTTCCATTGTATATATTTGAGAAGAGATGGGAAGCATCCCATAATAGAGAATGACTCTTCCTGGAATTTTTATGGCAGAAGAGGATTCTTCATTTATAGTATTGATGACATGTTGAACAGATAGATGGAATTTTTCATTTTATCATTATCATTATCATTATCATTGCCAATATTTTGCTGGGTTAGTATTCTGGACAACTAAAATGTTCTGTATTTCTTTCGTGTTCTTTATTCTACTGCAGGTATTTATAAACCACTCTTGATTATGTGATGCACTCTTTGTACCAGGCACTGGGATAAAGAGATGAAAACATAATCTGTCCCCCTAGCTCAATCTGTTTATAGCATACAGATCATAACTAGAAATTCTTAATCTCTTCTTTCTCTTAGATTCTTAGGTTGTCTGTAACCTGGAGCACTTTTCTGATGTCATGAATATTTGGTTTTTGGTGTTGAAAGTATAGGTTTCATGCCAAACCCAATAAAGTCTTATATTCTCTTTGTCTCTATTTCAATTTTAAAGACCTTCAAGCTGAGCATTTAAATACATATTAGCTGTTACAAGCTGAAGATTTCACTTTGATCTCTATATTTGATTTATTGATTGTTTTTAATTTGTAATAATATGCAACTGATTAAATTCACATTGTACAATTCAGTAGCTACAGTTTCTAGATTAAAAACATATGTGACTTACCAAAAAAGCATGTTTTATGAAAGTTTGGATACTCTGTTTTCTCATGGTTCAATAAAAACCTCAGGTTATTGAATTTCAACTCACAGTGCAAGGCACAACTCTTTAGTTAAGCCTTTTTCAATTTGGCTATAAGCATCTTATTGCTGCAAAAACCTGAAAGCTCAGCAATTTTTTTTCTTTTGTGCTGATTTTATACCTAATGTGTTTCCAATGGCAGTAATAAGTGCAACTATTATTATGAGTTTTATATATAAATATACATCTTCTGTGAGTCTGCCAGAAGCAGCAATAAACACAACAAACTGTAGTTTTAGATCTCTGGAGCAAGAAACGAATATGTATTCATTTCTATCTATAAATTTTAATTATGGATATATTACATGAATAATAAAATCCTATAAAAGTCCTTACATATATCTAAAGATAGCTTTACAGTGAAAGCATAAAAGCATAGCTTGATATAAATGGACAACTACCGTATGTAAGAAACCAGGGCATGGCTTTTCTCTCTCAAAGAAAATGAAGATGGGATTTACCATTGAATATCTTTTCCATATGAGAATTAAAAACAGTCTCAAACACATTTTGTTACTGTTAAGGTATGATTTTGTGTGTGTGTGTGTGTGTGTGTGTGTGTGTGTATGTAACTAACTCAATCTTCTAAATGTTTCATTGTAACCTGAACTTGCCCCAACTCTCTTTTTGGAAATCCCATGCTGTTTATTCACTTGACTTTCAGACATCTCTTTCCTTGAGGTTGCGCTAAATTAACATGTCTATTATGGAATCCCTCCACGCAGAGCCCTTGCTAAGTGCTTGTTTTTTTTTTTTTTAATACCAATGAATTAGAACCTGAGATTCATGAAAAATATCACTGTTTTCGTGGCTGTTTAAAACAGAAATGTCACTCTTCTTACATCACCAGCTCTATTAATTTAACAAATTAAATAATCCTCTGTATTTCACCACCACTGTCTGGTTTCGAACTTTTAACATTTCTCATAGGAATTTCTGAAATGACTTCAAACTAGTTCTGGTTTAAAATGAATATCTCTACAATCAATTTTCCACATTTCCACTTTGCCTTCAGGACAAAATACAAGTTTTTATATTTAATATGCTAGACTTATCATGAGGTGCCTTCACTGTATAATTTTTGAGTAAGGGCTAGTCATTTATCAAGGTGCTGGCCATACAATACTCACATTTTTTTCTGCCTCTTTTTTTTTTTTTGCCCCTACTTCTTTTAGCTTGTAATGCCCTTCTATATTTCAACTAATTTCTATAGCATCTCTTCTGAGAGCGTGTCCTTCAGTTACACCCTGATTTAGGTACCTCTTCTGACACTGCTGGCATCCATTCACTTCCATGTTTACTTTATATTATCTGATCATCAGAAGGACCATGTCTTGAGTCTCACCACCAAGGACACAGCTCCTCCTTGAATAGTCTTTTAGTTATGCAAATGTCTTCACTGGCTGTCTCTCACAATCTCTCTTTATGTTGTATTTGCTTTTAGTAGCAGTTGTGGGCCATAGTTTAATACCTAAAGCTTTATCATTCTACTCTACTAATTAACCTACCTTTATACCTTTTCCCAGAGGTGGCTTTTATATTAAGTGGAATATTGGACAAAATAACTTCAAAAGTCTCTTTTGACTGAGGTTTTAAAATTCTTATTATTTTGTAGCCTTTTACTTCCTATGTGTAATATTGCATTGGGAAAAGATGCATAACTGTCTACACTCTGCCAGCACTCTCTGTTTTCACTTGGAGCCTTCTTTTTCTGCATGCATTACATATCCATCTTTGTCTTGAGTCCCTAAGCAAACTTACTTCTAATCATGCTGCAACTTCCATCCTTTCTAGCAGTTCTACTCATAACTGCTTAACAGGTAGTCACACTGGAGAGATTATCCCTGATCTTAAAATATTGCCAGTCCCTTCAGGTTGCTGGTGAGTTTATGTAAAACAATGCTTAAAACATTCTTAGCACAGTTATTGCGAAAGAGTAAGACCTCAATAAATATTACCCATTGATATGGTTTGGCTTCGTGTCTCCACCCAAATGTCAGCTTGAATTGCAATCTCCAGGTGTTAAGGAAGAGACTTGGTGAGAGGTGACTGGATCATGGGATGGTTGTTCCCCCATGTTGTTCTCATGATAACGAGGGCGTTCTCAGGAGATCTGATAGTTTTATTAGTATTTGACATTTCCTCCTACATACACTCTTCTCTTTCCTGCTGCCACCTGAAGAAGGTCCTTGATTCTCCTTTGCCTTCTGCCGTAAGTGTAAGTTTCCTGAGGCCTCCCCAGCTATGTGGAAGTGTGAGTTTATTAAACCTCTTTCTTTTGGGAATTACCCAGTCTTAGGTAGTATCTTTATAGCAGTGTGAGAATGCTATAATTCACCCATTCTTTTAAAACACATTGAAGGTATAATAATATTGTAAAACTACAATACTATGAGTCTGGAATAGCACATATCTGTGGAGTGGGGTACAAATGTATGCAGGGGTAGAAAAGTTGGATAAAAGATGAGGAAGTACCTTAAAGTGTTTGATCTTCAGTGGGCTCGGAACTGTGTTGCCTATAAGGTAAGATCCAAAGACCTTAAAAGATAAGGAAGAATCGTTAAGTTGAGTGCCATTGAAATTCTGCCACCTCTTGAAGAGTTATTGAATCACTCTAAGAATTAGCTTCTTTAGAAAATAAGAATATATTATTTCATGGCTAATGATCATGTGGATAAAAGGCAGTTACTGAGCCCTGTTCTATTATAACAAAAGGGAAAGTGTACTCTGAGATCTTGAGCTATATGAATCTGTGGTTAAAAAAAAAAAAATATGTTTGGAAGAAAAACTCCTAATTCTCACACCTTCTAGAACCTTTCCTTAAAAGTAATTAGGGGCTTACTTTGTATTTACTATTCTGCCAATTTTACTTTCAGTCAGAAAGGTAGACATACCCCCAATGAAAAATTCTGGCTAGAACAAACAGGAAAATTAAAAATATGCTTACTTAAATTTCTTTCCTTTCTGTATTGTTTTCTTCTCTTTTTCTTTTTCTTGCTTTTCCAGGCTTGGCTTAAAAGTTTGGGGGTATAGGCTAGTTATTTTCCTGCTTCTCAACACTTGATATTATATTCAATTTTGTCACTGATCCATCTCTTAGAAACATACTCCTTGAGGTTGTTTTGGATATCACATAATATCCAAAACATAATGGATTTGGATTTGGAGGAGTATTTGGATATCACATACTCCTCAGTTTTGGATATCACAAAAATAGTAATTGTAGATTTCACTTTACCCATAATTTGAATATGCCTCCTCTTGAACTAAAACCTTCTTCTACTTCCTAATACTACCCTGACAATCTTTCTTGGGGGGAAAAAAAGACTAATATAAAAATTGTAGCAAAATGAAAGTGATCTCTAACTATAATTTAAAGCTCCACAAATCTGTGGTAAATGGAGTAGGATTGGAGAAGACAATTCTAATGCTTCTGACTTCTAGAGCCTTCCATTAAAAATAATTAGGGCCTTATTTTTCTATCTATTATTCTGCTTTCAAATTCTAATTTTAAAAATTATCAGAGATAGTGAATGTACTTCTATAGTAAAACAATTCCTAAGAATTGCTCTCCATTTTGGTTCTTATTCATTTTATGATGAAAAGGAAAACAAATCTCTTTTCTGTAACAAGGTATGTTTATGTATAGTATGAACCAAAAGAAAGATACTACGTATCAAAACCATACTTATTATTCTATAATTACTGATGGCAAAATTATTGATTATCGTCTTACAAAAATAATTATAAATATGTTAATTCCAGTCCCCAGGACAACACTGTGAGGAAGCTCCTATTTTCCCTTTTAATAAGTGAAAGAATAGAAGCCACAGGGATAAACTGACTAGCTCCGGGCTACCAACCAAGCACATGTCAAAGCTGGAAGTCAAACCTAAGCCCCTATGACTCCAAATGGTACATGTTCAAATTTAGCACATTGTTTTGTTGAGTCATAGAAACTGTACATGGAAGAGAAATCCTATCAGACATACACATATATTGGTGAATGTAAAACAGTTTTTAAGAAGTTTAGGGTTAGGGGAAGTAATTAGGAAAGAATGTGGATATGAAAAAAATTGACTGAGATATATTTTGCATTATCCCTTGAAAAATAAAAGCGCCTAAAATACTTGTTATAGCTGTAGTAATAGTGTATACAGAAAATTTGCTACTCACTAAGTATAATTATAAATTTAATCAAAAAGTTAAAATGTGACAGAAATATGATAATGAAGGAGAGGATATTGTTTCAATATTAATTTTTTTCTTCTTTGTTCTTACCATTGTGTTAGTATTTTTGCCATTGGAACTTAACTGGCAGAAAGAGTGCAGGAAGATAAATTCTCTGCTCACCACTCTCACCCCAGAGAACATAAAGGATTACACGGTTATAGCAAAGTCTAAAGGCATGGCTGGGAACCACAGTAGCTTTTTTTAATTTTTATTTTTATTTTTTGCAATGCCTGAGGTGTTTAGAGCGAGAAAGCAATGAATTAAAACCTCCTCGTTTTTGACTGGTAACAAATTTCTTCTTGATGCAGAGATAGCCTTGATAACAAGGTAGAACCAAGATTGGATGATGAAGACAATTAATGAAAAAGGTCGAATATTAAAGAGTGATCTGAGATCAATATTCAGATAGCATTCAGTTCCTAATATTCTTCTACCAAAGAGGAGGTGAGTGGAGTTTGTCACACAAAATTGAGAGCATTATACTTTACCCAAATGTTGTAATTGGGAATGAAACAGAGTAATGTGCTCTGTAAAGGTGAGTCATTAAATGGTAAAGTTTTAAGTAAAAGGCTTTATACAAAAAATTTTACTAAAATGTATTCGAATCCAGCCAGGATGGAGTTAAATATTGTACCTTATTCAATTAGAAAACACACAATTTTAAAAGCAACAGTCTTGCTAAATGCAATAAAAGACTGTCTTTTGACGTTAAAAAAA
This sequence comes from Papio anubis, assembly GCF_008728515.1. Taxonomy (NCBI): domain Eukaryota; kingdom Metazoa; phylum Chordata; class Mammalia; order Primates; family Cercopithecidae; genus Papio; species Papio anubis. The sequence goes on along the minus strand of NC_044989.1, from coordinate 35,884,384 downwards.
TGCTTCAAAAATTACTTACTATTTTGATTTGGATTACACTTTAATGTTAAAGTGCTAACTTTTTTGAGAAAGGCCTCAAGATTGGTTGTCAATGAGAAATCACAATGAGTACTAGATTGGCTAACTTCTCCATCTCTGTGCAGGTTAATATGAGATGGATGAGAGAAACACAAATTATATCATTTAATACAATTTGGAATGTTTTCTCACTCAGAATGTCACTTAAACATAGATTCCTCCTTTTCTCAGAAAGCCCACGATTTTTGTTTGTTTTGATTTTTGTTTTTCCCAAGAGATTGAAAAGTTCTTAAGGGCCGATGTAATGATTTTTGCTTTTTTTCGACTCTTCAAAGCTTCTGGCAACGTGTGTATAATGTAGTGAATACTGAGTAGATTCTCTGGGACTGAAATGACCACCCTGTACCACAAAAAGCAAAACAAAACCAAAAACAACAAAAAAAAGTAAATAAATAAGAAGGAATAAGAGACATAGAAGATCCAGTGAGAATTTGCACCACCCATGCAATTGATACCCTAGAAAGATAAAAGGGAGACTAGACAAGAGTGACGTTTAAATGGATAATACCTGAAGTATTGTTGGTATAATGAATTGACAATACCTGAAGTGTTGTCTATATAATCAATATCACTGCTACAAATTCATGAAGCACTACAAACCTCTAGCAGATAGGGAGAGCATTATATTCTGTTCTGTGTATGAAAACCAATGAGAAAGAAAAATCTTAAGAGTCAGAGGTAAACAATTACTTTCAAAGAAAGATAAATTATACTCAAGCTAACTTCTCAACAGAAACAACAAAAACTGAAAAACTGCAATATAATTTTCAAAATGAAGATGGAAATAAAGGTAAAGACATTTCATATAAACAAGAACTCAAAACTTTTTACCAGAAGACCTATACCACAGGAAACATCAAGGGTATTCTCCTGACAAAAGTAAAATGCAAGGGAAAGAGTAAATACGGTGGTATATCTAAGAGAAAACAGATGATATAAAACAATAATATTAATGTTTTTAAGAGTGTTTTTACATATGTTGTAAATGTATAACAACAACAGCATAAAATTTTGGAGGAGTTTAGATAACAATAATATATTTAAGTTCAGCGACTTGCCTGTGAAGATAATACCAAAAGATTCAAGGGAATAGATGAAACAAGTTTATTACATAAACACTAACCAGCAGAACATAGCTTTAATATCAAACAATGTAAACTTTAGGGCAAAAAGTTAGAGATAAAACTGTCTTGTTTTATAATGACAATAAACTTATTTTTCAGGAGAAACATAACAATTCTAAATTTGCATGTACTTTACAACCTAACCTCAAAATACAAAAGTCAAACTTTAACAGAATCCAAATTAGCAATAGAAAATTCCATAAACATAATGGGATGTTTTAATACTACTCTCTTAGTAACTGATAAAATATGCAGATAAAAAAATCACCAAATTATAGAAAGCTAAGCAATATTATTAACAAAATCAATCTAATTGACACATATGAAATGTTGAATCTCAGAACCTGTATGATGAACATTTTGAATCTCAAAAACTAGAGATTGAATTAGGTATATAGGAAATATTTACCATAACTGGACATATAAATAGCTTTAAAGTACATCTTACAAAACATTTCAAATGGTTGAAATCATACAGAACACGTTGTCTGAACACAAAAAATTTAAATTAGACAATATCAATAAGTTAATTAGAAACTCTTCAAAAGTTTGCAGATTATGCATTTCTAAAACATTCATGGTTCAAAGAAAAAAATCACAATGTAAACCAGAAAATATTTGGGTTAAATAGTAATACAATACTGCATATCAAAGGATATGGGTCCCACCTAAAGTTATGCTTAGACAGATATTTGGTCTTAAATGATTAATAAAAGGATAGCTGAAAATAAATGATTTAGGAGTTCATTTCAAGAAGTCAAAATGATAGCAGTTTTGGTCTCGATCCAGGAAAGAGAAAGAGCCAGTGGTAGCTGAGGTAGCAGAAGAGATGAAAAGGAATACTCTGGCATGCCCTACCCTTACAAAGCCAAACATGTATCACCTGAAGATCTCCAGAGAGTCGTTTCGAACCTGATAAAGAGGTTTTGGTTCGTTTCTTCCCGGTAATTGAGAGGACAGCTCCCCGGAAGATGGTAATCTGAAGTTCAGTCTCTTGGCATATTTAGCTGATGACGGGCCATTGTAGTCCCTAATTCCAGGAGTCACCAGCTGTGCAGGGTTAGAGATGTTCTTGATTTCTATAATGTTGCTGTTCACGACAGATGTAAATCTGATGAACTTGATGCCAGTAATCTGCCTCTCAATTTGAAAACCACTTGAAATTACTGAGTAATTCAGAAGAGAAATACTTTGAAATAACTTTTACCCCTGAGCAAGGGGGATGCTTGTTAGACCTTTTGACACTTTACCATGTAAAATGCTATCAGAACTGCCCATAAACCTACTTTTTCTGTAGAACTGTGCATTATCCTTTTTTCTCACATCATGGGAATCAATAGAGAATAACAGAATTTTCTATGTTCACGTTTGCCAAAACCATATTTTTAAAAATGGAATCATGTCATTAATAACTTAGAAAATCTTCTTCTTGAGAGGATACTGTAATTATTAAGAAAGGAGGACAGTACAAGTTCAGACCCTTCATACGCATAAAGTAGTAGTTGCAAGAAAATGTTTTAATCCTGTTAAGACTCTGAAATCTAAGATAAAATTATTATTTATAACACACTAAAAATAAGGACAATTAGGTTAGATATTTATAAAAGAAACATAAAAATCTGTGTTGTATATTACTGTCCAATCTGGATTAATTTCTTTTGGAATTAAAGTAGATTTATTAAGGTGAAAAAAAAGTGAACATCCTGAAAACCCTGCTGATGTTAATAATATTATTACAAAAATGATGTTGAAGAAAGACTATGAGGTTATATAACCATATTTTTTGTAACATTTCTGTGTCAAAACATTAGCACTATAGATGACATGTATAGATTTCTACAAAATAATAATTATTGCTAATTTGAGAAGAAATTAAAATTCTGTGTAGTCTTCTAAACTCTTTTAAAACTGTAATCTCTTAAACTTTAAGTAAATTAAATCTCCAGTTAAAAACTTTCCACGAAGTACAGATGCAGATGACTTATTGCTGAATGCTAACAAAGTTAAAATAGCTAACTATATGTAAATTCCAAATAATAAGAAATCTGGCCAGGGGAGGTGGCTCACTCCTGCAATCCTAAAACTTTGGAAGGCGAAGGAGGGAAGATTGCTTGAGCCCAGGAGTTCTAGACCAGCCTGGGTAACATAGTGAGGCCCTGTCTTTACAATAAATAAAAATAAATTAACCAGGCTTGGTGGTGCACACCTGTAGTTCTAGCTACTCAGGAGTCTTAGGCAGGAGGATCACTTGAGTCCAGGTATTCAGAGCTAGAGTGCCCTAGTGGGATCATAGCTTCTATCCATAGTGATCCAACCAGAACAACAGAGTGAGACCTTTTCTCTAAAAAATAGATAAATTAGACAACTATTTGTATTTATTTTGTGAGCTGAATATTATCTTGACATGTTTAGTAAGGGTATTAGGGAAAATTTTTGTAGTCCAATGTAACTCATAGAACATAGATGAAAACATCTTCAAATATGAGACACCTAGTCCAGTGACAGATTTAAAAAGACAATACAACCAAAGTAGATTCATTCTAGGAATTCAAGTTTGGTTTAACATGCTAAAATCAATACATGTAGTATAACACATTAATGGAAGGAAGAAAAAGGAATATATGACTAAATAGGTACAGAAATGGGATTTGACAAATCAAAGTTTAAAAAGAAAAATATTTTAGTAAAGTCAAAATTTGGAAGGAAACTATTCAATTTGATAAAGGAATTTTGCAAAGTACTACAGTGAAAATAAAATTAAATGGTGAAATGTTGCAAGTTTTCACTCTTTGATTAGGAGTAAGACAAGGATGCTTGTTTGTAGGCAGCAAAGATGGCAAAAAGAATTAAAAGTAATAAGAACTGGAAAAGAAATAAAATCATCATTATTCAAATATATTATGTTTTTATATGTATAAAATCCAAAAGAATTAAGAAGTGAGTTACTGGATGTATATCAAAATGCAAGAGTTAATTGTATTTCTGTGTGCCAGCAAAAACAGACAATGAAACTTCATAATATTCAATTTACAAATCACATCAAGATGTATCTAAAACCTAATGGTAAATCTAATAGAAATTCAATGAGATGTATTACTACATTCAGCCACTCTATGTCTTACGATTGGAAAAGTTAATTTATTTAAATTCAAGGTAATTACTAATAAGTAAACACTTTCTACTGCCACTTTAACTGATTTTCAGTTGTTTCAAAGATTATTTATTTTGTTCTTTCACTCTTTCTTTTTGTCTTCCTTTGTGGTGACGTGATTTTCTTGAATTTTGTGTTTTGATTGCTTTGTAGGTTTTTTTTGGTGATCTACTATAGATGTTGCTTTGGGGTTATCATGAAGCAAACAAAAATAATTTATAGTTACATCAGATTGTTTTAAGCTAAAAACAAGTTGATAGTGATCACACACACATACGCACACGCACACACACAAACTATACATTTTTACTTTACTACCCATCCCAAATGTTGAATTTTTGATGTAACAATTTAAATCTTTTTATATTGCATATCCCTTAAAATTATTGTAGGTATTTTAATTTTTATTAATTTTGTCTTTCAATCTTCATAATAAAGATATAAGTGATTTACTTACCACCCTAATAGTATTAGAGTATTATGAATTTGACCATGTACTTACATTTACCAGTGAGTTTTATGCTTTCAGATGTTTTTGTGTTGCTCATTAGCATCTTTTTCTTTCAATCTGAAGACCTCCCTTTAGCGTTTTTTTGTAAGACAGATCTAGTGGTGATAAATTTCCTTTTTTGTTTGTCTAGGAAAGTCTTTATTACTTCTTCATTTCCGAAGGACAGCTTTTCAGGGTACAGTTTTCTTGTTTCACAGTTAATCTCCCTTTAAAACTTTATGTATATTATCCCTCTTTCTACTGTCCTGTGAGGTTTCTTCTGAGATGTCTGCTACTATTGTATAGGAACTCCCTTATAAAATGTGTGTTTCTTTCCTCTTGCTGTTTTCAGCATCCTCTCTTTGGCTTACATTTATGACATTTTGATTAAAGTGTCTTAGGGTAGTTTTGTTTAGATCAAATCTGTTTGAGGAATCTGACCTTCTTATACCTAGGTATTTACATCTTTTCTAGGTTTAGAATGTTTTCTGCTACTGTTTATTTTTCTTTATTTTTGTTTAATTGTTATTCCACTCCAAGTCTCTGGAACTGCTATTCTTTCTTAAATAAGATTTCTATTCCTTTATTTTTCTTTTCTCCTTCTCAAATTTCTATGACTCAAAAATTTGCTCTTTTGATGTTTCATAAATCCCATAAGCTTTCTTTGTTTCTTTTCACTTTCTTCTTCTTTTTTTCTTTGGCTGAATATGTTAAAATAACCTGTCTTTAAGTTCACAGATACTTTTTTCTGCTGATCAGTTCTGCTGTTGATTCTCTTTATTGTATTTATTCATTGTACTCTTTAGCTCTATGATTTCTGTCTACCTTTTAAAATTATTTCAATCTTTTTATTAAATTTATCATTCTGGTCTCTTGCTGTTTTGCTTGTTTTGTTGATTTATTTCTTTGTATTGTCTTGAAATTAATTTACCTTTCTCAAAACAATTATATTAAATTGTTAGGCAGTTTATAGATTTCCATTTCTTTAGTGTCAGTCACTGACACATCACTTTGTCTGGTGACGACTTGTTTCCCTGATTTTTGTGATGGAGCATTGATTTTTGCACATTTGAATTAGGTACTATTTTAGTCTTCACACACTGGCTTTGTGAAATTTCTGCAGCAGGCATGGCACTGGGGTGAGCCAGAAGTCCATGGAAGATGCAGGCATTGGGGCCTTGGGGCATGCTAATGATCTGGGGCACACTGTGACTGGTCTGGCACTTGCAGAAGCCCAGGCCAGATGCAGCTGGTGTGGTACTGAAATGTGCCAGGATTCTGGGTTCCCTGACACTGAGGGCTGTCCAGAGTCTTCAAAATTGTTGTTTTACGAAGGCTCAGTGAATTTCAACATAATAAAGATAAACACTGAAGGCTTTCCAGAGCCTCAGGCTACCAAAGTAGGCCTGTCAGTATGCAGGCTAGAGATCAATTCTGCCATGCAAGCCTGAAGGCTGGGGCTGTGTGGTCTTGCCTAGTACCAGGGTGGAACCTGAGACTCATTCTGTGAGTGCCAGCCTGGAATATGGTGCCAAGTTTTACTTTGACAGACCCAGTGTTGCAGTCCATGGCAAAATCCTGTGCTTACTTTCCTCCCTTTTTCCCAAATACATGGAATGTCTCTCTGTGTATATTGCCTATAATAGGGGGAATGGTGACATGGGTAATGTAAAACTGTCCTTCTTACCCTCTTCAATGTATCTTTTCTTATTATTGTACTACAATCAGGTTCTGTGATCTTTTACCTGCTTTTCATAGCTCTTGTGAAAGTATTTTTGGTGTGATTAGTTGTTCAAATATGTTTCTTCAGGGAAATGATAACTGGAGGTTCCTACTCCACCCTTTTGCTCTCTCTCTCTCTTTCTCAATGCTTAAATATTTCAAATGTGTTTTATGCACTTTTGCAGACTTAAAAAATATATTGAACATGGAACTTCTAATTTTATTCATGACCCAAACTGAGAAACAATCAACTCTCCTCTGTTACAAAACCACGTAACTTCAACAATCCACCTACTCACTGCTGAACTAGTCTATGTAGTAATCCATTGTTGATATGAAGAACAAGGCTGGGCTGTTTCTGAAGTACCATTAAGACACTTGAAAACATTTTAAATACTCAGTAGAATAGTCTAACCATGCTTTAAAAAATTCAGTGCTGGAATAATGCTCCCCCAAACATCTCAGAACTCACTTTTTTCTCTCATCTGGACACATGTGGCTACTGAGGTCTTCTGTCAGAAATGAATGAATGATTGCATCTTCATAAGCTCTCCATAGATCATCTTGCAATTGGTTTACTGAGGCAAATTTTGTCAATCAGAGAATAACTGCAATGAGCAGAAGAGTTGTCATGTCTTATATTTTTCCTTTTGCAAATATTTATGACCTTAATTTAGGATAGCAAAATCAGTTTACTCATTGGAAATTTATGGCATGCAGTGGTCAATCTCAGATAATTTTATTTGGAGCTCTCATAGGGGACTAATTTTTCTCTTATGTAAATGGATAATTAAGCTCCTTTGTTTTATTGCCTAATTGTAAACTAACCATTCAATATGTATAGATTTCTTACAGCAACACTTTACAGAATGAGGCTTTTTTCATCAGCAATATTTGTGTATTACTGTCCAGAGTTAAGGTCATATATTGATGAGCTATCATCCATTGCAGCTCTGATAACATGCTGACCTGCCATTCTCTGAAATGAACCATTGTTTTTCACTATTAGTTGTTAAACCTTGCAGTTGTTTCTGTTACATTTTCTTGTAAGTAGGGACATCTATCTGAACTAAATTTGATCTATCCAATTGCACTGATTCTAAAGCACTTATATTTATTTTCAAATTTAAATATCTCTGAAATTCAGATGCATTTTACAGTTGATGATGTCTTACAATTGCTATCAGCTAGGAATAACTTGTGGTCAAAACATGTGAAAATCAAACACAAGAAAGCACCAAACTATTTTAGATTATATAACATAGTACTTGAGTTTTTAAAAATTTTTATCAAATTTATATGCGTATAATTATATATGACTATATATACATACATATAGATATATACACACACAAACATAGTTCAAAAATCAAATGGAACAGGCCATATAATGAAAAACATTTTTTGCTTTACATCTATATTTTAAATCATATGCTTACTTTGCTTCTTCTTGATTTATGAACTTATAAAGTCATCTATATACTCCTTGCTATAAATGAGAATTTTGTTGTTTATATTCTCATATCCTTTCCAATTTGGTTCCCCAGCTTTCCTCCCACCCTCAGCTCCCAGTTTGTGTCATTTGTACTTCAACTTTTACATTGTCAAGGTTGATTGCATTTACTTGCTATGCCATAACTATAATTTAGGCATCAAATCTTTAGCTCTAGATTAATTCTTCCTCTGCCCCAAAACACTCCAGTAAAATGCATTTACATAGTGATGATAGTGTAACTATTATTTACTGAAAATCTCAAGTAGCTTTCTGTTATTATATTTTCTTTTCTTTTTCCACAGTAAGCTTTTGTGCCATTCCGAGAAAAATATTAATATCAATCTTTTTTCTTGCACTTTATTATGCTACTTCCAGCCATATTATGCCTTGCTTTTCATGTATATTATTAGTTTTATGTTAAAATTTTCTATGACTTTCTGATCCACCCTTTATTCTTCTTAAAAGAAACATATCTTCTCCTCCATATCCCTGAGAGCTTCCAGTTTTTAATCTACTCCAGCTTTGCTTGGATCCCATTCCATTCTTCTCCTTGATAGTCACTGTTACTATTTGGCCCATTTGCTCTATACTTAAGAGTATGATTTTCTTGCCCAACCTTTAATTATTTTTTTGAGCTTTCTGGAAGTCTTTCTTATTTTTTAAAATTATTTTTACTTGTATTATATATCTTCATCATAATCTAAATTTTTACAAACTATTAATCATATACTTTAATTTACAAGATATTTTATCATCCCATCTATTGCCCTCTTATTTATTTTATTTTATTTTATTTTTTTTGGAGAATTTTCTTTGAAATTCTCTGCTGTATTAGTTCATTCTCACACTGCTATAAAGAAATACCCAAGACTGTGAGTCAAAAGAGGTCTAATTGACCCACAGTTCTGCACAGCTGGGGAGCCCTCAGGAAACTTACAATCATGGCAGAAGAGGGAGCAGGAACCTTCTTCACAAGGCAGGAGGAGAGAGATAGTGAAGTAAAAGCGAAGTGGGGAGAGCCCCTTATAAACACAACAGATCTGTGAGAACTCACTCACTCTGGCAAGAACAGCATGAGGGAAATGACTCCCATGATCCAATCACTTCCCTCCCTCGACACGTGGGGATTACAGGTCCCTCCCTCCACACGTGGGGATTACAATTTGAGTTAAAATTTAGGTGAGGACTCAGAGCCAAACCATATCATATGCCTTGTCTCTCTAAATTAAATGTTTCCTGTCTTCTGCAAAGTTGTGACTTTCTGTTCACCTATTTTCTGAATTATAAGTCTCTATAGTCATCTTTGCTTTATTCCAATACATCAAATGATTTCCCAAGAGAAGATGTGTTGGAAGTTAAATCTTCTGATTTCTGATATTTAAAATAACTACATTTACCTTTAATTGATTGCAAGGGTGAATATAGAACTCAAGGAAATTTTCGATGAACCTTTGAAAGTATTTCTTTATTGCCTTCCCATAAACAATATTGTTACTGAGATATATGCTGCCAGTCTGATTGCTTTTTGTATTTTTTTTTTTTTTTTTGATAGGTGGGAATTTTCCTGCCATTCTGTAGATTTTAGGTCTTTGTATTTATTTGGATTTAGAAATTTCACATTGAGGTTGTTAAGTGAGCTGATTGAAGGTCATTTCATTTGATGGTTACTGTTGGGTCCTTTTAATGAGAAGAATCCTGTTTAACTTTAGCTTTGAGTCACTTTTTCCTATTATTGTTATGATTTTGAGAATATTAATTATTTATCTACATTCTTTCTGGAATTTCAAAGATCAATCACTGTACCCACTGAATTACATTTTCTTGATTTTTTTTGCTTATTTTTGTTCTGTATTCTGAAATATTTTTCTTTAACTTGATCATTGGACAATTCCTAAGAATATTATTTTTGTAATATAACTTTAGTTACATAGAACTCTTTCCTGCTTTCTCTTTTTCTGTATCTCTATGTTGTTATTTTATGACTGCATTAAATACTTCATCTATAAAAATGTATTAATATTTTAAAAGTATTTTCATACAAATTATTGTTTATCTATTTTCCTCTTCTTTCATTTATTATCTAAGTGTTTTCTTTTTGTTTTTAATTTTGCACCTGCTCCTTCATACTTAGGATTTAATCAAATGAATTTGTATATTTTTTTTCATTCTTAGGGATATGTCAATAAATGAACAACCCTGAGAAGTATGTACATGAATTTCTTTTGACTGGTCAATATCCTGAGGTATGAGGTTGCTTGAATGCTTCCCAAGCATCTTGGGTACCAATGCCTACGTTATCTGTCCTAATTCTTTGCCAGGAAGTAGTCTCTTTGTTTGTAAAAAGAATACTTTTTTCTCTTTTAACCTTCAGTGTAAACACTAAACTTTAGCTTTGTTTTTTCTCATGATGGAGGAAAAATAAAAGTTCCACTAAAGATCGTCAATAAATTCTCCTGTTTTTAGCATCATCTTTCCTTCCTGCATTCCTAGTGTGTGTATTTCCAAGTTCCAAATCTTTCCAAGGTACGACGAGAGAGACCTGAAAATGCCTTGGTTGCTGTCTTCTTTGTGGTGTTCTGAGTAGTTGTTTTTCTATACATTTTTCTGATCAATATTTATGCATCTATGTCTTAAACTTTGGAGGAAAAATTAAATTTCTTGCCTGAGGTGGCCCTTTTTTATTTTTCACATTTTTCTGAACTTATGCCTTTTTATTCATTTACCATCATTGTAGTAAGTCCTGTGAGGTAAAGGAGATAATATCATTTTTAATCAAAATACCAATCTTCTAAGTAAAAATATCTGAACTCATGAGAAAAACATGCAACATATGTTGCTAAATGGGCTTTATTTTCTTTAACACATATAATATATAATGTAAGACATAGAAATAAAGCAAAAGGTTAGAGTGGTAATGGCGTGATGTCTGTAAAGAGGACCTAATGTGTGAAGATTTTGGCTTTGAAGATTCAGAAGAAAGACAGCTTCCTCTGGGAGGGTGCTGGTGCAGCTGATTCTAAAGGTGGAAGACAGGAAAGTTGGAAAAAATTGCTGTCAAAGTATTGCAAGTATTTGGAACCATTGCAATTTTGCACTAAAGTGAGAGCCAAGACTAATTTCAAAGACTGCTGAGGATTTGAGGTCCGTTGTAGATTGAACTGTGGTTTTAAAATACAGTCAAGAAAGCTTTTTAAAAAATTTCTAAATAATTATATTACACTGTAAATAGAAACCTATTTACAGTACTGACAATGCTCACTATTACTGACAATGCTCACAGTACTGACAATGCTCACTATTATGGAATTATACCATCCTATTGAATAAATATTCCTCTATCTCTGGACATTCAGTTTGTCATCAACCTTTAACTTTTATAAACAATATGGCAGTAGTGTCATAGATGTGGAATTTTTAGAAACACATTTCTAACAGTGAGACTACTGAATCAAATGACTTGATCAATATTATGCACCTTAAATGTTTTAAAAAATTGCATTCAAGAAAGTTGAATCAATTTGGGTTGCCACAAGCTGTCAGTTATTATACCAGTTTTACCAAAATCTCAGTGCATTGGGCAATACAATGATTTGGTTTGTTAATATATAGTGCGTGCTACAACAATTATTTTTGTTACCATTTATTTGACTTTTTCATATGTTCATTTGAAAATTGTGATATTTTTCGGTTGATTTTAATTTTCCTCTACCCTTATTAATATATTCTATATTAGCTAGGAAAATACATTTTTTATTTTAATTAATTTAAATTTTATCTTTTTTCTTAATTGAATTAACTACAAAATTCAACAGCAATATTATTGAGTAAATATAACTTACTGAAAATCTATTTAAAACTCAGCATTTAATAGAGCAGGGGCTAGCAAACTTTTCATAAATGTCAGATAGTATGTACTTTAAACTTTGAGAGCCATAGTGAGTCTTTGCTGTAACTCTTCAGTTCTTCTGTTTTATCTGGAAAGCAGCCATAGAAAAAAAATAAACAAAAGGGGAAGCCTATTTTCAACAAAAAAATATTATTTACAAAAATAAGTCACTGGCCCAGCGGTACCTAATTTCAAGATACACTATAAAACAAGAGAAATTACAATAGTATAATATTAGTAAAAGAATATGCATTTAGATAAATGAAACAGAATAAGGAAGCCAGATATTATCTATGAAAGGCAAACTGATATTTCACCAAATAACAGGACAATTTAATGAGGGAATAAACATCTTTTTTTTTTTTCAAACGGTGCTGGAGCAATTCTATAATCATGCAGGAAAAAACTTCAGTCTTTACCTTACACCATACAAGAATTAACTTGAAATAAACATTAAACCTCAACATGAAAGCTAAACTAAATACACTTAGGAGAAAACATAGGATAAATGTAGCCAGTTTGTACAAACAGTTTTGGATATGACACAAAAATCATGAGGAAAAGACATTACTAAGTAAATGAAAAAGCAAGCCAGAAGCTGGAAGAAAATATTCTTATATCTCACAAAGGATTTGTATCCAGAATATATAAAGAACTCAGAAGACTCAAATATAAGTGGATAGAAATCCAATAGATGTAGTAGAAAATATCTGTCATTAAGTGCATGAATAATCAGGTGTATATCCATACAAATCAGAATTAAATAGGAATGAGCTACTGATGCATTCAATGATGTGAATGAACCTATGGAACTTTATGCTGTGCTAAAGAAGTCAGACACAGAAGAGTACAAGTCATGTAATAGCATTCATATGATACTCTAGAATAGGCAAGTTCAATCTATAGTGATAGATAGCAAATTACTGGATGCAAAGATTCAGGGTTGGTGATGTGGATTGACTGAAGAGTCACAGGGTAGCCTTCTGGAGGTAAAGAAGATCTTATAGCTTGATGGTGGCAGTAATTTCATAATATTCTTCGTGTCAAAACTCATCAAACCATGCAATTAAAATGGTTATAGATTATTGTGTACAAATATAGTTCAATGAAGGCAACCTAAAAATAAGGATTATTTTAATGATAACACTTTGGCCTTTAAACTTTATACCTTATATTGCTCCAGGAGCTACTTTTCAATTTCTATTCTACAATTTTTTTCTTTTGTTTTTTTTTTTTTTTTTTTTTTTTTTGAGACGGAGTCTCGCTCTGTCGCCCAGGCTGGAGTGCAGTGGCCGGATCTCAGCTCACTGCAAGCTCCGCCTCCCGGGTTTACGCCATTCTCCTGCCTCAGCCTCCCGTGTAGCTGGGACTACAGGCGCCGGCCACCGCGCCCGGCTAGGTTTTTTTGTATTTTTTAGTAGAGACGGGGTTTCACCGCGTTAGCCAGGATGGTCTCGATCTCCTGACCTCGTGATCCGCCCGTCTCGGCCTCCCAAAGTGCTGGGATTACAGGCTTGAGCCACCGCGCCCGGCAATTTTTTTCTTTTGTATTTCACATTTTCTAGCTGACTTTTTGCTGAGTTCTTCCACTGTTATTTTCAACTAACAGTTGCTTGGAAGGCAGGATGGTTTACTCAATTGTTGCTACATTAGAACTTAAGCATAATTGTAGCTCAGATTTTTAGCTTAAAGTTAATTTGTTTGCCCATTGTTGGTAATTCTGAATACATTGATAAATTCAATAATGACTAATTTTTAGTACCGATAAAATATTTTTAATGACATGAGTATCCAAACAATTTTAAAAAGAAGCATAACATTTGAGAAATCATAACCCAATTATAACAACATAAAGTTATTGTAATAAAATTATAATGTAAAGTTATAATCAATACAGTGTGCTATTGGGAGAATGATAGATATACAGATCAATGGAGTAGAGTAGGGACTCCAGAAATATACCTATAGAAATGTAGGCAACTGATTTTTGACAGAGGTGCGAGGGCAATTCAATGAAGAAAGGACAGTCTTTTCAACAAATGATGCTGTACAATTGTATATTGATATGCAAACAAAATTAAATTAAATAAACCCTCACTTAAAGCTCATACTTTATATAAAGATGAATTCAAAATGGATAATATATTGAAATGTTAAATGTAACACATAAACTTTTAGGAGCAAATGTAGGAGAAAGTAGTCTTCATGACCTTGTGTTAGTCAATGGGTTATTTTATATGATGCCAAAAACATGATCTATAAAAAAGGGATAAATTGGACTTTTTTAAATTTTAAAAGCTACTCTATGAAAGACACTATTAAGTAAATGAAGGCTGGATATGATGGCTCGTGCGTGTAATCCCACCATTTTGGAAGGCTGAGGTAGGTGGATCACGTGACGTCAGGAGTTCGAGACCAGCCTGGCCAACATGGTGAAACCCCGTCTCTACTAAAAATTCAAAAATTAGCTGGGTATGGTGGCAGGCATCTGTAATCCCAGCTACTTGGGAAGCTGAGGCAGGAGAATCCCTTGAACCTGGGAGGCAAAGTTTGCAGTGAGCTGACATTATGCCACTGGACTCCAGCCTGGGCGACAGAGTGAGACTCAGTATCAAAAAGAAAAGAAAAGAAAAAAAATGAAAAGATAACTCATGAACTAGTATTAAATTTTTGCAATTCACATATCAGGCAGAAGGTTCTTATTCATAATACATAGCGAACACCCAACTCAATTAAAAATTAAACTCAATTAAAAATAGGCAAATAGCAGACACTTCACCAAAGAATGTAAGAGAAGTCATATGAAAAGTCGTCCAGCATCCTGAACAATTAGGGAAATGCAAATAAAAACCAAGAGGAGGTAACACCATATACCTATAGGATAAAAAGCTATTGAAAATACAAGTGCTGTCAAAGATGTGGAACACCTGAAACTTTCATTCTAACATGTTGGGAATGCAAAATGATTTATCTACTTTGGAAAACAATTTGGCTGTTTCTTAAAAATGTTATATGCATATTTCCAAAGTACCAGATACCCTACTCTTTTGTATTTGTGAAAAGAAATAAAAGGCTACAATAGCTATTATATTTTTAGTAAGAATGAATTGAAAACCTTCCAAATGTTCATCAATAGATGGGCAAACACATCATGGTATATACATACAATGGAATATTATTAATTAAAAGATATATGCCATCTACCTACGCAATTATATTAAGACTCTGAATGAATATGCTGAATGAAATAAGCCAGACAATAACAGAGTATGTGCTGTTTAATTCTTTTAGTTTAGGGTCTAGATACTTCAAATATATAGTGATAGAAATAAATCAATTGTGGCCTGAAAACTAATTGTGTACTGAGGAGCAGGGTGTAATAATTACAAACGGGTATGAAAAGTGTATTGGTGGAGATAAGTGTGTCCATCCTATTGCTTGTGATGATGGTATCAGGGTATATACACATGTCAGCATTTACAAAATTGTATACTTTAAATAGATACAGATATTTTGTTTGTAATGTCCCAGAAAAAAGTAAACCTATTTAATAAGATAGATGATACTTTGTATCTATTTATTAAATATTTCCATGTATTTGTATTAAAACAAATAATTGCTATTGGGACATACTATTATTATATATACTATATAAAATAAGGAAGCATAAACATAAATTGTTTATTCTGATCAATGCAGAGCATTTTATTTATTTAATAACTTAAAAGTAGAGGAAAATTGATTGATGTTCAATTTTACCACAATAAAATGGTTTAGTGCCTTTTTTCAAAAAAAGAATAATCTTTATTTTTTGGTGGAGAACATACCTCATCTTGCATTAGGCAGGTATTATAATATGCATGTCGTCTGAAAACTATGACTCTATATATCTCTTTTTAATTAAAATTAAACATGTATTGATTTGAGTACATGCAAATGGAGAAGATGCTCTACATCAAACTTACTATGAAGTAATGGTCCAAAGAACTAGAGAATTTATCATGCATTATCACAAATTTTTAAACCAGGAACACTTTGCATTTAACGTTGATTAAATCTGAGATTAACTAAACACTTCACTCACATGTAGTGCATTAAGTGTGAAGCAAAAAGAGTTCCATATCTTATCTAAATACACAAGTATTCAGGCACACGCACAAACACAGAAACAAATTTTCTCACTGTATCTTACTTCGATCGCATTTATTTATTTATTTATTTATTTGAGACAGAGTCTCGCTTTGTCGTCCAGGCTGGAGTGCAGTGGCCGGATCTCAGCTCACTGCATGCTCCACCTCCCGGGTTCACGCCATTCTCCTGCTTCAGCCTCCCTAGTAGCTGGGACTATAGGCGCCCGCCACCGCGCCCGGCTAATTTTCGTATTTTTAGTAGAGACAGGGTTTCACTGTGTTAGACAGGATGGTCTCCATCTCCTGACCTCGTGATCCACCCGCCTTGGCCTCCCAAAGTGCTGGGATTACAGGCGTGAGTCACCACGCCCGGCCTTCAATTGCGTTTTTAAAATGTAGATGAAAACTAGATTCGTATCTTTTAGAATATTGAAAATGGCTGAGCTGTTGGAATTTACATTTCTCTTCTAATCATATCATGTAATCTATCATCGGTTCACAGGAATGTCTAGGCAATTAAGACCAAATTTTATAAGTCTAGAGAATGTAGAAATAATATTATATAACTCTTGTTTCACATGCAAAATAGATAACAGTAGTATTTTGTCAAATTTGAAAATTTTGTAACAGATGAAATAAAACATGAGTATCAATTCTGGTAATGGTTAATTATGTAATAAAAATCATTAGAAATGTCAAAATATCTATTTAAAGACATGAGAGAAGTACAAGGGCAAAGAGATTCCCATGGCAAAGATCTGTAAAAGGAGAAAGCCACTAGATAGGGGCTTAAATTTTTTCCACTTTTTTTCCCCCATAGTAATTGTTAATTTTAAAGTATAAGCAGTTCCTGAGAGATTGAGAATCTGAACAGAGATTTTGGCAGTCTCATAAGGACAGAGAGGCTAAGAAAAATTAGAATACAATGTATCACATGAGAGGTGATCCTGGTCACATCCTCAGAATTTTTATTGGATCTACCTAAGTTTACTTACTAGAATTAAGGTTGACTTATTAAATAGACCAGACTTCACAGTAATTGGTTTAATTCATTAAAGAAACAAAAATCCAAAATGTGGACATACATTAGAGCCAAGCTCCTAAATCAATAAAGCAAAAACCAATACAGCAGAAAGAAGTGTTACATAAAACCATTCCTTTATCTAGATATTTTTACACTTGCTTCTTAGTAATTGAAATAATAAGTACACAGAAAATCAATAGAAGTGTGAAAATCCTGAACAATGCTATGAAACTACTTGACCTACTGAAATTCATAGAATATCTTACTGAGCCACAGAAGATTACCTATTCTTTCCAAATACACATGAACTTTCATCATAATAGTTCATAATCTGAGCCACAGAAGTCATCTTAATAACTTTAAAGAAAATACAAGTATAGAGTATGTTTTATTATTATTAATAGCCCTCAATAGAATTAATTTCCAAATTGTTAAAATATAATATGCCGAAAATCTCAAAATATTTGGACATAAAAATGTACTGGCAAGTGAAAAACAGGATAAATTAGGAATTACAAGTAAAATTAGAAAATAGTTTTACTAAAACAAAATAAAAACAACATATCAAAATTGTGAAATATAGCTATGGCAATGCATAGAGGTAAGTTTATAGATTTGGATTCTTACTTTAAGAATATACTTACTTTAAGAATATAAATCCAGGAAAAAACCAGCAAATTAAATACAAATGAAATGAAGGAAATAACAGAAAATAGAGTGAAAGTCTGTGAAATAGAAAATACATAGAAGATTAAAAAAAGAATATGGACAAAATTGTTTTTCATTTATTTTGCTCTAGAATTTTTTTCTGTTAGGCATAACAATATCAATAATATTATTATAAATAATAATTGTTAATTGTGTGTTGCAAATAACTATGAAAGGCATTAATATCATTTCTAGTTTACAGATGCATAACTGAGTAAACTGAGGCTTAGAGAGGTTAATTAAATTGCTAACAGTTGGCCAGGCACATTGACTCATGCCTGTAATCCCAGCACTTTGGGAGGCTGAGGTGGGTAAATCATGAGGTCAGGAATTCAAGACAATCCTGGCCAAGATGGTGAAACCACATCTCCACTAAAACTACAAAAATTAGCCAGGCACGGTGGCAGGCACCTGTAATCCCAGCTACTCAGGAGGCTGAGGCAGGAAACTCACTTGAACCTGGGCAGAAGAGGTTGCAGCGAACTGAGATCCCACCACTGCACTCCAGCGTGGGTGACAGACTGAGACTCCATCTCAAAAAAAGAAAAAAAATTGCTCATAGTTAGTAATTGGCATATTGTTTTCTGATTTAAAATTCTTTGTTCTTTCACCTTTACACTGTCTTAGTTCATGATAGAGATGCGGGGCAGCAAATAGCTTATTTTATAACAACATTCTTTTGAAACTCATAGAAGTTTTCTGATAAAATCAGTTGATAGGTCTACATTTTGTGACAAAATAACCCACCTCTAAGTTCCGGTAATATAGAATAGGCTTAAATAGCCTATGTTCAACAGCAATGAGAATGTATCTGTAGTTAGAGTAAGGAACTAAGGAACATCTGATGCAATTATTGTGTAATATAATCATTTGCCAACAGTGGCAGTTTTCTTTTGCATGTCTCACTTTCTAACCTTTCTCATTTATAATCTCATTCTATTTTTGCTTTTGTAATTCCTGGGACATTACTGCATAATACTGTTCAGTCATACCCTCAGGAAAAGTATGTTGCTAATCCCCTTGTTAGATCGACTGCCTAGGAATAAAGGCTGGCATCTTATTCTGTTCACATTCTTCAAATATAGTCAGTAATTCTGCAACCTGACAGGCAAATGGTCTAGCAAAAGGTCAGATCCTGACATTAACCATGTTAGGTAACACGAATATGCACAAACGGTAATTTCATTCCCAACTGGCTGTTGAACACGCATATACATGCAACAAGTTGTTGTGATGTTGGAACGGTTAATATGCCTAAACCTGTCATAGCACTGAAGAATTGGCAGCCCTGATTCTTTTTGAAGATTTTGCTTCAAACAACAATAAAAAAATTTAGAGCCAGTCATCTCTGTCTTAGGCTGGTCCCAAACAAAAACAAAGTTAAATGGACTTCAAAGGGAAAAGCCGACTGTCCATCCACTGGGAAAGAAATAGAAGGGGGCAATCATGTGGCATCTATAGGAGAGAGGATGAGAAGAAAAATGGTTCAAATCAATTCAACTCAATTATCCATCAGTGGAAAATAACAAAACACAATAATCATTTAATGTAGTCAACCAATTATTTGGATCAAAGAATAAAAATGAACAGAATTTAAAAAATTAGTGTATTCCTAGAGTCAGCTGATCACTGATCTCAATAACAACAACAAAATCTATCAGGTAAATATTTTCAAGACTCAAAATATTTTAGAATAGGTGTAAGAAAAAAGAATCTCAGCAATAAAGTTTTCTGTGTCAGTATGTTGAGTAGGTCATGGCATTTGGGAGCTGTAGTTTGGCAAATGCATCAGAAGCAATCATATTCCAGCACAGCATATTTCTATCTGCAGAGTATTTGCTTGCCTCTATTCCCCTCCTTATAGAAAACTTTCTACCTCCCTCTGCTCTCAGTTGACTGCCGTGTTTTGTTTTCATTAACAAACAGAACGGAGTTAGGCTCATCTGCACTGCATGCTGACTGAACTGTGGGGACCAGTGGAAGTGTTTAGGATGATATCAGAAGGATTCGTGTGAAACCTAATCTATTCAATGTCTTTAGTAATCAGTGAGAAAGAAAACTGTGTGATAGAATCCTTAGCGCTGCTAAATTGTTTGATGTGCAATCATATAGGGAGGCAGAAGAAGAATAAAAGTAGATATAGAACAATGACGAAAAGAGAAATGCAGTATTGAAAGAAAACTCACAAATTCTTTCACAGTAAAATACTGAGCCCCAAATCCTGCAATGATTATTTGTTTTATGAAATGATGGAGTGATATTGGAACTCAATAATTAAGCAAGATTCTCAGAAAGACATTTGGATAATTTAAGGAGGTTAATACTAAACTATTTATTGTCCATCTGTCATTCTAAAATACATTGCTTACCATGGATATTTAAATAGCTTTAATATCCCAATGATGAATTAATCCTTTTGTTTCAGTGATAGTCTGATGCTCTGTACTTCTGAAAGACTTCATGTAGTTTTCCAAAATATTCTGCAAGTTCAAATGTGAATCAAACATGATGAAGTAGGTGATAATAAATTTTAAAAAATAATATCATTTTGGTTGTATACGTAATGTGCTTGAAAAGATTTTTTTTTTTTTTTTTTTTTTTTTTTTTACGTAAGGCAATTGGAAAATAGAAAGCTATTGACAAATTAATTATTTTATTACCTTGAGCAATCATGAAGGTCGAAAGAGACCTGCCAACAAATCAGGCTCACATATTAAGGTAGGGAGCTTTTGTGAGGAGGCTGGTGACACTTACATTCAGAAACATGTTGGACTAAGGAGAGCAAAAAATTTTGATTCTCCAATCAGTACAAACTTGGGAATTGAAAAGAACAGTTATTTGTAGAGAAGCTCTGGAGAAGAAATAAAATGTCTCTTGCAAAGCACAGTCTGCAGGGGAAAAGGAAGAAGACAGTGTGTTCAAAATCATGAAATGATGCAAAGGTTTTGGCAAAGGATTCAAGAAAGGGAATGGGAAAGAGATGTAGCCAAATATGTAAAATGTCTAATTTAGGTATGTTGGACAATAGTTCATTTGTGACAATGCTAACAGGATAAAGCATAAAATGTTTGAGCAAAAGAAAAAAAGTTAATTAGTGAATAAAGATTTTCTGGATTGTTGAAATAAAATGGAAGTATTTTCCATAACGAAAAATAAGAACTGTATTGGAAAACTGCAATTGAGTTGGGAATATTATCAACCTTAGCATTAAACATGTTATAATGATATGTTAGAGCAAATGCAATCCTTAGAAATAGATGGCCAAGACTTAAATATACTTACAGTAAATGCTCCTTAGTACCTGTGCCTTTAATTTTTTTTTTTAAAAGAAGGCCTATTCTGAGAGCCAGTAGGAGCTATATTTTATTACGGCCATGATGCTTTCAACCTAAATTTTAATGGTAAAACCTAAATTTAATGATAAAAAAATATGAATTGATCATGTTCCCTGAAAAGAGTTTACATCTGAAAAGTACACATTTTGGCTTGTTAGGCCACGTTCCTCTTTTGCCCTTGCAAGTCTTATCATCCAGCGTTCAGTAGCTACTGTCACTAAGAGGCTAGTGCGGACAGCATAAGAAAATTTTTGGAGAAAAGTAGAATGAAAATTCAAAAACAAGCTAATACATTTGAATTCTTGAGAGACTTTTTTTTTAAATGATAGTAAGTGTGAAGCTGAACAGTTAAGAAAAATTTGTTTTCTGATTATATTTACTTAACTATAGAAAGTGAATGAAGAGAAACATTTTCACTTAAAGAAAGACATCAGTGTATTTGGGTCTCTATATTTAGGATGAGGGAAATAGATTTAATGGCATTTAATGGATTGGAAGTGAAACAATTACTCCAATTAGCATGTACATTTAAGGTTATTTAGTTAAATGGAAATTTTGAATTTAGCATGGTGCAAGAATAGCTTGTTTCAGAGCTTTTTGGAGGGAAAATTTGTGCCTTTGACTGAAATTTGAATTTGTTTTGTGTGTGTGTGTGTGTGTGTGTGTGTGTGTGTGTGTTTGATGGAGTTTTGCTCTTGTTGCCCAGGCTGGAGTGCAATGGCGCAGTCTCAGCTCACTGCAACCTCCACCTCCCGGATTCAAGCAATTCTCCTGCCTCAGTCTCCCAAGTAGCTGGGATTATAGGTACCCACCACTAAGCCTAGCTAATTTTTGTATTTCTAGTAGAGACGGGTTTCACCATGTTTGGCAGGCTGGCCTCAAACTCCTGACCTCAGGTATCTGCCCGCTTCGACCTCCCAAAATGGTGAGATTACAGGCATGAGCCACCGTGCCCAGCACCTTCACTGTTTTAACTTACATTTCCCTGCTGACTAATAATGCTGAGCATCTATATATATGGTTATTAGCTATTTTTGTTGGCCAATTTCGACACATATTTCTCAGCTTCACATGCTTGCCATTTCCTAGTATTCTGTTTTTTAGAGCCCACTGAAATGTGAAACATAGTAAAATTTGCTTTAAATTGTTAGAACAAGAAATATTCTAATTTTCTGTGTGTGTATGGTCTAATGCTTTTAATTTAAATTTAAGTAGAAGAACTTCATAGCAAGAATGTGTCAGAAGTAGTGAAGTTTTTAAATTTACCTGATTTCTTTCCTCATCCTCCAAAATATAGCACTTTAGTTTATAACAGAAAAAAACAGAATCAACAGTAATCAAAAAATGTAATTGCATTGATACCATTCATGACAAAATTAAGTGACAAAGTAAACTCCAAAATAATATTGGATAGTCCCAAACCACCAATAGCAATAAAATGCAATTGTATAAATAATTATATATCAGGAAGTAAGAAAAGCAAAGTAAACTTTGATGACCTTGAGAGACAGACAATCTAACACAAAATCACAAGAAATACTCTTCCCCAAACTGAGGGGTTCTCTCTCAATGTAGAAAGTGTGAGTGAATCAATATGAGACTAGCGAACTCTGCAGTTGTTGCAGGCCCCAATTTACAGGTGGGAATAAAGAGAGGAGGAAAAGGTTGGACAAAGCCAGGTAGGATGGTTCCAATTAATTTTGGAAATAAAAGATGTAACCTTACTACCAGGATAATGTCACAGATTGGGGAGGAACTGCAAAGAGTAGAATCTAAATTGAATAGGACAGAGATTTCATGTGCAGAAAGATAGCCAAATAAAAGAGGGTGTATAGAAGAAAGATAAGGAAGTCTCAGAATTTAAAGGCGTAATTGTTGATTGCTTAATGATAGTATCAGGAGAGCAATCAGAAGAGATATAAAGGTGGGAAATCTATCTTAAACCTCCCTCTCCTGTAAGAGGACAAAACATTTCAGCTGAAATCAAGCAACGTAAGATTATGGTTAAGTTTTACAAAAAAATTATTATTTAAAACAATAATAATGATAATAAAACTGGTTTTATAGACAGTGAAAGTGCGAAAGAACAACATGCCTCCAAGCAGAAGAAAATGTTAATACAGTTACTCAAAAATGATATGAAATTTAAGGTAATGATGGATATAATGAAAAAAGGGCATAATTCATAGTTAAACAAATTCTAAAATGACACGATGGGACATAAAAAGACTTGTGAAGAGAGCTGATAGAACCCGGGATAGAATTAAAATCAAAGATAATTTGCTTTGAAATAAAGACTAAGCTAAGAAAAACACTAGAACAAATATAATATCACAAGATAAATAGAAGATGAAAAAGAATAAATTTCTTTTTACTTAATCAAAAAGAATTAGATAAAAGCATTTTACAGAAAGAGGGAAAGATAATTTATCTATATATCTATGTCTGTATTTTCATCTATATCCATCTATATCCATATCTATCTATCTAATCCAACATATGTGAAATATATCCCTAAATAGAAAATCAAAACCCTGGTAACACATAAAAATATTAAATATTATAATTTGATAAATAAACTTATATAAAGAAGACTTGAACTTACTTTTTGAAAAGTCTCACTGAATGGGTGTATTCAGAACAGCCAACACCAGGAAAATTGTGACTTTTAAAAATATATAGACAAAATGGACCAAATCATTTGTAAAGAAAGGGACAATCAGATTCACATCAGATTTTTTAAAAAGCAACCATTTTGCCAGAAGACAACAGAGTAAGATATTGAGATAGCCACAAAAAAATGACTTTTAAATATAAAGAGGTGCAAGACGTGCAATAAATATGAAATAAATTAGGGAATATTTTTCTCATAAACCCATACTAAGGAATCTACTTCTAACAAATAAACATTAGACACCCCACCAGACTGGAGAAGTATAAGCATAAGGACAGCTGTTAAACCGTCAATATACACTTTTTCTTAGAAATAAAATAAAATAATGAATATAGGAAGATAGTTTGTAATGATATGTAACATATATACTGTAGAATATATATTGTATAATATGAATACACATATTCATGTATTATACAAATACATATTGTATTTGTATAATATCAAATACAATAATTTGAGATACACAAAAATATATGCTCAGATAACATACATACAAAATATGCTTTTTTAAATGAGGAGAAAATGGGAGATTATATGGCAAGTAGAATCAGCTTACTCATTGATTTGGTCTTAAATGAGAAGGAAGGGAAAGGGAAAATAGAGATTTTTACCTAATTTTAATGTTGCTTAATGCAGGGAGCCAAGAGATAGGATGAATAAAAAGAGGTGACTAATGATATTATAATAAGAGTATACAAAGGTAATCATTAGAACAAAAATACAATATTTAAAAAATATATTTCTAAAATTATTAAATAGCCCATTTAAATAACAAAAGATGTGCCAAAATAATAAGAGGTCAAATAAAGTAATACATTTATAGAAAAAAATCTGTATATATGCATATCAAACAGATATACCAGAACTGAGCTAAATATATCAATCATATCAATGTATATATAAATAAATTTAACTCACCTATTAAAAGGGAAAGCCAAACTTTAAGTTGATTGACAAATTTAAATACAAAACTATAGATTTTGCAAGGTACATAATAAATCACTTGGGTTTAGAAAAATTATGCTAAAATGAGGAGGTTTGGAAATATTAAAGGTAAAAAGATACACAAAGATATACCAGGCAAATTCAATTAAAAAAAAACAGTCATCACAAATTTGATATTAGACATTGTGGAATTCAGAACAAAAAATTAAAAAAAAGAAACAGAACTTTATATTGTAATTGACTAAAAACACAAAAAAGGTATAATGGTTACTAGTATTATGCATCCTGTAAAAAAGGAAAACCTTTCTTCAAGTAGTTACAGAGATGTGACGAGAAAGAGAAAATGGCACTCTAATAGTAGAAGTACACTTAATACATGTAATTGACTAAAAACCACAATAAAGGTACAATAGTTACTACTATTTATGCATTCTATAAAATGGAAAAACTTCCTTAAGGAGTTAGAGAGATGTAATGAGAGAAAATGGCTCACTGATAGTAGCAGTACATTTAACACATGAAAGTCAAGTAGATAAACATAATATTTAGCATACCTCCTCTGCTTATTAAGTAGATAATAGTCATAAAAGTTGACTATGTCTTAAGCATCAAGAGAGGCTTCATAAAATGCAAAATAGAAAAGTAATATAAGCAACATCTCTAAGCACAGTATAACAAAATTATTCGTTAGTTTTAAAGTAATTTAAAAGTCACTTTTAATTCTCTAAAGTTAGATAATTATTTTCAACCAACTTTTGGATTAAAAGAAAATTTGGCAAAAAAATTTTTAAATGTTTTAGAAAATAATGACAAAAAGGAATGTATGATAAACCATATAACATAAATAAATCAATTAGGGAATAAATCAATTATAACATTAAAAACGTTAAATAAAAATATAAAATGATAAAAATAAATGCCTAAGCACTGAATCTAAAAAGCAAAATAACAAAAGATTACAAAACAAAACAAGGAAAAATGGAATGTACAAACAGTATTTATATAAAAACAAGCACACCAAAAAGCTCAGTAGAACAAATAAGTTTTGCATAGGATTGTGTAATATAGTTATACATTTTGAAATAGTCTTTAGATTTTTGCCATGTCTTTTCTCATAATTATGTGGTTAGAATGTTTTCTAGTTTATTAACTTTTTCAATCAGATATAGGTTTTGTATTAGGCCATTCTTGCATTGCTACAAAGAAATGCCTGAGACTGGATAATTTATTAAGAAAAAAGGTTTAATTGGCTCATGGTTCTGCAGGCTTTATGGGAAGCAAGGTGCTGGCATCTGCTTAGCTTCTGGTGAGACCTCAGGAAGCATTCAATCATGGCAAAAGGCAAAGGGAAACAGTAGACTTCCATGGCAAAAGCAGAGGCAAGAGTGAGATAGTGGGAAGGGGAGATGTCACACACTTTTAAGTAATCAGATCTTGTGTGAACTCAGAGTGAGAAGTCACTTATCACCAAGGGGTTCATGAATGGCTTAAGCCATTCATGAGGGATCTGCTCCCATAATCCAAACACTTTCCATGAGGCCCCACTTCCAAGATCGGGGATTCAAACTCAGCATGAGATTTGGGCAGGGACAAATACTCAAACTATATCAAATATTGAATTAATAAAGCAGAAAACATCATAATCATATAATCAAAAGAAAAGTTATGGCACAAATCTAAATATTATTTCAAAATATATGACTGTCACAATTCTCTGTAAGTAAACTATTTTGAAAAGCTAAAAGAAAGCAATTTTCTGGAAAAAAAATACTACCTAAGTGACACTAGTAGAGATAAAAAATTTAGAAAGACATTTGCCTTAGAAGATATAGAATTTAAAGTATTATCTCTTAAATGTATCATTTCTAGGAAGTTTCAAAAGGGATTTCTGCCAACAAATACAACCAATACTAATTTTAAAATACCAAAAATAGGAAAAGAAGAAAAACATCTTATTTCTTACTATGATGTTAATGAAACTTTAATTTCAAAACCTGACAAAAATCACACTATAAAAAAAGACTGCAGATAAATTTCATTTATTATGGATATTGATAAAATAATAAATATGCAAAATATTAACAAACAGAATCCCATGACACATTAAACATAATACATAATGAGTTAGTGGGGTTAATTCTTGTAATACAAGGATAGTTCAGTATCAGGAAAACCATCAAGATAATGTGTCATATTAATAGTATAAGAAAAAAATTAAGATAATCTCTTTAGGTATAGATAAATAATACACATTTTGAGACCTATGTATGCTAACAGTAAAAATGAATAGATAATTCAATAACATTATAAAATATATGAATTGTGGTCCTAAGGGCAGTATCTTATTTAATGGGGACACATTCGAGGCTTTAATGATAAAATTGGAAATGCAATTAAGATGTCCATTATTCCACTTTTCTTTAATATTGTATAGGAACTATTACTCAACATTGTGTTGGAAATATTCAAATAGAAAATAGAAAACAATTATAGGTATAAATTGTAAAGAAAGAAGTAAAGCTGGAGGGGCAGTGCAAGATGGCAGAATAGAAGCCTACAGCATTCATATCCCCACCCTACTTCATAACAAAAACATCAAATTTTAACAACTTACTCCAGACAGAAAAGCACCATCACAAGAACCAAAAATCAGATGAGCAATAATAGTACCTGGTTTTAACTTCATATCAGTGAAAGAGGCTTTGAAGAGTGCAGACACAGTCTTGAATCACTGATGCCACTCTTCCCCCATCTCCTGACAGCAGCCATGTGGTGCAGAGAAAGAATGTGCACATGGGGAAGGGAGAGCAAAGTGACTAGGGGACTTTATATTGAACTCAGTGCTGCCTTGTCACAGCTGACAGCAAAGCTTTGCTGGGCTCAGCCAGTGCCTGAACATGGAGGGAGCATTTAGACCAGACTTAGCTAGAGGGGAATCTATCATCCCAGTGGTTAGAACTTGAGTTTCTCAACAAGCCTCACCACTGTGGGCTGGGGTTTCAAATAAACTTGAAAAAACACACTTCACCTATAAAGATACACATAGAATGAAAATCAAGCAATGGAAAAAGATATTCCTTGCCAACAGAAATCAAAAAAGAATGAGAATAGCTAGACTTATATCACACAAAATAGATTTCAAGACAAAAACTGAAAGAAAGGGCAAAGAAGGTCATGAAATAATGACGAAAGGGACAATTCAGCAAGAGGATATAATGATTGTAAATATATATTCACCCAACACTGGAGCACCCAGATATATAAAGCAAATATTATTTATTTAATAATATTTACTAATACTAAAGAGGAAGACAGACTTAAATAAAACAATGGCTGGAGACTTCAACAGTCCACTTTGAGCATTGGACAGATCGCCCAGATATGAAATCAACAAAGAAACATAAGACTGAACCTGCACTATGAAACAAAAGCACCTGACAGATACTTACACAACATTTCATCCAAAAGATGCAGAATACACATTCTATGTTTCAGCACCTGTCTCAAGGATAGGTTATGTTAGATCACAAAACGAGTCTTAAAACATTAAAAATAATTGAAATAATACAAGTATCTTCTCTGACCACAATGGAATAAAACTAGAAATCAATAAGAAGAGGAATGTTGGAAGCTATATAAACACATGGAAATTAAATAATACGATCTGGTATGACCAGTGGGTCAATAAAGAAATTAAGAAAGAAACTGAAAAGTTCTTTGAAACAAATAATAATGAAAACACAACATACCAAAACCTATGGGATACAGGAATAGCAGTCCCAACAGGGAAATTTATAGTCATAAATGCCTACATTTTAAAACCACGCACACACACACACACAAAACTTCAAATAAATAACCCAAGGATACATCAGAACTAGAACTAGTAAAGCAAGAGCAAGCTGGACCTAAAATTAGTAGAAGAAAATAAATAATGAGGGTCTAAGCAGAAATAAACAGATTTGAAATGAAGAAAACAATACAAAAATGTGAAACAAAAAGTTTTTTTAAACAAACAAACAAAATTGACAAATCTTTCATCAGAGTAATGAAGGAAAAAAGAGAAAAGACCCAAATAAAGTCAGAGATGAAAAGAGAGACATTACAATTGATACCATAGAAATTCAAAGGCTCATGAAAGATTACTGTGAGCAACTATAGGTCAATAAATTGGAAAATCTAGAGAAAATACATAAATTCCTAGACACATAAAACCTACCAAGATTGAACCAGGAAGAAAGCCAAAATCTTAACAGACCAATAACAAGTAATGAGATAGAAGCCATATTGGAAAGGCTGTCAGTTAAGAAAAGTCTAGCACTCAATAGCTTTATTGCTGAATTCTAACAAACACTTAAAGAAGGACAAACACAAATCATACTCAAGCTATTGCAAGAAATACTTACAAACTCATTATACGGGGCCAGTATTACCCTGATACCAAAACCAGATAAAGACGCATTAAAAAAAAAAAAAAAAACATAGACCAATAACTCTGATGAATATTTATACAAAAATTCTCAACAAACTATTACCTGACTGTACTCAACAATACATTAAAAAGATCATTGATAGTGACCAAGTGGAATTTATCTCAGGGATACAAGCATGATTCAACACATGTGAATCAATCAATGTAATACATCATGCTAAAAGAATAAAGGACAAAAGTCATATGATCATTATAATTAATACTGAAAAGCACTTGATAAAATTCAACATCCCTTCATGATAAAACCCCCAAAAAACTAGGTACAGAAGGAGCACACCTTAGCATGATAAAAGGAATATATGACAGACCCACAGCTACTATTATATTGAATGGGAGAAAACTGAAACATTTACTCTAAAATCTGGAAGAGGACTAGTATACCTACTGTCACCCTGTTATTCCACGAAGTCCTCTCTAAAGCTATTGGAAAAGATAAAGAAATAAAGGGCATCCACAGTGGAAAGGTAGAAGTCAAATTATCCTTGTTTGCTGATGATATGATCTTCTATTTGGAAAAACCTAAAGAATCCACAAAAACACTATTAGAACTGATAAACAAATACAGTAAACTTGAAAGGTATAAAAGTCCATATACAAAAATTAGTAGCATTTCTATATGCCGACAGTGAACATTCTGAAAAAATTAAAAAGGTAGTGTCACTTTGAGTAGCTACAAATAAAATAAAATACCTAGGAATTATCTTAACCAAAGAAGTGAAAGATCCTACAATAAAAACTATAAAACACTGATTAAAGAAATTGAAAGGGACACCGAAAAATGGAAAGATAATCCATGTTTATGGATTGGAAGAATCAATATTGGTAAAATGTCCATACTTCTCAAAGCTGTCTACAGATTTAATGCAATCCCTACCAAATACCAATGACAGTCACAGAAATAGAAGAAACAATCCTAAAATTTCTATGGAATTATAAAAGACTCACAATAGCCAAAGCCATCCTGTGCAAAAAGAACAAAACTGGAGGTATTGCATTACTTGAATTCAAATTATACACTGAGCTATAGTTACCCAAACAGCATGGTACTGAAATGGAAACAGACACATAGACAAATAGAAGAGAATAGAGAATCCAGAAACAATTCCATACACCTATAGTGAGTGTAGTTTTGGCAACAGTGCCAAGAACATATATTGGGGAAAGAACAGTCTCTTCAATAATTGGCGCTGGGAAAACTGGGTATTGATATTGAGAAGAATGAGACTAGACTCCTATCTCTCACCATATGCAAAAATCAAATCAAAATGGATTAAAGACTTACACCTAATACCTGAAGCTATGAAACTACTAAAGGAAAACTTTGGGGAAACTGTCTAAGATGTTGGTCTGGGCAAAGATTTCTGAAGTAATACCCACAAGCATAGGCAACCAAAGCAAAAATAGACAAATGAGATCACATCAGTTTAAACAGTTTCTGCACAGCAAAGGAAACAATCAAGAAAGTGAAGAGACAGCCCACATAATGGGAGAAAATATATGCAAACTATCCATCTGACGGATTAATAACCTGAGTATATCAGGAGCTCAAACAGCTCAATGGGAAAAATTCTAACTATTTGATTAAAAAATGGGCTACAGTTCTGAATAGACATTTCTCAAAGAAGACATACAAGTGGCAAACAGGCACATGAAAAGGTGCTCAACATCATTGATCATCCAAGAAATGCAAATCAAAATTACAATGAGATGTCATTTCACCCCAGTTACAATGGCTTTTATCCAAAAGACCAGCAGTAACAAATGGTGGTGAGGATGTGGAGAAAAGCGAACCCTGGTACACTGTTAATGGGAATGTGATTTGGTACAGATACTATGGAGAACAGTATGGAGGTTCCTGAAAAATCTAAAAATAGAGATACCAACCTTATGATCCAGCAATCGCACCGCTGGGTATATGCCCGAAAGAAAGGAAATCATGGTATCAAAGAGCTATCTGCATTCTCATGTTTATTGCAGTGCTATTCACGATAGCCAAGATTCCATAGCAACCTAAGTGTCCATCAACAGATGAATTAATAAAGAAAATGTGGTGCCTATACACAAAAGAGTTCTATTCCACCACAAAAAAGAATGAGTTCTTATCAACTGCAGCAATATGAATGGAATTGGAGGACATTATCTTAAGTGAAATAAGCCAGACACAGAAAGACAAACTTCTCATGTTCTCACTCATCTGTGAGAGCTTAAAAGTGAAATAGTTGGACTCGTGGAGATAGAAAGTAGGATGATGGTTGCCGGAGGCTGGAAAGGGTAGGTTGGCGGGGAGTGGGGATGATTAACAGGTATGAAAATATAGTTTTATATAATGAATAAGATCTATAGTTGATAGCCCAACAGGGTAACTAAGTTCAGCAATAATTTATTGTACACTTAAAAATAACTAAAAGAATATAATTGGAATATTTATAGCACAAAGAGATAAGTGCTTGAGGTTACGGATACCCTATTTACCCTGACATGATTATTATGCATTGTATGGCTGTATCAAAATATCTCATGTACCCCATAAATTTATACACATACTATGTACCCATAAAATTTTAAAAATTAAAACTTAAGAAAAAAATTTGCTCGCTGCCTTTTTTATACATTTTGTAAAATGGTTTTGCATTATTAAATTGTTGAAAAAATAAAAAAATATTTTATGATAATGTTTAATTGTAATTCAGTTTTCAGTATCTATAAATTATGTGTTTTGGAAACACAACCATGCTCATTTTTAATGTATTATCTCTGGCTACAACAGCATAGTTAAATGGTGTGACAGAAACCGTATTGTCTGCAAAACCTGAAATATTTACTATATGGCCCTTTACGGAAAATGTTTACCAATCTCTATTTAGACAAAAGTATGATATCTGTAATATACAAAGAACTTTTAAAAATAAATAAATTTTAAGGCTGGGAGAATAAAATAAATAAATTTACAGGCTCATGCCTGTAATCCCAGCACTTTTGGATGCTGAGGCAGGTGGATCTCTTGAGCCAAGGAGTTCAAGAACAGCCTGGCAAAATTGTGAAACCCTATGTATACACACACCAAAAAAAAAAAAAAAAAAAAAAAAAGAAAATCAGCCAGGCATGATGGTGTGCACCTTTGATCCCAGCTATTCCAGATGCTGAGGTGGGGCGATCGCTTGAGGACAGGAGTTGGAGGCTGCAGTGAGTTATGATTGCACCACTGCACTCCAGCCTGGGTGACAGAGCTAGAACCTGTATCAAAAACAAAACAAAACAAAACAAAAAGAAAAAAAAAACCACAACCAAACAAACCAAAAAAAAAAAGAATACAGAAATTCAAGAAACCCCAACACTTAGTAGAAAATAAGAGAAAAGATACAGAGTTTACAGCAAAAAATCCCACAAATGGCTCTTGAAATATGTAAAGATTCCCAACCTCACTTAGAATAAGAGAAATGTAAAATTGAGGTGACTATTATATTGGCAATGTGGGCAATAACCCAAAACTTTAGTGAGGAAATAAGTACTAGTATATGTTGTTTAAGTGTATGCAAAATGTTATCTGATGTCAAATATGTTACAATCTTATATCATAAAAGAAGAAATAGGAAAACTATTTACAAATTATGCATACATTTACCTTTGAACCAGCAATTCCATTTCTAAGAGTTCATCCCACTAATATAATCATGAATGGAAATATTCACAAGACCCTTTAATAGGTCTATTTGTATTAGCAAAGAAATAGAAAACAACTTCATGTCCATTAGTACAGAACTACTCAAAGTATGGTACATTCCTGAATGGATCACTTTGTAACTAAGAAAGTAATGAAGGATATTTCTAAATAGTTTTATAGTAGGATTTCCAGATTATATTTAATGGAACACATCAAGGTAGAGAAAAATACATATAATATGTTAGCATTTATTTATCTATCTATCCATCTAACAAAGATGGTTGAATATATATGTATATTTAATTATATCTAAATGGAAAGGTAAATAAGTTCAATAATGAGAGAAAGTATGAGTATGGTAGAGGATAAAGCAATATTAGCTAGATTTTCCTAAAGGTAACTTGTTTTGTGGATTTTATTTTTGAAAATGTTACATACTTTACCTAATTATAATTCTAAAACAAAATTTAGTATATTTTCTGAGAATTAAGAAAAAAAGTAACAGATGACTGACTATAACTGTGTAGAAAGGGATTCATTAAAATTACCACATCCCAGGTGGTATAAACATAACGATAAAAAGAAGTGCAAAACAAAAATCTTAAAGTGTTTTCATCAATGACTGTGTTGGTATAATGGTGGTATTATTTTGAGACTATTATGTTTGTAGTGTGTGATGAAACAAAAAAGGAATTAGGTTAGTATCATTGAGATCGGGATTTTCAGAATGCAAAAAATAAGAAATTTATACAAGATTAAAGAAGTTAAGTTAAAATTCCAAGTCCTGAGTTTAAACTAAATATCAATGTGAGCTTATTCATTATTTTATCAAAAACTTGTATTCCCTGCTTTATTTCACTGAAAAGATCTAGAAACAATGACCAATCATAGCACTGATTATTATCTCTAAATATCATATCTCACTAAAATGAACTAGGACTCTTTGGAGAAGCAGCTGATTCTAGATCTAGAAATACCTGAAATGTACCTGGAGAATTTTGTCATCAACAAAACAACAACAATAACAATAACAACAAAAAGAAATTATCAAACAGTTCTGAATCGGAGTCAAATGACCAGGACCCAATTTATTTAAGCACTGCTGACAAAATTTGGGTCAATTTGAGCATGAATATAATAACATTAGAAGTGGATTAAAACATTTCAAATATATTTTAACCCATGAATTCATAATGAAACAAAAAAATAATTAAAAAGCTCATTAAGCACATTTGAAGGATGCTAGAGAACCAGTTATTTTTGGAAACCTGATAAAGAGAAAGAATCAGAAGTTTGTCTGCCTTTACTGTATAAGTTAAGGCTCAGGATACCAAAATAGTTTATATGGGAAAACTAATCTCATTACAGAAGAAATTCAGGTAATGGGGCAGTTGAGAGGAACACGGTAAACACCACCATGGAATGCAATTTGCAAAACACGGACTTTGCAGAATCTACAGAGCAAATGGCCCAGTTTCTTCAAAGACCACATTGCAAGGAGGAAAAAAGGAACAAAGAGTTGGAACTTGCCATGATGGCAGACGGATGATTTCTGAATTTTCTGGTTTCACTCCATGCATTGCCAAAGTGTACACATGAATTTTCTTGCCATACTGGGTTTGGGAACAAATATTGAAGGCTTCTGATACAAATTATGAACATATTGGGAGGTGGCACCTCTTCAGTTGTGCCCTGATGTAACTAGAATAGTTACATAGACTGGTATCTGTTTTATGGATACCTTGGTAGTCCTGGCAACCAGCTTTCAGATGGACAGCATATCAAACATGAACAGTGTAGCTTAGTCTTTCAAAACAACAGATTCTAATTAGAAGGGGTAATCATAAAGCAAAGGTTTTATCTTTTATTTCTCTGTCCCTTTCTTTCTTGTTTTTTTCTCTCACCAGCTTCTTTGCTAGACTGTTTTGTGGAATAGCTGGTGTGATTTTTAAAAAAGAAGTTTATCAAACAATACACAAACAGACATAACTTTACAGGTAAATTGCCTAAAACCTGCTATTTATCTTTTAAATCCTATTTATTTTTCTAATGCACAAATAGAACATTTCTATAGAAATTTCAGAGTTCATGACTGTGTAACAGCCTGCACTCCCAAGTTTTGGATGGCAGAAATGGTCTTCTGGAAGAGAGAAGGGCAATGCACAGTTCAGTTCCTCTGGGGTCTGAATTCATCCAGCTGTTGCTTTACCACTATTCTTGCGTCTTTTGTAATCTAGAAATTAGTAATGGGGCTCATATCAGGAAATTCATATCAATAAAAGTTAATTGATAACTATAATACAATTAAGGAGGTAAGACAATGACTATTCCTGTATCTCTATCTTCTAAAAAAGCCTGAAACAACTGAATCAGATCAAGAATTTTTAAAAATCTCACAAAAAACAAAAGCAAGAAAATGCCAATGCCCTGATTTAAAAAAAAAACAAAAACAAACAAACAAAAAACCAACAAAACTTCTTATTTTGGAATGTTTGATTTATGGAGAAGTTGTAGTGATAGTACAGAATTTCCACACACACCTCACCCAGTTTTGCTGATTCCTAACATCCAACATTACTGTGATTTATTTGTCAGAATGAACACACTGAGATCTGTATATAACTATTAACTAAATTCTTGACTTTGTGTGGTTTTTGCTAGTTTTTCTATTAATATCCTCTTACAATGTGCTCTTGTTTTACAATGTCCATTACTAGGTTAAATTTAGTTGTCATATTGAGAGGTGACAACGTGCTAGCAGCCCTCGCTGTTGGCACCTCTTTGGCCTTGGCGTCCACTCTGGCAGTGCTTGAGGAGTCCTTCCTCCTGCCACTGCACTGTGGGAGCCCCTCTCTGGGCTGGCCGAGACCAGAGCCAGCTCCCTTTGCTTGCGGGGAGGTGTGGAAGGAGAGGTGCTGGCGGGAATTGGGGCCGTGGTGCTCAGAAGCCAGCTTGAGTCCCGGGTGGGCCCAAGCTCCGCGGGCCCGGCACTCAGAGCAGCCAGGCAGTGAGGGGCTTAGTACCCGGGCCAGCAGCTGCAGAGAGTGTACTGGGTCCCCCAGCACCTCTGGCCTGACTGCACCATGCTTGAATTCTCGCTGAGCCTCAGCCGCCCTCCTGCAGGGCAAGGCTCGGGACCTGCAGCCTGCCATGCCCAAACACCCCTGCAGTGGGCTCCTGAGCCTCCCTGACGGGTGCCGCCCCCTGCTCTGTGGTACTCGATCCCATTGACCGCCAGAGGGCTGAGGAGTGCAGGTGCCTGCTGCAGGACTGGCGGGCAGCTCCACCCATGGCCTTAGTGCAGGATCCACTAGGCAAAGCCAGCTGGGCTCCTGAGTTGTGTGGGGACTTGGAGAACTTTTATGTCTAGCTGGAGGATTGTAAATGCACCAATCAGCACTCTGTGTCTAGCTCAGGGATTGTAAACACAGCAGTCAGCACCCTGTCAAAACGGACCGATCAACTCTCTGTAAAATGAACCAATCAGCTCTCTGTAAAATGGACCAAGCAGCTCTCTGTAAAATGGACCAATCAGCAGGATGTGGGTGGGGCCAGATAAGGGAATAAAAGCAGGCTGCCTGAGCTAGCCAGCGGCAAGCCGTTCTTGTGCCTTTCTACTGTGTGGGCGGTTTGTTCTCTCTGTTTTTACAATGAATCTTGCTGCTGTTCGCTGTTTGGGTCTACTGCCACCTTTATGAGCTGTGACACTCGTTGCGAAGGTCTGCAGCTTCAGTCCTGAGGTCAGTGAGACTGTGAAGCTACCAGAAGGAAAAAAACTCTGGACACGTCTGAACATCAGAAGGAAGAAACTCTGGACTCACTATATTTAAGAATTGTAGCACTCGCCGCGAGGGTCTGTGGCTTCATTCTTGAAGTCAGTGAGACCAAGAACCCACCAATTCTGGACACAGTGTCTCCTCAGTCTCCTTAGGTATGTGACAATTTGTCAATCTTTGCTGTTTTTTATAACATTGGTGGTTTTGAGGAGTACTGGCTACGTATTCTGTAGAATGTCTCATATTGGTGTGTCTGTTATTTTCTTAACTGTTAGACTGGGATTATGAGTGTTGGGAAATAGAGTGTTGGGAAATAACATGACCGAATGCCCTTTTTGTCACATTATATGGGGTGACATCCACATGACATTACTGGTGATGTTCATCTTCATTACTTGGTTAAGATAGTGTTTTTCGAGTTTCTGTATTGTAAAGTTACTACTTTTCCTATTCCCACTCTATTCTTTGGAAATGAATGAGTCATTGAATCTAGTCCATCTTCAGGGAAGTGGGGTGTAGGGATTAGGTTTCACTCAGCAGATCTCTTACCCCCTCAAAGTATGCTTTCACTGAATTCACTAACGGTTAAATTATTGAGTGGTTTTTCAATAAATGTGTGATCATTCACAGTTCATTTGAAATATCTTCTCAGTTTTTCCCCATAATAAAACACAGAAAATGTGTTCATACTTAATTGTTACTTATTTTCTCTAATTTTACTTGGAGCTCTGTACTGCATTGATAACTCTTTTTCCATATATAATGCGCACCACTATTTAATGCTGTTGCCGTTCTACTAACATCGTATTTACTTGCAAATAAGTCTCTCATCCATTTAACTTATGGTACATAGAGTCTTTATTTCTGTGAAATTGATAAGGAATTCTATTTTAGTACTGTTTGATCAAGGACTTTAAAATTAGCAAGCTTGAAAAGTGGACAGGTTTCATGCTAAACCTTTAAAATAGTTCTAATGATGCAGTTAGTACTATCACTCTTGCCATATAATATAGCATTGCAGATCACAGTCACTGAATTAAGACAAGAAAAGTGAATAAGATAAAAAGGTTGAATGTGTGTGTCATTATTTGTAGACAGTAGGGTAATCTTAATAGAAAAATCAAAATAACCAATATGTGGACTATGAAATTGATAAAATAGCTCAACAAATTAGTTGAATTCAGGGACATCATTTAAATCATGTTGATTTTCTTTTATACCTGCATTAACTAATTAGAAAATATAATAGAGAAATTTCATCAGTTATGTAATTGATGGAATATAAATGAAACATACAAAAATGTGAAAATACTTCATGAAGTATAATTTAAAACTTTATTAAAGACATTTAAAAACACTTGAATAAATGCAGAAATACAAAATATTCATGAATGAGATGAGCCATTAGTATAGCCATTAGTTCTTTGAAATTTCAATAATAATTTAGTGCAGTTACACTCACAATAAGTTTCTTTTTGCCCTGTTTCTTAGTGGGTGGGTATTGACTTGATTCTGTATAAGAAAATAACAGAAAAATTACAAGAATTTTAAAAAGAAGGCCAAGGTAAAAGAACTTAATATCAGATATTATGAGGTATTACAGTGCTATGATGAGTAAAACTGTACAGTATTCAGAAAGTATTAGACAAATAGAAGAGTAGAACACAATGGGTCGAGAAACATGCCTTCAGAGGTATTGCTACATAAGTCAGCTGTTGATAAAGTTACTTAATAAGTGACTAATCATATGAAAAAAATTAGTTTCATGTTACACTGTTTACAAAAACGAGTTCTAGTTGTATTAAATAGCTAATAATGAATGTCAAACTCAAGATAATATTAACCAAAAAAGAATATATTTAAAATTTTATTTAATTGTACTGAAATCCTTATACCAAAAAATAACGAAAATTGAAATGTTATAGCCAAATAACAAACCATAAGGAAATAGTCAATGTCTGTACATAAGATCTTTGTACTCAAAAGATAGGTATATTTTCTACAAACTTAACAGTGTAAAAAAACTGAGTTTAAAAATTAGCGAGAGAAATAATAGGTATTTCCTAAAATTAAGGTGTACTTTAGAGAGCGCTGTAGCACAAATTTAATAAAACTAAATATATTATTTTTTATGACTCAACAATTCCACTTCCAGTTATATATTCCAGATACACTTTCATTTCTCTAGACCCGGAGATTTGTCCAAGAATATTTAGTGCCACATTATTCATAAAGTTGAAATGTTAAAAATATTTAAATGGTCATAGTGGTGGGAAATAATAAATTATACTGCCTTGTTGCCACAGAATAGTATAAGAATAAAAGTTAGGAACTAGATTTATAATAATTAGCATTGATTGAGTTAAATATTATGTTGAAGTTAAAGAAAAGCTAAAATGAGAAATGTAAAAGCATTTATGTGTAGCTTTAAAAGCACACACAATAGTATTTGACAGTCATAAAGACATATTTTTAAGTTAAGTAGATATCTTTGAATGTTATGCATCTAAGTCAAGAAATGAAAACATTGAATGCATAAAAATTAGAGGATATGAGAACAAAACCAATTGTTTTGTCTAGAATAATTTTGCTGAGAACTAGGTTTCATCAGAATAAGTCACTGTGGTGCTGTGAGGGTCAGCCACTAAACAAATAAAACACCGATTGCCAATTTGCTTCTATAGCATGAATTATTTTTTTAAAATTGAATTCCTGGCTCCATTTTCTCACATGAAGAGTGATTAAAAGGCTGAGTGCTTTACAGCATGACACAAGTACTGTAAAAATTTGTATGTCTGTAAAAATTCAGATGTGCATATCAGAACCCTTTTTCAGTGCTCAGTTCATTGTTACAGGTAGTTTCTTGAAAGATCTGAGCGCAAAAGTTGAAAGTCAGTGTAATGTAGGGTGTAAGGTCATGGACCCTTTGGCTGCACTGCCTGGATTCAAATCCCAGCCCTGCCACCCACTAGTCATATTGGTGTGGGATAGTTTGTTAAAATAGCTGGGGCTTATCTTCCTTAGCTGAAAATGGTGGTAGATAAGTACCTAACTTATGTGGTGATGATTAGAATAGTTTATAGAATACTCAGAAGAGTATGTAGCACATAGTAAACACCATATATAGAGTTAATATTATTATGTTTTACATATATAATTTTTCTTATTCTAAGATGCTCAAGAAAACTAGGAATTTGACTGTAAGCTTGAACAACTTTAGGACTGAGGTTGTATTTCCAATAGGTCACATGGTGGTTGTCAGGTAGGAGACATTAAATAGATGTTGATAATTTAATAGAGCAGAGCCACATAGTATAGTAGCTGGAGATAATATAATAAATATGCCTTGAATAAGTTGAAGAGTGGAAAAATCTCATAGCTTTTATAAAGAAGATTTATTACAACATAAGACGCAGGTGCAAGTTTTAAATATCTATGTCGCTAGCCATTTCTGGCTAAAGTATGACGAACTTCGGTATTGAGGGATCCGATGTTGAAACGAAGACAGGCATAACTTTGCAATCATACAGACTAGGGCATTTACTGTCAGGGAAACCTTAGATAATTCACTTTATCTCT
Source organism: Papio anubis (assembly GCF_008728515.1). Taxonomy (NCBI): domain Eukaryota; kingdom Metazoa; phylum Chordata; class Mammalia; order Primates; family Cercopithecidae; genus Papio; species Papio anubis. Next base: position 35,844,111 of record NC_044989.1, on the reverse strand, counting down.
CTGCTTAGCTGTAAGAATGAGAATCAAAGGTAAAGTGCAGAGCTGTTATCATTCAAGCTACAGTTTCTGGTGAGGTGGCATCTCAAATTATTTGTTTGATTTTGTAGTCGAAATTGATCTCAACCATACAACAAATTCATCTACAAATTAATGCACAAAGTGATTTTCAAATAATCACTCTTTTAAAAACTTTGTTATTCAGGTATTATTTCTAGCAGAAATATTTCTGTTTGAATAAATTCTATTACTTGTCTAATCATTGCTTTGTCTCTCTCTGCAATCGTATATGCCTATTAAAAAGAAAAAGGGAAAACAAAAGATCGGTCCTCCAAACAAGAGTGTCTATTTCTCTGTTCTAGATCAGTGTTTCTCCAAGCAACTTCTGTATCCATTAGAATGACTTGGGGGAACTTCTTTAAAAATACAGATTCCTGCCTTCACTTAAAAGAAAAAAAATCTCCCTAACTGGTTATTTTTATGTACACCAAAATAGGAGAATTGTTACCCCTGATGAGAGAACTAATGAGATAACAATAATTTCTTAAATCTGGTAAAATTAATTTAGAGACATTAGGAAGTGTAGCCGTATATTAAATAAACTCAGACTTATCTTACACACCCTCTTTCTCTTCTGTTCTCTTCTCTCTGTCTTCTACCTCTTTAGCGTAGTATTTCTCCAACTTCTCTTTCAATCTCTCTTCTCTTCCAAACTTTTCTTTTTCAGAATCCTGGCTTACTGACCAGCATAGTACACTTTCCAGTGTCCTATTTTTTTACCTTTTACCCTGATTATAATTTGCTGCATTTTTAACACACACACACACACACACACACACACAATTGTTGCTAGCCTTTGTGGAACCATGGCACAGAAATCTATTTATGTAGTTTATGAAATAGTTTAGTGAAAATATACACAAATAATCATGTAAATGTTGGAATTGAAATGGATCACTTAAGGGCTCGAGAAGACCATAGCTAGAAGGTGGTTCTGGATTTATGGTGTATCTAGGATTCTTGGCAGTAAGATTTGGGTATTAGACATAGTAGGACCCAGGACTGTCAACAGTATTATTTCATTCTGTATTGTCAAGCAACCTTCTCCTCAGCTTCTCCAAGGTTTTAGCTCTCTCATACCTTGTACGTGGCTTTGACTTGCCCAGATCATTACTTTTCTTCACAGCATTTTCCCAGCTTCTGTCTCACTACCAACTGCCAAGACTTCCTTATCTTGTTCTAGTTCAAAGTTTGAAGGAGTGTGATGGCAGAGATAAGCTTTCTGAAATAGTTCATACTACACACAGCTCACGGTACCGTCTAAGCTCTGACTACCCTGACTTAGGGCTCCCCCACTTCTCTGTCAGCTGTCCTTATGCTGTAGGAAAACAGGATATGGAAGGTTTTTCTTTGGCAGTATCCTGAGGAAAAAACTATCTTACAAAGAGAAGCAGCCTGGACATTAATTATGGACAGCTTATCCGCACTGTCATTAACCTCTTTTCTGACAAGCATCAGGCTTTTGGGATGTAAATATGGAAAATGCTTCTATGTTACCTATAAAATATCAGGAGGCTGAGTATGTCTGTGTACAAGAGTTATTTGCAAAGCTTTTTAGGATCCTCATGTCTGGAAGGAGTGGGCAGAATGCTACACTGCATGTGATGTGACTTGAGGACCACCGGAATGCCTTCTGCCCTACCCCAAATCTTTCTTTGTTCTTCTACTAGGCTGTTATTTTCTTATACCCGTGGGTATGGAATTTTTCTCCAAGAGTATGTCTGTCAAAATGGCAATAAAAGCTTTATGATAGAGAGAGGTGAGTACTCTCTCGTCTTTGCAACCATACTTTTCAGTGCCTTCTTGGATAATATTTAGTGTGGATGGTGCATTGTTTCCTAATAGCTTTCTGGTCTGAGAACTACTGAGGATAAGGATTTCATTTTGCTCATCTATTTGTTCTCAGCATTTTAGTACAGTACCTGTCATAGAAAATTCGCATTCAAAGCACACTGAAATAAATGCAATGAAAGAATAAATAATTTCCAGTCACTCACTAATGTTTTGAACAATAATTTGTTTAGTATCATAGATTAGCTATAGAAGTATGCATGGAGAATGAGACAAGAGCAGGTAAATGTTCCTAGGCTAAAGGTAGATAGATTGAGCTTAGATGTAAGGAATGCATTTCCATAAGGGGCTTTTAAATTCTTGGGCATGGCAGGAGAGTATTCAGAACTGGAGGAGGGGTAAGTGGAGTTCAATGAAAGAAGGAAAATACTTCAGAACTATTTAAAAATGATAAGGTCGTAATTTTACTAGAAATTTGCAAGCCCAGAGATGAAAATATTGAAATATTACCCCAATTAAACTTCATTTTATAGTTCAGAAAATATGTCCTAACAATCTACTCCAAAGGGAGCAATCAGTAATGATAATCCCAGAGTTTAAGGTCATTAGTAAAATTAAAACAGGGCACAGAAAAAAGACAAATGAAAGACAGGCCTGCTTTTCTATGATTTTCTTAAATACAAAATAAAGTTTAGTTTTCTTTTTTTTTTTTTTGAGACGGAGTCTTGCTCTGTCGCCAGGCTGCAGTGCAGTGGTGCGATCTCGGCTCACTGCAACCTCTGCCTCTCAGGTTCAAGCGATTCTCCTGCCTCAGCCTCCCACGGAGCTGGGACTACAGGCGCCCGCCACCACACCCAGCTTAGTTCTTGTATTTTTAGTAGAGATGGGGTTTCACCACGTTGGCCAAGATGGTCTTGATCTCTTGACCTCGTGATCCGCCAGCCTCGGCCTCCGAAAGTGCTGGGATTACAGGCTGAGACACCGCGCCTGGTCTACTTTGGTTTTCTTTAGGCTTATTTTGGTCTATTATTGTGTTACTGTTGTCTAGTTTAAAAAATGGGATAACATTCAGTACCTCACACTCAGATACCACCCCACCTTTGTCAAGGGATTATTGGCATGTTGAATAATTATTTCAACAAAAACTGTTTAAGGTATTCAATTATCTTTCTGTGTCAGGTATTGGAGGTTTTGTCACTATGAATAATCTTTAATTATTTAACAGTGTGTATTCTTGAATAATATATAATTAACAAAATTTGCTAATTAATGTGCTCAGTGAGAGAAAACTCCTCTTAAACCTGTGTGGGCTAAAAATGAAGAGAAACTGAAACAATCTCATTTCTGTGGGAAAAAAATGTACTAATAATTCTGTTTTATTTAAATCTGCTGATGTCATTTCACTGTCATAGATTTTACCTTTGATAATGATCCATCTACTTGCTTTCTATGAAAATTAATCTCTGGCGGCCAGGCGCGGTGACTCACGCCTGTAATCCTAGCAGTTTGGGAGGCCAAGGCAGGCGGATCACGAGGTTAGGAGATCAAGACCATCCTGGCTAACACAGTGAAACCCCGTCTCTACTGAAAATACAAACAATTAGCCAGGCATGGTGGCGGGCGCCTGTAGTCCCAGCTGCATGGGAGGTTGAGGCAGGAGAATGATGTGAACCCGGGAGGTTTAGCTGGCAGTGAGCCGAGATCGTGCCACTGCACTCTAACTTGGGCGACACAGCGAGACTCCGTCTCAAATTTTAATCTCTGGCAAAAAATTAAAAAAAAAAAGTGTATGCTTTAGAAGTTATTTGGAAAGTCTTCTTTTCTGAGTGAAAATAAAACATCTTTAGTCACCAATTATGTTTGTAACATTGGAGAGTGCAGAAAGTACGTGATACTCTGTTGTATAGGATCTAATATTAGATGATAAAAAAAATTTCTCCAGGTAACATCCTTATATTTTTATTGTAAAAGAAATGCATATAAACTGTAGAAAGAAAGTTAAAAATTACAAAATAGAGGATAAATTCTTATAGCCTTAAGCTATCCATCTCTGGCAGTATCATATAGTGCTTAGAGAAATATAAACTAGGATTAACTTTCTATAAGATAATTTATCCTTTATCTTTGAAAGGTTCATTTTTTTTTGTAAGTATGGCTCTCTTTTATGTAAAAAGGAATCAAAAGAACTTATTAATTCATTTGCTAGTAAATTCAGGATGGTTAGAAAATGTCAAGGGATCAATAACTCATCATGTTAAAAATATATAGTCTCTTTTGCATTACCAATTTTTTCAAGAGTGCTCAATATTTTCTATTTATGCCTCCACACAGTCCTAACAATGTGCTATTTTCATTATTTCACTGAGATTTCTCACCGAAGAACTCTTTAATTATCTGAACTAGAGGCCTACTCATTTTCTTTACTTGCCCATAATATTTTTGTAATTCTGGGACTTAGGACCTTTCTTCCATCATGGAAAATATCTTCTCCACTGTGTTCCAGAATAACGTATGGCATTGTCCTATCTCCGTGACCTGCTGTGCTTCCAAGTAAACTCTTTTTTCTCTCATAAGTATTCCCTCACCCCCACACTTTAGATACATTATCTCATTTAAGTCTTACAACACTCTACAAGGAGTTCTCGAGGTCATATTTTTGTTTCCCTAGTAGAAAAACACTGCTAAAAACTATGCTTAGACTTTCACCTCTTAAAAGCTGGTTTCCAATGCTTTCCACACCCGCCCCCCCCGCACCTTGATCAACACATGTGTAGTTTTAGAAATGAGCAAATGTTCTGAGGGAGTAAAGTGGTAAATGTAGGACTCACCTTATTGTGTTACTTTCTATTAGGGATATTGATCCCTCAAATTCTAACTGCTTTGGTTGCATCCTGACACATGCAAAGCTATTAAAAATCACATATTTTGTTTTGTTTTATAGTGGTTTCGAGAAGGAGATTTGGTTTGATTCAAGCTGTTCTATCTAGGCCAGAAAGGGAAGTTCTCAGCAGTGTTGCTCTAGTGGACCACCTGACAGCTCTTATATTACTGGTTCATGGTGAGATCAGAAGCTTGTGCCAGGATATATACCAACACTGCTTCCTCCATCTAAAAATTCTTATATGTCCCCCACCCTATAAATGTTAGCTGCACCAAACAATTTGCTTTCCTTACATGCCTTAGTTGATCTACATTATGACAGAAGGTCCTTGTCTCATTACAGACCATAAAGAAATAGTTCAATGATCATCTATCTAATGATCTCCCTAGTTACAAGACCAGAAAAATGAAGCATAAAATAGCAAAGAGTAAACCTAACCGCATGTCAGTAACCCACAGCCTACTTTAATTAAGGATTCCTTTTTATGGAATGCATATCTTAAGGCAGATTTATCAGTGCAGCAAAGTGCTTACAACTACCTGTAATTGTTCTGAGAACTCTTGGTAATTTGATATTTTTCATAATTATTATAATATAAAATTATTATAAAATATTACAATGCAAAATGATTGTATTAAAATATTACAATTCCTATCTCCTGTCACAGGCTAGTTCTCATTTCTGCTCTCAGAACCTCATCCTGAAATGTCAGTGTTGTATGTGTTATGTAGGACTTACTTCTCTTCTCACTGTGCAGCTTATGGAATTCCTGTGGTTCAAATTGCCCACATTCTGATGGCGTTCCCTCATCTGCATCATTAGCCATAACCTTTCTCATGAATTTCCTATCCATATTGCTTACTTGTATGTCTCCTGCAGGCACCTCCCTCAACATGTATATAAACTGAACTTTTTATTTACTTCTCTAATTCCCCAAACCTATTTTCTCACTGAGAATACCACTATCCTCCTTGTTAACCAAGTTATAACTGGTAATAGGCACATCTATGACTCCAGTGTCTCTACTTCTGCAACATCTAATGCATTCTCAATCCCTATTAGTCTACTTCGTAAGTTTCTCTTAGTTTTATTCTATTGTTTTTGCTCCCAGTTGACCCTAGAATAATTCAAACTGTATTCTCCTATCTATATTGTTAACGTAGCTTCAAAATTGGAATCCTTAAATAAGGTCTTGCACTTTCTCATCAACCTAAGAGAAAAATGTTGCAAAAGTAATATTTTAAGTGTTCAAATATTATATCACTCAACTCTTCAAAATTATTCATTGCATTTCTATTGTTTGAGGGTGAAATCCAGTTACCTTCATGCTTTTCTTCCATGGTGTGTGCTATGGCCTTTATTTATCACCCAACCTCCTTAATACCCACTCTCCTCACATCTTATCTCCTAGTTAGACACTGATTTCAAATTCGTTAAATGCCTAACTTTATTGCATCCAGGCCTTCCACACTTTTCTAGGGATTTTTGCTTTTTATAGGATTTCTTCAGAACTGGCTTTCTGTTTATGACATCTGAGTCTAGCTTCATATCCAGATTACCAATCGTGTCTTTAGACATATCTGGAATACTACTTCCAGTGTGATCCATGCACTTCTGTTACTGTGGCATCCTCACTTTTATTTGCTAATTTGCTAAGTCAATACATGGATGGCATACATATGCAATAAGGAATTAATATATTTTAATGTGTTAATTAAAATATCAGTAATGTAATCTTAACTTCATGTATTCATAGAATGTTAAGAAAGCTGAAGAGATCAGAGGTTTGGTAAACCCTAAATCTTACCACTGGCTGCCAAAAATAACCTAGTCTCACTTATTTTCATTAGTTTGGATTTCCTGGTACAGTTAATTGAATCTGCTTTATCAGAAAAGAAATTGTCCATTACAGGTATATTACAGAAACAAAGAAAACAAAGCCCCTACTTAATTTATTTTTAATAACCTTATTGGAATATGATTCATATACCTTATAACTACTTAAAATACTTAATTCAATGCTTTTAAAAGTATATTCACAGTATGGTGCAACTATCACCACTGACTTCAGTGTTTTTTTTCCTTACTAAAGGAAACAACGTACCCACTAACAGACAATCTTCACTGTGCCCCGTCCCCTCCACTTATTCATTTTATGAGACTAGTATTAAGCTAATACCCAAACAAAACTGGGAAGGCTAAATAATGACCTCCAAATACATAGTTTCTGGCCCCCAGAAACTGTAAATATTACCTTATATGACAAAAAAGTCTTTGCAAGTGTGGTTATGGTTCTTGAGGAGATTCTTCTGTAATTTCCAAGTAAGCACTAAATGCATAACCAGAGACTTAGAAAGGTGGAAGGACTGATGGCAGAAGACAATGTAATAATGAAAGCAGAGTTTGGAAGATGTTATGCTGCTGGATTTGAAAATGTAGAAAAGCATCATTAGCTAAAGATTTCAGCTCTGGAATCTGAAAAAGACAAGGAAAGGGATTCTCCTCTAGCACTTGGGAAGGGAGCGCAGCCCAGTCAACACCTCAGTTTCTGCCCAGTTAAACTGATACCTGACTCTTGAGATCCAGAACTGTTACAGAATAAATTTGTGTCACTTTAAACTACTAATGTTGAGATGACTTTTTATGGTAACCACAGGAAACTGATATGAAAGCAAGGACCTAATGAGAAAACTGCAGATTAGTATACATATGAATATGGACACAAAAATCTCGACAAAACACTGGCAAACCAAATTCAGTAACATTTAAAAAGACTAGTACATCATAATTCAATGGGCTCATCCCCTTAAATGCAGGTTGTTTAACATCCCCAAATCAGTAAAACCAAAGCCTGTGGTCATCTCAGTAGAGGCAGAAAAAACATTTGACAAAATTCAACAACTTTTCATGGTAAAAATGCTCAACAAAGTAAGAATAGACAGTAACTTTTTCTACCTAATAAAATGCATCTACAAAAACACACAGCTAACACGAACATTATTCCTAATGGTGAGAGATTCAGTGTTTTCCACCTAAGATCAGAAACAAGACAAAGATATCTGCTTTTGCCACTTCTACACCACGTTGTACTAGAGATTCTGGCCAGGACATTTCAGCAAGAAAAAGAAATAAAAGACATCCAGATGAAAAAGAAAGAAGTAAAGCCATTTCTCTTTTCATATAACAAGTATTTGCAAATGGAAATTCTTGATGAATCCACTTTAAAACTATTGGAACTCTTAATTTTAATTTGCATACAATACATAAAATATTACTAAACCTATAAGATAATTGTTGAAGTCATGTTAATTTCAATGACTTTGGTTTTTAAGAGTTTAAACTATAAAACTTGGACTTAAAGTAAGATTATTTTCTCAAAGAGTATTTAAATATGAGTAAGGTATATAATTTGATGACCTCAGAAGTAAATATTTCTCATAATTAATAGCCTAGAGAGTTAAATATTCAGACTTATAGAAAAAATATAAATTAGTGGATTCTAGCAGTTACATGAATAAATATGATAGTTCCAAGAGATTGTGTCCATATGCCCAATGCAAAATCCAGATGAATGACGCAGAGCCAGGTGGCCAAATAGAACTCTCCAGTGCTTGTTCCTTCCCCACCTCTCCCCAGGAACACCAAATTGAACAACTATTCAGCCAAGAAAGCACTTTCATAAGAACAAAAAATGAGGTTTGTGATCATAGCATCTGGTTTTAAAATCGTATCAAGGAAAGAGGCACTGAAGAGGGTAGGCAAGACAGTCTTGAATTGCCTACGCAAGCCCCTTCCCATCCCCTGACAGCAGAGGGTGGCATGCAGAGAGAGAATCTGTGCACTTTGGGGAAAGAGGGCAAAGGGAATATGGGACTTCACATTGGAACATAGTGCTACCCTGTTACCACAGAAAGCTACACAGGGCAGAATTTGGCCTCTGCCCATAGGAAGAGCATTTAGTCCAAACAGCCAGTGTAGAATTGTACATCCCAGAAGTCAGAGCCTAAGTTCTAGCAAGCCCTCCCACTGCAGACTAAAGTGCTGTCAGTTTCCAAATAAACTTGAAAGGCAATCTGAGCTTGGGGTACCACCTAATGCACAAATGACTGAAGCAATGAAAGACTTAGATCACAACACTCAATTCCCTTTGAATACTTGGAAAACCCTCTCAACAAAGACTGGTCTAAATAAATCCAGACTGCAAAGATGAAAATAAATACCTAAATCTTCCATGCACAGAAAGTAACGAGTATCTACAAGCATCAAGACCATCCAGGAAAACATGACCTCACCAAATAAACTACATAAGGCATCAGTGATCAATTCCAGAGTAAGAGATTTGTGACCTTTCAGACAGAAAATTGAAAATGGCTGTTTTGAGGAAGCTCAACAAAATCCAAGACAAAACAGGCAAGGAATTCAGAGTTCTATCAGATAAATTTAACAAAGAGACTGAAATAAATTAAAAAAGAATCAAGCAATAATTCTGGAGCTAAAAAATTCAATTGACAAACTGAAGAATGATCAGTTTCTTAACAGCAGAATTGACCAAGCAGAAGAAATAGTGAGCTTGAAGACAGGCTACTTGAAAATACAGTCAGAAGAGTCAAAAGAAAAATAATGAGGCACACATACAGAATCTGGAAAATGGCCTCAAAATGGCAAATCTAAGAGTTATTGGCTTTAAAGAGGATGTAGAGAACTTCCCAAGTCTACCAAAAGATATCAATATTCAAGTACAAAAAGGTCATATATATAGAACACCAAGCAGATTTAACTCAAAGAAGATTACTTCAAGGCATTTAATAATCAAACTCCCATAGGTCAAGGATAAAAAACAACGATCCTAACAGCAGCAAGACAACATTAAAAAAATATATAATGGAGCTTCGATGTATGTGGCAGCAGATTTCTCAGTGGACAGCTTAAAGGCCAGAAGAGAGTGGCATGATATATTTACAGCACTGGACGAAAAAACTAACAACAACAAAAAAACTTAATCTTAGCATAGTATAACCAGTGAAAATATCCTTCACAGATGAAGAAGAAGTACTTTCCCAGACAAAAACAAAATCTGAGGAATTTTGTCAACACCAAATCTATTTTACAAGAAATGTTAAAAGATCTTCAATTTGAGAAAAAAAAATTAATGAGCAATTCATCTGAAGGCACAAAACTCACTGGTAACAGTAAGTACGCAGTATAATTTTCTGAATATTACTGAATATTATGGCACTGTAATATGCGATGGCTCTGTATTCCCACCCAAATCTCATCTTGAAGCTCCCATAATTCCCATGCGTTGTGGGAGGGCCCTGGTGGGAGATAATTGAATCAGGGAGCAAGTCTTTCCTGTGCTGTTCTTGTGATAGTAAGTCTCAAGACATCTGATGGCTTTAAAAAATGGGAGTTTCCTGAACAAGTTTTCTCTTTGCCTGCTGCTATCCATGTAAGATATGACTTGCTCCTCTTCGCCTTCCACCATGATTGTGAGGCCTCCCTGGTCACATGGAACTGTAAGTCCAATGAAAGCTTTTTTTTTTTTTTTTTTTTTTGGTAAATTGCCCAGTCTTGGGTATGTCTTTATCATCAGGGTGAAAATGAACTAATATGCACTGTAATTATGGTGTGTAAACTATTCATATCTTGAACAGTAATACTAAAAGGCAAACATATATAAAAAATATGCAACAACTTTTTAAGGCATAAGCAGTTGATGAAATATAAATAGAAGCAACAAAAAGATAAAAAGTTGGAGGTGGATGACAGTAAAGGGTATATAGTTTTTTATTAGTTTTCTCTCTGATCATTTGTTTGTTTTTGTAATCAGAGCTAAGTTGTCATTAGTTTAAAATAATGGATTATAAGGTGTTATTTGCAAGCCTCATGATAACCTAAAATAATTTTAAAAAAACCTACAACAGATATACAAGAGTATAAAGCAAGAAATTAAAGCACACCACCAGACAAAATCACGTTGACTTAAAGGAAAACTGGTAAGACAGGAAGGAAGGAAGGAAAGAAGGAAGGAAAGGCAGGAGGGAGGGAGGGAAGGGAACACCACAAAACAACCAGAAAACAAATAAAACAACAGCAGTGTCCTTACTTATCAATAATAACATTCAATGTAAATGGACTAAATTCTCCAATCCAAAAAAGGAGCCACTTAATATATTAAAAAAACAAAACCCAACAATCTATAGCCAACAAGAAACAAACTTTACTTATAACAACACACATAGACTGAAATAAAAGGATGGAAAAAAGATATTTTGTGAAAAGTAAAACAAAAAATCAAGAGTAGAAGAGTAGCTATAATTATATCAGACAAAATAGATTTCAATACAAAACTGTAAAAAGAAAGTTCGTTTTATATTGATGAAAGTTTCAATTCAGCAAGAGGCTACAACAATTGTAAATACATATACACCATACACTGGGGCACCCTAATACAGAAAGCAAATAATATTAGAGCCAAAGACAAATATAATCCCCAATACAGTAAGAGTTGGATATTTTAACACACCACTTTCAACACTGGACAGATAATTTAGATAGAAAAATCATGAAAGAAACTTTGGACTTGATTTTAGATAGAAAAAAAAAAAAAAACCCAAAAAAATGTTAGACTTAATCTGCACTATAGGCCTGGTGCAGTCGCTCATGCTTGTAATCCCAGCACTTTGGGAGGCCGAGGCAGGTGAATCACCTGAGGTCAGGAGCTTGAGACCAGGCTTACCAATATGGTAAAACCCTGTCTCTACTAAAACTACAAAAATTAGCCAGGCATGGTGGCGGATGCCTATAGTCCAAGCTACTCGGGAGGCTGAGACAGGAGAATTGCTTGAACCTGGGAGGTGGAGGTTGCAGTGTGCTGAGATCGCACCACTGCACTCCAGACTGGGTGCAGAGCAAGACTCTGTCTCAAAAAAAAAAAAAAAAAAAAGAAAAAAAGAAAAAAGAAAATTAGAAGAAAAAGAAAAATTTTCACTGTAGACCAAATTTTGAATGGCTATGAAATACACATTCTCAGTGCCTGGATCATTTTTGAGAATAGAACATATGTTAGGTCACAAAACAAGTCTTAGAAAATTCAAAAATTTTGAAACAATATAAAGTATCTTTTCTGACTACAGTGGAATAAAACGAAATCAATAACAAGAACAACTTCAAAAACTATAAAAACATCGAAATTAAACAGTAATATCATGCTCCTTCTCTGATCACCTGGAAAAAAATCCCCTACAAATGAATAACAAACGATTTTGGAAACATACAAATACATGGAAATTAAACAATATGTTCCTGAATTGGGTGGGTCAATGAAGAAATTAAGAAGGAAATTGAAATATTTCTTGAGACTAACAAAAATGGAAACATAACACAACGAAACCTATGAGATGTTACAATAGTATTACTAAGAGGAAAGTTTATAGCAATAAGTAACTGGAAAAACTTCAAATAAACAACCTAATGATACATGTTCAAGAACCAGCAAAACAAGAGCAAACCAAATCCAAAATTAGAAAAAAAAAATATTAGAGCATAAATAAATAAAAGTGAAATACAAAAGATCAATGAAATGAAAAGTTGTTTTTTGAAAAGATAAAATTGACAAATCTTTAGCCAGACTAATTGAGAAAACACGAGAGAAGACGTAGATAAATAAAATTACAGCTGAAAGACAGAATTTATAACTGATACTGAAAAAATTCAAAGGATCATTAAAGATTAATATAAGCAACTATATGCCAATAAATTGGAAAATCTATAAGAAATGGATAAATTCCTAGATACATACAGCCTATGAACATTAAACCATGAAGAAATTCAAAGCTTAAATAGACAAATGATAAATAATTTAATGGAAGCAATATCATAAGTTCTCCCAGGAAGAAAAGCACAGGACCCCATGGTTTTGCTGCTGGATTCTACCAAACATTTAAAGAAAAACTGACACCAGTCCTGCTCAAACTATGCTAAAAAAAAATAGAGAAGGAAAGGCTACTTCCAAAGTCATTCTACAAGGTCAGTATTACCCTGATACCAAAACCAGATGAAGACATTAAAAAATAATAATAAAAACTATAGGCCAATATCTCTGATGAAAATTAATGCAAAAATTCTCAAAAAAGTAATAGCAAACCAAATTTGACAGCACACTAAAAAGATAATTCATCATAACCAAGTAGGATTTATCCCAGGGATGCATGGATGATTCCACATACACTAATCAATGTGATACACTGATATCAACAGAATGAAGACTATAAACTATATGATCATTTTAGTTGATGCAGAAAAACCACTTGACAGAATTCAACATCTCTCCTTGATAAAAACTGTTAAAATGGGTATAAAAGGAACATACCTCAATATAATAAAAGTTGTATACAGTGGACCCACAGCTGGTATCATACTGAATTAGGAAAAACTAAAATTTACTCTAAGTCCTGTCTAGAGGAATCAGACAAAAGAAATTGAAGGCTTCTAAATTGAAAAGAAATAAGTCAAATTGTCCTTGTTTCAGATGATATGATCTTATATTTGGGAAGACCTAATGACTTCACCAAAGTATAATCAGAACTGATAAATTCAGTAAAATTGCAGGATACAAAATCAACATACAAAGATCAGTAGCATCTATAAATGCCAAGAGCAGACGATATGAAAAATAAATTTTAAAAATCCTATTTACAATAGCTACAAATAGAATTAAATACCTATAAACAAACAACCAAAGAAATAAAAGATCTGAAGAATGAAAACTATAAAACATTAATGCAAGAAATGGAAGAGAGCATCAAAAAAAGAGAGAAAAGATATTTCATATTCATGAATTAGAATAATAAACATTGTGAAAATATTTACCCAAAGCAATCTGCAGATTCAATGCAATTTCTGTGAAAATACCAATGACATTCTTCACAGAAACAGAAACAGTTTTAAAATTTATATGGAACCACAAAAGACCTAGAATAGGCAATGTCATCCTGAGCAAAAACACCAAACTGGAAGAATCATATTACTTCAAATTATACTATAGCACTATAGTTACTAAGACAGCATGTTACTGGCATAAAAAAGGAACACAGACATCAAGAGAACAGAATGGAGAACCCAGAAATTAATCCATGCATCTACAATGAACTCATTTTCAACAAAGGTGCCAAGAACATGCTTTGGGGAAAGAAAAGTGTCTTCAATAAGTGGTGCTGGGAAAACTGGATATCCATATGAAGAAAAATGAAACTAGACGCCTATCTCTTGTCATATACTAAAATCAAATCAAAATGGATTGAAGACTTTAAGACTTGGAACTATGAAACTGCTGCAAGAAAATATTGGGAATACCCTTCAGGACGTTGATCTGGCAACATTTCTTGAGTAATACCCCACAAACACAGGCAACCAAAGCAAAAATGGACAAATAGGATCCTATCAAGTGAAAAAGCTCCTGCACAGCAAAGGAAAGAACCCACAAGGTAAAGAGACAACCACAGAATGGGAAAGAAGTATTTTCAAACTATCCATCTGACAAGAGATTAATAAGCAGAATATATAAGAAGCTCAAACAACTATATAAAATAAAACTAAACAATCTGATTAAAATATCAACAAAAGAACAAATGGAGATTTCTCAGAATAAGACATACAAATGATAATCAGGTATTTGGAAAGTTTCTCGATAGCATAGATCATCAGAGAAATGTAAATCAAAAGTACAATGAGATATCATCTCACTCCAGTTAAAATGGCTTTTACCTAAAAATCTGGCAATAATGAGTGCAGGTGAATATGTGGGGAAAATGGAACCCACGTACATTGTTGGTGGGAATGTAAATTAGTATAGGCACTATGGAGAACAGTATAGATGTCCTTCAAAACACTAAAAATAGAGATACTGTATGATATAGTAACCCCACTGCTAGGTATATAACCAAAAGATGAGAAATCAGTATATTGAAGATCTATCTACACTCCCATGTTTATTGTAGCACTATTCATAATAGCCAGGATTTGGAATCAACCTAAGTGTCCATCAACACATGAATGGATATAGAAAACGTGGTACATATACACAGTGGAGTACTATTCTGCCATAAAAAGAATGAAATCCCATCATTTGCAACAACATGGAGGGAACTAGAGGCCATTAGGTTAAGTGAAATAAGCCATGTACGGAAAGATAAACTTGACATGTTCTCACTTATTTGTGGGAGCTAAAAAGTAAAGCAATTGAACTCACAGAGATAGAAAGTAGAATGACAGTTATCTGTGGCTGGGAAGAGTAGTTGGATGGAGGAAAATGGAGATGACCAATAGGTATGACACTATAGCTATATAGAATAAATAAGATTTATTATTTGATAGCACAGCAGAGTAACTACAGTCAGCAATCATTTGTTGTACATTTTAAAACAACTGAGGGAATACAATTGGAATGTTTGTGTGATGGTTAATATTGAGTGTCAATTTGATTGGATTGAAGGCTTCAAAGTTTTGTTTCTACATGTGTCTGTGAGGGTGTTGCCAAAGAAGATTAACATTTGTCAGTGGACTGGGAAAAGCAGACCCACCCTCAAGCTGGGCGGGCACAGTCAGCTGCCAGAGTGGCCAGAATAAAGCATGCAGAAGAACATGGAAGGACTAGACTTGCTGAGTATTCTGGCCTTTGTCTTTCTCCTGTGCTGGATGCTTCCTGTCCTCCAACATCGGACTCTTAAGTTCTTCAGGTTTTGGACTCTTGGGCTTACACCAGTGTTCACCAGGAGCTCTTGAGCTTTGGACCACAGACTGAAGGCTGCACTGTCAGCTTCCCTATTTTTGAGGATTTGGAACTCAGACTGGCTTCCTTGCTCCTCAGCTTGCAGACAGCCTGTTGTGGGACTTCATCTTGTAATCCTGTCAGTCAATAATCCTTAATAAACTCCCCTTCATATATACCTATATTATGCGTTCCGTCCCTCTAGAGAACGCTAATACAGTTCATAACACAAATAAATGATGAATACTTGAGGTGATTAGTATCTCATATACACTGATGTGATTATTATACATTGTAGGCCTGTATAAACATTCTCAAGTATCCCACAAGTATATATGTCTGTACTCATGAAAATTAAAAATGAAAAAATGAAAAAATCATTCAAATGAAAAGTAGCATCGGGAAAATGAAAAACAATGCTATTAAATCATTATAGGGTTGATTTTATTTTTCCCTATGCCATACATGTGGATGATTGTAAACACTGTATTCACTGAATTTTCTTCCATGTATCTTCAGTTATGTGAATGTAACATTGTCCACTGCATTATATATTTTAAAGCAGAGTGCATTATAACTGGAGATTTGAAATCCAGGATTATAATCCTAACTCTGCCACAGTCTAAATGTAGAACATTTTAAATATCACCAAATGCTTTTCTCTGAACGTCAATCAGATGATGGCAATGATTGTTCTTTACCAGTATCAAAGTAACAGAAACTGGGCATGGATAAAATGTTTTCAAGCCACAAAGAAAAGTTCCTGATACATCCAGGGTGAAAGTATTAATCAGAGTGATTCCACATGGCTTTATAAATATTATTCCATTTTTTGTGGGGTGTCCTTCATTCACTTTTTTTCTGATAAAATGAAGGAATTATAGTAGTATCCTCCAGCCCTTATCTGTGGTTTTGCTTTCTACGGTTTCAGTTACCTGCGGCGAACTACTGAATGAAAATATTAAAATGGAAAATTGCAGAAATAAGCAATTTAACTTTCTAAACTGTGCACTCACCCTTCTGAGTATTATAATGAAATCTCATGCCATCCCACCAGGGTGGATTTCTTTGTCCAGCATACCCACACTGTATATGCTACCTGCCTGTTAATCATTTAGTAGCCATCTTGATGACATATTGAATATCATGGAATTGCAATGCTTTGGTTCAAATAACCCTTATTTTACATAACAATGACCCCAAAGCATTAGTTTAGTGATGCTGGCAATTTGAATATGCAAAAGAGAAGCCTATAATGTAACTCCTTTAAGTGCAAGGTTGATGTTTGTGATTTAATAAGAAACGAAATATAATTATATGCTGAAATTACTAATACCTATAGTAAGAAAGAATCTTTGATCACTGAAATCAGGAAGAAGGGAAAAAAAAATTGTAGTAGACATGGAACCAACCCAGGTATCTGGCAATGGTAGATTGGATAAAGAAATTGTGATTCATATACACCATGGAATACTATGCAGCCATGAAAAAGAATGAAATAATATTTTTAGCAACATTAATGAAGCCAAGGCCATAATACTAAACATATTAACATAGGAACAGAAAACCAAATACCACATGTTTTCATCTAAGTGGGAGATTACATTGAACACACATGGACATAAATATGGGAACATTAGACATTGCAGACTACTAGAGGGTTGGGGGAGTGGGTTAAAAAATCTGCCTATTGGGTACTATGCTTACTACCTGGGTGACAGATTCTGTACTCCAAATCTCAACATCACACAATATTCCCATGTAAGAAATCTGCATATGTACCTCTTGTATCTAAAATAAAAGTTGAAAAATTTTTAAGAAGAAATACTTTCGCTGTTTCACCTCAAACTGCAAAAGTTACGGCCACAGTGCATAAATGCTTAGTTAATATGGAAAAGGCAATACATTCGTGGGTGAAGGACATGAACAGGAATGTGTTTTGATTGATAGCAGTTGGGTTCAGTACTCTCTGTGGTTTTAGGCATCCACTGGGGGATCTTAGCATGTTTTACCCCCTGGGTAAGGGTGAGGGGTATTATTTTCCTGCCTTTTAGAACTTGACAAGATTATTTATATTCTAAATGTACTTGTTTGTATCCAGCCTTATGCATAAGACACAAAAATATGCGTCATTTTATCATAATAACTGCCAATTTTTGAGAGCTTACTACCATTCAGAAATTTGAAAAACCTCATTTTTGATTCTTAGGAAAGCCATATGAGGTAAGTAATATATCCATTTTACAGGCAAGGGAAGTGGAGTGCATAAATATTAAATAATTTTTCAAGTCAGACTGCAGTTAATTGCAGGGGAGAGTGAGAGCTTAATAAAGCAAAAGTCCAAGATGTCTGTGTAACTTCTTAAGAAATTTTCAGAGAAGGCAAGTTGTACTTTGAGATTTTAATTCTCTTAGTTCCATTGGTTTGATGTAAATAAATGTTTTGGGTCTGGTCTTTCCAGATTTCCTGGGAGATATGAGCAAATGGACTTGACACTGGGACCCAATCAGTACCCAGTCAAGGAGGAGACAGTCTCCATTTGCTATGTGAGTACAGTCATTGACCCTCTGTATCCATGGGAGATTGTTTCTAGGGCCCCCCATGCATGCCACTATTCAAGGATGCTCAAGTCCTTTTTGTAAAATGGCATAGTACACTACATGCCGAAGTGGGCAATCCAAGTACGGTTGAAAAGCAAGTAAGAATTATGATGTCAGAAACACCTGAGGTCAAATTCTACCACTTAATTGTTTTAGGACTTGGACAAACTGCTTAATCGCTCTCAATCTCAGTTTCCTCATCTGGAAAATGGTAATAATAACTCAGAGTAGGTGAATTAGTCTGTTTTCAGGCTGCTATAAAGAACTGCCCGAGACTAGCTAATTTATAAAGGAAAGAGGTTTAATTGATTCACAGTTCCTCACGGCTGAGGAGTCCTCAGGAAACTTACAATCATGGCAGAAGGGGAAACAAACACGTCCTCCTTCACGTGGTGGCAGGAGAAAGAAGTGCACAGCGAAGTGGGAAAAGCCTCTTACAAAACCATCAGATTTCATGAGAACTCAACTCACTATCACAAGAACAGAATGCAGGAACTGCTCCCATGATCTAATCGTCTCCCACGAGGTCCCTCCCCCAACAAATAGAGAGTACAATTCGAATTACAATTCAAGATGAGATTTTGGGTGGGGACACAGCCAAACCACATCAGTAGAGTTGTGAGGATTAAAAGGGTAATATATGTGAAGAGCTCAGGACAGGACCTAAGACATAACAAATGCCCTATAAAACACAGTCATTAGAGAGATCTTAGCATCCTACTTCTCCCTGACTCTGATCTCAGTACGTAGCTGAGAAAAATGATTATTTTATGTGTTGAAAGGATTTGAGTTATTTCCATTCTTGTAATCTTCCAATTCTAGTGACTATGGGAAAAAACAAAACATTCAAATGATGATTGCTAATTTTCTTTACTTGTGCTTAAAAATATATTCTCTTCATATAACACTTTGAGTGTCTATTACGTGGTAGAAAATATGCTGTGCAATGAGAATACAGTGGAGAATAAATTGGATATAATATATACACTTATGAAGAGAGAAAAAGCTATAAACTTACTTACTTCATTCAACAAATAATGTTGAACACCTACAATGTGTATCATTCTGAGCACTGAAGATAGAATGAGTAACAAAGCATACAAATTCTCGGCTCCCATAAAGCTTACATTTTAGTGGATGAGACAGAAAATAAACAGGAAATGAGAAGGATCATCCCAACTCTGATGTACTTATTTATCCTACTCTTGCTTCTTCTCTTTACAATTCTAGGCAGTAGAAGTTGAGGGATGGATTAGTATGGGCACCTTTAAAAAATTTAATATTTTGTACATCACATTCTCCTAGGAAAAGGTGCATTTTTTGCAGCACCATTCAAGCCATATGATTTGAGTCCTCCAGGCTTGGAAAAAAGAATGTTAAGAATCTCTCTCTCCCCCCACCCTCCTCTCTCTCTCTCTCTCTCTCACACACACACACACACACACACAACTACAGGTATCAGAAGAGACATATGAACTCCTTCTTTGCATTCCTGCTTTAATAATCCTAACCCCATCATCCACTTTCCATTCACAGAATCTGGCAGACACATGCCTAGGCCTGGTGGTGAGAAGAGCATATATTATTATCATGATTACTCTATTGTTTCAATAAAAATAATGTACGCAAGCACACTGAGATATTTTACTAAGATTTCTATGCACAAAATGGGAAGCTAAAGAAATAACTAGGAAGGAGTTTGTTTAATGTTGGAAGAATTCATGTAATAGTTGAGCTATGCCACCAAACTTAACAAAATAACAAAAAAGCTATTTATGGCTACTTTACAAATAGTTCCCCAAATAACATTACATCATATAGATGTAAATAAAATGTTGACTTTTATCACTTTGCCTTAAGGAAGGCAATACGGATGGTTAAATCAAATAGCTTACCATAATTTTCTCTGCCCTGCCATAAATATCCCAAACTATTACTGTGCTGATGGGTTTACTGGCACTGAACACGCAGTTTTCTCCACCACTCTCTGCCCAATGAATTCCTTCATTGAAACGTGTTTGATTTCTAAGTTGACAGTGTTGTAGACTCAAGCAAATTTGAAGAAATCACTTAAGATTTGATTTCAGTATGAGAAACAAAATGTACTGTTAAAAATTATGAGGTGATGTATTTCACCTATGCGTGCATATTTTCAATAATATATCCTTACTCTTTTTCATCACTGCATCAGAAAGAACAATGGAAATGCTATTTGAATAAAGTCTAGTAAGAATCAATATAATCATCAGTAACATCAGCAAAATAAGATTTTACCACACAAAGAGAGTTTACCATTCTCAGCACTAGTTTTGGTGTGTTTTTTTTTTAATATCTGCTACATTTATGCAAAAGATAAGAAAATGTTTAACAGCTTCTTTTCTTTGACCATAGATAGGTAAGAAATCTTTGTTGGGAGATTCATTTATTCTCATATTTTCTCTAATTTATGTGTAATACATCTTATCTATTGGGAGATTATAAACTCCATGTTGGTAATAATGCCATCATTTGATTTTTGCACATCCTAGAGTATATATTATAGTGCAGGGTATCTACTAGGTATTAAGCAAATATTTCACAAATTTAAATTTAATTGAAAATAAATACTTCCATTACACTCACTATATATAAAAATATAACCACCTCAAGTTGCATGATTACATCTCCTCCCAGTATTTCCTCCCGCTTTTCACTCGAATTAGATTTTTTTTCATTGTGAAGAAGGTCCCTAACTGTAAATGGATTCAGAAAAATTTTCATTCCTATAGTAGATTTTTGGAGCAATGGTAATACCAGATGTTAATATTAGTTTTTATTGTGTGTCAGGGTTTTCTTGAAGTTAACAAATGATGGGAAGAGCAATGAGTCTTAAACTGTAACCTGACATCTAAATATCAAGTATTGTGATTGGTATACCCACATTCTGTCCCAAGGGTTTGTCACACTTTGATCTGCCCATATACTGGAGCCACATGAGGAGTGACATTAAGGTATTACATCCTATGTGTATAAATGCTGTATGTTATTTCTTTTTTTTCTCCCCTTTTTCCTTTTTTTTTTTTTTGAGATGGTGTTTCACTCTTGTTGCCCAGGCTGGAGTGCAATGGCGTAATCTCAGTTCGCCGCAACCTCTGCCTTCTGGATTCAAGCAATTCTCTTGCCACAGCCTCCCAAGTAGCTGGGATTACAGGTGCGTGCCACCACGGCCCACTAATTTTGTACTTTTAGTAGAAACGGGTTTCTTCATGTTGGTCAGGCTGGTCTCGAACTCGCGACCTTAGGTGATCTGCCTGCCTCAGCCTCCCAAAGTGCTGGGATTACATATGTGAGCTACCGTGCCCAGCCTGTATTTCTTAATTCCTGCTACTTCATTTTCCTTTTCTTTTTGAGATGGAGTCTTGCTCTGTTGCCCAGGCTGGGGTGCAGTGGCACAATGTCGGCTCACTACAATCTCTGCCTCCCAGGTTCAAGTGATTCTCCTGCCTCAAACTCCCTAATAGCTGAGATTACAGATGTGTGCCATCATGCCTGACCAATTTTTTATTTTTAGTAGAGATAGGGCTTCACCATGTTGTTCCAGGCTGGTCTCCAACTCCTGACCTCAGGTGATCGCCCACCTCGGCCTCTCAAAGTGCTGGGATTACAGGCTTGAGTTACCATGCTCGGCCAGTTCCTACTACTTGAAATGTGGATCAGTAACGTACTAATAAGCAGAAGAATGGGATTATTTTTCTCAATTACCATTCCCTGCCCTTTAAAAAAAAAAAAAAAGATATGTCATTGATTTTCTTCTGGTTTCTCAGCAGTATCTGACAGAAATTGAGGTAACATTCCTGACCTTCATGATGTTATACAACGTGTGAAATTAAATCATGATGACAGAAACAGGAAGGAAAACAAATTGATGGCATTGTTCTGTAAAACTCAAGTGAATTGAGTAAATACTTGACAGTGTAATGAGACATAGTAGAACAGAGGAAAGATATTAGAATTAACTGCAACTCATTGAAGAAAAAAACTGTAGGTATATGGGTGATATGGTTTGGATATTTGTCCCCTCCAAATCTCATGTTGAAACGTAATCTTTAGTGTTGGAGGTGGGGCCTGGGAGGTGGTATTTGGGTCATGGGGGCAGATCCCTCACGAAGTGTCCCCCTCACGGTAATGAGTTCTCACTCTGTTAGTTCACGTGTGAGCTGGTTGTTTAAAAGAGCCTGGCAGTGCTCTTGCTCCTTCTCTTATCTCGTGACAGGCCTGCCTACCCTTCACTTTCCACCATGATTGAAAGCTTCCAGAGGCCCTCACCAGAAACAGTTGCTGGTACTATCCTTCTTATACAGCCTGCAGAACTATGAACCAAAATAAACCTCTTCTCTTTATTAATTACGCAGCCTCAGGTATTCCATGATAGCAACGCAAGATGGACTAATGCAATGTGTTAAAATAAAGAGTAATATCTTGCCTAGTTGATAACAGTATGTCTGTACTCACCAACTAGATAAAGATACCTTCAAAAGCAGCAGACACCTGTTCACCTAGAAATTCATTTGTCATTTTGGGATGGGGTAAGTTATACATTGACATATACTGCATGAATATTAATGCAACATTATGATCTTGAACCCTTTAAATGTGCAGATTTATCTTTAGTGCTTAATATTGAAGAATAATTAGAGCTAACACTAATCTTTTCAGTGATTCTAAAATGATAACTGACAAAAATGGTAATCTTTAATAAAATAACTCTCCAACATATCCTTCCAAAGAGAAACTCATGAAAAATGAACTGTTGAAGAATTACATAGGTGACTCTCATGAAAGATTTGCAGTTGACTAATTCTATATGGAGAATATTAGTGCTTGACTTTTTATTAATTTCAAATTCCTTTTCTTTTAAGAATATTTTTAATTTAACCTATTTTCTTTTATATCATAGGGATGTCATGCCTTCCTCTGTAGAACAGTTTTATTCACAGATCTGTCTGCTATTTTTTTTTAAACAATTCAGGCTCTCTAACTATATATCTCCGTCTGTAAAGCAGTTGTTATTCAGCAGCAGTGGTTGTTTAGAGAAGGTTAATGATATCCTATTAACATTATGACAGAAATGGGTCAGTTGTGTCCTGTATGAAATGGAGCAAAGTGGCAATATATAATATGTTCATTCCTGGTCAATTATAGTAGGCCAGTGTTAAGGAGGCACTGAAGGGGTTGGGGTTGGAATAGGATTCTAATTATCTGGTTTAGTTTTTCCATTGCAAAAGATACAGAGCATATGAAAAGCATTTAGTCACCAGAAAACGTTGTAAATTGATGATTTATTCATAGGAGGTATTCAAGCTATGTAAATGGTAAAATTACTGTACTGAATTAGCACAAGAATTTTGAGAAAAATTTATATTTAAATATAATAAATATTAAATTAGATTTGCTCATTTTTTCTGCCTGTGAATATAAAAGCTAAGGACAAAAATGTGTGACTGGGGTTGGAAAACTGAAAAATAATTTAAAAATGACTACATATAATTTAATATTTCTTTGGATAGAACTTCAGTCTGCTATTGTTGCTTTTTCTGACTTTCTTAGAATTTGAACAGATGAGGGCAGGTACTATTCTTTTATTTGTCTTTAGAAATTAATGCAGTTCCAGAAGACACTGAATACTGAGTAAATTTTTGAGGATTAGATAAATAAATGGGTCAATGAGGTGTTTTTTGTTTTGTTTTGTTTTTGAGATAGAGTCTCATTCTGTCGCCCAGGCTGGAGTGCAATGGCACGATCTCGGCTCACTGCAACCTCTGCCTCCCAAGTTCAAGTGATTCTCCTGCCTCAGCATCCTGAGTAGCTGAGATTACACGTGCGCACCACCATGCCCAGCTCATTTTTGTATTTTTAGTAGAGACAGTGTTTCACATGTTGGTCAGGCTGTTCTCAAACTCCTGACCTTGTGATCTGCCTGCCTTGGCCTCCCAAGGTGCTGGGATTACAGGCGTGAGCCATCGTGCCGAGCCCCAGTGAGGTTTTAATTCAGTGAAGACATTTTAGAAGTTTGAAGATTTTATTGGAAATGGAGTTAGGGGTTGGGTTTTATTATTCTGTTTAAAGGCCCATTTGTGGCCATTGGCTAATGTTGGGTTAGGGTTAGGTTTAAGCCCTATTTACTAGGTACTTATGGGTAGCGGTGATTAAAAGTACAGATTTCATAGATTCCTTGAAGTGGACTTCGTGGGTGGTATATGGAATATAATATTACTACCTTTGTATGCTATGACTCTGTTTTCCATCTTAAAGCATCAATACTCAGTTTCATGGGAAGAATTATCTGAATGATTTGTAGCAGGAACTTTGTCACTCCAATTTACATATTAAATATGTGGCTTAGTATTCACTGGGCATCTGAGCATATGTATCTGTCTGTATCTGTATATCTGTATCTATAGTCACATTATCTGTGTCTATATCTATATCATTAATCTATCTTTATCTCCAGCAGGAAATTCCAAAAGGCATCTGAAAACTGATTATTTATGGTTTACAAGTAAGTGTTCACCACATTTAATGCTCACAGGGGAACTTGATTTCTCTTTTTTTCCAATTTGGTACACCTCATTGTTTCCCCATGACTAATATAATGATGCACCTAAATGAGAAAATAGAAGAATATTGCCAAAAAGTTAAATTAGTTTATCTATTATTCTGCTAGGAAAACTGCTATCAATTTACACATGGACTTTCTTATATAATAAACCATGTCAGAACAAGAATTGACTAGATTTTGGTTTGAGAGATATGGGAGTATGCTTATTTAATTCAGACTCAAATCATTTTACTCTTTCTCTTTTAATTTCAATTTTATTTTTGAGGCCAAATAATGAAAATATTTCCCATGGGAAATAGCGTGTTAAATAATGACAAGCTATAACTCTTAATTTATCACAAGACTGTCATTTAATCTAATGAGCTTATTTTAGGCAGCCTTTGCATAACACAAAAACAAAATGTCTATTAAAACAATCTTTCATCTTTTCTTAAATTTTGATAATTAATGAGTGCCTATTACTTGAATGTTTATTTCCTGAATTTGAGGTCTGAGGAGAGAAAGAATGAGGAAGATAATTAAGAAAACTCCCTTGATAAAGAAATTTATCTTTTGCTTATAAAGAAATGAGACGTAAGGACATGCTAAGGGTTTGCTCAATATAGGTCTTAATTGGTACAAAGGTGATGAGGGAATATTCCTGCCCTAGGGAATGTTGCTGCAGTAGGGCACACTTTACAGGAGATTTAAGAGAGCCAGGTATGGAAGAAGAGCTGCACTTAAATCTTGTCCCAAAGGCATAGTTCTTAGTAACAGCAACATTCTGGGGATGGGATGTCTCTGTATAAAAGTAATTGGGTGAATTTAAGATGTGAGTAACAGAGGGCACAGATGTGAAAGGGCCACGTGTACTATATCACAATGAAATCTGTGTTCTCAGCTATTGGGTAAGAGGGATGCTGTACATTTTTGAGACACCTCACCTGGTGATGTGACACTGACTTGTATCACTGAGGAGTGTGTGCTCCTGATCACTGTTAGTTGGTAATGTCCTGCTCAATCTTATACATGTATCATCAAAATTGAGCAGGACATTGTCAACTAAAGCCCCAGTGGATTGCCTGGGAGCCACATGTGC
This sequence comes from Papio anubis, assembly GCF_008728515.1. NCBI lineage: Eukaryota > Metazoa > Chordata > Mammalia > Primates > Cercopithecidae > Papio > Papio anubis. The sequence continues at coordinate 35,818,338 of NC_044989.1, read as the reverse complement.
TATTTCCTGCACCACTGTTTAGAAACAACTGTCTTCTTTCTGATGACCAAGTTCGATTACCCCTGACAGAATGGTGATTCTACCTTGATTATTTGTCCTTTGTCATAAAAGGTTCAAAATGAGTGCCGGGTAATGACAGCTTTAATTTTAATGGGATTCTTACTACATCATTTTATGAAAGTTGTCTTTCTTTGGACTTCAGGGCCTCTAAACCAAGAGAGCCTAAATTTGTAGGGACAAAAATGATAAATTATCCAAGTGGCTTACTGGGAGTAATGGTAAATGGTACCAATCATGCTTCAACGCCTTGACTTCTAGAAATATGCATGCTACTATGGGAAAACATCACCACAGAGTGGTCATTGATGAAGGGTAGATATTACATCCTAGAAGACGATTTCCATCCTGCAAGAACAGCCTTCGTAAGCAGCACCTTCAAAAAGCCATTTCAGTTTTCTGTAGGCTGAGAGTCGATACCCTGGACATATGCCAAGTGTTGTATTTCCTTTCTTATAAAATTGTTACCTATTTGTAGCATTGTTTTGTAGGATCGCAATGTTTCAGAGGATGACACTTTCAAAAAACTTCAGATAGTGGTGCTAGCCACGGCCCTAAGAGAAAGTTAAGCAAAAACATTCTTAGATATATACTGATTTTAGTTATGATAAATACCTGTACCTTCCAGGGTAGAAGAGATTCAATATAATAAACTTGCCCTGATATGGCTGATTGGATTTCTCAACCTGTAATGCCATGTTGAGGACTAAGCATTGGTCTCTGTTGCTGGGAGACGTTGGCGGTGGAAGACAAGATATCAGCCTAGGTCCTAGGCCAGTAAAAATCCATGTTTTTGAGCTCATGCATAATTTTCACCTTTACCTTCATGGTTACTCCATCCATGGGCCTACCATGCCAGCACAGGGGTAGCCAGTGACAGAGACTGGCTGATATCAGCTGATGAAAATCCTTCTTTTTTTATTTTTGAGGTAGAGTGTCGCTGTTGCCCAGGCTGGAGTGCAGTGGCATGATCCTGACTCACTGCAACCTCCACTGCCTGAGTTCAAGCAATTCTCATGCCTCAGCTTCCCAAGTAGCTGGGACTGTAGTCATGTGCCACCATGACTGGCTAATCTTTTTGTATTTTTGACAGAGGCAGGGTTTTTCCATGTTGACCAGATTGAACTCGAACTCCTGGCCTCAAGTGATTTGCCTGCCTTGGCTTCCCAAAATGCTGGGATTACAGATGTGAGCCACGGCGGCTGGCCTCTTGGGCTGTTTCATGCTTCCTCCATAGTGGATCCTCCCTGGTGGGCATAACTGTGGTATAAATACTTTGGTTCCTATCATCCCTAAAGATATAATCCCCAGTGCCATAATCCCAAATATTAAAAAGTCTCAAAAGATCAAAATCCGTTAAAATCTAAAATGCTTAAATCCTAAAATCAGTTTAAAAATGTGTCATTTTGTCTGCATTGGCAGTCCTTCTAGCTGCTAAAATTCCAGAAGCTTTTAATGAATCAAAGCTACATTTGCCTGAAGAAACCAGTGAAGTTACTGACTGGTTCAAATGTAATCACATGCACAGTAGGTTAAGAAGACATGCAAATATTGCTGTTAGAGCAACAGTATTATTTACTCCAAATTTGTGGTCTGTGTAAAAGTGCATGAGAGAAATGTATTTCCATGCACCCAAAACAAAGTAGAATCATGGCACAGAAGATGGAAATATTAAGAAGGAATGATCATATGGATGTATATCCAATCATAGAAGCATTTCCAAAAGATCAATGACACATGAAAAATGAATTCAAATGTAGCCATCCCTTCAAAGAAAAGAAGCTACTTATTGCAATGCAAGACTTCAAAATATAGTAATGATGATAAAAGCCAGGCAAATTTTATGGACTATCCTTATGCCATTGCCCATAATCTACTCCTGTAATACATTTTTTTCATATGTTAAAGTTGGCATTAGTTTTTCTGTTTTGTTCCACAATTTTTCCTTTCTTCTTTTTATTTTTGCTGTTTTAAATTGTCAGTATTAGAGAAAAATAATTAACCCATGCTATGTATTTCATCTTTGTACCATTTTCAATACTGAAGGTATAAATGATGTAAAAATGTTTAGAGGATTCTAATTTGTTTTATGTATTTTTTGAAAATTTAACTCTATGAAAGTGCATTATGAGAACATTGACTTTGTGTATAAGCATTGTGCATGTATATAAAAATGTTGAAACTTTCTCAATATATGGAGATGTCCTTTTTGTACATCTGGATTGATGAAAGATAAAATTTCTTAAGAGCTCAGCTCTTTTAGTGACTGCATATGTGATTGTAACCCATCATAGTTTTTGATCCATCTTGTCAAAATTGTCTGTCAAAGTATTTCAGGTGATTATAGTTGTAAAGCTGGGTGCATGCAATTACCAACCATATTGATATGCATTTATACTTTTCATTATTTGACCTATTTCTTTATGATGTGTTTCATCTGCTCATAACTGTTATACCCATGCAACTGTCATTAGTATACCTGAGTGTTTATGCTTGCAAAAATAACGTTATTATTTTCTATTTTATTGTGTAAAGTGGTCTATGAAGTGTTCTGTTGTGTTTTTATACATTTAACAAATAAATCCACATTTAAAATGCAAATTAATGTATTTATAAAGTGTTTCAAGAATTACTATTTTCAGAATTATATTTTCAGGATTTTGATTTTCAAGATTTTAGACTTTCAGGATTTCGACATAGTGGATTATGCCATTTGGACTGTGTCTTTTGGGATTATGGCACCAAACCAAATATCTTCATACTTTATGCACATTTCCATAAGTACAGCAATATACATTTTTCTCCAGAACACTGTGCCTGTTTTCTGGGCTAAGGAAGACGTAATAATGCAGCATTAATGGAGTAGAAGTTTCATTTGCTTGTGCAGTTTATCTGTGTCTTCTGACACTACTCATGTCAAATCCTGGATATGTCTTCCATTCTATTACAGAATGATGCTGGGTCTTTTCAAACCTATGCTCATGAATGGCAGATTTGGTCACATGGTCATTTGAGGTCTCAGGGTTAATTTTTTTTCATCTTTATGAAGCCAAATACAGTGCTAGATGCTGTTTCGATTGGTCCAGAATTTAATACTGCAGATGAAATGGCCTTGCTCCAGAGCCCTAGGGATCTATATCGTTATTCTTTTTTTTTTTTTGAATTTGGTATAAATTCCACTAGGGATGTTTTCCTACCACCCATACCTCTAATTTGGTAAGATCTGCCAGGTCATATGGATCAAGTTTTAGGACTGTTTCTCTTACAGGTCTAGTTTTGCTTTGGACTCCGCTCCAAGCTGGAAGCTTTCCTTATCACTAGATAAATAGGTTGGAACAAAATCCCAAAAGTAAAATATGCTATTTCCAGAACCAAAAGAGGTATTCTAAGCTTTGTGTTTCTTTCTTATTAGAGGGAAGTGTAAAGTCAAATAATTTTATATACATTTGTAGGAATGTTGCATCATGACCCAGATCATGAAATACTTACACTTTACTAATGTCACGAGCCCTCGAAACTTCATTATTTTTATATTTCATTTTCTGAAGTGACTTGTCTTAACAAGTCATCCAATGTACTTGCCACTTTTAACTCCTCTGGTTCAATTTATGTGACACTCTACACAGTAGACTAATTAATTGTTTTTGTGAAATGTCTAAATTGCCCAAGTTGCTTTGAGCTATATTAGGACGGAGAGTGGGAGAATTACTATCACTGGGATGAACACTACATGTATACTATTACTTACCTCACATAAATGTGAACTGTTTCTGATCTCAATTCCTGATAGAGATAGAAAAAAATTCATTCACCCCAAACCACATACCATGCACCTGAAGCTATGTTAATTTATTTTCACAAGATATCATATTTGGGACAGTAACTGCAATTTGGGCTATCACTTGATTAAGTTTGTAGGAGTCAACTGTCATAAACCAGTATCTATTTTTATTGGGGTGGGGGGAGTGTTGGAGAGAAGGCCAGACTTTTGAATTAAATAGAGAAATATTGGGAAACACTGCTCTAGGGATCTTTGTGTCTTTAAGATTGCACTGATCTCTGCCATTCTCTCAAGGATGTGATACTGGGTACCCTTTTCACATTTTTAATGTGTTAATGTTTACTTAGGTATTATTTAATTACAGTAAAATTCATCTGGTTTAAGTACATAGTTTGATGAATTTTGGTAACTGTATACATGCCTATACTAACAATGTAGTTAATATACAGATCAATTTCTTTACTTCAGACACTTCCTCTGTGCTCCTTTGCTGTTGATTTCCTCTCAGTTCTCAGGTACAGGAACCTACTGATTTGATTTCTGTCACCATAGTTTTACCTTTTCTATAATTTTATATAAATTGATTCATATGGCATATATTATTTTGTGTTTGATTTATAATTAGCATAATGACTTTCAGATTGAGGTATAGTGTTGCATTATTAATAATTATTTATTCCTATCACAGAGTAGTAGTTAACCCTAGATGACTATTTGATGGTATTTGAGTTGTATCTATTATAATTAACACTGACATGAATATTTTTGTACACATCTTTGGGTAGAGTTATGTTTTTACTTATCTTGAATACACATGTAGGAATGAAATGTCTGTGGATAAAGATACTTGTTTAACTCTATAAGATATTGCTATACGATTTTCCAAAGTGGCTGTACAATTTTACATTCATATTAGCAAAGTATGAGATTTCTAGTTCCTCTGCCTCTTTCTCAAAATTGTTGTAGTCAGCCTATTTAACTTTGACTGTTCTAGTGGGTGTGTAATTTTACCTCATTGTGGTTTTAATTTGCATCTCTCTGAAGCCTAGTGATGTTAATATCTTTTCATGTGTTTATTACTCATTCACATATGTTCTTTTTAAAACTATCTTTATGAATCTTTTACCCACTTAAAAATTTAGTTTTTTAATCTTACTGTTGAGTGATAAGATTCATTTAAATATTCTAGGTACAAATCCATTTCGTAAGTATTTTATAAAACTTGTATGTGGCTTGGCTTTTTGTTTCTTAACTATGTCATTCAGAAAACAAACATTTATAGTCATGATAAAATCTGTCTTATAAATTTGTTTTTTATAGTCTGTGCTCTTTGTATCCTGTTTTAGAAATCGTTGTCTGACCCAATGTTTTATTCTGAAACTTTATCAGATTTACCTTTTACCTTTTGCATAATCTATTTTAAGTTAATTTTTGTGTACAGTCTGAGGTGAGGGTTGAAGTTCATGTTTTTCCATACAGATATCCAGGTGTTCCAGCACTATTTGATCTTTTGATCTTTTCTCAATTGAATTACTTTGCCATCTTTGTTGTAAGTCAACAGGCCATACAAGTGTGGATCTATTTCTGGAGACCCAGGAATGTCAGTGGTGTAATTCATGTAACTAAGTTTGAGTCCAGAGGCCTGAGAAGCAGGAGGGCAGGAGAAGACAGACATCCCAGCTCAAACAGAGAGAGAGAGTGAATATGTCTCTCCTCTGCCTTTTTGTTCTGTTTGGCCCCTCAAGAGATTGGATGATGCCAAATACACACTGCCCATCTTGATAAAATTGAGTCTACCAGTCTATAAACATTAGGTGTTCTTTGATTTTCTTATGACATAGTTTACTGTTTTCTTTTTTTTTTTTTTTTGAGACAAAGTCTTGCTGTCACCCAGAATGGAGTGCAGTGGCCTAATCTTGGCTCACTGTAACCTCTGCCTCCCATGTTAAAGCGATTCTCGTGCCTCACCCTCCCTAGTAGCTGGGACTATGGGCCACACCAACATGGCCTGCTAATTTTTGTATTTTTAGTAGAGACAAGGTTTCACCATGTTGGTCAGACTGGTCTCGAACTCCCGATCTCAAGTGATCCACATGCTTTGGCCTCCCAAAGTGCTGGGATTCGAGGCATGAGCCATTACACCTGGCCTCTAGTTTACTATTTTCAATGTTTTTGCATATATTTTGTTAATTTTATTTCTAAGTTTTTTATTTTTAGGCTATCATAGCTGGAATTATTTTATTTTTAATTATTTGTTGATAAAACACAGGGACATAACTGTATTTTGATTATTAATGCTATGTGTTACAACCTTGCTAAACAGGTTTGCTGCCTTTAGTAGTTTTTTATAGTCCTTATGGTTTTCTAAATAAACAATCATGATGTCTATAATAATCTGAGTATCATTTATTTATTATTCTTGCTTTATTGTACAGTATCAAATAGAAGTGGTTAGAGTAGACAGCTTTGCCTTGAGTATGCTATCAGCCGTAGAGCCATAGTTTTTTTTTTTTAGATGCCCTTAAGTTAAGGAAGTTCTTACTTATTTTTAGCTTTTTGAAAGCTTTTTAAAATTACAGATGGCATGGGGCTTAGTTAAATGCTTTCCTTTGCATGTCTTGAAAAACTATAGAGTTCTTTTCCTTTATTTTATAAATATGGTAAAGTACGTTGATTCATTTTCAAATGTTAACAAGCCTCACATTTCTGGGATAAAGAGCATTTGGTCCTGGTATGTGTTTGTGGTTTCATTTGATTAAATTTGGTTAAAGATTTTTGCAAGTTATGTATAAGGAGTATTGGTTTGTAGTTATTTTGCTTTCAAAACTTTAAATTTTGGCTGGATGTGGTGGCTTATGCCTGTAATCCCAGCACTTTGGGAGGCCAAGCTGGGTGGATCACGAGGTCAGGAGTTCAAGGCCAGCCTGGCCAAAATGGTAAAACCATGTCTCTACTGAAAATACAAAAAATTAGCCAGGTGTGGTGGTGAGTGCCTGTAATCCCAGCTTCTTGGGAGGCTGAGGCAGAGAATTACTTGAATCTGGGAGGCAGAGGTTGCAGTGAGCTGAGATCACGCCACTACACTCCAGCCTGGATGACAGAGTAAGACTCTGTCTCAAAACAAAAACAAACAAACAAAAAACTTTAAATTTTATTTGGTTTTGGAATTAAGTAAACTGGCCTTATAGATTAAATTGGAAAGTATTACTTCCTCCTCCTTTTGCTAAAAGATTTTGCATAGTATTGGTATTATTTGTGTCCCAAATGTTGAATTGAGCTTACCAGTGATGCCATCTAGGCTGGAGTTTGATTATGAAAATAATTTCAATGAAAAACTTAATATATTTAACTGGTATAGGACTATTTACACTTTCTAATTCTTGTTGGGTTAGCTTTAGTAATTGTGTCTTTCATAGAATTTGTCCATTTCATTTAGCTTGTTAAATTTATTCATATTAAGTTGTTCACAGTATCCTTTTATTATCCTTTGAATGTTGGAAGGATCTGTAATGATGTTCCTTCTTTCAATTCATAATATTAGTAATTTATCTCTTTCCTTTTTTTGATCATTTTAGCTAATTTATGATCATTATTAATTGTTTTTCGAATGATTAAGTTTTGGTTCCATCGATTTTCTCTACCGTGTTTATACTTTTCATTTCATTGATTACTGCTGTTACCTTCAATAATATTTTGCCCCTGCTTGATTTAGGTTTAATTTTCTCTTCTATGTTTCTTATCATCAAAATTTGGATACTTGATTTAAGATTTTTCTTATTTTCTAACATATATATTTAAGCTATACATTTTAACCATTAGATTAAAATATTTTCTTTTTTTGTAATTTCTTCTTTGACCCAATCTTTATTTAAAAATATATTTCATTTAAAAATATTTAGACTTTTTCTGGTTATTTTACTGTTATTGATTCTTAATTTAATTTCATTTTGGTCTGAGAGTATAATCTGTTTGCATTCAATAAGTTAGGAGTTATTGAGGCTTGTTTTGTTACCCAGAATTGTCTCTTCTGCTGAATACATTATGACCAAATAAAAAGAATATCTATGGTACCTTTGTTAGGTTTAGGGTGCTGTAAATATCCATTAATTCAATGTGGTTATGGTTGTGAAATTGTCTTTTATCTCTTTAATTCTTTTTTAAAAGATTTATGTATATTGAAACTCTGTTACTTGAGCATGCTCAGGCAACATTTTTTATGTCTACCTCATGAATTTACACCTTTATTATTACCAAGTGTCTCTGTATCTCTGGTTATATATTCGTTTAAAAACGTATCTTATCTAATATTCTACTTTCTTACACTTACTGTTTGCATAGTTGATTTTATATATGTTTAATTTTAGCCTACTATTATCTTTATGATTTTAGCCTGTCTTTTCTTGTTAGCATAATATTTGATCTTTTGTTTTGCCTTGTTTTTATATTTTCTGTTAATCTGTGCCTTTAAAATAAATGATTTGATCTATAACTTTTAACAAAATTATGGATATGGTTTTGTTTGAGTCTACCATGTTGTTTCTCCTTCTCTACTTATCTTTGTTTTTGTTCTTCCTTTCTTCCTTTTTTTCTGGGATTATTAATTTTTTATTTAATTAATTTATTATTATTATAATTTTGTTGTAGGTACATGTGCATAACGTGCAGGTTTGTTTACATGTATACTTGTGCCATGCTGGTGTGCTACACCCATCAACCTTATCATTTACATCAGGTAAGGCACCCCAATGTGCAACTCTCCTCTCCCAAGATAGGCCCTGTGTGTGAGATGGGGTGTTCTCCGAGTCCAAGTGATTCATTGTTCAGTTCCACCTGTGGAGTGAGAACATGCGTTTGGTTTTCTGTTCTGTGATAGTTTGTTAAGAATGATGGATTCCAGCTGCATCCATGTCCCTAAGCAAAGGACACAAACTCATCCTTTTATGGCTGCATAGTAATATTCCATGGTGTATATGTGCTACATTTTCTTAATCCAGTCTCTCGTCACTGATGGACATTTGGGCTGATTCCAAGTCTTTTGTTATTAGAATAGTGCTGCAATACATACGCGGTATGTGTCTTTATAGCAGTATAATTTATAATCCTTTGGTATATCCCCAGTAATGGGATGGCTGGGTCATATGGTACATCTAGTTCTGATCCCAGGAATCGCTAGCTATTGTTTTCCAAGTAATGGTTGAACTAGTTTACGCATCCCACCAACAGTGTGTGGGAAAAGTGTTCTATTTCTCCACATCCTCCAGCACCTTGTTGTTTCCTGAATTTTTAATGATCGCTATCTAACTAATAACATTCGCGAAATCAATAATAAACAAAATCCAGCATATAAACAGAACCAAAGACAAGAACCACATATGTTTATCTCTCAGATGCAGAAAAGCTTTGATCCAAAATCTCAAATAGCCCTTCATGCTAAAACGGGCCAATAAACTGGTATTGATGGAATAAAATTCCCTCAAAATACAGAAGCCATTTATGATAAAACCTACAGCCATCATAATTGAATGGGCAAAACTGAAAAATTCCCTTTGAAAAACTATAATACATAGGGATGCCCTTCTCAACACCACCCCATTCAACATAGTGTTGGAAGTCTCCAATAGGGCAATCAGGCAAGAGAAAGAAATCAAGGGTATTCAGTTAGAAAAGAAGAAGTCAAATTGTCCTGCCTGTGATGACATGATTGTGAGCATTTAGAAACTTCTACTGTCTCAGCCTCCAAAACTCCTTAAGCTGATAAGCAACTTCAGCAAAGTCTCAGGATACAAAATTAATGTGCAAAATCTCAAGCACTTTATTATACACCAGTAATAGACAAACACAGAGCCAAATCAGGAATGAACTTCCATCTACAATTGCTTCAAAGAGAATAAAATTACCTAGGAATCCAACTTACAAGGGATGTAAAGACCTCTCTGCAAGGAGAACTACAAACCACTGCCTACTGAAATAAAAGAGGACACAAACAAATGGAAGAACATACCATGCTCATGGATAGGAAGAATCAATATCGTGAAATGGCCATACATCGCCCAAGGTAATTCTATATAGATTCAATGCCATCCCATCAAGCTACTAAATGAGTTTCACAGAACTGGAAAAACTGGCTTTAAAGTTCATATGGAAAACCAAAAAAGAGCCTGCATCTCCAAGACAACCTAAGCCTGCAAAAGAACAAAGCTGGAGGCATCACGCCATACCTGACTTCAAACTATACTACAAGGCTACAAGCAGTAACCAAAACAGCATAAGGTACTAGTACCCAAACAGAGATATAGACCAATGGAACAGAACAGAGTCCCTATGAAATAATACCACAATATCCACAGCCATCTGATCTCTTTGACAAACCTGAGAGGAAACAAGAAATGGGGAAAGGATTCCCCTATTTAAATGGTGCTGGGAAAACTACAGCCATAAGTAGGAAAACTTGAAACTGATCCTTTCCTTACCCCATACGAAAAATAATTCAAGATGGATTAGAGGACTTAAATGTTAGACCTAATACTCATAAAAAATCCTAGAGGGAACCTAGAATTATCTAGGACATAGACATGGGCAAAAGACTTCATGTCTAAAACACTAAAAAGCAACGGCAGCAAAAGCCAAAATCGATGCAAAATGGATCCTATTAAACTAAAGAGCTCTTGCACAGCAAAGAAAACTACTCACTGAGCTGCTGAACAGGCATCCTACAGAATGGGAGAGAAAATTTTGCAATCCACCATCCGACAAAGTATTATCCAGGAACCTACAAAGAACTCATAAAACAAATTTGCATAAGAAAAAACAAACAACCCTAATAAAAAGTGGGCAAAGGATATGAACAGACATTTCAAAAGACATCTATACAGCCAACAGACACATGAAAAAATGCTCATCATCACTGGCCATCAGAGAAATGCAAATCAAAACCACAATGAGATATTAATTTTTTTTTAGAATTCCATTTTAATTTTTTTGTTATATACTATGGTTCAAATATTTCTGTGCCCTCCAAAATTTATGTTGAAACTTTATTTCCAATTCAACACTATTAAGAGGTGGGGATTTGAGGAGGCAATTAGGCTAGGAGGCTTCTGCCCTCATTAATGGATTAATGCTCTTATGAAGAGGTTCAAAGAGACTAGCTAGGTCTCGTTGCCATTCTACCTTCCTCCCTGTGAGAATGCAGAATTCACCCGTTCTGCCAAGTGAGAAGGTCTTCGCTATAACCCTGGATGCTGGCAACTTTATATTGAACTTCCTAGTTCTTGAATTGTGAGAAATATATTCCTATTTGTTATAAATTACCCAGTCTCTGGTATTTTGTATAGCAGCACAAATTAACTAAGACAGTAAACTACTTTGCCTTTTTAAATGGCTGTCTTAAAGATTTCATATTCATATGTATCTATGCACAGCCCACCTAGATTTAGTAATGTACCACTTTATGTATTTATAGAACTATTACAAACCTATATGTTCACATATACTTGTCTTTATAATTGTTACATGTAATAATGCTATATTAATTATCAACCTAACAAACTTACGATTTTTTGTTTTGAAGTCATATAATTTATAAATAAATCAATGGGAAAAGGCAAATAGACAAACACATACTTTTTTGCACTAACACATTTCTTACTATTTCTGAGATTTCTCATTCTTTTCTGAGGATCCATAATTTCATCTGGTATTCCTCCTTAGCTTAAAGAGCTTTCTTTTGTACTTTTCTTGTATAGCAGGACAGTTGGTGACAGTTCTTTTTCTGGGTATGTCTTTCATGTGCCTTCATTTTAAAATGATATTTTCACTGGGTGCATTTTCTTTTTCTCAGCCCTTCAAGAAAGATGTTCTACTCTTACCTGTTCTCCATATTTCTGATGAGAAGACAGCCATTAATCAATTTGTTGTTCTCTGTAGGTAATAAATTTTTCCTTGCTGCTTTCAGGATTTGCTCTTTATCACTGACTTTCAATAGTTTGATTAAAATATGCCTTAGCACCATGTATATGCGTTCATGTGCATGTGTGTGTGTTTTCTGTTTGGTGTTCATTTGATGTATTGGATCTGCAAATCTCTGTCTTTAGTCAAATTTGGGCAATAAATTTCAATTTTTTAATGTTTATTTTTCTGCTTGATTCTTCTCTCCTAGTATTTTAATTACATATATGTTTTATAGTTTGATAATATCGAGCAAGTGTCTGAGGCTCTGTTCTTTTTAATTATGTTTTCTTCTTCATCTTAGGTAATTTCTGTTGTACTGTCTTCAAATTCACTTATTCTTTTCTCTTCTGTATTCATTAGCTATTGATAAGTTCACCAGTAAATTTTATTTCAGAAATTGTATTTTTAGTTTTAGAATTTCTAGTTGTTTTCTACTTCTTTCTGATTAAACTTTTTCTTTGTTGAGATTTTTATCTCTTTAAAACATATTTTGTCTTGTTTATTGAGGATAGTTATAATAGCTACTTTAAAATCATTTTCTCTTAGTTCCAACATCTGGTCATTTTGGGGCCAGACTTGATTGCTTTTATCTTTTATATTTTATATTTTCTTGTATATCAGGTAATTTTAGAGTCTATTGTGAACACTGGATATTAGGCTATGTAGAATCTGAATTCTGTTAGTTTTGTGTAATAAGTGTTTGTTCCTTTGCTTTAACAAGTGACTTTGTTGTCTAGGCTTGAACTGTAAGCCCTTCCCTTGGTCAAGTGATCCAGTCTTGGTTCTGACTTTTTAATTTTATTTTAACTTAGTTGCTTTCAGTTCGTTTAACATGAGTGGTTTAAGGGTCAACTAGAGATGTAAAATGACAGAGTTTAGGAATTTCCTCTTTGGAATTTTCCTTCATAGGATTTATCTACTCCGGCATTTCTGGTTTCCTAGTTTCTGTTTTCTGGTTCTCTGGGATAGAAAAATTGGCGTTTTCAATTTGGACTCTGCTGCTGTTGTGTACACAGTCAGGATGACCCTTCTCCTGAGGTTAAAATCAGGTAGTAAGGAATTTACTTGTAGAGGCTCCTATTCCCTCATTCTTCAAGTAAACATGCACAACTCATGTCTTGTATTGCCTTATGTCCAGGTTTTCGGTTTTCTGAATGGATTGATCTTTTTGGGTTTACTAACATATTCTGTTATCCCCCAAAGTGTAAATCTATTTTATTTGCTGTAGCATAGGCTGTTAGCAGCATGGTAGCTTTTATCCCATAGCCAAGGAACAATATGAATTCTGACAACTATCAAGTATGTCCAACACATTATGTATTTTAGAAAAGGAAAAAAGGCACCAGATTGTCTTATGGACCCAGTGGATGCACTGTGAGCAAAATTTGAACCCAAACTTCATTTATAACCGTAATCTATATGACTCACTATAAAGAAAGGAACATGAAAAAACAAAAAGAAACAACAACAAAAATATAAACTTCTCGTTCTGAAAGAATGTCAACTCAGACCTATAAAATACAAACTTCTCATTCTGAAAGAATAATGTCAACTCAGACCTATGTCTCACAGCCCTTGAAATAACTGAGTATGTATTCACCTTTGCCTAGTATGTTGTAACATAAGTAAATGGCCATAAGTCTTACTAGAGAAGGACTGGGTGAATCATTACTGCTTGGCCAAGCTGTGGAGTTGTAGGATCCTTTTATTAGTCAAATCTGAAAACTGACTCAGGTCTAGACTAAACTTTTGTTTGTTTTTTCTTAAAGCATCTTCCCTCAGCTTCCAGATGCACAATACTTGATTTCTTCTGTTTGTATAGATCATGTTTTCTTTTTTTCCCCGAACATCAGCACTGTTGCCATTCTGGGCCAGAAAAGTCTTTGTTGTGGGGAGTTGTCCTGTGCATTGTAGAATGTTTAGCAACACCCCTGCCCTCTGTCTACTAACTATGACAGCACCCTCTAGGTTGTGACAGCTAAAAATGTCTTTAGACATTGCCAGATATCACTTGGGTGGAGGTGAGGGTGTCATAATTGCTCCTTATTGAGAAACACTGGTATAGATTATCAATAATACTGTGGTTGACTGTGTACCTATTTGGCTTCTGGGAAGTTGAACTTCTATTAACCATCACCATAAATGCTTTCAGGTTAGATACCCTGGCTGCCACTTTTTCTTCATCTGCTCATTAAAATAACGGTGCCTCCTTTGCTCTTACTAATTGAGTACTATCATCTGCCCTCTATTACATTTCGGATACTACTTATCACCATTTCTATTAATGAGCCCAATACAACACAAGTATCTCCTATAGTTAGACATAGCCTATAGAATGCAAAGTAGGTTCTCAACAACGCTGGTGGCCCTCTCACTGGCCAAGTTCTTATCTCTTTGATAAACAGGATATGCTCCTGGTAATACTGTGAGATAAAGTCAGCTTTTGGGTTTTCTGCCTTACACAGTATATTCATGACCACTAGCATAACTACTTCTCTTAGCCATTTGATTTTTTTCTCCACTACCTGCCGCTGGAGTTCTGTTTAGCATTTCTGTTCAATTTGTTGTGGCTCATCACTTTTGTCCAATCTTTCAATCTTTCCATCCTAGTAGTATACTGTTTCTTGGAATTCTCGCCATGATATAAACATTTTTGTTCAACTGGCAAACTTTCCCTTATCCAACTGATTTTACACCCTCTTTGCTCCATCACCATAAGGATTCAGCCCACATATAGTCCCACAGATCTTGTTGATGCATAATAACTAGGTCCTACAGCTCTTTTGGAAAATAGTCCTTTTCTTCTCTTAGCCAGTCCAGCACTTCCCCAGGTAGGTAATGCTGAGATCTTATTTCAGTTATGGGTCTGGTGCCAGAAGAGGAGGAAGGGATAGATTCTGATGGGGGTGAGCGGGTTAGTTTATAAGGCAGAGTTCCCTGGATTAACAATGAGGCAAGAACTTGCCTTTAACAGGGAAGAATGGGTCATTTCTGTAGGCCTAGAGGGTTAAGATGGATTTTTCCTATTGCTGCTGAATTTGAGAGTCTCTTTATATACTGGTAAGATGACCCTCTCTGACTATTACACTTTGCCTTACACTGTTGATTAACTACTTTGACCTTTACACTATCTTCAGTTTATCAGGAGCTCTTAGTAACCAACATCAATTCCATAATTGTTTAGTATAATTAATATTCCTCCATATCTCTCAATCTCTTGAGATATCCCATTAGCCAGAGTGTTCCTTTCCACTGGGTGCTTTCCCATCCCAGTATACCATGGAGAAGGTTTTAATCATAGTATCACTACAGCATGTTAGACTTATCAGTATTCCAGCTATTACTAAGGTTGAGATCCCCATGCCAGTCAGTCAGCTGACAATCCAACTTTGAAAGTCCCATTTTATAATTTCCTTCCTGGGATCACTTCTAGTACCAAACTGTCTGCTGAGAGGTCTTCAAGAAATAGATTCTGAGATGGAGATTTCCATGAAGAAGGTTTATTATGAAGTGCTCTTGGGAATAATAACAGTAAAAGAACGACCGAAGTAAGATTGGGCAGACGGAGAAGTTGAGCTGCAATACAGTGATAGTACATGCCTCAGCTGATCCCGTGTGAAGTTCTGGACCTGAAATGCCCCTTCAGTGTGGTCCCCCAAATTGAGGGAAGAATGCTGGACTTTTATCTTAGCATCCCTACTCCCATCAACTAGTCCTAAGATCTACTCTGTCCACAATGGTGCATAACTTTGCATAAATTAACTTCCTTCCAGTGACAGCAGTGCTCTGCACTCTGGCAGGTGGGGGAATGAACGTCTCAATCTTGAAGAAGGAATCAAGTTTGCACATGGCACTATCCACTACAGTCACTTCTAGAATCTGTATTTAACATAAAAGTATCAGTTTTAGCTCTTCCACATTGTTTCTGTCCAAGGCTTGCTGTGCAGATAGTGCTGATATTAGCATTTTCCCTAAGGGTATTTCTACTTTTTAAAAAGCTACTTACTGTGCAGTTCCTCTCAAGCATGTAGTTCTGAACTCAAGTTTGTGTTATCTTTTTATTTTATAAATGGGAGAAGGGTTCTTAAATATTTCTCTTACTTTTACTCAACCCAGAAGAGAAAGTTATAAGTTAGTCTGGATCTGTTTTTCTTTTTTTCTGCAGGATAATCTTCATAATATACAGCAAACTATACAGTTACAATTAGATATCCTTTAAGAGTAAGAGAAATATTAGAGGTGGTAAGCATTACCCAGAGCAGGAAGACTTCATTGCTCTAATTGTTAGGATGGCTGTTGACAGACACCCTTCAACTCTCAATCTTTCCAGGACTGTCTTTGCTACAGAGAGCTACCTTTTCCAAAGTCATGCTTTTCTGAGGTCTGAACAGGTCACATCCAAAGGCCCAGCTATTTTGGCCTTCTTTGGGCAACTATAATGTTCAATTTAGCTGCAGAATTCTCTATACAATCATCTGAGGTTGTCGCTGAGCCTCTATCACAGGTTGACTTCATCTGATGGATGATGTTTCCTTCTCCTCTATTCAGCATGTGTTGATCCCAACGGGTTTCTCTAACAGACATCCTGCAAACTAAGCTCCTCCTCCAGCATGCTTCCTAGAGTACCCAGACGATGGCATGAGTAAATGTATTTATATATTTCAAACATTGATGTGTGACTGCTTACATTTCTTTTGTATCTGAGTAGAATTGTAATTTTGGACTTTAGTATAACAGTTCAGATATTTACAGGATATTTATACATATAAAAATTGGTTTATTTATACATTGTCAACAGAAGTGGTTACTCTCCTTTTTTTTCCACTATCATTCTTGTGTATACTAGGAGAATATAAAAAATAGCAAAAAAAAACCTTGTGTAATTCAATTTTACTACATTAATAAATAATACTGAATCTTCCATCATCTAATTTAAAAATACGAGCATTTTACTAAAATTTAACATGCTTATTCACATGTGAATTGTTTTGTGGTTCTTTTACATACACTGCTTGTGTAATCATGGTTAAAGAAATTCATGTTTTTTTCTTTAAATATTGCTTTGAACAACTAGCTGAGTATGGACAAGTAGCAAAAAACAGATGCTTTTGGAGAAGATTATTAGATCCAAATTGGGCATATGACTGAGTCCTTCCCTTCATTCTCTAGGACCAAGGATAGGTCAATTTTCACTTTAAGATGTTTACTTAAATCCAGCATGCTGTGAGACTGCCTTGTTATCAATAAGAAATGAAGAGTAGTCTAACTCTGTATTGCCTTGTTTTATGAAAATGTCTTTGCCATAGACACGATCATTTTATATGAGTCCCCTCAGGAAGGTGTATTTTAGAAAAACAAGAACCTTCATACGTAATTATGAATAAAAATGAATGCATAATCCTCTGAATCCCAAAGCTTAGATTTCTGTGGCTATATTCTACTTATAAATTCAGTTTATTTCTAATTGTCCTATAGTGAGCCTAGCTTCAGAAGAACACGATGTACTCATAATTGTCTCTTGTCTCCTCTGGGCATTTTCAGCTGGACTATTTTCTCTGTGGAGAAAATGGACTCTCCAGAAATTTAGCACTAATCTTTTTGGTCAAATATCTTACTTTGAATTACTATAATTGCTACCATGTAGTTAGCATTTTACCAGACATTGTTCACCCCATTTACTTGTCTCACTTTGACAATAACCGTTAAAGGTAGGTATTTTAATTCTTCCTCACTACCATTTTCCAGTTAAGAAGCCACAGGTCACACTATTAGTAAATGAAACCACCAACATTGGAATCTAAGTTTGCCTCAAATATCTAACAATTAGTAAATGCTTAAGCTGTGTCTGGCATTCTGCGCTCTCATTCGTATTAATTCATTTATTCACTAAGCTTAATTAACTTATGCAACAGCTCTTTACCAAGCTCTCACTATGACCAGGGACTCTTTTAGGTGCTGGAAATTCAGCAGTGAACAAAGAAAATGTCCCTGATCCCAGGAAGTTTGATTAGTTCGAAGAGCTACACAACAACTAATCAAGTAAATATGTACTATGACAAGTGATGGTAAGTGTTATGAAGAAAAATAAAGCAAAGGATTACAAAGTCCTCAAAACTGCCAAACAAAGCAAAAAATACCCCCCCCTTTCTTTTTTTTTTTTTTTATAGTAGAGCGATCAAGAAGTTAAGTACCTTGTCCAGTGTTAGAGCTTGTAAATAATGAGTACTGGTTTCATTGACTGCCTAATTCCAGAATTGGTGACCTTTCCAATACTATGCTCATTCTGTTTCTCATCTCGTGTCTGTCTCCCTTATTTCTTTGTGCTTCTATAGTCCTCTTTAAACTTTCAATCCAACCGACTTGTCCCCTGTGCTCTCTGCCAATAAAAAAGCATGCAGGTAAAGGGTTTCCTGTGGATAAGTACAAAAGCAAAATAAGAAAAGACACCTCACAACTGAACCCATTATGAAGAATAATTTTTGTAGCATGGCAAGCTTGTTTGTAAAATGCCTCCCATACCCTAACCAGTGCTTTCTCTCTCAGTTCTTGTGATGTCTGTGGCTGCTTACAAAATTATCTACTCGTCATTTCTGTTTCCCCTTTTCTAATCTTCTGCTTCCTTCTATGCTATTTTGCAAAAATACAAAATTATTCAATTTAAGATGATAAAATGTGAGATGGCTTAATGTAATCAGACAACAAGCTAGATTTTTAATTTTTACAGTTGCATCAGGGTTGATGATCTGAGTTGACAGAGACAGTCCTTCACACATAGAGAGAAGCCATGATTTTGTCAGGAAATGTTTACTGATTTTATGGAATCACACTACGAGCAGCACTATAATTACCTTGTGTGTGGAGACTGATAAGTATTTTAAAAATTTCATAATGTGTTTTCATAAATTGATACAATTAGACCTGTGATTTCTTTGCCTGAAACGTTCTGTTCTCCAAATAGTAAATATTCTAGTCCTTTAAATCTAGTACAGGTTATGTAATCCTCCACATGTCTAAAGATCACTGTACTTAGCTTTTTTATACAACTTAACTACATTGCATTGTAATTAGTGTTTTATATATTGAAGTTCCTATTTTAAGTCCCTCTTTTTCTCTATCTAATGTCTAGACTAACATGACTTTGAAAGTAAAATAAAGTCATGAAAATTAAATATGATATTCCTTTCTCAGTAATGAACTGGGGTTTCTTTTGTTTTTACCTTATTTTTTAATTTTTAAATTTAGTTTTAACTTTTATTTTTAACTTTCAAATTATTGTAACCATATTTTATATTGATACTATTTTCTCTATATTACATTAAATTGTCTCATATTGTTATGCTTCCAATGAATTCCTTCCAATTTACATTTATGAATTATCATTTATAACTAGTAAAAATACTGTTTATACAGAAGGTATATACATTGTTTAAAATTTTAATATCTCATTAATGAATCCAGGAAACTAAAAATACTCCTTTCCCTAGAGGAAGAAAATGTTTACTATTACTGGTGATGACATCTGTTTTCAAAGTCATTCTAAGCAAGAAATTATACTTTAATTGAAGCCATTATTAATGATAGGCAAATGAAAATGCTATAAATTTCTAAAATGTGTTTGTGTTTTGCTTTATTGACCGTTTGAACTTTTACTGGCTCTTAGGAGCAATCAGAGATTGATACTGAGTGAGACTGCAAAATCTGTGTATTTCAGAAACTGAATAAAAATCATAGACCCATTTATTGATTCTTTTGACTAATTCCTGCTGGGACCAAATTGTATTTCACAAATGTAGACATACGGTTCTTTGGGATTTCTCATGCTATTTCAATATTTCATAGTCAAGTTGATACTAATTTTGTTTTTCTACGACCTATGAGAGTTTTATGGGTAGGGTGTTTCTAAAATTGTAATACTGCTCTTTGTAAATATTAATGAATTAATGTTGTTGTATAAGACAAACTCTAAATGCATATTTGAGAGAGAGAAAAATCCCTGAAGTGACTGATTGACTTAACTTTCCCTTGGACCTGGAACTCCTCAGCATTAGACTAATGTAATTGGCAGCTGAGTTCCGAGCCAAAACAAATTTAGGCTGGCTTCTTGCTCTCCGGGTATTGTGTAAACCTGGATAAATCTCTTAACACTTCTTTGAATTTCAGTTTCATCATCTGTGAAGTGGGCATAATACTGTCTCAGGGATGCTGTGAGAATTAAATGTGATAATATACATCGAAGTACTTTCTCAAGTATGGAAAACAGTATGTGATGGGATTGAATACATGCACCCTCCTTATTAACTCAAACTAAATACATTATGATTGATTATCCACTGTAAATGGATGTCATACAGCCAAGCTGAATTATATTTTTATGATTCTCACACTTGTCTGGAGCTAATCAGGTTACATCCATGCAGCCATTCAAGATCTACTTGACAGATTTTTAGACTAAATGTCGTCGTTAAGATTCTTTTTCCTGTTTTAAAATTCTTTTATCATCTCAGAAATGTTGCCCTAAGAACACATGCTGACAGATGATTGAGGGTTCAACTCTGAAGCAATGTAGAAAGCAAATGCATTCTTGAGGGAAAAGGGAATTAGAAATATTGAATTCATTTGAAGGCACATAAGTTTTTGTGATGTCTGTTAGTAACATCTCTCTTACTTAGATTTGATTTATCAGAACTATCACATCAATGAATTCAGAAGCAGGAAATATTAAAATGTGCGTTGCAGGAAAAAAAAAAAAACACTGGCCGGGCGCGGTGGCTCACGCCTGTAATCCCTGCACTTTGGGAGGCCGAGGCAGGTGGATCACAAGGTCAAGAGATCGAGACCATCCTGGCTAACTTGGTAAAACCCCATCTCTACTAAAAAAAATACAAAAAATTAGCCGGGCGTGGTGGCAGGCGCCTGTAATCCCAGCTACTCAAGAGGCTGAGGCAGGAGAGTGGCATGAACCCGGGAGGTGGAACTTGTAAGTCGAGATTGTGCCACTGCACTCCAGCCTAGGTGACACAGCAAGATTCCATCAAAAAAAAAAAAACAAAAAAAAAAACAAAAAAAACCCAGACACCTCTGGTATAGAGGAAATGAGATTACAAACATGATAGTTACTGATAAAGAAAAAGGAAAGGGCTTGGAAAACCATGGGTAGCAATAGCAGTATTCCATTTGCATAATACTTTTAAAAGTCAGAAGCATCTATTTAAGATATATAGAGAATAGCATGTATTTCTTATCTAACTTTATTGAGGTCAAAGCAAAACAACTACAAGGTAGGCTGGACGTGATGACTCATGCCTGTAATCCTAGCACTTTGGGAGCCCAGTGTGGGTGGATCACTTGAGGCCAGGAGTTGGAGACCAGCCTGGCCCAGATGGTGAAACCCCGTTTCTACTAAAAATAAAAAAATTAACCAGGGGGCCAGGTGCAGTGGCTCACACCTGTAATCTTCGCACTTTGGGAGGCTGAGGCAGGCAGATCACTTGAGGTCAGGAGTTCGAGACCAGCCTTGCCAACATGGTGAAACCCCATATCTACTAAAAATACAAACATTAGCCAGCCCTGGTGGCACGCACCTGTAATCCCAGCTACTCGGGAGGCTGAGGTAGGAGAGTCACTTGAACCTGGGAGGCGGAGGTTTCAGTGAGCCAAGATCACACCACTGCACTCCAGTCTGGGTGACAAAGTGAGACTCTGTCTCAAAAAAAAAAAAAAAAAAAAAAAAGCCAGGCATGGTGGGGCGGGCCTGTAATCCCAGCTACTCAGGAGGCTGAGGTGAGAGGTTCGCTTGAACCCGAGAGGCAGTGATTGCAGTCAGAGAGCAGAGATCTTGCCACTGCACTCCAGCCTGGGTGACAGCAGGAGACTCCGTCTCCCCACAACCCCCTAAAAAGAAACAAAGCATACACACACACACAAACCTGCAAAACAAATCCAACATGATCTTAGTTATCTCTGAGCTCTGCTGTCTCATAAGTGTATTAAAATAAAGATGAGAACATGAAATTTTCAGTGTGATGCTAGAACTAGCTATATTAGGTTGCTCTTCCTTTGGTGACCACTAAAAGTGGAAATTCCTCTCAGTGAGACAGTAGTCTCTTAAATGCCCTCAGTTAAGTAACTGAATCAAAAATAATGTCATCAATTCAAACCACCTTAGTATATATCAGAAGACCTAAAGAACTGGGTAGAGCAGCAGGCTTATTTTAGTACATATATATCATCTAGCTTATCAACAAATGCATCATTTTCAGATACGTATTTTTGTCTTGAAATATAAATGGCAATATTACAACTTAAATGAGGAAGGATTGTAATGTTGATTGATCATGGTTGCTCACAGTCATGAGCAAAATTAATTGGAATACCAAGAGTCTATTTTATTTAACTTTATTGTGGGGAGAAAAAAACTGATAAAGTAAAACTCATAACATATATTGTTTGGTTAAAGTCTGGATTGTAGTTCCTAAATAAATTTTGATAATGCCTGTACCAAAAGGTGATTTGGAAGGTGCAAGGATTGTTAGAAACATAATCATTTTAACACAATCTAGGATGTGTAAAAAAGTATCTTGTCATTTGGATAGCTTTGACCTTAAGTTATCACATGATGTAATAGGGCAAAGATCCCAAGAAAGCACTATCTTGGGTCCAGCAGGTACAGAGAATACCGTGTCTTCTGCATAGTAGGTCATGGTAATATAAAGACGGACATTCCAAGGTTAAATTGGGTACACAAGGGCCTGCCCAGACACTTGGTCAGTCTCCTCTTGACACCAAGTGGAAAACTGTGTGAAGTAAAGAAGAAAAAGAAGTGATTGTTTGTGGGTAGATAGTTGATTGGAAAACTGATTTGTTAGTATAAATATGCTTATTTGAAAAATTTTGAAGTTCTATAAGCCCATTGCTGCTCATGCTTACTCTAATAAAGTCAGATAAATTAATACATTGTGTAGTGATTTTTCTACGTTTCTTCACTGATTTTACCCAGCTGTTGACTTCACTGCGTGAAAGAAAGTGTGGTCTGCGGTAGCTGAGACTGACTGTTGCTCAGGGTCCTGTGCAATTCCTTAGATTGGTGGGGCAGACCAGAAAGGAGATAGAACCTTGAGACCACACTTTCTATTTCTTAATGTAATACTCAGAAGAGAGTGGGATCTCAGTAATGGCTGAGTGAATGAAGTTTTCATTGAACATGTTACATCAGAAAAAATGATTGTAGGTGTAACAATGTGAATATGGAGAGTGAACAATCATTTATGCAGACCCTGATAATGAAGTCTTACTAGTGGGTTTCCTTTGCAGTAATGATAGATATGATTTGAATTGCATTGAAGTAATTTCATTTTCTCTGAATGTTACATACATATAAAGAAACTAAGTCTGATTTTAGTTGTAAAAATTTTACAGAGCATTTGCTAGAATTAATAATGATTCTATCTAGACAAAAGTTATTAAATATTAGTTTTAAAAATGAGAAGCTGTTTGGGATGATATAGACAGAACTGCAGAAACATTTCAGAATGGAAGTGTGGCTCGTTAGCACACTTCAGCAAACTCAGTGTGAGCATTTCATGCATTCATATTCTACAATGTCTTTAGTACTTTTAAGATACTGTGTTACCAAATTACTTTCTATTGTCTTTGGCTTAAAAGGAGAGTTTTAAGAGAAAATCATATTACAATATTGCAGGTCAAAGCATTTTAGGTGGTTTTCCTTTGCAAGTGGAAAGAGGATACAAAAAATACTAAGCAATATGCACTGGCATATCAATTGGGCCAAGTAGAGGGATTAGGGTTTTGGTTTTTAGTTTTCATAATTGCAATTTTTGTCTTAGGGAGTACACAATATAATTTCTTCATATGTTAAACTTAAATGCAGATGACTTCTGAGAGATGTCTGCTATAAAATTTTCATCTGTCAGCAGACTTATGGAAAACATTTTTGCTTTCTGCTATGTGGCAACATTTTAATGTGCACATGTACAACATTTTCACACTCTGTCACCTAATTCCCAATTTGCATGGTAACAACAACATAATAGCATACAAAGAGATATTAAGAAAAAATAACTTGAACTACTTATGATTTCTAAATTGAAGTAATGCTATAAAAGTGTTGTTGCCTGGAAAATGACTCTGTTATCCCCTTCAGGCAGGGTTATGAGGAAGACTTAATGATTTATAAATACTAGAGCTTTATTCATCCAGAGAGAACAGTATACATTTCTTTTCTTCTTTATTCCTAACAAGATCCCTTATCACTAGCTGTAGTCTTAAGAAAGTGGTAGAAAGCTTTCAGTCCTGTAGAAAGGCTGTTGAAGTCTTGTTCACTATGGAGTATTTGTCCTGAGTGATAGCAAGAAATTCCACAGAGATTTGTTAAATCAACTCTTTACACCACCCCATAGATTCCCTATATACTAACACATACTATTGACACACGTTTTGCATAAATTAAGTTCTTTCTTTGCATCCTAGCATCAAGATCACAATAATGCCTTGTTCATGAGCTTTTCCTTTTACCACTGTAGAATTCTAACCCAATGTTTGTAGTCTATTTGCCAATACTTACTAGTGAAAGGCCATTGCCTGCATGTATCAAGAGAAATTAGAGGAAGCTGTTGTTCCTCCTGATACTCCTTGACACTTGCATTTGGACTCTCTGTTGATAAGAACAGAGGCAGAATAAAGCGCACATCATCCTTTCCACCTGTTAGAACTAAATGCTCAAGTAGTATGGAACTTGAGTATAAGGTCATTCTCAACATCTTAATACTGCTGAAAGCAATATGTGTCAGAAGATTTAGAGATCTGATAAAATTAAATATTATGTACAATTTCTCTTAGAAGCCTTCTTAATCCCCCATCTAATTGACACGGTATGCTTGTAAATGCAGATTTCTACACTGACTTATTGGATTGAATCAGAATTCCTGTTGTTGGGACCCTATATTGGGGTAGCCAAGGTAATTTTGTTAAGCTTACTAAAGTTTGAGAATAACTTATTTGAGACATTTAATTTCGTGTGACATTTTAGTTGCTCTGAGAATTTCCAGGGACAGTTACAGAGACTTAGGCATCTGTATCGAAGAGCAGAGCAACTAGGTACATTTTAACTTCTGTTTTTCTCCCAGAAGGTGATCCCAGGTATGCTTGACTAGCCTGCTTGAAAGCAATTTTCATCATAGTCAATCATAAAAATTACATATTATGTACTGCAAAGCCCTATAAAAAACTCCATAGTCTGATGCTTGTCAGAATAACTTTGTTGTTTTCTTTCTTGTCAGTCCTTACCTATGTTCACAAATGTTCAAGCTTAATAGTTTGTTCCTCTTACAACAGGGTCACTCATGCAGAAGAACAACAAGAAAACATCAAGTTTAAAGTTAACTCTTCTGTATGCCTTGCAACATCATCTGTGAGTGAGGAACAATTACAGCAACGAAAGAATCAAGTTCTCTAAATATATAATAGGAGATAAAATATTTTATGTATTTGTACTCAAAAAATCTGTTACTTAGAAATTTGAAGTTAGTGGTGGCTGCTTATGACTATTGCCTTTCCACAGAGACACTAATATTCTGGGGTTTTTTTTTTTTTCTTTTTTCTTTTTGTGAGACGAAGTCTTGGCTTGTCACCAGGCTAGAGTGCTGTGGGGCAATCTCGCTTCACTGCAACCTCCAACTGCCTGGTTCAAGGGATTATCCTGCCTCTGCCTCGTGAGTGGCTGGGATTACAGGCATGCCCCACAACACCGGCTAATTGTTGTATTTTTAGTAGAGATGGGGTTTCACCCTGTTGGTCAGGATGGCCTCCATCTCCTGACCTCATGAGGCCTTGGCCTCCCAAAATGTTGGGATTACAGATGTGAGCCACCACACCCGGCTGACACTAATATTCTTTCAATATTTTCATATTTTAATTCTTTCTTATTTTCAAAATATGCTGCTGATTATCATGGAATGCAAATTATACTGCTACATAATACATTGTCTTTATCATTTAGTTAAACAGTTATTTTTGTATTAAGCTCCTCTGTCATCTTTTATGATGTAATTCAATATTTCATTATTTCACTGCAGGTAACATTGAATATTGCTTAATAAACACTGATATTTAAATATACTATGTTAGGAAATGTGTAGTACATTTTAGATGAGCTATTACATGTTTTCAAAATACAGCTTCTGTGGAGATGAATAAAATTCTTTTATTTATATAATATTTGCTTAATCTGATTCATAACACTTTATAGCTATGTCTTCTATGAATTTTTAATTTAGAAATTTCTTTGGAGGTCATTGTTAGATGATCTTGCATTATGTAATATAAAGGTCTTTTTTTGCTATGTCTATCTGTTGAATGTATAAAATCAAACAGCAGTAATATTATATACAGTATTTCAATATAAATCACAATTCCCCTTTGCCTTCCACCATGATTGAAAGTTTCCTGAGGCCTCCCCAGACATGCTGAACTGTGAGTCAATTAAACCTCTTTCCTTTATAAATTACCCCGTCTCAGGCAGTTCTTTATAACAGTATAAAAATGGACTAATTCAGCAAATCAGTACCACAGAGAGTGGATCCTGCTATAAAAGGATACCTGAAAATGTGGAAGTGACTTTGGAACTGGGTAACAGGCAGAGGTTGGAACAGTTTGAAGTCCTCAGAAGAAGATCACAAGATGTGGGAAAGTTTGAACTTCATAAGAGTCTTGTTGAATGGTTTTGACCAAAATGCTGACAGTGACATGGTAAATAAAGTCCAGACTGAGGTGCTGTCAGATGGAGATGAGGAACTTGTTGGGAACTGGAATAAAAGTCACTCTTGCTATGCCTTAGCAAAGAGACTGGTGTCATTTTGACCCTTGCTAGAGATCTATGGAACTTTGAACTTGAGCGAGATGAAGTAAAAGGGGCAAATTTCTAGGATCTTTTCTGTTTTAATTATACGCTAAGATTTTAACATATATTATTTTGTGTAACCTTTGCAAAATTCCTAAAATGTGATTAGTTTTATTTCTGCTTTATAGGTGAGGGTGCTGAAAGTTCTTACAAAGGTGAAGTGGCTGAACTAAAGTTACACATCTACTCAACAGGAGGTGGGAGACTTGAACAATAGTGGTTTAACTCCATAGCCTACGCCGGTTTTGCAACGTGCTTTAAATAAATTACATGTGTTGATGGGACTGAAAGTCTTGCACTGTGTAGGGAAGAGAGATTCTTGAGACTTGATAAGATTGAAAATTTCAACTGCAGCAAAAGTCAGTTAGCTGAAAGCTCTTCTCATTAGCTTGGAAGGGACATATACCCAGAAATCGGAGTGATTAAATGAAAGAGAAATACTACTGATAGAAAATTGATTAAAAGTTTCTACCTTGTGGATAAAAGAATTTAAAAATATGTAACTAATGATAAATTAGCACATGTTAATTAAGGCATGATAAGCAACATCTTAGAATACAAGATAGATTGAATACACAGTTGTGGAGGGGGGATAGGAGAAAGGTAATTATTCACAGGAGAAATGGCCAGTAAGAGGGAGAATTAATACATAATTTGCTTCTGCAGGAACAGGGTAAGCACAAAATGAGTACTCATACCCAGCGATTAGAGCCTACATGCATCACTTTTACTTGGATACCAATTTCTTCACTAACAAAAACTCCATTTAGATTTTGGCCTTACCATGATTTCTGGTACCTGTGCCTGCCTGACTCCCTGAATCTTGCTGCTTCCCTGTTTGTACAATTAATCTACTTCTGACCATCTCTGAATCCCTCATGACAGAACTGATCCACTAGACTAGAATTTAATTCCAATTTCTGAATATGTTGTCACAGAACTTTGGCTATGAATGGTGTCGTTTAAAAATTGACTTCCTCGAAGATGGCCGAATAGAACATCAGTCTTCAGCTCCCAAGCGTAGCGGCACAGAACCCGTGATTTGACATTTTTTCAGCTGGTACTGGGTTCATCTCACTGGGGCCGGAAGATGGTAATGGTCAGCTGCCAGCCCGACCAGCGAGCTGAAGCAGGGCGAGGCATTGCCTCACCTGAGGCGCAAGGGAGGAGTCCACTACAGCCAGGGGAACTGAGACACACAACACCTGAAGTCGGTGCTCCACCCCAATACTGCGCTTTGAGCAAACAGGAACACCAGGAGGTCCATATCCCACACCTGGCTGGGAGGGTCCACACCCACGGGCCTCCTCATTGCTATCACAGCAGTCTGTGATCTACCGGCCAGGCAACAGCGAGGCTGGGGGAGGGTGGCGCCCGCCATTGCTCAGGCTTAAGTAGGTAAACAAAGCTGCTGGAAGCTCGAGACTGATTGGAGCTCACAGCAGCTTAAGAAGCTGCCTGTCTCTGTAGACTCCACCTCTGGGGGCAGGGCACAGTAAACAATAACAAAGCAGCGAATTACCTCTGCAGACCCAAGCATCTGTCTGACAGCTTTGAGAGAGGCAGTGGATCTCCCAACGGAGGTTGAGATCTGAGAAGGGACGAACTCCTGCTCAGGGTCCTGACCCCTGAGTAGCCTAGCAGGAGACATCCCCACTGAGGGCAGTCTGACACCCACACCTCACAGGGTGGGTACACCCTGAGAGGAAGCTTCAAAGCAAGAATCAGACAGGTACACTTGCTGTTCAGAAATATTCTATCTTCTGCAGTCTCTGATGCTGATACCCAGGCAAACAGGGTCTGGATGGACCTCAACAATCTCCAACAGACCTACAGCTGAGGTCCTGACTGTTAGGAAAACTATCAAACAGGAAGGACACCTACACTAAAACCCCATCAGTACATCACCATCATCAAGACCAGAGGCAGATAAAACCACAAAGATGGGGAAAAAGCAGGGCAGAAAAGCTGGAAATTCAAAAACAAAGGCATCTCCCGGCAAAGGGCGCGCTCATGCCAGCGGATCAAAGCTGGGCCAGTGACTTTGTGAGATGAGAGAAGAGCTTCAGTCATCAAATTTCTCAGAGCTAAAAGGAGGAATTACGTATTGCAAGCGCCGAAAACTAAAAATCTTGAAAAAAAAAGTGGGAAAAGAATTAGCTGACTAGACTAATTAATGCAGAGAAGGTCATAAAGCGAAATGAAAGAGAGATGAAAAGCATGACCACGAGAAATCATTGACAAATGCACAAGCTTCAGTAACCGACTTCGATCAACTGGAAGAAAAGTATCAGCGATTGAGGATCAAATGAATGAAATGAAGCGAGAGAGAAACAAAGAAAAAGAAGAAATGAACAACCTGCAAGAAGTATGGGATTATGTAAAAAGACCAAATCTCAAATCTGATTGAGGGTGCCTGAAAGTGAGGAAAATGGAACCAACTTGGAAAACACTCTTCGGATATCATCAGGAGAACTTCAACCTAGTAGAACGGGCCAACATTCAAATCCAGGAAATACAGAGAGCATACAAAGATACTCCTCGAGAGCAACTCAAGACATAATTATGGGTCACAAAGAAGTTGAAATGAAGGAAAAATCATAAGGGCAATAGAGAAAGATCAGGTTCCACAAGGGAAGCCATCAGACTCACAGCAGATCTCTCGGCAGAAACTCTCCAAGCCAGAAGAGAGTGGGGGGCCAATATTCAACATTCAAAGAAAGAATTTTAAACCCAGAATTTCATATCCAGCCAAACTAAGTTTCATAAGTGAAGGAGAAATAAAATGCCTTACAGATAAGCAAATGCTTAGAATTTTGTCACCACACTAGGCCTGCCTTACAAGAGACCCTGAAAGGAAGTACTCAACATGGAAAGGAACAGCAGTGCAGCCATCTCAAAAAACATGCCAAAATGTCTTAAGGCCATCGAGGCTAGGAAGAAACTATATCAACTAATGAGCAAAATAACCAGTTAATATCATAATGGCAGGATCAAGTTCACACATAACAATCTTAACCTTAAATGTAAATGGACTAAATGCTCCAATTAAGAGAGACACAGACTGGCAAACTGGATAAAGAGTCAAGACCCATCAGTCTGCTGTATTCAGGAGACCCATCTCACACACAGAGACATACATAGGCTCAAAATAAAGGGATGGAGGAAGATTTACCAAGCAAATGGAGAATAAAAGAAAGCGGGGTTGCAATACTAGTCTCTGATAAAACAGACTTTAAACCATCAAAATCAAAAGAGACAAAAGAAGGCCGGTATAATGGTAAAAGGGATCAATTCAACAGGAAGAGAGCTAACTATCCTAAATATATATGCACCCAATACAGGAGCACCCAGATTCATAAAAGCAAGTCCTTAGAGACTTACAAAGACTTAGACTCCCATACAATAATAATGGGAGACTTCAACCTCCACTGTCAACATTAGACAGATCAGCGAGACAGAAAGTTAACAAGGATATCCAGAATTGAACGCTCATCTCTGCGGCAAGCGGACCTAATAGTGCATCTATAGAACTCTCCACCCCAAACAACAGACATATACATTCTTCTCAGCACCACATCCCGTACTTATTCCAAAAATTGACCACGTAATTGGAAGTAAAGCACTCCTCAACAAAATGTACAAGAACAGAAATTATTACAAACTGTCTCTCAGACCACAGGTGCAATCAAACTAGAACAGGACTAAGAGCTCAATCAAAACCGCTCAACTTCATGGAAACTGAACAACCTGCTCCTGAATGACTACTGGAATTTTATATACTTGAAATGAAGGCAAGAAATAAAGATGTTCTTTGAAACCAGAACAAAGATACAACATACAAGTCTGGGACACATTTAAAGCAGTGTGTAGAGGAGATTTATAGCACTAAATGCCCACAAGAGAAAGCAGGAAAAGATCTAAAATTGACACTCTAACATCGCAATTAAAAAGAATTGAAACAGAACAAACACATTCAGCTAGCAGAAGGCTAGAAATAACTAAGATCGCAGAGCAGAACTGAAGGAGATAGAGACACAAACCACTCAAAATCAATGAATCAGGGTTGGTTTTGAAAAAGATCAACAAAATTGACAGACCACTAGCAAAGACTAATAAAGAAAAGAAAGAAGAAATCAAATCGACGCAATTAAAATGATAAAGGGGATATCACCACGACCCACAGAAATACAAAACTACCATCAGAGAATACTATAAACACCTCTCATAAAATAAACTGGAAAATCACAAGAAAGAAATGGATAATTTCCTGGTTTTACCTCTTCCAGACTAAAACCAGGAAGAAGTTGAATCCCTGAATAGACCAATAGCAGGCTAAATTGAGGCAACAGTTAATAACCAAAAAGTCAGGACCAGATGGATTCATAGCCGAATTCACAAGAGGTACAAGGAGGAGTTGGTACCATTCCTTCTGAAACTATTCCAATCAATAGAAAAGAGAATCCTCCTAACTCATTTTATATAGAGGCCAACATCATCCACAATGCAAAGCCTGGCAGAGATACAACAAAAATTTTAGACCAATATCCCTGATGAACATCGTGCAAAATCCTCAATAAAATACTGAAGCCAGTTCAGCAACACATCAAAAGCTTATCCACCATATGATCAAGTGGGCACCATCCCTGGGATGCAAGGCTGGATTCCAACGATACGCCAAAATCAATAAAACATAATCCAGCAGCATATAAACAGAACCAAAGGAACCAAAGAACCACATGGTTATCAATAGATGCAGAAAAAGGAGGCTTTTGACAAATTCAACAGCCCTTCATGCCTAAAGCAGCTCAATAAATTAGGTTATTGATGGAGCATTGCCTCAAGGAAATAATAAGAGCTATTTATGACAAACCCACAGTAATATCATACTGAATGGGTGAAAACTGGAAAAATTCCTTTGAACACTACAACAGACAGGGATGCCCTCTCTCACCACTCTATTCAACATGAGTGTTGGAAGTTCTGGCTAGGGCAATTAGGCAGAGAGAAGAAATCAGGGGGGTATTCCAGTTAGGAAAGGAAAAGTCAAATTGTCGGTTTGCAGATGACATGATTGTATATTTAAGAGCTATTGTCTCAGCCAAAAATCTCATGGCCCAGTAAAGCAACTTCAGCAAAGTCTCAGGATACAAAATTAATGTGCAAAAATCACAAGCATTCTGCCACCAGTAACAGACAAACAGAACCAAATCATGAATGAGCCATTCACAATTGCTTCAAAGAGAATCAAATACCTAGGAATCCAACTTACAAGGGATGTAAGGACCTCTTCAGGGGAGAACTACAAGCCACTGCTCAATGAAATCAAAGAGGAACAAACAAATGGGAAGAACATACCATGCTCCATGGATAGGAAGAATCAATATAGTGAAAATGGCCATACTGAGTATTTTATAGATTCAATGCCATCCCCATCAAGCTACCAACGAGTTTCTTCACAGAATTGGAAAAAACTGCTTTAAAGTTCATATGGAACCAAAAAGAGCCCATCTCCAAGACAATAATCCTAAGTCAAAGAACAAAGCTGGAGCATCCACGCTACCTGACTTCAAACTATACTACAAGGCTACAGTAACCAAAACAGCATGGTACTGGTACCAAAACAGAGATATGAACCAATGGAATTAGAACAGAGTCCTCACAAAATATTACCACATCTACAAAACATCTGATCTTTGACAAACCTGAGAGAAACAGAAATGGGGGAAAGGATTCCCTATTTAATAAATGGTGCTGGGAAAATTGGCTAGCCATAAGTAGAAAGCGCAGAGCTGGATCCTTTCCTTACTCCTTATACGAAAATTAATTCAGATGGATTAGAGACTTAAATGTTAGACCCTAATACCATAAAATCTAGGAAAACCTAGAGTAGTACCATTCAGGACATAAGAGCATGGGCAAAGACTTCATGTCACAAAACACCAAAAGCAACGACAGCAAAAATCAAATTGACAAATGGGATCTGTAAACTAAAGAGCTTCTGCAACAAAAGAAACTACCATCAGAGTGAAGACAGGCAACCTACAGAATGGGAGAAAATTTTTGCAATCTACTCATCTGACAAAGGGCTAATATCCAGAACCTACAAAGAACTCAAACAAATTTACAAGAAAAACAAACAACCCCATCAAAAAGTGGGCAAAGGATATGAGCATTCTCAAAGGCATTCGTATTTACTGAAAAGTACTGTGTCACATCAGAGA
Organism: Papio anubis; assembly: GCF_008728515.1. NCBI lineage: Eukaryota > Metazoa > Chordata > Mammalia > Primates > Cercopithecidae > Papio > Papio anubis. The sequence goes on along the minus strand of NC_044989.1, from coordinate 35,785,412 downwards.
AATGCAAATCAAAACCACAATGAATGCCATCTCCCGCACCAGTTAGAATGGCGATCATTAAAAGTCAGGAAACAACAGGTGCTGGAGAGGATGTGGAGAAATAGGAACACTTTTACACTGTTGGTGGGATTGTAAGCTAGATCAACCATTATGGAAGCTCAGTATGGCGATTCCTCAAGGGATCTAGAACTAGATGTACCATATGACCCAGCCATCCCATTACTGGGTATATACCCAAAGGATTATAGAATTATGCTGCTCTAAAGACACATGCACCTGTATGTTTTATTGCAGCACTATTCCTGTGCCAAAGACTTGGAATCAACCCAAATGTCCATCAGTGACAGATTGGATTAAGAAAATGTGGCACATATACACCATGGGGGCCACTATGCAGCCATCAAAAAGGATGAGTTTGTCGTCTAGCACTGTAGGGACATGGATGCAGCTGAATCCATCATTCTTAGCAAACTATCCACAGAACAGAAAACCAAACACCCGCATGTTCTGCCATGGAATTGGGGAACTGAACAATGAGATCACTTGGTTCGGGAAGGGGTATCACACACGGAAGGGCCTATCATGAGAGGAGGGGAGGAGTTGCATTGGAGTTATACCTGATGTAAATGACAGCGAGTTGATGGGTGCAGCACGCAACAAGGCACAAATATACATATGTAAAAAACCTGCGTTATGCACATGTACCTACAACACAGTATAATAATAATAAATAAATTAAAAAAATAATAATAATAAAAAAAATAAATTCTCTTGGATTAACAGGAAAAAAAAAAAAAAATTGACTTCCTCATCTGTCTGTAATTCACGGCGAATTTCCATAATCTCCTTAAACGTTGCCAAATTCAGTGCCACCACACTTCTAACACAGATATACCTTTGAGCCACCTTCTAACTTGCTTTCTCCCTTCCTGGACCTAGTTCACCATCTCTGAGTCTGTTACTCACATAACAGAATGATGCATTTTACTTCACATCCAAAATCGTAACAGAGGAGTGTTCATTGTCATGGAATCTGCAATGTTCGAGTACGTTTTTAAAATACAACTCATTTCTAGGTCATCGGTGTATTTCTTGGCTCATATCTTGTAAAAACCAATTAAATATATACATGTAGTCTCCCAAGCTGGCTCATACGTAATACATGTACTTACTTTCTAACAAGTTGAATGACTACATACTACAATCAAAATTTTAGAAACAAATACATGAAAGTAAATTATAAAATAAACATTACAGTAACATATTTGTTTTGTTTTATATTGATCATAAATAATTATACTGGAGAAAATATTAAGTAGATGTGTATACAAGATTAACAGATTTAGGAAGATTTGAACTTCTAAGGATTATTTATATAGGTGACACAGACGGGTTAATTTCTAGAATATGATTTGAAAGTTTATAATGTCCCATTTCCTGGGTTTAGTGAACTATGATCATTACCTTAAGAATATCTGATGAGGCCAACCACAGTGGCTCATGCCTGTAATCCCAGCACTTTGGGAGGACAAAGTAGGAGGACTACTTGAGCCCAGGAGTTTGAGACCGGCCTGAGCAACATGGCATGGCGAAATGCTGTTCCTAAAAAACTAAATAAAATAAATAACTGGGCGTGGTGGCACACATGTGGAGTCCCAACTACTCTGGGTGTGGGGCTGCTGAGGTGCGAGGATCCTTTTGCCCTGGAGTTTGAGGCTGCAGTGAGCTATGATCATGCCACTGCACTCTAACCTAGGCAACTCAGTGAAACTTTCAAAAACATAGAACAGAATATGAGTTTGGAAGCATTAAATATGATAAATGGAATGTGAGAGAAAAGGAAGGAGGTGGGTGGGAAGGGAAAGACAATTGACTATGAAAGATAGATAATTGTCCTAAGAAGACTAAGTAATTAATAGAAATGGACAATAGTAAGGGCCTTCTCAAGTAAACTTGTTACTGAACATGAAAATCATTGTTTGAGGTAGAATTAACTTCATTAAAGTTAACAATAGTAAAGGAAAATATGAAGTCCGTATTATCTACAATATGCTTTTTAAAGAAAGAGATATAAATCAGAGTATTCTTTGAATTACTCACTGATTGCTATCACTATTGGCCAAAAGTTTACTAAAGTTGGGAAGAATAAGAGGCATGGCGTTGTTTGTGATGAAGTGGAAGAGTTAAAAAATAAGTAGGATTGGCCAGGCGCTGTGGCTCATTCCTGTAATTGCAGCACTTTGGGAGGCTAAGGCAGGTGGATCACTCGAGGTCAGGAGTTTGAGACCAGCCTGGTCAGTTTGGTGAAATCACATCTCTACTAAAAATACAAAAATTAGCCAGGCATGGTGGGATGCACCTGTAATCCCAGCTACTTGGGAGGCTGAGGCAGGAGAATCGATTGAACCTGGGAGGCGGAGGTTGGCGTGAGCACTCCAACTTGGGCCATAGAGCGAGATTCCATCTCAAAAAAAAAAAAAAAAAAAAAAGTAGGCCTGAAAAGATGGGCATTATGGCAAAAAAAGAAATTCAGAAACTCTGTAAAGATCAACTACTACATTCAAACTTTTACAAAAATTACAGCATTTTCTTAAGTATATGATTTAAGATAGGGTAATTTGTTTTCTGTTTTATTACCAGTAGAATGTTATTGATAAATTATTTGTCTTATTTATGCTCTCAAAATAAGAAAATCCAGGTTTCTGCTCATTATTAAGACATGCAAAAGCAAATAAGCAGATTTCCAATAAGCAACATCTGGAGCAGAAAGGTGTATGGGATACCTGTGTGTCGGCATATATAAATATACCACCAGTAAGCTTAGTTGAAAAAAATGAATTAGGCACACCAACAAATTCATGTAAAGGGAGGCAATAACAATCTAAAATGTTGAATGAACTATTATTTATATAAAATAAAATTTAAATGATAGTCCCACTTTGTAAAAGTACTATAGTCACTGTTGATATCAATAAAAAAAAATAGCTTCTAGGAAAATAGTAATACATATATAAATTCTGCACTGTAATTAATATGGCATAACTAGAGACGTAAAAAGCAAATTGAGATGATGACATGACAATTTTATTCGTTTATAATTATTTTGTATGATTCCTACTCTTCTATTTGTATTCTGTTTTCTCCCCAGCCATCATTTTTGAATTTACATTTTGCAATCATTTTTATTACGTATGTTTATGATCATCATCAAATCCCTCTTTAAAACAACTTGACTATCCATATATCTTTAGTAAGGTTTTATGCAGCTAATTATCAAAGAAATAATGAAGTAAATTTAAATGTAATGCTATGGAATGATTTCTAAGACACAGTGTGAAGTGAGAAAAAATTTTTTAAAAAGTTTGTATAATATAATCCCATTTAAGGCAGAAAATATAACCAGTGCTGAGCTTTGCATTGCTCTGCATTGCTTTGAAATCCTGAGGCTCCACAGAAGAATGGCTAGAGAATACAATGCTCAGACCACAAATTGTAGATGGAAGGCATTGTAGAGTCGATCTCAGAGGCTGTGGGAAGGGGCCGAGAAGAATACATTCCCAACCTACACAGCACATAGATAATCTTAACAGATAGTTTCACTTGAAAGGAGGAGAATATAAAGAAAATCACAGCAACTATGTAAATACACCATCACGGTGGGTGCCAGGGTGGGCAGAAACCTAACACGCTACTAAGTCAGATAAAGAATCCAATATGGAAAATAAGTCCAAGAAGCAGAAGAAAATTCCCCAAGAGAGCTCCTCATTAGCAAAGAATGTAGTAAGTATATTAAACAAAATATCAGAGCTCAAACATAAGACAGTTGATAACAGGCTAAAATGAATAATAATTCTTAAGTGCAAAAACAATCCTGACAGCCAAATGAGCAACAGTATAAAAGCTTTAATAAATTCAAAATATCAATGAACAGACTAGACACACCTGAGGAAAAAAAATTATGTAGAAGAAAAACTTGCCTTTTTTAAAATTGAATAACAAGGAAAAGAGCAGACAAATTATAGAGAATACAATAATATATGGAAGAGGAATAATCTATTTTAAATATCTCAGAAGTAAAAAAAATCACACAAATGGAGCAGAGAATGTTGGAAATTAACAGAAGACAACCTTCTGAGTATAATCTGCTGGTGAAAAGCAAAAATTGTGTTCAAATTATAACAGACACAGACAATTAACACAGAGAATTATACTATTTAAGAGACCAAAGTTGAAGAGACAAAAAGAACTCTGGGAAGAAAATTTTCCTACAAAGATGAAAAAAAAAAAATCAAGCTGAATTTAGACTTTTCTACAACAACATTAAAAGCCCAAAGGCAATAGTGAAACACATCATTCTGAGAAAAAGAAAGTATACTACTAGAATACATACACAAAATTGCATCCAGGTGTAAAAGCTATGGACAGATACTTTCAGATGTTTAGATTTCTCTGAGATCGTTTAGGGAATAAAATATCCTTGAGTCCTTGCTGACCAAAAAAGAAAATCACAATTCCCAAAACAGAACTACTCAACAACCAAATTCAGCTAATGAGAAAATAGGTTAAAGTGAAACACTCAAGAATGAGAAAACTATAGTAAAAAGACCAGTGGTGTATATATGTCTTAGTTAATTGGGCTGCTATAACAAAAATATGGTAAAATGTGCGTCTTAAATAACAAGCACGTATTTCTCACATTTCTGGAGGCTGGGAAGCCCAGACTAAGGTGCCAGATTTGATGTCAGATAAAGGCCTACTTCCTGATTCATAGAAGGCTGTCTTCTCACTGTGTTGTCACATGGTGGAAGGAGGTTAGGATTTCAGCATATGAATTTGGGGAGGACACATGCATTCGATCCATAATAATATAAAATCACTTAAATATGGACAAAGACTAAACACACTTGATTACAAATCATGATTGGAGAAATAAGAATGGATGGCTCGAAAGCAGCCCTCATATTATTCAGTTAGGACAGGCCCTGGCAGCACATGGCAACATCATCCTTTTCTCAGTATGAATGTTGGTCTGGCAGTTCGGGGTTCTGGTCTCAGTAATAGTTGTGCTCCTATTCCTAGCCCCAGGAATTTTCCAAAAATGTTGTAAAAACGGATGCTTAATACAAATATGAATTGAGGAATAATTTTTAAATATCTTTAATGGCAGGGTATATTACTTTTAATGTCAAAACCACAATTACTTTTGCACCAGTCTAATAATATTTGCATCAAGCTATTTGACTTTAAAGAATACCTATTTTTAACTACAGGCATACATCACATGCGATGTTTTTGTCCATGATGGACAACATAAATGACGGTGGTCCCATAAGATAATAATGGAGCTGAAAAATTCCTATCACTTAGTATTTACTGTAATACACTTTTCATTGTTATTTTAGAGTGTACTCCTTATAGAAAGAAAAAAGTTAACTGTAAAACAGCCTCTGGCAAGCCCTTCAGGATGTATTCCACCGGAAGACATTGTTATCATAGAAGGTAACAGCTCCATGCCTGTCATTATTTTTCCCTGAAGACCTTCCAGTGGGATAGGATGTGGAGATAGAAGACAGTGATAATGAGTAAAGTGGTAGATACAAGGGGGTAGGAGGATGGGGTCATGTAGGGTACAAAGTTGCAGTTATGTAGCATGAATAAGCCAAAAGATCTAATGTACACAACATGAGAACTCTAGTTAACATATTGTATTACATATTGGAAATTTACTAACAAAGATTTTAGGCGCTCTTACCACACACACATGCACACACACACACACACACAAGCACAAAGATAACGATGTGAGATGATGGGTATGTTCATTTGATTGACTGTGGTAATGATTTCATTATATATATGTATGCAGAAACATTGTGTTGTACCCCTAAAATATATACAGTAAAAAATATTATCTGTTCTATTTTTTTAAGCTCTAGCTCTTTGTATTAGTTTCCTGGGATATTCAGACAAGGTAGACAACGTTAGAACTTTTAGGGTACCAATACACTTTTCTCTGACACTCCAGGGGTCCCTGTCAGCACAACTAGAACACTGCCAAGACCTCTCCTGCTGTGGTTTCTCAATCTGATTTTTAACTCATTCATTTCTTATTTATTGAGTTTCAACTGTGTGCCAGGCATTGTCCTAAGTGCTAGTCACAAAGCAGTGAGCAATACAGACAAATTCCCTACCTGTAAGTTTTAATTCGAGTAGATCAGACAGACAAAATGACAATGTTAAGAAGCATTCTTTTTCCATTGCAATAACACTGCCTTTGGGCTAACCAAGGATTTCCCAACATCAGCACGAATCACATGTGAGGCTTGATAATTCTTTGGGTGACGGGCCACCCTGCACATTGCAGAATGTTTAGTAGTATCTCTGGCCTCTACTGTAATGGATTCCAGCAGCACCCCAAGTTTGGGACAACCTAAAATGTTTCCAGACATTGTCAAATGTCAACTGGGGGAAAATCACCCTGAGTTCAGAACCACTGGCTCAAGCAACTCAGAGGGCCTCCCTTTCAAAATATGCACGTTGTTATTCTTCCCACTGCTGTGTTAGCATCTGCTCTTGCATCCTAGCTGATGCTCCTCTTAAATTCTGTTCTGGACAATTGTAGCCATTTTCCAAGTCTACAGTTTTGCAAGCCAAATCACCTCACACCTGGGAGTAGATGCCCTCCTAGCAGAAATAATTGAAGAGGTTTCTGGCAACATTACTGTTTTGTTTCAATGGTATATATATTTCATTTTGACTCTAGGTGTAAGAGTTGCATATTGATAATCCATTATTTTCTTTAATTGATTCACAAAATGGCTGCTGATATTTTTGTTGTATACTACACAACTTTCTTGCTGGATGTACAGCTTTCTGTAGTCCTATTTTCTGGTATATATCTAGATACGCTGGTGACTTAGCCCTACCCTGAACTATAGAAAAGAATTTATCATTCAGGGTAGGGCTAAGTCACCAGCTTATCTAGATAAATACCAGAAATTAAATGTACATTTGACAAAGCCAAGACTTAGCATTCTTTGCTTTGTCAAATTACCTCTCTCCTATTTACTGGATTAAAAAGGATCAAATCAATGAAGAAATTAACTGTAATGTTCTTCAGAAACTAGATTCTATATCTCTCTTTGTAGCTTATTATTTGGGGGTGAGGTGGGCATTGAGTTACCCCATGATGGAAATTTTTTATTCAGAGATTTTAATAATTTTGTGTGAAAATTTGGACACCTAGCTCTGTAAACATATCTAAACTAAATAATCCTGTTATTAATCACAGCACTTTACATCCTCCTTTGGTTGTCCTTGAGAAAATAGTTACTGGCAGGGCTTAAATTTCCATTACCAATAGGAAAAAAGACAAGTAAATGTATTCTTCAATTACGAACAGTAGATGACGATATATTTATAGTCTGTCAAAAAACTGTATAAGCTCCTTTGCAATGTTGCTCCATTTAAGCCCAGCACTGAATGGTATTTATACATGCGTCACCTCGGTTTTCTCTCCCCTGGCTTTGTGCAATCGGTTGTGCATGCTTGTCATTTGTGGGCCTGTTGTGGCACAGGCTCCAGTGGTTCACATGCCTGAACTGAGCACCTTCCAGGTTTCCTTGTACTTCTTTTCTTACTGAAAACAATCGCTGAGAGATCTATTCTTGGTGAGCCAGACTGAATGAAGCCATTTTGTGAGTAGCCATCACAACAGTAGTAGAAGCAAGGTGACTGAAAAACATCCTACACTAATACACATGCGCACACACACACACACACACACACTTTCATCTGTCGCACAGTTGATTCAAGAGCTGCAAAACTTGCCTTGTAAAGTAGTATCTTAACTCTCCTATTGAATCAGGCAGTTGATTCCTATGCTCCCTTGAAGTATATGATTAAAGATATGTGTATGTTAGAAAAGTCCTCCCTAAGAAAGTTGTATCACTATTTTGCAAAGTTCATAAAATATCTGAGAATATTCTTTTTTAAAATCATAGAAGAATTTAAAAAAAAAAGGTTGTGAAGAGCGTAGAACCCAGTGGGGTCTCACTGACTTGAACTTTATGCTGTACTGAATGTTCTTTTCTTAACGATGCAGAACATGTAAATTTTTACAAAAATTTCAAGGCAAAGATATGGAACTTCCAGTTGTACTCTGATCAGTGCTCCCTGACTAATGATCATGAAATTTTCTTCCTGCTTCATCTCTCACTCCAGTATGCAATGTCCAACAGCTCTTCATTTTAGCTGTAGCAAAAATGGGGTTGTAGCCTAAAGGAAAATGACAACTAGGCAACAACAGACATTAAAGTCTGCAACAACGGACTTTAATGGCTGTCTATTCCAAAATAATGGTTATTCCAAAATATAAAAATTGCAACCATGAACCCCCTTTGAATTCCTGAAGGGTTTTCAGTACTTTGCCAGTCACTTTTTCATAAAATACATGAAGATAACAAAAGAATGACAAATCTAAATTGCAGATGGTTTTTTCCTTTCTCTCATTTCATTCATTTTCAATGCAGAGGATGGGATGTTTGGGACATAGAGTCATATTTGATAGCATTTTCATGTTTATTTTGATTGTGAGATATGCTACAATTTGGATTTGAGGCACTCTTTCCAAGAATAAGTCATTTGCAATCTATGTATTTTGTTGCAGCAAAGTTGTAAATAAGCAGATTTTATTGTCTCTTTCTAGTGATTTACAGTCTTCTCTATGTGTATCTTTTTCTAACCAAAGACTCAGTTTTCTTCTTATTTTAGTCAAAAATGGTTAGCTATATTTCTGGTTGTAATGCAGCATTGCTGACAACTGTGAAGGCAAACAAAAAAACTATTAAAGTGAAATCCCACTGTTTATTTTAAGAAATAAAAATTCTCCAAATACATAAATAATGTGCTTTGTGTATTTGTAATGTGAGTTTCTTCTTCAACATTTGTCTCAGAACTAGTTCCCAACATTCTACACAGTCTAGTTGCACAATAAATGCCTAGTGTCTCACTGAATAAAACAATTCATTTTATAAGCTCTTCCTGAAGACTAAGATGAACCTCATTATCAAGAAAGCCGCTCTGCAGTATTATAGACCCTCAGGTTATTTCTTCTCTTGCAAAATAAATTTTATTACAGGTATTTCATTTGTACAAAAAAAAATTGTAGATAACATGCAGTTTTCTGCAATGTGTCAAATTTTTTTAAAAAATCTTTATTCCTCATTCCTACATTCATCTTGTTGCCCAACCAATTTCTCTTATTGTGTAGTAAGATTTGAGATGGGGACAGACATTAAAAGATCCCAAAACTGGACAGAGTGATTGATATACTTAACTTCTTCTTCCCTTCATGGCAGAGAGCTCTTGTTGCCTAACCAATTTCTCTTCTTATTGTGTAGTAAGATTTGAGATGGGAATAGACATTGAAAGACCCAAAACTGGACAGGGTGATTGACACACTTGCCTTCTTCTGCCGTTCATGGCAGACAGCATGGAGCGTGGTATCTCTCCTAAAGTAGAAGTTGGCTTCAAACTTTATTTAAAAGCATCATAAGAAATTTTTTCTAGTCTACAGAACTCAGGAGGTGTTTCTTTTCTTTTCCTCATCCTCCTCGTGATTTCTTTCTATGCAATGGGCACAGAACTAAGTGTTGACATAGTTGTTAAGATATCTTGTTGATTTTTTTGAAATTCATTGACTCTTCCTCCTGACATGCTTAACTCCTGCAGATTTTTGAAATTCTCTTACTTAGATAACTACTGTCCAAACTGATCTCTGCTTTCTCTGAAATCTTATAAGGCCTCATACAGTTTTTGGTTATACCATTTATTTGGAACTTCATAAACTAAACTGAGCGCTCCCAGAGAGCAAAGACCATGCCTTATAACATTTAATCACCCATTTCTGGTATTTATTATTACATTCAAAAACATACTAAAAATTCTAGTCCCAGATATGCTAACAATGAATAATATATTTCTAATGTATCCAGATGTCAGTTTCTTAATAAATAAATAATTGAACAGACAAGTAAATAAATGGAATATACAGATTCCTCTTGTAATACCAAAGAGGTCATCAGATTATTTCTACTCTGGGCTGTAAGAACTGGTTGGATATCATCTGTTAATGATATCAAAGAAAATCCTAGTTGCTTGAAAAAATAAGCTGATAAAATTTTCTAGATTAACATTTTTTTCTATGTATTTTGACTTTTCAATGAAGGCATCTGCTATCGTTATCCTCTAAATGAGTGCTAATATATTATCATGTGAATAAAATGTAGCAATATTAGTTAATCAGATTAGAAATAGCCTATAATATATAACTCAGCTGCTTGAATTTTTTGGTAATCATGCGTGCTTGAAAGCTTGTTGTACTATTAAGACTTGGTGTCATATAAAACTGATTTTCTCTAAAGTCTGCCACTTACTTTGTAAAAGGGGTAACAGAATCTCTGAACCTCTATAAAATGTAGAAGTAATGCCACCATCTCCACTGGAACTGGCACATAGAAATTTATGTGTGCATAGAAATACATCAAGATAATAGAACTGTTAGAATACTTGGATCAACTCACTGGCTAAAGACAATTTAAAGAGCTACAAAGAATATATTAAAAAATTCTTAAGTCATAGAAGAAGGCTGTGATGAATAGGTTACAGCAGACCAAAGTTGCTACTAAATGCAATGAGAAAAGCCAGGGAAAATACATGTTAAGATCTATTTGAAGTTATCCAGAGCTACCAGGTAAACAACATCAAGACACCAAGATCTTAGAAAAAGGGAAGTCATAGGGAGAAGAGTCCACAATTTTGTCATAGTTTACCAAATAATAGAATTACTAAGTCTTAGAGTTAGGTGAGAGGCTGCAAAACCAGGCAGAGTGGAGCCGCCAAGAGTCAGAGAAGCGAGCAGCTTTGGCAGCCTGACAGTATTGGAATGCAAGAGTCTCAAGGCAGGCAGGATTTGAGAGGCCTAAATCTGGGAGAAAAGGTAGGTACTGAGCAACAAGCCAAATTTTTTTTCTTTTTTTTTTTTTTTTTTTTGCTTGTTTGTTTGTTTTTGTTTCTTTCCCTAGTAGTGTTTGTTGAATTCCTAAGGTGCTTGGGGAAAGAGACAAATAAACTAAAAGCATACTTGAAATGAAAATCAATACAGTTACAAAGGGTGACGTGGTAAAGGGGAGACAAAAATGGGAGTTTTTCACCAGCAAAGAAGCAGGGGCTTCTGTAAACACTCCTCTGGCTCTCAGTTGAGATCTCTGAGAGCTAAACTAAGGAGCTGGTAAATAGAGGTCCACAAAGCTTTCCCAAAACTGTACCATGTCCTCAAATCAACTCATTCCCTGGTTGAATCAACTAATCTGTTCCTGCTTAGATTGCCTAGAAAAGGATAGAATCAATTATACTTGAAAGAAACGATATTACTTAACCACTCTAAATTTTTCATGCACAATATCTAGCACTCAAAGAAATAAAACATTAGAAAATAGGAATATGGAAAAAGCCAAGATAAGAAAAATGAAACTAACAAGAGCAACAAAGCACAGATGTTTCAATTGTAGTTCTGAGACTAGACACACATTCTTGATTAATATATCCAAGAACACAGATAATAACACGAAGGATTTCACTACAGAACTGTTGTCTAAAGGGAAATAAACAAATGGAAATTATTGAACTAAAACGTAATAATGGAAAATAATAACAAATAGCATTACCTACAGGTTAAGCAAAACTGAATAAGTACTTTAAGTAATAATTAGTAGAATGTTAAGTGAGTAAAAATAATCTGGGCTTAAAAAAGGAAGACAAAAAGTATGTGGATGTCAGAGAAGAAAGCGTAAGTGATCTATGGGACACAGTGAAGACTACTACAATACAGGTCATTGATATCCCAGAAGGGAAGAGCATATAGAGGCAGAAGCAATATTTGAAACAATAATTGTTGAGGACTTCCCCAACTTGTGAAAATTCCCAAGCTACACAAAAAGTACACATTATGAATCCCAAGCCCATTAAATATGAAGAAACTCATTCCTAAGTGTATTCCTGTGGAGCTTGATAACAGAAAACAAGGGGAAAAATCTTGCATGCAGAGATGCCAGAGGACATTGAGATCGACAACTGACTTTGAAACAGAAACAAAAGAAGTGGTAATATGATGGGATGATATTTTTAAAGAGGCAAAAGAAAATAACTGTCTCGAAAGAATTCCATTGCAGGTGAAAGTATCCTTTAAAAATATAGATGTCATAAAAATATTTCCATTCAAATAAAAACTAGAAAAGTTACTACCAGCGGATCTACACTTAAAGAAAAAAACACTAAGAAAACAAGGATTTATTAGACAGAAATGTGATTGATCATAGTTAGACGGTAAGAAATGCATGAGGGAAGGAAAAGTCTAGTAAAAGTTAGTATATGGGTAGATATTGATTGTACAAAACGATATTAATGTATTGAGAAGTGTAAAATATATATGGAGTTAAAAATACATGATGAAATAACACAAAAAAAATTAATGGCATAAATGTATTTCATGATAATCACATTTTCATATAAGATGTAAAAAAATAATTTATTTCTAACTATAATAAGTCAAATTTACATATTGTAACCATTGAAATAATTGTAAAAAATGTATAGCTGTCAAGCTAATTAAATGAAAATTGATTAATAATAAAAAAATTGAATCACAAGGAGAGAAGAAAGAACATAAAACATGTGGGACAAATAGAAAAAAATAGTAAAAGCTAAATACAAAGCCAACTATTGTCAAACAATACATTAGGTATTAGTAGACAAATGTTTTGATTAAAATAGAACAATTTTAAAAATATGTATTTTTAAAATATGGATTTTTAAAAATATGGTCAAAATTACTGACAAAGACAATTTAAATATAGTGACACACAAAAGGTTAAAAGTAAAATGTTGGGAAAAGATCTATCACACAGAAAAGCTACCTTGTCAATAATAGAAGTTAAGGAGATAAGAAATATGGCAAGAGATACTTAACAGCAGTTCACAATGATGCAAGGGTTACTGTAATAAAAGGACACAACATTGTTACATTTGGATAAACTTGACAACAGGGATTCAAATTATATAATAGTAATATTAACAGACTTACACAAGAAATTACAAATCAAAATCATTGTGAAAACTAACAGAACTCTCCCAGTAACTGATAGTACAAGCCAACCAAAAAAAAAAAAACAAACAAGAAAACAAAACAACAACAACTGTAAGCATATAGAGAATGTAAACATTGTGATCAAAATAGTTGCCTGGTTGAAATGAATGGATTACTTCCTTAAACAACGAAAGAATGTACAGAATTTTCCAGGGCATGTAGAACATGTGTGCACTGAATTTTGGAAAATGTTTTATGAGCACTTGAAATATTTATGTATCCAGATATTGCTTGGAAACTAAGAAATACGATTCTATAAAATCCATGAGTTAAAAATGAAAAGAAAATATTTTAAACTAAATAATGATAAATAAAATAAATGTATCAAATTTGTGGCTAAATGTGTATTTTAAGATGTTTATATTTAGAATTCATATATTCAAATAAATTTATAAATATTAATTATATTCAGGTATCCACTATAACAAGTTGGAAAGAGATAATTGAATTCAAGGAAAGTAGAAGGAAGAAAATAATACAGATAAAGGTAAAATTTTGAAAGAAAATAAATATATAATAGAAAAAATCATTAGGCTTAATCTTTCAAAAGATATAAAATTGACATGATCATCTCAACTGTGATAAGAATGATGGAAAGAGAGTAAAAGAGGAAAGAGAGAAAAAAAGGAGGAAAGCAAAAAAGAGAGATATGAAAGAAAGAGAGATAGGAGAGCAAATTATCATTATTAGCTAATTTTATAAATAATTATTAATTATGAGAGACAAGAGCATCAGTAAAAATCTTCTATGTTGAAAATAAGAGTGTATAATGAATAATGTTTTGCTGATAAATTTCTATATTAAACTGATAACCTCCTAGAAAAATATAATATATCAAAACAAAGGCAGGAAAAAATTTAAAAATTAATCTCCTAGTGTTATATTAAATTAATTAATCTCAATCCACATTTTTATTGCATTTTTCAAAATATTTAAAATAGATATAACACTAATTTTACACAAAACTTACATCAGCAAAGAAAATAGGAAATGTTTACAAATCATTTTAAAGGACTATCATAACCTTGTTAGCAAATTATCACAAGAATATTGAAAGAAAGAAAAAAATACACAGCCAATTCCTCTCATAAAAATACATGTTGCAGCAAAAGAAGTTCCAAGAGGGAAGATTACAGCATTGAATTCCTACATCAAAAAATAAGAAGGATCTCAAATTAGCAACAACTTAATGTTATAACTGAAGGAACTAGAAAAAGAACAAACTGAGCCCCAAATCAGTAAAAGGAAGAAGTAATCAAAAGCAGAAATAAGTAAAATAGAAACTAGAAAAACAATAGAAAATATCAGTGAAACTAAGTTGTATTTGTAAGGATCAACAAATTGATATAACTTCAGCTAGACTAACACACAAAAAAGGAGAGAAGGCTCGAATAAATAAAATTAGAAATGAAAAAGGAGATATAATGATGATATCACAGAAATAGAAAGGATCATATAAAGCTACTATGAACAATTATATGCCAACAAATTGAATAACCCAGAAGAAATGGATAAATTTTTAGGAACATAAATTTGTCAAGGCTAAGTCATAAAGAAATAGAAAACTCAAACAAACCAATAACAAGTAAGGAGAAATTCTTAGACACATACAATCTGTCAAGACTGAATCATGAAGAAACAGAAAATCCAAACAGATCAATAACAATTAAAGAGATTGAATTAGAAGTCTCCCATCAAAGAAAGGCCCAGGATCTGATGGTGTCACTGCTGAATTTTACCAAACATTTAAAGAAAACGAAACACCAGTCCTTCTCAATTTCTTCCAATAAAATAAAGAAGGACACTTTCACACTCATTCTATGAGGCTAGCAATATCCTGATACAAAACCCAGACAAGGACATTACAAGTAAAGAATATTACAGGCCAATATCCCAGTTATACATAGATGCAAAAATCCTCAACAAAATACTAACAAACTAAATTCAACATGACATTAAAAATATTATTCAACATAATCAGATGGGGTTTATCCCAGTGATTCAAGAATGGTACAACATATGCAGATCTATAATATTCCAAATTAACAAAGTAAAGAAAAAAACACGATCATTTAAATAGATGCAGACAATTTATTTGACAGAATTCAATATCCTTTCATTATTAAAAACTCTCAAGAAAGTAGGTATAGAAAAAGAAGAAATGTACCTCAACAAAGTAAACACCATGTGTGATAAATTCACAGCTAACATCATACTCAATGAGGAAGGGTTGAAGGCATTTTTCTAAGATGAGAAACAAGACAAAGATGCCCACTCATACCACGTCTATTCAACGTTATACTGGAAGAGCTAGTTAGAACAATCACGCAAGAGAAAGAAATAATAGGCATTCAAATTGGAAAGGAAAAAGTTAAATTTTTCCCTGTTTGCAGATGACATAATCTTACAGAGAGAAAATCCTAAAAACTCTACCAAAATCTGTTAGAATAAATTTAGCAAAGTTGAATGATACAAAATCAACATACAAAAATTTGTAGCATTTCTAAATACTGACAACAAACTATCTGAAAAAGATTCAAGAAAAAATATCCCATTTGCGATTGCAAATAAAATAAAACACTTAGGAATAAGTTAACCAGGGAGGTGAATACCTGTACATTAAACTATAAAACATTTATGAAAGAAATTGAGGAAGATACAAATAAATGGAAAGATATGCCATGTTTGTGGATTGAAATAATTAATGTTAAAAAATACCTCTATTATCCTAAGTGATCTAGATTCCTTGCAATCCCTATCAAAATTCCAATAACATTTTTTTCCACAAAATAGAAAAAAATTAATTTAAAAATTAGATATGAAAATGGAAAAATTTTATTCCCAATATTAGGAAATCAATTTTAGCAATATTTTAAAAGGTTAATATATCATGACCAAGTATAATTATGCAGAAAAGATAATTTGGAATAAAATTTAAAAATCATTTAAAGTTAGTCACTACACAGAATAAACAAGGAAAAACATCAGTTCAGAAAAGGCCTTTAATAAAATTCAAAATTCATCACTCATTCATGGTATAACTATTAGCAAAGTAAGAAGCTAAAGAAATTTACTAATCTGATAAGTTATCAATAATAAGCTGCATTAATCATCTACTTGATGGTAAAATATTGAATATTTAGGTCAAAATTTGGAGAATATAAAGATGCCTACAATGATCACTTCTGTATAACTCTTAATTGAATGTCTCAACCTATGCAACAAGGCAAGGGGAAAAAAGTTTTAAGCATTAGAATAAAAACTTTAAAAAACTATTTGCAGAATGCTGATTCTGTACATGAAAAATCTAGATGTATTCATGGATAATCTGTTCAATTCGGTAGGTAAATTTTAAAAAGTCACTGGATAAGTCAATACAATAAATTCATTTGTATTTCTATACATTTTAAACAATCAGAAAACTATAAAATATTGTTTGAAAAATCAATAGAAGGATAGCATATACTTATGGATTGGAAGACTCAGTATAGCACTTCTATTAATTTCACTAACATATGTCTTCAGATTACAATATACAGATGCAATTCCAATTAAAATTAGAACATATTTTGTTATATAAACTGACAAGTTGATTCAAGTTATGTCTAAAATTTTCATACATATGTAAAGAGCCAAGCATAGCCAAGACAATGCTGAAAAAGGACAACTATTAAAGCGGAAATAACAGGTTGGTAGGGTTATAATACTATATATTAAGATTTATTATATGAATCTAGTAATTAAAATTTTTATTAACACAAACATAAACAAATAGACCAAGAAAACAGAATGAAGAGTTCAGAAACAAGCCAGAACTTTTATAGCCAACTGATTTATGACAAAGGTGACACAAGTGCTACCGTAGTGAAAGCATATTTTCTGCAATGAAGGTTGTTAAATTGACTGGGTGTCTATTTGGGAGGAAACAAACCTTGGCCGTACTTCACACAATACACAAAAGTCAGTCCCAGACGGACAGATCTAATTACAAAAGGTAAATAGTAGAACTTTTGCAGTAAGCATAGGAGACTATCCTTATTCCCAGACAGGAAACTATAATTATTCACAGAGGACACGCAAGGAATCACTAATAAAGGCAAAGCTTGTTAAATTGGACTTCACTAAAATTAAGACCTGTGTCCATTAAAAGACACCATTAGCACCTAAACCCATTCTAATCATGGGAATATTATGCAGCAAGTCTCAACTGAGCAGCATTCCATAACATACCTGACCAGTATTAACCAAAACTCATCAAGATTATTAAAAACAAAGTCTGAAAAGCTGGCACAGCCATAAGGAACCTAAGGAGGCATGATGACTAGATGTAATGTGGCATGATGAATGGGATTCTGATTGTATATATATATTAAAAAGAACATTTGAATATAATAAAGACTTTTATAAAAGATAATTATGTAAAAGTTTTGAGTAATAACAAACCGATTTCATATAAAAGTAGAGAATATATTATTCCAGAACACATAAAATGTTTCCAAAAAATAAGCATGTGTTGGATACAAAGTCTTAGAAGTTTTCAAAGGTTGGTAATAATGCAGATTACTTTTTGATCATAGCCTGATACTTCAATTAGGCTAGAAATCTATACTTAGGAGATAATTGGAAAAACACTATATGCTAAGAAATGATGGAATGTATTTTTCAAAACAGGTAAGTCAAAAATGAATTCATAATATAAATTAAAATTTTGAACTGAATTATAACAGAAACACCATAATTCAAATATTGGATGAAGTTAAAATAAACCTTATGAAAAATATATCGCTTTTAGTGACTCTATTAGGAAAGGTAAAAATGCATAAAATTAACTAGTAAACATCTATTAAAGAAAAACTATATATTTGATGGAATTTACTTATAATTTTCACTTTGTATAATGCATACACACATGTGATAAACCCAAAGAAAATATATTGAAGGCAATAAAAAAGATACAGGTACATATTAATAAAATATAAATCAAATAATCACTTAAAGGAAAGATTAATCATTTGAAAAGAAGAACAATAATGATTGACTTTCAGTGATCCTAATCATGAAAGAAGATATAAATCCCAAATGAACAACTTTAGGATTAAAACAAAAGATAAAAACAAATGTTACAGATTTAAAAGACAGTAAGAGAACTTAAGAATTATTTTATCCCAATAAATCTAGAAGCACAGATATGAAATGTTAATTATTCAGAATGTATAACATCAAAATGAATTCAAGTAGAAATTGAAATGAGTAATATTGAAGACACTTAATAATCAAAAATATTTTCACTGATTTATTTTAAGTTCAGATGGCTTCACTAGTGAGAGGTAATAACTTCAGAAACCTAACTCTGGTGTACACAAAATATTATAGGAAACAAAAAATGGGAGGATGTAGAGAGATTGCTCCAATTAAATTGATAGGAATACAGACACATTTGGTACAGAAAAAGAAAACTACAGGTTAATTTTATTCAAAAACATTGATGTAAAACAAAATATTTGCAAATCAACGTCTAGGCAACATATATAAAGGCTCATACCATGACCAAGTTGGAAGGTTCATTACAGAAATTAAAGGATGTTTTAACTTAAAAAAGTTATTAATAAATTCCACCAGATTAACAAACCAAAGAAGAAAAGTCATATGATTATTTTAACAGCTGCATAAAAAACTTTCAAAAATTCAACAACATTTATTCATTTTAAACTCTTAGAAATCTAGGAAGAAAAAGAAACTTTGTGATTTAAAAAGAAGACATACCATTTCATAGTATGAAATTTATTAAATTAATGTTCCATATCATTTCTTAAAGGACATCAATATATCCAGTCATTTTAGTACCTGAACACATTTAAAAAAAAAACTAGTAATCTAATGTATCTCATTTTGTAGAAAGCATTGCTTTGTCAAGAAACTCCAATAATTTTTTGTCTGTTTTGATAAAACATTGCTTTGTCGAAAAACTCCAATAATTTTTTGTCCGAAAACATGCAATGTTAAGCATTGCTTTGTCAAAAAACTCCAATAATTTTTTTTTGTCAAGAAATTCCAATGTTTTGCTGTCAGATTCTTTTTGCTTCTATTACTGAAGGATGAATGCCATAAATATCTATGAAGGAAAAAATCTCTTGTTCAAGTTTTTCAAGTAGTTTTCAATAAAGTTAATTTCTTTTTTGTTGTTGTTTTCTCTTCTGCATTTAATACATAAATAATATACTCTTAGAAAAAAAGGAATATTTACCTATTATGGCATTGTAAGTATAAATTCTCAGTTTACTCATCTGTTTCTTTTTTTAGAGTGTTGTTGTTATTATTGTTTGTCTGTTTGTCTGAGAGACAAAGTCTCCCTCTGTTGCCCAGGCTGGAGTACAGTGGCCTGATCTTGTCTCACTGCAACCTCCCACTTCCCAGGTTCAAGTAATTCCCATATCCCAACCTCCTGAGAAGCTGGTACTACAGGCACATGCCATTATGCCTGTTTTTGTAATTTTAGTACAGACAGGGTTTCACCATATTGGTCAGGTTGGTCTCCAACTTCTGGCCTCTAATGAATTGCCCCCTTTAGCCTCCCAAAGTGCTGGGATTATAAGCCTGAGCCACACTGCACCTGGACTTTTTTAGGGATTTCATGGTTTATTTTTATTTTCTTATTCTCATCTGTTTTTTTCCCTATAATAGCACACATATGGTTGCAGATGATTACTTCTGAACATCTATGCTCATATCTTAGTGTCCAGAATCATTTATGCCTGAAAGATGATACTTTCTAAATGAAAAATTACAGTAATTTAAAAAGTACCCATAAAATGTATATTTTATTAAATAGGAGACATATTATTTCCTGTCCAAGAATACATGAAGATGGAAAGTGGATAGAAGCATGGTAAACGATATAGTAAGATAAGAGGAAGAGCAACTCTACCGGGCTGCATCATAGCCAGAAGAATGTCTGTTTCTACAGCAGAATCTAAATTTGCTCAGAAATCAGGTCATGTTTCATGAAAGAAAGAGGATTGGAAACAAAAAAGACATTAAGAAGTACACATATGGAGCAGTTAGAACCCCAGGTCTCCACCTCCTGCTTGGATAATCCAATGGCTATCCATCGTTTACCACTGCAGAACATGAGTAGTGTATTCTCAGGATAAATGGAAGCAGAGAGATTTCTGATTTCAAGACATCTGGCTAAAAAGGTGGGAAAGAGTGTCATTATGAAAATATTTATGCCGAAGAATGGGAGATTCCAGTTTGCTTTTCAGCCCAAATCCCTAGGCAATAACAGAGACTTACATTTTCCTAACTTTCCTACCTACATCTCCAAAGAGGAGACTGTCAGATTCTTTTCTAGTAAATGGAGAACCCAGAAAAAAACATTCCTAAATGGTGCTATGTGGATGACTGGAGGTGAAAGACCTTGCTACATTCCCGTCACTACAGGGAAGCTCAATGGTTTATACACAAGCCTCATGCATCCAGAAGTTTTTAACAGCAAAATTGAAAGCCATGTCAAAATATTGAGTGATCTGAATTTCAACCAAGGGCTCAAGTACTAAGTCGCTAAAAAATTTGCCCATCTTTTAGTATTTTTCAGGGAATAAATGTAAGTTATGCTTTACTAAAATGAGGTGGTAAACCAGAAAAAGAAGATAAAACAGGATCAAACCAGAGGAAGGGTGAGGAAAATTCCCTGTACGATGGGAAAAGGAAAGCTCATGGTGATACTTGTGTTGAAAGCCAGGAGAGTAATCAATCCAACTGTAGAGGGAGAGTTGGAGGATACCTAAACTGATAACTTCAAAAGAAAGAAGAAAATTAGAATTGCTGATTATTGACAGGCTTTTTATGAAACCATTATAGCGAGCTGGAAAATTAATTTACATATGCAAAAACAACTAAACAGATGCAAAAATAAAATAAAACTATAATTAACTCCCGGAAAAAAAATTAACTGCAGATCAAAAGATATTCTACAAGACATTCAGCAGTGAACAATATTTACAGAGATGTAATGCTGGAAACAGTTTATAGATTTAACCAGAAGCAAATATGACAGTGGAAGTAAGTGAAGTTGGATCATCACCTACCATGTTAGGTAGTCATTTTGTAATGTTGAATGGTAAACACCAGATAGCAATACAAAAGCAGTATTTAGAAAGTGAGACTATCTGCATTTAATACTGTGTCAGATACAAATAAATCATGAAGATAAAAAATGAATTAGTGCCATATGAATTGTGAATAGAGAATAAATATGGTACAATTTTACTTACTGATGAGTTGTTTCCTCCTATGATAGGTTATTAGACATTCAGAATTATTCTGAGGAAACTTTCTGGTTCAAACTATCTTGTTATACTTTCTACATTGAAGGATACATCACCACCCAGTTAGGAATACCTCAAATATCCCACATTTAAATAACCTGCTAAACGTTTCTATAGGTAAAAGAAAAATCCACTTGCAATTTATTTGAGCCTTGAACTTAACTCTGTTTTATATGTAATCACCAATAGTTAGTTTTAATATGCACTGCATTTTGCAAGAATGAAACTTCTGTGTAATTCCAGAGATGACAATGTTCTTTGTGGTATTCACCTAGCTGATACAGCATACCTAGATCACTCTACATTTGTAGCTGTCTTCTTTATAATAAAAAATTTGCATTATGGATAGTGGGATAGCACTGGCCAATATTAAGGTATCTAATAAATTGTTTTTATCACAAATTACGTTCTATTTTTCATTTATATTTATATTATAATCTACTGATAGCTTTTAAATTATACATGTGGGGAGATTAAATTATCTCTGAATTTAATTTAGGATACTACATGGGGATTTGCAAAACATCTGCTTTAAACAGTGTTATTCCGTTATATTTGGAATAACTAATGCATAAAGATAACACATACTCTTTGGTCTTTCCTTACCATTTGATGTTTCAATGTCCAATCCTTCCTGAACTACCTGAAATGGTCTTTTTTGAAACAGAGTCTTGCTCTCTGCCCAGGCTGGAGTGCAGTGGTGCATTCTCAGCTCACTGCAACCTCCACCCTCTGGGTTCAAGCGATTCTCCTGCCTCAGCCTTCCTAGTAGCTGGGATTACAGGCACCTGCCACCATGTCCAGCTCGTTTAGAATTTTTAGTAGAGATGAGGTTTAGCCATGTTGGCCAGGCTGGTCTTGAACTTCTGACCTCAGGTGGTCCACCCACCTCAGTCTCCCAAAATGCTGGGATTGTACGCGTGAGCCACTGCTCCAGGCCCTGAGATGGTCTTTAAATAGCAATTAATTAAATAGTCATGGTGCTCTTTCCTGTTGATTCCAGAATCCTTTTACACACTGTACTCCAAGAATCCCCTTTTAATTTACCCACATTGAGATGTAATACAGAACTTACTCGTCACTTCTGAGTAGAGGTGTGCCATACCACATATTCATTATTCCCTCCTTACAAATCTGCTGTGCATTCTAAGGAAACAGGATTTTCCAAACTAGTTCTGAGACTTTATATTAAGAACTGATAAAATTTAATTTTTTTCAATTCTGATATAATCTCATTGTTTATAGATAATATTTCTGGTAAATTACCATGATTTCCCTTTTTCTGCATAACAAACCACTCTAAATTTTGTGGCGCAAAATAGCAATCATCTTATTTCCTTATGATTCTATTGGTCGGCTGTGCCTTGCTTCTGATTGAGCATTACTTCTGCTCTGGGCTGACTTGTAATCAGTGGATGACTCAGGTGGGTCAAAATGTTCTAGAACAATCTCCCTAACATGTCTAACAATTGTCAGAGTCATTGGCTGGGGCAGTTAGCCTCTGCTACAGGTATCTTTTATCCTCCCCTAGGTGATCCTTTCTTAGATAGTGGTCTCAGGGTTCCAAGAAGAAGGAAGAGAGAGCGAGACCAAATGTGAAACCATTTTTAAACTCCTGCTTGCTTTATATTTGCTAATGTTTCACTGGTCAAAACAAGTCACTTAACAGATTCAAAGGCTTGAGAAATAGACTCATCCCCTGAGAATAGCTGCAAAATATTGCAGCATTGGTTTGTTCAATGTACCACCTTCCTCTGAATTCTTAAGGATTATAGATAGAATCCTTATAATCTAATTGGTTTATATATATATATATATATATGTACACACACATATGTACACATATATGTATATGTGTATATCTATCTATCTATCTAATCTATCACACCTTAGTTCTGTTCACAATTTGATGACGTTAGTTTAAATTTTGAATTTAAGGGTTTTTGTGTGTGTGTTAACTAAACACACTTACCCACACACATATGAACCAATCTTCCAAAGAAACAAGAGTCAAATTTTATGAAGGGTTTATTTAATCATTAATTTCTGTTCCATCATTAGATCACATTTGCTGAATCAGATTGTCTTCCCCTAGGCCAGAGTAAAACCCTGCAGTATAAAAGCAGTTTAAGATTCAATTCTGTACATGTATTTTGGTCACCATGTACATTTATTTTAAGGGGTTTAAATAACCTAGTAAAAAGTAAGGCTATAATCATAGGCTGACATCTGTTGCTGGCATTCTTTTGGTCACTTATTTAGCCATGCCAGACAGAAACCATAGATAGCTAAAGATAACTAAAAATAATTCAGTATGTTTTTCAAATCACTTACACAGAGATTCAAATAAAATCCTTTTTTTCAACGCAGATGCATTTAGGAAG
This sequence comes from Papio anubis, assembly GCF_008728515.1. Lineage (NCBI taxonomy): Eukaryota > Metazoa > Chordata > Mammalia > Primates > Cercopithecidae > Papio > Papio anubis. Next base: position 35,761,497 of record NC_044989.1, on the reverse strand, counting down.
ATTATTAAGTGTGAATCTAATAAAAATAGTCCTATGGATCACTATTTAAAATAATTAAATACACAGGTCAAATTTGGTATCCTTTATAATTTTCATTTCTAAATTATCTTTTTCTCCTCCGTCCAACTTATTTATGCTTGGTTTAATCCTTTGATCTCACCGAGGGAGCTTCATAACTTACCCCATATCCTTACCTTGAAATCAAATACTTTACAGGACAGACAGAACAGGCTGCATGGGTCAGAGTCTTTCCTATGGTGGCAGCTTTTCTCTATGCAGCTACAAATAGCTCTTTTCCATAGATAGAATTCTAGGGGGAAAAAAAAATGCATGGACTTCGTGCTTTTGGTCTTTTGAAGAGTAAATGAACTTTGCCATTATTTCTCACTCTCATTTTACTACAGATGAAACATAAGAAGAATATGCCTATTTAATATAATTTAAAGCAAGAAAAAGTCACTTAAATCGACTTGACTATATTTTTCAAATTTGAAAAATATACTTTTCATTCTGCCTTTACAGAAAAGAGAAATCTATTCTCTTCTGAAAGATGATAAGGTGTCTTTTGAAATCCAAGTACAACCCCTAGAATTAAGCTGAAGTTGTAAACATCTAAGGACTTGTCTTATAAGACAGCTCAAATTATCTTATCCTATAAACTGCTATAGTTAAAGAAGCAATATCACATTTCCTAGATTGCAAATATTGAATAATGAAATTAAAGATTTAAAACATACTTAAGGTAATTTCATCATAAACCCAAATAAACAGATTATTTTCTTTTCTTTCTTTCTTTTCTTTTTTTTTTTTTTTTTTTTTTTTTTTTTTTTTGAGATGGAGTCTCACTCTGTCGCCCAGGCTGGTGTGCAATGGTGGCACGATCTCGGCTCACTGCAACCTCCGCCTCCGGGGTTCCAGCTATTCTCCTCCATCAGCATCCTAAGTAGCTGGGATTACAGGTGCACGCCACCATGCTTGGCTAATTTTTGTATTTTTAGTAGAGATGGGGTAGATGCTGGGATTACAGGCATGGGCCACCGCGCCCAGCAGACCTATTTTGAGTTGTAGAATTTCAAGTTCTAGTGTACACCTGAGTACAATGTATAGTGAAATTTAATTTTTTCACTTATATAACTATTGAAATATATAGATTGTGAATGAAAAATATAGTCACTGTACATATTGTTTGATATTATAAGTCATATGAGGGTACCTCAACATTTATTTTTGACTTAATATTATTTTTAACAGAAAACTCATTAGATTATAATAGATTGTCTGATTTTCCTTACATCTAAGAAATAATTGCTGATCGTTTTAAGTTTTGGTATCTCTGTCCCATTAGGAAAAATATTCCTCAGGTAAAGTTTTATTTTATAGGTGAAGAAAAGTCAACTATGTGATTTTTAAATTAAGGTTCCAGAGCAAATTAGAATGTGCTTTAGGATTGACAACTTAGTTCAAGACTGCTTTTTCTCATTTTCACATGTGGAAATTTTTACTATGCCTTTTAGTCATTGGCAAATTGCCAAAATACAGTAGACAAGGCTTCTAAATGAAGTGTAGATTGATGACTGGAATTTAAGGGTTACAAACAAGACCACCAAGGCCCAATTACCATCGTTAGGTAAATAAATTCCACCCTTGAAAGTGGCTTGAGAGAGGAATCCCAAACTCCCTATGCAAAGAATCCTGAGCTGAACAGAATCAGGAGAGAGTGAAGCAAAGACGTATGTGCATTGGCAGTAGTCCAAAACTTTATGCAAAGGTTTACTGGTGTCCACTTGAGCTAAGGAAGAGGGGAAAAAATAGTACTAATAAGTTTTTAGTGCTGAAAACATGAAATTTACCTTCAAGATGAGAGAGCAAATCCATTTACTATTTGAATTATTTGCACCTACAGCTTTTTGCCCTTAAAATGGTTCTGCCAGAAATTGCTTTTTTTCTCAGTAGTTGTACATGAAAATTTCATGGAAAATGAATTCAATTTTACCTTGATTATTTTGTTCAAGATGCATATATATAGCTACAGTCATTCTTATGAAATTGGTTTTCATATACCTCATTTTATAACACATAATACCCTAAAGTAGCAACTCAGGAAATGAAGAACTATGAATTTTGCCTTGGTTTTGGTCAGGCTGACTTCACATCAGGAACAAATGGGGACAGAGGAGAAGAAAGCTACACGGAGTTTCACAGCCAATGAAGAGAAACAGAGAATAAATGTCCATTAGCCACACTTAGGCAATTATATCATTCAGTTGAGTTCGCTTTTTTTTTTTTTTTTGGTTTTTCCTTTGTACGAAATACTGTGAGCACAGTAGTTGCTCTCAATAATTTGACACTGCAGTGTAGAGAAAGGAAATGTAAACCAATGGTTCCATTCAAGAGATCCTAGTAAAAAACCGATTTCCAAATTTAAGCGGTTGAGATGCAGTCTTCCAAAGGCCTGGGCTTACTCTGTAGGGCATCTGTCCTTCATGAGGTGGCTCAGTATTGCAATTCTTTATCAAACTGTGATTCCACTATTGCCTCAACAAAGAAAAGAGAGAAAATGGAGAGTTGGGCTGGGCAATTTAATGCCTCTACCTAGGTCACTTCCTCCAAGGGTTCATTGTGCATTTCAAGTCACAAGGTTCATACCTACATCAAAGATATGGGGAAGTACATCCTTCCATAAGCCCAGAAGGCGAGGATTCCTGTTCACTAATAATATTTATCACTTACTAATTACAAATAAAATGCCAAAATGGTACAAATAGAGATTTTTAAATATTATAAAAGCTAGAAGGAAGTATAGTAAAGGACAGTGTAGAGAGAATTATCTCGAAGCATAATTATGCATATGGTAAGTGAATATGGCAATTCTGCGTGGGAGGAACAATGGCATAAATGACGCAAATATGAGAGAGAAAAGAGGCAGTGTTTAAAGCTATGAGAGTTAAGACTTGATAATGTGTCAATTTCATCCCAAGGAACTTGGAAATTTTCATGTAGGAAGAGGGGAGCTCTCTACGGTTTTAAGGAAAGGAGCAAAGTGATAATATTTTTTCTTAAAAAATTACCCTTGTGGGAGAAGAGAAGATGGATTTGAGAGGGATGAGTGTAGGATATTATACTTTGGGCCCAAGATGATGTGGCTCGAAAGCATATCACCAAAGCATCAACAGTAAAGATAGATTTGAGAGGCACTGGGAGGTAGAAACCAACATGGTCATTGATAGACTCCTGTCTGTTGGGAACTTCACTGTCCGTAAGAATATGAAGAGACAATATCTCCACCTCCAAATAGCTTATAATCAGACATGTAAGAAACAATGGTGAAAGTGTAGGTGTTCTGATGGGCAACAGAGTCTTAAGAGAAAACTCCAGAGAGCAGAGAAACATCAGATTCTGCAGTCATGCCAACATTTTCTGCCTTTTTAGATTGATATGCCCCGGGGTTATTTTTTGCCTTTCTTCTTTCTTAGTTTCATATAATGAGATTGAGCTGTTTCATACATGTCTAGCAAAGAATATGTTCTTACCTGCAGTGATCTGCCTGCCAATTCATTCTGAACCATCCTGTCCCATGAACACTTCCTGAATGCTATTGTCATCTGGAATCACCACACTGAATGAATTAATAAATTTAATAAATCTTATTCTGTGACCATGTCCTCAGGTGATAATATTTGCAATCTGGACACTTGATGGGGACAAGTAGGTTGGGATGCAGCTGAAACAGAACCATTCCTCAAGTCTTTAGTGTTTTATCAATATTCTGAAAGACCAGCTTAACTTTCACTAATTATTAATGTTCTCATCATACATATAGACCCATATAATTCAGAGGACACTGCTGTCTTATTCCCGGTCTTCATTCTTTCTATGTCTTTTTTCTTTTCAGTCATCTCTGAGAATTTCTTCTATAACCCACTGCAAATAGTTTCACATTACCACACTCCTTTTTGTGCAGTGGTGTCAGAAGAGATTCTGAAATCTCTCTGCTTTCTCCTTCCCTGCTATTTCCACGTTCTGCCAACCAGGAAACAGCATTAGAAACTTAAGCAATTATCTCCAGCTGGTATATGATCCTTCTCTTCCCAAGCAAGGTAAACTTTATTATTAAGTACTGGTTAAAATAAATAAGCTACTATGTGTGGCATAGAAATCATTCATGGTAATGTTATTTAGTGTAATGGAACTTGTCCTAATTCGGTTCTGTTTTCTTTATGCCATTTACTTATAATCATGTCACATTTATATGACCACTTTACATTTTAAGCTCACAAAGGGCAGGAAGCCCATCCCAGTTATTCTAGATAGCCCTGAAAGTCGCATCCATAAGCTCATGATGGTTTGATGTTACTGACTTTGTTGTTTACATTAAAATTATTTGAAATTTTGGTTCAATCGTGCCAACTTATCGCTAAAAAGGCCTTGCCATAAAAATAAATGTATTTACTTTATTAGATGCTAATATTCATTGGTAAATGCTAATTTCTCTAAAATATTAATATAAAGAGATGTTGAAATTCTATCTAAACCTTTTGATAATCACCAAAAGACATTGATTAAATTTATTTTCACCTTAAGTTTTTTGACCAAAATATTTTGAAATAAATATGCTGTTAAATCTCCATAATTTTTTTTGTTTTGTTTTTTGTTTTTGAGATGGATTATCACTCTGTTGCCAAGGCTGGAGTGCACTGGCTCAGACTTGGCTCACTGCAACCTCTACCTCCCACGTTCAAATGAGTCTTCTGCTTCAATCTACTGAGTAGCTGGGATTACAGGTGTGTGCCACCATGCCTGGCTAATTTTTGTATTTTTGGTAGAGATGGGGTTTTACCATATTAGTCTGGCTGGTCTCGAACTCCTGACTTCAGGTGATCCTCCTGCCTCGGCCTCCCAAAGTGCTAGGATTACAGGTGTGATCCATTATTCCTGGCCTCTCCATAAGTTTTTTAAAATAAAACAAACTTTTCACTTGTTCATCAAACCAATGTCTCTATATATGTAGAAATTTAACAGATTTGTGCTATTGATACAGTACTGAATTATAATACCTAATTCGAGAGAGACCTTGGAAGCTGTTTATATTATAACAATGAAAAAAATAAAGTCACAGGAGGTTAAGTGACTTTTTCAAGATATTTGACAAAGAGAAGCATGATTCAGTGGCATGAGCACTGGTTTGGGCTGAAGCAGGAGAATTGCTTGAACCCAGGAGGTGGAGGTTGCGGTGAGCTGAGATCATGCCATTGCACTCCAGCCTGGGGGACAAGAATGAGACTCCAAAACAAATAAATAAATAAAGCACTGTATTGGATGTTAGAAATCTCTAATTGCATTTCTAGCTATGCCAAGTATTTGTTATACCTGAGTGTTCTAATTTCTTGGACAAAAAGATGGAAGGGCTACAAAATCTTTAAGTTTCTTTAATTTTAAAAGTTCAAATTTGAAATTAAAGTCACACTACAATTAGAAAGATTAGTCAATGACTGAATTCCTGAGAGCTCAGTGTTGAGTGGACAGTCATCCCACCAGTCCTTTGTATCTGTATGTTTTGTAGTCACAGACTCAACAAACCATGAATTGAAAATATTTTTAAAAATAATAAAAAATAACAATATGACAAAAAAGAATCAGAATTACAAAAAAAATACAATAAAGTATATCTACTATTTACATATCATTTGCATTGTATTAGGTGTCAGCGGTAATCTATAAATGATTTAGAGTATACAGGAGGATGTGCATAGGTTATATGTAAATATTATGCCATTTAATATAAGGGATTTGAGGATCTACAGATTTTGGTATGAGACAGGTCCTGGAAATAATCCCCACTGGATACTGAGATGATTTCATGAATGACTGTGTGATAGTTAACAGTGGCAACAACAGGACAGGGCAAGCAAAAAGTGTTAGCATCAGGAGGCAATTAGACAAGACGAACATACTTGTTACCAATAGCAATGCATGTGAGAGAGGGTCAATTCAAGACCTGGCAACCCAGGCAGGTCAGTGCATTCAGGATCTGGTGGATAAGAAACTCTAAGGCCAGGGAAATCAGAGAGGACAGAGCAGGAATTATGAGAAGAGTTTGCAAGATCTTGAGCAACTAGACACTGGTTCGCAAGTGGTCTGCATAAGCAGAATAGTTGTATTTCAGCAGGTAAATATGTAGTTAATAACAATCATAGAGTTTTGAGTCCAAGGTTAGAAATAATCTCAGAGGGTGGCCAGTCCTGAAGCTACAGAGAGTATACCTTATTAGAGACAGAAGGAGGCACAAAGGGACAAGGCAGAATCTGACACGGGCATATACATATATTTCATTTACTTGACTTCTCATTGGAAAAGACCTGAGCCAAGTGAAGAAGCAGTGAGACAACTAAATAGCTCTGAATAGAAAGGGGATAGCAAGATTGGGCTAGTGAACTTCTTATAGAGAGTGAAAGTCTTGATGACTCACAATTTGAAAAAGAGAAGAAGAGCTGAGCTGGTGCTCCAGAAAAGATATTTGAAAAGGATTTTTTCTGAAAGATACTTTGCAGAATTTGTAATATGCAACTCTTCTAAAAATATTTGATTAAATACCAATTTCATTAATGCAATACAGGCACTTTGAGCATGTGTCAAACACAAATGCTGCCCTTGTGTGCCCAGTTCCACTTGTTCTCTGAAAATATTCCCTCCCTCTAGGAGAGTGATTCTTAAAGCAAGGTTTGTAAACAGTAGACTCTTTGGGGAAATGTACTGTCAAATTACAAATATTCCCCACAAACATCACACAGTCCTATATCCATACACTTTGTGCAAACATACCCCATATCCTGCCAGAGCTACATGAGCACAATGTAATTATTCTGGTGTCCCTTTGATTTTGAAAAACCGCACTCTAAGGGATATTTGCTTATTTGTTTCTGCTGCGTAATAAACATGTTTTAACGTGCTTATCATAGACTTTTTTACTCATTGTATAAAGCACTTTTATCTCTTAAGGCATCATTTGTTGTCCCTCATTCCAGATAACTGTTGAGTTAAATTCTGGTTACAGCTGAAAGGATGCTGGTAATTGAACCTCTGAGGTATGGAAAGGAGGGCAAGATCTCTGTGCCCCTGAGAATTCTCTGGCTCTTGCCCATAGCTGTTTCCAACTGGGATAGGTACAGCTCCCCTTAACAAGAAGAAAATATTTTCCACTTTTCAAAATTCATTATCTGTTCTGCCACAGATAAAGCAGGATGTAAACTTGACCCACTGGCAGCCCATCAGGAGAGATTTATCTGGAAACTTCCCCTGAGGATCTATAGCACAGTTGAAAACAACAGGTGAAACCAACACCTGAAAAGAAAGGGGAAAAACTGGTTCAACTTCTTTGAGCATGAAATGTCATCCTCTTCAGCCAGCCCCTTCACTCTTCTTCCTGTTTCTTCTGAGAGTTGAGTGTACCTTTATGAATTTCTTCTCAAGATTCTCTTTCTGTTTTGCACCCTTCCCCCATCTTTATTCACAATTTCATTTTTTGCTTTCTCTCATCCATATAATTTTATTTCATGTTTTCCCCAATGTGAAATCTTCTTCCATTCTAGCAATTTATGGCATTCCAAAGTCATATTCCTTTATTTCTTCCTTGTCTTCCCACTACTGTCACAGGATCCTTGGGGTGATTCCTTTCCAGCTGGAAACCTCTGTGGCCAGAGGCGCCTTTGCCCAAGTTTTGCTGAGGCACACTGGGCTCATTCTGCCCACTCAGCTGCCCTCAGCTCATGCTACTGGCCTAGATCCCATGCCCACCTAGGGCAAGTGGAGCGGCAAGTGGTGTGTGAACTAGTGAGCATGGGGTAGCATGGGGTCCAGCCCCTGTGCACAGCCAGGCATGCTGGCAGCAGAAGGCAGGCAGATTTAGGCACGGGCCTGGGCACCAGCCCCCTATGAGGCCGAATTTGGACCAGGCATACTGCAATCAGCTTTCATGGCTGGTGCCAGGAAATGTAGTGATGCTCAGAAGCTTGGGGATGCCAGAAACTGCAGAACACCAAAGAGGGTGTCATAGCCTTGGCTTTGGGGTCTTCCGGGTCTGGGGTCCCTGAAGGACCACAGCTCTTCTCTCCTTTTTCCTTTCCCTCTTGTTGCCCACAACATGGCAAACAAAAGGCATGTTTCAGCCCTATTTGTGTTACAGCTCTTTTAGCCCCACCATTCAGCAGGTCCTGAGTCCTGGTCCTGCATCTAGGAAGAATGAGGTACACAGACAAGTTGGGGGTGAGCAAGGTGAAGAAATTTATTGAGCAAAAGAACAGTTCAGGGGAAACCCAAATTGATTAGCTCCTTTCCGCAGGCGGGGTGTCTCAAAAAGTGTTTAGCTCTCAGCAGAGAGGAGACCCTGAAACAGGTAGTTCTTCTCTACAACTGGCAGTTCCAACATCTGCTCAGCTTTCAGCAGAGAGGAGACCATGGAGTGGGTAGTTCCTTTCTGCAGCTGGTCATCACATCTCTGCTCAGCTCTCAGCAGAGAGGAGACCCTGGAGTGGGTAGCTTCTCTTTGTAAATGGTTGTCTTGTCATCTCCTCCAGTCTGACTGAGTCCAGGGTTTTTATGGGCTTCAGAAGGGAGGAAGTGTGTGCTGATTGGTCCATGGGCAGCCATGGGCAGCCCCAGAGAAAGCACCATAAGTTCTCGCTCCTGTCCATGGGTCTTGCAGCCCGGTCCCCAGGCTTCAGTTCTTTTCTGGCTTGAAGGTGGGTCTTCATCGAGGACCCATCCCTTTTTGTAGCAGTCTGTCTGCCTCCTGCCTCTCTTCATAGCACCCAGGCTGTTCATGCTGAGGGGTGCCTGCAGGCCAGCACGGAGCTGCCCTCAGCACCCTCACACCAACCACCCATGCTTGTGGGTGCCCAAAGTCCAGAGTCAACACTTCCGCAAGCATGCACACACGCATCTGGGTTGCTACAGTACCTGGGCTCGGCCTCAAATTTGCTCAGAGATCAGAGCTGGTGCCAGGAGTGGGGAGAGGCCAGCTAGTGGGAGCAGGCATTCCCGAGCTTGCAGGGGAAGAGGGGGGCCTTCCTGGGTCCCTTACAGTGCATAGATACCAGGGTCTGCAGCCGAGGCTTGGGCAGCTACAGCTGTGCCTGGGAGGGCAGGATTCCCGCCGGCTCCTGAACCCAAGAGCACAGGAATGCCCAGGTCCACAGCAGTGGTTTGGGAAGCTCGGGTGACTACAGCTCTGCCTGGGACGATGGGACTCTTGCTGGCTCCTGGCCCCCAAGAGCACAGGGATACCTGGGCCTGCAGTTAGGGCTTGGGCAAATGCAGCTGTGACCTGGAGGGCAGGGCTCTTGCCTGCTCCTGGCTCCCACTGGCCTTATGGAGCATGCTGCCCCACTCCCATGCAGTGTACCTCCCCCACTGCAGCCAGCATCATGGCAGTGGTGGCTCCAGACAGGCTGACCCTGCTATCACTACTACCCTCAATAAATTATAACTTCTCATTTTCTGCTGAAACTATTTCCCTAAAACAATTCTCTCAAGTAGAGGACAGCCTTCCTCTTACTCTTTTCACATTTTGGTAAAAAATGGAGAGCACTTTCCACATGTCCAATGCTTCTTTTAGCTTTTAGTATTACCAATATTATATGTCAGCCCTTTTTCTCTGATGTCTGTCCTCTTCTGTACCACTATTTGCATTATTCTCTGCTTATCCCTATTTTTATTTTGCTGTCACCAAGTTGAGTGCCTATAATGTGCAAAATATCATGGTTGATAGAGTGCATAGGCATTTATATTAGTATGAGACAGAAGTATAGATAAAGTACCATGTGGTATCAGAGGAGATAGACATTTCATCTTGTTTGTATAATAAAAAAAGTCTCCTGGGAAGAGGGGACAGTGAGATCAAAATTAGGATTGTAAAATAGAAAGGAAGTGTGTGGGAATAACATTTAAAGGCTTAGTGTATACTCCAAGAAAGCCAATCTGTCCGGTTGAACATCAGCAAATGCTAAGTATTGAGAAATGCATGTGGAGGTGATAATGAAACTATGCCAACTGGGGAGGGTGCTCAGAAAGATGGCAAAAGGAAAAGGATAGCTGACAAGACAATGGAGTGCCCTTGTTCAGAAGGTGAGAGAATGGAGGGGAGCCAGGTCAGAGGACAATTGTAGATCAAAAGTCAATGGAAGATAAGAACTTTATAGAGAAATCTGCTATCAAGATCAAAAAATGAATGTAGATCAAGTGGATTATGATCTGAAAGGAAGTTGTTGGTTTGAGGTCATTAGTGAATTTCAAAAGCAGCATCTTAACAGACTTGAGGGACTAAGTGCACTGAATTAAGTGATGAGCTGGTAACGCACAAACAATTCATTTATTATAAGGCAATATATAAGCATATTTTTAATTAGTGAGAAAAAATTGGGTTAAGTGTTTAGGAACTTACAGTTTCAAAGATGGGGCATTTAAAAGTTACAATGTAAAATAAAAATCTCACTATGTTATAAATTTTGCTATCTTTTTCCCAGAACCCTACCTTTCCAGAATGAGAGGATTCTTGCTTTTCCTTTAACTTACTAACTTCTCTGACTTCTATAGAACCTACATAATGGGGAAATAGAGATATTGTAAGATATAAAAAGGATAAAATATATTAAATAAAGACCTGAGCAAGAGTGAGAGTTGAAAAAGATAAAAGCCTACTCAAGTGGATTTTTGAGAGTGTTTTTAGAAACTAGAAATTGTATGTGATTGATTTGGAGACAGCTGTAGTTTGTGAGGCAGTGAGAGTGAAAACTCAGCTGTAGTTTGTGAGGCATTGAGAATGGAATTGGATGAAGAGACTTTTAGAGAAGCAGTGCTGTGTCTTATAAAGATGCTCCTCTTTTGGTGACTTTGCCATAAATTTTCAGTTAAAAAATTTTTAAATTAGAAATTGTTTTGTATGCTAGATTAATAATTCTATAATGCCACATCCTGCTGATAATGGAGTGAGTGGCTCTGTTACATAGTGTTTACACAGGAATGTATGCTGTAGTCAGGTATATATTTCTGTGTGTATTTTGTATTTAAATGTGTATAATTTAGTAGAGGCATATGAGAATGCAAGAAAAAAAAAGGATAGCTGATGAACTAGGCAGGGCACATGCTATCAAAAGCAGAAGAGGACAAACCCACAAGAAGGAGGGAAACTGCATCCTTTGAGATGAGAAGAAAGCTAGAAAGAATTAAGAGAAAAAAGCTAAAGATTTTTGAATAGAGAAGTGGGTGAAATACCCTCTATAGAGAATGAGGGGTTTACTTCAACAAGTGGGAAAGAATTGGAATAGGCATGTTGGCAGGGAATAACAATTTGTTTAGTAGTACTGCCAAGCAGCAATGTCAGACCTGATGGAGATGGAAAATATTCATTTCTAGGGTATTTTCTCAAATGTCTTATGAACCTCTCCCATAGCTGTCATTATGAAGAAGTAGAGGCAGGAGAATTTTATAGTGTAAACTTCACCATGAACTGTAAGCAAGGATAAACTGATGGTAGTTGGCAGTCTGCTGTTAACTACTGGTGAGTGACTGGCTCTAAATTCCCTCAATCATACATATAAACTCCCACATTCTTTGTAGAGTTTTGAAACTGAGTATAGTGATAGTAAAACTGGCCTACTTGTCCCATAGAACCATGTTTATGATTTCTTTTGAATAAACATAGAAAATATCCAGTCTTAAAATTTAAGAAAGTTACATTTGTCTTATCTGAGTTCTCTTCTCAGGAAACCAACCATAAGGCCTTCCAGATACTATCAAGGAATTGAAACTTACCAGGTTATTGCATCTGGACGATGAGACACAGACCCCTTAGGCATCATGATTGCTTAACTGACCACCTGCTTCCTATAGACCAAGTCCTCTACCTTGCCCTTACCTAATTCCTTTTTTCCCATACCTGGTTACAATTTTCTATGCTATATAAACACAAAATTTTAACCAGCTGACATGTATTTGAGCGTGATCTCCCATCTGCTCAGCTGTAGCACCTGAATACAACCCTGGCAATACTTGTTGTCTCAGTGATTGGCTTTCTATTGAGTAACCCCTGGTGTTTTGGTAACAATAGAACAAATGCAGTGAGGAAGTCAAGCTTGCAAAGGTGAGAAAAGGGAAGAAGGAGCTGATATCAGCTGATACAGGTCCACAGCTGAATCTTCAGATACATGAAGAAGGAAGGATAAAAAATAGCTCCTAAGCAAACAGATTAAGGTATGTACAACGTTATCACAAGCTCATGGACAGAGGTCCATTGCATAGACATTAAATATAAAGCACTCAAGCTATGAAAAATCATGGAAAGGGCATTTTCCAATTCCTAAGTATTCCAAATATACATTATTGACCAGAGATATTAGATAGCATATATGTTTTGAATTTTTAGTGCTGGAAAGTTGTGATTTTGTGGACCACTGCTTAGTGCACCACTAATAAAGTTCTCCTTGTGGAGTGACCACATCTTTATACTCATCATTATGTCCTTTTCAGAATCTAGCACTTTATATTGGGAACTCAGGAACATTAAAAAATAATGATTACATAGAAATAAACTTTGCCAGGACCCAAAATTTACAATTTTACTTACCCTTTTCTCTACCATCACCTTTTTTTTTAAGTTTCAAATGATCATTAATCAGATGATCATGTATCTTGTAATAACTATATCCACCTCAGACTTTTGACAGCCTTCTAACTTTGCTGATAAGACCTTCCTTCCGACAAAATCAGTTAATGAGTGATAACTCTAACATTGTGTTCTTATTAAGAAAATTACCTCAAACATTTGAGCAAATGCCAGCTTTTTGGGAAATAGTGGAAGAGTAATACTATTGCTACTACCAATAATAATACTGACAAAAACAATTTTGAGTCCATTCTATGTAAGTTATGTACAGTTACAAGGCTTTTACTCATGCTAACACAACTCAGTTTTCCAAGCTTCTGAGGACAGTAACATTGTTACCCCCATTTTACAAACATACATGAGAAATAATTGTTGTATACATGGACTCCTTAACACCTCAGGTTGTTTTCTTTACTTCTTGCCTTTACTAAATGCCAAGTGATGGTGAAGAATAGACAGCCACTTCATCTTTTTTAAGAATAATCTTTTCAGACTGAGTGCTACCGCTTTCATACCTGTGATACCAGCACTTTGGGGTGCCAAGACAGAAGGATTGTTTGAGCCCAAGAGTTCAAGACCAGCCTGGCCAACATAGTAAGACCTCTTCTCTACAAAAAACAAACAAACAAACAAAAAAGCAAATTTAAAACATTATCTGAGTGGTACATGCTTGTAGTCACAGCTACTCTGGAGGCTGAGGTAGGAGGATTGCTTGAGCCTAGGAGATTGAGACTGTGGTGAGCCACAGTTGCACCACTGCACTTAAGCCTGGGCAACAGAGTGAGACCCTGTCCCAAAATAAAATAACATAAAATAAAAATAACCTTTTTATTTTGAAATGGTTTTAGATTCACAGAAACGTGGTGAGAAAAGTCTCATATATGTCATATACAGTTTTCCTTATTGTTAACATCTCACATTAGTATGGTACAGCTGTCACATATAATGGACCAATATTGATGCATTATTACGAAGTACAGTTCATATTTGATTCGAATTTCCTTAATTTTCACCTAAAGTCTCTTTCCTGTCGAAGGATCCCATTCAGGATTCTACATTTCATTCAGTCTGCATGCCTCCTTAGGCTCCTTGAAACTGTGACAGTTTCCCAGCCTTTCTTTTTTTCTTTTTCTTTTTTTTAAATGAACTTGACAATTTAGAGGAGCACAGTCAGGTATTTTGAAGAATGCAGAATGTCTTATGGATTTTGCCTGGTGTTTTTCTCATGATTAGACTGGCATGATGGATTTTTGGAAGGAATGCCACAGACATAAAGTGACATTCTTATCATGTCATTATCAAACGTATATACTATAAATATGATTTATAACTGTTTATGCAGACCATGATTGTCTGGCTGTGGAATTATTTCTCAGTTTTCTCCCCTCTAAAGGTACTCTTTTTGCCTTTCTCTATTCTCCTCTTTGAAATGAGGTCACTGTGGCATCCTATAGTCAAGAAGTTGGGGCTATCTGCCATCTTCTTGAACTAGGAGTATACGCATACTTTTAATTTTGGAATTCTTCATGGAAGATTTGTCTATTATCTGCTATTTATTTGTTTACTTATTCAATTATCTATTTATATTAGTATAAACTCCTGGATATTTATTTCATATTTTGGCTTATATCCCCATACTAGCCATGATTTATTTTTTGGCTCAAAGTATTCCAGCTTTGGGCATTGGAAGCTCTTTCACAGTTGGCTACTGTGTTCATTTGGCATACAGTACTTTCATTGTTGTGTATTTAAGGTCCACTTTTGAAAAGAGAGGGCATTTTATATAGTCTCTCAATTTTTATATCTCTATATAGACGATAATTTTCGATTATCTGTGTTTCCTATGTCAATAAAGAGCAATGCACAAAGAAGCACTTAAGCTGAATTAATATTTACCTTCCTCCAAAGCCTGCTATGAGCATTTGAATGCTGTATTATGTTATTTTTTCATTTGGACCTCACAGTGTGTACACTTTATAAGTAAATAAATGCTTGATGCTTGAACCTGAAAGTCTTTGCCTGCTATATTTTTAAAAAGTGTGAATTTAATAGAAAGGAACCGTAGTTACATTACCTTATATAGCAAAGAAATTTGCCATTGTCTAATACTTGGTTAAACTCCCATCACAATAATCTTTATAAGGCATCATTTGAAGGGAATCTTGAAGTATGCATGATATAAGCATAAACTATTGTATGATGATAGATGTTCCCTTTGATATCACAGAATTTCATTTCAGACTATATTTATTATCATCTACTTACTACATTTTGCCATCAGAAATTGTATTTTCACATGTATTTTTAATTCATCAGTTCTAGTGTGTTGTTTATAATGTATTTGCAATAAAATCTCAAATTAAAATGTATTTTTATTTGTGAAATTAAGCACAATTTAACAGTGGAACAAAATATTATTTGTTAAAAATGATCACACTGTTGGAATCCAGAATATTCTGACTATACTTTTTGATCACACAGTTTTTTAACACAGTATTTTGATCTTAAGAAGGTTTGTATACTAAATGTTTAAAGTAAAACAGTAACAATATGAGTGCCTTTTCATTGTGAAGCATTTTCTGGAGTAATAGTCATTTGATTCACTTAATTTTTTTACTAATCCTCTCTATAATGCTTTTAAGATCCTTTCAGGGTCATATGGTAGGCAGGCCCAAAACATCTTGACTCTTGTCATTCATTTAACAACTATTTAATGAATTTTATGTTCTGGGCAAAGTTACGTTTCCATGGGATACAGCAGTAAACAAACCAGGGAGAGTGCTTCTCTTATGACACTCGAATATTCTCTATACAGTGCTGTTCATCAGAATTACAATGCTGGCCACAAATATGAGCCAAATATGCAATTTGGTATTTTCTAGTAGCCATGTTTTAAAAAAAAATGTGAAATTAACTGTAATATTTCTATTTAGTCCAATATCTCCAAAACATTACCTTGTGTAATAACAGAGGTAGTTAATAAATACATTTTTATTCTTTTTTATATTAAGTTTTTGAGATCCAGTGTGTATTTTACACTTATAGCATGTTTCAATTTAAACCAGACATTGTTAAAGTGCTTGCTAGCTACATATGGCTGGTGGCTATTTTATTAGTCAACACATTTCTATGCTATAAACACCACAATCCTGGATAATTTTAGGGTAATTTAATTTAAGCTTATAAGATTTGAAAGTGGATATCTTTTATTCCAAACCATAATAGAATTTGAAGCACAAATGTGAATTTTTTATATTCTAACAGAAGGTTTTATAAAATTCATCAATCATGAAATATTTTAAAAATGAGAGTAGGAGAGCCTATATTACACATTTTTATAATATCGGAACACCAATGGTATCATTTTCAATTTATTAAGGAAATAAAATACAACAATTTACTTAGCATTGCTCACAGAAACTGTGCAGAAACAGAGCTAGGTTTGAAGTTTCTCATGTACGAATTTTATCGATAATTGATTAGGTGGGTGAACAATCCCATAAATGGGTTATTTATCCAGTTATTTCTTCCCTCTCACTACTGTACTATATTTATTTCAGGATCTTGTTATTCCTTCTTTATTGGTTTCTGAATCACTCAAATACTCTTATCTCCTTGGACTGTATCTTTCATCTACTGCTTAAACAAGGTGAATGGCTTAGTGATTATTAAAACTTTTTTGAAACTTTGACTCTTAGCTCAATATGTAATGTTTTTCATGCAACTTCTATGTTTTTATTGGTGGGAGAATTCAAGGGAGTCGGTGATGGTTAAAAAGTTCGGGACAATTAGGAGAGGTAGAGCAAGGGCCCATAAGAAGAAAATCTGGCCAAAGCGTTTTGACCACAATTCTTACTGATAAAGTTTATGCTATCTTCATTGACATACTTCTTTCAATTACAGCAGGGCTGTTCTTGATCTGTTCCCAAACCTACATATATTATTAGAGACAACTAGTAAAAGCAGATTTCTCCTTAAATGTTAAGTAAATGTTTCCGTGCCTTCAAAAGTGATTACACAAATAAATAAGATAAACTTTTGCTGCCTAACAAATATTGAATTAGTAGATAATATTCAGAATTCAATTTGTTCAACTGTAATATGGCAATTTTACATGTAAGGTGTGTAACAAATTAATGATGTTTTGCCAAAATCATATCTAACACTTCTCCTATTTAAATCTGCCGCTCACTGTGTGCAAAATTTCTTCTCTGCAGCTTGCCTAACTACCTGAGCATCAGGTCCTGGGGGATGGGGTGTGGGGGGGAAGGTTGAGGTCCTTGGGTGGCCCTGCCTCTATTTCTAAGTGAATATAGTACTCTGAGCTTCCTTTGTGACTTTCCCCCATTTTGTACAATTAGGAAATTAGCTCAAGATTTTCTTTCTTCATTTAAAAACACTAAGATAAAAATTACTGTATTTTATCCTTAGAACTTGAATTTAATGAGAATAATTATCACTGGAATTCATTCCCTTTCTGCTCTACAAATGTCACGTTAGCCTGAACTTCAGAACAGAGAATAATTAATTTTATTTTGCTTTGATTCTACCTAATATATAATTAAGTTTTTCTTGTTTACTCTTAATTTTACTTCTTGATTACATGTGTTTAATTCATTGTTAAGGATGTATTCAAAATTTAACTTTAACTGGGAGTAGGAAAAAAAACACTTAAGGAAATTAGATTGTGTGTGTATAGTAGTAAAATGTAAAAAAGAAACAATACAAAAGAAAGAATATGTTTTTCTTATACTACTTTCATGTGTAGCATTACATTTTATAGAAATTAATATCAGAAAGTAGTTTTCAATTGTATCTTTTAAAATAGATCCCCGTTTTCTAAGTCTGGTCTTTAGGAAACAGTAAAGGGAGTCTGAGATGCCCATGACCAAAGTCTGGCATTGACCATATTAATATGGCAAATGCAAATTTACTGGGCTGAATGGTATTTTGTAATCACATAGCTAGAACAGATTAGTAAAACATATCTGCCAGCATGGTATCTTTTACATGTAGGAGACCTTCACAAAGCTTTTAAAGCAAAGAGTAACTTAGAAATAACCTTTTTAGACAGAGTATGTTTTCTGAAATGTGTGCTTTGTTTATTATAAATAAAATATAATAAAATTAATTAAATATAACATTATTTTTCTACACCTCCATTTATTGAGCTATGTCTCATCTAATGTTGCATTTCTATTCACCCACCAAACCATGCACCCATCTGTTTGTATGTACATTTATTGATGGAACATTTTTTGGAAGAGTTCACAGTTGCTACCATCTCTATTTATAACTAAGAGGCAGTCACGTAGAATTCTTCAACTGATTCCTTTCATTGTAATGAAATTTGCTTGTTTAGCAAACTTCTTCAACTACAGTATTCAGATGTTAAGTTTGGATCTTAATATCAAAGGAAACCAGAAAAAAAGTGAGTGACTAACTTCTAGTCTCCTTGGTTCACTGGGCATTGTGATCTGCATCCCCTGTTTATCATTGCCCTTTCTTCTTTTACTTATAATATCAAAATGTTTCCTCCAGTCTGAAACAAAAATTACTTAGTTCCTCAAGCTCTGAAAAATTCCTGTCTCGCCCTTATGTGAGTGATCTCCAAGGACTTATTATCAGCACCTGTGATTTATAAAGAAGAAAGAATAACAAAATGTTCTTACATTATGGTCTTCTAAAAATTCCCACTAGCCAATATTGGTATGGCCATATATCTCTCAAAAACTTTTTTCTAATTAAAAAAAATATGGTAAAAATAATTTTAGAGACATACAAAAGAATCGTTGGCTGAATAGCAATGTATTTACCCCCAAACATAAAATACTACATACAAAGTTAAAACTCCTCATGAATCCTTTTTTGATACCATTCCCCTCTCTCTATTCCCAGAGGTAACCACTATGTTGAAATTTATATGCATTATTTATACTTTAAAAATACATTTTGTATCAATTCATGTGAAGTAGGAAGTGAGACAACACTCCACAGGAAGGGCTTGAACACTAGAGGAGACTAAGGACTAGATAAAACAGGGCCAGAGCAGAAGCCATTGTCCAATTGGACAAGCCCACTGAGGTGCCATGTAAATTTACCATTGCCATGGCAACATCTGGGAGTTACTGTCCCTTTCCATGGCAATGACCCTGAAGTTACTACCCCTTCCCTAGAAATTTCTGCATAAACTGCCCCCTAATCCACATGCAATTAAAAGTGGGTCTAAATATGACTGCAAATCTGCACTGAGCTGCTACTCTCTGCCTCCGGCGTAGCCCTGCCCTGCAAGAGCAATCAAGAAGCTGTAATACTGCTGGAGCTGTAACACTACCTCTTCAATAAAGCTGTTTTCTTCTATCTCTGGGCTTGCCCCTGAATTCTTTCATGGGCAGAGCCAGGAACGCTTGTAGGCTAAGCTACAGTTTGAAGCTTCACCTACCCTACATTAGCTTGGTGTCTGACAAGGGACAAAGAAAGATGGCGTTATGGAAGACAGTAGTCAGCAATTCAGGAGTGGCAGTGTGCAAACAGGCAATCTAGCGATGGGCCAGCAGCAGTCTCTGCAAAGTAGGAGTCAGTGATCAGCTAGCAGCAGTTGGTAATCAGTGGGGCAACAATTGCTGGGACAGCAGTTGGAATGCAACTGGCAGGATGGCACTTGGCCAGGCCATAGTCAGCCAGATGAGGAGCGAAGAGGCAGCAAAACAGTGTTGTAACATCAACACTAACCAAATGCTCTTTTCGAAGTCATCATTTTCCCTAGCAGGCAGTGGAGCCAATCAGACCAGCAAGTGGCCATAGTGCTGCTGCTTCATGTGGGACCCGCCTCTCTGGTCAGCAACCCTGTGGATTACTGGCCTGCACAGGCCCCTTCCACCCTGCAGCTGAGACCACTCGTGGGGCATCATAGTGTTGTCTACATTGTATGACACCTACCTCCCCAACCAGCAGACCAGTGGGTTATTGCCTGATGTAGGCCTCTCCCACCACCACAGCCAAGCTGAGTCCACTGAAGCTAAGGTAACCTGGAGAGATCTTCACCCGAATCCCATGTGGAAGATCAATCATTGCCATTTCTGCTCTGGTGGATGGGTGAGTGTCCCTTCTGCCCCTATCCTCATAGTATCAGGATAACTAGGGAGTAAAATAAAGCCTTTGGCTAGGTGATCAGTTCAAAGTCCCTCATTGTTTGAGTGCCCCAAAGCACATCCTTGCCACTCCTTCCTCTGGTCCTTTCTCTTCTGACTCCATTGTGTTGTTCCATCAGTCATTTTATTTTCACTCCTAAAATATGCACAGTATTATTCTTGCTTTTAGCTTCTATTAGTTGTGTGTGAGCAATTAAGGCAGGACACTTGGTTGTATTGATTCTTGGATGCCAGAGTCATGGTGTTTGTTCTGCAACCTCAACTTGGTCTTGAGTTCACTGTTGGCAGCTCCTGGGTTGCTCCAGGATTTTAGCATCTGGTGAGGGGTCTTTCATTGGCTGAAACTCGGGTACTACATGTTTTCACCATTGGTATTTTTGGCCACCCCTAGATGATCTCAGGTTTTTGGCATTGATATTCCCTCTAGGACTGTGGGTTATAACCTCTCTCCATAGGAGAATATTAGTCTTGCCTTTTTGTGCCCTACCAATTAGAAGTATTATTTTCCTAATAGCTGTTTGCAAGCCCCCTTCTTATGTGCTGTCTTACAACTGCCTTGCTCAAGACCCTCTTGGTCAAAGGAACTGTGAGTTTCCAGGTTCTGGACCTAATGGACAGCCACCTATAGCAGTAGACAAGTGGTCACCTGAATATTTTTTTAGTCTCTCTGCTAGTGGGTAGGTTCTCTGATAAGTCAAGGCCTCTGAGGTCTCCCCTTAGGCAATGCTGTTTACCCCTTTCCCCTCCTCCCTTCCGCCGTAACCATTTGACTAGCCCCCTCTCTGTGTAACCCTCGCTGTCAATGGAATTTAGACTCAATATCCAACTGCCATTTGAAGCTTGCAGTCCACTTTTGTAACACTTTACTATCTATAGAAAGTTGGCAATTAAAAGGGAAAAGTGACTAGGCATTTGCTAAACTTAGGCTAAGTGAAACCCCTTGTAGTGATCCTTCCTAGACATGGGACAACAGCAAACATCCCAGAGGACTCACCAATAGAGTGTCTTTTAGGTGATTGGAGCCAGGTCAAATTCAGCTTAAAGAAGGAGAAACTCATTTTCTATTGCAACACCATTTGAGTTCAATACAAATTAGAAAACCAACAAATTTGGCCTGAAAATAGTTCTATATGTTATAATGATATTTCACAATTAGACTTATTTTGTAAAAAAGAAGGAAAATGGGAGAAGGTCCCTTATGTACAGTTTTTCATGGCCTTTACCGTCTCATGTTACTTTCAGAAAGCCATGCCTAAAAGATCCCCTCCAAGCTACTCCCCATAGAAGGCTTATGCCCTCTCCAGGGTCTCTTCAGTACCCCAATTATCAGGGAGTGGTCCCGTCAGCTCTCTAATGAAGAATTCCATTCCAAGGTCATCAGGTACCTCTCCCCCTTATCCAATTAGCCCCAGTCTGGGTCCCACATTGCCCAAGAAATTAAACCCAACAAGTGCCACCATGAATGGGCTTCATATTAGCCCCTAAAGTCAAACCTAAATCCATGGTGGGAGGTAATTAATGGAAGTGAGGGAACACTTAGACTACATATGCCATTTTCTTTGTATAATCTGGCTTTATACCAGGAAAAATTTGGACAGTGTTCAGAGAATTCAGAAAAGTTTATAGAGGAGTTTGTGAAGTTGCCCATGTTCTTTGATTTAATATCTCATGACTTACAAATATTATCATCCACTTGCTGTGCTGTGGGGAAAAAAAGTAGAGGGAAAAGTGTATGGTTAAGCCAGTGAATTATGACAAGTTTAGAGAAATAACTCAGGGCAAAGAAGAAAATCTCACTTTGTTTCAGGGTTGTTTGGTGAGGCATTGAGGTAATATACTCATGCAGACCCAGACTCCCCAGAAGGGCAAGCTCTCCTGAATGTACATTTTATTACTCAACTTGACCCTGACATTAGGAGGAACCTACAAAAAGCAGCAATGGGACTTCAAAACCCGTATGAGCCAACTCCTAAATATAGCCTTTAAAGTTTGCAATAGAGGAAAAGCAAAAAAGGTGAAAACAAACAAAAAATGAAATCAAAGAAATACTGAGAAAGAGCAATTGTTAACAGTTGCTTTAATCCCTTCCCTCTCAAGGTTACCTATCTTGAGAAAATTTCACAAAATCTGTGTCTGGGATGCCCAGAAAAGAGCCCTGAACTCACCAGCCCTGGGCCAGAATCAGTGTGCCTACCATGAGCTAGAGGGCCATTGATAATGAGAAAGTCCTAACTGTCCCTGGTAAGAGAAGCAAAGAAAGGCTCCCCATCAATACTAGTGCTAACCTTCTTCCACTAACCCCAATAAGCTGCCTTGCTTATTTTTACTGGGAGTCTTGAATCCTTGACCCAACAAGCAGCTTACTGCAGTGGCAGACAAGCAACTGCCTGAACATTTTTCCTTGGTTTCCTCACTGCTGAATGAGCTCTCTGGTGGCTTGGGAACTCTGAGATCTCACCCTGAGCAATGCAGTTTTCCCCCTGCCTTTGTTATTTGATGCTATGGGATCCCCTTCTTTGCCTCCTCCTCTGTTCCATACATATTGAGGCAAACACAATTTGTCCAGGTAGATAAGTCCCAATTTAGTAAGTAACTTGAATCTAGTTGTCTTGTATGGGTAGTTTTATTTAATGTGTTTGTTTAGGTGTACATACAGGTATTGTGATATGTGTTGTGTCTAACATACTATCAAATTGGTTTATGGATAAAAAAAGTTCTTATAAATTAAACAAGACTATTCAGAGCTTATCGGTTTGAAGAGAATGTTATGTCTTAAATTTAACATTAAGATTTTTACTTAGGTAAATCACTGATGTTCATAGGCTTTAAAATGGTTAAAATGGTTTTCAGTGGTGACTAGTTTTGTGTGATATATTGGTTCTTAGAGGTAGTCTAGGTGAAACTGTTGAAAGTGAAAGAGTTAAATACATGCAAATGGAATAGATGCTTAAATATTGAGTTTACTGTGTGGTTTAAAGTCTTAATGGTGCAATAATTTTCATCTATAGAATGACAATATCTGGTGGGCAGTTCAGGATTTCTTGCTTCCTAGATTTATATAAAATGTGCCACAGAAATGTATTCTTTATTGAGAAACATTGTCTAATTCAGAAGTTATTAAAGGGAAAGTTCAAAATATGAGAGAATCAGTGAGTTAAAAAGAGAGAATATTATGGATAGAAAATGCAGGGGGGTTTTTTGTTTGTTTTGTTTGTTTTATGAGGAAGACTATAAAGAAAGAGTAATCTTTTATGAGGAGGGATATTATATAGTAAAGTTTTGTCGTAGAGTAAAATGACTGCTTATTTAAGAAAGAGGTAGTATAGGACAAGTCAGAACGTTCAAGCATGTTGTAGATGGTCTGTGTAAGTCAGGATGAGGTTCATAACGGGGAATCTATGAAAGGAATTTTGTTTATAATTAAACTTGCTAAGATTAAAGAAAATCGTTTGTAGTAGACTCTAAAAACTGGTCAATATATATGAATCAAATTTTCTCAAGGTGTTAATTTCCTACATGACAAGAAACTTTGCTTTTCAATCCAGTCCTCTATTTTTTTTCTTTTTAAAGTTTCTCAGATTCATTTAACTCTCTGTTTTTAGCAATTTTTGTCAGCTACTATCTTTTCTTCCTTGATCATACCTGCTATTATAGCCTAATGCTACAGTGTTTTGCCTTAGAGGTCTGTGGGAGCAGATTTTCCCTCAATATAGCTTAATTCTATGGTTTATTCTTGGTTTTTCTTTATGTGTAACCTTAATTTTAGCTTTTGGTGTTTCACTCTTACATTGCTTAGAAGGATTTTGGGGCTGGTGGGGGCCTGCCAAACTTCATTCCCTTCAGCTAGGAGTGGGGTACTCATTCAGTCTGTTGGGGGCTATGGCCTAGTCTGGGAGAGTGGGAGTACTTCCCCCTACTGGAAAACAAAGACTATCTGAGAATCCCCATTGGTATAGGGGAAAAATATCTCTACAGACCCAATATGACAGCAAAGGATAAACATTATGCTCTGTAGGGCTTCTTTTTGTGCCACACCTGGGCTTATTTTTCTTTGTGGCAATGGATAGGAAGAAGTCACACCCTGTAACCATTCCTGACTCTCCAGGGAGTCACTTTTTGTCTTAGGACTAGCTTCCCCATATATATCAAAAACCTGAAACAGAGGTGAAGGTAGATCAGCCACCCTTGCCCCTTCTGGGGTCATGGTCTCTAACCTAATAAGACTCAATTATACCAGAGGTAAGCAAGGAATAGGATTAATTCTGACAGGAATTGGTACCATGATAGGACAAACAGCACCCTGGGGTAGCTTTGCCTGCCATGAGTCAACCCTAAGAAAATTGATTCAAAGCCTAGAAACCTTCGCCACCAACACAGGGCAGGCATTAAAAGGAATTTAAGAGTCCTTAGACTCCTTGGAAAATGTAGTCCTCAATCACAAACCAACACTGGATTATTTACTAGCTGAACAAGGTGGAGTCTGTGAAGTTATTAACAAAACTTGCCACACATATATTAACAACTCTGAGCAAGTTAAGATTAACATTAAAAAAACCTGGCCAGGCACAGTGGCTCACAGTTGTAATCCCAGCACTTTGGGAGCCTAAGGTGGGTGGATCACCTGAGGTCAGGAGTTCGAGACCAGCCTGACCAACCTGGTGAAACCCCGTCTCTACTTAAAAAAAAAAAAATACAAAAATTAGCTGGGTGAGGGCGGGCACCTGTAATCCCAGCTACTCAGGAGACTGAGACAGGATAATCACTTGAACCCAGGAGACAGAGGTTGCAGTAAGCTGAAATTGTGCCATTGCACTCCAGCCTGGGTGACAGAGTGAGACTCTGTCTCAAAAAAAAAAAAAAGAAAGAAAGAAAGAAAGAAAAAAAAAGCATTCAAAATAACTATGAGCAACCTACCTGATTACTAGATGTAACCAGGGCACTGACCCCCAACTATATCTGGCCAACTATCAAAGGTGCCTCTGCAAGTCTCACCTGGTTTTTAACTCTCTCAGCACTTTTGATAACTATCTTACTGTTACTAATTTTTGGCCCTTGCTTGTTTAAGCTCTTAGTAACGTTTGTGTCTTCTAAATTACAACAGTTCCAAGTAAAAACAATGCTGGCATAAGGCTTCCAACCCATCCCATCTACCAACCTGGAGAATAAAAGCATCCTGCCTCTTGGCCCCTTAGATCAAGTATCCAGAGATTTTTACTCTTCTGGTACTAGGCAGGGCCTATGTCCATAAGCTTAGCAAAAGCAGTTACAAAAGACATACTTCTGTTCTTCTGTAGCACCATTAAGAGTAGGAGTAGGCCAGGTGTGGTGGGTCACACCTGTAATCCCAGCACATTGGGATGCTGAAGTGGGTGGATTGTCTGAGCTCAGAAGTTCAAGATTAGTCTGGACAACATGGCGAGACCCAATCTCTACCAAAAATACAAAAAATTGACCAGGCATGATCAATGGTCCCAGCTACTCAGGAGGCTGAGGTGGGACCATTGCTTGAGCCTGGGAGGTGGAGATTGCAGTGAGCGGAGATTGTGCCATTGCACTTCAACCTGGGTGACAGAGTGAGATCCCTGTATCAAAAAAAAAGAAAAAAAAAAAAGATTAGGAGGAGTATCTAATCTCTGAGAGGAGAACGAAATAGGAAGCAGGAGGCAGGACTTGACTCCTATTCACACTGGTTTAAAGATTCTTAATGCCTTGTCATGGCATTAAACACATTGCTTATCTTATAAAATATATTAGATCATATAAATACATAGATAATATACTTCTGTGACTACTGAGGCATAGTGTTTCTTCAACTTGTTCAAAGTTTTGCATATATCACAGAGGGAGCCAGATATCAAACTTAGTTTTTCCTTTATTTGCAGCTTGTGACATTATTATATTATAATCTCTTGTATGCTATTTTCTCAAATGTCGTCTTTGACAGTGTTCATTACTATTAACCTCTCTCCACATTCATGAACATAAAATTTGTGATGAAAATTCATTACATTTAGCCCCAAGAAATCAGTGGACTTCCATGTTGGCTGCGCACATCTGCATAATTTTTTTCTGCTTTGTGGTTTAGGTGAAGTTAACTATGCAGTTCGAGTTATTTGAGAGATGTTTGAATTAATAATGGTGGTAAGAGATGGGCATCAAATAGACTGGAGGCCAAAATGTACAGTGTGGCAGGCATTCATTTGTGAAGATGTTAAAATGCGTATTTGGAGAACTGTTGCCCTCGGAAGAAATGACAAAGGCAGGAGTGGAGAGTTCCTGGTGATTTAGAAGGAGCAATGCTAAGATTTGCTGGCACATTGTTAGAAAATAAAACATTTGTAATCAAGAATTGGGATTAACATTTGATTTAAGCTTCAGTTTAGGGTTCAAGTTTTGGCCTAAATTACTATAATCCAATATTTTGTGTCCGATGATCTAGGAAGATAGCAGTTCTCTTGATGAGAGGCAGCAGAATGTAAAAATTCAAAGCACTTGTTCTAGAGCTCAGGCTTCCTGGGTTCAAAATTTGCCTTTACTACTTTCCATGCTTAAGTTACTTTCTGTACTTTATGTTCCTTATCAATAACTGGGCATAATAGTATTTCAACATCACAGGGTTTTGATTACTGAGGATTATTCAAAATTGCTAAGCATGAAAACTGCTTAGCAGAGTGTATATAATGAACGGTATAAGTGTATTATGATTCTTATCATTATCAGTGATAGAGAATATATGATAAATCAGCACTTTCAGGTGTCTTCTAATAAACTGTTTTCCTGTCAGTATATTTTAATCTAGGTCAGGGTACCTGAAAAATAGTTTTATTATTAAACCGTCTGGAGAATTAAACAATAATTTGGTCTCTGAGTGAAAATATTACAAATATTCTGTGAAACAAAAGAAGATTTTCTTTGAAATGGCAGATATTCAACATCAGGAAACACACTGCAGCTGGAACATGGTGAGAGAATTAAAAACAGAGCAGTGACGAGGCCTAGATCAGCACATGCCAGAGAAGCCCCTACAAACAACTATAGATTTTTAGTCTGTTTTTCTATTTGGGGCTCTTTTTGCCTGGCTTTTTCTAATGCATTCACAGAGGCTACCTTGACTAAGTTGAAATCATTCAATGTAAGACTGTTGTAAGTTTTAAAAGTGACTTGTCAATGCTGTTATATTTAATGACTCTACATTCCCTGGAATGGCATACGTCTCAGGTTCCTTGTGTTTTTGACTTGTTTCTGGGTCATAATGGCAGTTGGTACAACAGTGAACCTGGTATCAGAATATTTTATTGTTTTATTAAGAATTTTCTTGTACTAATAGACTTGCTATTTTATTATACATATGTGTATTATATAATTTGTCTATCATTGAAAGATATATGTGTTATATATTTATAAGTATGCTATTACAATCATATGCATAATATTATATTTGTATTATATTTACATATGATCGTCTTCTTTCCCACCTAACAACTGTAAGAAGCATGTATAATGAGGGCCAATTGCTACATCACCTATTTCCTTCCCTCAATTTGGGCAATAGAAAAATAAAATAAACAAAACAACATCAATATTTACTTTATCATTAAAAAACAAATATCTATTTTTAAAAAATTAATATGTTTATTTGGAACTAATCTACCCAAAGAACCCAAGAAAGATTGATTTAAATTAAGTAATCATAGTTGCCCTTTTGAAATTATGTTAGCTTATTAAGCATTATGTAGACAAGGCAACAATTGGAAACAAATTAAATACCCCAAAACAGATAACCGATAAATTATATGATGGTAGGTTCATATGTACAGAATCCTTAAAAGTCATAGTTAAAGAGAATATTCAATGGCATAAAGGAATACTTCTACGTTACATTATATTTTAAAAATTCAGAAAGTGAAATCTCTATACAATACAGTTTTTCTCCCCTACCCTACATGTGCACACCCCCCTCCTTTTGTGTATGCATAAAAATATATGCTTATACAGATTTCACATTCTTAGAAAAAAAACTGGAATGATATCACTCAGAGAGTAACAGTGCTTATCATTTGACTGTGGGATGATAGATCATTTTAAATTTTGAATCTGTCTGGTTTTTTTTTCTATTTTTCCCCCACTGGATGTGCATGATTTTATAATGCATTATAAGATTTGTAGTGCATTTTTCCCCAGTGGATGTGTATTATTTTCTCATTTTATAATGAGAAAAAAATGTTATTTTTTAGTAAAAAAGAAAAAAGAATCAAGTTGTCCTAGTATTTAAATACTTTTCTAGGTGAAAAATTCAGATGAGATTTATATCCTAAAGAATCATCCAATCTACCAGAGAACTGAAATAATTCAAAGTGTGATGAGCTTTTATAATACATAAAAGCAGCATGGGGTAGAACTACAGCAGAGTATTTAATCTAGTTGTGAAAGAAAGCCCTCCCTGTGGAATAGATATTTGCATTGAGGCCCAAAAGATAAATGTGGGTAGAATTATTTTGTGTGGAGAGAAAAAGTTAGTATGAATGCTCTGGGAGCATATTTTCGCCTGCAGAATAACATGGGTAAAGGCCCATAGTGGGAGAAAGGATGATACATGAAAAGAACTGAACTAGAAGCAAGGGAGAAAGGACGGGTTTTCTAATATGAGAATGGACATGTTGGTGGGAGTTCAGGTGTGGTGGCTCACACCTGTAATCCCAGCACTTTGGGAAGCAGAGGCAGTTGGATAACTTGAGGTCAGGAGTTCGAGACCAGCCATGGTGAAACCCTGTCCCTACAAAAATTAGCTGGGTGTGGTGGCATGTGCTTGTAATCCCAGCTACCTGAGAGGCTGAGGCAGGAGGATCACTTCAACCTGGGAGGTGGAGGTTGCAGTGAACTGAGATCGTGCCACTGCACTCCAGCCTTGGTGACACAGTGAGACTCTATCTCAAAAATAAATAAATAAATAAATAAATAGAAAAGACATGTTGGCAGGTGCTAGATCCTGTAGAAGCTGTACGCTTATTAATTGTGTTGGACTTACACACCAAGGGCTAAAAAAAAAAAGCATGAAATAACCAAGTCTTCAATTCTAATTGACCACATTGACTATGAGTAGATAACAAAACAAAGAGGACAAGAGTTAAATCTGAGAAACCAGTTAAAAGATTATTTCAGACCCAGGAAGAAAAACTAATGAATTAAGGATATAGTAACAAGGGATAGATAAAAGGAAAAATCAAGAGAAACTTAATAGTTTACCTTGAAAGGCTTATGACAGATCTGGATGGTGGTATAAGGAAGAAAGAGGAGTCAACAGTGGTTTGCAGGATATTGGTATGAGCATTGAGAAGTAAACACAGTCTTTGTAACAACAATCTCAATATAAAAGGAAGAAAAATTTTACTAAGCTACTATCATAAGTAGGCAGTTGAGTTTCATGTAATTTCCAGAACCACAACACAAATGAGCTCCAAATTGTAATCCAGGGCAAATTACAATATTGAAACCAGCCCGATTGTCTGGTAGAACTGATGTTTATGGTTTCTTTTGAACAAATATAGACCCTTCCAAGTCCTGAAACATAAGAAAGTTACATTTTTAAAATATTAGTTCTTTTCTCAGGAAACCAACCATCAGGCCCCTCAGACAGTATCAAGGAGTTGAAATTTACCAGATCACCACATCTAGATAACGAGACACCAGACCCCTCTCTCATCAAGATTGACCATCTACTACCTGACCATCTACTACCTGAAAACCAACTCCTCTTTCTTACCCCTCCGTAATTTATGTTCACCTACATGTAGTTGCCTTCTTTCCTCACTGGATAAACCCCCAATTTTGGTTGGTCAAGGAGATGAATTTGACACAGATCTCCCATCTCCTCAGCTGCAGAACCTGATTAGAACTTTCTTCTCCAGCAATACTCATAGTCTCAGTGATTGGCTTTCTGTGTGGTAAGCAGCAGGACCTAGATGGAACCCCTGTTGTTTTGGTAACAATATTCAAGCAACTCGGATCAATTTAGTCAAACCTAAATACTGTTTGAATGTTGTAACATTCACCCATTACCTAATGAGTTTCAATACAATTAAGTTTGGCGAAACACCCTTTTGGTTTCCATGATTATCTCAGTTCCAGAGCTCCTTACAGGGTCAGCTAAGGCTCTTGCTGTGATTGCATGCATTTCAGCTTCTCCCTCTGCCCAATCTTGCCTCCTTCACTCTCTCCACAGGTGTTAATTCTGAAAGCTCTCCCCAATACATTTACGTCAGGCTAATCTCCATTTCAAAGTCTGCTTCCTGGGAAAACCAAAGTGTAGCATCATTTCAGCAAGGCCTCATTTGCTGTCCTTTCCATCTCTGATATGGGCAATATTTCTTAAGCATGTATCTGTGATTTTGCAGCTTATATTCCAGTATTTAAAAACACTGGACTTTAGAAATTTAGTTGCATATGCTGATCTTTCTTCAGAAGTTAATGGTGGCCCTATAAAATTGGAATTAAGGATGAACACACTTTTGAACAGTTAATTCTTTATAGTTTTGGCATTTAACTATTAAATCTTGTTAATGGTCTTTGGGCAATTTTGATAATACTCGAATCTTATTGATGAAGTCAAATATGGTTTAGAAACAAGAATAACTATATGCCAGTCTTCAGACATGCTTTCCGTTATGGTGGTAATTATGTCAAAAGTCATCTTGTCTAGCGCTGCTGCTATGTGTAAATTAACACCTAGTTTTATAAATTAAGTGTCTCTTGAGATTAGAAAATCTCAAAACAAGGACTGCTAAAGGTAATGCAGTAGTGGAAGAGAGGCTAATTATAGAGGCTTTAAAAATCCTGTTTGCAAACCAATGTGGCATCTGCTTTAGCTTTGACTTCTCATTCCCTAAAAGGCAACCATGGACCTCCTGCTGTGTCTTTATATTTGATGTCAGGAAAACTGCTGGAAACTGGCATGAGAAAAGCTATGTTCATCTCTAAAAAGAAGAGATATCCATGTCTTACAGGGATGTGAGAGGGTGAAGCATTATTTGAGGGGAACAACACTAGAAAAATATAATGTTATATTTTGCATCTTTGTGCTTAAGATGCAAATGCTTTGTGAAGGAAAAATGAAATGGGAGATGTTAAAAATGAATAGATTAGATAATGTGAAAAATAGCTTTATGAGTTAAACTTTTAGGTTTAATTCATAAAATGAGACATATTGGAGATGTAGTATTGGCTCCTAACTTAAAGGTCCTATCATTCTGTAGTCCTGTGTTGAGCAAAAGATAGATTTTGTTTTCCTTGTTCTGCAGAATATTGACTGCATTGACATGAACAGATGGGCACTAGATGATTACCATTTGATGAGTGCTGCTAAGTGTCTGCAGTTGGGCTTCCAGGGTTGTCTTTAACATGGCCTGAAGGGCAAAACGTGATCGTAGATTCATCTATGCTCATTGTACTTATTTGTATGGGAGGGGGCTCCTGTATCAGACAGACAGCAACTTGAAAAAGTGAATAAGCAAGATTCACTAAGAATAAATTGCTTTCAGTGAGTCTCTGGAAAATTTAGTTTTTACCGTAAAGTATTTTAATAGTTGTTCTGTATACATAGCAGGCTACATCCATTCTACCAAATTCCTCAAAATGGAGACATAAAAACAAAAACAAAATCAAGCAATGTATAAAACCTCAAAGTATATATTTTGTAAAAAGACAACAAAAACATGAAATATAGTGAAACCAAGCAAAATATGAAAGAAACAGCCAGAACATCATCTAAGCAAGTATGTTTCAAATGTGCAGGGCATGAACTAGCATATGACATTGAATGGAAGCAAAATGTGCATAACTCATTGAAAAAAAAATTGTTTTCTTCCTAGGACAGTTGAAATTGAGAAACAGCCGTGCCTGTCCAAGATTAATTTTTATACTGAGCCGTAAAGCTGACAAAAACTGCTGGTGTGTATGAATTCATTTTCAGATCTAAAACAGAAACCTGAGACATTTCACGATTTCAAGCTTAATGCTAAGTAGATTTGAGAAACAAAGCTTTTATATGATCTAAAATTCTCATTTTATTGCTATATAATGTCTACAGTTATTTTAATAGTTCTTACTTGTTTTTTATTTTTCTTTCAGAGTTTTAATTATTATTAAGTTATTGGGCTAAATCCCTGTAAAACATGTTATTATGTGTAAGAGATAAAGACACTGAGTCTCAGTCATACTGAATATTTTCCCCCAGGAATGAGAGCAAGTCCCCTGCAAACTGAAAAACAAATTTATAGCCTTTAACATCATCACTTGCTGAGTTTATCTACTTTTTATCTGCATGAAGAAAGCTTGATGTCATTATCATATAATCTGTGATGTTGAGAAAGTTTGTTTCTCACTTATCCTTTCATATATTTGTTTCTTTCTTATTCTCAGTACATAGTATTATTTATCAATTTAGATTCCTTAGGAGACCCAGACCAGGGAATATATATATTTTCTACAGATACATATATCTGTATAGCTGTAGATAGATAGAGATATATAGATATATATATCAGTATATATATAGATATATGTGTATGTGTATATGTAGATACAGATTTATATGTTTATATACATATGTATCTATCTATATATCTATAGAAAAAGGTAACCAAAGACAGGCAATTCACATACATTGGGAACTCTGGTGTTTTAAGGGCTCCAAAAGAACAAAGTAATTTTGGAGCCGATTATCATCTTTATCCTAAATATCTGTGATTGAAATTTCATTTTATTTTTGGTAGGTACAAACAAACAAAAGCAGCTGATGTCTTTGTCAGTCAGAGTATTACATGCTTTATATGTACATTTACTTATTCGTTCATTTATTTAGTTAACATTTATTGAAAGCATTTTGTCATGAATGGTTTATCTCTCTATGAGAGAGAAAGACCATAAGGAAAAATTAAATAACAGATACCAAGGCCGATCACAGTGGCTTATGTCTTTAAAAACCAATACTAGTGCCTGTAATCCCAGAACTTTGGGAGGCTGAGGGAGGATCACCTGAAGTTAGGAGTTTAAGACCAGCCTGGCCAATATGGTGAAACCCCATCTCTACTAAATATACAAAAATTAGCCAGGTGTGGTGGCATGTGCCTGCAGTCCCAGCTACTCAGGAGGCTGAGGCAGGAGAATTGCTTGAACCTAGGAGGTGGAGGTTGCAGTTAGCTGAGATTGTGCCACTGCCCTCTAGCCTGGGCAACAGAGCGAGACTCTGTCTCAAAAAAAAAAAAAAGAAAACAAAAGACTGTATTAATACATAATATCCTTTAGGGTATCAGGGAGCATGTTAACTAGAACTCTGACTTTAAGAAAGAGAACATCAAAATGGCTGACTAGAAGCATTCAGCACTCACCTCCTCAAAAAAAGGACCAAAACAGCAAATACATAACTGCACATCAAATAACAGAACACTGGAATTCAGCAAGGAAAGAAAAAAACCCTCTGAGGCATGTAAACTCGAAACAGCAGCATAGAGAAGGAAATGAAGCAACTAGCCTGGATAACCTTGCCTTTATAGGGACTCTCCATTTCAGGGACAAGGTAAGTGGGAGATCCCCAGCAGTCCACATTCCCAGCACAGACACCTGCAATTATAGCTACAGAAAAGCCTCTGAGGCCTCACAGGCCCTAGGTTTCTAAAGAGAGCTGCCTGGAGTCCATGTGACTGTACTCTATTCTAGAGTGGGAATTCTTGTTGGGTACCCCCACACTCTACGGCCCAGGCTGCAGCATGGTGACATGTTGAGAGCAAGGCTATCCCCAGAGTACATTCTGTTCTGTGACCAAAAGCCCGTGAACCTCCACATTCCTGAGGCCCTGCTGATATACCCCCACATCCACCCAAAATGCTGCAGCATCATGACATCAGCTAGACCCAGGGGTGAAGCCACATCTCTGTGGCTTAGTTGCATCTATATATGCAACTAATCACAGACCACCCAGATATATAAAGCAAAAATTATTAGAGCTGAAGAGAGAGATATATCCCAATACAATAATAGTTGGGGAATTTAATGCCACTTTCAGCATTAGATACTCTCAGCATTAGATCATAAAGACAGAAATTCAACAAAGAACCAATGGACTTTAACTACAATAGATAGATCAAATAGACTTAGATCAAATGGACATACCAGATATATACAGAACATTTCATTCAACAGCTTCAGAATATACATTTTTCTCATGAACACATGGAACATGCTCAGGAACAACCATTATTTCATTACTTATTTTCATTATTTCATCACAAAACAAGTCACAGTAAATTTTAAAAAATCAAAATGATATCAAATATCTTCTGAGATGACAAAGAAAACTAAAACTAGAAATAAATAACAAAAGGAACTTTGGAAATTGTACAAATTCATGGAAATTAAATAACTTGCTTTTGGATTACTAATGTGTCAAAGAAGAAATTAAGAAGATATATTTTTTGAATAACATTTTTTGAAATACATTTTTGAAATTTTTGAAATATATTTTTTGAAATAAATAAATTTGTTTATTTAAAATAATTTATTTTAATTTAATTTCTTTAAAATAATTTATTTAAAACAATTTATTTTAATTTAAAATAAAATAAAACAAGACACATCAAAACTTATCAGATACTGGAATAGCTATACTAACAGGAAAGTTATAACAATAAATACCTATATCAAAAAAAGCAGAAAGATTTTAAGTAAACAACATAATGATGTACCTCAAGGAACTACAAAGCAAGAACAAATGAAACCCCAAATTAATAGAAGTAATGAAATAAGGAAGATCAGAGCAGAAGAAAGAAATAATAAACCATTTCTCTAAACAAAATAGAGACTAAAATACAAAAGATCAATGAAAAGTTAGATTTTTGAAAATTGAAACAAAATTGACAAACTGTTAACTGTTAACTGTTTCTAGCCTAAGAAAAAAGTTGAGACCCAAATAAATAAAATGAGAAATGAAAGACGAAGCATTACAACTGATACCAAAGAAATTAGACTGTAAAAAAAATGATACATCAAAAAATTATGAAGCCTACAATAAATGGACAAATTTCTAGACCCATATAACCTACCAAGGAAGGAAGAGAAAATCTGAACAGACCAATAATGAGTATCAAAATTCCATCATTAATAAAAAGTCTCTCACCAAGAAAAATACAGGACCAGATGGCTCTAATGTTGAATTCTAACAAATTGTTGAAGATAATTCAACACAAATTCTCAAACTATCCCCAAAAAATGATGAGGATATAATTCTTCCTAACTCATTCTGTGAGGCCAGCGTCAATCTAATAACAAAACCAGACAAACAAAATCAACCAAAAGAAAACTCCAGGCCAATATTCCTGATGAATTGATAGATGCCAGAAACCTCAGTAAAATACTAGCAAAGTGGAATCAACAGCACATCAGAAAGATAATACACTGGGATCAAGTGGAATTTATCCTAGGGATGCAAGAGTGATTCAACATACACAAATCAATAAATGTGATACATCACATCAAAGAATGAAGAACGAAAACAATATAATTATCTCAATTGATGTAGAAAAAGCTTTTGATAAAAACTCTCAACAAATTAGGTATAAGAGCAACATACTTCAACACAATAAAAGCCATATGTGACAAAGCCAAAGCTAGCATCATACAGAAAAGTTTCCAGCATTTCCTCTGAAGAACTAGAACAAGGCAAGGATGCCCACTTTCAACATAGTACTGGAACGTCCTAGCCAGGGCAATTATGCAGGATAAATCAATAAAGGGCATTGAAATTGGAAAGAGTAAGTTGAATTGTCCCTGTTTGCAGATGACATGATGTTTTATATAGAAAATCCTAAAAAATCTACCAAAAAAGCATTTAGAACTAATTGGCAAAGTTAGCAAAGTTGCAAGATTCAAAATCAGCATACATAAATCAGTAGCATTTGTATACCCAATAACAATCTAGCCAAAAAAGAAATCAAGAAAGCAATCCCTTATAAAAGTAAAATATCTATAAATAAATTGAACCAAGGAAGTAAAAGTTCTCTACAATGAAAACTATAAAACATGGATAAAAGAAATTGGAGAGGAAAAAAAAATGACTATGGACTGGAAGAATTAATATTGTTAAAGTAGGCATACTACCCAAAGCCATATACAGATTCAGTGCAATTCTTATCAAATACCAATGACATTCTTCATAGAAATAGAAACATCTATCCTAAAATTCATATGGAACCACCAAAGACCCTGAATAGCTAAATAAATACTGAGCCAAAAGAACAAAGCTGGATACATGACACTACCTGACTTCACCATATACCACAAAACTATAGTAACCAAAACAGCATGACACTGGTCAAAAACAGACACATGGACCAATAGAACAGAATGGAGTACCCAGAGGTAGATCTACATATTTACAGCCAACTGAATTTCAATATGCATTAGGGACAGGACACCCTCTTCAATAAATTGTGCTAAGAAAGCTGGATATTCATATGCAGAAGAATGAAAGTAGATCCCTATGTCTCCACATTTACAAATATCAATTCAAAATCGATTAAGCACTTAAATGTAACACAGAAGCTATAAAACTACTAGAAGAACATGTAGGGGAATGCTTCAGGACATTGGAATGCACATATATTTTATGGGTAAGACTTCAGATGCAGAGGCAACAAAAAAGTGGACAAATAGGACTATATCAAACTAAAAATCTTCTCCACATCAAGGAAATCAATGAATAGAATGAAGTCAAAACCTGTAGAATGGGAGAGTGTGGCATGCTTTTCATCCGAGACAAATATCTAGAATACACAGAGAACTCAAAAAACTTAACAGCGAAACAACTACAACAACAAATAATTTGATTAAAAAGTGGGCAAATGTTTTGAATATATATATAGATATATATTTTAAAAGAAGACATACAAATGGCCAAAAAGTACATGAGGAAGTGCTCAATATCACTAATCATCAGAAAAATGCAGATCAAAACCACATTTATCTAATTTCACACCAGGTAGAATAACTATTGTCAAAAAGGTAAAAAATAACAAATGCTAGTGAGGATGCAGAGAAAAGGAAATCCTTATACCCTGTTGGTGTAAATGTAAATTAGTACAGTCATTATAAGAAGCTGTATGAAGGCTTCTCCAAAAACTAAAAATAGGACTACTGTATGATTCAGCCATCCCACTACCGGGTATTTATTGAAAGGAAAGGGAATCAGTAGGTCAAAGAGATATCTATACTCCCATTTTTATTGCAATACTATTCACAATAGCCAAGATACGGAATCAACTTAAATGCCTATCAATGAATAAATGGATAAAGAAAGTGTGGTACATATGCACAATGGAATACTATTTGGTCCTAAATAAATGAAACCCTGTCATTCATAGTGACATGGATGAGCCTGAAGGACATCATGTTGATTGAAATGTCAGACACAGAAAGATACATACTGCATGTTTTCACTCATGCGGAAGCTTAAAAACTTTGAAGTCATAGAAGTAGGGAGTAGAATACTGGTTATGAGGCTTGGAAGGGTAGAGGAAAGGAAATATAGGAACAAGATGGTTAACAGATACAATTACAACTAGATAGGAAGAAAAAGTTCTAGTGTTCTATAGCACTGTATGGTGAATACAGTTAAAATAATTTAATGCGTACTTTCAAAACGATAAAAAGGGACTTTGAATGTTCTCAACACAAAGAAATGATTTCATTTTATTTTATTTTTTGTAGAGACAGGGTTTCATTGTTGCCCAGGTTGGCCTTGAACTCCTGGCTTCTAGTGATCTTCCCGCCTCAACCTCCCAAAGTTCTGGGATTACAGATGTGAGCCACCACACCCAGCCCCTGATAGCTGTTTGAGGTAATTAATATGCTAATTATCCTAATTTGATCATTACACATTGTATACATGTATCGAAACATCACTCTGTTTCCCATATATGTACAATTACACTTGAACTTTGAACAACACAGGTTTGAACTGCATGGATCCACTTATATGCAACATTTTTTCAATAAACATGTTAGAAAAATTTTTGGTGATTTGCAGCAATTTGAAAAACTCATAGGTGAACTGCATAACCTAGAAATATCATAAAATCTTAAGAATAGCTGAGGTATCTCATAAATGCATAAAATATATGTAGGTACTAGTTTACGTTATCATTTACTACCATAAAATACACACGTCTATTATACAAAGTTTATATTTATTGAAACTTATGCACATAAACACTTATGGACTGTATGTGATGCCATTTGCAGTAGAGAGAAATGTAAACAAACAAAGTTGCAGTATTAAATCATAACTGCAAAAAATTAACTGTAGTACTACTGTAATAGTATAATAATGTCATAGCCACCTCCTGTTGCGGTTATGGTGAACTCAAGTGTTTCAAGTGCAAGTATCTGCTTAGAACACGGTGAGATGCTAATCATCTCGGCATGAACAGTTCATCTCTCCAGTAAATTGCGTATTATAGTAAAAATTGTCCTCCTTCAGTTCTCACCTAGTTTTCATTGTGTTTAGTGCAATACCATAAACCTTGAATGACACCAAGGGACCCATACAAAGTGCCACTAGAGATGCTGAAAGTGCTTCCAAGAAGCAGAAAAAAAGTCATGACATTACAAGAAAAAGTCGAACTGCTTGATATGTACTGTAGATTGAGGGGTGCAGTTGCACTTACTCACCATTTCATACAGGTAATTCATCTTTTAAACAGACTATGTAAACTTATGGTGTCAATAAATATAGCACAGCACTGTAAATGTATTTTTTCTTATGATTTTTTAATAACACTTTCTTTTCTCTACTGTAAGAACGCAGAAAATAACACATACATAATATGTATTAATCAACTGTTTATGTTATAGGAAGGCTTTAAGTCAACAGTAGCCTATTAGTAATTCAGTTTTGGGGGAGTTAAAAGCTATACAAACATTTTCAATGGCACAAGGAGTCAGCACCCCTAACCCCAGCGTTGTTTAAGGGTCAACTGTATCGTGTGTCGACTAAAAATAAGGGAGAGAAAAAAAAATAAAGGCAGAAAGAGAAGAAATAAAGTCAGGTGAAGGAATTGAAAAAGAACTACTTTCCCAAATATTGTCAATACCATATGTTTCCTGTTTCCATAAACAAGCTTCAAATATTTTAATAACAAGTAAATCTGATCATAGTCAAATCACTCCAGTGAAATAAAGAAAACGAGTGAAATGAGCTAGTAAAACTCAGACATTAAAAAACTGAGAAAAATGAATTAAAGGTCTAGAAAGTAATCTCACTTATGAGATAGATATAAAAGTACATAGTAAGGTATTCATCGCTGGAGTCCAGAAATATATTATAATATCAATATATAATTACCAGAGAGTCTTCATGATCCAAATGCATAATGATTCAACACAAAACACCTCAATGAAACCCATAGTATAATAGAAAAAAATTAAAAAGATCGTTTTATTATTAACAATTTTAGTAACTTTTATTTATAAACCTAAGAGATAAATCATATTACTACCAGTTTTAGATGAGAAAACTGTGGCATAGAGAGTTTAACTTATTTGTTGTGAAGTTATATTTAATTTTTGCTTTGTGATAATGTTAACGTATTTAAAACAATGAGCCCTTATCTTTTTAGCGATTCTTATTGAAATAATAGCACATATAAAATTACACAGTTTTTAGAATTTGCTTCAAAATAAAATGGGTGCTTTAAACCTGGGCAAGGACATAGATGAAGCAAAAGTAGACATAAACTGATAATTATTGAATCCAAGTAATGGGGAAAAAAAAAAAAAAACCCAGTTCATTGTACTATTCTTTTTACTTTTGGTATCTTTGAAATTTTCCCTAACAAAATAAATAAATAAATAAATACACTCATCTTAGGAATAAACCTTAGGGGATCCATATAAGGAGAATACAAAATTCTAATAATAGGTATTAACAAGTTGCATAAATCAAGAAACAAATAATTGCTTGAAAAGGAATGTAAATGAAGAGATTAGCTCAAAATTAATTTTAAAATTTAACAATTACAACCTTAGTACAGTTTTTTAAATCTCCATTGAAGGATATTTACAGTATACCAGGAGTCAAGAAAATCCAAAAAGAAAAACCATAATGAAATATTTGCATTAATACTTTTACTCTACTATAGACCTGGATTAATTACAACACAAAGACACTGAAAATAATAAATGGGAAGAGATGGTTGGAATAGCAGGACCAGAAAAATGACCAAGAAATAAAGATAATTTGTTCTGATAGACACGGCATTTAAAATCAGCATGAAAGAATGATTTGTGCAGTGAATAAAATTAGAAAAATTGAATAATCACTGCAGTAAAATTTAAATGAAACTCCCACTCGGTCATATCTTTAAAATAAACTTTAGATAAAATACATATAAATGTTAATAGATAAAAACATAAATATACTAGAAAAATATTTGTAAATATATATGGAATTGTGTGTTGAAGGAGATTTTATAAACATGGAAACAAAGCCAGAAGACATAGAGTTATATTAAATAATTTTCACATATAAACACTTACAACTTTTTTTAAAAAATGAAAACTCTCATTTAAAAAATCAAAAGACAACTTGGAAACCAATTTTTATACAAACATAAGAGATAAGCCATTAATTTCCTACAAGATTTTTAGGTGGTGAAATGAAATTGTAGAAAGCAGAAGTGCTTTTAAAAATACAAATGAAGAAGTTTCACTCCCAGAGGAGTATCTAAATACTGAAGGACTCTACTGCAGAAAAAAACAAGTAAAACCTTAATAAAGCATACTTTTAATGTTGTGTTGACAGGGTTTGCAGAAGTGAGGGAACTTTCAAATACACACTACCCCATTTCCTATATCAAGAACCCTCTAAAAATGTGTATTAGTTGGTTCTCATGCTGTTATGAAGAAATACCCAAGACTGGGTAATTTATAAAGTAAAGAAGTTTAATTGACTCACAGTTCTGCAATGGCTGGGGAGGCCTCAAGAAACTTACAATCATGGCAAAGGCATCTCTTCCCAGGGTGGCAGGATAGAGAAAGAGTGCCATCAGGGGAAATGCCAGATGCTTATAACACCATCAGATCTTGTGAGACTCACTCATTATCAGGAGAACAGTGTGGTGGAAATCACCCCCATGATCCAATTACTTCCACCTGGTACTGCCCTTGACACGTGGGGATTATTACAATTCAAGATGAGATTTCAGTGGGGACAGAGAGCCAAACCATATCATTCCACTTCTGGCCCTTCCCAAATCTAATGTCCTGACATTTCAAAACACAATTATGCCCTTCCAATAGTCCCCCAAAGTCTTAGTTCATTGTAGCATTAACTCAAATATGCAAGTCCAGAGTTTCATCTGAGACAAGGCAATCCCTTCTGTGTATTAGCCTGTAAAACAAAAGCAAATTAGTAACTTCCTAGATACAATGGGGGTACAGTCAGTAAGTAAATACACCCATTCCAAAAGGGAGAAATGTGCCAAAACAAAAGGACTACAGGCTCCATGCAAGTTTGAAATCCAATAGGGCAGTCATTAAAGTTTAAAGTTCCAAAATGATCTCCTTTGACTCCATGTCTCATGTCCATGTCACACTGATGCAAGAGGGGGGCTCCCATAGCTCTGGGCAGCTCTGCCCTGTGGCTTTACAGGGTACAGCCCCCCTCCCAGCTGCTTTCATGTCTGGCGTTGAGTGCCTGCAGCATTTCTGGATTCATGGTGGAAGCTGTCAGTGGATACACCATTGTGGGGTCTGGAGGACAGTAGCCCTCTTCTCACAACTCCATTATGCAGTTCCTTGGTGGGGGCTCTGCGTGGGCTCTCTGATTCCACACTTCGCTTCTGCACTGCCCTAGCAGCGGTTCTCCGTGAGGGGTCTACCCCTGCAGCAAAGGTCTGCCTGGACATCCAGGCACTTCCATACATGCTCTGAAATCTAGTTGGAGGTTCCCAAACCTCAATTCTTGACTTCTGTCCACCCACAGGCCCAACACCACATGTAAGCCACCAAGGCTTGGGGCTTGCACCCACTGAAGCAATGGCCTGAGCTGTATACTGGCCCCTTTTAGCCACAGCTCGAGCTAAAGCAGCCAAGATGAAGGACACCATGTAAGGAGGCTGCACAGAGCAGGGGTGCTCTGGGCCAGACCCATGAGACAATTTTTTCCATCTAGGCCTCCAGGACTATGACGGGAGGGGATTCCACAAAGGTCTCTGACATGCCCTGGAGACATTTTCCCCAATGTCTTGGTGATTCACATTCTGCTCCTCATTACTTGTACAAATTTCAGCAGCATGACTTGAATTTCTGTCTACAAAAATGGGTTTTTCTTTTCTATTGCATTGTCAGGCTGCAAATTTTTCAAACATTTATGCTCTGCTTCCTCTTGAAGGTTTTACCGCTTAGAAATTTCTTCTGCCAGATACCCTAAATCATCTCTCTCAGATTCAGAGTTCCACAGATCTCTAGGATAGAGGAAAACAAGGCCACCAGTCTCTTTGCCTAGCAAGAGTGACCTTTATTCAAGCTCCCAGCAAGTTTTTTATCTCCATCTGGATGAGCTCGGCTTGGACTTCATTGCCCATATCACTATCAGCATTTTGGTCAAAGCCATTCAACAAGTCTCTAGGAAGTTCCAATGCTTCCCACATATTCATGTTTTCTGAGCCCTTTAAGACTCTAGGAAGTTTCAAGATTTCCCATATTTTCCTGTCTTCTTCTGAACCTTCAAACTGTTCCAACCTTTGCCTGTTACCCAGTTCCAAATTTGCTTTCACATTTTCAGATGTCTTTATAGCAGCACCCCACTCTCTGTGATACCAATTTACAGTATTAATCTGTTCTCACACTGCTATGAAGAAATATACAAGACTGGGTAATTTATAAAGAAAAGAGGTTTAATTAGCTCACAGTTCTGCATGGCTGGGGAGGCCTCAGGAAACTTACAATCATAGCAGAAGACACTTCTTCCCAGGGTGGCAGGATAGAGAATGAGTGTCAGCAGGGGAAATGCCAGATGCTTATAACACCATCAGATTTTGTGAGACTCACTCATCATCACGAGAACAGCATAGGGGAAACCAACCCCATTATCCAATTAATTCCACCTAGTACTGCCCTTGACACATGGGGATTATTACAATTCAAGGTGAGATTTGGGTGGGAGAACAGAAAAACCATATCAAAATGTAAAAACAAAAAAGGGTCTGAAATTGATGCTAGATACATTGAACTGAAACACAAAGGACAAGCAGTGTAGCTTTGTAGGAAAAATACTGATAGCAGCCTCCAAAATCCTAAAATGAAGTTGTGCCAGCAGGAAGGAGAAGGAGGTATTGAACATCAGGCTACTGTATTAGCTGAAACTTTCAAAGGGAATAAAAGACAAAAAAGAGTTCTTAAAAGCAGCTGTAGAAAGAAAGGCAGATAATCAACACCTGCAAAATAATCAAAATGTGATTAATAGAAGCCTTCCTCATAGCAACAATGAAAATAAGAGGCAAGAAAAAATATTTTCCAAGTGCTGAGGAAAAATAACTGTTAAATAATACACTTTCAGGTAAGAATGTAGGGTGATACATGTAAATCCAAATATATCTGTAGAAAGAATACATCTACACGAATACAATTACCATCGATTATCAGATTAGAGTCTGATGCAGAGGAATATGTTATATGTCATATAGAAGAGACACATTTAAACCTGAAACATGAAAAGTTTGAATGTACAGAAGGTCAGAAATGTTATACTAGATAAATACATATAAAATAAAGCTGGAAATGCAATATCAGTATCAGAAAATGTGGGCTTTCAAAGACAAAACACATTATTGGCAATAGAATGAGTCATTACTGAATGATCCTTATAATTATCTTTTAAGAGTAGCCTTATAGTTTTTATAATAATAGTCCTATGATTATCATTGTAAGAAAGATAATAACTAAAAATAGCTGATGTCAATATAGCAAACACTATGTGCTAGACATTTTCCTAAAATCTTGGATACATATTTCATTTTATTTTCACCACAATTCTATGAGATACCTACTATCATTATCCTCATTTCACCAATGAAGAAATTAAGGCACTGAAATGCTAACTTATAGTCATACAACTAGTTAGTGAAGAGACAAAGAGTCAAACCAGGAAGATAAACACCAGTCTCTATGTTCTCAATTCTAATCCATAAATCTATTAAAATATTATATTCACTGAAAAAATGTAGCGACTAGGCCAAGCAAGGTGGCTCACAGCTGTAATCCCAACACTTTGGGAGGCTGAGGTGGGTGGATTACTTAAGACCAGGAGTTCAAGACCATCCCGGCCAACATGGTATAACCCCATCTCTACTAAAAATACAAAAATTAGCTGAGCATGGTGGTGTGTCCCTGTATCCTAGCTACTCGGGAGGCTGAGGCAAGAGAATAGCTTGAACAAGGGAGGCAGAGGTTGCATTGAGCCAAGAACACACCACTGCACTCCAGCCTGAGTGACAGAGTGTGACTCTGTGTCTCTCACACACCCCCACCACACACACACAATGTAGCAACTATGAATATGAATGTACCTATTTTTTTAAAAGCCAGAAGATAAATGAAGCCCAAATTAATAGAACTAAAGAGGAAAGTAGATAACTCCACTACCATAGTGTAAGATTTTAGCAAATTTCCCCCAATTATTAATCGATCAGACAAAATATTTATTCATAACGTGATATGAATAATGTAATCAATAAGCTTGATTAAACAAACATATAGAGTTCAGCATCCAAGTGGAAAATGAGCATTCTTTTCAAGCAGATATTGTTACTGTAGCTTAGACCTTGAGTCTTCACTCTTGGATAAATAGAAATGAACACCAGGTCAAACAGAAATTTTTCTCAGGCAAGCTTTAATAGGCTTGCAGCTTGAGCAAAGCAAGGGAGCAATGCATGGGAAAAGGATCCCAGTGCCAGGTCTCTGAAGGGCTTGGCTCTTGTCATTTTATAGAAGCTGAGGCCAGAAAAGGAGTGATATGTAGGCATCTAGAGGCAGGGAACTTTCAAAACCTGCTGCACTTTAACATCCGATATGGTTTAGCTCTGTGTCTCCATCCAAA
Source organism: Papio anubis (assembly GCF_008728515.1). Taxonomy (NCBI): domain Eukaryota; kingdom Metazoa; phylum Chordata; class Mammalia; order Primates; family Cercopithecidae; genus Papio; species Papio anubis. Next base: position 35,716,547 of record NC_044989.1, on the reverse strand, counting down.
TTTCATGTTGAATTCTAATCTCCAAAGTTGAGGGAGGAACCTGGTGGGAGGTGATTTGATCAGGGGGTGGATTTCCCCCTTGTCGTTATCCTGATAGTGAGTTAGGTCTCATGAGGTCTGGTTCTTTGAAAGTGTATAGCTCTTCTCTTTCTCTCTCTCCTGCCAGCCATATGAAGACGTGCCTACTTCCCCTTTGCCTTCTGCCATGATTGTAAGTTTTCTAAGGCATCCCCGGAAGCAGAACAGGTTGTACAGCTTGCAGAACCATGAGCTGATAAAACCTCTTTCGTTTATAAATTACCCAGCCTCAAGTATGTCTTTACAGCAGTGTGAGAGTGGACTAATACAACATGTTTCTTAGTGTGTTGTATGTGTTGTTAGCATGTTGAGTCTCCACCCCTGGGTGTGATTTTCAATACTATAGTGAGATTATAGTGAGGAAAAACTCCCTGAAAGGTCAGCACTGTAGTTTATCTTGTCTTTATGCTGCCTGGATCTGGTCTGGTTCTTTCTGGAAATGCCAGAGTCTGGCTTCAGTAACCTCAGAAGACATTACTCAAAGAGGTAAAGAGTTGGTTTCTTCTTTTTATGGTTAGGAGTTCAGCCTGGTCAGCTGAATCAGGAGAGGCCCCCCTTCTGGCATGTACTTTGTGTCAGCTTGTAAGGGAGGCAAAAATAGTTAGGGGAGGAAATATGCCTAGTCATGTGTGACCCATGGGGCCTTGGTTACATTGTCTCTTATCTGCCAGGACCAAGTCTCTTCTTTATACTGTTTCGGTGTCACTCTATAGATTGCTTCATGAATGGGCTTCCAGTAGAGGACTATTTCACTAATAATTATAGCTGAAAAAAAAGGGCCAAAGAACCTCCATGTAACTATGTATTCAAGGACATTTCCTGTTCAGAAGAGTGACCTTAACAGAAATGGGGAAGTTTTCCAGCTATACTGATACAGAAGTCCCTAGTGACATATGGCCATTGAGTACTTCCAATGAGGTTAGTTCAAAGTGAGATGTGCTTTAATCATACACACTAGAGTTTGAAGACAAAATTAGAATAAAATGCAAAATATCTTATTAATTTTTATATTGCTTTAATGTCAAAATAACATTTTAGATATAGTAGGTTGAATAAACACTTTATTAAAGTTAACTTCATCTGTGTCTTTTCACTTTTTAAATACTATGGCTACTAAAAAAATTTAAATTACACATGTGGCTTGCGTCATGTACCTATTGGAAAAGATGATGCTGGTCTAGAGCTTTATTGAATTCATACCAACTGAGCCAGAATTTTGCTAAGCTATAGAATTGGTGGAGGAGATCAGCCTCTGGATCAAACCAAATTTTTCTGAAGGACCAAAAGAAATGAAGATCTATACTATTCCTATAAAAATGAAAGCTCAAAATCATATACACATCAGTTGTCCTTTAATTTATCTGAAATTCAATGCAATTTTGACCGAAATACCAACAGCGTTTTTCATGAATCTTGACAAACTAATTTGAAAATTTCTCTGGAGGAGTAAAGACCAAAAATGGCCAAAACTGAATAATGTACCCTACCAGCTATCAATGCATATTGTAAACCTCTAGTGATAAAGTCAATATGTTATTGGTACAGAGATACAAAAACATTGACCCACGGAACAAAATGAAGATCTGGGAAATAAGACTGTGTTTTATAACTTAATATGTCACAAAGGTGCAATTGAAGATCATCGTGGAAGAAAGAGTATTCAAAATGTGAGACTGAACAATTAACTGCCCACATAAATTGGATCCTTAAATTGGATTTTTACTTTCCACCATACACATAAGTTAATTCTAGATAGGATAAGGGGAATGGTTCAAGGGGAATATTTGAGACCTTAAAAGAAAATAAGATTTTTTTTTTTTTTCTAAATTTGAGCTAGGGAAAGACAAATTAAAATACATGTTAAGCATTTAAAATGGACAAATTTTACTATATGTTCATTAAAAACTTCTCTGCAAAAAACACCTAAAGACAGTGAAAAGACAAAACACAAACAAATGTCTGCAGTACATGAAATTTGCAAAGCATTAGGAAGACTCTTACGAATCAGTTAGAAAAGGACAAAACTCAATAGAAAATTGAAAAAAGGACACAAACGGGCATCTCACAGAAGAGGAAACATGTTACAAACAAGCTCGTGAAAGATGTTTAACTTTATTAGTACCAAGGGAAATACAAATTAGCATTTAAAAACTATTGGCCTGATTTTATTCCCATTGATGATAATCCCACAACAATTACAAAACCAGACAGATCCAACAATCAGAGAGGAGATGAGTCAACCAATTGCTGGAGGAAGTATAAATATAAGCAGAAATAAGCCGTCGTTAATCTTTGAGGCTGAAAATTTACATCAGCTATGATCCAACAATTTCACTCCCATGGAATACATTCTATGCTTTCTCTCTGTCAAGTGTCAAGAGAGCTACAAGAATGCTTATTGTGGCCGGGCGCGGTGGCTCACGCCTGTAATCCCAGCACTTTGGGAGGCCGAGGCGGGTGGATCACGAGGTTAGGAGATCGAGACCATTCTAGCTAACACGGTGAAACCCTGTCTCTGCTAAACACACACACACACACACACACACACACACACACACACACACACACAAATTAGCCGGGCACGGTGGCGGGCGCCTGTAGTCCCAGCTACTCAGGAGGCTGAGGCAGGAGAATGGCGTGAACCCTGGAGGCGGAGCTTGCAGTGAGCCAAGATCGCGCCACTGCACTCCAGCCTGGGCGACCAGAGCGAGACTCCGTCTCAAAAAAAAAAAGAAAGAAAAGAAAAGAAAGAAAAGAAAAAGAAGAATGCTTATTGTAAAACTGCTGTAATAAAAAAGAAAAAAGAAAAAAAAGGAAAAACAAAGAAGGAAGGAAGGATGGAATGAAACAAAGAAGGAAATAAAAGAAAAAAGGAAGAAGAGAGGGAAAGAAGGGGAGAAAAAGAGAAAGAAAGAAGAAGGGAGGGAAAGAGAGAGAGATGCAGGAAAGAAAGAAGGGAAAGAGAAATAAGGAAAGAGAGACCTCAAATTTTCAGAAAAAAATGGGCATGTAGAAGGATTCATTCACCCACTCAGATATTTTGCATGTGGAAATGAATGAAATGAAGATATGTGGTACAATATGCATGAATATGATGTAATTCATATTCAGGAGACCTACTTACAGTAAGATACTCCTTTTACAAAGGTCCAAAAAAAGATAAACTGGCAATTGAACGTTTATGAATGAATATATAAGTATTGTATGTAAATAAAAATAAAAAAGGATATAAAGATAGCATTTATAGTGCGCTCACATTTGTGGGAGAGGCAGTTGTAAGGAGGAACACTTAGATGAAATGATATTGTAAAATTTTACTTTATAAATTAGATGGCGGTTTAATGGATATTCATTTTATTACTGTGCTTTAGTATATAATACAGGTATGTTACACTTTTTCATGGATCAAATACTATTACATTAAAATGTAATACCTTACATTATTACATTAAACATAAACAAATATGCAAATGTGCACACCAACAAATGGTGAGTTGAGAAGATGATAATGTCATTTTCTTTGGAACTTTCTTACAACTCCCTGAACCACTGTCCCTTTCCTACCTCTTCCATATCTCCATTATAGAGCCATTTGTTTAATCTCCTTATGATTTCCTCTTTGGCTCAGCTGTTTAGTGCAGAACAATGCATGAGTTTGTTCAATCTCTGCTTAGTGTGGTGCCTCGCTCCTCATTAGTGGATGCACAACAGATGAAAAATGATAAATGAGTAGCTGTTCCAGATTGTGGAAATATTGCAAGTGATAATTCTATGAGAATTTTTTAAGCTGAACACCCACCTATTTGGTTCCAAATTGCATAAATCATCTTGAAAGTAGGTTTTGTTCTAGCTCTCAAGAAACAGCACAGTCTGACATATCTATAGGGAAATTGGATTTTTCATAATATGTTCTTAAGAGAAAGCAGTAAAAAGGGCTTCATAAAAAAGAGAAGCAAAATGCATATGCACCCTTCTGAAAATGTAAAAGCTGATGATATTTCTCCTTTGGGCATTAGATCAATCTCATACATAAACACTGAAATAGAGACTTACTAAGGAAATAGATCATTGAATGTCTAAAAGCATTTGTATTATGGGACTAGTAGAAAAACAGAATATTTTCTGCCCCTGCAATATAATGCAGACATTTTTGATAGGAAATATATGTTGCCCATAATCAAAATTCATTGGGAAATACAACCTCAGCATATAAGGGTCCAAAATTAAATAATTAAATAATTAAATATTTTTTTCAACCTTATTATTATAAGAAATGACAGTTAACCTCAGAGAGTATTCTGAAGGAAACAGTTTTGGCTCAATGATTCTGCTTGCAGGCATCTTATTCTATCTTCAGAGAAGCTTATGATGTGCCAAGTAAGATCATGTTTCCTTTCAGCGTTTGTATATTATCTTGAGAATGACACTACATTTGCTGATGATATTATCAAAATATCCTTATGGTATTGACTTGGTAAATGGACTGATATGGTTTGGCTCTGTGTTCTCACCCAAATCTCACCTCAAATTATCATCCCCATGTGTCAAGGGAAGGGCATGGTGGGAGGTGATTGGATCATGGGAGTGGATTTCTCTTTTGCTGTCCTCTTGATAGTAAATGAGTTCTCATGAGATCTGATGGTTGAAAAGTGTGACACTTCCCCCTTTCTCTCTTTCTCCTGCCACCATTTAAGACATTTGTTGCTTCCCCTTCACCCTCTACCACAATTGTGAGTTTCCTGAGGCCTCCGCAGCCATTCAGAACTATGAGGAAATTAAACCTCTTTTGTTTTTAAATTACCCTGTCTCAGGTGGTTCTTTATAGCAGTGTGAAAATGGACTAATACATGGACACAATTAAAAACTACATTTCCTAAATTCTTACTTCTAGCCTAATTTCTGCCTTTTGTAAAGATTATTAAATTTCCTTGCTCTTTGTTAGATTCCAATGAATGTGACCTTCTTTGTATTTTTTGAGAACATGAGCAAATGTAGAGACAAAGGCAAAAAGAAATTTCTACCATCTTTTAGTGTTGGAAATTATATTTTCAATATGCCTGGTTTACTAATTATTTTTGATTAAATGTGGTTTGATTTTTCCTTTGTTGTTCTATTTCAGATCTTATAGTGTAAGGAAGAAAGAGTTGTCTTAAATAATTACCTCTCATTGTAAGGGAGTATAGTATATTGTTTAAAAGTGCAGACTGGAGTCAAATAATAATTATTTTTAATGGAAATATATCTAATAGAATAATATTGGTAAAACTGAAACATTAACTGGTAAAAATAATAAACACTAATAACACTAATTATATACATATCTCTGTCCACTTCATGCTGTCACCCACATAGCTGAAGGGGGTTGGAGATAACACATACCCATGCCGATTAGTCTTATTTTGAATATGTGACTTCAAACTTCAAATGGCCCCAAAATGCTGCTTGACAATCACACTACCTTTTTCTGTTTCATTTATTCTGGAACTCTATAAGGTGACTCATTCCTTTTAATCTCTTCTCAAAATCTCAACCCTTTTAAGATTGCCACATTTAGCCAAATGAATACAGGATGCTCAGGAAAATTTGAATTAAATCTAAATGCTTATGTATATGTACACTGTGATAAAAGAAAAAGATGACATATGGAATACTTATACTTAAACAATAATTGTTTACCTAAAATAAATAACAAGTATGTAAATCACCTACCTGTGTTTTTAAAAATCATATTCCCTGATGGTTTGGCTCTCCTAAATGGTTTTTTTGTTTCACAGAGTTTGCTTATAAAGTTCCTTGCAGTATGTATTCCATTTATATGTCATTCCATAATGACACAGTTTCTATAGTGGTCATATCTAATTAATTTTGTTCATTTGTTCACTGAAAAATTATTAATGATATGACAAATTCAACGTTGACACTATGAGCCACTATATTAGCATGTACTGGCATAAAGTTCACAAAGTCTCTGGCTTTTCAAACTTGGTTTGTTGAAACTTACAATGCCATCTTTTTTTTGGCATGACTTTATTCATTCCTTTCCATTATTAGGATTATGTAGCATGGATTGATTGATGATTTTTCAAATGCTGTGGCCTGAAGAGAAAGAATATGGTCTTCAAATTTTATTCTCTTGTTGTTCAACACTACACATGAGGATGCCACTTGTTCCCATGTAACTGTTATGTAAAATCAAATTCTTCAAAGTATAAAACATACTTAAAAGATAACTCATGGCAAATGCCATAATAATGATACACTTAAAGATGAAATTTATTTTCTTGTTCATAAGTAATGTCTCTTTTAAAACAGCTTTGACACTTAAAGAGATATTTTTCCATCACTTTTTGCTTTAACATGTTCAACAAGTTTCTGAAGCAATGGAGCACTTTTATGACACAGTGTGCTTTTCGTTCAATTTGCATAATCCTATTGTTAAAGAGATGTTGAAAAGTATTAACAAGGAATAAATAGAATTCATTCAATGAATTACTTAGAAAATCAACAAGCATTGGGAGGGGCCTGTTCAGAACTAAAGTATGAATTCAATAAGCTGGATATTCTCTCACTGTATTTGTTAAGGGAGAGCCAATGGGCTTCTGAATATGAGAGAACTGAACAATCCTGAATTCCAACAAAATCTCGAAAGTCCTTTAGTCATGGGTTTGATAGCATACATACTGAAATTAGAAAATAATTTCATGTGATCTCTGTAGTGCCAATAGGAAATATTTGATGCCAATAGCATGACGTCTCTTGAGCAGTGTCATGTACAATATGGATCAAAAAGCTAACACCTTATGAAGAATCATTCATGCTTTGATTCAACTTTAAATAAACCTCGTTTGCATATTTACACATTTACTTTTATTTGTATTTTTATTACTTCTACTAAAGTCAGTACATTTTTTCCTCATTAAGTCCTAACTAAAAACGAGTCTGCAAAAATTTGCTGTTGTTTCTGAAGTTTCATCTAAAAGGGATTTTACGCTTCATAACCTTCTGAGGAAGCCTTTTTCATGAGGAAAATATTGCATAAGCAAAGGGAATTTTTTTTCTGCATTGTGATTATTTTCACCATGGCTCTTTTGTAAAATGGCGAATCATTTTGATATTTTATGATCTCTGCCATAGTAAATGTAGCTATTATATATTTGTATTATTACAGTAGATATAATTTTGGTACTTAAAAGTTTGCTTGTGATTTTAGAATCAGAAAATGCTTTTGGTAGCTGTTTGTTCCAAAGAAATTTGAGCTTAAATACTGATGCTGATGTATATCGTATGGAAGGCATTCCAACTTCTACTGCTTCATATGAATTTCCTTTAATCAAATTTTTATTTTTTGCCACAATTATAGTATTAGTTAAGAAATCATATATCACTTGTGCCTATATGCTGGTTTATATCTGATTTTTCACCATTTTCCATATCGTATGAGTAATTGTATACTACACACAGAGGTCTAAAAGAGCATTTTCTTTGTTTAGTAAATGTCACTCTTGAGAAAATTATCACAAAGTTTATTTCTGTGTTTTAGCATTTGAGGATTAAAATATACAAAAACAGAAATAAGTAATAGAAACCACCACAAGAATTGAAAAGACTGACTTTAATAATCTCAGGGAATCTTCATTGCATTTGTCACTCACAAGTCCAAATTAATAAGTAACCATAAACAAGGGTTGAGTTGTTGAAAGGGTTGTCAACTTGCAAACTAACAATAAAATTGACTAATATCTGGAGCAAAAGGTGAAGTTTTCCTTTGCTTACAAGTAATAGCAGTATCTGTAAGGCATTGTCCTTATGTAATGTCAGAGATGACATTACATAAGGTTTCGGAAAGACTGGCTTATCAAAGCTTGGCAGACTTTCAGAGGTAGGAGAGTTTAGGGACTACAGAACTTCATATTCTACTGGTGTGGTCATTGTACTAAGGCTGATGTTCACCAGCTGACTTTTAGAAACACAGAAAATGCACTGAAACATTTGTTGATTGACTAATGTTCAGAAGCATGGGGTTATCACTGATTAGTCTATTTTCAAAAATGAAGTTTAATGATTGATTGACTGACTTTTAGAAGTCATAATTACATGAATCAGGCTGGTGTTTGACTGATTTTCAGAGCATGGGTAGTAATCTGATTTTATCCCTAATAGTGGTTACTTATGCAAGACTTGGAACCTTGGCCAAAGAACAATCTTTCATATCCTAAATATGAAAAATAAATAATTTTAATTCTTACATGTTTCTTTTGGCTTTCTGTCAGTCAACACTGCAAGAAGAAACTTAAGAGACTCTCCAGATCTTTATTTGTAGAGGTATGACTTTCAGCTTGTGTTGCCATTGAAGTGATTTAAGCTGCCAATGGGTGTGATTGAAAAATTGCTCTAAAAGCCAATTTTTTGTCATTGACTGGAAAAAATACTGAATATAGAACATCTAGAGTGTCCTGGCAAAGACAATACAAGACACAGGGGAAGAGTGTTAGATTCAGAACATGTTTGCAATATAAAAAGATACTTGGCAACCCTAAACCCTCATCATTATTCTTAACTTTGTTTTCTATTTCATTGAGAAAATAATAGAAGATAAGAGAGGACTTCTACAAACTGTCTACCACATCTAACCCTTACTTGAATCTATTCCCAATTATTCTAACTTTTCTCCAGTTAACAATATAGATAAATTAATTGTGCAGCTGATAAAAGCAATAAATTCCACTTACCTAGTAGATCTTATCACCTCTTACATGAATAAGGGCATAATTCAATCAATCCTCACATTCCTCTCAAAGTTATACCTATAGGTAAGACCTCTTCCCAGAATATCAGGCTTGTATATCTAACTGTCTGGTAGACATTGCCACTTGATTGTCTGATAAGCATTGCAATCTTTAAGTGTATATGACCAAGATCCTAACCCATCCCTCAAGAAGCTCCCAACAACTTTACTGCCAAAACTGTGTGCCACAGTATTTTCTATCTCTGTCAAAGACAGCACCATCATTACAGTTCTTCAGGCCAAAATCTCTACATTCACACTGTCAGAAAACCCGATTTTTCTACCTTTAAAATGTATCCAGAATCTTACCACTTCTCATTACTTCCATCATAACACCTTGATCCAAACCAAATTTAGGTTTTTGCCACATCCCTTTTATGGTCTAGCTGTTTTTCTCTTGGACTTTTCTCAGTCTTTTCTTAAAATAGAAATCAAAGAGATTCTATTATAGAGTCCAAGCATGACATGACTGTTCTCAATTCCTTTCAATTACCCAGCACCTCACAGAAAGAAAAAGCCAAAGGCATTGTTTTGACCATCAAGGTTGAACAGGATTTACCTGCTGTAAATTCTGTGACGTTTTCTCCTATTACTCTTTTTTTTTTTTTTTTTTTTTTTTTTTGCTCACTCAGCTCTAGCCACACTTCCCTCCTTGCTGTTCCTCATATACTAGGCACCCTCCTATTCAGGACATTTATATTTGCTGTTTTCTCTTCCTAGAATTCTTTTCAGGATACTCCAGTTCCTCTCTCACCTGGTGTGGATCCTAACTCAAATGTAACATTTGCCCCAGATCATAGTATTGAGGATTACAACGTCCAAATAGTCTGTTTTCCCTTTTCCTGCTTTTTTTTTTTATCTGTAGGATCTATCATCATTTAGCACTCTATATATTTTATGGTTTATTGTCTGCCTCCCCCAACTGGACAGTAAATTCAGTGAAGGCAGAGGTTATTGTCTAATTTTTTTTGTCTATATTCTTGATTCTTAGAATGTTGCTCAGGTATTTAATGAATGTTTACTATTACTGTTTTTACTTTATTTTGTCACTGTCATTGTTATAAAGTGCAGTAATCTCATTAAAAAGTCGAAGCTATTAAACTGCTTTCAAAATCTATTTCGAGTCTCGCTCGCATAGCTTTGCCCTTTCTCCAAATGAATTACCTGACTAGAGTTATTCAATTTAATATAATGAGTACTCTTCAAATATCTGTTTTTTGCTTAATTTTAAACTACTTTGATTAAGGGAGGAATAAAAAATACAGATACTCTGTATTATTCTTAAAGGGCTTAAATATTTTTCAGGAAGATAGAATATGCACGTATAAAGAAAGAAAAGAAAATGTATGAATAATAAAATAAATATTCAGTCATTGTTTCAAATATACAATAAATATTTCTTATGTATTTATTGCCATCCATGGCTCAATCTAGATGTTATTAATGTGAGTAAGTGGAGAGGAAATTACCCTTAGAAACTCATAGTACAATCAAATGCCCTAATTGCATTGAACAGAACACAAGAATGATGAGCACTAATGAGAGAGAGAAACTAAAGATGAAATTCAGGAAGGAGGAGGTATGGGACATTTTGTCTGGACCATGTAGACTAGACAATCCCCAGTGGAAACTGAAAACTCAGTGTGTCAGTTCATTACCCAGGAAATATCCCCATCTGCCTTAAACTACGATTATTGTCAAGATTTCCTTGATTTTTGCTCTGGGTATAAATTATTACTACACAGGAATATTTCTACTTTACAATGGAGCTTGTGAGAAATATCATAACTTTGAAATAACATTGGACTACAATCAAATTTAATTTAGGGATGGACTATAGATGTGGGCAAAGAAGATTCTTTGACTATTCCCCTCCTCTCTTCTTCTTTTTTCTGGCTCAGAGTATGTATAAAGTGAGGTTTCCCTGTACCTGCAAGGCTATATTTCAAAGTTTGTGTTGTTCCCTGACATAGGCTGTGAATCTGTTTCGCTTCTATCTCTGCATGGATGTGCAGGGCTGTTATTCTGGCAGAGTTACCCACCTAACTACTCCAATGCACTTAGTTTGCCTTGTTTCCTAGCAACGGGTTCCATCTAATTTGTTTTCCTGTAGCATCCCTCCTGCCTCAGACTTTCTTGTTCCTCTTTCTCTTGCTAAATAGATTTATAAGTGTCTAATAGTCTTTGTGCCATATGTCTATCGAACAAGTCTTTCTCCAGAAAAGTAGGGGACTGGATAACACCATGTACCTTCAGGACAGCAATTTTAAATTAGGGGCCTGAACATAAATTTCAGAGAGCTGTGGTCATGTAGTTTGGTAATACTGTTTTATTTTGTAGTATTAAAATAACTTTGCAGTGAGAAACCACTTTTACCCCCAAGGGCTCCTTATTAAAAACAACATACGAAATTTTTACTTTCCTAAATTCAGTTTGTAACTAATCCAAATTATGTGAATTTGATCGCGTGTGAGCAAATCATTTAATTCTTTATTGTTTCCATGACAAGTTCTATCCTTGTTTTTTAATGACTGTTAAGGAGAGTCAACTTTACATTAATTAGTGGAGAACTAATCATGCACGCACATCCTTTTTATAGGGTAATGCCCCACTTCATAGAGGAATGACAGATAAGCAGCAACTCACTTTGCCAATGGTCAAGTTATACCTGCCCAATTCAAACAATAATGTACTAATACATATAAATAATAAAGTATAAGCTACTGCTTGTGTCATGTATGTAAAATATAGGGGAACAGCCATGGTAAAACTTATTCCATAAAGTATTTTTTTAAGAGACATCCTCCCAAGTGAAGGGAGGAGTGCTGTGTCAAACATCTACAGGGCTCTCCAAGGCACTACAACTCTCTGCTAGCAGAGTGAATAAAGAAGTGGGAATAAGCCAGTGTTATTCTTAGGGAAAATTCCATCCTCACAGTAATTGGTAATGGTTAAATAATATTCCACTTTAACTATAAGTGTCATTGGTGTTATTTTATGGATGAAGACTTGGGTAGATTGGATTAGAAGTAAAAATGACAGCCTTGCGGGGTAAATTAAATACCCTAGACTATAAAAGCAAACACTGGAAGGCTCCTCTATAGCAATGGTTTGTAGTTAGAAAGGGACTTCAGAACCACCTGAAGATCTTTACCAATGATTTGCCGAAGACCTACACATGGGGAGATTCTTTTCATGCAAAATGGGGTTACAGAGGCACATCATAACAAATATTAAGGAAAAGCTTTTGTAATAATAAAGACGTGTATTCTGTACCCAAAGTAATGCTATTCTGAAATTAGGACTAGACAATAAATTTATTGCATAATTAAGGGGTATTCTAGATAAATAGTTTGAGGCCACATATAAATATTGATTACTTACTATAAATTAGATATAAATTACATATTTTAGATATACGGAATGATTGGAATTATATTTCATCATCATTAAAAAATTACTATGCTGGAAAGTCAGCTTCTCCCTTCTCTTTTTTGATTCCAGGATTGCTCAGTAGCAATGCTCAGAATTTCAACATGGATGGAATTCTGAGCCTTGAAGACAAGTAGCCTTGTGTTCAAGGCTCAGAAATTCTCCACAGTGATTCTAATTGAAAGAGTTCTTGCTATCTTTCAAAAAGCCATTTGAATTGCCAGCTCTTACTGCAAAAAATTTACTGACAGCTCAAGTCCATGGACAATAAGTATTGTCTGTATATATTATGTTATGGTTAAAGGTTAAAGGCATCTGGGAAAATGGAATCATGTCTAACACAGAGAGAAATGTATTATTTCCTTTGTATTTTTTTCTTGCATGTTGACAAATTATAGTCGTATATATTTATGGAGTACAAAGTGGTGTTACAATTTTTGAATAAAATGTGGAATGATTAAATTAAGCTAATAAACATATCTATCACCTCAAATATTCAACTTGTTTTGTGATGAGAATATTTGAAATTTATTCTTAGTGACATTGTAATGTGTAGTACTCAGTTATTAGCTATATTTACCATCCTGTGCTATTGATCTAAAAAAAATAAAATTTATTCCTTTTGCCAAACTGAAACTTTGTACTGTATCACTATCAATTCCACATTCCTCACCAGCATCTGGTAACCACTATTCTACTCTTGCTTCCATGAGTGCCATCATTTTAGAGTCCACATATAAATAGAAACATGCTGTATTTGTCTTTCTGTGTTTGGTTTATTTCACTTAGGGTGACATTCTCCAATTCCATCTATGTTGTCATGAATAACAGAATTTTTTCTCTTTTTATGAATGCATAGTATTCCACTGTGTGTATAGTAGTTTCTTGGTATCCATGGGGAATTGGTTCTGGAACTCCTGCATACCAAAATCCATGGATGCTCAAGTTCCTTATATAAAATGGTGTAGTGTCTACCTATAACCTATGCACATTCGTCTATGTATTTTAAATTGTCTCTAGATTTTCTAAAATACCTAATACAATGGAAATGCTATCTAAATAGCTGTTACACTGTATTTTTAAGATTTGATTATTTTTATTGTCGTACTGTTAATATTTATTTATTTCAGATATTTTTAATCTGCAGTTGGTTGATTCTGCAGTTGCCAAACCTCTAGATACAGAGGGTCAACTATAAATACCATATTTTCTTTATCTATGCATCCCTTGATGGACTCTTACATTAATTCCATAACTTGACTACTGTGAAGAATGCATCAGTAAACATGGGAGTGCAAACATCTCTTCAACATACTAATTTCAGATCTTTTGAGTAAATAACCAGAAATTGAATTGTTGGATCATTTGGTAATTCTATTTTTAGTTTTTGGAGGAACCTTCATAATGTTTTCCGTAGTGGCTGCACTAATGTGCATTCCCATCAATAATGCAAAGTGTTATCTTTTCTCTATATCCTTGCTAATACTTATCTTTTGTCTTTTTAAAACTTTTCTAAATTAGCCATTCTTATAGATGTGAGGTGATATCTCATCGTGATTTTGAATTTTCGTCTTCCCAGTGATCAGTGATATTGAGAATTTTTTTGCTTATCTGTTAGATATACATGTCTTCTTTTGTGGAATGTCTATTCAAGTCCGTTGCCTAATTATTAATCAGATTATTCATTGTCCTTGTATAAAGTTTATAGGTTCTTTTAGAATCTTAAAATTTCTCCCAATTCATAGGTTCTCTTTATTCTGTTGTTTTCTTTGCTATACAGAAGCTTTTTGGTTTGATTATCCCATTGGTCTATTTTTTTCTTTTGTTGCTGCACTTTTGGGGTGAAAATTAATATATAGATATCTATAGATATATATTTATATATAGATATATATACATATCTAAATATATATATATATATCTCTGAGACTAGTGTTGTATAGCTTTTCCTCTGTTTTCTTCTGTCACCTTGTTGCAAAGGTAATTGCAGTTTTGGCCAAACCCCATCACTTTTGTACCAAACTAATAGTAGTTTTACAGTTCTTGGTCTTATGTTTAAATCTTTGTCCTGCCTGCCTACTTCTTCTGATATGGGGCAGGTAACTTCATACATAAAAGATAATCAAATGTTTTTTGAGTGAATAAATAAATAAATGAGTTAATGAATTAAAAATTTTCTATGATATTTGCTGGAATCTGGCCAAGACCAAGTTTGATGCTGAATTTGTTAAATGTTTAATATTTTCTAGAGTTAGATAATTCTACCATATATGCCCTAAGGGTTGTCTTTTTTGTGGGACAATCAATTAACCACTATCATCTGTTATCTTTATACTATCCTCTGGCCTCTACCATCCTCTGGTCTCTGTTGCCTCACATTATCATCTTCTGCCATTAGGGGGAAATTGATTCCTTCCCAGTAATCTAACACAACTTTCTAATTTGAAAGTAAAAAGGAAAGGAAGGAAGGAAGGTTAGAGAGAAGAGAAGGAAGGAAGGAAAGAAAGAAGGAGGGAGAGAAAAAGAGAGATAATGAGGGAGGGAGCAAAAGGTTATTGGCCCCCATCTGTGTTCAGCCACACCCATTGTGCCTTCCCATCCTGCCTCATGTTTCCTTTGCTCTGATATGACAGTTGGAAGGCCTTCTGTCATATGATAAAATGAAAATCCATAGCAACAAGACATTTCTTACTGTGTGGAAAAAATAATATAAAACCTTTTAAAATTGTATTACTACTTTAGAATACACTGGCTGGGCATGGTGGCTCATGCCTCTGATCCTGGCTCTTTCGGAAACTGAAGTGGGCAGATTGCTTGAATCCAGGTGTTCAAGAGTAGCCTGGGCAACATGGCCAAACTCCATTTCTACCAAAAATACAAAAAAATTATCTGGGCATGGTGGCACATGCCTGTGGTCCCAATGACTCATGAGGTTGAAGCAGGAGGATTATTTGAGCCTGGGAGGTGGAGGTTGCAGTGAGTCAAGATTGGGCCACTGCACTCCAGTCTGGGTGACAAGACCTTGTCTCAAAAAAAAAAGTTTTGACATATAAATAGGATTGATTGAGTTAAGAAGTCCCAGATTTCTTCCCATAAAAGATTCAGACTACTGAAATTTCAGATTTGGGAATATAATTTAGAAGTGTCTCATCCTGCCTGATCTGCTGCAATTCACTTAGTTCATTTGACTTCATTATAATTTGTGTGGATCAGGCTAATTAACCATAATTTATTCTGTGAATTTCTGTCTAATTAATATAATTTACTTTGGCTGTAGGCAGCTAAAAATAATATGCCAAGCTCTCTTTGTCAGAAACTTTACCAACATTTATCTTGGATTCAATTACTAGAATTTAACTATAGTTTCAGCATAGAACTGAAGATCTGCTAGCTCCTCATGCAGAGCAGATATTATCCTAGGTCTAACGTTCTTGTGAATAGTAGATATAAAGTCCTTTTAGGAAGATGTATTATTGACCCTCTGGTCCCAAAGCATAATCTCCATTCTCTTTAAACGTATTTCAGACAGTCTAACTAACTTGTAACAGAGTAAATTGATCCAGCTGTCATTTAACAAATTCTCCTTCATCTCTTAATAAAAAACTCTATCATCAAACAATTTTATATGTATCTCTTGAAGGTAACTCATGTTTCTTGTGACATTTAACATATTTCATTATGTAATATAATTTCCTGAACTCTTTTCTAGAATTTAAGTCAATCTGTACTTTTGAAGAGGATAAAAAAAGAAAAAATAATCCTTCCAGTGGATGAAGCTGATTTCCTTTTCTTGATAAATGGAAATTTATTATTACTGTAGCAAATGCAACATTTTTGTTTACAAGAATCTAGTGTTAATTAATTAAGCTGAACTTTGTACGCTATAACTGAAGTAACAAAAATGCTGAAAGATTCCTGAATTGCATTTCACATGGACAAGCTCCATAATCATTGTTTAAACAAGTCAGTTCTCTAGGAGTGTTAATCATTTTGTCCATGAGATTCATTCTTATCATAAGTGAATATAATAATTTCAATAGATTTGAGATTGCACTACATTTAAAAAAAGAAAAAAATGTTTAAAATTAGGTAGATTGATTAGATACTCTCTGCAACATAAAGTGATAACTAATACTTATCTCTGAACATGAAAGCAATAAAACCATCATAACAAAGTCAAGATGATCTTGCTCCACATAGAATATGAAATCAAAAACAAGGTTACTTCCTGGGGAGGCTTCTGTTTTCCTTCTCAGGACCTGTAGATTTATCCTGTACTAAACTTAGGTTCAGTTCCCAGAAGGGAGAAGCCAAGTATCAGTGAGATCTTAGACAGAAATCCCATGAAGAACTCAGTTTCCTCTGTCTGGACCAAGTGGTTCCACTAGCTAAAGGGCAGTCCTTCAATAAAAGATACAGTGGCTGCTGGCTGTTAAAAGTCCATGTTTGAGGCAGATGTATTAGGCAAAAAAAATAAATAAATAAGGTGAGGCATTGTCCTCCATAATATTTTTTACGTAACTTGATTGATTTTGGTGGTCTCTATTCATATTTACCATGCTATAAGATTCTTGAGATCGCGATTCATGTTTAATTTGCCTTGGTAGCTTCTAAAATAATCCACAACTAGTATGACCCCATTAAATACTCATGGCACTACAAGAAATTAATTCTACCTTGCTCACAATATTTTCCTGCCTGCATTTTGAATTTTTGCAAAATTCAAAATTTTACAAAAGTATATTTACAATATACTTTTATTTTTCACTTGTATTTTAATTCACCTGTTACTATATTGCTTTGGAATAGTTTTCAAATATTTTTATAAATTTGATGTTGTCTGATTTATGAAAGAAAGTCTAAGGATTATGAATTCCAACATCAAATTTTGTTACTGTGAAGAACTGCTGTGAAATCTATTTGGTTTCCAGGTTTTTTTTAGAAAGGTCTAGTTGACTCTGGAAATTGCAGAATAACTTTCTGCCTGACTATATTCAATCTGAGACATCAATCCTCTTCTGCCTTTGGATTCAGACTCAGACTGGAACTTAAAACATTGGCTCTCCTGGTGCTCAGACCTTCAGACTCATTCTCGAACTATCCCATTAGTTGTCCTTGTCTTCAGCTTACCAAATGCAGATCTTGGACTTTTTGGTCTCCATAATTGCGTGCATCAATTTTCTCACAGTAAATATCTTTACATATGTGTTTGCATGTGTGTATGTGCATGTATGTTTGTTCCCTATTGGTTCCATTTCTCTGGAGAACCCAGACCAATACATCCACGCAAGAAAATTATTCAATTTATTAAAAACAAATTTTTGTTTCTGTGTACCAGCAACAAAGCTGGAAAATAAAATTTTAAAACAAAAGAAAACAAACATCAAAAAAGAAACTACAGAGCACCTAATGTAAAATGATGGCTCCTGTTGATTGTGCAATAAGGTGAATGCCTGGAGAGTATTTTTTTCTTTGCCCTAACTGAATAGTAAGTTATCTGAGAACAAATACTCCTCTTTTATTTCTTTAGAATTTTTTCATTAGCTAATGAAATGCTTTGTTCCATGTATGGGTACCATATAATTTATCTGACAAACTGAGTAAGACTGTGATTATAATGCTAAGTCACTGAGAAACATAGTTTCTGGGACCTCTGGGCCCCTGTTTGGTCTCTATTTTCTCTACCTCTGTCAATATGACCAATTGCATCAAAGAACTTTAATGTAAAACAAGTAATCAATTTCTACTTAGCTGATTATTTCAGCATTGCCCATGCTTCTGTGAACCTTGTCAAGTATGAAGTTATGTGTGAAACAAAGTAAAGCTGGGAAATTCTAGTTACTCATGTAAAAGCTTGGAAGCTTTTTATCCAAACAACTGTGAAGAAGGAGACTTCTTCACAAGGCAGCAGGAGAGAGAAAGAAAGTGAAGGGGAAGAGCCCCTAATAAACCCATCAGATCTCATGAGCATTCATTTTACGAGAACCACATAGAGGAAACTGTCCCCATGATCCAGTCGCCTCCCTCCAGGTCTTTCCTTCAACACTTGGTGATTACAATTTGAAATGAGATTTGAGTGGGGACACAAAGCCAAACCATATCACATACCATGCAAATTGTTGAAAAAGAATGTTGTCAATTTAAGGAAACTACTTGCATGTGCTTGCTTCTTTCCAGTCTCGTAACCCTGTCTCATTCCAGAAATAATTATTGTCTTATATATTATATTTATCACTCATATACTTTTTAATATTGAGTTTACCTAATTTTATTGATTTATCACTAAACAACACATAATTTAGCTTTTATTCTTTTCATGTCTTATAAATATGGTGTCACCCTGAAGGTAGTAATCAGAATTGCTTTATGTTTTCTAAATATAAGGATACATTTAAAACTCATGCATAAATTTGCTTGTATTCATTTTACTTTCATTGCTAGGTATTATGCTGATGAATGAATATATGTTTTTTTCTCCAGGTGATGAGCATCAGGTTTTTTTTTCTTACAATTTTCTTGATATGAATAAACATTGTTAAGTCATTCTATAGTCATATGACTAGGTCTTGGTCTTTTAGTAAACCTGCCTCTCTTAACTGTGAACTTCACAAGTGCTTCTGGGCCTCCTTGCACCCACCTTAGGTATGATAAGACAGCCAAAGTGGGCTAGAGTTAGGCACTTCCCTTTTCCCACGTGGAAAGCCAGAGAGTATTTCCCTTTCCCTAGATAGTCTTTTATTAAAACCCCAATAGTCTAGGCTCTGGTAATATAGTTTCTCTTGAGGGTAGGCCTATTTAAAAACAGAATTCCCTGGTGTATTTCAATATGGTTTATTTTCCCCTCCTCCTAACAGAAACATGAGAGGATTTTTCTCTTGTATTCACTGGGAGAACATGGTTGAGCTCCTGGATGTAAATCTCACAGTGTCAGGGTCTCTCTGTGATTGGGTCTCTCTGAAATGTTTAACTCTCAGACATGCTCACTCTGAGCCTCTAGCAATTTATCAATTATGGTCAGGTTCTCTTACTTTATTACTGGTTTTCACGGAAGTTTTTGCTTAGGATTTTTGTTTCAGTAAATTGTGATTCTCCATATTTGCCTGTTTATCTCCCAAATTTGTGGGCAGGAGTTTACCCTATAGCCTTACTTCTGGACAAATTTATAAAGAGTTGTTAATTTTTCACTTTGTTCAGCTTTTTACTTACTGTTAGGACAAGGTGACAACTTCCAAGTCCCTGACATGGCAGAATGGAAACTCAAACTCCCTCTTATTATCTAATTTTTATAGATACAATTTATTTATACTGTGTTAGGGAACATCTTTTGTGTGATATTCATTAGTATTTTCATTTTTAGAAAAACACAGATTCTTGTTTAGTGATATAATATAAGGTACATTTTTGTAAATATTCCAGGTGATATTTAGAAAAATGCATATTTTAATTCATGTGCACAGAGTTTTGGTTACATGTGTTAAATTAATCTTTTAAATGTTTTCCAAGCTTTTATCTCAATAAAAATCAGAATTCTTTTATGATATAATAGAGAAATAATGTAATATAAATAGTAGATGCAATTGTGTAGTGTTAAAGTTTTGGTACAATGAAAGCTCTAATTCACATTTTCTCTGGAATATGATAGTAATAAAAATCTAATTTGTGTTGATGGGATTATACGGAATTATACCAATGATCTCTTTCATAAAGTATAGAGCAACAGTAACAATATAATGTACTACTATGTAAACTAAAATGTACTACATAATGTACTATTTAATATATAAAATAAATATTTTATTTATTCATATCTGAGGTTCATAATGGGTGTGACAGCTACCTCCAAGGTGCCCACAATCAATTCCATCTTTTTTGTATACATATGCCTTTTCTTCATTTAGTGATTGGCATAGGCAGGAGAACAGATATGTGGGAACAGGTATTATAAGTAATAGAAAAAATAAAATAAAGGCTTAACTTCTACAAAATATAACAGGTAAAAAAGAAATGTGTGCTTCCTGTAAATATGCATAAATGCAGAGTCCAACCAAATGATGCAATATATTGCATAAAAGACAAAAATAATATAATTTATTATAATTGAAATTTAATGTTTTACTATACATAAAAGAAATTCTTAGTATCTTTATATCTTATTTATGTATTTCTGCAACTATTAATAGAGCTTAGTGTAATTGGCTGGCCAATAAAGGAAAGAAAGTGTCACCAGTAAAAAGGAATATGATAAGGTTTCTCAGTTATTTGTATTTTTTTAGAATGTCATCAATAACCTTCTTTCTGCAACTTAAGCAAATTGTGTTTCAAAAAGAAAGCTTGCTTTCTTGGGGCTGTCAGTCACTTCTCTTACTCTGCTGTGAAA
Organism: Papio anubis; assembly: GCF_008728515.1. Lineage (NCBI taxonomy): Eukaryota > Metazoa > Chordata > Mammalia > Primates > Cercopithecidae > Papio > Papio anubis. Next base: position 35,695,875 of record NC_044989.1, on the reverse strand, counting down.
TTAATACACTTACCTTACACTCACTCTCAATCTCACTGAACTCCCATGCTTATGGACCCACTAGAATTTTATGTTCATGGAGTATAATTGACTCTGTGTGTGAATGAATCATCAAGAAACCGAGGGCACATATTGCATGTATTTCCTCTGCCCACACGCATGCCCCATTTTTAAAATCATCTTCCACTTACAAAACACAAATTCTAAGATAAAATTAAGAACATAAAGATATAACAGATCATCAAACCAAGTGAAGAACCCTTCTGAGTGCAGGGTCCCATGTGACTATACAGGTGAAACACCTATGAAATTGATCTACCAAGATACATCTCACAAAGAGCATAATGTCAGCAGAATGTTAGAAAATACTGAAGATTGGTTAGAAGTTTATTGATGTTATTCCATCTAGAGATCTCAATATCCCAAAAAAGCAAGAAAACAAAATAAAATTATAGATAATTATTAAAACTGTAAAATTAATAGGACTAATAAAGTTTGGGAGGTTTGGTATAGTATAATAAAACGCCGTCTTCTTCTTCCTGGTTCTTAACCAAGAGAGAGTAATTATAAGGAAGCATGAGCTCAAAATTAAATATCTGTTTATTCTGCAAAGTATAAAACTCCATAAGAAGTAAAATAAAAGAATGAGTCAGGAACCAGAGACTGATATGATGATTCTTCATTTTTTTTTTCATCCCCAAATAAAGGCAGTCGGGGACATTGTAAAGAGCTGTCACAACTTATGAAATCAATCAGGGTTAGAGAAACTGGACATAGAAGAGAAAAATCTTAACCAGACCTTTTAGAACTACGTTTTTCTTTTTCTTTTTCTTTTCTTTTCTTTTCTTTTTTTTTTTTAACATCTACATGCAGTAAAATGAGTTCATCACATTTAAGTACAATTAGACCTAAGAGGCTAAAGGGGCTAACAACAGGGAAAAATAGGGTAAGCAATGTGAGGGAAAACCAGGCACAAGCATCGGTTTTCATATTAGTCCACCTAATAAAATATAACCTATTTTGTCAATTGGAGAAGTCACCTCTTTCCCATTGTGATAAGCAAATCAAGATACTGAAATTTTAAATTGGTAATGATAATGAAAATGTTGTCCCCACCTGGAAATAAATGAGGAAGTCATCTTTAGGAAACAAGAGGTTGGAGAAAGAGTAATTCTTTGTCTTTGAGAGTGATCAAATGTGAGAAGTGAGGGAGAATAGTGAGAGATGACTCCACATTTCCTTGGGTGCAAAGTGAGTCATTCAAAAGAAAGGAATGCATAGCCAAAAACATTAAGAAAGGGCTTGGGTGTTTGTTTTGTTACTAGAGTATTTATTCTGCCGTTTGGAGGAAACTCTCATAGTTAAGAGAAGTGGTTGGCTGACTTCCCCATACTCAGACAATGGGAGTTGTATTTTCATTTTATAGGTATTATCTTTAATAAGTAATAACAGTGCATTACTTATTAAAGGTTTTCAGAAGCAGTTTACTTACTGTGGTTTTCTTGATCAGCTCTGTCCCAAGTTACTTATCAAGAGCTCTATCATAATGAAATAAGCTAACATCTCCAGTGAAATCAAACATTGATAGAAAATTTTAATGAAAAATAAAAACTAAAAAAAACTTTCAGAATCCTTGGGAATAGTAAAATGAAACTGTTTAATTTAAAGAACTTCCAAATTACTCTTCTAGTCCTGCTACTTATTTCTACTTGCCTATTTTTTCTAGATTAAGATGTGTAATTGTTTACCCATCTCCCAATTTTTATTAAACAACTGAACTGAATAATCCATGTTCTACTCACTTCTCTATCCTGGCACAAAAATAAGCACTACCATTGGTTAAACTGTCTTTATAAGATACCACTGGAGGATGTTTATAATATTTTACATAGAGTTCACAGTGAATCTTGACCACAATTCATATATCACAACAATGATTAGGGCATGCTATAGCCCATGACTCAGTTACAGTAAATACCATTATCCATATTCTGATTTCTCCTTGCCTACATATTGGACTTAGTTTAACACTTTGCCATGCATACTTTAGACTGGAACCTTAAAGATGTTTTATTCATTAATTCAACAATCATTTATTAATTGTCTTCTTTGTGCTAGGCTTTTTACTACATGCTTGGGATTCAGTTTATAAATGCATCCCTCAACCTCTTACACATTTGGCCCTCTGGCGTCACTCTGTTTCTTCATACCTGTCTGTTTTGTGGTCTTTCCCCACTAACTGTGGTGCTTGCTATATGCATCTCTCTTTCCTTTCTTGCTACAACAATTTGTCCTTCCGTTTGTCATCTTGGATCTAGCAAGAAATACAACTCATACATACATTAAGGGGATAATTGTCCCATGAATATGTTTGTTGACTTTCACTGGCCATTTTTGAAAGTGCAATAACAATTGTACTGGTTTCTGTTATGACTGCCCTCACTCTGATTACTGCCCAAGCTTGCAAAGAAAACCTGACAAATCAGGTAATTTCTCCTTCAATTCAGTAGAGGAAATAGAATTAAGTCAATTTACCTATTGCTTAATTGGTTCATTGTCCCATGAGGACTTTACCAGTTTCTTGGGGTTGCTCTAACAAATTACCAAAACCTTGCTGACTTAAAATAATACACTTGTGTTCCTTTACAGTCCTGGAGGCCAGAAGTCTGAAATTAGTTCCACTGGAACAAAATCAAGGTGTCAGCTGGGTCATGGTTTCGCTTGTAGGGAAGAATCACTTCCTGGCCTATTCCAGAATTTGGAGGTTACTGGAATTTCTAGGCTTGTGGCTCCATCACTCCCATCTCAAGAGTAACATCTCTAAATCTCTCTCTACTCCATCTGCATATCACTTCTCCTGTCTGTCTATATGACCTCTCCTCCTGCCACTCTCTTATAAGGACATTTGCAATAACATTTAAGACCCACCTGAATAATCCACTGTAATCACTCCATCTCAAGATCCTTAATTTAATCACATCTGTGAAGATGCTTTTTCCTTATAAGATAACAGATACAGGTCCCTGGAATTAAGACACAGATATCTTTGTGTGATCACTATTCAACCTGCTACAATGATAAATACAAATCAGTACATGAACCTGAATTAGACTTGCACAGCAGAATCATATTGTCATCTTCATCATCTAGAGGGTTGTTTTCAGGTATTCACCAGAATCCCTGAGGGTATTTGTTAAAAATACGAAATTAATAACATCAATCCTAAAATTCTGATTAAGTTGATTTTGTTTTCGATACAAGATTATAGAAACTTAAGAAGCAAATCTGAGTTCTTTGACCTAGGTGGTCTTTAGGAAAATACCTTGGAAAATAATGACCTGAAGTACTTTGCTTTGTACTATATAAAAAAGGACTTCCTACAATAAGTTTTTGTTTTAGGATTTAAAGTGAGACAAACCAGATAAATCAGATTGTTTTCTCAGTGACTTACAGGAAGTTCTGTAATTCATCAATGAAGAGTAATAATGTGATAGTTATCTCTGTGTCACAACTATGTCAGGCAGTCATGTATCAAGGAATCAAAGGAATATTCTGCCTTTGCTTTGGGGGAGCTGTTAAAACGGGTGATCTGTGTCAAATTTCCCAAAGAATAAACTGGACTGAGGCAGAGTTATCAGTTTCAGATTTTCAGGGTTCACACCACCAAGGCAGCGGTTTTATAAATCTTCAAGAACCAAAGTGTTACTGGGTTTGGGGTGACCCCTAATGCAGATATGGCTTAGATCACAATACTCATCTTCTTTTGAATACCTGGAAAGCCTTCCCGTGAAGGACATGATACCTAATTCTTCAATGCACAACTAAAGACAAATATCCACAAGCATCAGTTCATCCAGACACACATGACTGCACCAAAGAGACAATGTAAGGTACCAGACACCAATCCTGGAGAAACAGAGGTATGCAACCTTTCAGAAAGAGAATTCAAAATAGCTGTTTAGAGGAAATTCAAAGAAATTCAAGAAAACACAGAGAATAATTTCAGAATTCTTTCAGGTAAATCTAACACAAAGATTGAAATCATTAAAAATAATCAAGCAGAAATTCTGGAGTTAAAAAAATGTAACTGACATACTAAATAATGTATCAGAGTCTCTTAATAGCAGAATCGATCAAGCAGAAGAAAGGATTAGTCAGCTTCAAGACAGGCTATTTGAAAATATGTAATCGAGGAGATAAACAAAAAAGGAATAAAAAATCATAAAGTAGCCCTTTTCACAAGACGGCGCTGAAAGCAAAGAAGGAAGCTCCTGCCCCTCCTAAAGCCAAAGCCAAAGCGAAGCCTTTAAAGGCCAAGAAGGCAGTGTTGAAAGGTGTCCACAGCCACAAAAAAAAAGAAGATCCGCACATCACCCACCTTCGGGTGGCCCAAGACACTGCGACTCCGGAGGCAGCTCAAATATCCTCGGAAGAGCGCCCCCAGGAGAAACAAGCTTGACCACTATGCTATCATCAAGTTTCTGCTGACCACTGAGTCTGCCATGAAGAAGATAGAAGAGAACAACACACTTGTGTTCATTGTGGATGTTAAAGCCAACAAGCACCAGATTAAACAGGCTGTGAAGAAGCTCTATGACATTGATGTGGCCAAGGTCAACACCCTGATTCAGCCTGATGGAGAGAAAAAGGCATATGTTCGATTGGCTCCTGATTACGATACTTTGGATGTTGCCAATGAAATTGGGATCATCTAAACTGAGTCTAGCTGCCTAATTCTAAATATATATATATATATCCTTTCAACAGCAACAACAACAAAAATCATAAAGTATGCCTATAAGATCTAGAAAATAGCCTCAAAGGGCCAAATCTAAGTTATTGGCATTAAAGAGGAGGTAGAGAAAAAGTGGTAGAAATTTTATTCCTAAGAGTACTAACAGAGAAGTTGCCAAACCTAGAGAAGATATCAACATTGAAGTACAAGAAGGTTATAGAACACCAAGCAGATTTAACCCAAACAAGATTACCTCAAGACATTTAACAATCAGACTCCTTCAAAATCCTAAAAGCAGGAATATAGCAAAAAGAAATAATATACAATAGAGCCCCAATACATCTGACAGCAGTCAGTGGAAAGCTTAAAGGGAAGGAGAGAGTGGCATGACATATTTAAAGTGTAGAAGAAAAAAAGTACCCTAGAATAGTACATTTTGTAAAAATATCCTTCAAACATAAAAAGAGAAATACAGACTTTCCCAGAGAAACATAAGCTGAGAAATTTCATCAACATCAGATCTAACCTACAATAAATGCTAAAGGGAGTTCTTTGATCAGAAAGAAAAGGATGTTAATAAAATACAAGAAACTTTGTCTGTAGGTACAAAACTGGCTGGTTATAGTAAGTACATAGAAAAACACAGAATATTATGATACTGTAATTATAATGGTGCAAACTACTGTTAAGTAGAAAAATGAAAAGATGAACCTATAAAAAAATAACAAATACAACAACTTTGCAAGGTACAGACAGAATAGAAACTACAAAAAGTTAAAAAGTGTGGGAAGGAAGTTAAAGTATAGAATTTTTATTAGTTTTCTTTTTGCTACTTTGTTCATGCAAGCAGTGTAAAATTGTCACCAGTTTACAATAATGGGTTATATGATAGTATTTGCAAGTCTCATGAAAAGATACAATGGATACACGCACAAAAAAATAACAAGCAAGAAATTAAGGCATACCACCAGAGACAATTATCTTCAATAAAAGGAAGACAGGAGGGAAGGAAACAAGGAAGAGAAGACTAATAAAACAACCAAGAAACAACAAAATTGTGGGAATAGTTCCTTACTAATCAACAAAAACAAAGAATGTAAATGTACTAAATCCTCCAATAAAAAGACATAGAGTAGCTGAATGAATCCAAAACAAGACCTAATGATTTGTTGCCTACAAGAATCACACTTCATCTATAAAGACATAAATAGTTTAAAAATAAAGTGATGGAAAAAGATATTTCATGCCAATGGAAACCAAAGAAGAGTAGGCGAAGCTTTACTTATATCAAAAAAGATAAATTTCAAGACAAAATCATAAGAAGAGAAAAGGTCATTATGATAAAGGAGTCAATTAATCCAGAAGATTTAACTATTTTAAATATATATGCGCTCAACACTGAAGCACTCTGATATAAAGCAAATATTAGAAAGAAAGAGAGAGATAGACTCCAATACAATAATAGCTGGAAATCTCAACCGACCTCAACACACACTTTCAGCACCGGACAGATCTTAACATACACTTTCAGCATTGGACAGATCTTACAGACAAAAAATCAACAAAATGACATTGGACTTAATCTGCACTATAGACCAAATGGACCTAATAGATATTTACAGACTATTTAATCCAACAAATGCAGTATATAAATTTTTCTTTTCAGCACATGGATCATTCTCAAGGATAGACCATATGTTAGGTCACAAAACAAGACTAGAAACATTCAAAAAATTGGAATAATAACAGGAATCTTGTCCTACCACAGTGGAATAAAACTAGATATTAATAACAAGGGGATATTTGGAAACTACACAAACATGGAAATTAAGCAATATGCTACTGAATGATCAGAGGGTTAATGAAGTAATTATTTAAAAATTGAAAAATTTCTTGAGACAAATAATAATGGAAATATACAAAAGCTTATGGTATATAGCAAAAGTAGTACTAAGTTAGGTTTGTAGCTAAAAGCTCTGATATCAAGAAAGGAGAAAAACATCTAATAAACAACCTAACAATGCATCATAAAAATTGGAAAAACAAGATCAAATCAAGCCCAAAATTAGTAGAGGAAAACTAATAATAAATGTAAAAACAGAATAAAAATGAAGAAAACAACACAGATGATCAATAGAACAAAAAAATTGTATTTTGAAAACATAAAACAGAATTGAAAAAAGTTTAGCCAGTTTAACTAAGAAGATAAAAGAGAAGACTAAGATAAATAAAATCAGAGAGACTTTACAAATGATACCACAAAAATTCAAAGGTTCATTAGTGTCTACTAGGAGCAGCTATACAGCAATGAATTGAAATATTGAGAATAAATAGATCAATTTCTAGACACATTCAATATACCAAGATTTAACTATGAAAACATCCAAAACCTGAACAAGCCAATAAATGTAAGATGATCAAAGCTGTAATAAAAAAGTCTCACAGCAAAGAAAAGTAGGGGACCCAATGGCTTCATTGCTGAATTTTACCAAACATTAAAAGAAGAACTAGTATAAATTCTACTCAAACTATTTCAAAAAAATAGAGGCGAGGGAATACTTTCAAATGCATTCTCTAAGGCTGGTGTCACTCTAATATCAAAACCAGACAAAGACACGATACAAAAAGAAAATCAATGGCTGATATAGCTGACATATTTTCATGCAAAAATTCTCAACAAAATACTAGCAAACCAAATTCAACAACACATTAAAAAGATCATTCATTATGACCAAGTAGAATTTATCCCTGGGATGCAAGGAGAGTTGAACATAGGCAAATCAATAAATGTGATAAATCATATCAAGAAAATGAACGACAAGACCCATATGATCATTTCAATTGATGCTCAAAAAGCATTTGATAAAATTTAACATTCCTTCATGATCAAAACACTCAAAAAACTGGGTACAAAGGGAATATATCTCAACATAATAAAAGGCATAGACAACAGTTTCACAGCTAGTCTCATTCTGAATGAGGAGAAACTGAAAACCTTTTCTCTAGGATCTGGAACATGATAAAGATGCCCCCCAACACCACTGTTACTCAACATAGTACTGGAAGTTTGAGAGCAGTCAGACAAGAGAAAGAAATAAAGGGCATCCAAATTGGAAAGAAAGCAGTCAAATTATCCTTGTTTGCAGATAATACAATCTTGTGTTTGAAAAACCTAAAGACTCCAGCAAAAAAAAAATTAGAACTAATAAACCAATTTAACCAATTTAGTATAGTTGCAAGATACAAAATCAACGTACAAAAATCAAGCATTTCTCTATTCCAACAGTGAGTAATCAGAAAAAGAAATCAAGAAAGTAATCCTATTTACAGTATCTACAAATAACATTCGATACCTACGAATTAACTTAATCAAGGAAGTGAAAGATCTGTACAATGAAAAGTATAAAACATTGATGCAAGAAATTGAAGAAGACACAAAAAATAGAAAAATATTCCATATTCATGGATTGGGAGAATCATTATTGTTAAAATGTCCAGTCTAGCCAAAGTAATCTGCAGATTCCATGCCATCTCTATCCAAATACCAATGACATTCTTCACAGAAACAGAAAAAAAAATTATAAAATTTATATGGAACCCCTAAAGACCCAGAATAGCCAAAGCTATCCTGAGCAAAAACAACAAACCTGGAGGAATCGTATTACCTGACTATTGTAACCAAAATGCATGGTATTGGCATAAAAAGAGACACATAGACCAGTAGAGCAGAATAGAGAAGGCAAACAAAGGTGTCAAAAACATACTATGAAAAAAAATGGTCTCTTCAACAGATGGTACTGGGAAAATTTAATATTTATATGCATGAAAATGAAAATATGCAAAAGTCAAATAAAAATGGATTAAATACTGAAATCTAAGACATTGTACTATGAAAGTACTAGAAGAATACATTAGGGAAGCTCTCCATGGGATTGGACAGAGATTTCTTGAGTAATACTCCACAAGTACAGGCAACCAAAACAAAAGTGGGCAAATGAAATCACAAGTCAAAAAACTTCTGCACAGCAAAGAAAACAATTTTAACAGGAAACAGCCCACAGAGTCAGACAAAATAATTTCAACCAACTCATGTGACAAGGGATTAATAACTAGAATATTAAAGGAGCTCAAACAACTCTATAGGAAAGAGAATCTAATCATCCAATTGAAAACTGAGCCGAAGATTTGAATAGACATTTCTCAAAAGAAACTTACAAATGGCAAACAGGCATATGAAAAGGTGCTTAGCATCGTTGATCATCAGACGGATGCAAATAAAAACTACAATATCATCTTACCCCAGTTAAAATGGTTTTTATCCAAAACATAGCTGTAACAAATGCTGGCAAGGATGCGGAAAAAAAGAGAATCCTTTTATATACTGTTGGTGGGAATGTAAATTAGTACAACTACTATGGAGAACAGTTTGGAGTTTCCTCAAAAAACAAACAAACAAAAATAACTATTGTATAATCCAGCAATCCCACAGCTAAATGTGTACCCAAAAGAAAGAAAATCAGTGTTTTGAAGAGATATCTGAGCTCCCATGTTATTGCAGCACTATTCACAATAGCCAAGATTTGGAAGAACGTAAGTGTCCATCAACAAATGGATTAAGAAAATGTGGTACATATATACAATGGAGTGCTATTCAGCCCTAAAAAGAATGAAATCCTGTTATTGTCCACAAAATGGATAAAACTGAAGGTAGTTATATTAAGTGAAATAAGCCAGGCACAGAAAGACAAATTTTGCACATCCTCACTTATTTGTGGCAGCTTAAATTTAAAACAATTGAACTCACAGAGATACAGTAGAAGGATGGTTACCAGAGGCAGGCACAGGTAGTCTGTGTGTGTTGGGGAGTAAGATGATATGGTTAATGGATACAAAAAAAAATAGCTAGAAAAAATGAATAAGACCTAGTATTTGCTAGTGATAGATGCAAGAGGCAGATGTGGGAGGGTCCCCAGAGAATCTCTGACCTGCCCCACAGTGTTTGTATCAGTTGCTTTTGAGCTGATGAGGGAACCTGCCCAGGGCCTTCTCTGGGCATGCCCTCAATGGACTGGGGGCCCACCTGCAGACTGGGGAAAGGGGGTGGAGCCACCAGGAATTCGTGCCTTACACTGTAGGGGAGGAGCCTGACCTCTTCAGCTCATGTGTGTTGGTCTAGTATTTAATCTGTGAGATGAGAGCCTGTTGGCAGGACCCTTTATTTTCACTGAGCACTTTCTTTTAATAAATTCCACCCTCCTCACCTTTCAATGTGTCTGCATACCTAATTTTTCCTGGTCTTTAGACAAGAACCTGGATTTTAGCTGAATTAAAGAGCAAAACTCCTGCATCATTTTGGTGGCCCATATGGGGACATGAGGAAAGGTGAGTAAAATGCAGACCAAAAAATCTCTTTCCCTTTTGTTTCTGAGCTTTTTCTTGTCCTCAGAATTCTTCTGAAGGTAGAAGGAACTGCAACCCCCCCACTCCACCACCACTGTCACTCTTGGGGGTTGGGAATGTCAGCCGTGGTTCCACCTAGACTTTTCTATAGCATTTTCCTTATTTTTGGGACTGTAATGCCATCTATCTTTTTTTCCCCTAACAGCCGCAGGCACATGCGGGATGAACAGGCAAGCAGTGGTGCCCCATCCCTCTTCCCTCCTGACTGGAGCTGGGACACATGGTCCAAGGGCTCCACATAGCAGCCTGGCTGGCATTCCCTGCAATATCCATGGTGTCTTCCCCTTCGAGGAGTCCAGCTCTGTGCAAGCCCCAGGGAAGAAACAACAATTAAAAGTTTTCCTCCCTGATGGAAGAACTCATTTGCATAAGAATAAAAAGCTTTTCCTCCAGGCATCTTTCCAGCTGTACCTCAAGCTTTTTTTTTTTTTTTTTCTTCTCTCCACCCAGTCAGCAGTTAACACAGCCTTGAACTTTAAGCTACTTTTTCTTTTCTCTATCAGGTCAGCAGTTAACTTTTATATAAAAGGCTTTTTTTTTTTTTTCTTTTTTTAGAAGACATTTTACCAGGCTAGGACCCCAAATTAAAACTGTAAAGTTTTAATTATGAAAAAGGATTTGTGAGGTTGGTCTGAAGCTGTAGCCAATCTGGTGACTTTGCATATCTTTCTGTATGGTTCTACCAGAACAAGGGGTACCCTAGGATGGGATGCAGGCCTAGGATTCCATAGGCCCACTGTTCGAGGCCAACCAGCAAATTGGTCAGTGGCAAACTTTGCTGCAGGCCTCGATCTTGTTTCACTTTCTTGGAAGTATGACCTTTAACCAAGTGGCAGTGCTTTGTTGTAGTCTCCGCCATTTTACAGTGGCAGCCTGAGTTCAATCTTGACTTAGGGAATGAGTCCTTTGCAGCTTGGTATCTGAATGATCTTTGCCATTTGCTGAGTATTCTTCCCTCAGTGAACTTCCTTGAATTTTCCCTTCTCTGAGCACCTGGAAGGTTACCTTTGGTAAAGTTCAAGAGCCAGAAATATTGACTGATTGGTGTGGCTAAAGTCAGATAATAGATATTTAAACAAATTTTCTTAAAGTGTACTCACTTTAATTAAAAGTGGATATCCAAGTTATAGGCATATTTGAAAGGCCTTTATGTTTTTATTTTCTTGGGTCTTGTTTTGCTGGAAAAGTTTTTTTTTTCTCTCAGTAAACTCAATTGTTCTCCATTTTGCATCGCCACTCAACAATGCACATGAGAGGCTGTAAGGTAATTTCTTATGGCCAGGGACTCTTTGGGAAAAGCAGAAAAGGCACCGTGGATTCCATTTTGGGAGAGACCTCTGTTTTCCTCATGGAATCCCAGGAATTAGAGGCAGACAGATTCCTTGCAAAATCTGTTTTTCTCTTCCAGCTATACCTGTTTATTGGGCCCTGGAAACAGCATGCTTTCCTAGCATTGCTCTTAAAGGGCTCCACCCAGAGGCCAATAATCCAGCTGGGAGATTGGCAAATGAAAAATCTTGTAACTACTAGATCTGCTTCTGTTTGTCTGTGTGGTTATATATGTGTTGTGTGTGGTGTCTATAAAAAGAGCTCTAATTAATTGACTTCAAGAAGGACAAACACTTTGATCAAATATTTTTTAAAGGTAAGATAAAAGCTGTGGTAACTTTTGGCTCATGTGACTTTAATCTTTGAGACATAAGAACAGCTTAAAGATTATTGATAAAATGCAGATGTCATAAAAATGTAAATTTTTGCCTGGGGTTAAAGGATTGTTTATAATTAGATAAAATAAAGCTAAAAATTTAAACAAATTGTGGTCGCAAGTTAATCTTACAAAAGAAGTTCCATGTGTGAACATTGACCAAATTCAAAAGAGTTATAAAAAGTTTTTGATTTTTTTTTAAAATTTCTGCATCATCATTTTGGCAAAATAAATAATTTACGGTAATCTGGAATTGTATTTCGTAACATCAAGTGTTTTAAACCTCTCACATCTAATGGGCTTCCAAAATCAAAATTCAGCTTCAAAATTGTCTTCCCTTGCACCTGGCTTTTGGATACTACAGAGGGCCCCTGGATCATCCAGAAGAGAGGTAATCAGAATTAGTTGACATGTTTAGGTACATTGGATTGCCAAAATGATGTTTAATCTTCTTTAAGTTATATTTTAGGGAATAATATTAATGTATGCTTCAAAATTGTATGGGATTTATAAAATTCTAATGTCTGCACATATGCTATCAATCACAATTAAGGTTGTTATTTTAAGTTATTGTAAATCGTGGAGATAACCAAATTTCTTTGTCAATCGTGCTTTTAATTGTAACTACTCTGGACATTTTGTTATCCACAGACAATTGTTATCTTGTTTTGATCCTCTTCGAAACATGGTTTATAATCTGCTATAGAACAGGTGTTCTCAAATGCATGTTTCTGGTAATTTGGAGATTGTGACATTGGAATAAAGAAAAAACTTACAGGACTCTGGAAGAGCTGAAATGTTCATGAATATCAAGCAGAACAAGAGTTAACTGAATGGCCTGTGGAAACCGAAGTAATCTTTTATACTTTTGCTTGGAACATTCCTGATCCTTGTTTTGTTCTTCAGAGTCAAGGAAACTTGTTTTGAGCTATGTATGACCTTTAATAATTGAGTAGGGTATACGCTTGTGAACAAAATTTGGAGCATATTTCTTTCTTGCTCTCTGCCTGGCTTCTCCAGAATTTGGAAACTAGTTGTGAGTATTCTTAACTTATGGCAATATAGTTGTTTACATCTGTGCAATAGGAATCCTTTTTTTTTCTCTCTCTCTCTCAACAGGATTCAATTGGAGAAACTGGTTGTTTTACCCAGGCTTTGACTGGGAGAGTATGCTTCCTCTTAAGGAATTGTTTGATTTCCCTTACAGAGGGAAAACTGACATCACACCTTGTCTACACAGTACCCCGTACATGGTTCTTAACCTGCAGTGAGTAAAGAATGTCACTTTTCAACAGTCCCAGAAACCCTATGCCTATGCTCTTGAGACCTCAAGGAGAGAGGAGTTTACCTAAGTCACAGGTATTTGAGGAGACAAACCCATAGGTGGGTGCAGCTTTAGAAAGTTCTGTCTCAGATTCCTTGTGGAACAGAGTTCCATTAAAGCCAATTTTAAAAGCCTGTGTAGAAATAATTATTCTTGCTGCACTTTATGGAGACAATCAGGCCAAGCATAAGACTAAAGTTTATTTTGCAAATGACCCAGTCCTCTCATGATTTGTTTTTAACAAAAATGAGGACTAGAGAGAGAGAAATTGTGTTTCAAAACTTATACATTTGTCACTAAATTCTAGACTCTAGTTGTTTTTAAGTTTTTGCATATGTTTTAGACTAACGCTGCTTGTTCCAGTGGACCAAACAGACATCTCAGACAGCAGCTCAGAAAGAACAAAAGGGATGGGTAATGTGAAAATCTGGATCAATATTCTATTTCTGAGCAAATATCCTGCAAATCCTGCCAGGTGATGGGAATAAATAGGGTGCCCATTACTTGAAGGTTTCCTTTTTAGGAAAGTAAGACCAAGGGAGCCAAAGCCAAGTCCCATGCACCCAAATCTTAGCAAGCATAACTATAGCCAACAGTTATCCGGGCATGTCACAAGACATCCTTTTCTCTCCCTTGTTGGAGGACTTAATTACACAACTTCACCTTAGTGTTCAGCTTATGTAGTCTATGCAACCCCCATATTTTTACCCCAAACTCCATTCCAAGCTTCATGTCAACGTAGAAAAGAAAACTAGACCTGAGGGATCCAGAGGCAGATGATAACAAAAGTTAAAAGGCACAGCACCAGTGAGCCTGACTGAATCTTGCCAATTAAGCCAAGCTTCCTATTTTGTAGATAAAGGTCATGCTAGTATCCATGGCATAAATGAGGTCTAGGGAACTCAAAGGCTACTGACATCAGGGAAGATAGGCCATATATGGGTAAGAGCAAATATTCCTACTCCCTAGGTCCCCCTGTTAACATGGGCAAAAGCCACCTTGACACCCATAGGTGGTCCCTGTTATGGTTGCCGGGGCTTGGGGATATTAGGACAGAAGAAAGAAAGAGAGACTACTCATTTTCTGTCCTTCACATATCCCAGGTATTCACTAGGAAGAGAAGGGATCCTGGGATGCCTCACTCCCGTCTTCTAGATGAGTAGCCATTCATCTTCAGTCTGTACCCCTTTTGAATCCATCCTGAACCCCTGGGACTCCTTTGAAAAAAACACCTTTTTTGATTGTTTGTTTGTTTTCCTTCTTCCTCTTCTGTCGTCTCTTTACAGATAGGAAACGGTGTTTCCTTACTACGGGACACTTCCCTCAGATGCATCCTCCAAACTAGGAAAAGTTAATTTCCCAAACCTTAAACTCGTCTTAGAATTGGGCTCAGGGGACAGGAACCTGGAAGCCTCACATGCCAGCAAAAGGGTAAAAGATTTTTTTAACCAGTTGGTCTTTTGGCTTCCCCCTCCCTGTGCAAACAGGTAAAAGATCTTGAGATTTTTGAGCTGTCCTTACTGCTCCCTTATTTCATTTTGATACATGCTTTCTACTAACCTGGTTTATCTCTTCTAGACTTCAGGCCCTCAAACTCCAGTCATGCAACCAGAGCCTCAGACAATGGACCCTTCTGCCAGGGACTTGTAGAGAGACCTCTGAGGGAGCTGTGACTGCCATTTTCAAAAAACAGTGCCCCCTGTCAGCAGGAAGCAGTTAAGATTAGTCTTTGTCCCTAAGCTTATTTCTAAGGGCAGTTAGATGTGTGTGCTTCTTTAGAGGGGGGAATGATAGATGCAGGAGACAGATGAGGGAAGGTCCCTGGAGAATCTCCAACCCACCCCACAAGTGTTTACATCAATATCTTATGTGGATGGGGGAACCTGCCAGGGCCTTACCTGGGCATGTCCGGCAACAAACTGGGGGCCCGCCTACGCACTGGGAGAGTGTGGTGGAGACACCAGGAATTCATGTCTTATGCCTTATGGAGCGGGAAGGAGCCTGGCCTCTTCAGCTCTTGTGTGGTGGCCTGGTATTTACTTTGTGAGGTGGGAGCCTGTTGGCAGGACCCCTGTTTTTGACTGAGAGCTTTATTTATTTATTTATTTATTTATTTATTTATTTATTTATTATTTTGAGATGGAGTCTCACTCGACCCCCCAGCTGGAGTGCAGTGGCACAATCTGGCTCACTGCAAGCTCTGCCTGCTGGGTTGAAGCAATTGTGCCTCAGCCTCCCAAGTTGGTGCGATTGCAGACACCTGCCACTACACCCAGCTGATTTTTAGTGTTTTCAGTAGACACGGGTTTTCACCATGTTGGCCAGGCTGGTCTCAAACTCCTGACGTTGTGATTTGCCTGCCTTAGCTTCCCAAAGTGCTGGATTACAGGTGTGAGCCACTACACCCAGCCGAGAGACTTCTTTTAATAAATTCCACTTCTCAACTTTCAATGTGTCCGTGTGCCTAATTTTTCCTGGTCGTTAGACAAGAACCCAGATTTTAGTTGAACTAAGGCCTAAAAAATCCTGCATCACTAGCACAGCATGGTGACTCTAGTCAATAATAATTTAATTATGCTTTAAAAAATAACATAAAGAATATAATTGAATTGTTTGTAACACAATGGATGAATGTTTGAGATGATGGATACTCCCTTTACCCTGATGTGATTATTATGCATTGCGTGCGTATATCAAAATATCTTATGTACTTCATAAATATATACATCTACTATGTGCTCACAAAAAAATAAAAATAAAAATGTTCAAAATTAAACTTTTTCTTATAATCATAAAGTTTTACTTTTTTATTGCTGAATATTTTTAAAATATGTGAATTTACAAAAAGTAAAATAAGAATGTAAATATCACTACCCAGAGACATAGCTATTGATATTTATGCCTTTTCATCTAATTCTTCACCTTTGTATATTTTGCAAAGTTCATGCATTAATAAATATTTAATTTTGTAGTCGACCACTGAACTCAATATTTGCAATGCAAAATTTTGTCAAAGATGTCATAATTCATCCTATTTTGTTAATGGGATCATATTTTGTCCTATGATTTTAGGATAATCTTTTTTATTATCTGCCTACTTGTAATTATTTAGATCAATTTTATAAATTATGCTGCTAGAAGCATCTATGTGCAAAATGTATTTTAGAATTAAAAATAATTTTGTAATATAGTTTATCATAAATGCAATCACACAGCCAAAAGGGTACCAACATTTCAAAGCCTTAATATATATTTTCAAAAAAAATCTTATATCAATTTAGACTCCTGCCAGTAGGTATTGAGAGTATGGAGAGTACTTATCTCATAATACTCTGAAAGCTTTGAAAATTTAACTTTATTTACTTCTTTAAGTGTCTATTTGTTACACTATTGGTAGCAATTAACAGCCTGACACAGGATGCTTTATAGAGATATGTATTTATATATAAAAGCAATACATTGGGATCATATATTAAATTGTAATTAAAATTCAAGTATGTGAAGAGGGAATTGAGAAGAGGTATAAGAGACCTAAATCAGCATTTGTGAATTTTACTTAGAAACACTTTAAATCTCAATTCAGGCAGAACATCTCTGAAGTAGATTCCAGTTTTGTGACTGAGAAAAACAGGGAAAATGATAGGGATTGAGAAATGTAAAAGTAGATGAGTGTATAGAGATTCCCAGAGCCAAAAAAGCAGCACCCTGTGGAATGGTATTTAAAGACCCTAACCTTGAGAGGATGCCGGGAAGTCCTTGAGTTGGTAAAAGACAGTTTCATGAATAATTTAATTACATAGAACTGTTGATTAAAGAAACTTCATTTAAAAAATTCAGCTGGATCTTTTGTCATTAATACAACTGATAATCAAATGCAAGTGACCTCTCTTCACCCACCAGAGAAATTCCACAAGCCACTCAGAGACAGAACTACCTCATAAAACATTTGATGGTGTATTTTTTAATAAATTATTATATAAAATTTTTCATAATTGACACAAATGTATTTTCACATTTGTCTAACAAATCTAACAGTTTCTATCAGCTGACTTTTGGATTATCACAACCATTAAAATACCTGAAGGGTGTTTATCCCCAAAGATCTTGAATTAAAAACATTTCTAAATGGAGAAATAAAGGTGAACCTAGAATAATGTTAGAATGAGAGTTGGAAGGAACTTAAAATACTAGCTTAGTCTAATATAAATTAGAAACCCAACTTTCTAAATTTCATTTTATTATATATTTTGAGTCAGCCTGGATTTTATTGATTTGACGTAAATGCTGGAGGCATAAATGTGTGTGCCAATGAGAGTCATCTTTTAATTGATTAGGATGTGTGTGTATTTAGGGAAGCCAGAGCTTGACATTTTGCATAGATGACTCATAGTTTGTATTGTCCTCTTTATACTGGTTTGAAATCCATAGAATGGGTTTGTCTCAAATCAGTACAAACCCATTCTAAGCTCCTTCCAGTTTAAACCCAGGTAGTAAACCAGAAGGAGTATAGAATTTTAAGTAAGGCTGGAAAACACTTTACCAGATGTGTAACTTTAGGTAGATATTACCAAAAAGCTAGTAGAAGACAAGAAATAACTAAGATCAGAGCAGAACTGAAGGAGATAGAGACACGAAAAACCCTTCAAAAAATCAGTGAATCCAGGAGCTGGTTTTTTGAAAGGTTAACAACATTGATAGACCATTAGCCAGACTAGTAAAGAAGAGAGAATCAAATAGACACAATAAAATGATAAAGGGGATATCACCAATGATCCCACAGAAATACATACTATAATCAGAGAATACTATAAACACCTCTATACAAATAAACTAGAAAATCTAGAAGAAATGGATAATTTCCTGGACACATACATCCTCCCGAGATTAAACCAGGAAGAAGTAGAATCCCTGAAGAGACCAATAACAAGTTCTGAAATTGAGGCAGTAATTAATAGCCTACCAACCAGACAGCTTCATAGTCAGATTCTACCAAAGGTACAAAGAGGAGCTGGCACCATTCTTTCTGAAACTATTCAGAACAACAGAGTCCTCCCTAACTCATTTTATGAGGCCAGCATCATCCTGATACCAAAATCTGGCAGAGACACAACAAAAAAAGAATATTTCACACCAATATTCCTGATGAACATCTATGCGAAAATCCTCAGTAAAATACTGGCAAACTGAACCCAGGAGCACATCAAAAAGCTTATCCACCATGATCAAGTTGGCTTTATCGCTGGGATTCAAGGCTGGTTCAACATACACAAATCATTAACATAATCCAACACATAAACAGAACCAATGACAAAAACCACATGATTATCTTAACAGAGGCAGAAAAGGCCTTCGATAAAATTCAACACCCCTTCATGCTAAAAACTCTCAATAAACTAGGTATTGATGGAACGCATCTCAAAATAATAAGAGCTATTTATGACAAACCCACAGCCAATATAGCACTGAATGGACAAAAGCTAGAAGCATTCCCTTTGAAAATCGCCACAAGACAAGAATGACCTCTCTCACCACTCCTATTCAACATAGTATCTGAAGTTCTGGCCAGGGCAATCAGGCAAGAGAAAGAAATAAAGGATATTCAAATAGGAAGAGAGGAAGCCACATTGTCTCTGTTTGCAGATGACATGATTGTTTATCAGCTGAAAATCTCCTTAAGCTGATGAGCAACTTTAGGGAAGTCTCAGAATACAAAATCAATGTGCAAAAATCACAAGCATTCCTATATTCCAATAACAGACAGACAGCCAAATCATGAGTGAAATCCTATTTACAATTGCTTCAAAGAGAATAAAATACCTAGGAATCCAACTTACAAGGGATGTGAAGGACCTCTTCAAGGAGAACTACAAACCACTGCTCAAGGAGATAAGAGAAGACACAAACAAATGGAAAAACATTCCATGCTCATGGATAGGAACTATCAATATCATGAAAATGACCATACTGTCCAAAGTAATTTATGGATCAATGCAGTCCCCATCAAGCTACCATTGACTTTCTTCACAGAACTAGAAAAAACTACTTTAAATTTCATATGGAACCAAAAAGAGCCCAAATAACCAAGACAATCCTCAGCAAAAAGAACAAAGCTGGAGGCATCACACTACTTGACTTTAAACTATACTACAAGGCTACAGTAAACAAAAGAGCATGGTACTGGTACCAAAACAGATATACAGACCAAAGGAACAGAACAGAGACCTCAGAAATAACACCACACATCTATAACCATCTGATCTTGGACAAACCTGACAAAAGCAAGCAATAGGGAAAGATTCCTTTTTTAATAAATGATGTTGGGAAAACTGCTAGCCATATGCAGAAAACTGAAACTGGACCCCTTCCTTACACTTGATATAAAAATTAACTCAAGATGGATTAAAGCCTTAAACTTATGACTTGAAACCATAAAAACCCTAGAAGAAAACCTAGGCAGTACCATTCAGGACATAGGTATGAACAAAGACTTCATGACTCAAACACCAAAAGCAATGGCAACAAAAACCAAAATTGACAAATGGGATCTAATTAAACTAAAGAGCTTCCACACAGCAAAAGAAACTATCATCAGAGTGAAGAGACAACCTACTGAATGGGAGAAAAGTTTTGCAATCTATCCATCTGACAAAGGGCTGATAGCCAGAATCTACAAAGAACTTAAACAAATTTACAAGAAAAAAACAATCCCATCAAAAACTGGGCAAAGGATATGAACTGACACTTCTCAAAAGAAGACATCTGGCCCCAAAACATGAAAAAAAGCTCATCATCACTGGTCATTAAAGAAATGCAAATCAAAACCAAAATGAGATACCATCTCATGCCAGTTAGAATGGTGATCATTAAAAAGCCAGGAAACAACAGATACTGGAGAGGATGTGGAGAAATAGGAACACTTTTACACTGTTGGTGGGAGTGTAAATTAGTTGAACCATTGTGGAAGACAGTGTGGTGATTCCTCAAGGATCTAGAACCAGAAATACCATATGACCCATCAATCCCATTACTGCATATATACCCAAAGGATTATAAATTATTCTACTATAAAGACATGCACACATATGTTTATTGCAGCACTATTCACAATAACAAAGACTCAGAACCAACCCAAATGCCCATCAATGATAGACTGGATAAAAAAAAAAAAGTGGCACATAAATACCATGAATACTACGTAGCCATAAAAAAGGATGAGTTCATGTCCTTTGCAGGGACATGGATGAAGATGAAAACCATCATTCTCAGTAAACCAACATAGGAACAGAAAACCAAACACCACATGTTCTCACTCATAAGTGGGAGTTGAACAATGAGAAAACATGGACACAGGGAGGGAAATATCACACATCAGAGCCTGTTGGGGGTTGGGGGGCTAGGGGAGGGATAGTATTAGGAGAAATACCTAATGTAGATGACTGATTGATGGGTGCCGCAAACCACCATGTCATGTGTATACTTATGTAACAAACCTGCACATTCTGCACATGTATCCCAGAATGTAAAATATAATAATAATTTTTAAAAAAACCACTCTGAAACTTAGTGCCTTATTAATTTACCAGCACCTTGTGAAGGTTAAGGAGGCAGGGTATAAACAACTCTTATGGCTCCATAAATTTAATGCCTTCCCTACCTCCTTTCTTTCTGTTCTTGCTCTATGCCTTGCATCATTCAGCACACCCTTCATTCCTTCAGAACATTTTGTTTCCTAATGGCTATATTTTTCATGGCTCCCTAAAAATCTATTTACAACTTCTCAAACTCTAATTAGGTGACTCATCAGAGCTTTTATCCTTTTCATAAGATAAGTAAAATTCAAAAATTGCATATATTTGTACTTCTTTACAATTTGTTTGTTTTTTTTATGGGAAAGAAAAGCATTTGCCCTGGAAGGTGGCTTTTTCTGAAGGGTTCCTGTTGCAAATGAAAGACTCAACGTACATTTTCCTTATTGTTAATTTCAACCTAGCATCAGCTCGCACTGTCATCTGCAGAATACTGATAGGGAGAATTCCACATTGTGTTTCATTTCCAAGAGGGAGATCTTACATACAGTTCTGGAGGTATGGGATGTCCTTATTCAATTGAATAAATGGCATATTGAGCACCTGTTATGTGCCAGTCATTGTGCTGGTCACAAGGAACACACACGTAAAGATTTTCTGTGTTATCCAAGACTTTCACGATTGGGTATACCTGCTACATAGCAGTTCTGTAATGTAATGCCTGCAATCTGACAGGTGTGTGCTGAAATATGCTTAAGGATAGGTTCATCGAGGGGGTAAAATTTAAACTCATAATGAAGTTGGAGTTTGCCTTTCAAAGACTGGGGCTGGATAAGTGAGATAATTGCATTTTAGTCAGAGGAAAGAAATGACATGTACAAAGGCAAGGAGCCAGGAATGAGCCTGGCATTTCCTGAGAATGACAATTAATTCAGCATCAGCAGAGCCTAGGATGTATGTGGGAGAAGGGAAAAAGATCAAATTCTACAGATAGGCAGCAGTTGTGTCCTGACGGGGAGTCTGTGAAACTTTTATAGCAGAAAATTTACTTGATCGTATTTGCATTTTAGAATTAGGGCTCCAGAGGCAGTGATTGTGGAGGATAAATGGTAAGGAGTCAAGTCTGAAGTTGAAGGGTCAATTTTCTGGTCTATTGCAATAGACTCCAGGCAAAAGATAACAAAGGATAGCAGAATGTGTAAGATGAAAAGACCAGGTGTGGGATGGTGGTTGTCCACATTGATTAAGATTATACACTTGAGAAGCATATTACTTCAGAAATGTGCTGAACCTTTCTAATTTTCTGTTTTCTCATTCATAAAATGGAGATTATGCAACTTAGTCTATAGAGTTGTAGAAAAAATGGAGCACGATGGATTATGTACTCAACATAATACCTGAGACGTAATGCATTTTCAATTATTAGTATTTATGTGGTAATATAGAATGTTGTTTTGTACTTGAACAGAGAGCAGAATGAGGAAGAAGAAAAGGCCAAGATATCCATCACTTATTTATAGAAAGGCAGGTTTTGATGGTTGTGATTTCAACTTTGGTCATATTTAGTTTGAATTGCCTATGGCACAATCAGCTGAAGTTGTCTACAAATGTGGATATGTGTTATGTGGAGCACATAAGACTGATCTGAGGACACCTCCCTGAAAAGCACTGATTTCTTTATTCTTCACCCTCCATTGAAAGAAAGAAGCTTCCATTTTTAATGGAATACTATCAGAAGAGTGCATCCAGCCATTTCTTTACTCATTCTTCCATGTAAATGGAATGATAAAATAGGGACTCAGTAAGTGTAGCTTTGGCCCTATCTTCTCTTTCTTCATTATTTATTCTCTCTCTCCTCTCTTCTCTTTCTCTCTCTCTCCCTTATCCTTTGCTCCTGGCTGTTTGACATCGGTCCACATGTGCTAGATACTATTGAGAGTTTGCTTCTTAACTAACACCTGAAGATATTTTCTTTCTTTCTCTTTAGGAACTCAAAAGAAGAGAAGCAGGAAATGAAAGCATTTGCTCTGAAGAGGTAAGCAGAGCCTGCAAACATGTGAAGGAGGAGGGCCAGAGAAATACTAGAGCAGAGCTGAGAATGAGAATAAGTCCTCTGGCATCAGAACCAGTTTAATGCAGACTCTTTCCTGTTAAAAACCAAACCGAAACAACACGAATGGCAGTCCGTGCTCAAGAAGGGTCTACTATTGTGACATCCAATACCTCATTGTCCCAACTCACATTCAAAGAAAAGTTTCCAAGCAGAAAGAGGGTAAAAATGTAGTAAAATGTTAGAATCACAAGGTTTGGAGTGAAGTAAAGGGGCCATCAGAGCATCATGTTCCATCAAGAACAGGCCCACTTCAACTGTCGACCCTTATCATCCCATTGAAAAGTATTTGTGTATCTATGAACTGATATAAGCCTCCAGATACCCATAAAGATAGTATACAATTTTCCTTAATGTCAGGTGTTGAGTTGGTATTCATTCTTTCATTAGACGAATATGAAAAAGACAGGCAATTGTGGAAATACAAATTACAACCATATAGAACAGACTTTGAGAAAAAACAGCAAGAAAGCATAGACAGTGACAGTGATCAAATTGGGATGATTTTAGAGCTAGTATAAGAGGCCATGAAGTCCTATTAAATTACTCTTATGTTTTACGGAAATAAAATATCTCAACACACTGTTTTTGATGAAGCCAAATTGCTGTAGACACTGAACCAGGGTAGCCAGACATACTGACACAAGCTGATATGGAAGCATCTCTTTGAAAGACACGCCTCTTTCACTTTAGAAATTGATTCTTGGAGTACTTTATTGAGAGACATTAACCAGAAAAAAATACAATTTAATAATGATGTCTTGGAGAAGTAAAAGAAGGTAATAAAGCTACCAAATATTGACTTTTCCTTTCCATATGAAAGCGTCAAAACATCTCATTTATCATTTATCCAGGTTGCATCCTTTTCCTGTGTAGCCTGTGACATTGAGAAGAGTTTGATACATTTTCTGTTTCCACAGATAATTTACTTTCTTCTCAGGTGTATGGAAGGTTTGGGTGACATAAAACTCATTGAATATTAGAAATCTAACAGTCATTCAAAACAAGTCATTATTTAAAAAGTGTTATTATTTTATAACCTATTCCAGCCACTACGCTACATGCATGGCATGCATCGCATGCATCATTCACATTAACTATTATTATTATTATTTTTTGAGACAGAGTCTTGCTCTGTTACACAGGCTGGAATGCAGTGGTGCAATCTTGGCTCACTGCAACCTCTGCCTCTCAGGCTCAAGCAATTCTTCTGCCTCAGTCTCCTGAGTAGCTGGGATAACAGTGCCTGCCACCGCGTCCAGTTAATTTTTGTATTTTTAGTAGAGATGGGGTTTCACCATGTTGGCCAGGCTGCATTCATACTAATTTAAACCAATCCTTTGTACTATAAGATATTATTTTCTACCTAGCAGATGAGGAAACTGAGATCTAGAACACTGAGTATCTTGCTAAAGATTTTATAAGTAATAAGAAACAGAGCAACAATGTCTTTGGGCTTCAAAGCCATTATCTTAATCTTTCTCTTTTATTTTATATGTTATGGAAATTATTACTTAGTTTACAACGCTAATAATTGTGACAAAGTTAAGAATGGTGGATAATCTAATCACGAAAAACAGAATAGTGTGGATTGAGACAGGTAAGTGATGAGAAAGGAGATCAGTAGCTTCCGAGTGTCAGAGTTTCTCTCTCCCAAACTCTCAAGCGCACACTCCCACTTAAATTTGTCTGATACAGACCAAACAGATAGAGAAACCTCACAGGAATGTTACAGGCAGTAAAGAAGAAACAACAAAGATAAGCACATCGAATGAATTTATATCAACCGAAAAAGAGGCAAGGTCAGATGGGCTGAGCCAAGCTGGGAAAATGCCTGAATTTTAGGATTATTGATGTTGGAGAATAACATCATAGTCTATCAAGAGTTTTTGCTCACCAAGATAGACTGATTATGAAACAATTTTGCAGGTAGCTGTGAAGAGTCAATGTGAAATATATTTGAAAGCATGTGCTTGTTAAGGATGAGTGAGTGCTATAAATCATGAATATCCAACCACTTCATGTTCATAGCTGGATGCCACAAATGGCAAACCTAACAACATAATTGAAGCTCATATGTCACCAAAGAGATTTGAATTTAAGAAAGAACCCCCCTAAAGGGACATCATTTGTTCTCCAGGGATTTATTAAGCGTGATAGAGGTAGTCAGCTCGTAATTTTTCAGCCTCTTCGTTTCAGGAGAAGATAATGAATTTTAATTAGTGAAGAAGACAGCTTTCCACTAAGGAGAAGAAAGCAAAGAAAACAGGAATATCGGTGTGTTTGGAGAATAATGTTAAAGCACATAACACCCCTTATTAATGCTAAATTGATGAGCAAACCTTTTTGCCTTCTGCTGTTGTATAACATAAAAATAAAAGCAAAAACTGAGAAAATGTGCTATAAACTGTGAGAATAAGGGGAAAACGTATGACTAAGATTGATAAACAGATTTTTCCAGATCACAAAGTCCTTAACACACTGATCATCACTCTTAATCAATAGTAATTGATGGTGACACATTTTCAACAATGCTTGCTCTGCCTACTGAACATTCTGTCGGTCCTCTTTGTACTAGAGAATTAATAACTAATAAAGTTGGCCTATTATGAGACAGGAATTTCTTTCTTTTGTTTTCCAAGTATTTTAATTAGGCCTAAATGGTCCCGTATTGGCTATCCGGGAGAATTTGCAGAAGGTAAAAGATACAACGGTAAGATATGGCTTGACTCATTGTTAGCTAAGCTCCTTTTTCCCTTGTTAATTTCAGGTGTGCGTGCATGTGCACAAGCACATATGTTATATGTAAATAAAATACCTCAACACATAGTTTTCGATGAAGCCAAATTGCTAGAGACACTGAACCAGGGTAGCCAGACATACTAAGACAAGCTGATGTGGAAGCATCTCTTCAAAAGACACACCACTTTCACTTTAGAAAGTAAGTGATTCTTTGAGTACTTCATTGAGAGACAGAAACCAGAAAAAAAATAGTGGAAAATAGAACTGCCAATTTCATAATGATATCTCAGAGAAGTAGAAAGAAGGCAATAGTAAATAAAAGAAAGAAGGTTAGTGTTTGGAGGAGGAGTACTGATTATAGTATTTTCGAAGGAGAAGTTGGTTTTGATTTGGTTTTTGAAGCATCTTTCAAACAATGAATAAGAAGCTACCCTCTTTTGTCATTGTTTAGTTATATTGATGGTCCTTGCAGTCATTCTACTCGCAAACCCTGGGACCTCCATGCAAAAGCTACCTTTGCTAATAAGGCTTTCATTCAGTAAGCATGCCATGCCCATAAATTATTTGACATCTATTGCCCAAAATTACAACCAAGTATATGCAGCTTTGCTTTAGTGCCCTAATGTAAATTCACATGCAAATGCTGTTTGAATTATGACTGTGATTGATTTTCAGTGACGCCATCTGAGGAGACCAGTGAGTTTATTGTGCTTTTCTGGCCTCCACTGTGAGTATCTGGCTACTCTAGATGAGGGCCCTAAATACTCCCAATTAGACCCATTAAAAAAGACATATACTCACTTTCTATTCAGGACAGCTTGAGAAAACTGGACATGTCCTGTGGCCTGTGTCACTGCTATTACCAGCTATATAACCTCTTGACTGAAGTGAAGTTTCTGTCCTGACCAGAAAGGATAAATTTGAGTCGCTCAAGAACACAAAAGAAGTAGAAGACTACTATCCCCCTTTATCTGCCCTATAAACTTGTGTGCACTGTCTAAAAAGAAAAAAGAATTGTAAATTTTTTTTTTTTTGGTAAGAAATAGGGACCTTCTGTTCCATCCCCTTCCACTAAGTTTTGGTAACCATAAGGTAACAGGTGATGAATAAAACTTGTTTTGGTTTTATGCTTCTCTAGTAATTCTTTATGACATCTCTAATCTCTAAGGCTGTCTTTGGCTAAAGGACTAGACCCTGATCTTAGAAACCAGGAAATTAGTCTTTAGCAGTCTAAAACAGTAGACCAGTGGTTTTCAAGTTACAGATCAAAATCCACTAGTGAGCCAATAGGGGCCTTCTTAATAGGTCAGTATTTATTCAGAAACTCAAGGGTTTTTTTTTTGAGTTATTATGCATAAACAATTAATAATTTCATTCAGGTCTATTTGGGGTGAAGAGCAAGGGCTACTTCTTTTGGATACTAAAAGCTGGTGTGCATAAACCAATATTAGCTCAGTAGTAGAACTTGATGAGATGGTAACATAGTATTATATTGACATGTAAAATGCAAAGTTCCTCCTACGAAGTCATGTATGTAGTTAGAATTCTTCTGAATTTCCAAGAAGTATCAGTGTTCCATTGACTTAGCTGTGATTGTCATAAGCCACTAGTTTTGCTTCAGAATGATCAATTGTGGTTAGTTTATCATTTATCTTTTGCCTCTTTGAGAAAGACAGTTCTTGGTTGGTACAGCTGTCCCCTGCCATTGCATAGCTTTTGACATTCCTAGAATGACATTCCTGACTTTCCCTGGCTGAAAAATTAGTTCTACCAATTAATACCAATATAATTTGTGGACATCATTTACTTAATTTCAAAATGTGCTCAGATAAGCATAGGACCTTTATTTTATAATAAAAATATTTAAATGTATTAAAAATATATTATGTTTATAAAACTATATTTTATAAATGAAGAAAATGTTAAATATTCTTTCAATTGTGCTTATACTGAAAACATCATTGATGTTATGCACCCATGACTATGTACTATTCATATAATGCAAAATTTTATTAGGCAGTGTTGTGGATTGAATTGTGTCCACAAAAAGAAATGCTGAAGTTCTAACCCCTTCCGTCAACTCTTCAAAAATAGGGTTATTGCAGACATAATTCTGTTAGGATGAGATTATACTGGATTAGGATAGATTCTATTCTAATATGACCGGTGCCTTTATAAGAAGAGGGGAAAAGATAGGAACCCACCGAGATAATGTCATGTGACGACAGAGGCAGAAGTTGAAGTGATGCATCTGCAATTTAAAAAAATGCCAAGGATTCTAGGAAAAGCTATGAAGAGGAAGGAAGGATCACCTCTTAGAGCTTCCAGAGACAGCATAGCACTGCTGACTACTTAATTCTAGACTTCTAGCATCCAAACATGTAGATAATAAATTTATGTTGTCTTAAATCACCCAGTTTATGGTAATTCATCATAGCAACCCATTGAACTGATATAGACAGGTTACCTAACTTCTCTATGTATCCAATTCCTTCTCTGTTGAATAGAACAAGTACAGGAGTTCTGAGCAATAATACATTAATATTAATAAAATATTTAGAATTAATGCATGATATATGACTGTAACATAATTAGAACAGTATGTGTTAGCTATATATACTTTAAGTAGCTGCATTAAACAATATTTCATAATTTCTGCTTCTAAGATAATTTATTCATTAAACCTTGAGGTTGGCAAACTATGACTCATGGGCCAAATCAAAACTGGCAACTACTTTTGTAAATTAAGTCTTTTTTCATTTTGTAATGGAGCCATATTTGTTTATCTATTTTGACATAAGTGATTTATTTATATTGCTTGCCACAAGTTTCCTGCAACTTACTTCTTTTGTTTTTCTATAATTTGGGCTCTATTCCAACTCAAAGCACAAATGAATAGGGTAGATGAACTGGTGGGCTACTTATTCCATATAAGTTCTCAATAGTTAAGTGTTTAAGGCCACTGATTCAGATATACCCTTAGTAGAACTGACGATTAAAAGAAGACTAAAATAATACATTTTTATTATCTCTGCGTTTTCTAATAAGGCTTTATGTAATGATGACTCATGAGAGTTTAGTATGCTTTAACTAGAAACCACATTTTCCTATTGAGAATCATCTTTGTTTAAACATTTTTTCAAGCTATTGATGATCATCTCTAATACTGCCAAAGGAATTAAACAAAGCAGTAAAGTAGAAGTAATGACCCCAAACTCAAAAGCTAATTTATAAAGTGAAAATTACAAGCTTTTAAAGCAAGAACATGGGTGATACAATCATTGGATGAGGAAATTTATCTGTGGCAGCTTGCTCGGAGTTTTCTATGCACTTCCTGAGGAAGGGAACAAGATCCTATTGCCAAAGAGCTGAGAGTCTACCCCTTTGTAATTTTCAGGGGATTTCTCATTTTCATGTTGCTTGTATGGCTAGCTTATCAGCTCTTATCATAAAATTATTCTTCCTAACCCTAAGGAGAGTGAAAATTCTAGGTTGAGGAGGGCCTAGGTTGAGAGACTACATATTTAATTATTTTCCTGTTTCAAAATTCATGGGTGAAAGATGGGCCATTTACAAGCAGTGGTTTTCTACTACATATTTATCTCTCCAAGAGGCTCATTTATTTTTGTAATAACTAGTTTGGCTCCTTGGAAGGATCTGTTCGTGGTGTAAAGAACAGAGCATTGCATTAGGGTTTAAGAGGGCTCAACCAACTCTAGGTCATCTCAGGTCAGGATAACTGTCAACACTAAATTACTTGGAGATCATTTGGGGTTTCTACATTGTATTATATGGGCTAGAGGGTTCTGAGACCTAATTAAAGTATCAGTGCTTTCTGAAAAATTATTCAAATTATTCGTAAGGCCTAAGAATCACCTAACAATGCACCTTACTTGTGAAAAGGTTTGCAGCAGTCATTTAAAACAATTTTAACTCACTTCTAAAGGGTTTTATCCAACTGGGCTTACCTCAAGGTAATTTATTCAATAAACGACAATTGAAGACTTACTAATTAGCAGACACTGTGCTAACTCACCTTATGGTGAAGAGAAAGAAACAATAAACAAAATAATGTAAATACCATTTTAGAAGTTCTTAAATACTATGGAAGTGTTACATAATTGCTAAGAGTAGGAAGTGTTATAAAATTGCCAAGATGGGTCAAAGAGTTGGAATTTTAGGAAAGATAATCAGAGAAGGTTTTACTGTGAAGGTAAACAGTTAAACAAAAATTTGATGGACATTTAATCAAACATCACTTGGGGACCATCTGTGTACCCACAGCTCCCAAGGACAAATGTGGGCTCTGCCTCTAGCTCAAATGAGTCATTGATGAAGCAGAACTTGTTCCTGTAGAATGGAAAACCCCGCATAGAATCCTTTAGCAAAATGAGCTTGTATAAGGATTTGTCATGGAAGACATTAGCAATCATAGCATATTGACTTTTTAAATAACAGAATTAAGGAGGAAGTTTTTGATACTAGGAACAGGGACTTCAGCCCCTGCCCCAAGATCTGCAGATACAGCCTCCCCACTCCAACCATCACACACTTAAGCCACCACAAAATAATACCATCTCAGTTAAAACTATGAGATTTGATTGTTATGCTAATATAGCTTCAAAAGGAGTCTCATAATTTGAACATAACAACAGAATGGCAGATGGAAGCTAATGTATTACATTTATGACCAAATAAATCTAATTTTGACCATGTATTAAAGTAGGAGACCCATATGGGCTAATCCTCAGAATTGCATGGACCAAGCAGAAATCAGCGGTAAAGTAGTAAAGAATGTGAAAGTCACTTTGCAGCCACTAGTAAGGCAAGAATAAATATGCTAAGAGAAATTTAAAAGCAGAGAAAATGAAGACTGGTTTAGGTCTCTGAGGATATTACAGTTAAGAAGAGGTCAATTAATGTATGTGCAGAAATACTTCTAGAAGCAAAACGTCTCGGGGTTGAAGTGTAGAATAAAACAAGAAGAATTGGACCAATAGTTCTATCTTAGAACATTCAGAACGTGTGTCATTTTTACACAAAAAACTTAAATAAATGTTATATCATTTTATTTGTTTGTTTTGATTAAGCTCTGTTGAAGAAACAGAATCGGTATACAGAGTCAATAAAGCTTACTGAAAGGGCATATGTGCTTCTGTGTTTCAGAGGATGCTAAGTTTAAATAATAAATATAGCAACCTTGAAAAACACAATAGAGAATATGTAAATGAATAAACAGTGGGTAAGGATAATGATGCATATATTCTTTTAAGTCTTACAAATAAAACATGTTTAGCATATAGTAGAGCCTTGTAAATCTAATAAAATTATTGGACAAATTTGATGAGGTCTTGTTGGTTAAAAAAAAAAGAACAATGAGAAGTATAGAACAGTTAAATATGTGCAAAATCAGGACTGTAAATGCCAAAGCAGGTAGGAATTGAACAGAGTTGCTTGATGAACTGAATTTAAGACAGGATAAAGGGAATACAATGACTAAGAGGTTGAAGTATCACCGTGTACTTGAAAAATAATTAGACTTCCCTGGAGATGTATCAGACAATGATGTTTGATGACTCACCTTCATAAATTAGTAAGAATATCAAACAAGAAACTTATGTCGCGAGTTGCTGGAAAATGCAAAAAAGTCATGAAGGCATTTTGGGCGAAGTATTTCAAGATTTTAAAGGCTGGGCCGAATTTGCCAAGAAAGTTTACTCGCATAAGCACAATCATTCCCTTGCCCCTGAAAGTAACATTTGGGAATTTTATAGGAAATTGAAAATACAAATCATCTTGGTTCTGTAAGTCTGACTTTGTCATCTCCTTTCTCCTGCTCTTCCTCAGCTTCCTTCTCCTCCTTCTCCTCCTCTACTGTTTTCCCTTGTCCTCTCCCTCCATTCGCTTTTCAAAAATCTTTCTGCAAGTTATTGTGTTCTATCTTTGTGAGAGTTCTTATTAGAGAAGAAAACTGTCTGAATAAATTAAATGTTGTCAGATGAGAAAAATTTGAAAATGACCATAAGCTCATATTTACACTTAAACTTACTTTCTCTTAAAGTTTTTATTTTAAATTATGCCTTCAAGGGACAGGGAAACAAGGGTGTAGCTCACATCCTCTGCTTCATTCTTCTCACAGAAACAAAACTATATGGCTCTGATTAGGGATAAAGTGAAGTTTTTTTGTTTGTTTCTTTGTTTGTTTTTAATTTGTGGGTGGTTTTAATATAGTCTGCAAGGATGGACAAATAGAAATTCTGGATCATCGTAATCTTTTGTTGGATATTCATATTGTAAATACCCCTTCCAAATGTATGTGTAGGTTGCATTTGTTTCTCTTTTAGTGTTTTGATGAACTACAATTAATTTTGATGAAGTCAATCTTTTTTGTTTTGTTGATGGTTGGCACTTTCTGCATTTTTTTTTTCTTTTGAAACAGTGTCTTACTCTGTGGCCCAGGCTGGAGTGCAGTGGTGTGATCTCAGCTCACTGCAACCCATGCCTCCAGGGTTCAAGCGATTCTCCTGCCTCAGCCTCCCAAGTAGCTGGGATTACAAGTGTACACCACCATACCAGGCTACTTTTTGTATTTTTGGTAGAGACGAGGTTTCGCCATATTGATCAGGCTGGTCTCAAACTCCTGACCTCGTGATTTGCCAGCCTCGGCCTCCCAAAGTGCTGGGATTACAGGTGTGAGCCACTGTGCCCGGCCTCTGCATCTTTTAAAAGAACATTTTGCCTACTGCAAGGATGTGAAGATAGCTTTCTTTCCATTTTTTTAACCTTTTAAATTTACATCTACATTTAATATGAAACTGATTTTTGTCTGTGTTCTGTAGGAGGGGTCCAAGTTATTTTTATTTTCATTTTTCCTTTTTTTTTTTTTTTGAGACGGAGTTTCCCTCTTGTCGCCCAGGCTGGAGTGCAATGGTGTGATCGCGGCTCACCGCAACCTCTGCATCCCAGGTTCAGGCGATTTTCCTGCCTCAGCCTCCCAACTAGCTGGGATTACAGGCATGAGCCACTACACTTGGCTAAGTTTGTGTTTTATTAGAGATGGAGTTTTACCATGTCAGCCAGACTGGTCACAAACTCCTGATCTCAGCTGATCCTCTCACCTTGGTCTCCCAAAGTGCTGGGTTACAGGCATGAGCCAACGTGCCCCGCCTCAGGTTATTTTTCCACATAGAAAACCATTGTTCCAGTATTGCTTATTGAAAAATATTATTGTTTTTCTACTTTGTTTAATAGCACTGTTGTCATAAATTTGGTGACCATATACATGTGGGTTGATTTATAGAATTTGTTTTCTGTCTTGTGACCTATCTGCCCAGCCTTGTCCTGATAGCACAGTTTT
Organism: Papio anubis; assembly: GCF_008728515.1. NCBI lineage: Eukaryota > Metazoa > Chordata > Mammalia > Primates > Cercopithecidae > Papio > Papio anubis. Next base: position 35,662,916 of record NC_044989.1, on the reverse strand, counting down.
AAAAGTTATTGTAACTTTTAAGAAGATGTGGTATCTGCTATTGTAAGTCTTCTAACAGTATTCTTTCCTCTCAAGGTTGCTTTGATTCTTCTTGATCATTTGCATGTCCATGTAATGTTTGGAATCATCTTGTCAATTTATTTATGCCCATTGACTAATAACGAATAATAGCAATTTTTGCAGTATTAAATGCTCTAATCTCTGTACATTATTCTTCAATTTAAGTCTTCATTAATTGTTTTTCAAAATTCTTTGTACTTATCGTATAGATACCTTGTAGTTATTTCATTAGTATCATTCCAATGTGTCTGATATTACTGGTGAAATGGACTCAATTTTAAATTAATTTTCTAATTATTTATTTTTACTTTGTAGAAACAATCTTTGTTACACCAAATCTAATAGTTTATATGAAATTTAAAAATTTTTAACTACTTTTAACCTATATAAAAACACTGCAAATAATTTTTTCCATTAAAACTGTATCCCCTTTTCTTTTTTAAAAGAAATTTCCTTGACAAAGTTACCTACGACAGTGTTGAATCCAGCTGGAAGTGTCTATGCACACTTGGCTCTCATGTCTATGCACAGCCCTCAAAGACTCACCTTACCAAATGTAGCTGGACTTGCCAGCTTTTTGATTCTGTCTAATGTAAAGATGTAGAGTCAGATCTCCATATTTAAGTTAAGGAGAAAATTTGCTAGCAGGCATATGACTACCTTTGATACCAGAACTCCCTCTACTGATTAAATGAATTAAACAAAACAAAAGGATAAAACGTTTCGTGCCAAGATAAAAGTTTACACATGTTTTTCGTTAAAAGTTACTAGGAAAATCTTCTGCATTCCAGATGCTATCTAAATGTATAGTACCTGTGTTGATTTTCAACTGTGTCTCACTATGTTATTTAGGCATTACCAGAATCATAAAATGTCAGTGGGATACATAATTAATTAATTAGTAATTAATTAATTTCCAATTATTCAGATCCACTAGGAGACTTCTAATCTGGTCCAGGCTTGATTTCTTTTGTTTAGGCTAATTCTTACATATGTGCTCAGCTGGCAGGATGGCTAAGGGAAGACTTATCTAGATCGACCTCACAGCTTTGGAGTTCTAGCAGTTATTTTCTGGTGTCCAGAGAGTGAGGGAGCCATATGTCTCATATCATCCAGCTGGTTAACCTCTTTTTCTCATGTTGATTTTTCAAGTTTGAGAACAAAGAAAAGCACACAAGATCTCTTAGGGCTAAGTCTAGAACTGACATACTGTCACTTTCACCACATTTTACAGGCAGGGATAATTACAAGGCCATTTTAGAAAGCATGGGTAGGTAAATAGACTCCACTTCTTAATGGAAAAACCTATCAAGTGACAGGTTTGTGGACAAAGGAAGGGGAATAATTGAGACCACATTTGCAATCAATCTACTTCCTGTCTGATGGACATAGGTTCTGCTGACTGGACAGTCCCTGTGTTTGCTGGCTACACTGCCTACTCCAAGACAGTAACTAAGTCCCTCTTGGGCTGCCGGCTGCTTGGGTTTCTTTCCAGTGTAAAATCTGCTGTAGTCTCTTCCTGCTCATCTAGACTCCTGGGCCCAAACCCTACTGAGAATCCCTTTTGTATTGCTGCCAAAAATTCCTTGCAATAACTTAATGGAAAATAAAATACTTTATTGCTCAATTTTTTTTCAGTCAAATTCAATTTTACCTTGGAAATAAGTCTTCATTCAGACAGTGAAATATCTATGATTCTTTTTACTTTCTGGATGTTAATTCACATGACACATAGGCAGGCCTTTTTCATGAAGAGCATTGATTATTCAATTAATACCTTTGATGAACACCAACAAAAATTTAGAACCCATGCAGCTGCATGAATATCAAAAAGTCACTGGAAGAGAAAACATGACTGAGCAAACATGGTAATTACTATAATCCTGTCACTACACCTGGATGACTTACTAAACCCACCCTGTAATAAAGAAATTACTAACCTGTTTTAAAGCTCTATATTGGGTGAGAGAAGCTATGAGTTGCTTTTATTGTGAGTGCTTGGAGTTTTGATTATATTCAAGTTTTTAGACCCCTGCCTTATTTGGGAAGGTAAAATATTCTACAAATACAGTTTGTGGATCAGGGAAAGCTGAATTCCAAGTTAGAAGAACAGGCATATATCAGGAGCAGGAAAAGACCATGCATGGGTGAGTTTCAAAGGCTAGTTGTGTGCATAAGCACATGTAAAATCAAAGAAAAATATTATGTCAGGGCCAGAAAGGTAAACTAAAAGTTAATGTTTGAAATATCAGAGTATCTAGAAAAGGGAAAAAGCTCTGTTTGGGAAGAAGGTAAAAAGCCATCTAGCCAAAAAGCTGTGGGAAAAATGTGTAGGAATATAGGTTAAAATATTCATTCATCAAGCACTCGCCATGTGACAGAAGCTCTACTAGGTGCCATTGTGGCACAAAGATGAATAACTGTTCAAGAAGGGGATGATTTACTGAAGAATCCAGATATGTTTAGTACAAACCATCATACAATGTGGTAAGTTTTTGCCAAAGAAAGAGTAAGTATTCATTGGAGGCATATATGGAAAAATATTTTTGCAGGTGGGATACTTACATCTGAACTAAACAAATGGATTTTTTTTCAGACTGACAGAAAGATCGTTCTAACTACAGAATTAGTCAGCAAAGAGGTGTAAGTGTGTAAAATTATACCGCGAATTTCAGAAGCAGTGAGTTCTCAAAAAATATCCTGTATGTTGTGGAGTGTCAGGAAATAAATTTGGAAAAGTAAGTTCATACAAGATTTTAAAAGACCTTAAATCATTTTCTAAAAATATACAAAGCTGATACATGGTTACAAAATCTAACAGATCGTCTTAGTTGAAAAATATGGAATTCCTTCTGGTAAAAAGGTTGTAGAAAAGGTCAGGTACTTGGAGTTAAAAGCAATGCGATCATCTGATTAAAGTGAGGAAGACTGAGATATGGAAAAAAAATTTTGTCCATCAAACCAGCTCTCCCACAGTTAATAATTACAAACTCCAGACAAAATATTTTAAAAAATCATCTAAAGAGTAAATAAAGTCTGGATGAAAGTCAACACTTTGAAGAAAAGAGTGCTATAGTGTGAAATTCTTCTTTATTTTGCTCTTAAAGTTGAATACCAGTCTGCACCATTTGAGGTGGGTCAAAATCCAGTGGAAAACCTGCAGTCTTATTGGCAGAGAGTGCTACAGTGTTTGTCCTTGTGACTGGCCTCTGGTTGGCCTCCAGAGGTCAGCCACAAGGGCAAACATGGTAGCCAGAGAGTAAAGAGGAAAATCCAAGTAAGGAGAGAGAAAGTAGAGTCACAAATTCTGTGCATAAACTCTGTAAATCACATATCTAACAAATGACTTGTATTCAGGCTACATATTATATTCTCTGGATGATCCCTAAATTGTGCAATGTAGGGCAACCTCCATTCATCTAAGGCTAAATAAAACTGAAATTTGAGTTGCTTACTATCACAAGGGGACAGAGTTTTACAGTTTGAGTTCAGTCGAGTTACCAGCTTACTCAAACATTGAAATCAAGATCAATACTCTTCAGAAGAAGAAAATATAATGGACAGTTTCTACATCAGTTTGCTTCCTCGTCAGCATTTGGAATTATTGGATGCATTAATCATATTTAATTTAGATATTGTAGCAATTGTGTAATGGTATCTGATTGTGGCTTAAGTTTGCATTCTGCTAATGAGTGATGATGTTGAGCATCTGTTCGTGTGTCTATTTGCTTTCCATATGTCTCCCTGGATGAAGTCACTGTTATCTTTTGCCATTTAAAAATTATAATTATTTGTTTTTAAATGATTTTTGAGGGTTCTTTTTATAGTTTGAATACAAGTCATTTGTTGGAAAAATTGTTTCAATTTTTTTTTCTTAGTTTATCGGTTGTCTTTTTATTTCCTTAACAGCAGTGGTAGCTGCTTTCTTCTTTTCTTAGAACAAGACTAATAATTTGATTAGTTCATGTATCTGCAAGACTCAGGAAGAAAAGCACATGTCAGATTCATACAATGTCAGCTGGGGCAGATTGACTGAAGACTACTGGATTCATTTCTAAGATAACTCACTCACAGGGTTTACAAGTTGCTTTTGACTGTGAAAGTCTTTACAGAGATTAAGGGCCAGGGAATTTAGATTTTTCGATATGGTCTTCTCTGTAGGCTACTTGATCTTCCTTAAAACAATGGTGGCTGAATTTCATGAGGAAGTTCCAAGGCACAGCAAGTGGATATTGCCATTTCGTTGTTGTTGTTTTGTTTTTTTAAGTCTTGGGCCTGAAAATTGACCTAGCCTCACTTCTGCTGTATTCCACTGGTCGTTGCTTATGTTGTATAATTCTTATTATGCATTGGTGGGTCTAATTTGTTATTTCTTAAGGATATTTATATCTAAGTTCACGAGAGATATTTGTAGTTTTCTTTTTGTACTATCTTTGGTTTGGCATCAATGTTATGTTACCTCACACAATTAATTGGGAATTATTCTCTTCTACTTTCTGGAAAACAGTGTGTAAAATTTGTGTTAATTCTCTGTTGAGTATTTAGCAAAATTCTCAAAAGAGGACATCTGGGTTTAAAAATTTTATTCTTGGAGGTTTTTGAATTACACTTTCAGTATCTTTAATGGTTATAAGATTATTCCAGTTATTTATTTATTGTTGTGGAAGTTTGGTAATTTATACTTTTTGAGTAATTAGTCTACTTCTATGTTATTGAATTTACGAAGATAAAGTCATTTGCAGTATTCCTTGTTTATTCTTTTGATGATTGCAGGATCTGTAGTGATATGTCCTATTTCATTCCAGATATTTGACATGTGTGTCCTTTTTCTTTTATTTTTATCAGTCTTGTTAATAGTTTATGAATTTTATGGATTTTTTCCAAAAACCTGCTTTAGGTTTCATTAACTTTTTACAATTTTTTTCTGCTATTAATTTATATCCACTTTTTGAGTTTTATTTTTTCCTTTCTTCTTTCTTTAGATTTAGTTTACTCTTGTTTTTCTGTGTTTTTGAAGTAGATACTAAAATTATTTATTTGAAATCTTTTTTATAATATAAGCAAATGTGTTGTAAATTTAACTTTTAGCACTGCTTACTTGTATTCCACAAATTTTGATAGGTGGTATTTAATTTTCATTCAGTTCTATGTATTTTTAAATTCCTTTGAGATTTCCTCTTTGACCTATATATTGTTTGGAAACGTGCTTTTTAAATTTCCATGTATTTCCAAATACTTGGAAACACTTCCTGTTTTTCTGTTATTTATCCCTAGTTTAATTTCATAACATCCAGAGAGCACATTTTGCATAATTTCAGTTCTTTAACTTTGTGAAGACCTTTTTGTGACCCAGGATACTGTCTTTTGTAGTGAATGTTCATTGAGCCATTGATAAGAATGTGTACTTTGCTGTGTTTGGAGTGCTCATCAACATCAACCAGATCTTATCATTGGATAGCATAGTTTAGTTTATCTACATATTTGCTGTTTTCTTTTTTGTCTAGTAGTTTTAGTAATTGTCAGAGAGGAGTGCTCAGATCCCCAACAATAATTAAGAATTAGCATATTTTTCCTTATAGCTCTATCAGTTGTAGTTTCATATATTTTGAAGCTTCCTTTTAGTTTATATACATTTAAGATTGCTATGTCTTCTTCATTGATTGATCCTTTTATCATTGGGTAATCAACAGAAAGGAATATGGGTAATATCTCTCTTTGAAAGGAATTGGGTAATATCTCTCTTTGTTCCTAGTAATTTATTTGCTTTGAAATCTACTTCACTTGATATTAATAATTGTTGCTTTAAAACTATTTTTATTAATATTAGTATATATTTTTCCACCCTTTACTGTCAACCTACCTAAACCGATTGTGTTTGAAGTAAATTTATTGTAGTCAGCATATAGCTGTTATTTTTAAATTCATTCTCTCAATTTTTGACTTTTAATTAATGTATTTAGAATATTATATTTAAAGTAATAATCAATATATTAGGGTTTAAGTTTGTCATTTCATTCTGCATTTTCTTTTTTCTATTTTTTTCTCTGTTTTGTGTTATTCTGTTTATCATTTCTTTCCTTTCTGTTGATTAATATTTTGCAAGATTACATCTTGTTTTATTTATACTGTTTCCAAAGAAACCAATTCTGTTTTTGGTTTTGTTGTTGTTTCTATTTCTTTGTTTTATGTTCTTGTTTCCATTTTTTAAAATTTGCTTTGGCTTACTGTGGTCTTCTTTCTATGATTCCTTAAGGTGGAGACTTAGGTCAATTATTTTAGACTTTCTTCATTCATAAATACAAGCATTTTAAGCTACAAATTTCCCTCTCAGTATGACTTTACTGCATCACACAAAATTTGATATATATTTTTCCTATCTGCCAGTTTAAAATACTTTCTTATTTCTCTTAAGATTTCTACTTTGGGCAGGGCACAGTGGCTCACGCCTGTAATCCCTGAACTTTAGGAGGCCGAGGCAGGCAGATCACCTGAGGTCAGGAGTTTGAGACCAGCGTGGCCAACATGATGAAACTCCATCTCTACTAAAAGTACAAAAACATTAGTCAGGCGTGGTGGCAGGCACCTGTAATCCCAGCTACTCGGGAGACTGAAGTGGAAGAGTCACTTGAACCTGGTAGGCGGAGGTTGCAGTGAGTTGAGATTGAGCCACTGAACTCCAACCTGGGCAACAAGAGTGAAATTCCATCTCAAAAATAAATAAATAAATAAAAAAGATTTCTACTTTGGCACGTACATGTATGTAAATATATATTTGTAAATATATATATATATAGTAAATATATATAATGTGTGTGTCTAGATATCACATTTTTGTTTCTGAGTTGATTCCATTTTGGTGGAAGAACTTACTTTGGGTACCTTGTATGACTTTAATTCCTTCACATTTGTTGAAATTTGTTACACAGATATCTGAAAAACTATAAAATATTTGGTAAATAAACAACACTCTTCAAAAACTCATGAGGCAAAACAGAAATTAGAAACTATTTTGAATTCAACACAAATTCAACACTCCTTCATAATAAAACTCTAAGTAAAACAAGATTTAAAAGAAACTTCTTCAAACTGATGAAAGATATCATCAAAAACCTACAGATTCCAATATGTTTAATAGTGAAAGATTTAATACTTGCACCCTGAGTTTGGGAACAGGGCATGGATGTCCATTGTTACCACTCATACTCAACATCATACTAAAGATCCAAGAAGGAACTAACTTGAAAGAAAAAAGTAAAATTATCTTCATTTACAAATGACATGATTGGCTAGGAAGAAAATCCTAGATGTTTTATAAAACATTCTGAAACTAGTAAATATGTGTAGCAAAGGACAGGATAAAATAAAAAAATATAAAAATGTACTATATTTCTATATACTAAAGAGGTACAACTGAAAAAATATTTTTAAATAATACAATTTACCACAGTGTCATAAAAGTAAAATACTTTGATATTTAAAAACATATGGGCAAGGTTTTCCTGTTGAAAACTATAAAACACTGATGATAGTAATGACATAACACCTAAATAAATATAAAGGTATACTGAACTCATAAACTGAAAGACTCAGTAGTATTGTTTTATTAATTTTCTCCAATTTAATCTAAACATTCAATGTAATCATAATCAAAATCTTAGCAGGTGTTTTATATTATAGAAATCCATAAATTAACACACATTAATTTAATTGTAAATACATATTTGTATGTCATTAATAAAGAAAAGTGCAACAGACAAAACAATTTTTAAACAGAAGAGCAAATTTAGAGAACTCACACTATCTGATTTCAAGACTTTAAACTACAGTAATCAAGACAGTAAATATACAAGGATATACAATGGATGAATGAAATAGAAGAGAAAGTTCAGAAATAGGCCTGCACATGTATATTTAACTGATTTTCAACAAAGGCATTAAGTTAATTCAAAGGAGAGAAAAATATTTATTTCAACCAATAATGTAGAATAAATAAAAATATACCTATAGGGATATCCATATGTAAATTAAAAAATTATATTTATCCTTTGCTCCACATACATAAATTATCACCAAATGGAACAAAGACACAAATGTGAAGCCTAAAACATAGGACTTCTAAAATACATTATAGTAGAATATTTTTGTGACTTGGAATTAGAAAACTATTCTTATACATGATAAAAAGAGCTTAAATCATTTTTTAAATATGACTAATTTGTCTTGATTTAAACAAAAAGCTTCTGTTTTTTTTGAAGATATTTTTAAGACTAAGTCTCAATGCAGCATAAAATATTTGCAAAACACTTATTTGATAAGGAACCCTCAAATGTCAATAATTAAAAATAATCAAGCAGGACAATAAAAATGTGTGAAATTCTTGAACAGGTTCTTCACCAAAGAAGATACAGAAAGCAATTAGCAAATAAAAAGATGCTCAACACTGTTAGTCACTAGGCAAGTGAAAATTAAAACCACAAATGTCAAGTTCATGAGAGATAAACAAGACAGAAATAATTTTAAATTGAAGAACGGTAGGAAACATATAAATTCAACGTGATATCTTGAATTTGATTCTAAATATACATGACATTCTAGAGAAAATTGACAAAATTTAAATAGAGGTTTTGATTAGATGGGTAGTGATAAGTAAATATTACTTTTTTGACTTTGATGATTTGTCATTTCGAATGAGATCACAGGCTTTTAAGAAGTGAAGAATCTGAGGCCGGGCTCAGTGGCTCACTTTTGTAATCCCTGCACCTTGGGAGGCCAAGGCGGGAGGATCATGAGGTCAGGAGATTGAGACCATCCTGGATAACATGGTGAAACCCCGTATCTACTAAAATACAAAAAATTAGCCGGGCATGGTGGCGGGCTCCTGTAATCCCAGCTACACGGGAGGCTGAGGCAGTAGAATTGCTTGAACCTGGGAGGCGGAGGTTGCAGTGAGCTGAGATTGTGCCACTGCAGTCCAGCCTGGCAACAGAGCAAGACTCCGTCTCAAAAAGAAGAAAAAAAAGAAGTGAAGAATCCGAGTAAAGTATATCCCAAAGTTTTTGTAGTATTTATGCCACTGCTCTATACTTTTACTTTTTTTCAATTTAAAAGCTATAAAGAGTAGAGGTAAAATATACATATTTGTAGAAAAATACTAACAGAGAGTACTTCTGGAAGACAGGCTTTTTCTAAATGAATTTCAATTTTATTATAATAATAATAAGCCAAAAGGTACACAATATGGATAATGAGAAATGATTGCTGGCCACTGAAGTATATGGAATTCCATATAGTCAGAGGAAATAAAGAAATATCGATTAACATTAGAAATTGTTGATATGTCTTTTTAAAGTTTAAAGATAAACACTGAAATAAGTTGAATGCATAATTTTCAAAACAGTAAGGTGAAAGAGAACAAAGAAAACTAAAAATAAGGCTGGATTAATCCAAATGATTCAAAAGAAAATATAAAAATAAATAGCACATCATATGTTAGTAGAAATCAATCCACATAAATTAACAATTGAAGTTACAGGCAAACAAATTAAAGTTGCAAGCAGAAAGAAGTGTACTATCTAAAGGTAATAAATAAATAACCAATAAAGTATAAAAATGCTTAACTTGTATATCCCCGGGTTACATAAATATATATAGAGAGAGAGATAGATATGCATACACACAAACACCCACACACATATATGTAGTTGACCTTTGAATAGCATGAATTTGAACTGAGCAGGTCTGTTTACACATGAATTTTTTTTTCAATAAAAGTGATACTCAGTATGCCTACCTCTCCTGCCTCCCCTTCCACATCCTTCATCTCATTTGCCTCTGCCACCCCTGAGAGAGCAAGACTCAGTTTTCCTTTTCCTCTTCCTTCTCAGCCTATTCAACATGAAGACAACGAGGATGAAGACATTTATAATGATCCACTTCCAGTTAATGAATAGTAAATATGTCTTTTTATGATTTTCTTAACATTTTGTTCTTTAGTTTACTTCATTGTAAGAATACAGTATACAATACACATAACATACAAAGTATGTGTTAGTTGACTGCATGTGTTATCAGTAAGGCTTCTTGTCAAAAGTAGGCTGTCAGTAGTTAAGGTTTTGGAGACATAAAAGTTACACAGGCGTTTTCAACTACATAGGAGAATGGCACCCCTAACCCCTGTGTTGTTTAAGGGTCAAGTGTGTGTGTGTGTGTGTGTGTGTGTGTGTGTGTGTGTGTGTGTGTGTTTATAGTTTTCAAATAGAAACCTTAACGCTCTGTCTCTGTTATTTAAAAAAAAATACAAATAATTTTAAGGTTTTAATAAAAGATATTACTGAATATATATATTTTTCCACCCACTAAATAGAACATGTACTTTAAAATATTTTAGAATATTTAGAAAAACTAACAATTTCTATGTCATAAAGAAAATACAAACTTTAACAATTATCATAGAATAAAAGCTTATAGACTTCATTCTTTGACATCTATGAAATAAAATATCGTTTAGTGCTAGTAAGTAATCAAATATTCATACATGAAGTTAAAATTTAAAAATATATTTCTACATTGTAAATGAAAAATAATTAGCTATAATAAATATGAAATACTTAGATCTCAATGTCAACACATAACATGGTACATTCCTGAACTTACAGTGTGCAATTAAAGAATATTTATAAAGAGACATGCATGCTAAGTACCTGTGTTAAAAAGTCGATAGTGTGCTAGTTTTGCAACCCAGGAGTTTAGAAATGAAGCAGTGCATTCTTGCATAAAAAAAGCAAATAAAAATATAAGAGCAGAACCTTACAAATAGAAAGTACAGAAGCAACAGAGAAGACTAACATAACCCAAAGTAGATTTTTTGATTAGCCTAATAAAATATGTACATTCCCAGCAAGACTGATCTTTCAAGAAATAAAAACGAGGAGAGACAGAAGAAATAAGAGAATAAAAATAATTGATTACAGATGTGACAATTTTAAATATTACTAGAAAATATTGTGTATAGTATTGTGCTAATATGTTAAAGACATGAATATAAGGGATAGTTTACCAGATAGTTTAAGATCCAAGGATAAACAAAAATTCAAGAATCTAAATATTACTATAATTTGTAATTTTAAAATTCTTCCCTATATAACACAGGAACTAGATGATTTTATTTATTTTTAATTATATTTTGTTTCATTTGCTTTCATTTTTTAAATTTTAATGGCGGTAAGAGTACTTAACATGTAATTTACCTTCGATAAACTCTTAAGCTCACTCTGTAGTATTACCTGTAGGTACAACGTCATAGAGCAGATCTCTAGAACCTATGCATCTTGCATAGCTGGAACTGTATATCTCTAGATTATGGTAAATACTTATTTTAGCTTATTTTAAGTAAGATATTTTGTATCTTTTAGCACTTAAAAATGAAGTATCATTTTCTCATTCCATTTTATGAGGCAAATGTAGCTGTGATAGCAAAAGCAGACAAGGATGATATGAAGATGCCATAAACTAATTGTGATTATAAATATAGATACAAATATTTTTAAATTAAATGTTACTAAACTGAATCCAGCCATTATTTAAAAATACATCCTCATGACATTGCATTATTCCAGGAATACAAAGATGACTTAACATTAGAGCATCCCTTAATATAGCTTCCCATATTCAAAGTTTAAACAAGGATTTTTGTATGACAACATGAACAAATGAATGCAGAGATTTGATAAAGTTCAATAGCAGTAAAAATCAGTTACTTCTGGAAATCTGGAAAGTGACAGGAATTTCCTTAAGGCAGATAAATTTAGCTTTTAACAGTAATAGCAAACCTCAACCTTAATGAAAAATATTAGAAGAGTCACTGTAAATTAGAAAAAAAAAATCATAGAATATCCTCTGTTCTGATTGTCTTCAACATTGACCTGAAAGTTGTCTTAGCCAGTGAAAAATAGCAAGAATACATTTTAAAAGGTACAGTTATCAAAAAGAGAAATAAAATGGTCATTAATGACAGATGATTTTCCAAATAGAAAATTAAAGGAAAATCTTCTGACAAATTACTAGAGTTCTTGATGTTGAAGAGGGTACAACTTTTGCATCAATTGAGAACATTAAAGAGATTGACAGAAGTCAAAATACTGCCTTTGTTACTGAAAGGTTTTTATGGCTAAAAGCATGAGTCAGAAGAGCCTGCTTTTACTCCTTGTCTCATCACCCACTCCCTGTCTAGATGATTCATATAAGAAAAAGCTTCAGTCCCCAGTGTAGGTAGACACGCTGGCCAAGGCTCCTATCTTTCAGTGGTCTGTGCTGGAGAGCAGAGTGAAAAGGTGGAGAAGGGCATGCTGCTGTGTTTAACACTTTTGGTAGGGTGGAACCAAAGGAAACGTATTACAATGGCTGTCCTCCACTAAAAGATCATTCTCTCTAGTCCATTATAAGAGTGAATGATGGTATAGCATAAATGTTTATAAAAAATTCATCCCCTTTGATGTCAGAAAAATGAAGAATTATCTCTCAATGAACAAAACCCAATAAACTAATAACATTTAAACAAAGCTTCTGGATAAAAACTAATTATATTTCTGTATCTGTAACAAATTTTGAAGTGTAATAAAAATAAGAAGATACCATTTACTACAGCAACAAAAGCTATAAATATAAAACTACAAATCAATTTAAAACAAAAATAGGCATAAGAACTTTATAAAGAATATGAAAAAAACTTTATCAAAAGACCTACAATAAATCCTAAGTAAACGGAGATATAACATGTTCAGGTTGAGGAAGTCTCAATATCATGAAGAAGGAAATCCAAATAAAATAATAAATCAAAAGCAAGCACAGTAAAAATTCAACAAGGTTTTACATGGAACTTGAAAATTCTCAGAAGCAAAAGGAAAGTTAGATTTTTGACAACAGACTCAGGAGAGGATATCTTATGTCTCTAGTCAAAGAAATGCAGATTAAAATAAAATATGTATGCCCAGTCTTAACACTGGAAAAATCTATATGTCTAAAATGAACAAGTGCTGCTGTGCATGAAAAAAAAAATTCATTAGATATTGTTGAGGGTGGGTATATACTTAAAACAACTTGGGAGAATAATTTGATATCTAATCATCCTAAAAATATTTCTTTACCTAAGGCCCCAATAATGCTACTTACATCTATTGTAGGCATATATGTACATTTACATATATATACATATGAAAACATGTAGATGATATTGATTACTATTTGAAATGATGAAAACATGAAAAGCACCCTACTGTCTGCAACAGGGAACTGCAAAGTTATTTGATGTTTTCACAGAAGAGAACCATAAAGGCTAATTGAAATAAACTTCTTCTGAATGTTTAAACATGTATATATTTCAGAACCATAATATTATGTGAAAAATTCAAACAGTATATAACAATATTTACCATATGATCTCATTTATGTTTGTTTACAAATGCTAATACAAATGTTTTATTAATGCTACCACCAAATGAGGTAAAACTTAAAAAACATACATGAATATGATGCATATCAACATTATGATATTATTAATTTATGAGGACTATTGAGTGTGAAGGAAAGCAGTGGGGCTTTATTAGACTCTCTAATACTGCATTTTATTTCAAAAAAAGATATCTGAAACAAATATGGCAAATTGTAAACACTAGTTTATTCTCAGCATAGGTACACACTGAGTATCATATTACTTTATATATAATTTTATATTTTCATAATAAAAATGTAAAAAGTTAACTGATTATAAGAAGAATAAAGCTTTTCATTCAAAATATTTTTAAAAACCAGTGACAGGAAAAATGGGATAAGTGAGGCAAATATGCTCATACAGCCTCAAAAATAAAGGACTTCATGTTATATTAAAATTTTTGGGAAAAACACTACAGAAATAGCTTTCCCTTATTTAATAATGTCTTTATTGGAAAAACAAATTAAAAAGTGAACACATTTGAAAAAGAGAAAAATACAAAACGAACTAGGCTATTTCTTTTATTTTATATATACATATATTTATATATATTTTACTTTTTTACAAATTTTACTTTAGGTTCTGGGATACACGTGCAGAACATGCAGGTTTGTTACATAGTATACACGTACCATGGTGGTTTGCTGCACCTATCTACCTGCATCAAGGTTTTAAGCCCCAAATTCATTAGATATTTGTCCTAATGCTCTCCCTCCCCTTGTCCCCCACCCCCCAACAGGCCCTGGGGCATGATGTTCCCCTCCCTGTGTCCATGTGTTCTCATTGTTCAGCTCTCACTTATGAGTGAGAACATGCGGTGTTTGGTTTTCTGTTCTTGTGTTAGTTAGCTGAGAATGATGGTTTCCAGCTTCATTCAAGTTCCTGTAAAGGACATGAACTCATTCTTTTTTATGGCTGCATAGTATTCCATGGTGTATATGTGCCACATTTTCTTCATCCAGTCTATAATCAATGGGCATTTGGGTTGGTACCAAGTCTTGGCTATTGTAAATACCGCTACATAAATGTCTTGTTTTGAGAGTGTCTCTTTATATCGTTTGCCCACGTTTGATGGGGTTGTTTGTTTTATTCTTGTAAATTTGTTTAAGTTCCTTGTAGTTTCTGGATATGAGACCTTTGTCAGATGGATAGATTGCAAAAATTTTCTCCCATTTGGTAGGTTGCCTGTTCACTCTGATGATAGTTTCTTTTGCTGTTCAGAAGCTCTTTGATTTAATTAGACCCCATTTATCAACTTTGGCTTTTGTTGCAATGGCTTTTGGTGTTTTAGTCATGAAGTCTTTGCCCATGTCTATGCCCTGAATGGTATTGCCTAGGTTTTCTTTTAGGGTTTTTATAGTTTTAGGTTTTACATTCAAGTATTTAATCCATCTTGAGCTAATTTTTGTATAAGGTGTAAGGAAAGGGTCCAGTTTCAGTTTTCTGCATATGACTAGCCAGTTTTCCCAGCACCATTTATTAAATAGGGAATCCTTTCCCCATAGCTTGTTTTTTCCAGGTTGTCAAAGATCAGATGGTTGTAGATGTATGGTGTTATTTCTGAGGCCTCTGTTCTGTCCCATTGGTCTATATATCAGTTTTGATACCAGTGCCATGCTATTTTGGTTACTGTAGCCTTGTAGTATAGTTTGAAGTCAGGTAGCATGATGCTTCCAGGATTTTCTTGGTTATATGGCCTCTTTTTTGGTTCCATATGAAAATTAAAGTAGTTCTTTCTAACTCTGTGAAGAAAGACAATGGTAACTTGAGGGGGTAACATTGAATCCATTAATTACTTTCGGGAGTATGGCCATTTTCATGATATTGATTCTTCCTATCCATGAGCATGGAATGTTTTTCCATTTGTTTGTGTTCCCTCTTATTTTCTTGAAGAGTAGTTTATAGTTCTCCTTGAAAAGTTCCTTCACGTCTCTTGTAAGTTGTATTCCTAGGTAATTTATTCTCTTCGTAGCAATTGTGAATGCAAGTTCGCTCATGATTTGGCTCTCTGCTTGTCTATTTTTAGTGTATAGGAATGCTTGTGATTTTCACACACTGATTTTTTATCCTGAGGCTATGCCGAAGTTGCTTGTCAGCTTAAGGAGATTTTAGGATGAGATGATGGAATTTTCTAAACATACAATCATGTCATCTGCAAACAGAAATAATTTGACTTCCTCTCTTCCTATTTGAATATGCTTTGTTTCTTTCTCCTGCCTGATTGCCTTGTCCAGAACTTCCAATACAATGTTGAATCATAGTGGTGAGTTGAGAGAGGGTATCCATGTCTTGTGCCAGTTTTCAAAGGGAATACTTCTAGCTTTTGCCCATTCACTGTGATATTGGCTGTGGGTGTGTCATATATAGCTCTTATTATTTTAAGGTATGTTCCATCAATACCTAGTTTACTGAGAATTTTTAGCATAAAGTGGTGTTGAATTTTATTGAAGGCCTTTTCTCCATCTATTGAGATAATCCTGTGGTTTTTGTCATTGCTTCTGTTTATGTGATGGATTACGTTTATTGATTTGCATATGTGGATCCAGCCTTGCATGCCAGGGATGAGGTTGACTTGATCATGGTGGATAAGCTTTTTGATGTGCTGTTGGATTCAATTCACCAGTATCTTATTTTATTTTCATCAGGGATATTGGCCTGAAATTTTCTTTTTTGTTGTGTCTCTGCCAGGTTTTGGTATGAGGAAGATGCTGATAAAGTAATTTAGGGGGGAGACCCTCTTTTTCTATTGTTCAGAATAGTTTCAGAAGGAATAGTACCAGCTCTGCTTTGTACCTCTGGCAGAAATAGGCTGTGAATCTGTCTGGCTCTGACTTTTTCTTGTTGTTATTGCTCTATTCAGAGATTCAGCTTCCTCCTGATTTAGTCTTGGGAGGTTGTATGTGTCCAGGAATGTATCCGTTTCTTCTAGATTTTCTAGGTTATTTGCATAGAGGTGTTTATAGTATTCTCTGATGGTAGTTTGTATTTCTGTGGGATCAGTGATAACACTTTTTTGTCATTTTTTATTGTGTCTCTGATTCTTCTCTCTTTTTTCTTTATTAGTCTGGCTAGCAATCTATCTATTTTGTTAATCTTTTAAAAACCAGCTCCTGGATTTATTGGTTTTTTGGAGGGTTTTTCATGTCTCTATCTCCTTCAGTTCTGCTCTAATCTTAGATGTTTCTTGTCTTCTGCTAGCTTTTGAATTTGTTTGCTCTTGCTTCTCTAGTTCTTTTAATTGTGATGTTAGGGTGTCAATTTTAGATCTTTCCTGCTGTCTGATATAGGGATTTAGTGCTATAAATTTCCCTCTACACACTGCTTTAGCTGTGTCCCAGAGATTCTAGTACATTGTCTCTTTGTTCTCATTGGTTTTCAAGAACTTCTTTATTTCTGCCTTAATTTCGTTATTTACCCAGTAGTCATTCAGAAGCAGGTTGTTCAGTTTCCATGTAGTTGCGAGGTTTTGAGTAAGTTTCTTAATCCTGAGTTCTAATTTGATTGCACTGTGGTCTGAGAGGTTGTTTGATATGATTTCTGTTCTTTTGCATGTGCTGAGGAGTGTTTTACTTCCAATTATGTGGTCAATTTTAGGATAGATGCCATATGGTGCAGAGAAAAATGTATATTCTGATGATTTGGACTGGAGAGTTCTGTAGATGTCTATTAGATCTGCTTGATCCAGAGCTGAGTTCAAGTCCTGATTATCCTTGTTAATTTTCTGTCTTGTTGATCTGTCTAATATTGAGAGTGGGGTGTTAAAGTCTCCCATTATTATTGTGTGGGAGTCTAAGTCTCAGGTCTCTAAGAATTTGTTTTATGTATGTGGGTGCTCCTCTATTAGGTGCATGTATATTTATGGTAGTTAGCTCTTTTTGTTGCATTGACCCCTTTACCATTATGTAATGCCCTTCTTCATCTTTTTTGATCTTTGTTGATTTAAAGTCTGTTTTATCAGAGACTAGGATTGCAACGCCTGCTTTTTATTTTTGCTTTGCATTTGCTTGGTAAATATTCCTCCATGCCTTTATTTTGTGCCTATGTGTGTCTTTGCATGTAAGATGGGGCTCCTGAATACAGCACACTGACGGTCTTGATCTTTATCTGATTTGCCAGTCTGTGTCTTGTAATTGGGGCATTTAGCCCATTTACATTTAGGGTTAATATTGTTATGTGTGAATTTGATCCTGTCATTATGATGCTAGCTGGTTATTTTGCACGCTGGTTCATGCAGTTTCTTCAGAGTGCCATTGGTCTTTATATTTTGGCGTGTTTTTGCAGTGGCTGGTACAGGTTTTTCCTTTCCATAATTAGTGTTTCCTTCAGGAGCTCTTGTAATACAGGCCTGGTAGTGACAAAAATCCCTCAGCATTTGCTTGTCCATAAGGGATTTTATTTCTCCTTTGCTTATGAAGCTTAGTTTGGCTGGATATGAAATTTTGGGTTGAAAATTCTTGTCTTTAATAATATTGAATATTGGCCCCCATTCTCTTATGGCTTGTAGGGTTTCTGCAGAGAGATCCATTATTAGTCTGATGGGCTTCCCTTTGTAGTTAACCTGACCTTTATCTCTGGCCACCCTTAACATTTTTTTCCCTTCATTTCAACCTTCGAGAATCTGTTGATTATGTGTCTTGGGGTTGCTTTTCCCAAGGAGTATCTTAGTGGTTTTCTCTGTACTACCTGAATTTGAATGTTGGCCTGTCTTGCTAGGTTTGGGACATTCTCCTCAATAAAATCCTGAAGTGTGTTTTCCAGTCTGGTTCCATTCTCCCCATGACTTTCAGGTATACCAATGAATTGTAGGTTTAGTCTTTCCACATAGTCCCATATTTCTTGGAAGCTTTGTTCATTCTTTTATTCTTTTTTTCTCTAAACTTGTCTTCATACTTTATTTCAGTAAGTTGATCTTCAATCTCTGATTTCCTATCTTCTGCCTGATTGATTTGGCTATTTATACTTGTGTATGCTTTACAAAGTTCTCGTGTTGTGTTTTTCAGCTCCAGCAGGTCATTTATGTTCTTCTCTAAACTAGTTATTCTTGTTAGCAGTTCCTGTAACCTTTTATCAAGGTTCTGAGCTTCCTTGCATTGGGTTAGAATGTGCTCCTTTAGTTCAGAGGAGTTTGTTATTACCCACCTTCTGAATCCTACTTCTGTCAATTCATCAAACTCCTTCTCCATCCAGCTTTGTTTTCTTGCTACAGAGGAGTTGTGATCCTTTGGAGAGAGGCATTCTGGTTTTTGGAATTTTCAGCATTTTTGCACTGTTTTTTTCCTCATCTTCATGGATTTATCTACCTTTGATCTTTGCGGCTGATGACCTTTGGATGGGGTTTTTGGGTGGATGTCCCTTTTTGTTAATGTTGGTGTTATTGCTTTCTTTTTGTTAGTTTTTATTCTAATGGTCAGACCTCTCTCCTGCAGGTCTGCTGTGGTTTGCTGGAGGTCCACTCCAGACCCTGTTTGCCTAGGTGTCACCAGCAGATCTTGCAGAACAGCAACGATTGCTGCCTGCTCCTTCCCCTGGAAACTTCATCCCAGAAGGGCACTGTCCTGATGGTAGCCAGAGCTCTCCTGTATGAAGTGTCTGTTGACCCTTGCTGGGAGATCTCTCCCAGTCAGGAGGCAAAGGGATCAGGGACCCACTCGAGGAGGCGGTCTGTACCTTAGCAGAGCTCGAGTGCTGTGCTGTGAGAATTCTCCTTGTCAAGATCTGCTGCTGTCTTCAGAGCCAGCAGGCAGGAACATTTAAGTCTGCTGAAGCTGTGTCTCCAGCCACCCCTTCTGCCAGGTGCTCTGTCCCAGGGAGATGGGAGTTTTATCTATAAGTCCCTGACTGCGGCTGATGCCTTTTTTTCAGAGATGCGCTGCCCAGTGAAGAAGCGTTTAGAGAGGCCACTTTGCCGAGTTGTGGTGAGTTCTGCCGAGTCTGAACTTCCTGGCCTCCTTAGCATTTTCAGGGGAAAACTGTCTACTCAACCCTCAGTAATGGTGGACGCTCCTCTCCCTGCCAAACTCAAGCATGCCAAGTCAACTTCAGATTGCTGTGCTAGCAGTAAGAATTTCAAGCCAGTGGTTCTTAGCTTGTTAGGCTCTGTGGGAGCTGGACCTGCTGAGCAAGACCACTCACTTGGCTCCCTGGCTTCAGCCCCCTTTCCAGGGGAGTGAAGGGTTCTGTCTCACTGGGGTTCCAGATGCCACTGGGGTATGAAAAAAAAAAAATCCTGCAGCTATTGACCTAGGCTATTTCAAGTGAATACATGGAGGTGGAGGGAGATGCTAGCAACAAAAATAACAACAAAAAAAGATAAAATATTTATCTGAGATTTTAAATATCAATGATGATATTTTATCTTTTTTGTAACTTACATATACCAGCTTAGATAAGTATTTTTAATTGAAAACTGAAATAATCACTCTGATAGTAAGCTTATGCTTCATTTTTTAATATTAGGTACATGCCAAATAAATTGCATAGCCCATGCAAGAGAATGTCATTAAGTTTTTAGTAATAGCCATTCTGACTGGGTAAGACAATATCTCATTGTGGTTTTTATCTGCATTTCTCTAATGACTAGTGATGTTGAGCATTTTATCGTCCACCTCGTGGGTATTTGTATGCTTTTTTTTAAAGAGATGTCGATTCATGACCTACCACCACTTATAAATTATTTTGCACTCTATAAACTTGTAGAAAAATATTAAAAATAAAATCAGAAATTTGTGATAGACTTTCTGATATAAATTTTATCTAGGGCTACAGTTAATATTCGGAACATAACTGAAGGGAATATATAATGATATAAATGTTTGAATGACTTGTACAGATGCAAGTTTTTGTAAATTAAAACAATTATTAGCTACAAAAATGAGTATTCAATGTTTTTTAATCCATTAACAATAACGAGGAACAAATACATTTAACTGGATTTAAAATAAATATGCATCCTTAAATCTACTAGAGTTTCTTTGAAGTATCTGTGACATGCCAATAATAGTTAAGTATTTAATCTTAATTTGCATAACATTTTAAGTAGTTCATAATGCGTTTCCATTTTATTAAGAACCTTACTCATAGGTTCTTAAAAATGACATTCTGAAGTATCCGAAACAAATGCTAGTATTCCAATTTTATAGCTGAAAAATTTTATAGATGATATAGCCAATAAATGATTTTTTAAAATGAAAGTTTAAAAAGTGAAAATTTTTGATTCAAAATTATACCAGATTATCTTTCTCCTAATTACTACTAATCCAATTATATTATCTCATTCAAAACACAATTTAAAAAAATTGTTCCAGATTTTTGCTTAACAAACTTTGTCTTTTGACAAAATGTCTGTGCAAAATTACATGTATCACAAATGTTTATCTTGGATTTATGAGTATAATCTAAGGCAGTCAAAGAATTACACAGCTACAAGTTCATACTGCTAGAGACTTGATACAATTCAACTGAGAAAAAATAATAAAATAAACTTCTATATCTATTTCCCATGTTTATTATCAGCTAGTGGCTGGACAAAAAAGCATGGGATCAAGTTATGTGGTAAGAGCAGATTAAATTATTCAGTTTAAATTAGGCTACCTGTAAAATACAGTAGAAATTAAGGAATAGAACAGTTAATGGGATTGTAATTAAACTTTAAAAATATATTGCACAAAATATTTACTTTGATGTTTTGCTTGTATCTACAAGATTAGAGACCCTTTAGTCTTAGCTACATTCACTGTTTCTTCTTAGTTTTCTCTGTGCCTTTTAAAGTATTGCTTTCTATATCTTTTATCCCCATTCATCCTTCCATTTTTCTCTATTTAATTCTTGTCCTTCATTATATTATATGCCAAGCTCAGGTATTCAAATGTAAAGATTCATAGGCAAATATGTCATGTTGCTTAAGGAGCTCTAATTTTCATTCTCAATCTGTGCCTTAAAACTAGAACTTTCTGAGCAACATTAGTAAGAGCATTTAATCCAATTTGATATGGGGAATGGCCTGAAGAAGTTGCATTTACTCTGCTTCCAGACTGGTTCTTGTTCTCTCTCACTTCCTACTTTTTTTCAGGCTCTCTCAAACTTGTTATCTTTTAGTTTTTTTCTGGTTTCAAGCCATTTACCCTCCTGTGACCATTTGATATCCTGCTTCTCTCATTTTACCCTCAGTGCTTTCTATTCTTTGGTGTGTAGCTACTCTTTGGTTCTTGAGGTAACTTTATGTCACCGAGTTCTAGTAACTACTTTGTTTACTTCAAGCCTCTCCCGGAAACTTCCCACTAGACTCGTAAAAGGGCTGGTTCGCCCCCAACCCTCTGCAAGTAGCAAAGGTAGGGGATTGTTTATTCTCAGCCTGTATATAAATAACTACCATCCCAGATAGAAATTACATTGCCCTAAAGAAATGTGAAATAAGAGTTGGTTTAGGAAGGAAGCAATTGATCATAAAATAGTATTAATAATGACATATTGGGTAATAAGAATTTCACTATTTGAACAGTTGACTTAAGGAAAAAGAGTAGCTTAGTGAGGTGAAGTTCCATTCCTGTGAGATTCTTCAGGTGAAATTCAAGTTTGCATCTAACTAATCACTAGTATATCGGAAGCATTTTGCGCTCACTGTAATAATGACAGGTAATGATATATTTTGTCCTGTGATATTTAATATCAATAATCTGTGCTCTAAAAATTATTTCATTTTGTGTAGCTCACTTAATTTCCTAATATAAAAAACTCTCATTAAGAAAGCCACACTGGGAAATTAAATGCTTCATACGTATTATAACACACCCTGCTTTTATCTAGAATTTATACTAACAGACAGTGGGTAAAATGACATAGAATCATACAAGTGGTTCAAAAAATATTCAATTGGAATAGATATATTAGGAAAGATATAAAAATTTTAAATAATTTAGAAATAGCAATTGATAATACTGCATGTAAAGTAGAATGTTGATTACAAGAAAGACTATAATTCTCATTCTTAAATCTTTTTTTAAAAAATAGGTGATTTCCTGTACCTAGGAAGCAATTTTCTTGAATAAATAATCAGAGGCTTTTGGATGTGAAGGTAATTTTAGAAGTCGTCTATTCAAAACCTTTAGAGATGAGAAAGCTTCCTTCCCAGAGACTGATTTCTGGCAGGGACATATGACTAAGTAACAGCAAAAAAATAGAACTATACTCTATGCCTTTTGCTTTCCTGAAGAATATTCATAATATTATTATTTTAGTAATATATTTTTTCTTAAGTAATTTGAAGCTTTGAGGAAAAATAATTACATTGAAAAATCTAGGGTATTACAAAAAGAGGTAGAGTTCAAGGCCAGAGATACTGTCTCCAAGGCAGTTTTACTCTTTAAAAATATGATATCTAATAAACATAATTTTGATGAGGCTTTCTTTTATTTCGAGGGGGTCAGATTAACCATGCTTATAATAAAGTGGTGCTCTATTTTATTCTAAGTAAAATGTTTGCTTTAAGTCAGAAAAACATACAGAAAATGAACTTACCTCTTTCCACTTAAATCTAAAGCAGTTTGAACATTATAACTCATGACTTAAGAAATAATGATATTAATAAATAATTTTACCTAAAATAAAAAAAGCACAAAAGAAATCAAATGGTTAAAATTACTTTGATAATAATTTAAACATTAAAGAGAAGAGCACTAAATAATACAGTCAAGTTCCTACATGAAATGAACCGATATTTTGACACAGGGTTTTTTTCATAATGTTTGAAGTTAAAAGACAAAGATCCTGATTTGATACTTCTTGGGGAAATAACTTCCTCAACTGCAAAATGCTCATGACAGACTAGGAATCACCAGAATATAAGACAGTCTTGCAAAAGCAAGAGCATAACATGGCAAGAGAACGAACGTGCAGAACAGAATATTGGTTATTGCTAAACTGTCAGATCCACTTACTAACTAAGAATATAGGAGTATGAACACTGTAAAACTGTGCCTGAACTAATGGAATTTGGATATTGAAAAAATAGAACTCCATTTACAAAATCAGTTGTTCAGAATACAAATAGGTCAATTGAATGAATTTATAAATGAATACAAATTTCATTCCCTAGTAAACATTACTATGAAGCATTCCCTATGAAACATGAAATTAAAAAAGGGTTATTCAAATATCTGAACTGGGATCAAGAGGATGTGGATGTCAAACTATTATGAAGCGGATAAACATATTATATAACACCTAAAGCAGGACTAGTTGCTCCTTTCTGTATATGTAACTAACCAAATGAATTTAGTTACTGTTATTCCAGACCAGAAGACTGGAATACAGTGACTCCTATCAGTTTACATTTCCTATTTAAATGTTTCTCTATATCATCTATTTCATCTTTCATTTCTCTAGAGAAAGTTCACTGATTTCCAGAGGAATTATAAGTAGAAGTAATTCATTTAGCTAAGACAAAAAAGACAATAGAACGTATTGAAATTTTATTATAAAAAGAAACCAAATTTATATCCGATAGAAAAAAAAAATGTTTCCTCATCATTCATGTATTATCCAGAAAATCTTAACATTTTTGATAAAATTACGAGTCTCTCACCTGGGAATACATGTGTAAATATTTTATATGGTGTCTTTGACTTAATGAGTTATCATGGAATAGAGAGTTTTTAAGCCTGAATTACTCAGTACTATTCTACTTTTTAAATTAATTCAAATCTAATTCAATACTATTAAATTAGTATTAATTTAGTATTAATTTATTTATTATTATACTTTCTCAGTGAGACCAAGCACAATGTTAAACATACTATATAGTTTTATTTATGCTTCATAATGTATGTTTTAATGGACACTAATAACAATTTGTGGATTTCTTGCATAATAGTGACATACAGAACTCTAATAGAAAACTTTCACTGAATATTACATATGCATCAGTGACCATAATTTGTCCTGTTCATATGGTATATTTTGTGATCTTCACAAGCTTGTAATGAAGGAAATACTACCAGCATTATTCTTCTCAATAAAGATGAAGAAACAGATGCTTAGAGAGATTAAATAAGTGGCCCCAAGTCACTAACCCGGATATTAAGCAGCAGTGTTGATACTGGTAGCAGACCTGTCTGCTTCCAAAACCTGTACTTCTTACCAGTTAACATCTTTGTTTCTAATGTGTATGGCTTGTATGGGTACCCACGTAGAATGGGTACAGTGTTAAACATGACACATCTGTAGCCATGCTTCCCTCATTAGTTTATATCAGAAAAGAAGAGATGGTTTTCCCCATGTCTATCTCTCATCCGTCTGATTGTACTCTGCCTTCTCTGTGTGTCAACTACTCCCAAATATTTAGTGCATTCCTAGTTTTCTCTTCAGTGCATCTGTATTCAGGGTTGTGCCTACCTGATAACCTTAGCATCCATGCAGTTGTTTCCCTTTTAATATGTGAGTTATACTTAATAACTCATTCATGCTTATAGTTCATATAAGTAAAATATGTCAATTCTAATTTTAAAGTAAAACACACCCAGTTGTCTCTATCTTCATGTCTTCCTTCGCTTTACTCCAATTCATAGGCTTCTAAACCAGTCATCTAAAATCCCTTTGCCTTCATTTTTTCTCCTTATATTTGTTCTCCAGACAGCAACCAGGTTGATTTTTTTAAAACACACAAAGGTAAGCAGTTAACACACTGGGGTCATACTCCATGATGGCTGGTTGAAGAAATTCACCATTCTGTAGGAAATACGGTTTGTATGGCTGCCTGAAGATCCATGAAGTTTGACTGCCGTGGAGCAATCCCCGTTACCACTCCAAATCCTGGTTTCTGCACCATGCCTCCACTGGGAGGGCCTCTCATTCCACCACCCAGCCCACCTTGAGGGTCTCCAGGACCCTGAAGATGATTATCTCATAGGAAAAATATGGAACACTTCATGAATTTGCATGTCATCCTTGCACAGGGGCCATGCTAATCTCCATATTCTTCCAATTTTAGTATATATGCTGCTAAAGCAAGCATCAAACTAATTTTTACATGAGTAATACCTACATATAAACTACAACATACATGCACATAAACACTAAAACAGTACAAACATAGAGTGAAAAGTTAAAATTCTTCCCACAACTGTTGATTGTATTAGGTTGGTGCAAAGTCATTGTGGTTTTCGCCAAGTTACTTTCAAAAACCACAATTACTTTTGCACCAACCTAATAGTTGACACATATGTGAAAATTGTTGTGTTTTGATCCTGGATGCCTTATAGAATTCTTGTAACTGTTTTTTACCACAACTGAGTACATTGACTCTTGGAATAAAAATTATATTTCCTGCAAAATATACGGTTAGGTGATTTATTAACTATATGTAACTTTTCCTTTCTGATTTATTGTATTGGCTAAATCCTAAAGATGATGCTGGGTAGACACTGTGAAAGAGGGCGTCCTTCTCTTTTTCCCAATTTAATAAGAGTGCTTCTGAAAGTTCATATATGTGTATTGAAGTTTTTAGAGGATTCCATTCATTAAACAGAGGAGTTGCTTTCTTCTCTTAGTATGGTAAATGTTGAGTGAATGAATAAAGAAAATGTAGTATATACACACAATGGAAAATCCTTCAGCCATAAAAAGGAAGGAAATCCTGTTCTTGATGACAACATAAATGAACCTTGAGAACCTATGTTAAGAGAAATGTCAGGAACAGAAAGACAAATACCACATAATATCATTTATATATGGAATCCAAAAAAGTTGAACTCATAGAAGCAAAATGGTGGTTTCCAGGAGCTAGGGGATTGGTCTAGCAAGATGTTAGTCAAAGGATACAAAATCTCAGATGGAAGAGATAAGTTCAAGCGTTCTATTGTATAGCATGATGACTATAGTTAACAACCATCTAGTATATACTTGCAAATTACTGAGTACATTTTGAATTTCTCACTACCAAAAAAAAGTATGTGAGGTAGTGTATGTAAAAAGTAGCTTGATTTAGCCACTCCACAATGATTTGACAGATAAAGCAAAATATCATGTGGTACACTATAAATACATACAATTTTTATTTGTCAGTCTAAAAAAGGAGTTGATCAATAGCAACAATTGATGAAAACATTTTAACTAGAGCTGAGATATTATAGATTTTTGTAGAAGTGCATTAGGGAAGTGCCTTAGGAAAGAAAATTTTTGTATTCTAAGTGTGGTTGATAGAGTTGAATTACAGTAAGATTTTGTTTTAAATTACCTTTAAAAAAAAATACATAGCTAGGTGTGGTGGCACATAGCTGTTGTCCCAGCTGCTTGAGAGGCTGAGGCAAGAGGATTGCTTAACCCAGGAGTTTTGAATCTAGTCTGGGCAACATAGTGAGAACCCATCTCTTAAAAAGTAATTACCTTTTTAAACCTAAGAAATTAGCTCTAGTTGGTCAAAAAGTATTTATTTGATATATTTTAAAATTTGAGTATTTGTATTCATGTTCACATTGAACATCATAAATGAAATTTTCATCATATATAAGATTATTTTATAGTTTTTGTTTGTTTTCCTTTGCTAATTCTGTTTTGCCTGTTAGCCTCTAAGCATTCTTATTTCCCATATTTGTGTCTAGATTAAGAAAAGCAAATGTTTGTTTTTTAAGACTTTAAAGTTGATTAGAAGCAGTTTTATGTTATAAATTAACCTTTCTTGTTCTTTACTTTGGTCATCAGTATCTGGTTTATAAAAATAAATATTTTCATTATTTTCGTAACTTTTATAGTTGAAAGCAAGAATTTAATGTTCTATACTCCTCTCTCGGATATCTTTAGCTTTAAAAAAATATATGTTAGGTTTGAAATTGTCTTTTGAGAATATCTTTGATATTTTTCTCTTGGATTTGATACATAGTGCCATTATTTTTCATATATAGATAAACGTACACAGATATGCATAGAAATGACCAAACTTTAAATGTACATACTAATGTGTATGTGAATAAATATGGGTTGTTTTGTCAAGTTTAAAAAAATTATTTATTTTTCATATTAAGCCAATATTGTATGGTATCTTTTATAGATTGATGGATATTTTCTTTGTGGCCTAATGTCATCAATGCCTTCCAATTCTATAGGACTCATTGTAAAGAATAGTTTATGCTTCTTTGGATTCAGAGTTCTCCATGTATTTATTTATACATATATATAGCTATGTTATTCAAATTCTTTATTTTCTTCTTGGTCCCTCCTGTGTTCTGACAAGACCCTGTTATTGTCTCATCAAAATATTTATCTCTGTTTGTATTAATTGCCCATGTATCTGTCATTTTCTTCTCTATTTTGTAAATACTCCTTGAATGCAGTCAACATTTTGTCCCCAGTTTAGTACGTGGCTCACAATAATTAGTATGTCAAGTATAGTACATGACTCACAATAATTCTCAATATTATTTGTTGA
This sequence comes from Papio anubis, assembly GCF_008728515.1. Lineage (NCBI taxonomy): Eukaryota > Metazoa > Chordata > Mammalia > Primates > Cercopithecidae > Papio > Papio anubis. The sequence continues at coordinate 35,634,954 of NC_044989.1, read as the reverse complement.
GTGAATGAACATTCAGTAATTGGCTAATGTTCACCATTTTCTTAAGGGTTTCAATAATCTAGAACTTAGTGTGAACAAACTTAGTGTGAACAAGAAAATTTTCTCATCCCACCTTGATGTCAACAGATCAATTCCTCATAAATATTGAACTATTATAAAAATTATAAGTGATTATTTTCTTTTGGTTTTGCTGTAAAGCTAGTGTAATTAGCTTTGGGGGGCTAATATTATTGATTACTTATTAGTTAATCCTGATGACCGAAACATAATTACAGTTGACTCTGAATATCTAAAATATATTAGGAAATTAAGCAGATATTTAAGTTTAATAAATGATTTACTCCACTATCTGATAGAACAATTCATCTCAAACATCCTTTCTCAGGAAGTCTTATACATTTCCCTGATTTGATCCTTCATGATTTCTTTTAGTTTGTGTGGAATTGTACACATTTTCTTGGCTTTTTGATGGAATGAGTCAGATTCTACTAAGACTGATAAGCCCAATTTCCCTTTGTATCACTTATAGTTAGTCTCTTCTACCTCAGTGATACACAAAGAAACCCTGGGGGCCTTTTACCTCAATAGTAAAACATTTCCACTGGCACAAGTTTTCCACTAGAACAGCCCACCAGTGAGCTTTAGAGCACATATAAATGTTGTTTTCCCTGTAGCAGCCTGGCTAACTTTCCCTTTCATTGAGAACCCCAGGGATTTGATGTGAATCATTCCCATTGAGGTTAATTGGACAACACATTGAGAAAACTGGCCATAAACTCAAACATCATCTGCTCTGATGCTAAAGACCAAATAGCACAATTGTAGTTTATTTTAATTGGCACCCTCCTGTGAAGGGAGAAAGAAGTCAATTATCAGATTATTCTAATTATCAGAAGCATGCAAGCATAACCCTGTGTTGAATGTTTTTTTTTTCCTTCTTCATTCAATAACCTATGTTGTTCCCTTACATTTTATTTGATAGAAAATATTTAGATTAATAAATACAGCCCCTATTAACTATTATCATATGTACTGAAATGGAAATAAAATCTCTTTTAATCAAAATCTGGCAGTGATATTTTATTTACCAATGTAAAACTTAGTTCACTCATCCATTTCATATCTTGTGGACTTTTTCTATATGTCAGACGTATATTTACTTGAGAAACTATTTTTCAAATATACATATTTGATGTGTATTTTTCTGGAGGCATTTTTCCTGGTTTATGTTTATTTATTAATTAGAAATATATGAGGAAGCCTAGCTCCTCTGTGAATGGACTTTATCTTCTGTAGCACCTGGGTGCAACAAACTCAATTACCTGGAGACAGGAGTGAAAATTTTGTTTTGTAGGAAATATTACTGAAATTGTTTTAAAAACACAATTTACTAAACAATGAAAGGATTGACATTTAAGAGGTGAGGTCAAAAATAATAACAAGCTTTTTATTAGAAAAGTTTTATTTTAACTTTTTAATGTATTATCATTGACTTAATCACATAGCTTTAGCTTTGTTTCTAAGATGCTAAATTATCTTCACCATCAAACGTTCTTTAGCTCAGGACACTGAACTGGCCGCTGGGATGTTGAAAAACGATCACTATATTCAGGATGTGTTAACAGACCTTTAAGTCAGAATATGTGTGCAATACATATAAGTTAGTATCACCAGGTCATAAACTGCCTGACAACATGGACCATATGCTGTAATATTTATCTTTTACAATTTCACATTAAGTTGAGCATTTTAAGGAACTCATTCAATGCTTACTAGAGAAATGAGTTGAGAGTAAGTTTGTCTTAAGAAACTACTATATTCTCATGATCTGAAATCATTATTTCCTTTAACATGTCTTATTTTTATAGAAAATCTGGAGGTGTTTATTTTGGAAAATGAATTTACAGAGCAGTCTTTATTATCATCACTTATTAAGCCATGCCAATAAAGGAATTGGTCAAAAGAAACATAGAATATTTTATGGGAAATAATGCTCCATTTTTTTTGCATCATAAAACAACGAATTTAGTCCTGACTCTCTAAGTTGCTAGTTATATTATTCTTCTCACTTTCTTGTTATATAAAATGAGAACAAAATCTAGCCACTTCAAAGGTAGTTGTGGTAATTAAATGAGCTACTATAGTACCTTGGTGTCAATAAATGAAATCTGTGTATTGGTGTCAATCTCTTGAAAGTTAAGCAAATTATATATTAAAAGGTCATCATTCTCATTCATCTAGCTTCACAGTGGACATTATATATAAAAAATCACCAAGCTTGTCTCTATGTGGAAATAATAAGGTAATATATTTAGTTGGAATTGTGTTCTTTCCTGATGTCCCTCCCCTACCAACATTGTTCCAGAATAATCACAAAACTCCTCATAAAATTATCATATTTCAGATTTAATTTGGTTATTATGATGGTGATAACAAAATAAATCCAAATGATTTAAAGTGAGGATGGAACACTTCAACTGTAAGGTCCTTTCAAGTATGCAAAATTTGTTGTCAACAAGGTTAATCATTCACTCCGCTCAGCAGGCACCCTCTGAGCAGTATCCCTGGAGAGAGTAGCTTGATTCCCTTTGGCTATATTTTCTGAATTATGAGTAAGTCATTTCCATGGCAAGCCCAGGTGTGACCAAATCAATATAAAAATCTCACCTTTGGCTGGGGGTAGTGGCTCATGCCTGTAATCCCAGCACTTTGGGAGGCGGAGGCGAGTGGATCACCTGAGGTCGGGAGTTTGACACCAGCCTGACCAACATGGAGAAACCCCGTCTCTATTAAAAATACAAAATTGGGAGGCTGAGGCAGGAGAATTGCTTGAATCCGGGAGGCGGAGGTTGCAGTGAGCCAAGATTGCGCCATTGCACTCCAGACTGCACAACAAGAGAGAAACTCCGTATCAAAAAAAAAAAAAAATTGCTCACAGTTAATAATTGGCATATTGTTTTCTGATTTAAAATTTTTAAAAAATCTCATCTTTGAAGTTGTGTCTCCTAGAACTACTTCTTTTACCAAGGTATCACTAGGAGACAGAAGTTACTCATTGTTAGCTTGAACAACAACAACAACAACAAAAATTATTTAAAGAATGGGTAGGCAAACTTTTGTCTGTAAGGGGTAAGACAATAAATGTTTGAACTTTTGCAGGCCATAGATCTGTGCTCTTTCTCTACTCAATCAATTCTGTCTTTGTGGTGTAAAAGCAGCCATAGACAATATGCAAATGAATAGGAGTGTCTGTGTTTCAGTAAAACTTTATTTGCAGAGCAGGTAACAGACAGCAGGCAGGATTTGGTCTATTGGCCATATTGCTGATCCCTGATATAAAACATTGCTAACTAGTAAAAAATAAAATAAGTTTAATTATCATCAAAAATAGTAAAAGAGTACTTTAAATAATTTAGGAATAGCAAATATAAGGAGACGACACTACATTTAACGATGACAGAATACTCAAGGAAGAATCAAATTTGGAAGAGCCTCTATCCCCACCCTCACTCCTGAGGCTGGCTTTTAGATCTCATTGGAGAGGATGTGGCTGTAGTCCACTGCATAACAGAGGAATTTTCTGAGGTGCCATGGCCTGGCGCTGAAGCACATGAAGCTGCCTGCAGGAGCGCAATAGAATCTGCTGCAGTTTCAAGAGGCTAGAGTTTAATCCAAATGCCATTAGATTAAGATTACACATTAAAGACAGAGCTAGAAAAAAAAAACAAAAAACAAACAAACAAACAAAAAAAACGAAGAACAGCTTCAAAATTCCAAGGGAAAATATTTGCCAATTTAGGGCAAAATACAGAAATCTACGTATATAAAATGGCTGTATTGTATTTGCCAAAAGAAAAACTAAAGGAAACACTGTTAAAAAAAAGAAAACACTGAGATATAAAATGGAATTTTGAGCAAAATAATATGGTAAGATGTATTGTTAAATCCGAATAAGAATTGACTGTAATACCAACTAAAAATTTAATAATCTTTATTTTTGCATATTTCAAAATGAAAAGACAATAAGACCTGTATAATGACATTCTCATGAAAGGGATTTGAATTGCTGTTTAAATCCTCCTATTACTTTTCTTCGCCATGAGGAATATAGAGCTACTGATGAATTTCAAACATTAATGGAAGTGTGATATAATATATAAAATAAAAAGAAGAAGGGTGGCTACTGGAAGCACAGATTCAAGGAGGTTTGGACATGGACACCATGTCAAGATCTTTCAAAGAGGCATTGAGGAGTATTTAGACAATCCAGCCATGGGCAATACACTAAATTGCAGAAGACTGAGTAATTATGAGGACTGTAGTTCAGACCCAACTTTGAAAGAGAAAGCTGAAATCAGAACCAAAGACAATGGGACATAAGGTAGGGAGTCTGCCATAAAAACCTGATTGAATAGAAATATGGGCTTTATCATAGACAATAACGCAAACGCATAGTAAACTCAATAATAACTAGGACTTTAATCCTGTCCTCAAATATTAATCTACTATAACATTAGCAGGGTGCTATTACTTTCATAGGGGTAAGTTGTAGAGAAGCAATGAGGTCCAAAATACGGTACTATTTATTTTTATCTTTTTAGACGGAAGTCTCGCTGTAGTTGCCCAGGCTGGAGTGCAGTGGCGAGATCTCGGCTCGCTGCAAGCTCCGCCTCCCGGGTTCACGCCATTCTCCTACCTCAGCTTCCTGAGTAGCTGGGACTACAGGCGCCTGCCACCATGCCCGGCTAAGTTTTAGTATTTTGTTGTTGTTGTTGTTAGTAGAAACAGGGTTTCATGGTGTTAGCCAGGATGGTCTCGATTTCCTGCCTTCGCGATCCACCCGCCTCAGTCTCTCAAAGTGCTGGAATTACAGGCGTGAGCCACCGCGCCCGGCCCAAAATACGGTACTCTTGATAGAATAAAACACCCAGACAGGTACTTAGAAGACGAACATATTGAGACAAATTACATAGTCTGGGGACAGGTGAATTAGTCAAGAGCAGGACCTGACAAACTACTGGCCCAATTTAGTGGCTTGTTTTTGCAGACACAGTTCTGTTATTGATACCCATGCATTTGCATATTGTCTATGGCTGCTTCTGCTACTGTGACAGAGTGGAGTAGTTGTAGTTAACATTATATGGACAACAATGTCTAAAGTATTTAGTATTTGGTCCTTTACACACAAAATTTTCCAACTCCTAACCAAAAAGAACATTACAAAATTAAAAAAAAAAAAAAAAAAAAAAAGATAACTGGTATTGGAAGTGGAGTTGTCTGCTATGAGATTTTCACTTAACAAAGATTGAGGTATTCAAACTGAAGAAAACAGAACTCTTATTCTCACCTAAAATGAAGCATTAAAAACAGAAAAACCTAAAATAAGAGATAGGTACTAATTCAAGTTTCTGAGCCTCTCTACTCTAAAATTATGGTCAAAAGAGGAAGTTCTGATCAAGAGTGTGGTTACAGCCAGAGATCATGAGAGGATAAGTGATCAGAGCCTGAGCTTTGGAATGTGGGTAAAAATCCCACCTTCCCAAATTCTTCCAGTGAATTCTTCCTCTGACTATGTCAACATTTTGGAAACTGCTTTTGTGTCTATAAGTCGATGATATTTTTTACCATATCAGGGTTGTTTTGATGTATTCATTACCTTAGGATAAATCTCAAAGTCCTTAATATAGCTTGAGAATCCTTACAAAGTCTAGTTCCTGTCTCTGTCTACAATTTCTATCTCAATACTTTGCCTTTGTCATTGCATAATGGAATTTCATTCAGCACCTTCTACTTTCTTGTCCCTGGACTTTTGGATTCTCATCTTCCACTAAATTTTTTTCTATCTTTAAGTTTTTTGTTTAAATATCTCTTTCTGATGTGAACCTTCTCTGACCACTAATTGGATTGCCTGTGCCATTTCCTGCATATATTTTCATATCTCACATGTTCTCCTCTTAGCAAGCATAATTAGATCCAACTCTGTATTGCCTTTAGAGCCAGAAAATAACCTTTAGTAGATAGAGAACATGTATGTCTTGTTCAAAGTTCTATGCATGAAACTTGGTTTATGTAGAAAATTAACATTTAAAAAAAATAGATAAAGCTATGAACAAATGTATTTATTATTATTCTCATTGCCAGTAAAAATGTGGCATTTCTTAAATCTTCTGCTGTCTCATATTCTTGTTTAAACTAAAATATTTAGAAGAATGGCCTGGTTATCAAAAAATGCATTACTCAACTTTATATAATGACCTATATGATAACTAAAATTAGGTCAACATTTTGGTAATCAAAAAAGATAATCACACAAAGTGCTCAAGACAGCATCTAGTACCTATTAACCTGCTCAATAACACTTAACCGACGTTAGTACGAATTCCTCACATCTTTTATTCTTTGCCTCCTAAGGAGAAGAAAAAATACTCAAAGGAATCCAGTCCATTTTGTGGGCATAGTGATAATTTCTTCAGTCTGTGCAGATTTTCTAAATTTGAAAAGAGAATTACCTGCAAAGACAAATTATCTCAGGGGTTAACATTATGTATATATGACATATGGAAGAATGTATGTGGTTAATCTTGGTGTTTCCAGTACATTCTTAGCACAATTTAATTTTTAAATAACTTAGCACTCTATCGTGAGATATTTGATGAGTTAGAAAGTGGGAATTCTTTCAGAATGGTAATGACATTTTCTATCTATCTTTTAAGGAGCTGCAATTTCATCACATTCATCACTTTAACCTTTACCAAGGTCTTGGTTGTGTGATTCAGTGCCCTTTTAGAAGAGTTTTTAGCAAATATTATTCTACTATTAAAGAAAGAGTGAAGACAAAGAGACCAGAGATTGAGGGCTGAGTGGCAAAGTTTTACCACTAGGCAGGGAACTCAGTTTAGCACAGAGCAGGGTAAAACTGGAGAAGTAGAAAAGAAAGATGTTTGTAGTGACTGAAGATTGAAGACTCTGTTTTGTGCATATATGAAAATATATGCGGGAAATGGGGAAGGCAAAGTGAGTGTGGCTGATTGGTTGCTTAGGTAAGCCCTGGACTGGCTGGGGGAGATTGGATGCATGAGTGGAACATCTATTTCTGGATCACGGCATACTCATCTGCCTTTGCTAATACAGAAATATACACTTCAAGCAGTTTCAACACAAATTTTTTGCTTGATGAATGTGATTTTGTTCTAGTAACGTAACATAGTCACAGTCAACCACATAATTTATCAATTAACTGATAGGAATACAAATTGTCAATTATTTTCTACAATAAAACTTTATTGAAAATATTTCTATCTGTACCAAAGCATGAGACCAAGTCATCCCTATGTATACATGTCTTCAAGATGTATGCTAAAGATTTGGAAACTGTGTTTGCTCTAATCAGTAAACAAGTCAATGTGTACTTTGCAAGTTACAGAAAAGAAAAAGCAAACATAACCAAGAAAAAAATAATCTATATACAGTTTCTGTGTTTGTTTGTTTGTTTTCATGACCCATAAATGATATCTGAAAATGAAATTCGCATTTGTGAAATGTATAAGATGACCTGGTTTTTTGCAACCTTCTTCTGAAATGCTCCCGGACATTTTTGTTAATCCTCTGTTCTAGATTCCCAGAACTCTCTTTTTATTTAATCACAGGATATTTTACTATAGGGATAGATAAGTAAGTGTATCAACATTTCAACCAGGAAAAAAATAGGCACAAAACCAGGAATACAAACCCTATAATTCCCTAAAAGCATCCCTTTGACCCCTACCCATTTCACCGTTCTTTGACCACTTCTGGGGAAAGTATGTAGTTCTAAGCTTTGCAAATTCCCATTCTTGCTTTCATTGGTTATATGTAAATGAATTTATTGACAATTGGCAAACATACACAATGTAATACCATGTTTATTTACTGTTGAAGGGATTAGAAGAAAATTGGAGAAGGCAGCTTCTATTTAAGGAACAGGAGAAGGAACATTAGTATAAGTGGTAAAATTAAGCCACATTAACTGATATATTTCATAGGATCCTTTGGTGACTCCAAAGAGTATTTTTGTTTCCTGATTTTGTGGAAATAATTTGTTAGTAACTTTTGGGTTGATCTCAACCTCCTTTCCTTATGCACAACCTCCATGCTGTATGACATCTCAAAGGATAATGAACTGGGAACATGCAAACAATGTGCATTCATGTTGTTTGTAATCTAGAGCATACACCGTTTTTATTTTCTCAAGGAATCTCCACTACGGTCACACTCAGAAAAGTCATTACCTCCCAAAGATAAAAGTCTTCTTCCTTTGGTCACACCCCATGATAATATCAAGAGAATATTATAATGTTCTCTTGGCTTTTAGTGTACATAATTATGAAAGACAAAGGGGAGGACCCCAAATTAGAAATTGCCTCTGGGGCTAAATATATTAGCCTATAATGAACACCACCTCATTGAGAGAGAAAAGGCAATTACATTGAAGAGATTGGAGCCTATCTTGACCTCTCCCTAGCTGTACTCAATGCCACACCACTGTGATATTTGAAAGACTTGTAAAACTTTGCCTTCAAGAGCAGAGATAACCCAGCCATACCAGGGAGTGTCTTGGGTGCTTTTTGAAGATTTTCATATTTACATTCTACATTAATATGTGAATCCGGTTAATAATAAGCTGATCATTAGCTAGGTTTATAAAGAGCTACTGCACAGTACTCTTGAGGATTTGCCTTGACTTACAATTTATTATTGTCACAATTCTTCTGTCATTGACTGCTTTACCATCCTGAATTATATTTTAAATTCTTTCGATTTTGAACTTACGGTCTAAGGACTAAACCTAATGAATTCTTGCAGCAAACACTGTTTGGAATGCACTTTGAATCATTTAGGGATTTTACCTTCTAAACAAAAGGGAAAATAGAGATTGTAAATAGGAAAATGGAAAAGAAAACTGTTGAGAGCTGTGAAGATAACTAACTATGGTACTAAGAAATAGCCTGCCTGAAACATAATGGGAATGAGTGGAGAATCTCAAGTGTTAATAAATGCCTTATCTGTGCTTTTATTAAGAAAGGATTTTGAAAAACTCTTAACTGAGTTAAAAGGCCACATTTGAAAAAGTGGATGAAAAACTCTACTGGCTTTAAATATGTGAGATATTCTCTTGTGTGAGTAATTGACTAGTCTAATTAAAGTGGAAAAGGCTTACAGAGAGAATCAAGCAGAGAGGAAATGGGAAGGAAGTTCAACACAAAATAGAGGCCTATTAATCTTCTCTGAAAGGAAAATGGAACCTCTGCTTGTCCAAGGGCAAAATTTCATGTCCGCAAGGAACAGACAGGTTGTGCAGAATGGAGTTGGAACCTCACTGTAAGGGCAAATTATTTCAGAAACATGTTTGCTCTGACCTGGCTTGAACATTTAAAGGAAAACAAAGGAAAAAAAATTAGTGTTTGACCTATTCTCCTAGAAAAAAAAATTATTAACCATTTCTAAAGTCCAAAATTATACAGGGAGTTCATATGCATAGAATATCAAAGACATAAACCATTAGAAGGTAGAAAGATCTATGTCATCACCAAAATTTTTTTATTTGTTTAGTTTTAAATCACTTTTTGAGGTGTGATTGACATACAAATATCTGTAGATATTTATTGTATGAGTAGATGAGTTTGGAAATCAGTATACACCTATGAAACTATCACCACAATCTATGCCATAAATATATCCGTCACCTCTGAAAGTTTTTCTCTCACCCTCCTTATTGACGATTATTTTTTGTGGTAAGAAAACATATAGGATCTAACCTCATAGCAAATATTTAAGTATAAAACACAACATTGCTAACAATAGGCACAATTCTTTTCAGCAGATCTCTAGGACTTACTCGTCTTGTATAATGGAAACTTGGTAGTCTTTCACTATTACTTACCCATTTCCCCCTCTCTCCAGAAGAATGGCAAGCACCATTTTACTCTGTTTTTTGTTAGCTTGACAATTTTAGATTCCTCATATAGATGAAATTATGTAGTATTTTTCCTTCAGTGTCTGGTTTATTTCCCTTAGCTTAATGTCCTCCAGGTTTATCCATGTTGTTGTAAATAGCAAGATTTTCTCTCTTTTTTTTAAGCTGAATACATTCATATTATGTGTATAACACATTTCCTTTATCCATTCATTTGTCAATGAACATTTAGGTTGCTTCCATATCTTGGCTGTTATAAGTAACCCTGCAGCAAACATGAGATACAGGTATCTTTTCATGATTCTGATTTTAATTCCTTTAGATAAATATCCAGAAATAAGGTTTCTGGATTTGGAACCTCCATATTATTTCACATGGTAGCTACAAAAATTTACATTTCTACCGAAGTGTAGAAGGATGTCCTTTTATCCACATCCTTGCATCCTTACCTCCCATCAATACTTATCTCTTTTTTTTTTTTTTATAATAGACATTCTAACAGATGAGAACTGATGAACTGATATCTCATTGAGCTTTAATGTCCCTTTTTCTGATGACTGGGAATGTTGAGCATCTTTGGTCATATTTATGTCTTATTTGTTCATTTTGGTATCTTCTTTGGACCAAGGAATTTTTTTTCATAACAAAACAAGCAAGGCAGTGAGTTCAAATCTGTGTAATTCACAGGTCTTACCATGCAGTCACCACCCAGAAACAGCTGGCCTTAGAAGTCAATAGAATGGTCTTCTAAAACAAAGGGACACTTCTAGATGGGAGAAAAACCTTGTGAATTTAGTGTTTTATTGTAGAGCATATGATCTATTCTCCAAACCAATTATTACTGTATGGAACTCTTCCTCTTGTGAAAGAGAGGACAAAAGGCTGGAAATCAAGCAGAGCAAGTCATTTCCTAATTTTTAATAGGGATTTTTGTTTGGTTGTTTTGCTATTAAGTTGTAGGTGGGTTTTTTTTTTGTCTATTTTGGATATTAACTATTTATGGAATATATGATTTGCAAATATTCTCTCCCATTCTGTAGGTTGCCTTTTCATTTTATTGATTGCAGCATCTTTTTAGTTTAAAGTAGTTTTACTTTTCTATTTTTGCTTTTGGTGTCATAGCCAAGAAATCATTGCCAAGGCCAATTTCGAGAAACTTATTCTATACGCTTTCATTTAGTTAACAGTAAGCTGATCGCTAGCTAGACTCACAGTTTCAGGTCTTATATTTAAGTATTTTATTCATTTTGAGTTGATTTTTCTGTATGGTATAAAATGATAAGGGTCCAGTTTCATTCTTTTGTATCACATAATGTTAGATGCTTAGATATCACAGGCACTTTAAATTCTGTCTAAATGTGGCAAGAGGACAGCTAAGCTAAGAAGGAAATAAAGAAAAGGAGGGTCATAGGGAGAAAACTAAAACAGTACAGGTAATTGGACAAGAGGGAGAAACGAAAAGGAACAGTAATAGGGAAATAAGTCCACCTTGAGTCCTAGTTTCTTTGTGGGACCCAGACTTCTTCAGGCTTTGTTCCAGAGAAACACATTTGTGCCTTTCTCTAGCACACAGCCCTATGTGTCTTACATATCCAATGTGTATGTTAACGATGCTATTTCTTATATGCCCATCACCCTTCAGACAAGCTTCATTTTCAAACATTCCTCACCCAGCAAGAAAATTGTTGTGTTTACAATTCAGTATCATAAAAGAATTGGTCCAAAGCACTTTACCTATTAAAACACAACTTACTGCAGGAAAAAACATAAAACAATGAGGTTCTAAGGGAAAACCGCTCTCCTGTTACCTTATGTTCCTTCCTACCAGTGGTGAAAATCTGACTGAAGAGCAACAAAACTTTGTTTTCCCTAGTGGAGACACTAGCAAACACATTCTAATATATGTTAATAGTCTGTCACAAGACAATATTTGACTCTGCTGAGGCAAATAAAAAAGCTACTATTAAAAAAAACTCAAATAAAACTGTTATTTTAACACTATGAAATAACTATTTAATGACTATTATTCCAGTCATCTACTTGAAATATTAATGGCCACCTAGAACAATTGTTTTAAGACTTTTAAACATAGGAGAAAAAATATACTGATACATTTTTCTATTAATATTTATCTTGAACTAAAGTACAGTTAATACTTTCTTTACAATGCTTTTCAACTTCTTTTGGTTAGTATAGTTTCATAATTTGATAACGCAGGAACCTATATGCTGGCTTTCACTTGTTGTGTTTCCAGATGTTTAACAATTGCAAATACTTCTTTACAATAACTTTGTGACTTTACTTCCAACTTCTTATGACTAAAGATAAGTTTGAAATACAACTAAAGATGACTTCTTAAGGCTGGCAGGCATTGTCTTTCTAAGTACAGAATAACTTTTTAAATGAAGTTAGTGAAATAAATGAGAAACTAGAAAATATTTCACAAGACCTTTTATTAATATACAAATCACGAAATACCTCTCTAGATTGGGGTTCTCAATCCCCCAGGCCACGGACCCTTAGTAGTCCATGGCCTGTTGATAACTGGGTCACAGAGCAGGAGGTGAGCAAACATTATCACCTGAGCTCTGCCTCCTCTCAGATCAGTGGCAGCATGAGCTTCTTATAGGAGCTTGAACCCTATTGTGAACTGCACATGCGAGGGATCTAGGTTGTGCACTCCTTATGAGAATCTGATGATCTGAGATGGAGTAGTTCCATCCCAGAACCATCCCCACTACCTCTGTCCATGGAAAAACAGTCTGCACAAAACTGAATCCTGGTGCCAAAAAGGTTGGGGACAGCTGCTCTACTTGAGTAGTAAAAGGTGGTATTTTGTCATTACAATTCCAACAGAACAATACAAAGAAGTTTGATTTGGGGAATTTACAAAGTCATTAGAGATTATCAGAAAGCGCTTAGAGTGACTGGATCATTTAAAACAATCAATGTAATTGTTACAACGTTTCCCTACAACTGATCAAACTAGTTGTATTAAGCTAATAGAAAAATAAAATCCAGTTGTTACTGGAATATGCAAACAACAAAATTGACCAGATACTTAGACAAACGTGTCTGCGACTTTTCATTCACAGTGACAAAAATTCTCCTATTAAATAAATAAGACTTGGGTTAGTATATATGTGAATGTATAGATGTAGACATGGCATCTTTTATATAATTAGAGGATACTAGTATCTTTTATACATTTACAGCAGCAGTCCCCAACCTTTTTAGCACCCAGGGACCGGTTTCATGGAAGACTATTTTTGACAGATAGAAGGGGTGGGGGGATGGTTTCAGCATGAGACTGTTCCACGCAAGATCAGATCATCAGGTGTTAAAGTCACATAAGAAGCATACAACCTAGAGCCCTGGCATGCGGAGTTCGCAATAGGGTTCACGCTCCTATGAGAATCTAATGCCACCGCTGATCTGATCTGACAGGAGGTGGAGCTCAGAAGATAATGCTCACCTTTCTACAGCTCACCTCTGCTGTGTAGCCCAGTTCCTAACAGGCCATGGAACTTGCTGCCTTAAAGGAAAGGGCCCAGTCTTGCTAACTGAAGAGCCCTTGAGCCCTCAATAGTGGTGATACTCAGGTACTACATGGAGGGCATTGGGTGAGCCTCTGAGACTTACTGGCTTCAGGGGAGACTCAGCACATTACCAGCTGTGGTAGCTATGGGACAAAACTCATCTTGCTTGAGAAAAGCAGAGGGAAAAGTAAATGGGACTTTGTCTTGCATCTTAGGTGTTAGCACAGTCACAGGAGGGTAGAGGACCAAGCAGACACTTTAGGTCGTCAGTTCCAGGACTTGACTCTTGGATGGCACTTCTGGACCTGCCCTGGGCCAGAGGGAAGCCCACTGCCCTGAAGGGTGAGTCCCAGGCCAGGCAGCATTTACCACAAGCTGACCAAAGAGATCTTAAGCCTTAAAGGAACATGGGTGGTAGTCTGGCAGTACTCTTCATGGGCTGGGGTGACGTTGACCAAAGGGTGAGGCTCCTCTGCCTTTGGAAAGGGAATGCAAGAGTGGGAAGAACTGTGTCTTGTGGTTTCAGTGCCAGCTCAGCCACGATACAATAGAAGAGCAGGTAGACTTCTAAGATTACTGACTCTAGTCCCTGTCTCCCTGACTGCACTTGTGGACCCACCCAGGCCCTGGGGGATTTCACTGCCCTGAATGGAGGGACACAAGCCTGGCTGGCTTTGCCACTGGCTAATTGTAGAGCCCCAGGGCCTTGAGTGAACATAGGCAGTAGTCAGGGAGTGGTTAGAGCAGACTTTGGGTGAGACCCAGTGCTGTGCTAGTTTCAGGCCTGACCCAGGACAGTAATAGTCATGGTGGCCATGGGGTGCTTGTGTACTCCACCTCTAGCTGTAGGTGATTAAGCAGAGAGAGAGAGAGAGAAAGAGAGAGAGAGACTCCATCTGTTTGGGAAAAAGTGAGGGAAGAGAGCAAGAGTTTCTGCCTGGTAATCCAGAGAATTCTTCCAGATCTTGTCCAAGACCGTAAAGGCAGTACCTCTAAGAGTAAGCAAGAACCACAGCATCACAGCATTACTGGGCTTCAGCTGCCCCCTAAAGGAGATACAACTTAGATCACAACAGTCAAGTCTTTTTAAATATCTGGAAGCCTTCTGAAGAAAAATGGCCACAAATAAGCCCAGACAGTGAAAACTACAATAAATACCTAACTGTTCAATGCCCAGACACCAAAAGAACTACACTAGCATCAAAAACATCCAGGAAAACATGACCTCATGAAATGAACCAAATAAGCCACCAGGAACCAATCCTGGAGAAACAGATAGAAATAACAAAGGTTAAAAAGTGGGGGGATAAACTTAAGACATAGAGTTTTTATTAGTTTTCTTTTTGCTTATTCACCCCGCCTTCCTCTAGAGATAGTATCTGCCAGCTTCATGATAACCTCAAATCAAAAAACGTACAATGAATACACAAAAACAAAAAGCAAGAAACTAAACCATATCATGAGTGAAAATGACCTTCTCTAGAGGATGGAAAGAAAGAAACAAGAGAAAAATCACAAAAAATCAGAAAACAAATCACAAAATGGCAGGAGTAAGTCCTTACTTATCAATAATAACATTGAATGTAAGTGGACTAAATTTTCCAATCAAAAGACACAGGCTGAAAGAATGCATGAAAAATCAAGGCCCATTGCTCTGTTGTCTACAGGAAACATACTTCACCTATAAAACACACCTAGACTAAAAAATAAAGTGATGGAAAACAATATTTGATGCCACTGGAAACCATAAAAGAACAGGAGTTGCTATATTTATATCAGACAAAATACATTAAAACTATAAGAAGAGATAAAGAAGGTCACTATACCACCAAGATTGAACAAGGAAGAAATACAAAACCTGAACAGATCAATAACAATTAACAAGTTTGAAACTGTAATAAAACTTCTCCCAACAAAGAGAAGCCTGGGACCTGGTGGCTTTGCTGCTGAATTCTACCAAACATTCAAATAATTAATACCAATTCTACTTAAATTATTCCAAAAAATAGAGGAGGAGGGAATACTTCCAAACTCATTCTATGAGGCTAATATTACCCTGATACCAAAACCGGTCAAAGACACAGCAACAGCAAGAACAACAAAACTACAGGCCAATATTTTTGATGAATATTGATGCAAAAGTTCTCAACAAAATACTAGTAAACCAAATTCAACAATACATTCAAAAGATCATTCATTGTAACGTAGAGAGATTTATTCCTGAGATGCAAGGATTGTTCAACATAGGCAAATTAATCCATGTGATATGTCATATCAACAGAATAAAGAATTAAAAACCATATGAACATTTCAATAGATACTGAAAAAGCATTTGATAAAATTGAACATTGCTTCCTGATAAAAACCCTCAAAAGACCGGGGATAGAAGGAATATACCTCAAAATTTTAAATGGCATATACAACATACTCACAGCTAGCACAATACTGCTTGGGAAAATGCTGAAAGCCTTTTCTCTAAGATCTGGAAGAAGACAAGGATGCCCATTTTCATGACTGTTATTCAATATTGTACTGGAAGTCCTAGGTAGGGCAATCAGATAAGAGAAAGATATAAAGGGCATCTAAATGGGAAAGGAAGAAGTCAAATTATCTTTGTTTGCAGATGATATATTCTTATACTTGGAAAAACATAAAGACTTCACAAGAAAACTATTAAAACTGATACATTCTGTAAAGTCTCAGGATACAAATTCAATAGCATTTCTATATGCCAACAGTGAACAATGTGAAAAAGAAATTTGAAAACATTTATTTTCAATAGTTACACATAAAATTATACCTAGGCATTCACTTAATCAAATAAGTGAAAGATCTCCATAATGAAAACTACAAAACAGTGATGAAACAAATTGAAGAGCACACCAACAAGTACAAAATATTCCACCTTCATTGATTAGAATATATTTTAATAATCAATATTGTTAAAATATATGTTATCCAAAGCAATCTACAGATCCAATGCAATCTCTATCAAAATGTCAATGATATTCTTCAAAGAAATAGAAAAAAAAAAATCTTAAAATGTATATGGAGCCACAAAAGATCCAGAATAGCCAAAGCTATCCTAAGCAAAAATAACAAAACTGGAGGAATCCCATTACCTGACCTCAAATTTACTACAGAGCTATGGTAACCAAAGCACCATGGTTCCAAGTAAAAACAGATCAATGGAACAGATAGAGAACCCAGAAACAAATCCACAAACCTACAGTGACCTCATTTTTAACAAAGGTGCCAAGAACATATGTGGGGGAAAAGATAGCCTCTTCAACAAATTGTGCTATGAAAACTAGATATCCATATGTAGAAGAATGAAGCCCTATCCCTCACCATATACAAAAACGAAATCAAAATGAATTAAATACTTACATCTAATATCTGAAACTATGAAACTACTACAAGAAAACATTGGGGGGAATTCTTCAGGACATTGGTCTTGGCAAATTTTTTTTGTCAATACCCCCAAAGCACAGGCAACCAAAGCAAAAATGGACAAATGGGATCAAATCAAGTTAACATGTTTATGTGCAGCAAAGGATATAATCAACAAAGTGAAGTGAAAACCCATGGAATGGGAGAAAATACTTGCAAACTATCCATCTGACAAGAGATTAATAACCAGAATTTACAAGATGCATAAACAGCTATATAGAAAAGAATCTGGCCGGGCATGGTAGCTCACACCCGCAATCCCAGCACTTTGGGAGGGTGAGGAGGGCGATTCACAAGGTCAGGAGTTAGAGGTCAGCCTGACCAACATGGCGAAACCTCATCTCCACTAAAAATACAAAAATTAGCTGGACATGGTGGCGGTGCCTGTAATTCTTAGCAGGAGAATTGCTTGAATGCAGGAGGCGGAGGTTGCAGTGAGCTGAGATGGCGTCACTGCACTCCAGCCTGGGAGACAAAGAAAGACTCCGTCTTGGGAAAAAAAAAATAATAATAATAATCTTATAAAAAATTGGCAAAGATTTGAATAAACATTTCTCAAAAGAAGACACAAATGGCAAACAGGCATATGAAAAGTGGCTCAACATCATTGATCGTCAGAGAAATGCAGGTCAATAATACAATGAGGTACCATCTCACTCCAGCTAAAATGGCTTATATCCAAAAGATAGGCAATAACAAATGCTGGTGAGGATATAGAGAGAAGGGAACTCTTTTTCTGCCGCGGCGGAGGATTGTGGGGGAAGATGTGCAGTCTTCCTCTGTCACCAGGCTGGAGTGCAATGGCGCGATCTTGGCTCAGTGCAAACCTCTGCCTCCCAGGTTCAAGGGATTCTCCTCCCTCAGGCTCCGGAGTAGCTGGGACTACAGGCATGGGCCGCCATGCCCGGCTAATTTTTTTGTACGTTTAGTAGAGATGGGGTTTCACTGTGTTAGCCGGATGGTCTTAATCTCCTGACCTCGTGATCCGCCCGCCTCGGCCTCCCAAAGTGCTGGGATTATAGGTGTGAGCCACCGAGTCTTCTTGTACACTGTTGGTGGGAAGGTAAATTAGTACAACCATTATGGAAAACAGTTTGGAGGTTCCTCAAAAACTGAAAATTGAGCTACTGTATTATCCAAGAATCCCACTGTTGCGTATATACCCAAAAGAAAGGAAATCATTATATAGAAGAGCTGTCTGCACTCGTATGTTTGTTGCAGCACTGTTCACAACAGCTAAGATTTGGAAACAACCTAAGTGTCTATCAACAGATGAATGAATCAAGAAAATATGGTACATATATGCAATGCATTACTATTCAGCCATAAAAAGAATGAGAGCCTGTCATTTGCAACAACGTGGATAGAACTGGAGATCACTATGTTAGGTGAAATAAGTCAGCCACAGAAAGACAAACACTGCATGTTCTCACGTATTTGTGGTATCTCAAAATGAAAACAATTGATCTCATAGAAACAGAGAGTAGAAAGATGGTTACCAGAGGCTGGGAAGTGTAGTGGGGGGATGGGGGTGAGTTGAGGATTGTTAATGATAAAAAAAATAGTTAGAAAGAATCGATGAGACCTGCTATTTCACATCAGAGTAACTAAAGTCTGTTATAGCTTAATTGAACTTATTAAAATAACTCAGAGTGTAACTGGATTGATTTTAACTCAAAGGACAAATGCTCGAGGTGATGGATAGCCCATTCTCCATGATGTGCTTGTTTCACTGTGTGCCTGTATCAAAACATCTCCTGCACCCATAAAATATATACACCTACTGTGTACCCACAAAAAGAAAAAATAACATAAAATTAGATTTTAATGGTCAAAATAAAAAAGGTATAGTAAGGGCTCTTATTTTTCAAAAACCTAGTTTTGGATCACAACACCACCTAAAAAACCCTGGCTGGTGAATGCATTGGGTGAAGGGAAATGGACCTTGAACTGGGTAGTAAAGAAAGGAAACAAGGTCTTTAGTAGCTTTTCATATTTCATTGTTTGATCTGTAGGAAGAATGCATGCACATATCCTTATCTCTATCCCTAGCTCAGTTTCATCTGCTTTTCCTCTTTTTCCACTGCCATATTTTACAAGGTGTATTGATAATTAACCTTTAAATTGATCTCTGCATTACAGGGCATCAACGTAGAATTGCGATGGGAACAGAAGAGAGATTGTCATCACCAAGGATATTAACTTCAGGAACATTGTACCATCTCATTGAGGGTAAGAGTATATTTCATTTGATATAAAAATTAATGGCAGTATGTTACTTCAGTACTTCAGGACTGCTATTGTTACTGCTATTATTGTTTGGAAGTTATAGATTGGTAGAAGAGTGTACGAGTAGCCAACATGAGTAGACTCTGGTGGATAAACTAGAAAACTCACCAGATTTTATTTGAATTGGCTTCTAATTGAAGATATTGGAAAGCTCAAAAAAAATTTCAGACTTGTTTGAATCCAAATGCCAGATATAAATTAAACTCCAATGTTAGATGTAATATCATAGGTTTAAGAATATGTTGATGAAATGCTGTCCATCTTCCTGGCATTTTCTGTCACTTTTTATATTAGCGAGATAGTTTACAGATACGTGAGGTTTCGTTTTTTGAGACAGTGTTCAATTGTTCAGTAATAAGTTGTTTTGCTTTTTCTGCTTTTGGGATTTTTCTCCTTATATTCAGCTGTCTGCATCAATCTGTGATGTGTCTGTGGATCTCTTGCATTATATTTTTAGTTAATTGGACTGCCCAGGTGTGTAGATTATTGTTTTTAAAGATAAAGGCATACCTCATTTTATTGTGCATTGCTTTGTTGTGCTTCACAGATAATGCATCTTTTACAAATTGAAGGTTGTGGCAACCTGGGGCGAGCAAGTCTATTGGTGCCATTTTCTCAAAAGCATGTGGTCACTTAGCATCTTTGTGTCACCTTTTGGAAATTCTCACAGTATTTGAAACATTCTCGTTATTTTTATGTATACTGTGGTGATCTGTTATTTGTGGTCTTTGATGTTTTTGTTGCGCTGGTTTTGGGACACCGTGATCTGCTGTCATTTAACACAATGAACATAAATGATAAACAATGTATATTTTCTGACTGTTCCACATACTAGCCATTCCCCAACCTACCCCTATCCTAATTGCCTCCCTGAGACAGAACAATAATGAAATTAGGCCAATTAATAGCACTACAGTGGTACCTAAGTGTTGGACTGAAAGGAAGAGTCACAAGTCTTTCACTTTAAACCGAAAGCTAAAAATGATTAAGCTTAGTGAGGAAATCCTTTCAAAAGCCAAGATAGTTCAAAATCTAGACCTGTTGCACAAAACACTTAGCCAAGTTGTGAATGCAAAGGAAAAGTTATAAAGAAAATCAAGCGTGCTATTTTAGTGAACACACAAATGATAAGAAAATAAAACAGGCTTATTGCTGATACTGAAAAAGTTGAGGAGTCTGAATAGATCAAACCAGTTTCAACATTTCCTAAAAGCCAGAGTCTAATCCAGAATCCATATGAAAAGTTGCTCAACATCATTGATCATCAGAGAAATGCAGGTCAATAGTACAATGAGGTACCATCTCACTCCAGCTAAAATGGCTTATATCCAAAAGATAGGCAATAACAAATGCTGGTGAGGATATAGAGAAAAGGGAACTCATTTTTTCTGCAGCAGCAGGGGGTTGTGGGGGAAGACGTGCGGTCTTGCTCTGTCATCAGGCTGGAGTGCAATGGCACGATCTTGGCTCAGTGCAACCTCTGCCTCCCAGGTTCAAGGGATTCTCCTGCCTCAGTCTCCAGATTTTCATCTACATTGAAAATCTGTCGTTAAGTGTAGCCACCTTCATCAGCGATCTGAGCTACATCTTCTGCATAACTTGCTGCATCTTCTCCATCATCATTTGCTATTTCACCTTGCACTTTTATGCTGTGGAGATAGCTTCTTTCCTTAAACCTCATGAACCCTCCTCTGCTAGGTTGTAACTTTTCCTCTGCAGCTTCCTCACTCTCAACTGTCACAGAATCGCTGATGAAGGTGGCTACACTTAATGACAGATTTTCAATGTAGATGAAAGAGCCTTATTATGGAAGAAGATCTAGAACTTTCATAGCTGTAGGGCAAAAGTCAATGCCTGGCTTCAAATCTTCAAAGACAGGCTGACTCTCTTGTTAGGGGCTAATGCAGCTGGTGACTTTCAGCTGAAGCCAATGATCATTTATCATTCTGAGAATCCTAAAGCTCTTGAGAATTATGCTAAATCTACTCTGCCTGGGCTCTGTAAGTGAACAACAAACCCTGGATGACAACACATCTGTTTATAATATGGTTTACTGAACATTTTAAGCCTACTGTTGAGACTGCTTGCTCAAAAAACCATGTTTTTAAAAGTATTACTTCTCATTGACAATGAACCTGGTCGCCGAAGAGCTCTGATAGAGATGTGCAAGAAGATTAATGTTGTTTTTATACCTGCTAACACATCCATTCTTCAGCCCATGTATCAAGAATTAATTTTGACTTTTGAGTCTCAATATTAAAGAAATGTATTTTTACAGCTATAGATACTATAGATAGTGAGATAGTGATTTATCTGATGAATTTGGGCAAAGTAAATTGAAAACCTTCTAGAAAGGATTCGCCATTCTAGATGCCATTAAGAACATTCATAATTCATGGGAGAAAGCCAAAACAGCAACATGAAAAGGAGTTTGGAAGAAGTTAACCTCAACTCTCATAAGTGACTTTTAGGGTTTTAAAATTTCATTGGAGGAAGTCAGTGCAAATGTGTTGGAAATAGCAAGAAAACTAGAATTAGAAATGGAGCCTAAATGTGTGATTGAATTGCTGAAATCTCATGATAAAACTTGAAAGGATGAAGAGTTATGTCTTATGGATGAGAAAAGAAAGTGATTTCTTGAAATGAAATCTATTCCTAGTGAAGATCATATGAACGTGGTTGAAATGACATAAAATGATTTAGAGTATTATAACTAAGTGATAAAGCAGCAGTAGGTTTCAAGATGATTGACCCTAATTTTGAAAGAAGTTCTATTATGGGAAAATGTTGTCAAATAGCATCTTATGCTACAGTAAAATATTTCATAAAAATAAGAGTCAATTGATGTGAAAAACGTTATTGTTGTGTTATTTCAGGTAATTGCCACAACCATTCCAGCATTCAGCAACCACCATCCTGGTCAGCAGCCATCAACATGATGATCCTAGCATTTTTTAACAATAAAGTATAATTAAGCTAAGTAGATTTTTTTTCAGAAATCATGCTAGTGCACAGTTAATATTCTATATTACAGTGTAAGCATATCTTTTAGATGCAGTGGGAAACCAAAATAATTGCGCAACTCACTTTATTGAGAAACATGCTTTATTGTGGTCATCTGGAACCAAACTCACAATATCTCCAAGGTATGCCTATGCTTGGGAAGTTTTCACCATTATTTGTTAAAATATATTTTCTGGCCCCTTTCCCTTTTCTTCTGCTGCTTCCATTACATGCACGTTGTGTGCTTAATAGTGTACCACATTTCTCTGAGACTGATAATTTTTATTCACTCATTTTTCTTTCTGTGCTTTGGCTAACATTCTGTTCATCTTCAAGTCTGTTAATACTTTCTTTAGCCAGTTCAAATCTGCTGTTGAGCACAACTAGTAATTTTTTTTTATTTCAATTAGTGTACTTATCCACTCTGGATTTTCCATTTGGTATGAAATGTAAATACACACACACGCATACACACACACACATACTGCATAATGATATTTCTGTCAGTTATTAACCTTGGTCCTATAGATTACAATGCCATATTTTTACTATGCCTTTTCTTTGTTTAGAACTGTTTAGAAACACAAGTACTTACCATTGTGTTACAATTGCCTACAGTATTTAGAACAGCAGCATGCTGTACAGTGTTGTAACTTAGGAACAACAGGTCATACCATATAGCCTAGATGTGTAGTAGGGTATACCATCTAGGTTTGTGTAAGCATACTGTATTGTATTTGCACAGTGACAAAATCACGTAATGGCACATTTCTGACAACATATCTCCATTGTTAAGCAACATATGACTGTCTATATATACAAGTATGTATATATGCATATAATTTCTCTTTATTAATAGTTTCCATTTGATAATGTATTGTCAACGTACCTTCCTTCACTTCTTTATTCATAATTTCCTTCAGTTCTCTATATTTATAATGGCTACTTTGAAGACTTTGTTAAATCTGACATCTGATTGTTTTCACAAGTAGTTTCCTTTGGTTGCATTCTGTCTCATTTAAAGGTCATGCTTTTCTCCTTCCTTGCATGTCTTATAATATTTTTTGAAACTGTACATTTTATATCAGATATTTTCATAATTTTGGATACTAATTCCCCTTCTAAAAGTTGTTTTTTGTGGTTGCTGTTGTTGTTGTTTGTTTTTTGAGATGGAGTCTTGCTCTGTCACCAGGCTGTTCAGTAGAGACGGGGTTTCACCATGTTGGCCATGCTGGTCTCCAATTCCTGACCTCAGGGGATCCGCCCACCTCAACCTCCAAAAGTGCTGAGACCAGAGGCATGAGTCACTGTGCCCTGGCATGAAGGTTGTTAATTTTATTGACTTGTTGCTCCTCAGGGGCACAGACTTCAGTATGGTCCACAGTCACCATGGGACAGCAGTGTGTTTTTGGCAAGGCTCTGGTCTCCTTTCCTACTACACTCTAATGTTAAGCTCCAATTATCAGCTCATTGCTCTATTGTTTTCTATAATGCCCGGGGACATATGTTGCACCAACAACTAAACCAAATGTATTCAGTTTCTTTTGAAGGGGTAGTTGTACACGTTAGTTATTGAGATTTCTTCTGATGTCAGATGGGCTCCTCTCAGCTTTCTCTTATGCAGAATTTCTGCTTCTCCCCTCAGATAAAATTTCTCAGCCAAGGCTTTGAAGCTGGGAATGGATACAATGGAGTAGTTCTCTCTGAGTGGCACTCCCACTTCAGCACTAAATATTTAGTGAGCATGAGTGAGCAGTAGCCTCACGTCTTCTTGATTTGCCTCCCGGGTGTGGACCTGCCATCATATGAGGCAAGGCAAAGGCTATACAGGCACCAGTATTCTTAGTGGAGCTGAGCCCAAGGTAGAGCCTCTATTTTATAAATGGGGGCTCAATGGAAGGTTGTACCCACCGCTGCACTTGCTTTCTCTCTAATACTTTCTTCAAAAATATAATCTCTGTCTTTCTCAGTGAAACTACTCTCTTGTTTTCTCCATCCCTGTGCTGCTATCTTGAAACATCTAAGGCAGAAATCTGGAGCAATCATGGTGTGGTGCTCAATAAGTTTCTTTTACTTTTCTTAGGGAGAACATTACTGAACTGCTTAGTGTCCAATAACGAAAAATAATTTTTAAGATATATTTTGTCTAATTATATTGTATTTACTTACAGATGGATGGATGGAAAGTTTAGTACCAGTTATTTATTCATGGCAGGAAGCTGATATTCTCATTAGATGATTTTGAAAACATCCAATATATAACTTCAATCCTCATAAATAACTTTTAGGGGTCCAAAATTTATTAAATCCTTTTTTGACTTCCTCCAGGGAATTCCACACCTACAGCCCTTCTGAACAGCTCTGCAGGTCTGGGGGCAGCTTCTGCACCCCGAAGGCTGGTGTAAGGGTAAAAGCAGAGTCTCAAGGGCCTCAGGGGTCCCTGGGCAGTGGGGCATGTATCTTTCCACTTGATGGGAGCAGAAAGGTTGGTGGATCTCAGGTGGATGGGCCCTGACATGCAGATGTGAGCAATGGTCCTGGGCAGGGGAAGGTGACACGTAGGCTGTGTTTTCAAGCACTGCTTGTCCGAAGACAGTGCACTGCGAGAATGGCAGGAGTGGGTTCCAAAGGTTACAAAACTGGTTCCAAAACTCCACCATTGCCGTGGTGGAGTCTAAGATGGTGAGGAGGACAATGGGGGATGGAGTCTGCAAGTGGTGTGAGCTTGAGAGGTCCATAGTGTCAGTTCACATTCCAGCTCTGAGACTAGTTGATCCTGTTACTAACTTACACGATATTCAGTTTAACCGTATGTACCATGAATGAACTTACAAATAGAATAATTTATAAAAAGAAATGCCCCCAAATTCTCAGAGAAGTAATTATGAAGTGTATACAGACTTATCCTTTACTATGTAACAGTTGCATTTGTGAGGTTTCTTGGTGTCTCTTCAGCAAGTGAAGTTTCCAGTCCCCTTCAGCACTTTGTACACCGTTTTATACTCTCGGCTTGAATTTACAGAAATTTATAGGAAATCTAGTTTCCATGGACAGTGGGTCCTTAAAGGGAGTCAGTGTACTGGATGATGGTCCTGTTTTCTTTGGAATCAAATAGGTGTTACAAAGTTTGAAGAAGCACAATACTACTATGGCCTGACCCCTCCCACCAGCACTTCCAAATAAAGGCAGAAAGATCACGGAAAGGTGAAGATTCTAGATTCACCTGGCCAAGCAACTATTGGTCCTCCTCCCTAGATTTGTTTGATAATTCTTTATGCAAAAGTTGTCAAAGTCTGAGTGATATGGCAAGGCTTCGGTCAAGTTTCAGAAGAAGGAGATGAGTTGGGTTTAGAAGATGAGGCAAGAGCCTAGGAAATGTTATTTCTTGGAGAGGGCTTAAAGGTGTAGTCTGGGATGGAGGAATAACCTGTCATGCCTGAGAGGATCTGTCTATAGTGCACTCTAAACACACTCCCATTCCTTCAATCTTAACTCTAGGTTTCCAGTGCCTGAGATCTCTTAAACCTAATTGCCATAGTGGGCATGTAGAGAGATCTGCTGATACTCTCTGTCTTCTATTAGTTCTTCTTGGCAGTTCTGGAAGTGTTTGCCAAGATATTTCTGCTTTGTAAAGCGGTTGAACAAATTGATATGAGGAGATATGACTTGTCCAGGGTCACATGATTTTTAGATGTTAGGCTAGTGTTATATATTTTACCTTTTTGGCTAGTGTTATATATTTTACCACAACTAACTTTAAGAAAATGTGGGGGTTTTCTGGTTTATTTTTACTTTTGGGATCATTTTTGTGACACCAAAGTCAACTTAGGAAAAACATTGCTTTAAAATAACTTTTCTTAAACAATCTTATCTTATTTTATTTCCAACAGTTTCTGTGGATTGTGTGATCTCAAAAGGTCATTAGCACAATAGCTTCCCACTTTTTGTCTGTAATCTGTTCTCAAATAGAAATTTACTTTACATCATTTAAAATGGGAAAATTGGAGTGCATCATATTTCTACTCTAAATCAAGTTTCTAAAATGTAAATAAAATACAGTGCAATGCTCGGCAACAAATAAGAGGCTCTTTTTTGTTTTTTGATTTATTTTTATTTATTTAAAGCTAACAGACTGTTTTATGATGCAAAAAAAAGGTGAAACAGTTTATTATTTATTTATTTTTAATTTTTTTAAATTTTTTGTGATGGAGTCTTGCTATTTTGCCCAGGCTGGAGTGCAATGGTGCAATCTCGGCTCACTGCAACATCCACCTCCTGGGTATAAGCAATTCTCTTGCCTCAGCCTCTCGAGTAGCTGGGATGACAGGTGCCCGCCACCATGCCTGACTAATTTTTTTGTATTTTTAGTAGAGACGGGGTTTCATCATGTTTGCCAGGCTAGTTTTGAACTCCTGACCTCAAGTGATCCACCCTCCTCAGGCTCCCAAAGTGCTGGGATTATAGGCGTGAGCCGTATTGATCTGCAAACATTTGCTTTTTGTTATTTACATGACCTCTATTAGTGCCAGTAATCTCACTGAAGTCCATCCACTTGACATTTATTGTGATTTTCAATAATTCTACATAGAGTTGTGAAGTTTTTTTTTTTTATTGTATTTGACATGAAAAGTAAAACTTCCTTTACTACATAATTTTGTTAAAAGCATGGAGTTCTGGGGGCATGGATGTATCCGTTAGTATTTGTGGTATAAGCAACAAACCAACATTTACTGATTTTAAAAAATATATTTCTCAAAGTTCCACAAATGTTCCACATTGTGCCTTATAAATATTAAGTAGACCAAGATTTGTCATTTAGATCTGGACTTTTCCTAATTTTTAAAAAATCTACTTGTTTCAACAAATTACAGAGGAGTATTAATTCTCCAAATATAACTGTGGATTTGTAAATTTCCTGCTTTAATTCTGTTGGTTTTGTTTCAAGTATATTGAAGCTCCATGTTGAGGCATAGGTGCATGTATAATTATTATATATCATCTTCCCATTTAATCCTTTTCTTATTATGAAAGTATTCTCTTTATTCTTGGCAATATATTTTGTCCTGAGGTCTCTTTTGTATAGTATCAATATCTCTGTTTAAGCTTTGTATGATTACTGCCTGTATAGTATCTTTTTCCATCCTTTTATTTTGTCTGTTTGTGTGCTTGTATTTAAAGTTTGCCTCTGTTGAGTCTCGCTTTACAATCAAGTCTGACAGTCTCTGCCTTAAAAATATTTAGTAAAGGATTGTCTTGGCTATGCAGGCTCCTTTTAGACTTCATGACTAAAACACCAAAAGCAATTGCAACAAAAGTCAAAATTGACAAATGGGATCTAATTAAACTAAAGAGTTTCTGCACAGCAAAAGAAACTAGCATCAGAGTGAACAGGCAACCTACAGAATGAGAGAAAATTTTTGTAATCCACCCATCTGATAAAGATCTAATATCCAGAATCTACAAGGAATTTAAACAAATTTACAAGAAAAAAAAAAACCAACCCCATTAAAAAGTGGCCAAAGGATATGAACAGATACTTCTCAAAAGAAGACATTTATGTGGCCAACAAACATATGACAAAAAGCTCATCACGACTGGTCATTAGAGAAATGCAAATCAAAACCACAATGAGATACCATCTCATGCCAGTTAAAATGGCGATTATTAAAAAGTTAGGAAACAATAGATGCTGGCAAGAATGTGGAGAAATACGAATGCTTTTACACTGTTGGTGGGAGTGTAAATTAGTTCAACCATTTTGGAAGACAGTGTGGCTATTCCTCAAGGATCTGGAACCAGAAATACCATTTGACCCAGCAATCCCATTACTTGGTGTATACCCAGAGGATTATAAATCATTCTACTATAAATACATATGCACGCCTATGTTTATTGCCGCACTATTTACAATAGCAAAGACTTGGAACCAACCAAAATGCTGATCAATTATAGATTAGATAAAGAAAATGTGGCACGTATACACCATGGAAAACTATGCAGCCGTAAAAAAGAATGAGTTCATGTCCTTCGCAGGGACATAGATGAAACCGGAAACCATCATTCTCAGTAAACTAACACAGGAACAGAAAACCAAACACTCCATGTTCTCACTCATAAGTGGGAATTGAACAATGAGAACACATGGACACAGGTTCTCATAGGGTGGGAAACAACACATACCAGGGCCTATTGGGGGATGGGGGGCAAGTAGAGGGAGAGCATTAGGACAACTACCTAATGCATGCTGAGCTTAAAACCTAGATGACGGGTTGATGGGCACAGCAAAACGCCATGGCATATGTATACTATGTAAAAAACCTGCACATTCTGCATGTGTATCCCAGAACTTAAAGTACAATTTAAAAACTATTTTAGTAAAATTGCATTTAAACTAATTATTTATAAGATTGGAGTCAGGTTGGCCATTTTTTCTACTTATTTTCTATTCGTCTCATCTGTCTTTTGGTCTTCTGTATTTCTTTTCCTAACTTCAAATATCTTTAATATTCTTGTTTGATTCATTTATTGGTTTTAATGAATAATTCTCAAAATAATATATTTTATTTTTAATTTTTTTAACAAGCACATAACATAAAATTTACCATCTTAACCATTTTTAAGTGTACAGTTCAGTAGGAAATACATTCACATTGTTGTGTAGCAAATATCCAGAATTTTTTATGTTGAAAAACTGAAACTGTATACCAATCAATAAACAACTTATGATTTCTCCCTCCACCCAGCTTCTGGCAATCACCACTCTTTGTGTTTATTGAAACTTTGTTGACTACTAAAGAAAATGCTGTACTACATACACAACATAGAATACTCTGCAGCCATAAAATAGAACAGGAATATGTCTTTGGCGGGAACATGGATGGAGCTGGTGGCTATTATCCTTAGCAAACTAATGCAGGATTAGAAACCAAATACCACATATTTTCACTTCTAAGTGGGAACTAAATGATGAGAACTCATGAACACAAAGAAGGGAACAACAGACACTGTGGTCTACATGAAGGTGGAGGATAGGAGGAGCAGAAAAGATAACTACTGGGTACTGGGCTTAATACCTGGGTGATGAAATAATCTTCACAACAAACCCCTGTGACATGAGTTTACCTATGTAACAAACCTTCATATGTACTTCTGAACCTAAAATAAACGTTTAAAAAAATTGGCTGTTGTCAGTAAGACCATACAATATTTTTTGTTTTGTAAGTGGCAGAACAAAAAATATTGTACGGTCCTACTTACAACAGTCTATTTCACTTTTCACGATATTTCACTTTTCATAAAGTGACTAGATTCTATGTAATAGAATATGCCAGGATTTCCTTTCTTTTTAAGGCTGAATAATATTCCTGTTTAGGAATACACATTTTGTTTATCCTTTCATTTGTTGGTGGGCATTTGGGTGGCTTCTACCTCTTGGCTTGTGAATAATGCTGCTATGAACATGAGCATACAAATATCTCTTCAAGATCCTCCTATCAATTATTGTATATCCATGTTCATAGCAGCAACATAGAAGTTGGATTGCTGGGTCAGAGAGCAATTTTATTTCTTATTTTTTGAAGGATCACTGAACCATTTCCCATTGCAGCTGCAACATTTTACATTCCCACAAACATTGTATAAGGGTTCCAATTGCACTAAGCCTTGATATTTTTTATTTGTGAAATGATACATCATTGTCGTTTGGATTTGCATTTTTCTAATGATTAGTAATGTTGAGGAACTTTTTATTGTTTCTTGGCCATTTATATATTATCTTTGAAGAAATGGCTATTCAAGTCCTTCGCCCATTTAAAAAAATCAGGTTATTTGCATTTTTGTTGAATTATAGTTCTTAACATTTTCTGAATGTTAACATCTTTTGAGATATATGACTTGCAACTACTTTTTTTGTTCTGTAGGCTCTTTTTACTCTGTTGATTGTGACCTTTGATGTTTAGAAGACTTTATGTTCATTCTACATCTTATTTATCGATTTTTGCTTTTACTGCCTACACTTTTAATGTCATATCAAAAAAAAAATTGCCAGATCTAATGGCATTAAGCATTTTCAGTACAATTTTTAGAAGTCGTTTCTTCATGATTCAGTATGCAAGTTTATGTGTTTCTAAGAATTTATTAATTTCTTTTAGGTCATCCAATTTGGGGCACACAATTGCTTGCAAAATTCTCTTAGACTCTTTTTCATTTCCTTAGCATTGGTTGTAATGTCACCTCTTTAATCTACAGTTTTAGTATTTGAGTTTTTCTCTACTTTTTTTCCCCTTAGACTAGCTAAGGTTTTATTTACTGATCTTTAAAGAAAACTCTGTTTTGTTATTTTCTCCTATTCTCTTTATTTTATTTATCTGTGCTCTAATCTTTTTATTTTTTCTCTTCTGCTTGGTTTGTCATTAGTTTGATCTTCTTTTTCTAGTTTCCTGAAGTGTAAAGTTAGGTGGTTGATTTGGGATTCTTTTAATTTAAGCATCTGCAGCTCTAAGTTTCCCTCTTAGCACTGCTTTTACTGCATCATATGTAATTTGGAATGCTATATTTTTGTTTTCATTTGTCTCAAGATGCATTTTTTGGACCAGTGCAATGTAATTGTATTGTTTTCAATAAAGATAATTAATTAAACACAAACAAAAAATTATTTTCTGCTTAGAAATATCTAGAGTGCTTTTAGTTTTCTTAATTAAATCCTGATATAGTCAGAAACAGTTGAAATAAAAGCTACTTCAAAAACCTGGACTTGAACCTGGAAAATGAACATTGTTGTTCTGGTGTAGAGAAATGTCACCTATGCATCATTTTGCTATCTGACTAAAACATGAATAATTTTTTTCTTAATTATAGGTAATTAATATATTTTACTACATAAAATCCAGTGCATTTCTATTGACATGCTAACACACATCATATTGTTGAATTGTAAATAATTTTAAAATGTGTTTTTAAAAGAAAATAATTCAATTATTATTGAATGTCCATTTTCATCGTGTGTGTATATATTTTTATAAGAAACTAAAGCAATATACACATAACTACTAGCAGGGCTGGAGTTTTGGAGGACTTATGCTAATTTTCTTTTCTTTTTTTTTTTTTTTTTTTTTGAGACGGAGTCTCCCTCTGTCGCCCAGGCTGGAGTGCAGTGGTGCGACCTCCGCTCACTGCAAGCTCCGCTTCCCGGGTTCACGCCATTCTCCTGCCTCAGCCTCCCGAGTAGCTGGGACTACAGGCGCCTGCCACCACGCCTGGCTAATTTTTTTGTATTTTTAGTAGAGACGGGGTTTCATCGTGTTAGCCAGGATGATCTTGGTCTCCTGACCTCGTGATCCGCCCGCCTCGGCCTCCCAAAGTGCTGGGATTACAGGCGTGAGCCACCGCGCCTGGCCGCTAATTTTCTTATAGTTACAAGAAGCAAGGATTATTTGTATAACAAAATAAAGAGAAAAAGTAATATTGTTGCTACATAAAATTTCTATAGCTATTGATTATGCTGCCTTAGAATATGAAATGTACATAAAATAGTAATAAGAAAGTAAGTTTTATATTGGTATTCATATCATAAATTTAAAGTGTTTTAAATTAAACTATTTTAATAAACTAGAATGATACATGTGAACATGTTAAAAGTTAACTCCAAATTATTTTTGGACAATACAAATGCATGATATTTTATTTTTTATTTTGTGCTTTCCTGTTTTCTATAAATGCTTTATCAAGGCTATATATTTCTATTAATAATAGAAAACATATATTACTATTAATGAAGTTTCTCAGAAATAAGTTCTTACACTGGGTCATATGAATAAAGGTTATATGGATAATAAGGGTAATATGAATTCAGATTAGATAGTACCTTTATTGGTAAGAATGCATCCTTAGCGATACATAGATGTGAACAAGCCAATGCTACTTCTTTTTTCTTTTTTATGATAAGAATAATTAAAACTTATGTGAAACATACTATATTTTGTACAGCATAAGCATCAGATTTATTACAATTATGCTCAACAAATATTTCTGTCATTATATTAATTATTATAAAGAACTTAGAGTATTTTACTATTCTACATACAGTTGAAAGAAATACATTTAAGTTTTTCTTCTTGCAACATTGATTGGTTCATTTGATGTTCCTATCATAGCACTTATTTTCACAGATGTTTCTAATAATTTTTAAATATTACAATACTTTTTTGGCTGTCTATATTTAAAATTAAGGTATAATTTTAGTCCTTTAATATCAATAAGTATTGTGACATATTTTGCTTAGTATTTATTTTTAAAATATTTTATGGAACAAAGTTTAAAACACACTAAGCCAGAATATATTAGCAATATATTAAAATACAACATTAGGTAAAAGATTGCTGACAAAATATTTCATTAATAATACCTTATGCATATTAAAGTCATGTTTTTTTTTTGGTAAATTGACACTTTCCAGTTATATAAATTTATGGGATACGAAAAGGTGTTATAACTTACTAACACAATGTGGAATAATTAATTCAAGTTAGTTAACATATTTATCACCTCTAATACTTAGCAGTTTTTGTTTTGAGAACATTGGAAATTTATTTTCCTAGCAATTTTGAAATATATAACACTGTATTATTAGTGTGTGTTCAGAATCATTTTCTTAACTATTTTTTGGCTACAATATTATAATATTTCAAATTCATTACTGTCTGACATCCATCACATTTGTTTAATTATCTAATTCCAGGGTCAAATGGTATGTGAATATTTGGGCGACATATTATTATCCTTTATCAGTGGGAGCCTGGGAGGATTAAAGTCCATTTCATACTTTATGATATTTTAATAAGCCTTTATTTAGAAGAAAATAGAAATGCTCCATTTGTCACCATATTGAGCTAGAAAAAAAGACAATAGAAGAGACTTGTGTCACTTTAGTCTTGATAGCTTAGGGAGCTTCTAAGTAGCTTTAAAATAGTATACTATGATCGCTGTGAACAAATGCTTAGTATTCACATATTTCAGAAAATGAAGTCTATACTAACTGTTGATTCTTTGGGATAAAAACTATAGCAACTTTTGAGATAGAGGAATGGGACATTTTTATTTACTTTGTGTGAAGGATCAAGCAAATAGATCACAAGAAACTCTAACTCAGCTGACTCAAACATAAAAGGGTGTGTTATCATAAATAGCTGAAGTCTATACATAAAAAAAGTTCCAATTGTGCTGTAATTGGACTTTTGCACCGATTTGCTGCAATTCCCTTACCTCCGTTCTTCTGCCGTATGCTGGCTTTATCTTGAAACTGGAAACGAAGCAAGTCAACAGGAATAGAAGAACTGTCTCTGCCTTGTGCACTTTTAATTGAATAAACAACATGATTGCATCACTTCGGGAGACACACATTGTTGGTTTAACCTTCTTTAAACATGATTGCTTAGGTGGTAATCACAAAATAGTTCCAGTGTCAAATAATAATTCTCCGTTGTAATAAATAAGGATTTAATTGAGACCCACTTTGAGACCCTACAAATATTTTCTACCCGAAAACCCTTCAGGAGCTACCAATGATAATTGCTTGTTTCAGTTATTAAATTAGTGATTAAAAAATTATGGTTTCTAATTCTGTCCCTTCTTCTGTATTTGATAGCTAGTATTGTTTTTAAAGACGTGCTTTATAGCCTCATCCTATGTTATTGCCTCTTTCATTCTTTCTCTTTTTCTTTCTTTCTCCACCCTCAACCCTGCCCCTTGACTTTATTTCTGTCTCCCATCTATTTTTTTGTTATTATTGTTAAAAATAATATAACATTATGAACCTATACATCTTGTACTTGTAGTTGTTGAGTATGTTGTAATTCTTTAATTGTTTTATTTGGTATTCAAAGTGAGTGCCCATATTTGGCCAGTAGGAATGCCTTCAAGTTTCTTTGTAGCACTTAGACTTAACTTGTTTAGTTTTAAACATTTCTAAGCTTACCTTGTACTTTTTCTGCTAGATAGCTAGCATCAGCCTTTTGGCATTTTATTTTTGTGTGTGTTGGAAACCATGTTCTCAGCACCATGTGTATTTACTGTTATAGAGTTGTCATTGCCTATAAGTGCTATTTTATAGTTGTAACTTAGAGTGACTTTAAATTTAAGTCCAACATCACATATTTTTCTTCATTCCATATTTGTGTGGTTTCATTTTTCTAGGATAAGTAATATGCACAATCACAAAATTTTTACATGGCAAAATATACTTCTGCCTATGATGTTTTATGTTTGTAGATATTAATCATTTAGGTAAAATTCTAGAAAAAATCTTGTCGGGGCAAAGGGTAAATATATGCATAATATTGTTATATATTGATAAATTTCTCTCCATATACTTACAAGGTTTTACCATATTTAACATCCTTAGTATCAATACAAAAAAGTTACTGCCTAACAAACCCTCGCCAATAAATTGTTTGCAAGTTTACGAATCTCTGCCAATCTGGTAGGTAAGAAATGCCCCTGTCTTAGTCCACTTTCAGCTGCTTATATAACAGAAAAGCACACACTAGATAATTTATAATAACAGAAATATATTTGGCTCATGGTTCTGAAGGCTAGAAAGTCCAAAAGTATGACATTGACATCTGGAGAGAGTCAACCCAGTGTGGTGGACGGCATCACATTGCAAGGAAGCACATGCAAAATAGAACAGACTTATCCTTTTATCAGGAGCTCACCCCTGAAATAACTATCCCACTCCTGCAAGAAACAGCGTTAATCTATTCATAAGGGCGAAGGACTCATGACCTTGTAATCATCTATCAAAGTTTCCATCTCTCAATACTGTTACAATGGCAATTAAATTTCAACATGAGCTTTGGAGGGGACTTCAAACTCTAGCAGTACCACAGTACATTTTAATTGGTTTTTTCTATTTTTTTATTTTTCTCATCTTCTTTGTCATAGTATAATTTGCATTTTGTTATGAGTGAAGTAGGATATATTTTATATTTTGGGGGTCTTATGGTCATTATTTTCCTGTACAATTTCTGATTGCATAATTTATCCATTTTCTGAATATTTTTATACCTTATAAAAACCTATTATAAGTAAAGAATATTAGTTTTATAATGGTCATATAAATTTTGAAATTTTATCCTAGTTACTTTTCTTTTGTCTTTGCTTATACTGAATTTTGGCTTGAAACCTAAATTTTTGTCATAAAATTGATTAACCTAAGCTTTTCTTGATTCTAAAATCAGGACATTAAAAGACTTTTCTTCAACTCAAGTTAGACAATAACTTTCTTAAGCTTTCTCTCAAAATGTGTATGTTTTCTTTTTCCTGAACATCTATATAAGCGCTCTATCTAAACTTTACTCTGGTGTGTAGGGTAAGGATCCTATTCTACATATTTCCAAAGGGTTATTCAAAAGGATAAGTATCTGTATCTGTAAATATACAGGCAGAATAAATCTTAGTCAAGCAATAACAAATAAATATTTGTAGTGTGTTTATTGATTTAAAATCACGTTATTAATCTTACCAAAATCATAGTTTAGTAATTTGTATTGGGAAACTCTGTTGTTCTAACTTGTACCTCTAAATTGCTCAAGTTTTTGCTATATACCTTGGTTGTGTGTGTATATATATATATATAAAAATAATCATATATAATGAGTCATATATATATATGTATATATATGAGTCTCACATATATATAATGAGACTATGAAGATTTTTATCCTGCCTCTTTTCTTAAGGCCAAAATTGATTTGTGATTTAGGTGGGCACAAGATTACTGATGTGGCAAAAAACCCACCTAAGACTAAGAGTCTAAGCGTCCTTAGTGTGCTAGAACTTCGGAAATAAGTACATACTATAAAATTCAGTATAATGCATGCATTAAAATCATTATTCTACAGATGCAACCATATATCTCAGTGCTTGCAAATTTACAAATGAATACACTCAGGAGAAAAATATTATTTTTAGACTCAAATGAGAAAAGAAAAAAATTATTATGCCTCTCTCCCTCAAAGATACATATGATAACTTCAGAATTTTTATAAGTGATTACTCTAACCTAAAAAGGCAAATTCCTAATTATTTACTAATTCAGTTTGTCCATTTGGTTTTCCTTAGTATTATTAAACTTTTATCACAACCGAATAAGATTTCTGCCCCAAACAACATATTTTTGTCAGCAAATATTTATTATTTTAAATTGTGTTCTAAGGAAACCAATAATACCAAATGAATCAGGAACTGAATAAGTATTATTTATATTTCACAATTTCAAAACCTCACTGGTGCATATTACAATAAAATTGGCATCACTTCAGCTTAAGCATCGTTTTAGGTTTTATAAAAGAATCAGATGATGTTTAAAATTGCTAGATTTATTATTTCTGAGTAGTTATATTGTTATGAAGAAATGATTTTTATTTTTCTAATGTATGTATGTAAGTAATGAAATTTGTTCCCATTCTATTTAAGAAGTTTTGGCATTTTCATACTTTGTTTTATGCCAATAAAAATAATTATTCTCGGGCAAAGTATAGCAAAATAAAGATTAAAAAAAGATAGAGAAGTAGTTTATATTTGCAGCTTTAGCGTTATCAAGTAATATGGCTTTAAACATGAAGCTGCTAATTTGTGAATTCTAGTATTACAACATGCAAACTGAATATATTATCTTAGGTATTTACCTAAATAAAGCTGCTTTAATGATTAAGTGACATATAAATCATGAAACTTTTCTTATTGCTATGTCATAATTGGATTTTTAAAATAATTATTCTTACTCTTACTATATTAGTAGTTCTAGATTAGATGTTTGCCTGGATTCATATGGATGTTGAACAGTTTGTATAAAGCAGTCAGTTAATGGAGGTAGGAGCTCAATAGTTGACGTTCTTAGGGACTTATTAATACTAAGACAACCTCATCTTATAATTGTAAACTTTGTCAATATCGTGTATATTAGTTGAATTGTGAGCTGAGACTATCATTCTATATTTCATCTCTTTCCTACCAGGTGAAACCATTTTCTGTCTGCACTTGTGAATCTGATTGCATTCACACGCTCTGAGATGAGATCTTGTTCAGTAATGGAATTCGTTTATGAAACGCTGCTAGATAAAAAAAAAAACAAAAAAAAAAACCTCCTATCTTAGGAATGAAGTTCACTGCCCAAATTGCTTGTGCTTTCACCTGGTTTACATGTGTACTTGGATGTTGACCTTTTCTCTAATATTAAACACCTGAGTCTTCTATCTTGGGTTGAGTTGGTGGTTTCCATCAGGAAAAAGGTAGATTGAAAGCTCAGTTGAGAGATAACTCTTTGAGTGTGTTGGATTTGATGTTTGTCTGGATTCATATGGATGTTGTACTCAAAAGATTTAGTATAATCCTTTCCAGATGGGTATACTAAAGCAGCACTGCCCACAGAGTGTTTTATAGGATAGTGCTTCTGTAGGATGTTAAGAAGTATGATAACAACAACAAAGGAATCAATCATGGAATGGGAAGGGATGGGTTAGTACTGTAGGGTAGGGAGCTGTTAAAACATCACATAGTTAAAAGCACACTCGAGTGTGCTTGGTTGAGATGTGGAACATGAGCTTGAGTAAAAGAGCAAGTCTTCTATGTTCTTTTCCTTTTCCCATGTTCTTTTCCTGTTACCACTGAGTAATTTTTCTTCTCAATTTCCTCTCAAGTCAAATAGAGAGAGGGGCATAGTGAATGAAAATCCCAGATAATCCAAATACAAGTAATCAGGAATACTCTATATTCTAATATTATAAATTATGAGTAAAGTAACAAAACAAAGTTTGTGTTTTGGGAGCTTGAAGAAGATTTTGATAGTAACAAATAGACATGTTTGTTCATAAGGACGAACAAATTTCACTTGAGAATTTGTTTACATGGATTGACATATTGCAGTCTATATCTTTAGACACAGACATCATTATACATGTAGATTTTTCTTTTCAGATATTAAACCAATGTAATAGGCTTAGATCCCCTCAAATGATCCTTATCAAGATTGAAGTGATTTACTGTTGCCCTATGATTAAACCTAACATGTTTTCTTATTATGTTTGAAAAAAGAAAGTCACATAATTACTTTCCAGTAAGTCATTTCCATTGTTATTTATAAATATCATATGACTACTATACCATCCAAATAAAAGAAAAATATCCTCTTAACTCTTGTTTATTTAAGAATCAAAATTCATTGCTTTGATTTTAGAACTTGTTTATTCTGTGGTCCTAGTTGTATTGCTAAATAATGAAAGCCATTTTCCATCTATTAGATATATTGAAGATAATTTTGCAAAATGTTAAAAGGAACTATACAAGCCTTACTTAAGACTGCATTCTAATAGGCCAAAGACCTAGAATGCTAAAAAAAGTTTTTGCATTTGACACAAGGACTGGAAACAATGTTGTTTTACTTCATTTTTATACTTATCTTTCTAGTTCTTTAAAATTATAAAATCATACCTATACTCCTTGAAGAAAAAAAGTAACTTTTTCTTCAGTGTTCCAAGCCTTATTTCCAAATTAGTCCCTGCATTCAAACTCACATGATGAGTGTGCTTTCAGCTATGTGATGTTTTAACAGCTCCTTACCCCAGAGTATTAACCCACCACTTTCCAACTGAGTCCTTTGTTGTTATTATACTTCTTAACATCCGACGGAAGCACTTTCCTATAAAACACTATGTGGGCAGTGCTGCTTTAGTACAGCCATCTGGAAAGGGTAATACTAAAACTTCCTGTTAGCAAACATATATTTTGCCATTTAAAAATTTAATTGAGATAAGCAGTCATAGGATGTAGACCTTTAAGGAAAGAGGAAGCTTTAGGGAAATGATAGTTTTTACTTATTAGATCATAAAATTCTAGGGGTCAAAGCCTATGCCATGCTCTTCTCTGTATCCTCACGTATTACCTAATATAATGAAGCAATGCAGAGTGATAAAAACTGAGATGCTAAAGACAACTGCCTAGGTTTGAGTCTTAGCTCTGCTAATTTCTAGTTTGTGATCTGGGTGAATTGCTTAACCTTTCTCTGAATAACTTACTTCACCTGTGGAAACAGATAATAGTGCCTAACTCCTGTAACAATGGTGGGGATTAAGTGAATTAATATGTGTAAAATGCTTAGAACAGTGCCTGGCATATAGTAAAATTCACTTAAATATTGCTATTATAACAAATTACATAGAAGGTGGTATAACCTCCAGATCTCTGGGCAAGACTGAAAAAAACAAAAACAAAAACAAAACAAAATGTAAAAACCTTGTGTTACAACTCTGGAACGAAACGTGATGTACAATTCATATACCCAAACATCTGAAGAGGTCTTGAAAGACAGAGGGGAATAATGATCAAAATTTCCACAGCGGAGGGTTTGTGTGAAAGGTAGAAATAGCTTTTGCTTTGAAGTGGCAGATGAAGGCAGCCATCATGGTTATGGCATAGGTACCTCGAAGAAGAACAAGGAGACAGATTGCCACACCTAAAATCAGCAGGAAACAGACAGGTAAACGCCCAGGAAGGGACATAAAAACTAGACACAGCATCCCAGACCGAGAAGATTAATTATGCGTATTTTATTTCTGCCCGCAAGATCACTGGAGATTATGTCGAATACATTGAAGGAGTACATGTGGACAACTCTTAAACAAAAATTGACATACAACAAATAATCTCCCAACATTTGAAAAAAAATGTAATATCTCATTCAACAAGAGAGGCACTAAGGTCAATAATCATTTTTAAAAGAGAAAACAGAAGTTTAATTTGCAGTAAAAC
Organism: Papio anubis; assembly: GCF_008728515.1. Taxonomy (NCBI): domain Eukaryota; kingdom Metazoa; phylum Chordata; class Mammalia; order Primates; family Cercopithecidae; genus Papio; species Papio anubis. The sequence goes on along the minus strand of NC_044989.1, from coordinate 35,594,916 downwards.
AATATGGGCTCTCCTCAAATAGACAAGATAAATTTCAATTTTATATTTATAAAAGGTTGTGATATAGAGACATAACTCTTTTATTGTGATTCATTTTATTGTGCTTTGCAGATAATGTGTTTTTTATCATTTAAAGTTTTGTGAGAAAAGTGGGCAAAGGATATGAACAGACAGTTCTCAAAAGAAGACATTCATACAGCCAACAGACACATGAAAAAATGCTCATCATCACTGGCCATCAGAGAAATGCAAATCAAAACCACAATGAGATACCATCTCACACCAGTTAGAATGGCAATCATTAAAAAGTCAGGAAACAACAGGTGCTGGAGAGGATGTAGAAAAAGAGGAACACTTTTACACTGTTGGTGGGATTGTAAACTAGTTCAACCATTATTTCAACCATTATGGAAAACAGTATGGCGATTCCTCAAGGATCTAGAACTAGAAGTACCATATGACCCAGCCATCCCATTACTGGGTATATACCCAAAGGATTATAAATCATGCTGCTAAAAAGACACATGCACACGTATGTTTATTGCAGCACTATTCACAATAGCAAAGACTTGGAATCAACCCAAATGTCCATCAGTGACAGACTGGATTAAGAAAATGTGGCACATATACACCATGGAATACTATGCAGCCATAAAAAAGGATGAGTTTTTGTCCTTTGTAGGGACATGGATGCAGCTGGAAACCATCATTCTCAGCAAACTATCGCAAGAACAGAAAACCAGACACCACATGTTCTCACTCATAGGTGGGAACTGAACAATGAGATCAGTTGGACTTGGGAAGGGGAACATCATACACCGGGGCCTATCATGGGGGAGGGAGGGGGGAGGGATTGCACTGGGAGTTATACCTGATGTAAATGACGAGTTGATGGGTGCTGACGAGTTGATGGGTGCAGCACGCCAACATGGCACAAGTATACATATGTAACAAACCTGCACATTATCCACATGTACCCTAGAACTTAAAGTATAATAAAAAAATTTTAAAAATAAATAAATAAATAAATAATTTTACAAAATTAAAAAAAAATAAAGTTTTGTGACAACTTTGCATTAAGCAAATCTATCAGTGCCATTTTTCCAATAGCATGTGTGCTATTCCAACAGTATGTGAAGTGATTCCTGTCTGAATGTCACATTTTCCTAATTCTTACAATATTTTACACTTTTAAATTATCATTTTATCTTTGATTGTATTTGTTCTATTGTTGTTTTGGAGTATCATGAACTGTGTCCATATATGATGGTGAACTTATAAGTGTTGTGTGTGTTTTGACTTCACTAACCAGTCGTTCCCCTGTCTCTCTCTGTCTCTTTGAATCTCCCTATTCCCTGAGACATTACAGTGATTAAATTTAGGCTAAGGAATAACCCTACAATGGCCTCGGTGTGTTCAACTGAAGAGTGACACGTCCCTCACTTTAACTCAAAGGCTAGAAATAACTAAGCTTAGTGAAAAAAGGCATGTTGAGAGCTGAGACAGGCCAAAAGCTAAGCCTCTTGCACCAGTTAACCAAGTTATAAATGTAAAGGAAACCTTCCTGAAGGAAATTAAAAGTGTTATTCTATTAGACACACAGATGATAAGAAAATGAAACAGCCTAACTGCATATATAGAGAAAGTTTTAGGAGTCTGACTAGAAGATCAAACCAGTCTCAACATTCTCTAAAGCCAGAGCCTAACCCAGAATACCACCCCAAATCTCTTCAATTCTGTGATATCTGAGAGAGGTAAGGAAGATGCAGAAGAAAAGTTAGGAGCTAGCAGATGTTGGCCCATGGGGCTTAAGCAAACAAGTTGTCTCCACAACAAAAGTGCAAGGTGAAGCAGCAAGTGCTGAGAGAGAAGACGCAGCAAGTTATCCAAAAGAAAGCTAAGATCGCTGATGAAGGTGGTTACACTAAAAGACAGCTTTTCATTGTAGATGGAAAAGCCTTATTATGGAAGAAGATGCATGACTTTCATAGCTCGAGATGGGATGTCAATGCATGCCTTCAAAGCTTCAAAGGACAGGCTGGCTTTCTTGTTAGGGGCTAATGCAGCTGGTGACTTTTAGCTGAAGCCAATACTCATTTATCATTCGGAATATCCTAAAGTTCTTGAGAATTATGCTAAATCTACACTGCCTGGGCTCTATAAATGGAACAGCAAAGCTTGAATGATAGCACATCTGTTTACAGCATAGTTGACTGAATATTTTAAGCCCACTGTTGAGAACTACTAAGAAAAAATATTTATTTCAAAAGATAAAGGCCCATTGAAAATAAACTGGTCATCGAAGGTCTCTGACGGAGATGTACAGGAGATCAATGCTATTTTAATGCCTGCAAACACAATATCCATTCTGCAGTCCATGAGTCAAGAAGTAATTTTGACTTTCAAGTCTTAGTATTTAAGAAGTATGTTTCATAAAGCTATAGCTGCCATAGATAGTGATTCCTCTGATGGATCTGGAAGGAAGCTAATAATCTTTTCAAAAAGATTCACCATTCTAGATTTCATTAAGAACATTTGTGATTCATGGAAGGACATCAAAATATCAATATAAACAGTGGTTTGGAAGAAGTTGATTCCAACCATCCTGGATGACTTTGAGGGTTTCAAGACTTCAGGGGAGGAAGTAACAACATATGTGGTAAAAATAGCAAGAGAGCTGGAATTAGAAATGGAGTGTGAAGATGTGACTGAATTGCAATCTCATGATAAAAGTTGCTTCTTATGGATGAGCAAAGAAATTGATTTCTTGAAATGAAATCTACTCCTAGTAAGAAAGCTGTGAACGTTGTGGAAATGACAACAAAGGTTTCGAATAATACATGAACTTAATTGATAAAGTCTCAACAGGGTTTGAGAAGATCGACTCCAAGTTTGAAGGAATTTCTATTGTGATTAAAATGCTACAGAACAGCATCACATGCTGCAGAGAAATCTTTCATAAAAGAAGAGTCAATTGATGCAGCAAAATTCACTGTTGTTTTATTTTAAGAAAAGTCACAGCCACCCTAACCTTCAGCATCCTACCCTGATCAGTCAGCAGCCATCAAAATCAAGGCAAGAAGTTTCACCAGCAAAGATGATGACTTGCTGAAGTTTCAGATGGTTGATCACATTTTTTCACAACAAAGTACTTTTAATTAATTTATGTATATGGCCTTTAGACATAATTCTGTTACACACTTAATAGACTACAGTACAAGTTAAATGTAACCATAACTTTTAAATGCACTATGATCCCAGAAAAGTTGAGAAAAGTTGGGTGACTCTCTTTATTGGGATATTCGCTTTATTGCTGCGGTCTGAAACCGAACCTACAATACCTTTAAGGCGTGCCAGTCCACACACAGACACAAACAAATATTTTCCCACAAAATTTCTGCATGACTTTCTCCTTCAATTTCTTTAGGTTTTTGATTAAGTGTATAAGAGACATGTTTCTAACCACTCTGTATAAGTAGTATTTCTTTCCAATATATCCAACACACTGAAAGCTGTTACCTTCTTTCTTCCCTCCTTCCCCATCTTTATTTTTCTTCATAGAACTTATTATCACTTGATTTATTGTATTTTTGTTTATTTTCTGTTTCCTTCTAGCAAAATATAATTTTGCATGAGGGCAGAGTGTTTGTTTTATCCCTGGTTGGAACCTTGATGAAAGAAAAATTCCCGGCGTGTACTAGGCACGTAATACGTTTTTACAATCACTAACAACTTTCTTTAAAGAGGTTCTTACAATGCTGTCATTTAAATTATGTCATCATTAATTGATGTCATTTAAATTTAGCTTTTCATGTTTTACCTCACATACATAAGCTAGCATTGAATTTTTCATCAACAATTGTGAGATTATAGATATTCTTGGGAGATTTAAAATCACTAAATGGTATTTTAAATATGAACTACTTCTGACAAATTTGTGTACAGATAAATAATTTCATTATCCAACCCCTCTTTTTAGGATGAGAGAACTGTTAATGTTTTATTTCTTTTTTTTTTTTTTTTATGGATTGAAGGAATGGAGGAACAATGATTGGCTATACTTCTTACAAGACTTTTTTTTTTTGTTCATAGTATGTGTTCCATCATTGTCAGAGGATGCAATTTATTCTCCTTCATGTTCCCCTATTTTATAGAATGTCCAGCTCAGAATAGACGATGAATTAATGTTTGGTGAATTAATGGCTGAATAAGTAAGCAATTTTGTTTTCTCAAACATGAAGATTCATGTTAAATCACCTCACTCTGATTTTTACCTTCATACCTTTTTCCTTCTGATTTGTTTTTATATAACAAACTCTCTAGCTACTTAGGCATGCAGACTTTTTAGCATATATATTATCTCTTTGAGCAGATATAAGCTAGAGGGTAAAACGTCTCTGATCTTGCATGGTGTTTATTATCTACTCTCTAAGTATCCTCTATGAGCTTAAGGCTAAGAAAGGAGACAAACAAGTCAGCAAATGCTGGCAATAACATTTTGTGTTGGGCGATAGAAATCTGCATAGGGCTCTGAGGAAGGCAAATTAGCAGCAGGAAATGCTTCATGAAGGTGTTGAAGATTAGAGATATTTGTAAAACTGAAAAGTAATAGAGGTAAAGGAGAGTGAGAAGGAGATTTCTAGAAGCAGGCTGAAATATTCAGAGCTGCGGCATAGCAAAACAACTACATAAAAGAAGCTGAAAAGCAAATTGGGCCAAGATGACTGGGGCCTTTGAGTTATTCCATTATACATGCACCCAACACACATGAATTAACAGTCTGTTATGTTCTAGATTCTAGCACAGAAGCTGTGAAGACAAATCATAACCCTAATAGATCTTACACTCTAGTGGTAAAGACAAATTTTTAGAAAGAGAAAAAAATGTACAATATGAAAAAATAGCAAGCAATAAGTGAAAAACAAAGCAAAGAAGAATAACATTGCCATAGGCCACAAGGAAGAGGGAAATAGAGCACTTGGATATGACCGAACGTGAAGGGGGGACATCCCAGCCATACAGAACAACCAGTGCAAAGACAAAGAGGCAGAAATGTGCCTGGGCAGTGTAGTGAGAGAGAGAATAGATTGGCTCTGAGAGGCAGTGATACCCCACAACTCAGGGGGACATGTAGGGCAAAAGTGACGTTGGCTTTCACAGTGGCTGAGCAGAATGACGTTGGAGAGTATTAAGCTGAAAAGTGGCACCATGTAACCTGTATTTGGACAGGGTAACATGAGGGCCCAGAGAGAAAAGAGGGAATCCAAGGAAGTTATGTGCCCAGAAGTCAATGAAGAAAATGTATTTTAAAAAATGATAAGGTCAGTTGTACCCAATGTCATCAATAGGCCAAACAAAAGTTTCCTGAAAACTGATCATTAGAAATAGCAAGAATGATGGCATTGCTAAATCCACTAAAGCTGCTGTGATTTTGGAGATGGCTGGCTGATGGTGGCTCATTTCAAGACTCTCATCTCCCTCTTGAGCAGTGACAGATAGTCATTGGCTTATGGGTTGAGTTAAAGGTTCAGATAGTGATTGTTAAGTTGCATTTTTCTTTGTGCAAAGCTAATAAACCCACACACGGTTGGAGGCAGAGCCCTTGGCCTCACTAGCACAGTTTTCTAATTTTGCTGCATATTCTCTTTAGAACACATACACTCGGTGTTGCCAACTACTTTTAGTTTTTAAAAAGTCTTTCAAGGTTTTATCTTTCATTTCCTTTCAATTAAATCCTACCTGTTTCTATTTTTGAAAAATAGAAGTTCATAAAGCAGTTGCATAAGGATTCAGAAAACCCTGAAAACACTGACCAAGTGCCCCAGGCAAACTTGTCATCATGTGAAAAATTACTGGTAGGCCTGAGTGTTTGGCCTGCCCTGAAGAATGCCCTTGACTGTGTAACTACAGGAATTTCCCTTCACTCATATCTTCTGGGTTTTCCCAAATGCAGTAGGATGTTTTCCTTTGAAACAAGAGTTTGAGCAGTCTGTGGGCTCATTATGAAAAGAGACAATAACTTATGAAATAGCTTAGGATGAGTGGATATTTAGAATAAATTTTGTGTGAGACTTTACTTAATAATTTGGAAGTTATATCTGTATCTGTATGACATGCTTTGTCATGTGTTGGGGCATAGATTCAAACATTTTCAAGAATCAGGCAGAGATAACAAAAATGAGTGAAACTGGCTCAGATGTGAAAATAAGGAGTAGTGTGGCCTAGAGAAACAGAGAGCACCTAGCTGGCCCAATGGCTTAGGAGTTAAGATTTGGCCAGGCGTGGGGCTCATGCCTGCAATCCCAGCATTTTGGGAGGCCAAGGCAGGTGGATCATTTGAGGTCAGGAGTTCTTGACCAACCTGGCCAACAAGGTGAAACCCTGTCTCTACTAATAATACAAAAGTTAGCTGGGTGTGGTGGTGGGTGCCTGTAATTCCAGCCACCTGGGAGGCTGAGGCAGGAGAATGACTTGAACCTGCAAGGTGGAGGTTGCAGTGAGCCGAGATTGTGCCACTGCACTCCAGCCTGGGCGACAGAGCAAGACTCTGTCTCAAAAGTAAAAAAAAAAAAAAAAAAAAAAAAAAAAAAAGCAGTTACGGTTGGGAATGTGGCACTATAAGGATGGATCAGAATCAGAGAATTCATCCCTTTGAATGAATGGAAAGGGAGCTGGCATTTCATTGTTGGAACTCTGAGCAGGATACAGCACAGGAGCAACTGGGTGTATAAAAATGGTAGGAGGAGAACACTGGTATCCTCAGCCTACTGGTATTTACAGCCTGGAAAAAAAGAGTTTTTTGATGAGATTGTCATGCTAATTCCCTCGGCCTGGGATGGGAATTCACCTCTATAGAATGTTTGAGAGTTGGGCCCCATCTCCTGTGGATAGACTTGTTTATTTTTTGTGATCAGAAGTTAGCAACTTTTTTTTTTTTTTTGTAAAGAGCCAGATAGTAAATATTTAAGCTATGTGGACTGTGGACGATATGGTATTTGTCGCAGCTAGTCAACTCTGCTGTAATTAGTACACAAAAGCAACTATAATATGCAAACAAATGAGTATGGCTATATTCCAATAAAGCTTTATTTACACAAAGGGATTGTGGGTCTCCTTCAACTCATGGGGCGTAGCTGCAGACTCATGTTATAAATGATGAACTTGCTATTATTTCAAGAGATGCTGTCAATAATTTAATGCTTAGAGTAGTTGTTTTCTCTGAAGTCCCTCATTTCTACATATTCATTTGAATATTTCTGTACAATTCTTAAGAAAGTTCACAATACAAATAAATCTTTAAATTTTCTAGTAATTTTCATCATGTATTCACTTATTTATATTCATATTTTGCACCAGGCATAATCCTTGGCACCAGAAATATAGGAACAAAAGGGATGCAGTCCCTTAGGTCAAGAATAGTTGCAGCTTATTGGAATTGCAAATTAATTGGTGAACATAAAAGATAAAATTTTGAGTCATTTCTGTAAAATTTCTTTCTGGCACCCAGGGAAAAAAATAACACATGTTGAGCAAAATAAAGAACAGAGAGTTAGGAATCTGAACAAAGAGCATTTCCAACTATAAGCTTCCTGTTGACTCTTGTGAGGTATAACAGTGGGATCAGCCCTTAAGCAACAAGAAATATATGTCAACTGCTCTTCAGCTAGTGCTAATACAGCATAGAGGAAAAAGAGGATCTTTCCAGTCAAAAACTTTAAAAAAATATTTCTGGTAGTTTTATTCTCACAGAAAATTCCATTCTTATAGAACGAGAAGAAATATTCTAAAATATGATCAAAATAAGGATTTTTCTTGGGATATGGTGTCAAACTATTCTTTTTTTGAGGCCATAATAATGGTTTCTCATCATGGTCTGAAAGCAAAGAATATAAACTGGTTAAAATGCTTGATAGATCCCACAGTATCTGTACAAGTGCTTAGTAAAAACGCTGAGGGCTAAAGTGCCCCATAAAGCATTCCGTAGTAAAAGCAATGATAGTTATAGTAGAATAAAATAGGATGGTAGCCAAAGTGAAGATTTACTGCAACTTCTCAAACAATATAATAGCAAAAAGAGTGGGATGGATTTTTTTTTCTGTATGATAGTTCAGCAGCCCACAATTCTTCCTTCTGTTATTTTCAAAAATAAATCTTTCACAGTTCTTAAATGTGCCACTTCCTCATCATAACTGTGCAGCATTATAGTTTCAGATAATCAAGAGCCCTGAAGGCAAATACTTTTCAAAGTTTTTAGATCAAGCATGAGAACACAATCCTTGTGAATATCATTTATGCTACATTTCTATCATGGTATCAATTATTTATATACAGCCTCTGATTTTGATGCATTTTACAATGAAGGAATAGTTGTACAATGGATGTGTGTGCAAGATGAGGAAAGACATATATAATGGGACAGAAACAGAGTGGTTGCATGAGCATAAAAATGAACTGGAAATTTTTTTTTAAAATAGTACAGTGAAAGCTTAGAATATTTCATTTCAGTAGGTACTTTTTGTGCTATAACTTTTACATAAGCTTGGCCGGGCGCGGTGGCTCAAGCCTGTAATCCCAGCACTTTGGGAGGCCGAGACGGGTGGATCACGAGGTCAGGAGATCGAGACCATCCTGGCTAACACGGTGAAACCCCGTCTCTACTAAAAAACACAAAAAACTAGCCGGGAGAGGTGGCGGGCGCCTATAGTCCCAGCTGCTTGGGAGGCTGAGGCAGGAGAATGGCTTAAACCCAGGAGGCGAAGGTTTCAGTGAGCCAAGGTCGCGCCATTGCACTCCAGCCTGGGAGAAAAGAGCGAAATTCCATTTCAAAAAAAGAAAAAAGATAAACCTAAGCACTTAAAATTTTAGGAGTTTGATTCAAGAATCAGGCAGTGCCAGACGGCGGGTGGTTTGGAGCCCAAGGGGAAAGCTTGTATAAGGTGCACACCGAAGCAAGGCAAAGAAAGCATTTGAGGCCGGGCGCGGTGGCTCAAGCCTGTAATCCCAGCACTTTGGGAGGCCGAAACGGGCAGATTACGAGGTCAGGAGATCGAGACCATCCTGGCTAACACGGTGAAACCCCGTCTCTACTAAAAAATACAAAAAACTAGCCGGGCGATATGGCGGACGCCTGTAGTGCCAGCTGCTCGGGAGGCTGAGGCAGGAGAATGGCGTGAACCTGGCAGGCGGAGCTTGCAGTGAGCTGAGATCCGGCCACTGCACTCCAGCCTGGGCGACAGTGGGAGACTCCGTCTCAAAAAAAAAAAAAAAAAAAACAAAACAAACTTTTACATAAGCTTATTAAACACATAGATGTGGAATTAATCTTCCTTTCTACTTGGTTTACTCTCTGACAATCGGGGACATAGCCTGGGTGATCTAATTTGATCTTTAAAATAGAATAAGATAAAATATGATTACTTTGCTTTATTTAGTGATATACTGGTTTAGTTATTAGATCAGTTAATTCATATTTTTAGGTTCTTGAAATGATTGTTTAAGCGTGTGATGAGATTTTCAATCTGCCCTTCCATATAGCAGCTTCACAACCCTCATTTACCCACTTGCATGGATAAATTTAATTATGAACTTCACTGTATATACTCCTACTATGTTTAAGGCAATACACATTAATTAGTTAATTAGTATTAGATTTTTATATATTATATATGTTGCCTTCAGCATAACAGAAGATTCATAATTTAGGTATTGAAACAACAAATAAGAGATACAAATGTATGCTCTTATTTAACATGAATATGAATAACATTTTTGGAGTAGATCATTGTCATTGTCATTTCATAATTGTTCCCAAGGAAAGGCACATTTTCATGTTAGCAACAATTCAACCAAAAAATTTTTGTGAGACTCCATGTATGTGTGGTTTCACTGCCTGAGGCTGCCATATTAATATCAACAAAATAATCAGATGATAACTTAAAAGTATATGTAAGGTAATCAAGCAAGATTACAAAAGTACTGAAGATGACCACCTATAAATTCAGAACTCACTTAAAGTGGAACTTCATAAGATTTAACATGGATAAATTGCCAATGTTGGAGCCCCACAAAAATTTTTTGATTGTATTGTTCCTAACACGAAAATCTGGTATTTAAACAGAGTTTGAAGATATGTGTATATTACTTTCTCTGATAAGCAACATTTGAAGGAACACCAAAATCTTTATCATATACTTAATTTAAAATTTGATTTTTGAAACACTGGTTCATTTCTTTTCACTTTAATACTTTGAATATATTATAGACTTCATCAGCAGAAATACATATTTGGAGGAATAATAGGCATATTATCTAAATTTCTAATTAGTTTCTTTTATGCAAATATTTTTGAGGCAACTATATTCTTACTTAAATAACCACTTTATTGAGGTATGATTGAAATGTGAAAAGCTGTACATATTTAGTGTATACATCTCAATGAATTTGGGGATAAATATACACACTTGAAATACCACCATCAAAACTATAACCTTCTCACCTCCAAGAGTTTATTTCTATGCCCATTATTATAATTTTGATAGCACTTAATCTAAGACCTGCCCTCTTAGCAATTTTAAGTATAAAATACAGTATTGTTAGCTATAGGTACTACACTGTATAACAAATCTCTAGATTTATCTTGAATCACTGAAACTTCGTACCCTTTGACTAACACCTCCCCACTTCCCAGTCTTCCTAGCCCTGCCAACCAGCATTCTACTCTCTGCTTCTATGAGTTTGACTATTTTTGATCTCTCATACAAGGGGAATATGGAGTATTTTTCTTTCAGTACCTGGCTTATTTCACTTAGCATAATATCATCCAAGCTGATGTGAATGACAGGATTTTCTTTTTTTAAGGCTGAATAATATTCCATTTTATGTATATATACATAATATATAATTACATATTTTATATATACATATACAATATCACATATAAATTATATGTTATAACATATATATTATATATACATATACAATATTTTATCTTATACATAATATTTATAATATACAATATTATATCTTATATATTATATATAAGATATATTAGATAATATACAATATGTAATTATATATACATAATATACATTATTTAATTTTATATTATATTATAGATACTTTATATATAATTATGTGTATACACATTATATGTATAATTATGCATATACACATTAAATGGAATATTTTTCAGCCTTAAAAAAAGAAAATCCTGTCATTCACCTCAACATGGATGATTATGTATTATATACTATATAATATATAATATATGCTATATAATATATTATATTATATAATATATATGTAATATATAAAATATAATATAATATATTATATTTACATAATACATAATTGTATACATATACATATGCCACATTTTCTTTATTCATTCATCTGTTGATAGATACCTATGTTGTTTTCACATCTTGGCACTTGCGAATAATGCTGCAATGAAGATAGAGGTGCAAATATCTTTTTGATATGCTGATTTTAATTCCTTCGGCTTAATACCCAGAAGTGGTATCACTAGATCATGTGGTAGTTCTATGTTAAATTTTTTCATGAACCTCTGTACTGTTTTTCCTGGTAGCTTAAAAAATTTATGTCCTTACCAAAAGTATTTCTTTTTCTCCATATTTTTGCAAGCACTCTTTTTTGTTTGTTTTAAACAATAGCCATCCTAATAGGTTGAAGTTTCAAGGTGATATTGTGTGGTTTTCACTTCCATTTTCCTGATGATTAGTGATGATGTTCATGTATGTATTGGTCATTTACATATCTTCTTTGGAGAAATGTCAAGGAGCTTTATTTCTGTTTTCTTCTAGGAGTTTTATGATTTCACCCCTTATCCATTTAAGTTTTTAATACATTTTGAAGTTTTTGTTTTTTAATGCTCTAATATTAAATAAAAAGAGATACAAATGTATGCTCTTATTCATTGTCATTCTTTATATATGGTTGAATAGGCATTCATTGTCATTCTTTACATATGGTTGAATATTCAGTTTTCCTGAAACCATTTATAGAGATTAGCCTTTCTCCCATTGTGTATTCTTGGTAACCTTGTTGATCAGTTCACTGTTTATGCATGGGTTCATCTCTGGGCTGTCTGTTTTGTTCCATTGTTTCATGCTGCTTTAATTCTCATAGCTTTGTAATATAATTTTAAATTAGGAAGTGCGAGGCTGCCAGCTTTGTTGCTCTTGATTATGAATGTTTGGCTATATAGGGTCTTTTATGCTTCCATACAAATTCTGTGTTTCCAAGCAAATTAGGATTGTTTTATCTATTTTTGTGAATAATGACATTGGAATTTTTATAGGGATTGCATTAAATCTGTACATTGCTTTGTGTAGCATGGATATTTTAAAAAGAAATCCATGAACTCACAATGTTTTTCCATTTAGTTTCTTTCATCAGTATTTTGTAGTTTTTGGTGTACAGATGATTCACATCCTAGGTTAAATTTATGGCTATGTTTTTTATTCTTTTTGAAATTATTATAAATGAGATTATGTTCTTAACTTATTTTTCAGTTAGTTTGTTTTTAGTGTATAAAAAATGTATTGTTATTTGTATGTTGACTTTGTCTCCTGCAAATGTACTGAATTTGTTTCTTAGTTCTATAGTTTTGTGGTTTTCTATGTTAAAGACTTTGTCACCTAAAACCAGAAAAATTTTCTCCTCCTTTTCCAATTAGGATACCTTTAATTTATATCTCCTTGTCTAATTGCTTCTTTTAAGACATCCAGTGCTACATCGAATAGAAGTGTGAAGAGTGGATACCCTTGTCGTGTTCCTTTCAAATTTTCACTGTTGAGTATGGTGTTAGCTGTGGGGTTGTGTCATATGACCTTCATTGTATTGAGGTATATTTCTTGTATACTTAATTTGTTGAGAGTTTTTATTGTAAAAAATTGTTGAATTTTGTCCAAATGCTTTTTCTGCATCTATTCAGATGATCACATCCTTTTAACTTTCATTCTGTTAATGTGGTATATCACATTTATAGACTTGCATGTGTTGAACCATTCTTGCATCCCTGGGATAATTTCCACTTGACCATGGTAAATGAGTCTTTTAAGGTGCTATTAAATTTGATTTGCTAGTATTTTGTGAGTATTTTTGCATCTATGTTCATGAGATATTGGCCTGTCATTTTCTTTACTTGTAGTGTTCTAATCTGGCTTTTGTATGAAGGAGTTACTGGCTTTATACAATTTGAAGTGTTCCCTTCTCTTTGATTTTTGTGAATTTGAGATAAATTGGCATCAATTCTTTTTTTTTTTTTTTGAGTATGTCTTTTTTATTATTATCGTACTTTAAGTTCTAGGGTACATGTGCACAACGTGCAGGTTTGTTACATATATATATACACACACACATATATATACACACACACACGTGCCATGTTGGTGTGCTGAACTCATTAACTCGTTATTTACATTAGGTATATCTCCTAATACTATCCCTCCCCCCTCCCCCAACCCCACGACAGACCCCAGTGTGTAGTGTTCCCCATCCTGCGTGCAAGTGTTCTCAATGTTCAATTCCCACCTATGAGTGAGAACATGTGGTGTTTGGTTTTCTGTCCTTGCGATAGTTTGCTCAGAATGATGGTTTCCAGCTGCATCCATGTCCCTGCAAAGGATATGAACTCGTGCTTTTTTGTGGCTGCATAGTATTCCATGGTGTATATGTGCCACATTTTCTTAATCAGGTCTACTATTGATGGACATTTGGGTTGGTTCTAAGTCTTTGCTATTGTGAATAGTGCCACAACAAACATACGTGTCCATATGTCTTTATAGCGGCATGATGTATAATCCTTTGGGTATATACCTAGTAATGGGATGGCTGGGTCAAATGGTATTTCTAGGTGTAGATCGTTGAGGAATTGCCACACTGTCTTCCACAATGGTTGAACTAGTTTACAGTCCTACCAACAGTGTAGAAGCATTCCTATTTCTCCACATCCTCTCCAGCACCTGTTGTTTCCTGACTTTTTAAAGATCGCCATTCTAATTGGTGTGAGATGGTATCTCATTGTGGTTTTGATTTGCATTTCTCTGATGGCCAGTGATGATGAGCATTTTTTCATGTGTCTGTTGGCTGCATAAATGTCTTCTTTTGAGAACTGTCTGTTCATATCCTTCACCCACTTTTTGATGGGGTTGTTTGATTTTTTCTTGTAAATTGGCTTAAGTTCTTTGTAGATTCTGGATATTAGCCCTTTGTCAGATGGGTAGATTGCAAAAATTTTCTCCTATTCTATAGGTTGCCTGTTCACTCTGATGGTAGTTTCTTTTGCTGTGCAGAAGCTCTTTAGTTTAACCGGATCCCATTTCTCAATTTTGGCTTTTGTTGCCGTTGCTTTCAATTCTTTAGCTCTTTGGTAGAAGTTGCCAGCAAAGCCATGTGGTCCAGGATTTTTTTTGTTTTGTGGGGAGATTTTTGATGAATGATTCAATTTTCATATTCATTATTGGTCTGTTAAGATTTTCTATTTCTTCATGATTCAGCTATGGTAAGTTACACATTTCTAGAAATTGCCCAATTCTTATAGGTTACTCAATTTGTTTTTATTTAATTATTCATAATAGTATCCTATAATTTCTGGTATTTCTGTAGCTTTATTTGTAATGTCTTCTCTTTTATTTATACTTTTATTTATTTGAGTTTTTCTCTTTTTACTTAGTCTAACTAAAGGTTTGTCAAGTTTATCTTTTCAGAAAACCAACTCAATTTCTTTGGTCTTTTAAAATTGTTTTTCTAGTCTGTATTTTATTTATTTCTGCTGTAATCTTAATTATTTTCTCCTGTTTACTATGGGTTTAGTTTGCTGTTTTTACAGCTCCTTGAGGAATTAATTTAGGTTATTTGTTTGAGATTTTTCTTTTTTTTTTTTTTCCTGAAGGGGGCATTTATCACTATAAATTTCCCTCATTAAACAGCTTTTGCTGGATCCCATAAATGTTGATATTAAGTATTCAATACACAGATATTGTTATGATTGCCTTAGAGGGTTAATATATATTTAGATTTATCCTCAGTAAATGTAATTTCTTCTTTTTTTTCTGTTTTAAATTGTTTTTCTTCTACCTTAACAGTTTTCTTTAAAATTTTTGGATGTGATTTCTGGGTGATAACTTTTTTCAGATAGTTTGTTTGAAAGTGTTTTTGTTTTTCCTTAATTTTTCAATAACATTTTTCAGGTTATAAAATTGCGAGTAGACTTGTTTTTCCTTTTCAACACTTTGAATATGTAATTTCATCTTTTTCTGACACTTGAGAAGTATGTTAACAGTCTTATTTATTCTTTTCAAAATAATATATCTTTTTTTCTTCTTCTAGAAGTACAACTGCAATGTACCTAGATGTGCTTTTTAAAATTTAATCCTGTTTAATAATTAGCATTTCTTGAATCTATGGTTTTATAAATTTTCCAAAATTTATCAGAACATATCCTATCAGATATTCGGTCCAGTTCTCTCTCTTATCTTTTTTAGGACTCCAGTTATACACGTTAGAATTATTCGTCATGTTACACATATCTCCTACTCTGGCTTTACTTTAGCTTCGACTTAAATATTTTTTAACTTACCCATTTCCCATTTCAATAAGCCACTATTTCCAGCCAATGTGCTGTTTTACACATTTAATGATTTCAAATATTGTATTTTTAAAAAATTCCATTTGAGTACTTGCTATATATTTCTGTTTTTTTCCAGAGACTCTTCATCTTTTTGTCCAATTTTTTAACATGTTAAAGTAATATAGAGTTCTTCTGTCATAAATTTAATATCTGGACCATTTTTTGGTCTGTTTCTGTATTTTTATTCTTTTTCTCAGTTTTGCCCTTAGGTCTGTTTCCTATCATGCCTCACAACTTTTGATTAACTTAGTCTATAATTAAAATTATATGGACCGGGCGCGGTGACTCACGCCTGTAATCCCATCGCTTTGCAAGGCTGAGGTGGGTGGATTACGAGGTCATGAGATTGAGAGCATCCTGGCAAACATGGTGAAACCCCATGTCTACTAAAAATACAAAAAAAAAAAAAAAAAAATAGCTGGGTGTGGTGGTTGGCGCCTGTAATCCCAGCTACTCGGGAGGCTGAGGCAGAGAATTGCTTGAACATTGGAGGCAAAGGTTTCAGTGATCTGAGATTGCACCACTGCACTCCAGCCTGGACAACAGAGAGAGACTCTGTCTCAAAATAATTAATTAATTAGTTAATTAATTAATTAATATGAAGCTGAGCTTTAGTTTCTGGAAAGAAAAATCATTCTGTTTTTTTTAGTAAGACTTCATCCTGGGTATAATCCTTTGGCCTCAACTAAAAGTTTTTACTACGTCCCCTCTTTGCTTAGCTCTACCACCATTCCTTGAGGCTGGTTAAAGATTTGTTCAGCTTTTCTGTTCTTCAGCTACCTTTTTAGAACCAGCATGTGTTTTGTGGTAAAGCAGCTCTGAATGTTGTACTCATCTCATTGATTTCTTTCCCTTAGGCATCTTGATCCCCCCCACAATTCCAAGTTCACTGAGGCTTTCAAACATGTTTTTATCTTGCACTCAACTTTTCTAATTCTTAGTAATATACAAGCTTGTCTCTCACAGCTGGAAGTTGCAGTATATGCCCACTTTTGCTTTTGTCTATACAATGTTTCATGGTCAATGGAATTTTCCCTGGAATTATCTAATATATCCTTTATTGTTGTATCTGCAATATTAATAAAAATACGGAAAACAAAACATTCATGTAGGTAGGTGAGTAATCAAATAACTTATGTATCATTAAATAGTACTATCATGGAGAGAAGACAATAATGATTAAATATGCTTGATTAAGGTTAAACATTTCTCAGAAACATTTTGCTACTGTTTATGCAGCAATGAACAGCCAACATATAAAAATAAATAAAGGTGTGTTTAACGTTTGATGAGGGTAAAATCTGAGCACTAGAGAAGTGTTGATGTGGTTATTATATTTGGTTTTACTCAGAAATAAATAGTTCTCTTTTCTGTCCTTATTTTAGTTGTTAATCTATTTGTTAAGTGTTATTAAACATACATTTCAGTATCAAAATGTTTCTGAGAAATGTTTAACCTTAATCAAGCATTGAGCTTGAAACACTGTTCTGTATACTTGTATTGAAATCTCATTCTAAGTTTTATTTCACACAGACCTTTCAACCAGATTATAGTGTTTAAATATTTATTATTTAATATAAATATTTAAACATTTAATATAGGTAGCTGACCTCTGAAAAACTGCTGATGTTGAAGCAATCACTAGGCATTTATCTTCTTTTTTGTTCTTTGTAGTTTGCTGAAAACTCTTCAATACAAACTATTTTCATTGCAAAGATCCTTATGCAGTGCATAAGATACATGTAAAAATATACCAAATGTGAGCTGAATAGATGAGTAGAGTACCAGACTTGGAAATATAGTGAATTGATGGTTACATTTTAAAATAAATATAACTCCTATAGTGAATAATAATGTTGGCTCTTCTATTAAAGTTCTTGAACGTGCACTCTCTGAGTTGCATGTCATTGTATTCGTTTATGCTTATGGAGTGTCTGAACAATACTTGTAGGTGAAACTTACAGGTAACAGGCTATCACACAGAAACCTGTGAGGCATCAGTTATAAGTGTTTTAATTGCATAGATGAATTGATTTGCTCAGAGAAGTTAAATCCTTTCCTAAATGTAAACTATTGTTGGCTGATTCATTGCCCTTTCAGTTTTATTCATTTTAATTTCTAAAGGGATTATTCCTCTATTTGGTTATGTATTAATATATAATACATATATTATATATAGATATGTATAAGTATACATGTAAAATATCTCATTTTATTTATTTTTGCATTTAGCAAGTGTGCTTATTTTATATTCTGTGCCCAGGGGAATTTTTGTTTGCTTTTCCGCTTAGTCTCATTTGTGCTTTGTTTCTTCACTTCTTTTTTCTTAATTGTTATAATCATGTTATTTGGAGTTTCAAGTGAGGCAGTCCTTTGAGACTCCTTTTGAAGTTGGGTTACTCCCTAAAAACTTGCACTATTTGTCTACCAGATACCTAAAAACACAGGAAATCTAGGGCTTATTGAAATCAAATTCTTGGCTTGATGTTTTTCAGATCACCTTTGTAGTGTGACTTTGGAAGGGGAAACTGCATGAGATAGATTTCTCCTTTCCTTCTATCCAGGAACAAAACTCAAGATTTTTCTTGAGCTTTTTCTTGCTTTCCTTTTTCCTCTTCTAAGAATATATTTTATGTGGGTGTGGAGGTTCGATGGAATTTTTGCTTCACCCATAAATTGAGAGATTAGACTATTGTGATCCTAGTTCTGTGAAGAGCATTGCCTACTAGATATTCTTTATCTCATCCCTGATGGGCTGCAAAGCCATGAAAGTCAAAGTTAAAGTTGATTGGATTGAAAAATACCCACAGGGCAAATGTAGCTTCACTGCTACACTGAAGTTCTCTAGATTCTAACTTTCACTGAGTATTTTGCCTCTGAAGATGCTTCTTTTCTTGACAGTTTAATGATATATTTAAAAATATACATACATATACATACAAATGTATTCAATATTTCTAGTTGTTGTATTCAAGACATTCAGTATAGCCAGTCTTCTAAATTATCAGAAGAGCAAGTCTAATTATCTGTTGTTAGAATCTTAATTTAGTTTATATTATAAATACTACTAAATCTTTGTGCTCATTTTAAAATAGATATATAGGAATAATCCAGTAAGTAAAATTGATTGGTCAAATAGCATGTATATGGTTAAGACCTTTAATTATGTAATGACATATTGAGCATCAGTAAATTTTACTACTATACAGGGCCAGAAAAACAGGATAAGAGACTAGATATAATTTCACCATTTTACTTTTGAAACATGGAAAACTGAAATGGTACATTTAGTTTATGTAATGCTAGACAACATTGGGGAGGATGAATTAGATTTATATGTGCTACCTGATATGGAAAATATCTAATGTGTATTGTTAAATGCAAAACACTACAGTATATGTATTTCATTGCCTTATTTTGCAGTTCTTTGTTAGTAGAGAATAATTTTTTGTGCAATGACTTTTCATATCCTCTTCTTATTTTTATCATTATGTAGAATATTTTTAAATTTGAAATAATATTTTATATTTTAAGATTACTTGATTTTTGCCATATACTTATATAACATCTCAGTTATTGTTGAGGTTTTAGTTTTATGTCATTTCTGACATAAAGAAATTTTAAACATTAAAGTTTAAATGTTAAACATATTTATTTTTTACTCTCCATATTCTTCTGGCAACACACTTAAAATATTTTTCTTCTTAAAGTTTTATTATTTTCCACACGTTTTATTATAATACTTTATTCCATTTTTACCTATGAAATTTAATTAATCTGGTTGGGTTTTGGTACAAAGAATAAAATGATAAGTCTGACCCAAACCAATTATTTAAAAAGTCTTTATTTCTCCACTTATATGAAATATAAGTTAACATAATTTATTTTATAATAATCTTCTATAGTGCACAAGTATTGTTTATATAGTGGTTTTGTTTTAAAAGAATACTGTGATTTTTTTGCTTCTAAAGTACAACTCAGTTAAAGAAGTTGCACTGATCTCTTGATCATTTAGATGACTATTGGTCAAAATTTTTATGTATATAAATTCATTCTTTTTCTAACACATACATTGCGTTTTTCTTTGAATCAAGCAAGATATCTCATAATAAAATCTGTGTTTTATCAGGAGTTCCTTCAGATGCTATTGGCAAAAACCTAATTTCAAGTAACATAGTGACTGAAAAAAATTAAAGCAGTGAGAAAGAGAAAGTTTTAGCTTGCATAACCAAATTATGGAAAGGTATTGTACTGAACCAGATGGCACACTCTAAAAACATATGTTCATATCCTAATCCTTGAATTCCAAGTATTCCAAGTAAGGAATGCTGCCTTACTTTGGAAAAAAAATAAAAAACCAGAAAATTCTTCTCCAATGTGACTAAGTTAAGGATTCTGAGAGGAGTAGTTTATTCTCGGTTATTTTATGGAGGGGGATACCTAAATACAATCACATATACCTTTATGAAAGACAAAGAAAGAGAGAGAGAGAGAGAGAGATCCTAACAAGTCATCATTGCCATGAGATAAGATACCACGACTGGTTTAACATGAGTTATGTAACTATTCCTTTGAACAGAGAAGCAGCAGCTGTGACTATCATACACTAATAATACTGCCTGAATAGTTCACAAAAAAAGAGAGAAGCTTTTCTGAACAGATAAAATAAAATAAGTAAATAAAAGTTTACTCTAGCTCATTCCTTTTTTCTGTACACACACATACACCCCCTACACGCACACCCCTACAGTGAGAACTTCAATGCCTGCAAAAGGTTGGGCTTCCCTTTCAAGACCACTCTTTTTGTGTCACTTACATCTTTTTCAACCAAAAGTCAGCACCAAAAGTTCCATGGCCAATGGGTCAGTCTGATTCAATATATGGCCTATGTTGTAGATAATGAAGATGAAAAAGATGGTCTATTTTGGTAGCAGTCCTAGTATTACCTACTTAAGGGCAATGAGAAACCTATCTCAACAAAAATAAATAAAATCTCAAAGTCTCTAGGTATAAAACAAAAATACATAGTTGAAGACGAGGTCAGTCATTGCTATCAGTTACATTAAGTGGCATGCCTGACATTACTTAATTACGTTGTGAAGAAAATACAATATTAGAAAAGTAATAAATATTTAATATATATAATCTATTATGAGCAGAAACAAAAACATGTATTATATAAGGATGGAATGGATTACACTATTAACCATCAGATAAAATTTTGCCTCTGATTTCGCTGCCTAGCAGCAAATTTTACATTCCAAAGATGAACTAGTCAAAAATGGATAAATTTCATGCTTCACATAAACTATAGTGATGATTTCAGAGATTTAGAGAAAAGTCATATAACATTCTGAGATAAACTTAGCAGATGAGAGAAGTGATATACTGAAGGTATCAATTGCATAGTAAGTTGTGGGTGAAGCAGCATAAAACATTAGCTTGGAATTTGATGTGCCAAAAATACAAAATTAAATATAATAATAAATAAATCTGAGAGCCATTACCTCTCAAAAGCAATCCTCATATTTTTCAATAGGAGAAATGATTGATCAGTTTGTGACTTCTTTAGGAAGAAATAACAAGATTTTTGAATTCTCTGACCTGACAGATCAGCCAATAGTGAGGGAGAAAATAAAAACATGCAAAGCTAGGAGGTGATTAAAGGAAATCCTTTTTTATGATTAAAAATTAACTTTTAGCTACATTTAACAAGTGTTTATTTTCAGAAAAATCATGCCCACACACATAAAGTGAAGTAACTGCCTGAGAGAGAGACTAGAATTATGAAAATTGCGTTTTGTCCACTTAATTTTAGATATACTCAAAAATGTGTATAATGATGTGGCATACAGAATTATACAAAAAATGGGTACCTACAGTTTTAGGTCTGTGTGTCTAGAACAATGTCTAGAACTTACATTTTTTTTCAGGGAAATTTACTGCTGAATTTCATAGGGACAAATAGAAGGTCAAACTATTTGGTTTGCCTACATCCTTCATCCACAGTCTGTGACAGCACAGATAGATGGCTCCACTCACACAATGTCAAACAGTCAGATTTAAGCTAAATACATTTAATCCATCTGTTGGGTATTTCCAAATATCAAAATGTTGGATTTTAGTAAACTAAACACTCAGTTAATGGAATGAATCGCTTTTTATCTAGTTCAGTTATTTGACATTGTATAAATCAAGAGTTGGCAAACTGGGTCAAATCTGACCTGGTGCTGCTTATTTTGGTAAATAAAGTTTCATTGGAACCCAAACATACTCATTCATTTATGCATTGTCCATTGCTCCTTTCAGTATAACTTGGCAGTTTCAACAGAAACTATAGTCCACAAAGCCTAAAAAATTTACTATCTGGCCTTTTACAGAAAGTTTTTAACCCCTGGTCTGTATTTAGTCAACTGTAAATATTTGGTTGAAATCTCATTAGAGATAAAATAATGCTAAAAGTTAGCATATATGTCCTATATTCAAATTTGAAATTCCACCACCACTGGAGCTCATGTAGAGTAATGGTAACCAAAACAGTTATAAAAGACAATTCAGGGCTCGATGTGTTGGTAATGAAAAAAGAAAAGTTTTATTTAGGAGAACGCTTCAAATTAGATATTGAAACCTCAGAGACATGGAAGCGGTTCGGGTCAGGTATGACCTCATAGCCAAGAGATTAAAAAGAGATAAAACAGTTTTTTTCTTGTGATTAAGAAGTGGTTTGGGAGTGCTTAACTATCTAGAGTCCTAGGTAGGAAGGAGGCTATTAATTCTACCTTTACATACTACCTCACTCCCTTGTATACCTCAGAGTAAATGATTGGTATGACAGTATGGACATTCTGGGTGATCCATGTTATTTTAGACAATTCAATCACAAAATCACAGTGATCATGTAGTAATCTAATTGATTGTTCATTGATCTGCAGTAATAGTTTAAATAAAGAAGCAGATTGACCAGAACGTGATTGGTTTCTTTTGATCATGTCCACAGAGGCAGCTGTAATCTCTTTAGCAGTTGTTTAAGCATAATTCACAGAATTGCCCACCTACAATATTTATGTAAACATACTAAAACTGTTCTACAATCTCAACTTCCAAAATATATCAAAGAGGAAAACAAAGGCAAATTTCTTCTATTTATTTATTTATTTATTTATTTTTGAGATGGAGTCTCGCTCTGTCACCCAGGCTGGAGTGCAGTGGTACGATCTCAGCTCACTGCAACCTCCACTTCCCAGGTTCAAGTAATTCTCCTGCCTCAACCTCTCGAGTAGCTAGAAACACAGGCGTCTGCTACCACACTTGGCTATTTTTTTTATTTTTGGTAGAGACAGGGTTTCACCATGTTGGCCAGGCTGGTCCTGATCTCAAGCGATCTGCCCGCCTCGGTCTCCCAAAGTGCTAGGATTACAGGCGTGAGGCACCGTGCCTGGCCACAAAGACAAATTTCTAGCAAATAACACACTGAAAAAGTATATTTCAAAGGTTTATGCCATATTTTTAAGTGGAAATAGTGGAATAAAAATCGTATTTAAGTAATTATTATAGCTGTGGGTGTGACTTCATGTATGTGTGAGTGTGCCTGCCTTTGTACAATATTTTGACATTTTTTAATACTGTATGGGGAATGACAAATAAAACCTTGCTGTGATAAAAAGCATAGGACTTAGAGTTAAGAAAAAATAAAGAACAAACAAACAAACTTGAGTTAAAATTTCTGTCCCATCCTGATGGAGTGACTTTTCAAAGTGTCAGAAATGTGGTGCTGGCTCACCTCCTTTTTAGGCTTATCCTTCCCTCCAGCCCCCGTGGAAGGAAGGTTAGCAGGTGTCAGCTGTCAGACCTCTTAAGTAATTCCCCTTGGCTAAAAACAGCTCTCTCTCTCTCAAAGTCACGCCCTCTTCCCAGGACAGCCCTCACCCAATGGCTAGTCAGTAAGTTGTGCAAAAGACTGGACCTCATGTCCCAACTTGAGACAATTCTGAAGGACTATCCTGGCTTCAGAATTCCATGTAAGGTTGCCTGAAGTCTTATTGTGCCTACTCCACAACCCAAATTATCCCCCTGTCCAATCTTGATTCTTTCCTTTCCCCAAAGTATTAATTTCAAGAGCACTCTTGAGTTAACTTTCAGCATGGTGATCTCCATTTCAGAATTCTGATTGCTGTAGGTGTGAGTACTAGGTGAAGTCTGAGAAAGCACATGAGATTTTGGAGCCAGAGCACCCAAATGCTGCTGGAAATGAAGAAACTGGTGGTAGGTGGAGAATCTATAGCCTTTAGCACACATTAGCTGGTAAATGTGCCATGGTCGATACAGAGTGACTGATACCAAGTTATCATGTGACCAGAACCACCCATCATACAGCTTGTTTGGTGACCTACCAAGTCATGAAATCAAAGAGGATTAGCAGAAATCTGTTGTGAAGTGGAAGTCGTGCATTTGGGATCAAGCATTAGCAGAAGCAGAAACCACAAATTAGTTACATAAGCAAGTTACCCAGACTCCTTGCCATACACTCTGTGGATTCAGCATCTCTCCCTTTGCTTGCTTTTGTGATCAAATGGTTGCTCTCCTATGACAAAATGATAAAGGAAAACAAAAAAGACCATGTTTATTTCACTGATCAGAGTGCTTAGCGTAAGTCGCCAAAAGCTGAAAATGGATTACAGCTGGTGATCCACTTTGGATTCAAATATAAATGGCCTGACATTAGTATATATATAGATGCATGAGCATTAGTAAATGGCTTGAGGAATGGCCGGAGGCTGAAAAGAAAAAAATAAATGACTTAGCAACTTCATCAGAGACCTACAAGAGAAAAAGTGGAATATTGGTGAGGAAGTCTTAAATAGTTGCTTGTGGATGGGCCTACAGGAATGGGTCCAAAGTGTAAAAATCTTTGTATTGAATGTCAGTGCTTGCTAGTGATTATTAACCATAGACAAGGGACTAAATAGCCAAATAGAGAATGCCTTGACTATTTGACATCAGCCAGCCTCTGTTATTCCTCCCTCCCCCAGTTCTGGCACAATGAATAAATGAACAGAATAGTGATGAAGGCATAGATGGGCCCAACAGTATCAATTCCCACTTACCAATCTGGTACAGATACTGCAATTGATGAATATCCATCCTTTTAGCTACAAAGTCTAAACCTAACCTCTAGATGTAGTCCTGTCACTCAAAGAGACCAATGATCCCCTTTGAAGCAGGTTTACTTCATTAAGCTGTTTCATTCTGGAAGGAACAGTGGTTTATTTTGATGAGAATTGATACATATTTCAAGTACAGGTTTTCAGTTCCTGCTTAAAGGCCCCACCCAGAACCATTAACCAAGGACTTACAAGTATCTGATACAATTATATAGCACTTCAAATAATATTACATGTGCATTTTATAGGAAAGAAGGTATGCTGTGACCATATCACAATGGAATCCTATTGTTTTATCACATATTATATAGTCCAAGAGTGGCTAATCTGTAACAACAATGGGATGACAGGTTGATGGTGCAGCTGAGGTCTCAGTTCAGAAACAATATCCTATAAAGATGAGGCAAAATCCTCTTGACAGCACACACACTGAATCAATGACCATTATATTGTGCTGCTTTCATAATAGGTAGAATTTGTGGTTGAGTGAAGAGGGGCCCTGGTTGCTCACTGTAAGTGACTCTTGGAGAAATGGGTTTTTCTGTTCCTACAGCTCTGGGTTATCTGGGCTTAAAAGTTATGATTTACAAAGAAAGAACACTTTCACCAGGAGACTTAGTACGAGTCAAATTGAATTTTAAACTATTAACACATTTCCACCTGAGTGTTTTGAGTCCTCATAATCTAGGACAAGGAGGCAAGAAGAAAAATTACATCTTAACATAGGTAATTGACCCTGATGATCAGGAGGAAACATAACTGATGCTAGATAAGGTTTCTGCCAGGGCAGGGAGGAATGTTTATAGGATTTTAGAGATTCGCTTGGAAATTTCATATTATTCTTGTATCCAAATGATAGTAAAAGGAAAAGTGCAGTAGTCTAGGCCTGAGATGTTATGGTAAACAAGAGATCATACCTCTCAAGAATGAGGGTCTGGATGACCCCACAAGGAAAGCTAACTAAACTAGTAAAGATGCTAAATAAGGGTGAGTGAAATCTAGAACGAACATTTTAAGAAGGTTATATTAAGCGTTAGTTACATTCTTAAGACTAACTGCAGGGGCAGGGCCTTAATTTGACTCACTATCCCTCCTATTGTAAGAACCTCCCAAGGAAAAGGGGCCACAGAGGATGAAGTTTTGAGAGAAATACTTCTGGAACTCATCTAAATTAGGTGTATTAGAACAACTCCATAAATTAACTTTAGATGCTTAACTTTTTTTGTCCAGATTTCTCTTCAGTCCAGCTGCTAGGGAATTTGCCAATGGAGGCTCTCAGCTGTCAGCCTTTTCTAGTAATTTCCCTTGGGCAAAAAAATTCTAGTAATTCCCTTGGAAATAACGTCACAACCATATTTCAAGGCATCTTGTATCAAATGACTGGTCAATGCAGTGGTATAAAGTATTTGGCTCTCTCACCTCCAAATCAGCACGTGTCTCCAGGGACATCCACAGCTCATCATAATTGACTGAGTCCTTTTCAAGACAGCATTCAGTCAAGTTATTTCTTGGCCAGTTCTGCTTTCTTTACTTCCCCTAAAGATGGTGGTTTTAGGAGCACTACCTAAGAAACTTCTTGTATGCTAATCTTTGACTTGCAGTTGGCTTCTAGGCCCCATCTTACAACAAAAAGTTGTGTGTCCTCTCTTAATCTCAGATAATTTTCTATTTTCTTATTCTAAATGATAGATAATAGTCTAACACACAGAGTTGTCATGGTGATTGAGCAATGTACAATAAAATGCCCAGTAAATTGCCTTGAGTATCTGGATATTCAATTAACTGCTAATTGCCTATTTACTTTGCCTCTGAAAGTAACAAAGCGATAATTAGCAGAATTGATTATTAAAAGTATGTATTACATAATACCTTCGGATTTCAAATGTCTTCTTTTTGATGATGTCATGTATGATAATCATTTTAAAAATAAACAACTATTTTTGTTTTCTTTAATTGCTATTGTCATATTATCAGAATATAGTTCAACAGCAAACTTTACTTCAACAACTCCTTTAGCCTATTTATGATTCTAACTCATCCTTCAAGATTGAATAGTCAATAAGGATCAACAGAGCACATTTCCAGCAACTGTGATCATGGTTTGAAATTATATGCCTTAGGACTTGAATGCAACTAAAATGTGTGAATCTTGTGGAAGAGATTGTTGATTGATGTTAATATTCATTTTCTACTTATTCAATTTAGAACTGGGATGCTAAGTCTCCTTTCTGTTTCAGCTGGATAACCCAGGATTAGCAATTTCGGACTACATTTTCCAGATTCCCTTGCTGTCAGTTTTGGGCATATGAGCAAAAGTGATGTATTCATGTCTGGATCATTTCTTTAAAAAGGAAGCTGCTTGCTTTTCACTTCCCCTTTCTCTTTTCTGATCTCCAGAAAATAAACAAACCCAGAAATAGAAGCTACATATAAAGGATGAGAGCAATTCCTCAAAATTCTATCTTCCCCTTATGACCTTACTTTTGGAAATCTCTTGTTATAGCAGCTTAGTTTAAAACATATAAATTAGTGAATTATAGAAATCAATAAAAAATTAAGAGGAAATAGAAAGTGCTGAGACCTCAGCTGTACCATCAACCTGTCATCCCATTGTTGTTACAGATTAGCCACTCTTGGACTATATAATATGTGATAAAACAATAGGATTTCATTGTGATGTGGTCACTGCATATCTTCTTCGCTATAAAATGTACATATAATATTATTTGACTTGACATGTGAGTGGATCACTCATACTAGCCCTGGGAATCAAGAGTAAATAAGAATATTTTTTCAAAAGTGAGATGAGAGGTCCACAATATAAATACAAGCAAGAATCCAAAGGGAAATCTAAAGATGTAGGAAAGCTGAGAAAAAGAAATGGCAGCATTAGAAATATGCAAAATTTGACTCTATTATTTAAATACATGGCCAATGATCCTGGAAACTTTATAAGAACTCCTAATTGGAATAGCATGGACACCTTGACCTCAAAATAGATGTTTAATTTTAGGCTTCCATTATGGATTCCTTATTATTTTCACAGAGTTCAACTCTAAGCTATGACACAGAGTGACGGAGAGGAGGGACTCTTGTATATTATTTAAAAGCATGTGCTGTAGAGTCACTTAGACTTAATTCGAAGTATCTGTTCCTTCTTACTTTAACCAGACTTTCTGAAATTGTTACTTATTCCATAAATCAAGATGGTATTACCTACTAAAGAGACTAAATTTAAATTTAAATAAATAAAAATATCTAAAGGGATTAGCATATTCCCTGGCACACAGGAAACTTGCACTTAAACACCTTATTGTTGTGATTTGTTACTGATAACAACACCATTACCGATGCCTGTTTCCTTCAATGACTAAAGAAATCATTATTCAAATATATAAATGTGGATACATATATTTTTTAAAATTTTTCTTGGATCCCATCCCACTGTAGACAAGGAAAAATATGTAACTGGAAAAAGAAGCAGTGAGAAGCTTACATCTACTTTCCTAACTCATAGTGACTACTGACAAAAAGACATTTTTAGTGTGGAAATTGAAGTCTTTTCTCTGGAGTTTTTCATCTATGCAGAGTGCTATGCTCTTTCTCTGTTTTCAAGTCACAATTTCATATAGGTCAAGGTCCTGATGTTTAATGATAAATGACAATGAGGACATCTTCACCAAATGACAACAAATTAATTAGCAAAGACCACAGGTCTCCCTGGTTTGCTTAAGTTTTGAATCTAGCAAATAGTTCCCTCCATGCATGTTAGAATTATTATGAATAGATTTTCCAGTACAAAGAAATCTCATGTTTATAAGTATTTATATGGACCGTTTTAAGTTCTAGTAACTTTAAATGAGATAGGTAGAGCTCCTGAAGAAAGCAATAAATCACTAGAGCTGAGCTTTAACACCCATTCAACATCTAATCAGTTGAATTAGAGCCATTTTGTAAGAGGGTTAATCAATTCTCTAGCTTTAGCTGCCCCAATGCTTCTGAAATTTGCTGATGTTATCATTACATTGGAAGGAGACACTCTGCATTTTAACAGAAGCATTTCTTTTAGAACCTTAGTGGTATAACAGAGAGCAAACATTAAAAATATATTTTCTGTAAAATGAGGGCTTTACTGGGACAAGATTATGTCCTTATCTGCATAATAGGATGAAATAATATATCACACATTATAACTTCCTGAAGTGATGCTTGGTAGACACTGTGTGTAATGCAGTATCTGGCATAGGTTAGGATTTATGTAAATATTTTCTAATATTGTTCATTCATGTTAGTGTTACTACAATGGTCTGTTGACCAAACACCTGAGTGCAGTGGCTTGACCATCATATTATATAACATAAAGGCCTCAGACAAAAGTATCGTTTTCATTCCCAAAAATATATTTTTCATTAAAATTCTCATATTAACTTATCATTAAAATATTCTGTGACAAAAAGCAAGAGAAGGCAGGTTTAGTTTAAGAAAAAAATATATATATATAGTTCTATATATATAGTTGTTTTTTATATATATATATATAAAACAACTGTTAGCAGAGACAAATCTGTATGGGTCTGCAGCAACTCATTTCTTGCCCCCTGAAAGGAAAGATTTCATCCATGGGCCATAAGGCAGAGTGAGAGACTGAGGCAAGTTTTATAGTGGAGTGAAAGCTAATTAAAAAGTTTTAGAGCAGAAATGAAAGGAAGTAAAGTACACTTGGAAGAGGGCCAAATGGACGACTTAAGAGATCCAAGTGTGTTGTATGACCCTTGACATGGGGTTTTATACATTGCCACGGTTCTGGGGTTTGTGACTCTTCTCCCCTGAGTTTTCCCTTGAGGTGGGCTGTCCATATGTGCAGTGGCCTGCCAGCACTTGGGAGGGACTGCATGCACAGTGTTTTTACTGAAGTTGTACACATGCTCATTTGAGGTATTTTCCCTTACCAGTAAAGCATTGGAAGGTCATATACAGTTAAATGCCGTCATTTTGCCCCTTAGTGCACATGCCGGAGGCCACTCACTCAGCTCTTGAAATCTTACTGGGAAGCTGCTGATCACCAGCTTCAGGTGTTTTCCATCTATTGGGAGCCCTTTCCTTGGCATCAGCTGCAACAAATTGTTATTTTAGAGAGACAGTTTAACAACCGCCTGACTGTCACCTGATGGTTCCCTGACATTTGCCTAGCTACCTATTCTAACACAACTACCTATCAGGCATGGGATTGAGAGCTGTAGATATAGTAACTCATTTAATCCTTACAACACTAAACACTACACAGTATTATTACCATTGCCAGTCATTCATAGCTAATTTTAAATAACTTTAAAACATTAGTGAATTAGTCAAGCTAGTAGGGTTCTGAGCATGCTGGGAATTCAATGCTGGGAAATAATTTTAGAAACCTAGGTATATCTAGGTTTTAAATGTTATACTAAGTCATGTATTAACGTATTTCATTGTACCTAATTATGACTTAGCGGTTTCAAAATATATTGTGCTCTTCTAAGTTTGACCCTGTACCTCAAGATACATGAGGCTAACAACGCAAGATAGAGAAATGCAAGGCACTATATGTAGTATATTCAAGAGATGATAAGCAAAAATGCCTTAAGGTAAAATGTATTGCATGTATAAGATGTCTCCAGCTTTATATACTCTCTACATTAAACTATGATTAAACTAAATATTATTTACATAGAAGAAAAAAATTATAGAAATTTTTTGTATCCTCAAAGGATAATCTTTTTATGAAACAAGAGAATACCAAAAAGACTAAAAGAAATGTGGTTGAGAAAAAGACCGATTTTGAAGAAATCTAAAATGCATGAATATAATTAATGAGAGATTACTGTGTGCTAAGGACTCTTCATGCTTCATATGTATTCAGTCATTTATTTCTATAATCGATCTACAGATTTAGTACTTTTAATATCTGATACAGTTTGGTTCTGTGTCCCCACCCAAATCTCATCTTGTAGCTCCCATAATTCCCACGTGTTGTGGGAGAGACCCAGTGGGAGATGATTGAATCATGGGGACGGGTCTTTCCCATGCTGTTCTCATGATAGTGAATGGGTCTCATGAGATCTACTGGTTTTAAAAATGGGAGTTTCTCTACACAAGTTCTCTTTTTGCCTGCCACCATCCATGTAAGATGTGACTTGTTTCTTTTTGCCTTCCACCATGATTCTGAGGCCTCCACAGCCATGTGGAACTGTGAGTCCAATTAAGCCTCTTTCTTTTGTAAATTGCCCAGTCTGGGATATGTCTTTATTGGCAGCACGAAAATGGACTAATACATAACCCATTTCACAGATGAGAGAGTCAGAAAATAAACAAGTGCTCAAAAAACAAACAGAAAAAAAAAAAAACCCTACAAGAATCAAGCTGGAAGAAGCTATGACATGGCCAAAGTCAGACTATTTAAGCAACAAAATAATATCAAATTATAACCTAAAGTATGAAATAAATATACATGAGTCCATACGATACAAATAAATGATTGAAAAGATAACAGTGTAAAAAGGAGTCAAATCTTCTTTACAGAAAAATTCCAAAAGTTTACGTGGATATGTAGATATTCCCTCTCTGCCCCTGAAGGTGAAGCCAAATTTCCCATTCTTCCTTCCCTCCCTGTGTTCAGGCTGTATTTAGTGACTTGCTTTCAAAGACTAAGGTATGAAAGGCAAAACTTCAACCTTACAGTGGAGAAACCTGGTAGGCACTATCTTGGCCAGGTAATAAAGGATAACATCATTGGTGATAAGTCATGCCAATAGCTTGTACCCCTAATATAATGTGATGACTAGGGCATTTTACTTCTGAGGTATTTTTTTCCGAAAAATCACAACCCCATTATAACTATGGGAAAAGCATCACACACAACCCACATCAGGTTCCATGCTACAAAATACATAATCAGTACTCCTCAAAATTGTAAAGAGAATAAAAAACAAGGAAAAAAAGTTAAAAAGCTATCAAAGACTGGAGCTACCTTAGGAGACATAATGACTAAATGCAATGAGAAATCCTAGATTGAATCCTGGAACAATAAAAAAAAAGGATGTTAGACAAACAAATGAAATATGCCTGAAATCTGAAGCTTATGAATAGTACTGTAACAAGGTTGATTTCTTAGTTGTGATAAATCTACCATGGTAATGTGAGAAGTTAACAATAGGGGAAAATGCTGGGAGGATATGGGAACTCTCTGCTCTCTTTGCAAATTTTCTGTAAATCTAAAACTATTCTAAGGTAAAAAAGTTTATTTAAAGATATAATTGGAGTCTGTTTCTGATATCACTCACCCTCCCATAAATAAGAACTAACTTGTACAACTTCTTGATGTACAACATCAGGAAGCGAAAGCAACCTGAAGACACTGGATAATTAGCAAATATAAGCAGATTTTAGAGGGGTGTTGACACTTGGAAATGGGGATGGGTCAGTGTTACCCATGTTTATAGTTTTCAGCTGAGTACAGGCCACAGACACAATGCAAAGTGGCCAAAACTTCAATAAAAACATCCTCAATCATGTCCTTCTGATCTTAAAGAGCCAAAGGACAAGTCTCAGGCAACCATAATTGTTAGAATGCAATGAGAGGAAGAAGGATCATGAAAAAGAGAGAGCCAGAAGGAAAGCCCAAAATCTTGTGTATAAACTCTGTCCCAATCTCTGGAGGAACTTGTGGCACACATACAAACAGCCCATCTAATGATAAAATAACTGAATTTCAGATTTGAGCTGATCCCAAAGAACAGAGCTTAAAGTCTGAGTCTTGTGGAAATTGCCTGAAATGACAAAGTCTACATTTTTCTCAAGAATGCTATAATTAACCTGCAGGAAGTGGAAATGTCTACATGTATTATTATTATTATTGGGGGTTCTCCTATACAGAAGATTTTTTTCTCTTCTCCTTGCACTTAATTGTTTGTTTATACAATCATTTATTTATATATGTGGGCTCACATACATTCATTTTATACTTTCGGCTATAATCCAGAACTACGTTATTTATTTTGTTATTCAGATATGTCCTGTTTTGTCCATTGGGACCTCTTTCAGTTCGGCTTCTAAGTCCCTTTAACATGCTCCCATCCTTTTGTTTGTTGAGCACTTCTTATTTTCTAGCATGACAAGGGGTTCCTTGTTCATCTTATATTCTTCCTGTACCAACGTCCTGCCTGTGAGCTGGATTCAGTAAGCATACCAAAAATATTTTTTTTATGTAGTCTGACAAATCAATGTAAACAGACACATGCAGTAATTGGATTGTAAGGGTAGTCAAAAACTTTAGGAGAATTGATGAGGAGAGTAAATTGCATGGGTTCACAGGAAACAGGAAGGCTTATTGTACCCTGTAACTATATATATTTCAAATCTATAGTAATTAAAGCTGTGATATCAGCATTTAGATTTATACATAAACAACTAGCAGTGTAAGGGTATACATAATATGGAGCTCAGAAATTCATAAATATAATACAATTTAATGTAAACATTATATGTATAGTACAGAAATGGTCAATAGTACAGATCATTAGCATAGAAATGATCAATTAGTCAACAAATTGTGTTAGGAAAATCATCTATTGGAAAAATTAAGTTAGCTTTATATCTAATACCTTCATAAGAATAAATTCTAAATATATAAACAACTGAAATGGATATTAAAAATATAAAATTTACATGAACTCTAAATAAGATATTTGGTTTTTAAGAAAATATTAAATGAATACAAATAAAAATATTCTCATGGCTTTTATGGAAGGGAAGAACTAAAGAAACAAAAATGGTACAATACATGAAGGATAAAAATATATAAATGTATGTAATTCAATATTTAAAACATCTGTATACTAAAAAGTTAAAGAGAACAGAGTGGAAAAAGTATCTGAAACATATGTCAGACAAATTATTAGTGTTCACACATTTTGTTAAAGAAAAATAATTCAATTTAAAAATGGGCAAAGTGTATGCATAAGCAATTCAAACCTGACAATGCAAGGGTCAATGAAAATATGACTGAAAAGTAGTAGTAATCAGAATCATGTCAATCATTAAATTAATCAGAAATCATTTTTCAGTCCACCATATTGCAAAAGTTTTAGTCTCATAATATCAGTTTTGGCAAGAATATGGGGACATTGGTGATCTCCATTGGAGCTGGTGGTGTAAGTTTTAGATATAACTTGAAAGATTTTAATAACTTTAAAAACAAATACATCCTATGACTCAGTAAAACCATTTATCAATATTGATTATAGATCCTGTGCACAGAAAAGCATGAAAAAAAAAGTTAACTTTTAGTATCATTGATTATGGTAAAATATTCAAGCAGCATAATTTGGGGAATGCTTCAATAAACTGTGGTGTGATAATTGCTATGGAAAACTTAGCAGCAATTAAAAAGAATAAAGAAGGTTTACATATACTATTCAGAAAAGATACCCAAAGTATATGTTTAAGACAAAAATTATTTTGATAAAATATACATGATATGTATATTTTATTATGATTTATATAAAATGTAAGCAATCATAATGATAGTATGTTATGTGGTCATATATGTAAATATATAATGTACATGATTTATATAAAATGTAAGCAATCATAATGATAAAAATATATATGGTCATGTATGTAAATATATAAAAGTTCATAGAAAGAAAGGGCATATAAGCTTCCACAGGATTTACTTAAGGATTTGAGATAGAAATTTGGGATCAGGTGAGGACTTGAGTCTTAACTGACAAAGCTTTGTTTTTTATGAGGGAAACTTATTAAAATATTCCTTATAAAACCAAAACAATCTTGAAATGACCACAGAAAAAGTATATACTATTTAATTCATAAAATCAGTGTATTAAATGAAATAAGATGGTTAACATATAGCCTGGTTGACAGAAGGATGTGGTAGTTGCATATGATATATATATGACAGTATATGTGTATATGATATGAGAGTTTATAACAGTAAGAATAGAACAGTTTAGAAACATGTAGCAAAGGCACTAACAACATCTCAAGCCTTTGTTTCAGAAAAAAGGAAACATAGTCCTTAGATACCTAAAAATTGAAAGATCCACCCCTAATATGATAAAAATGTCTCTCTAAAACACAATTATCACATTATTCTTAACAATTGCCTCTACTAAAACTAGGACAAGATATAGATTACCTAAAATCACTATCGTATTGCTAAAAAAAAAAAAAAAAAAAATTCTGGGCAATGAGAGATAAATTCAAATTAAACAATAAAACAAGGGATTATACTCACATTATAGCCACTAGAGAAAAAGAAGCTCATTATTTATTATTATTACGCAGTGTAACTTTTATTTGAGTGAAAAAGAAATGGGTAGAATTACAGCTGTTGCTCTAATAACCGTGTCTAGCTCTGACCATTTCCGTTTTAATTTGTCACGTGTGTGAATATCATCAGCGATGACTTTTTCACAGGTGGGAAAAAAGTCCAAAAGATTAAAAACGTATTAAATTAAATAGTTCAATAAATGCAAAGCCTGCAAGTACGTGCAAAAGAATCAATAAACATCATACCATGGTGTACAAGGCCCTACATGTTCCTGTCTCAGATACCACTTGGATCCCACTGACAGTTGGAGAGAATTTTCTTGAAATCCTTGTTTTTATTTTTGTTTCTCAACATTTTACAGTACAATACACAACCAACCAAACAGCACACATCTTGGCATCTTTTTGCATGTAACCTGCAACGCCTTGCCTTACGCCTGGTCCCAACCTTGAATCCTTGACAGGTTACATTTGTGTAAATAAAAGTGATTCCAAGGTCTTTGGCCACAGTCCCATAATTTCTTGCTTTCTTTTTCTTCCTTTCTTTCCTTTCTTTCCTTTCTTGGAGTCTTGCTCTGTTGCCAAGCTGGAGTGCAGTGGCGGGCTCTGGGCTAGCTGCAACCTTCGCCTCCCAAGTTCAAGTGATTGTCCTACCGCAGCCTCCCAAGTAGCTGAAATTACAGGCATGTGCCACAACGCCCGGCTAATTTTTGTATTTTCAGTAAAGACGTGGTTTCACCATGTTGGTCAGGCTGGTGTCGAACTCCTGATCTCCAGTGAACCGCCAACCTTGGCCTCCCAAAGTGCTGGGATTACAGACGTGAGCCACCGCGCCCGGCCTAATTTCTTCCTTTCTATTGTTGGAATGGATTCAGGTTTTGTGGGCCCTGGTGCTTATACTCTTTGGAGGGTCCTTTTTAAGAAAAGTAATTTAAAACTACCAATACCAAACTGAGGATGGAAATGAATAATTGTTTTTAGAATGAGAAAAATAATGAACAAATTATAACTGTTGAAAAGCTGACAAATACCATAAATATCACAAAGTAAAGCAAAATTACTGTTATTATTATTAACTAAAGAATCCAGCCCTTTGCTAGCTTGAAAGGCTCTATAGCTTCTGACTCAGCAGCTGGTACAGCTTGGCCAAGAAGCAATGGGTTGGAGTTGAACTCCCTCCCAGCAGGGGGCAGAGCAGAGCTTTCTCTGGTCCTTTGTTCATCTTTGCCAAGTTGTTAGGCTGGTCCTTTACTTCTGTAATTTGATCATTTGCAGAGTAGGACTATAGTGAAGGAGAATACGAAATCTTCCTTCCCCTTTAGTCTTATAAGCAGTTATTTTTTTTTAAAGTCTTGGTATAAGTAAATGCATGCTTACTATATAAAAAATGAAAGGTACAGAAAATATGAAGTAACAAGACCCTATTGCTTGGAGGCAATTACAGTTAATATTTTCATTTATTTTCTTTCTGTTTTCTTTCCATCCATTTTACATAGTTATGAACACGCTGAACAAATTATTATTCAGCTTCATCACTTACCACTTTATTATGAATTTGTTCCCAACTCATTAAAATTCTCTTAAATATTTATTAGGCTTATAATATTTTATTAACTGTATACACCATAATTTACCAGTTATAGTATCTATTGATGGATATTTAAATCATTTTGTCACTAATATAAATAATGCTATCCCTATCATCTTTGTATTTAAACATATGTCTGTATCTCTGATTATTTTCATTACATAGACTTTTAGAAACAAAATTACAGGTTTTAGAAATCAAAATATTTGTATGGCTCTAGGTGCACATTACCAAGAGTCTTACCAATAACCTTTCACTGCCACTGGCAGATTGTAAGATTACCTGGTTCGCAGCACCTTTTCAGCACTGCTTAATAATTTAAACACATGTACCAATTTGAGAAATATAAAAAGGAACCTTTTTAACCGTACGTTACGTGATGAGTGTTTCATGCTTTCCTTTTACATTCAATTGTATATAATTTATTTACTTGGATACTTCATTTTATGATCACCTGATAATGCACATTAAGGATTGTCAAACTGTACCCTCTGCTATCACCACCTATTTCTTACATAGACGAATATTATGTCTAAGTATGCTTTTTTGCTTATATTTTCCATTTTGAAAAATGTGCCTACTGCTGCTGGCCTAATCTTAAATAAAATAACACTACCATAATTGACAAACACATTTTATACTTATACCATTTTGAATATTATGTTTACAACGAGTTAAGAAATGCAGTGCCAATGTTCAAAGCAGTGGAGAATTAAAGGCAGAGATAGAGTCTATCAATCAATCATCTATCGTCTTTACATATATCAATGCAAAGTAGCACATGCTTCAGATTTATTGCCCACAAGCAAATATAGGTTTGACAGAAAAAAGTGGTCATTAAAAGCTTTGATTGCTTCAGTCAATTTCATAGAGGAGGACAGTCATGAATTTTAGAAAAAGGGTAAGTCAGAGCGTAATGGGGAGGACTAGAAAAAATATTAAGATTGACTTGAGCAAGAGGTTTTAGATGAGTAAATACCTGGCATGAATTGGTAAGAAGATGTGGGACTGGTCTGACTAGAGCTATAATTCAGTTGTTTTCAAATTTGGCTTCACAGGCATTGTATAGCACACTCTCTCACCTATGCCCTTGGCCTACTATAGTGGAAAGGAGAGACATAAATGAGAGAGGATCTTTGAAAGGTATATCCTATCAACATTACTCTATCCCCAATTCCCACTTTTGTTTGTTTGTTTTTTGAAACAGATTCTCACTCCTTCACCCAGGCTGGAATGTAGTGGTGTGATCTCAGCTCACTGCAACCTCCTCCTACCTCCTCCTTCTCCTCCTACCTCCCACGAGAATCAAATGATTCTCGTGCCTCAGCCTCTCGAGTAGCTGGAATTACAGGCATATGCCACCATGCCTGGCTACAGAGACAGGGTTTCACCATGTTGGACAGGCTGGTCTTGAACTCCTGACCTCAAGTGATCTGCCTGCCTCAGCCTCCCAAAGTGCTAGGATTATAGGGGTGAGCCACCATGCCTGGCCTCCATCTCCAACTTTATCCACAGAAACTTTTCTCTTCTGTTCACATGCATGTAGGGACCCAACGTAAGATTTCATTTAAACATACGTGTGCTTTGTTAAAACAGGTTTGAAAAGTTCTGCTGAAGTGTTCAGAGGAGCAGGAGTATGGAAGGAAGCATGTAAAATAAGCGAACAGTAATAGGTTAGTAAGAAAAATCCAGCAGAATGGTACAGGATAGATTTAATTGAAAAGAATGTGTTATGATGAGATAAACTTGTTATTATTATTAGTTATTATATTATATAATAATAATAATTATTATTGCAAGTGTTCAACATTAATTAATCACCAATTTTTGGTGAGAAACCATTAGTCCAAGAGTAAAATGATAAACTCACTCAGGGATAATAGCAGTTGGGACTAAAAGAAAGAGAGGACATATAAGAGACATAAACGTAGAAAATCTCAGATTTGCTGAGAGAGAAAAAAGGAACATTCTAAAAAGAACTCAAATGTTTCAAACTGGTAACAAAATAAAAAGTGGGTAGAATTACAGCTGTTGCTCTAATAATAAAAAGAAGAAATATTAATGAGACTCTTGTACAAATAAAAATGCTAACTTTGGATTTTCACAGTGTAAATTTATTAGTTTGAAGAAATGTCAGAATAGTTAAGTGGAGTTGCTTAGCTGTAGAAAGAAACATAGGGTTATTTTACATCTCCTACTGAGAGAGATTTTTGCAAATCTTCATAAAACAATAATAGAAGACTAATGGGTATGTCTTCTAAACAAGAGAGTTTAATATAAAGAGGGGGAATATAACATATGGAAGCCTTAGATTCTTTCTTGCTGAACACTGGGACATAAATAGATCCATTCAGGCAAAGAATGGAGTCAATAACGACTACTCCACTGCCACCACCCCACGCAAAAGTCTAGGCTTCTTGTTGAAAAGCTTGTTTAATTTGTTTTTGTTTGTTTGTTTTGGAGTGGAGGAGAGGAGAGTAATTGCATCAAATGTTAACTCCCGTGCCTGGTATCCAGGTTATTGTACAATCTATTCACACATTTCTTACTAAATTCCCAGGGGAGAACTAGCTTCTTCTATCTATCCCTTCAGCATTGCGGAATTGTTCTAAAGTTCTACCTCAAGTGAAGATAGTAAATGTATTACTTGTGCGTGTTATTTGTGCCACAGTTGATTATGCTTAACTGGCTGTAAAGTAGTCATGAGTTTCCAACTGTTCTACTCTCTGTGCATCTCTTTGTTGAAGAATGCAACCTTCCAGATAGAGGAAGACCCTTCCTTACTTAGATGCACCTCTGTGATGGTTAAGTGTCAGCCTGATTGGATTAAAGGATGCAAAATATTGTTTCTTGGGGGGTGTGTGTGTGAGGGTGTTGCCATAGGAGATTTACATTTGAGTCAGTGGACTAGAAAAGGAAGAACCACCCTCCATCCAATTGGCTACCATGGCGGCTAGAAAAAGGAGGCGAAAGAAGATGGAATAAGCTGGCTTGCTGAGTCTTCTGGTTTTCCTCTTTCTCCCATGCTGGATGCTTCCTGTCCTTGAACATCAGACTCCAGGTTCTTTGGCCTTTGGACTCTTGGACTTAAACTAGTGGTTTGCCGGGGACTCTCCAGCCTTTGGCCACAGACTGAAGGCTGCACTGTCAGTTTCCCTACTTTTGAGGCTCTGGGATTCGAACTGAGCCACTACTGGCTTCCTCGCTCCTCAGCTTACAGATGGCCTATCATGGAACTTCACCTTGTGGTCATGTGAGTCAATTCTCCTTAATAAACTTTCCTTCATATATACATGTATCCTATTAGTTCTGTCTCTCTGGAGAACTCTGGCTAATACAACATCTATGAACCATCAAAGAAGCTCACAAAGATCTGTTCGTGGGATAATATAGGACAGAAATGTTTACATGCTTCAGTATTACTAGAATGGTGCTTTTGCACGTTTTCCTTTGAATTGTTCTCACTTTATGCCTATCTAATCCTCACTAAATCTCAGTTCCAAATCATGCAAGAACACTATTATATCCAAACAAATCAAATCTCTCTATTGTGTTGTACTGTAGTTTATAATCAGTATCACATAGTTAATATTTTTTCAGAGTCTTTGGGTCTCCAATGATAGGAACTTTATTTTAATCTCCTTTTTTTTTTTATAATGTCTACTTTGGTTCTATGCATATAGGATGGTCTTTACAAATGATTGTTCACTTATGGGTTTAAATAACAGATTATTTAGACAAAATTAAATGCAAATATCATTAGTAAATAAAAATAAAATAAATTAATAAAGTTATTTTCAAAATTTATTAATAAAACTGCTTTCCAAAAATCTTTAA
Organism: Papio anubis; assembly: GCF_008728515.1. Taxonomy (NCBI): domain Eukaryota; kingdom Metazoa; phylum Chordata; class Mammalia; order Primates; family Cercopithecidae; genus Papio; species Papio anubis. Next base: position 35,554,355 of record NC_044989.1, on the reverse strand, counting down.
ACTTGTAAAAATAAATGTAAGAAAATAGTGAAACAAAGATAAATAGCTGAGACTTAATTAAATTAAAGAGCTTTTGCATGGCAAAAGGAAGAGTCAGCAGAGTAAACAGACAACCCACAGAGTGGGAGAAAATCTTCACAATCTATACATCTGACAAAGGACTAATATCCAAAATCTACAAGAAGCTCAAACAAATTAACAAGAAAAAAAAATAGACAATCCCACCAAAAAGTGGGCTAAGGACATGAAAAGACAATTCTCAAAAGAAGATATACAAATGGCCAACAAACATGAAAAAATGCTCAACATCACCAATGATTAGGGAAATGCAAACCAAAACCACAAAATGATACCAACTTACTCCTACAAGAATGGTCACAATAAAAAACTCAAGAAATAATAGATGTTGGCATGGATGTGGTGAACAGGGAATACTTCTACACTGCTTGTGGTAATATAAACTACTACAACCACTATGGAAAACATTATGGAGATTCCTTAAGGAGCTGAAAGTAGAATTGCCTTTTGATCTAGAAATCCCACTACTGAATATCTACCTAGAGGAAAAGAAGTCATTATACAAAAAAGATACTTGCACATGCATGTTTAGAGCAGCACAATTTGCAATTCCAAAAATGTGGAACCAACCCAAATGCCTATCAATCAACAAGTGGATAAAGAAACTGTAGTATTATATATGATGAAATACTACTTAGCCATAAAAAGTAATTAATTAATGCCATTCACAGCAACCTGGTTGAGATTGGAGACTATTATTCTAAGTTAATTAACACAAGGAATGGAAAACTAAACACTGTTCTCACTCATAAGTGGGAGCTAAGCTATGGGAATGAAAAGGCATAAGAATGACACAATGGACTTTGGGGACTCAGGGGGAAAGGGTGGAAAGAAGGTGAGGGATAAAAGACTACAAATTGAGTGCAATTGGTTGGGTGATGGGTGCACCAAAATCTCACAAAGCACCACTAAATAATTTACTCATGTAACCAAACACCACCTGTTCCCTAGTAACCTATGGAAATAAAAAAATTTAAAAACAAACAAAGAAAATAATGATTCTAGTATATTCTTGTATCTCCTTTTTATTAAAAAGAAAAAAAAAAAAAAAACCTTTCACCTAGATCCATGTTTCTTAGCACTTAAAAATTAACCAATTGTGTCGGGAATGGAAGTCATCTAGGAACTTCTGTGGTTTTAAGCCACCAGACATGCTCCCAGGAATAGGATAACACCTATTCCTGATCTCATCTCATTGTCAGTCCCTTTCATCTCCATACTTCAGTATTGATGACTCTGTGTGCCTCTCGTGCATCCTGGACCTCCAGGCTTCCTATTTTAGACACTTGTCTATGCCCAGCTCCTGGTTTATGGTTGCTCCATTTGTCCATGCTCTTATACCAGCTATTCTCATTCTGAACTATGTCCTAACTGGAATTAATCTTACCATAATATTTCCAAAAGAAGAGCCCAAGCTCTTTTCATTGATATATTTATGTGCACCATTTTTAATGATTATAACACTACAAAACTACAACACTACAAACTACTGGATTGAGTTGTTGCAAAGTTAATGTGATTTCCTCTGCAAGGCTGATTTTATATATAATTTTTATATATTTATATATAATATATTAAATATATATTTATATATAATTTATATATAAAAATTATATACAATACATATATAATATATACATATATAATGTATAGTACATATATATGTATAAAACATGACCACATGCTGCTATATTATGTTAGCCTTACTATTTTCTAAGTGTTGATGGCAATAAGAAAAGCTTCGACTGAAAAATGGGTGATTTGATGGTATATAACTATATAGTATAAGATACCACAGATAAATTGATTCAGGATGAGAAAGAATTATCTGTGCACTATCTAATATGTCTCTTTATATTGTTAACTCAACAGGATGAGGAAGGTCTTTAGTTCTCTGCACATAAACTTATTAGGATATTCGGTATTGTGTGGCACTGAATAGGAAGAGTGCAAGCATTTGTCTCAAATGACCCAAATTGAATCTGTACTCTGTCACATACCCACTGAATTACCTTAAATAAGTCAATCATTTCTGAGTTCCAGAGTTTCTACAAAGTTTACATAGGGCCTGATATCATCTAAGTTGCTTCAGTCTGCCTGAGAGATGCTTAGCAAAGACATAGGTAAAACCAGTATAACCATACATAGGTAGTTGTTTTTGTTTTTCTGTCACTTTTAACTCCAGCCAGTAGGGCAATCCTCTTTTCTCCTCTCTCTTACCACTCCTCCCCAATTCATTTACTCCCGTGTTACACGTGAACAACCATGAAAAATGGAGACAATAGTTTTTAAAGTACTAGTAAAAGTATGAGTACATCTATAGCATACAACTACCAATGATACTTAAATGTAGCTATAGCTCATCTCCAATTCCACACAATCTGTAAACCCTCTCTATTTTCCTAACTTTCCTAAAACAGTGATTCCATTTTCCACTCTACATGAAAATTATGCACGCAGCTAAATTTGCTATTTTTCTTGAATTAAAAAAAAATTGTAGGTTTTGCAGAGAAAGAGTAGAAGGGCAGGCCCACAAATGTCATACATAATTTTCATCTATAATTCATTGGCCAGATTACACGACAACAAGGAAAATGAAAATATATTCTAGCTGTGTGTTAGATTGAAAAGAAATGGGGTTTGTTAAACACATGTTAATCCACATCATAATTCTCCTTTTCCAGCCCCAAATACCTGTCTCATTTTTTAACTATCCCCTCCTATAAGGATATCTTTCTGCAAGTCAATATTCTCATCTTTCTGCAACTCAATATACCCATTGCAAAGTGTAGAATCTCTAGAAGAGTAATAAGTTTCCTTCGTAAAACTCTTGTGGTCTAGTGATCTTCCAGCACATAACCAATCAATGTACAGTGGTGGAAAACATAACTGAAAGAAACAATAGTGACTCACAGTAAACAGGATGAGAGTGGAGACACAGCGGTTATCAGTCCATAGTAAGTCTGAAATCTTGCTAGACAGATTTTGTAAAGACTTCTCACCTGTTGTGCAATTTTGCTCTCTGGGAAGAATTCCCCCAATCATTGTGTTTGGTTTTGTTCGATTGCATCTACTCTCTGAAAATTTTCCCCCATCCATTATTATATTGCTCAAATTTGATGTGGGGAAAGGAGTTTGTGAATTTTGAGGGAATTCTTATGACTGATCTGTGTTCACCAAAATTCATATGTTGAACTTCTAACCCCCAGTACCTCAGAATGTGGCTGCATTTGGAGATAGAGTCTTTTAAAGGGTAATTAAGTTAAAATGAGGTTATTAGAGTGAGACTTGATCCAATATAACTGGTGTCTTTATAAGCAGAGGAAATATGACATTGATTCATAGACAAAAGAGGAAAGATCATTTGAGCTGTCTTAGTTCATTCCTGCTGCAATAATAAAATACCTTAGAGTGGGTAATTTATAAACAATCAGAATTTACTTTTCACCGTTCTGAAGACTGCGAAGTTCAAGATAAATATCTGTTTCTCATAGATGGCACCTTCCTTGTTTCCTCACATGGCAGAAGGAAAAACAAGCTAACTAATACCTGGTTTACGAGGGTACTGCTATAGTTCGGGTACAGTTTGTTTGTTCCCACCAAAACTCATGTTGAAATTTGATCCTCTATGTGGCAGTGTTTGGAGGTAGGCCCTAGTGAGTGATGTTTGGGTCATGGGTGCAGATCCATGAATGGCTTGGTGCCCTTCTTATAATAGTGCATCCTCTCTTTGGGGAGACTGGATTTGTTCTGATGGGAATGGGTGAGTTTTTGTGAGTCAGTTGTTATAAAGCCAGGACACCCCTCTGACTTTTTTTTCCTTCACACATGTCTGCTTCTCCTATCACCCTCTCTGCCATGTTTTGACCCTTGCCAGAAGTCAAGCAGGTGCCAGCACCAGGCTTGCATACTTCTCAGCCTACAGGACCGTGATAAAAATGAATCACTTTATGAATTTCCCCACTTCAGGTCTTCTGTTATAGCAACACTACATGGATAAAGACAGGCACTAATCCCATTTCTGGAGAGGGAGAGGTGACCTAATCATCTCTCAAAAACCCCATTTCTTAATAATATTCTATTGGGGATTAAGTTTTAATATATGAATTTGGGGACGAAACAATATTCAGAGAATGACATTCCACGTTTTGCCTGAAATTCAGGTCTTTCTCACATGCGAAATACATTCATTCAATCTCAGTAGCCACAAAAGTCTTAATTTGTTCTAGCACCAACTAAAAAGTCTAAAACTCAGAGTCTCATCTAAATGTTTTCTAGACCACAAATGAGTAAGACCCAAAGATATGATTTATCCTGTAGCAAATTCCCCTCCAATTGATAGTCTGTGAAATACATAAGTTACATGTTTCCAAAAATACAATGGTGGAATGGGCATAGAACAGACATTCTCAAAGGGAGAAATAGGGAAGAAGGAAAAATGAACAGGTATGTAACAAATCCCAAACCCAGTAGGGCAATCATTATGGCTTCAGAATAATATCTTTTGACATGAAGCTCCCCAGATGCACGAGGGCTGGGGTTGGGACCCCCAAGGCTTTAGGTAACCCCACCCTCATGGCTTTGCTGGGCCCAGCCCACATAGCAGCTGGGGTATACCTTAGAGTTGCATACCTGAGGCTCTCCCAGGCTGGAGTTGCATGCTGGTGGCCCCACCAGTATGGGTCTCAGAGGAACCCTTGATCCCATAGCTCCACTAGGCATTGTCCTAGAGGGGACTCTCTGCAGTGGCCTCACCCCCACCGCTTCACTAGACATTGTCTTAGTGGAACTCTCTGCAGTGGCCCTGCTTTTTGGCAGTTCTCTGCCTGAGCCCTGAGAATCTCCGGGACATCCTTTGAAACCTAGGTGGAGATAGCCATGCTCCCACAAATGTGCATTCTGTGCACCGGTGGAGGTAGCAACATGCAGATACGGCCAGAGTCTACAGTTGTGCCCTCTGAAGGGGTTTAGGGTCAAAAAAAAAAAAGACAAGCACAAAGTAACACTAGATTTTTAAAGATCAGATACACGAAATCTTTCAGACAATGCAAAAACAATATTGATCTGTTTCCAGTAGTTCCATGTGCCAGTAATCACTTGTATAGTTTCTTAGCTATAGGTTTTAGATGTATAGTGTATTTTCACTTCTTTACCATGTGATGTTCTTTCTCAACTTAATGACAGCTACCTGGAGGCTGTCTTGAAGTCCCTTAACATGTTTATTGTCCGTTTGATAGACTCATGTGAAATATCTGATAAATATTTTCACCTAATTTTCTACTGAGTCATCTCATCTGGCTTTCTTGAGGGTAGCTTTTTAAAAAATTATTTAACGTTTATTTTAAGTTAAAGGATGCACATGCAGTTTTTTATGTAGGTGAACTTGTGTCATGGGGTTTTTTAATACAGATTATTTCATCACCTAGACATTAAGCTTAGTGCTCACTAATTATTTTCTTGATCCTCTCCCTCCTCTCACCTTCCACTCTCCAACAGGCCCTAGTGTATGTTGTTTCTCTCTAAGTGTCCATATGTTCTCATCATTTAGCTTCCACTTATAAATGAGAATATGCGGTATTTGATTTGTTGTTCCTGAATGAGTTTGCTAAGGATAATGGCCTCCAGCTCCATCCTTGTCCCTGCAAAGGACATGATATCATTCTTTTTTATTGCTGCATAGTATTCCATTGTATATATATATACATATATATATATCACATTTTCTTTATCCAATCTGCTGTTGATGTGCATTTAGGTTGACTCCATTTTTTTTTTTATTATGAATAGTGCTGCATTGCACACATGCATGCATGTGTCTTTGTGGTGGAATAACTTACATTCCTTTGGGCATATACCCAATAATGGGATTGCTGGGTTGAGTGGTAATTCTATTTTAAGCTCTTTGAGAAATCTCCAGACAATTTTCTACAGTGACTGAACTGATTTACATTCCCGTCAGCACTGTATAAGCATTCTTTTTCTCCACAACCTCACCAAAATCTGTTATTTTCTGACTTTTTGGTAATAGCCATTCTGACTGATGTGAGGTGCTATCTTATTGTGATTTGGATTTGCATTACTCTAATGATTAGCGATGTTGATCATATTTTCGTATGCTTGTGGGCTGCATGAGAAGTGTCTATTTGTGCCTTTTGTCCACTTTTAAATGGATTTTTTTTCTTGTTCAGTTATTTGAATTACTTGTAGATTCTGCATATTAGTTCTTTGTCAGATACATGTTGTGCAAATATTTTTTTTTCCATTCTGTAGGCCATTTACTATGTTGATTGTTTCTTTTGCTCTGAGAAGATTAAGTCACATTTGCCCGTTTTTTGTTTTTGTTGCATTTGCTTTTGAAGACTTGGTTACAAATTATTTGGCTAGTCCACTATCCAAAAGAGTTTTTCTTAGGTTTTCTTCTAGGATTTTTATAGGTTACCATCTTACATTTAAGTCTTTAATCAATCTTGAGTTAATTTTTGTATATGGTGAGAGGTAAGAGCCGAGTTTCATTCTTCTGTATATAGTTATGCAATTTTCCTAGCACCATTTATTGAATAGAGGGTCCATAAGCAAAATTTTAAAACAGTCCTGAATGGCACAGTATTAGACTTCAACAAATGTGGACTGGTTTCATGGCACATAAATAAAATGAAACAGAATTACCAAAGGATAAATGCAGAGATTGTTAGGTAACCCATATGAGGTCTATACTAATGTTATATAGATGAAGATGCCTGATTTTCTAGTGACAGCTCTCTCTCTCTCTGTCTCTCTCTCTCTTCCTCTCTCTTCCTCTCTCTTTCTCTCCTTCCCTCCTTTATTCCCTCACTCTGTTTATTCCTCCATGATGTTCTTTCTTCTTTGTTTTTTATTGTGATATATTTTCTTCAGATTTTGAAGAGTTGGAAAGGAGAATTATGTATCCTGAATCTTTTAGTTCCCTCCTCATCTACAGAATTGTGTCATGTCTATCCAGTTTTAGGGTCCTATATTATAATTCATCTAAATCTGTTACATCATATACTGTCATTTACTGGTTTTCTTAGGGAAAAAATGACTCACTAAAAATATTTTTGTTTTGCTGAGTCACAGATTAGAGTCAGAAGTTCACAGAATATTGCTCTCCACAAGGTGCCCATCTGCTTACTGATTTATGAACAGTTTGAGGATAGGGCAAGAGTACTCTTCAGTGTATGTTAACATGGAATTAAATAATACAGCTGTTCAGACATCTCTATGGTTACAATTGCTTAGTAAACTATTGTTAAATTTATAACAAAAGCACAAGAGATTACCCTTTGTTCTTAAATTAAATGATGTATGCACGTAGACACACATGCATACACATACATTTATATACATACTGGCTTAAAACCAAAGGAAAAAAAAACTTTACATTGCTAGCAATTACTTATGGAGCCTCAAAGTCTAAGATTTAATGTTATAAACTTGTCAGCAGGTGCTCTGTTAATGCTGAAGTAAACAATGTTCTACAAAATCTTGCTGTGTTCTTTGGAAAAAAATCCCATCAGCAATGAGGGAAAAGAAAATCAACTATTAAGACACCTCCGCATATGTTTTTAGAACCAGAGTCTTAGCATTTTCTATTTTCTTTTCCTTGCCAAAGATTATTCTTTGTTATACGCAAAGGACTTAGAAAGTAGTGACACGTTTTCTAAAGCTCCCTTGTGATTTTGTTTGGCTCTTAAAATGTGGAGTTGAAGCCAGAATGCTGTGTTTTATGTAATAATATTATCTATTTTTGCTTAATAAAATAATGTTATCTATTTTTGGAAGTAAAATATATTGAAAGCTAGATTTTGAATTCCATCGTTTGTTATTGTTTCAGGTACAACATAGCTATGCTCAAACAACGGACCTTTTTTCTTTTTCTTTTTTGTTCTCTCTCAAAGTACTCTTCCTTAAGAAACATGTGTTTGTTTTTGTTCATTTTAGCTAGGAAGCACACGAAAGCAGTTTTCAGAGAAATTTTTGCTCTAGAAATATTAGGTGTTGTTGAAGTAGTTTTATCTGTCTGTTTTGGCAATACTTTAGGATTATTGGCAAGGAGGGTGCTATGCACTGGAAAAAAGAATGTATTCATTCCATGGGAGGCTTTTTTTTAAAGCAATTCCTAATTTAATATCTTTGAAACTGAGGATTCTTCTAGTGGGAATGTCATCAGGTTAAATAACAAACAAAACGAGATAAATGGAAATTGACTGTGGTGTAATTATTTTGATGTGTAGAGGACAGATAGGTAAGAATAAAAACGTAAAAAGTAAATGGCTACCTCACCTCTGGCTGATTGATACATTCCCCATCCCCTCAAATGTTATGTATTGTGAAGTTGTCATGTGGGAAAAAATATTTTAATGCTTGACTTAGCACATAAGAACTTTACAACTTATAAAGCATTCATAAAAGGGATGAATCTTATTCCTTGTGACACAGGTACCTTCATCATTCCCACTGAGCAATGATTTATTTCCTCACCACTGCCAGCACAATGCCTCACAGGCAGCACATTTAGCTGCAACTCAATGAGCTAGCATGTACAAAATATAGAACTCCATACAACTTATAAGACAATTTGGTATTTCTCCCTGAGTTACATTGAGGGAAGGGAGTCAGGGGGTGCACAGGGAAGGAGGAATGCCTTTAGAAATGACTGTAGTGCGTTTTCAAGTTTTCTTGTCATTGGGAGATGAAACGTGGAAAATAAGTGACAGCTTGATAGTGCTTTTTTCAAAGAGAGAGTGGACAGGAAAAAAGAAAAGTATGATTTTATTTGAGAGCTTACATTGAGAACTGAATTCAGAAGTAGGAATTGGTCTTTGAACTCCTTCTCCACAGTTCGGTTTTCTCCTAGCAAGCATTCTTGCATTTAAATAACCCCCTTTCTTGGCTGTAGGAATACCTGAGTGTGGGGCAAGGAGATGTGAAAGAGGCAGTTCTGTTTTCTGATATTTCTATGGATGATTGTGGGGTGAGAGAGAGAAGGTAATAAGAACATCTATGTAGAGTGACTATGAACGATACGTAAAAATGGTTGAGGTGTCATAAAGAGTCTAGAATAATAATAGAAGAATATTAATACCTCTCAACATTATGCCAGCAATTCTAGTAGCTGCCACCAGGTGCAGAGTAAAGGAGAGGCATGCCATAGAAAAACAGGTGAAGTGTTTCATCACTGGATAACGGAAAAACAAAGTTCAGTGATATAATCTACCTAAAGATGAGTTTAATAAATGAAAATCAAGTTACTGGAGTTGAAATTATTTTACTGATTAATCCCTATGTATAAAAATAATAATAAATATGCCAAAATAAAAGTTAATTATCTTTAAAATCCAAGTGATAATTTAAGAGTCTTTGTTATAAATAAGCTACAAAAATCTTTTTGACTTCATGTTTAATCTCACTTTCTCAAGACTTTTTTTTAGAATCTCTTCATCAATTATTTTTTGCTTGTTTGTTTATTCATGACAGCATATGGGAAGTTTTTACATCTTTGTCTTTCCATTTTACTTTCTTAGTCCAAGCCTCCAAAATTAGGGATTGATTATCCTTAGAGATACATTAGGCTCTGCTAGAGGATTTAAGAAATCAGAAAATACAATAATAAAGACTTTCTTCCTTCCCTTCCTTCCTTCCTTCCTTCCTTCCTTCCTTCCTTCCTTCTTTCCTGCCTTCCCTCCCTCCCTCTCTCCTCCTCTCCCCTCCCCTTCCCTTCCTTATTTCTTTTCTACTTGCCTATAGTTTTAATTGAAAACCAAATGTCTTAAATTAAAACGTTATACCATTACATCTTCTTCTTCTTTTTTTTTTTTTTTTTTTGAGATAGAGTCTTGCTCTGTCACCCAGGCTGGAGTACAGTGGCATGATCTCAGTTCACTGCAACCCCCACCTCCCAGATGCAAGCAATTCTCCTGCCTCAACCTCCTAAGTAGTTGGGATTACAGGCGCCCGGCACCACACCTGACTAGGTTTGTATTTTTAGTAGAGACAGGGTTTCACCATATTGGTCAGGCTGGTCTCGAACTCTTGACCTCATGATCCGCCCACCTTGGTCTCCCAAAGTCCTGGGATTACAGGCTTGAACCACCGTGCCCAGCCTACATCTTCAATTTTATATTTTTGTTTGACAGACATTTAACATTAAAAGTCCCATTTCACGAAATGAATGGTTGAAGAACATTCTAGGCAATGAGGACTCAATCATGACTAGAACTGATATGCCTTTACCTTTAGGAAGTTTACATTTTAGTTTCAGGCTCCAGATACTGAACACATAATTACATTTCAAAAATCATTTCTGATAGCTATAGATGCAAGGGAGAAAAATAAGCAAAGAACACATGACAGTCTGGGTGTTTTGGGTGAGTCTCCTCTACAAAAGTTGGGCAGAGAAATATTTCTGAGGAAGTTGTTTTTGAACTGAAATCTGAAGAATGACAAAAAGCCATAAAGCGGGCAAGGCAGAGTTTTGGTAAGGAGAGAAAATAACAAGTACAAAGACTGAAGATGGAGAAATTGTGGTGCTAATCAAGGAAAGAAAAGAGGGGCAGTGTGGTAGGTAGAGTCAGGGGAAGTAGCAGTAAGCATAAGATAAACTTGAAGTGTTAGGCAGAAAATAAATTATGTAAGACTCTCTAGGCAGGTCTTCTGACAAGTGTGGACTTTATTCCAAGTGGAGTTGGAAGTCTTCAAAAGGCTTTAAAAAGGAAGTCAAGGATATATGCTTAAAATATTCTTGCTCAGTTGGGGAACAGAGAGGAGGAGGAAAAAGTGTCAATAGAGAGGCGGCTTATGGGCTATTACAACAATTTAAGTGAGAGATAACTGTGCTGGGAAGCAGAAATAAAGAAAGTAAACATGTTTGATTAGACTGTAGATTATATGAGACTGTAGAGTGTAGTAGCTAAAATCATTGAATCTGGAATAAAAGTGGCTATGTTTAAGACCTAGCTTTAAATAATACTAAAATTTCAACATAGGAAAATCCTTTAAAGTGTCTTTGTGTTTTCTCATCCTTATCACATAAAGAATAATAGTTCCTAGCTGTTTTATGAAGATTAACAAAATATTCTCTATCAAGCACTTGGAACAGAGTCTGAAACACAGCAAGCAGGAAATATATTAGCTATTGATGCCACTATTTTAGAATCAGTAAATGTACTGATTAGAAATGAAGGAACAGAAGAAAAAAAATCAAAGAATGTTGGATTGAATATTGAGTCAACTCTCAATATAACATAATTTCATGGTATGAGAAAGGGTGGCAGGGCAATGATAAAAGGGAAAGTGGTCAAGAGCTCTTTTGTAGATATATTTTACTTATTATATGTGCTGGATATTAAAGTGCAGTTCTCAGGAAGCACATTAGATACGTGAGTGTGAAACTTAGGGTAGAGAGTAAAACTATAGCTACAATTACAGAAATTATCTTCAGGTAAATAAATAGTATAAAATGAATTTAAGCTGAGAGCTTGCTTTGAGATAGTCCATTGGAAAGATAGAAGCCAAGGATTAGAGTCCTGTTACACTACTGTATTTTGAATTGAAGAAGGGGAAAATGATACAGCAAGGAGGCTGGCAAGGACATATTTGTTACATTCATATGGAGTAGAATGTACAATTTATATTAACTTTAAAGTTAAAATAAGGATAATGAAAAGATGTTTGGCACTAGCATGTGACAGCTTGTTCTAGATTCTCTGAACCCTTTAAGGGGTGTTATAGTAAAAATATTGGCAAAGCATGGTACTTTCTCTAAGATAAAATAGTTTCTATTTCTCATAACACAGGTCAACCATGACCTTTATCTCTATACTTTAGGCCTCACAAGTTCATTGAAATCACAAGAGTGAAAAAGTTACTCAAATATGGAAATAAAAAGGGCACTGTATTTTCTATATTATAATTTCTTCCATCTCTAGCTATGTCTTCTTCATCTGTTTTAGTTAACTTCTTCCAGATATTTTTTATAGGAAACTAGAACTTTCTGTCTTTGAAATTTTTTTAAGTATTAAACAAAATAAGACTATTACTATTTCCAGGAATAATTAATTTATTATAATTACATTCAATCAATTATATTAATAAATTAGAAAGAAAATATTCAGAGAGAATATTATGTCAAGATTCTACATGTTCTGTTCTATTTCTACTATTAAGGAACCAATGCTTCCTGTTAAAATACTTATATTCCTTATTAAAATATAACAGTTCTAACTGATCAAATTCACTGTACACTTACTATCTGCTGACATAATATCAGCTTTCTAATTATAAATAATCAGATGATTAATATTAATTCAGAAACAAATATATGGGCTCTGCAAAAATGGAATTTCAAGAGAAAAGAAAGCAAGGTCAGAATACATGCAGAAGGATCTCCCAGCCAGCAGGGGGTGCAGCACACTGACACAGAGCCTGAAAGATTCCCCAGAAGTTGATACCAGAACTAGAATACAAGATTGAGATAAAAAAGACAACCATCTTTCCAAGCTCTCCAGTGACAATTTGGGTATTTTTGCTCGTATTAAGTTTTTAAAAGAAACACGATAGTCTAGTGATAAAGAAAATGCCCTGGATCTACTGACAAAGATTCTCTGCTTGGCCAAACCTTAGTCAGGCTCCTGAACATTCTCTAGGCACATCGGCGTAGTTCCTTATAAAATCCAATTTTAACAATCTAATTTTAAATGACTTTGCTAAGTCAGTTTGCAAAAACCTCCCACCCTAACATCTAATCCCCCTTTACATCTGATCAGGTTCCTCATCACCCACTATCCCCAGGTGATTCGAATTACCCTGGTTTGTCTTCAGCAAGAATACTGTTAGGTCACTTTAGACAGAATCCCCGTTACCCTTTGTATTAGTTCGTTCTCACACTGGTATAAAGATATCACCTGAGACTGGGTAATTTAGAAACAAGAGGTTTAATTGACTCACAGTTCTGCGTGGCTGGGGAAGCCTCAGGAAACTTACAATCATGGCAGAAGATGAAGGGGAAGCAAGGCGTGTCTTACATGGTGGCAGGCAAGAGAGAGCGTGAGCAGGGGAAATGCCAGAAACTTATCGAACAACTAGATCTCCTGAGAAATCCGTCACCATCATGGGAACAGCATGGGGGAAACTGCCCCCCTGATTCAGTCACCTCCCACTAGGTCCCTCCCTTGACTTGTGGGGACTACAATTCAAGATGAGATTTCAGTTGGGACACAGAGCCAATATATACTCTGACTTTCTCTTAGTAATTTTTCATTTGCTGACCCCCATCCTGATCCTTAGTTATAAATTCCCACGTGCTCATGCTGTATTCGGAATTGAGTCCAATCTGTCTTCACCACTGCAAGACCCTGTTGCAGTGGTTCCTATACCTATCAGGATGGTCCCAAATAAAGTCTTTCTTACCATGTTGTTAAAAGTGTCATTGAATACTTTCTTTCTTTCTTTTTTTTTTTTTTTTAACACCATACACACACTAAGTTTTTGCCTTGACTCCTTACTTGGCAACCATGTGGCTTTAGACGAGTTACTTTCTTTGAGCTTAAGTCTCTCTCATTTGTAAAAGAGTAGTAAGTATTTATTTCATACTGTTCCTGGGAGGATAAAATAAGATATTAAATGAGCAGAAGCCTTGGCATATACGAAGCTGTCAATACATGTTCATATTATTAATATTCAGAAAATGATCAGTCACTGTCATTATCTTTCTTTACTTTCATTCAAATAACAATTGAACCAACTCTTAACCAACCTTCTAGGGGGAAGAAATGGCACAGATATTTTAGAAGTACTGGACTATGTATTCAATATAGGTGCTCAGAAATAACTCAGAGCACATGCAAGAGTCTCCTTTTGTCAGCAGGGTATACCTTCCAAGACCCCCAGCAGATGTCTGAAAACCATAGAAAAAGTGCCAAGACGTACACACACACACACACACAGTTTTTTCTTGTACATACACACCTATGATAAAGTTTAATTTGTAAATTAGGCACAGTAAGATATTAATAACAATAACTAAGAATAAAAGAGAACAACTATAACAATATATCATAATAAATGTTAGGTGGACATGATCTCTGTTTCTTGGAAAATATCTTATTGTACTATACTCACTGTTTTTTCAGATTGCAGTTGACAATGAGTAACTAAAACTTCGGAAAGCAAAACTCAAGATAAGAATGAGGTACTCTATTCACATATCAGAGAACGAGGAAATTGAAAGTGAGCTGGGCCTCACAAGGAACACAGCTAATGATTTAAAATTGTTCTTAGCCAAACTATACTCTTGTAATCAACTTGATTGCATTTGTCCTAATTTTACAGATATTAGTTAAAATTAAAGTATTTCTCAGTTGTAACAATAAGTCTGATGAAATAAAATGCCCATATTATGAAGAGTGAAGTCCAACTACTTAATATTTATTGTAGCACCTTCTGTTAGAATAGTGAAACATGGTGATTCTGAACTCCTAAGGGGAACCTCCTGTAGGAATGAGTAAAACATTACCTATCCCTATAGGAGGTCCCCTACAGGCAGTAAAGAGCTATCCCAGGAGATGAAAGAACTCACCCAGAAACCAGACTACAATGAGGAGTGCACTTATTCAAAGCGAATTTTAAGCGCTCAAATTTTTTTAGGTGGGTAGCTATATGAAAAACAACAAAAACAAATGCAAAACTATTTCATTTTCTTTAAAAAATGGAATATTGAACAGTTACCCAACTTTTCAAAGTCTGACTTTATAAATTTAACTCATCTAAATACTCATACATGAAAACTCAATCTGTGCCAACACCAGTCAACACATGCACACAAACACACACACACACAGCCCCTGACCATGCAAGAATTTCACAAATCACCAATACTAATAGTCACTTTCTGAGGATATTCCAAAGACTTGGTCTTTTGAGTCCTGTTGACCTAATATCCCAAGGTTTCCATGCCAGCAAAGGACATTCATGATTACTTGTGCATTGTTAGCACTCAATGTTTTAATCTCATAGACTAGTGAAAAATATTCCTTTAAACACTAAAGTAAGTGATCGTCTTTTGAATATTGAAATGCATTTTATACATCTAATAAATCAACACTTAAAAGCAATAACTTTATTTTCCCAAATATTAAAGTTCACAATATTATTTCATTTTTCTGAAAACTGAACTATAATTGTATGTTGAAAATAGCACTTATGCATTTCAAGTATGTTAAAAATCCATCAAAACACATGTACTTATTACAATGGTTATAAATCACATATTACTATATGTTTAGGGAAACTCGGCTACAATCTTTATCTCTAAGGGAAATGTTCAGACAGATACTAAAAGATTTATTTTCTCCTTCTCAACTCAGGATTCAGTTTTAGTAATATAGTGGGCTAAGTACCTGGATTGTCCCACTGGCATTAACTAAAATCTAAGGTACAATTTTTTAAAAGTCTTTTCATGGTATTAATGAGCTAGCAGGAAAGAAAGCAATTCTCAGATCAAAAGACTAAGTGAAGACAGGAACTGAGCTAGGTAAGTAGAAACTTAGGTCAAGTTTGTCACTCTAAGGCTATGTACTAAACAATCCCGACCTTGAGTTTTGTTTTTTGTTGTCTCAGAGCACAGAGAAAACAAGAAGGTCCACCCAAGTTGGAGAATCTGGTGAGTGTCTTGATCCAAGAAGATGGAAATACAAAATTTACAAAATTAGTATAAGAAAAACAAAAATAGGCCAGGCATGGTGGCTCACGACTGTAATCCAGCACTTTGGGAAGATGAGGTGGACTGATAACCTAAGGTCAGGAGTTCGAGACGAGCCTGGCCAACATGGTGAAATTCTGTCTCTACCAAAAAGACGAAAAGTAGCCACGCATGGTGGCGTGGGCCTGTAATCCCAGCTCCTCAAGAGGCTGAGGTAGGAGAATCGCTTAAATCCAAGAGACAGAGGTTGCAGTGAGCTGAGATTGTGCCACTGCACTCCAATCTGGGCAACAAAGTGAGACTCTGTCTCAAAAACAAATACATAAATAATTTCATTACAGATAGTAACAAAAGAAAAATTTGTTATTTCAAATCTAGTTATTAAAAAAGAACAGAATGAGGCTGGGTGCAGTGGCTCATGCTTGTAATCTTAGCACTTTGGGAGGCCGAGGCGGGTGAATCACTTGAGGTCAGGAGTTTGAAACCCTCCTGGCCAACATGGTGAAACCCCATCTCTACTAAAAATACAAAAATTAGCCAGGCGTAGTGGTGGGCTCCTGTAATCCCAACTACTTGGGAGGCTGAGGCAGGAGAATTGCTTGAACCCAGAAAGTGGAGGTTGCAGTGAGCCGAGATCGTGCTACTGCACTCTAACCTGGGTGACAAAGCAAGTCTCTATCTCAAAAAACAAAACAAAACAAAACAAAACCAAACCAGAAGGAGGCAAAGGGGAAAGGATACCATGAGAAGTTGGAAAAACAGTTGAGCCTTCAGCCAGTTTTGTGGACCAAATACATATCATGTGGTGCTATAAAAACATTCAAGGGAAGAAATCACTTTAACATGACCTAGCTCTGGTGCCCTCTGTCTCCTGGAAGAAGCAGTGCAAATATCTGGAAGAAGTTAACTTTGTCTCATATCTCAAGTAGTTTTCATAAAGTTAGTTTTCTGGAAAAAAAGTAACTCAGAAGGAAACAAAACAAAACAAAACCCAGTAAGCTAATGAGAAAAGGGAAACGTGTAAGAATTTATTTAAAGCTCCTTCCCCAGGAAGGTGGGAAGAAGTGTATCGTGTTCCTGCTCCTGGCTTTAAGACTCTGCTTCTTCCCACCTTCCTGGGTAAGGAGCTTTAAATAAGTCATATCCTCAGGCTGCAACGAATCATGGGCTTTTCCTAACCTTTCTACAAATATATGGGAAGAAGCTTCAGAGCAAGGCATTCTAGACAAACTGCTGGTTTGAAGTAGTGGCCAAAGCTTCATTCTTCTCTCTATGAGGCTTTTTAAATCCCTGACTTCCCTTCTGGAACCGGTTCCATTCCCTCTGCCTAATTCTGGTTAGAGGTCAACATGATCATACTGTAGTCATCTTTATGTTTTTGCATTTCTCTCCTCATATTACATTAGACTTTGTTCATCTTTTTATTCTGGACATCCTTGTGTTTTTATTTTTTAAGTGTGTATATTGTTATGGGATAAATGTTAGTGTCCCCCCAAAAAAATCCATACACTAAAGTTCTGTTTCCCCGTGTGATGTTATTTGAAGGTGGTGCCTTCCAGGGGGTAATAAGTTTGGATTACATCATGAGGGGAGTCTTAATGATGGGACTAGTGACTTTATAAGAAAAAGAAGAGAAAGAATGATCTCTCTCTTGCACTGTGTGTAAGCACTGATAAAGGGTCAAGTGAGGAGGCCATAGTAAGAAGATGACCACACAAGCCAGGAAAAGTGCATTTACAAGGAACCTAACGGGGGTCCACCATGATCTTGACATCCAGACTCTAGAACTATGACACATATATTTCTGTTATTTAAACCACTCAGTCTATGGTATTTTGTTATGGCAGCCTGAGCTGAGACATATATTATCCACATCTGATGAGTATTTACAGTGAAGAAAGTGCCCTTATCACCCATTACCTTAATGAATAATTTTCCTTGTCAATTCAGTGATAAATGAGCCAAAGCAATAATAAAACTCGATCTTATGCAAGGTGAAAATAGAACTTGAGTACTATGCTAGTGGGAATATAAACTGATACATCATTTGTTAGAAATCATATTGGTAGTGTACTTCACAAACAATTTTACTCATTAATCCCAACTTTCAGAGTGTACCCCAAGGCTAGAATCAGAGATTTAAAAGATTCACTTCCTCCTTATAGTCCAGACAGATTGCCCATTATATTTTCTTGAAACCCCTCCCAGCCAGCTTCTGAAAACATAACACCATCATCAGTATCTTGGCACAGAGCTACGTTATTATTTACTCTGCAATATTTAATATGTTACTACAGAATTAACTTCTCTGTATGGATATTCATTTACTGATTCAATAAACATACGAGAAATCCTGTTATGTGCCAAATTTGTATTTCCAGTCCAGACCAGTTCTCTCAAATCCAGGCTTGTTTGACTTCTGACTACTGGACTTTTTATTTGAAAGTCTAGTAAGCATCTCAATTTAACTTGCCCTGAACTAATCCCTTCTCTCTCCACAAGTTCCAGTTGCTCAGGCTAAAAGTTTTGGATCATCCCTTATTCCTATCATTCCCTCATGGTTCACATTCAATACATTAGCAAATTCTGTCATTTTTTAACCACTTCTACTGCTACAAAACTTTTGGAAATTGCATATATTTCACCTGGATTAATGCAAAATACTAACTGGACTTTCTTATTCTTGCTTGGTCCCTATAGTTTATCTTCAACATAGTACACAGAACGATGATCTTTAAATAAGTCAGGAGAAACCCATCTATCTATCTAAACTTTGCATTTCTTGAACTATTAGATCTTCAGAGGAGCTAAGATTCTGGAAGAAGCTCTCCACAATCACTATTGCCAATCCTACTCTCTTAAAACATTCTTTCTTTTGATGGGTATACCTTGCTATATCACTAATAAATTCCTAAATTTAGCCAATTATCTGTGTAAATTCAGAAGAAAAAGAATGCTCTGTTTGGTGGTAGATACCTGTAAAGATGAGCTATAGTTCAGGTAAAAGGATTCTCAGATTTAAAAAAAGTCAGTATAATTTCCAAAGCTGAATTTCCAGAAAGAAGACATACAGACAAATCTTCACATCACCCACAATTATACTTTGTTTCAGATTTAACTATTTCAAAGGTGGAGCTCCTTTTGGTGTGTGTTTGTGTAGCAGGCAAAGGGTTCACAGATATATTTTCAGCACCTAGTCCAGTGTTTGGCCCATTCATTATATGCTTATTAAGTAAGTGAATGAACCCCAAATGTTCTTTTATTCTGATGGTCTGTCATCATAGTGCATTCAGAGAAGAGCAGTATTTGAGTGAACTGGAAGGCAACTTGGGTTGCTAATTAGGTGCTACTGTGTCCAGAATTGGTGGGTTCTTGGTCTCACTGACTTCCAGAATGAAGCCACAGACCCTCGCAGTGAGTGTTACAACTCTTAAAGATGGTGTGTCTGGAGTTTGTTCCTTCAGATGTTCAGATGTGTCCGGAGTTTCTTCCTTCTGGTGGGTTCGTGGTCTCGCTGACTTCAGGAGTGAAGCTGCAGACCTTCGCAGTGAGTGATACAGCTCATAAAGGTGGCACAGACCCAAAGAATCAGCAGCAGCAAGATTTATGGTGAAGAACAAACCTTCCACAGGGTGGAAGGGGACCCAAGCAGGTTGCCACTGCTGGCTGGGGCAGCCTGATATTTTTCCTTATCTGACCCCACCCACATTCTGCTAATTGGTCCATTTTACAGAGAGCTGATTGATCCATTTTACAGAGAGCTGATTGGTCCATTTTACAGATAGCTGATTGGTCTGTTTTGACAGCATGCTGATTGGTGCATTTACAATCCCTGAGCTATACATAGAGTGCTGATTGGTGCATTTAAAATCCTCTAGCTAGACATAAAAGTTCTCCAAGTCCCCACCAGAGTAGCTCAATACAGAGTGCTGATTGGTGCATCTACAAACCCCAAGCTAGACACAGAGTGCTGATTGGTGCATTTACAATCCTTCAGCCAGACAGAAAATTTCTCCAAATCCCCACCCAACTCAGGAGCCCAGCTGGCTTCACCTAGTGGATCCTGCACCGCGGACACTGGGGGAGCTGCCCACCAGTCCTGCGCCACATGCCCACACTCCTCAGGCTTGGGTGTAGATGGGACTTGGTGCCCCTGAGCTGGGGGCGGTGCCCAGTGGGGAGGCTCGAGCCACGTGAGAGTCCATGGGGGAGGGTGTTGGGGGGAGGCTTGGGCATGGGGGGCTGCAGGTCTCAAGCCCTGCACCCTGGGGAGGCAGCTGAGGTCAGGCAAGAATTTGAGTGCGGTGCGAGTGGGCCGGCACTGCTGGGGGACCTGGCGCACACTCTGCAGCTGCTGGTTTGGGTGTTAAGCTCCTCACTGCCTGGGGGTGGCAGCGCTGACCAGTCACTCCGAGTGCAGGGCCCACCAAGCCTGTGCCCACCTGGAGCTCGTGCTGGCCCACGAGCACCACACACAGCCGTGGTTACCGCCCATGCCTCTCCCTCCACACCTCCCCGCAAGCAGAGAGAGCCTGCTCTGGCCTCGGCCAGCCCAGAGAGGGGCTCCCACAGTGCAGCAGTGGGCGGAAGGGCTCCTCAAGCATGGCCAGAGTGGACAAAGTAAGGGCTGCTAGCACGTTGTCACCTCTCGCTACCAAGAAATTGAATTCTCATGGCCCTTATATGCCATGCTGAAAACCTTGCTTTAATTTTTTGGCATATTTTTATAATCCTTTCTATATATTAATCTCCAACCTCTGCTAGAAGAGCTTACCTTTGAGAGATATGACATTATCTGTCATGTCTAAGCTCTGGAATTCTTTTTTTTTTTTCCTGCCATATTTGTTTTCTAGTAATATTTTGAAATTCAGATTCTCTTTGAAAAAGATCTATTTGTAAATTGCTTTTTCCTTCCATTCATGCCTTAAGTGATATATTTGCATGTGTTTATTCATGAGTCTTCTATGTATAATGACTACATGGTCATTTCTTGAGGTTGTATTGTTCGAGGTATCAACCAGGAGGGTGGGAGCAAGGAGTACAGGGAAAACAATATCTGGTATGCCAGTGCTGAAACTGATAGGAACATCAATTCATTGCAATGAAGTCTTATTAACCAGCATCATATTTACATGGCTGGAAGATGATTTGCTTTAGAAAAGCTCATAGGAAAAACAGCAACAAAGGAAAGAAAAATCTGATAAAATGTATCCTTTCATTTTGTTAGACAACATTTAAAAATCTGGAATTATAGTATATCTTCAGATATCTCTCTGAGAAAACTGGGCCTACATTCTCCATGGTAACCCCTGAAAGGAACTGAAGAGCAGTGCTCTCTCACCCATTTTCAAATGAGGCAAAAAATAATTTAAAAAGAGATATTTAATCATGCACGTTACCTGCCTAGACATTATTGACATTTGAGTTTGTGCCCTACATTATTGAAATCTACCATCTCCACTAAATTTATAGTTTAGATTTACTGTATAGTCATTTTTAGTAGGAATATAAAGAGATATTTCAGAAAACCTCTTGAACCTATTGAACCCCTGCTAAAATAAAGTAGACTAGAGCAAAACCCCTTATTTATCTAAAAGCTGCATTCCTTCAGAATCCTATACAGGGAAGGCTTTGTATTCTGTGTATTTTCACCGAAAGCAAGTCTGCAGCCTCTAAGTTGAAAGCGGCAGAAACAGAATTTGGGATATCACACAGACTTACACATTGTTATAGAGGATATTACAATTTTCTCAAGAGATACTGGTCATAGAATTCTAGCAACCATAAAACACTGATAATTCTTTTACAAGTACTTTTATAGTAGCCTAAATTGATTTAATAGAGTAATGTCAAATCAATTCATTCTCTTAATTCTTAGGCTGCTTCATTTTAATTTGAATTGTTGGTGAACCAGGCCATCCAGCAATTATAGGACCACATAGCATCTGATATATGATTCATACGGCCAGCCACCTGAAGAATGAAAGCAGAGGTATAGAAGAAATTGTGAACTGAGCTCTTCATAAATTGAACATCATCGAATGATAATTCTATATTTGCAGGCATACTAAATATATACCTTTATACCAAAAAAAAATTATCACACACATTTATGTTTGTAAAGGGTTGAAAATGTAGCAATTATACCTCCTCATACAGCACTAGGTAACACAGAATATACTGTTTTAAGCAATACTTTAATATTTATGAAGGTAGTCTTCTTTAGCATGACATATATACATTTTATTCTCTTCAAGTCAAAATATGCCTTGGGGGATAAATAATGTGTGATGGAAAGGCATGGGTAACTAGATACACAAAATACCTTATTAATGGCTAATTATAGAAGTTAACATATCCTAAGTGGTTCATGTCCTGAATAGTTTGTTAAGAACTTTGCACATATTGTTTCATATAGCATTAGGAGTAGCTTCTTATGATAAATGAGGCTTGGTAAGGCAGTATGACTTGTCTAAGGCCCGAAAAGTTAGTAACCATTGGAACTGGGGTTGGATTCTGGAAAATTGCATTGGCTGTGCTGTTGACTATTATACATAATGCCTCTTCAGTGTGTTATTACTGTAGAGTCAGAGGCCATGACCTTGGAACCCAAATATTTTTCAGTTCTGTCTATGTTACTAGGTGGGTGCTATGTACTAACAAGAGTCAAATGGATGACGAACTGAAAATGTCAACTGTGGCCTTTTGTTTCCCAAGAAAATCTCAAAATTTTGTGTTTATTTTGTCAAAATAAATTTTAAAGCCTTTTTATTGTTCAATGAGTAACCTCTTTATTGAAATATATTCCAAAATTGCTTTAATAATATTTTTTGTCTTTTTCTAACTATTTTAAAGCATCTGTTTGGTTTAGTCACAGTCTAAGTACTAAGAGTGCAAAAATAAAGATAGTATATGTATAACTTCATTATCATAGTCATTTATAATATTGTATAATAAAATAGGTGTTATATAATAAAATAATTTGCAATACTCTAAGCAAGCCATAGAAGTTTTTAATTTTTAGTTTATTAACAATCTCAATGGCAAAAGCATGATCACTCATTAAAATGCAGATTTTAAATGGCTATAGGCATATTTGTTAAAAGAAGTATATTTTTACATTGATAATCAGTCAGAATGCATTACAGTTGGATTAAGTCTGTCCACTGCTTTAACAAACATTTTAAATCCGGAAAAACTATTGATTTAATATTACAGACAAATATTACAGTTTAAATATTGAAATCTAAAGAATAAGTGGGGAAAGAAAAAGTTATAGAAGAGCAGAAGATAAATGGGTAGGGTTTGACCAGCAATCACATCCAGTGCTATGCCTTTCCATTACAGATAGGGTATCTTTTTCTAGTTCCTTCAAAAGGGAAATAATTCTTTTAAACTACTATTTCAAGTATACAGCTTTTACGGTAATGCTTAAAGCCTGCTTAATATAATTATCTGTGCACGTGTTTCACTTTTTTTCTTTGACTATCAGTACTTTGAAGCCAGATCTATGTTTTTGCATAACTAATGATCAAGGAAATGCAAATCAAAACCACAATGGGAAACCATGTTACTCCCACAAGAATGGCCATAATCAAAAAATCAAAAAATAATAGATGTTGGCATGGGTGCAGTGAAAAGGGAACTTCTGCCCTTCTGGGAGGAATGTAAAATAGTACAACCACTATGGAAAACGGTGTGGAGATTTCTTAAAAAACTAAAAGTAGAACTACCATTTGATCCAGCAATCCCACTACTGGGTATCTACCCAGAGGAAAAGAAGTCATTATACGAAAAAGATACATGCACACATATATTTATAGCAGCACAGTACACAATTGCAGAAATGTGGAACCAGTCCAAATGCCCAAATCAATGAGTGGGTAAAGAAAGTGTGATATACATATATGATGGAATACCACTTAGCCATTGAAAGGAATGAATTAATGGCGTTCACACAACCTGGATGGGATTGGAGACTATTATTCTAAGTGAAGTAACTCAGGAATGAAAAAAAAAAAAAACATTGTATGTTCTCACTTAGAAGTGGGAGCTCAGCTATGAGAATGCAAAAGCATAAGAATTATACAGTGGACTTTGGGGACTCTAGGGGAAGGGGTGGGAAGGGGGTAAGGGATAAAACACTATGAATTGAGTTCAGTGTATACTGCTCGGGTTATAGGTACACCAAAATCTCACAAATCACCACTCAAGAACTTAGTCATATAACCAAATCCCACCTGTTCCCCAAACCTATGGAAATAAAAAAGAAAAAGAATACGTTTGTGGCAGATGGCATATTACAAGTAGTTGTTCCATTAAATTCACTTAATGTGGTTTATCAAGGACTATTAAAATAATTTAAAAGGCATTAAATTAGACTTTTTAGAGTTTATACAAAATTCAATGAGGACTTGAAGCCTTCCACAAATGAGCCTGGATGTGAAGTCTACCACAGCTCAAATTTGAGATGACTGTAATCCTAGCGGACACCTTGATGCAGCCTTGTGAGAAGAACTGAGCAGGCCCCCAGCTAAGCCATGCCCCAATTCATGACACACACACATTTGAGATAGGGAGTGGTTTGTTGTTTTAAGCTGTTAAATTGTGGGGCAATTTGTCACATCAAGGGATAACTAATGCATAATGACATTTTACCTATACTGTATATTATACATTAAATTACAGATTGCACATCTTATTATATGAAATAGAAGCTAGCATTATAAGTAGAAAAAATAATTTACCTGAAAATAAATCTTTGAATTGGATTCCTCCAAAAAAGTTTGGTAGAATGAAAATAGAGAGGACAGGAGGAATGTTGCTATGGTCCAGGAAGAGCAGGAATTATGCATCTGTGTAACTGGCTAATAGAAAAAGTATAGTGGTGACAATTATGTAGTTAAGAGCATGGGTTCTTTTCCCAGAATGTCTATACCAAAACCCACATGAAATACTTGATAGTTGTATTACCGTCGCAAATTTATTCCATTGTCATAGAAAATAATTTCCTAATCTGGAAAATTAAAAAATGGTAACTGTACTTATTGCATTGAGTTGTTTGGAGGTTTAATGTACTGCTACAATCTGGTTACTCACCAAAATATCTGGCACATATAGAAAAAGGAAGGAGCCAGAATAATAAGGATATGTGGATACTTTTTTCCTTTTTCTAAAAGAGAATATATGTTTTCTAAACACTGTAAAGCAGTGTACTCTATTTTCCAACAGATGTTTAGTCATGTTTAACATTGAATGATGTGAACGCTGAGGCAAAAAAGAGTTCAATAAGGACAAAGCATAGCAAAATAACCTCATTTTCCTTTCACAACAGAGTTATTACACTTCTAAATGAGGAGAATGAATTAGAAATATTGTATCTTAACTTCAGTAGAAATGTTTTACATGATAAATTGATAGAGATGATCATAAAAAGCAGTTGATGACACTGGGTGAGGCATTTGTTGCTAGTTTGACAGGTACATCTGAAGATTAGCCATTTATTTATTTCTTATCCCTAAGAAAGTTTTCAAGTCGCAAGCCTTAGGGCTGCTTTCTCTCCTCAGTCATGTCTCAGCTCATTTTGTTAATGATATGAATATGAATTTTATATTTGTCAATGCCAAAAAGTTGAGAGATACTGAACATATTATAAATTAAAAAAAAAAAAAACTTCTAAATGTGTGGAATAAAACTACAGACTAAAATCACAAGATGAGATTTTACTGAAGTAAGTTAACAGTTGTCAAAATAATCAGTCTCCCACACATAAGATGTAAAGAATCATCACCACATCGTACTTCACATGAAAATTTATGAAAAATAACTAGAGTTAAAATAAGACTATGTGTAAAGTTAACAGAGTGTCAAAAACTAAAAAAATAGTTTCTGATATCTTTTCAATATTTGCAAGCAAGAAGTTAGCCTGACAGTTTTATGGACTGGCAGAAGACAAGAGACACCCAGATCAAAAACAAAGGTTAGTTTATTACTCATCAATAGCAATGACCAGAATGTCACCACTTTTAAGTTTCCCGAACTCCAGTTCCCACAGGATGATGTAAAGAGAGCCAGGTTGCACCTGCACATGCAATGAGTTGCATTACAGGAGAGAAATTCTGAGATTTATCATCTACAGTAAACAAATCTGCTCCTAGATGTGGATTCAGGCACAATATCTTCAAAGGATATTTGCTATGTATACATTCTTGAAAGGGTACTCTAGCTTGGCGTGGTGGCTCACGCCTGTAGTCCCAGCACTTTAGGAGGCTGAGGAGGGTGGATCACTTGAGGTCAGGAGGTCTATACCAGTCTGGCCAACATAGTGAAACCCCCGTCTCTACTAAAAATACAAAAAATTAGCCAGTTGTGGTGGTGGTCACCTGTAATCCCAGCTACCCGGGAGGCTGAGGGACGAGAATTGCTTAAACCTGGGAGGCAGAAGTTGCAGTGAGCTGAGATCATGCCACTGCCACTGCACTGCAGCCTGGGCGACAAAGGGAGATGTTCCATCTCAAAAAATAAATAAATAAATAATAAATAAATAAATAAATAAATGAAAGAAAGAAAGGGAACTCTGGACAAAAAAGGGCAATTACAGTTTCTGCTTGCTCGGCACGCAGAAATATGAGAGATCCCATGAAGAATTGTATCTTGGCAATGGAGCTTTGAAAATACAAATAGAAGCTGACATTAAGATCTTATACAATCATCATTTGGCAGCACATCATACTAGTATGATTAATAATACAATAACATCATATTATTAATGATAATAAAAATGCTTATTTTGTTCAGTTTTAAACACATTTTGAAGCACATATGAAAATGTGCAAAATGTTCACCCAAACATTGAAGAGAATGCCAAATGTAGAAAATTGTTCACTTGCAAAATCATTGAACTACGAAGTATAGAAGAAAAAACTAAAAGTAAATTATTAGCCTCCAATAATTAAATACCTTTTCTTTAGAGAAGGCCAAATGTCCCCTTTTCTCTACTTCTTCCCAGTTCTCAAGTCTGCTACTACGAATGAATGCTTCTCACTAAAAGTCCTATTTCTTCAAGCATACTCTCAGAATTACTTGAACTTGAGTCAGAGTATTTAAGAAATTTGTAATCTTTCAAACTCTTGAAAATCATTACATAAAGCACACTTACCTCACCATAAGACCAAAAAGAGATCATGACTTTGGAAACACAAATAATCATGAGTTAAGGATATTCCAAATCTGAAGATATCTGAAGTGAAAGGAAAGGAAATTCAATCAGTATCATGAGACAACTCTGATAAAATAATGGTAAAAATGTACAGTTTAGAAAGAAGTAGAGAAGAAAAAAATGCAGGATTGTATCTGAGAATTATGATTATTAATACTTGAGGGATTTAGAATGCCATCTACTTCAGAGATTCTGTTTTCAGGATAATTCCCACTGAATCACACTCACGGACCTTGTATCATGTCCTCTAATTCTTTTCTTATATACTGGGAAATGCTAGCATGGAAGTCTGTAAACCTAGCCTTGGAATTTTCTCAACAAGTGAGAATTCAGCAAAAACAATCTATGCAGTGTAAATTTTTAAAAGTAAGAAAGATTTTTAAGTTTATGATAAAATAAATCACTAAAATATGCAACACATTTTACCGGGGTGGCAGGAGAAGAATAAAAATAAAAAATGACTCAATCCAAAGACAATGAATTTCAGTCTTGTGCGAGGGGCAATATGTTACCTGTGAAAAAGTAGTAACTTTTTATTGACATACACATGCAAATAAATATACACAAAATCCTGGTCATGTATAAAGTTCTAGAGAGACAAATCAATATACAGAATCAGAACAAATCACAAATCTTAAAAGCAAGTTTATCAATGGCTTCTGAAATAATCATATTCTAAATAAATAGAAATTAGCTACAGGAACAGAAGAAAGTTTTGGAGAATGTTTTCTGTTTTCAACCTCTACTGCAGATTGGAATCACCTGAGAATCTTTTTAAAATACTGATCCCCCAAGGATTGTTATATACTTGGTTCTATTTGTGGCGTAGACATCAGGATTTCAAAATGCTGCTCATGTAATTCTGATATCAATCCAAGGTTGAGGACCATTACTTAGAAGGAGAATAGGAACCATTTACAGAGAGTGATTTGAGAGGTATTAAAAAGCTTACTAATGCAAGAAATTCTTACTATCAGGCAATAGAGCCTGTCCATTAAAATATTAAACTTAGGACAACCTTAGTGGAAATACAAATGCTATCAAAAGAAATAACAATGTAAGCATACTGAAACCTAAAAAATAGTAAATAATAAAGTTATTATGAGGGCTGATAATTAGATGATATATACATTATGGATGTCACAGACTCTTATTCACGGTATACAGATTCCTTATGTATTGTCTTACACATTTCATATAATAAACACATTGGTAATTCCCTAGGCCCTGCTGATCTTTAAATGTCTTGATAATCACCAGTATTAGCACCAGTCAACATTTGTCATAAAATTTCTTCCGATTTAGCAATAAAGTGAATTAGACAAATGACTCTTGGCACTTGAGGGAGATAATCTGGCTAAAGGAGGATTATACAAGTACATGATCAATGCTGCACTTCAGACTACTGGAAAATAAGTGTACAGAGTCTAACTTTATTTTCCACTCAACCTCTAATTAGTTCACTTTTGTTTAGCTTGAGTTGACCAAAGTCTCCCCTATCTGCCAAAGAGAAAAAATAAATAGTGTACTCTCCCAGGGAAGAAAAACATTCCTTTTCGTCTTTATGGTTATTTTGTACTTAATATCCATCATACTATGAAAATATGAGATATACCAAGATAGAGAAAAATATGAGTAATCAAGATGAAAAAGTCAATAAGAGCAGAATATCAGTTAATACAGTTATTAGAGTTAGCAAAGATTTTAAAACAACCAATAGCTTTCAGCCAAATGGCAAACTGACAAAAATATATGAGACAACAACTTTTTAGATATGGGATAATAGGCAGTGAAAGAAAATGTTTCTGAGACAATGAAAACAAACCAAAAAAATTAAAAAAAAAAAAATCAAGGTGAGCCCTATGATTATCCCAGTTTTCTTACTTGAGGCATTTTTTGCACCCTGTATCACAGACAGGGAATCGAATGGAGCGTGACAGTCTTGCTAAGTTAAGGAGATAGAAACACAATTTGGAAGAAGCTTTGACAGTTAGAAATGGTGGAGCAGATCACTGGAGAATAGGGAGCTAACACAGAAAAAGTTCTAGAAGTCTTCATCAGCTACTCTTAAGCCTTTCACAGAATCCAAAGCTGTTCACATGTAGGATGAAACTCCATGAGGCCAGGAAAAGAACAAGTGCTGGGAACTGTAACCTGAACAATCTTCACAGCTCACACAGCCATGGGAAATGTTCAAACTCTTACCAGCCACAGTTGAGAAACTTCACTGAATGCCCAGGACATTCAATGTTGGGGTTGTACCTTATTCGTAATGATTAGTAATGCTAAATAATCTCCAGTCTAATGGCTATTGTAGAAACATCCTGCCTAAAATCATGCCTTGAAAACATCATGCTGATCTGAATGTGACATAATCATCTTCCAAAGTAACAATCTCTAAAGGAAGCTGACAGAATATAGACACTCCATGGTGTAACATATTCATTGTTCAGAATTCAATGAAAATAGAACCCTAGATAGGGGTGCAGGGCAAAATGTGATCCATAATATGAGGAAAGTCAAGCAATAGACACAAATGACAGTGATGATGGAATTAGTAGGAAAAAAAAAAAAAACTTTAAACCAACTCTAATAAATATTCTTAAGGATTTAAAGGAAAACATGATTGCTTCTCAGCCTTTTGGTTAAGATCAACTAAAAGACAACATGAAAACAATGTGATAAATGGGGACCATAAAAAGACCCAAATGGAATTGTATTAAAATATATAATATCTGAAATAAAAATGTATTAAATAGGTTTATCAGCAGTTTGTAGATACTGTGAAAGGGAACTTGAAAATCTAGCAATAGAAACTACCAAAAATGAAACCTAAAATGAATTGTATTAAAATATATAATATCTGAAATAAAAATTTACTAAATGGGTTTATCAGCAGTTTGTACATACTGTGGAAGTGAACTTGAAGACCTAGCAATAGAAACGACCTAAAATGAAACAGAAATAAAGGCTAAGAAATAATTAATAGAGTTTCAGTGACCTACAGGACACCATCAAGTGACTTAACATCTGTGTCCCAGAAAAAGCTGGTGTTTGAAAAAGCAACAAAAGTTTTTCAAATGTTCTAAAAAATTATAAACTCACAGATCTGTGAAACACAACCACAGTCAAGCAGGAGAAATGCATAGAAAACCACACTTAAGTTCATAAAAATTAGATTTCTGGAAACTAATGAAAACAAGAAAAGCATAAAAGCAGACAAATCAGACATTTAAAAAAATCAAGATAAAAGCATCCGTTGATGTCTAGGTAGATGCTAAGCAGGGCAAATAACAAAGGAACATTATCTGTGAAGTACTGCAAGAAAAAAAAAAATAGCCCAAACACCCTCAATCTATTATTCTCTGTCCAATATAAAATATCCTTCCAAAAGCTTAACTACAGACATTTTCAGACAAATGAAAGTTAGAAGAATTAGTGGGCATCAGACTCACGCTGTAAGTACTATCAGAGGAAATTCTTCAGGCTTAAGGAAAAAGACAGCACATGGAAACTCTGATCTACTCAACGGAATGATGAGGAGGATGAATAGCAAATATGTAAATAAATATAAAACTTTTTTCCATTAAAAATCTATAAAATATAATTGGCAATTTATAGCAAAAATAACAATGTATTAGTCATAGTAGTGTTATCATAGCACCAACAAGAAACAACTGTCCAAAAACAATAAAATTTATGTGTAAAATGGAATACCATGCAGCATTAAAAATAATGAATTATCATCATAAGAAATAATATGAGTTTTAGCCGGGCACAGTGGCTCACGCCTGTAATCCCAACACTTTGGGAGGCCGAGGCGGCAGATCGTGAGGTCAGGAGATCGAGACCAACCTGGCTAACATGGTGAAAGCCCGTCTCTACTAAAAATACAAAAAAATTAGCTGCGTGTGGTGGCGGGAGCCTGTAATCCCAGCTACTCGGGAGGCTGAGGCAGGAGAATAGCTTGAACCCGGGAGGTGGAGCTTGCAGTGTGCTGAGATTGTGCCATTGCACTTCAGCCTAGGCGACAGAGCGAGACTCTGTCTTCAAAAAAAAAAGAAAGAAAGAACATGAGTTTCATACAGAAAATATTCAGCAAAGGAAACAAAGTAAAAAACAGAATAATTCTTTTAATTCCATTTACATGAAGTGAAAGACAGGCAAAAATAATTAAAGGTGATAAAAATCAGAATACCGGTTATCATCTGGAGAGGATTTGGCTCATAGATGCATGGAAGAATATTTCGCTTGCTTTATATTTTGGAGTTTTTTTTTTTCTTTAAATTATACTTTAAGTTCTAGGATACATGTGCATAACATGCAGGTTTGTTACATATGTATACTTGTGCCATGTTGGTGTGCTGCACCCATCAACTCGTCAGCACCCATCAACTCGTCATTTACATCAGGTATAACTCCTAGTGCAATCCCTCCCCCCTCCCCCCTCCCCCCTCCCCATGATAGGCCCCGGTGTATGATGTTCCCCTTCCCGAGTCCAACTGATCTCATTGTTCAGTTCCCACCTATGAGTGAGAACATGCGGTGTTTGGTTTTCTGTTCTTGGGATAGTTTGCTGAGAATGATGGTTTCCAGCTGCATCCATGTCCCTACAAAGGACACAAACTCATCCTTTTTTATGGCTGCATAGTATTCCATGGTGTATATGTGCCACATTTTCTTAATCCAATCTGTCACTGATGGACATTTGGGTTGATTCCAAGTCTTTGCTATTGTGAATAGTGCCGCAATAAACATACGTGTGCATGTGTCTTTATAGCAGCATGATTTATAATCCTTTGGGTATATACCCAGTAATGGAATGGCTGGGTCATATGGTACTTCTAGTTCTAGATCCTTGAGGAATCGCCATGCTGTTTTCCATAATGGTTGAACTAGTTTACAATCCCACCAACAGTGTAAAAGTGTTCCTCTTTCTCTACATCCTCTCCAGCACGTGTTGTTTCCTGACTTTTTAATGATTGCCATTCTAACTGGTGTGAGATGGTATCTCATTGTGGTTTTGATTTGCATTTCTCTGATTAGTAGCCATGACAGTGGTGTCCCATCAGGAGCCACTGCTGCGAAGACGTGGCTGCAGTGGGGGAGGTGCTGCCGGGGCTGCTCGCTCTGCTGAGCCAGCGGGGCCAGAGACAGGCTCCTGTCCCCTACTGAGTCAGCGGGACAAGAGCCCTATGCTCTCTGGCACAACTGCAGCCACCCAGCTGCAGCTCCAGACCTGGGCATCCCTGCACTCCAGACGGCGGGGAAGCCCCTGCCCTGCAGTCTCTACTTCCGCTCCTGTCCTCTTCCCTTCTCATGATCCCCACTCTGGCGCACAGCAAAATTGTAGCTGAGCCCAGGCAGTGTCGCGACCTGGTGCTTGGGGCAGCACTGACAGACCAGCCCCCTGCTGCGTGGGCCTCCTCTGGATTTTGGGTACCGACAAGCATGGGAGGAAGACCGAGGAAGTGCTGAGGGGAGCTCAACATGGGCCTGTGGCACCCCTCGGGGCAGTCAGCAGGGGTGCTGTGGATGGCATGTTGATGGTGGCAGGAGACAGACAGGCTCCTAGGTGGGAAAGGTCTCTGGTGAAACCCCTCCTTCAAGCCACGAACAGCCTGAAGCCTGAGGGCTGGGCTGCCAGTTTGGATGGAGTCCTCAGGCCAGAGTGAGAACTTACAGTGCTTTTCCCAGGCCACCCATAGTCGCCCATGGACCAATCAGCATGCACTTCTTCCCCTGCTCAGCCAGCCTCACACAGATAGGGGAACTATCAACTGCAGGAAGGAGCTACCCACTTCAGGTCTCGACTGGTGGGGTGATCTGCCTGCAGAAAGTAGCTGTCCACCAAGGGTGTCCCGTCTGCTGAGAGGTGGACCCTGGCTGGGACCACCTGCCTGCTGATAGGAGCTACCCACTCTGGATCTCCTCTCTCCTGATAGCTGAACACTTGTCTGTACGACCGGCCTGCGGAAAGGAGTTACCCACTTCGGGTCTCCCGAGAGTTGTTATTTTCCTCAATAAAGCTTCTCTCTGCCTTGCTCACCGTCCAATTGTCCGCATACCTCACTCTCCCTGGATGCTGGACAACAACTCAGGACCCGCAGAATGGCGGCTGGGACTGAAAGAACTGTAACACAAAAAGGGTTGAAACCACCCCCCTTCCCCAACACCCCCCAAAGAAGTTGCAGGCGATGAGAAGGAGAGAAGAGGCTGCAACCATTCAGGGAGCCAAAACCTAGGAGCTCCTCAAGCCAGGGATGTGACACCCTTTTGGGGGCTCTGTGGTTTCTAGCACCTCCAAGCTTTCAGGCACCACTGTGTTTCCCTCGTCCAGACACGGGTGCCTGCAGCTACTGCTTGCGGCGCATCAGATCCAACCAAAGGCTTTCACTGAGCTAGTGACTGTGCCTGTGCCTGGAGCTGCCCTCCCTGCCGCAGCAGCTTGAGTGCCTGGCTGTGCACAGTGGCCAGACCCCTCCACTTGCTTGCTCATGCACCCCTTGCTGCTTCACGCCTGGCTCGCACTTGGCAGACATGGAATCCGGGCTGGTAGAGCGAGCTGAGTGCAGCCTACCAGTCCAAATGGGCAGAATGAGCCCAGCAGGCCTAAACAAAAGTTGGGAAAAGTTATCATCAGTCACAGAGGTTTCTGGCTGGAAAAGCAAAACCCAAAGGATCCTGTGACAGTAGTTACTTTGATATACATATAGATAAAATTTTATAAAGCTATATAATACATATTGGTGTACTTTACCCATAAAACTGTATGCATTTTATATTTATATAATATAAATACATATATCATTATATTACTTATATGATATAATACATTAAATTAATATTTATGTGCATATAAATAATATATATTTATATCATAAAAATATAAATGTATATTATATAATATAAAATATGTATCATATGATAATATATTATAAATATATTTATATGCACATAATTTATTATAAATATATTACATTATAAATATATTATATGCATATAATATAACCATGCTATATATTATATTTATATTATATTATTTTTTTATTATAGTTTATATTTTTGTATTTTATATTATATTTATAATATTTTATTTTATATAAGAAATTATCATGTATACAAAGGATACATATATTATTTATATTATATAAATACATTTAATAAAGAAATAATGAATAATATTAATAATATAGCATACATTTAAGTAATAACAGTAATAAATATACATTATTTAAATATATATTATACATATATTATTCCTATAATTATTTGTATGTTTTATATATAATGTATATATGATATATTATATTTACAGGTTTTTTTTAAGGAAAGAAATACATAGGTAATCTAGAACTGTCCCCTGGGATACGGATAGGGTGATATGTGGAGTTTCTGGAATTAGTTTTCAAAACACAAAGAAATACACCCAGAAGGACATGTCCCTTTATTCTTTGGGTTATCGTCAATTTGGATTTGAAGAATGGAGAGGTATACAATTTGTAACCCTGAGAAAGGCCAGACTGCGGGTAGAGTCAAATTCAGGATGAATCTTACATGTGTGGGCAGCAGAACTGATTCGTTAAAATAAACCTTCCCTCTTTTAAGAACTGTGAACTGCTGAATGACCATACATGAAATCTGACCTACTTCTGGTCTTTTGGATAAAGTCCTAAGTATACTTTTACAGATATAAAAACATTTATGCATTTATAAGTTATTTTACACAACATATATATGCAAAGAATCCTCAAAAATTGAAAATTATGTTAACTGTTTCAGCGCTCATTGTTGTTTCTTATTTGTTTGTCTACATTTTATAAGATTTACACAAATTTTATGATTCTAAATTGAATGTGTTTTATGAATCTTCAGGCAGCTATGTTCTTACAGGTTTGTCCGAAGGATTTTTCACTCTCCTCGTGTCTGCCAAGAGGCCACATCCTACTTAACAATAATATGAAATCATTTCTTATTTTCTTTTTTTTTTTTTTGGAGACGGAGTCTCGCTCTCGCCCAGGCTGGAGTGCAGCCCTGCGATCTCGGCTCACTGCAAGCTCCGCCTCCCGGATTCCCGCCATTCTCCTGCCTCAGCCTCACGAGTAGCTGGGACTACAGGCGCCCGCCACCATGCCCGGCTAATTTTTTATATTTTTTAGTAGAGACGGGGTTTCACTGTGTTAGCCAAGATGGTCTCGATCTCCTGACCTCGTGATCCACCCGCCTCGGCCTCCCAGAGTGCTGGGATTACAGGCGTGAGCCACCGCGCCCGGCCTCATTTCTTATTTTCTAATAAATCTTGGCTCCTCAAATTAAGCATCAATTTTCCAGGAGGGTGAAAAAACTAGTTATTTGCCTGTGTTCTCTATTTTTGCTTTCTGTAGTGAACCTATTACAGCTATTGAGAGTAAGTGGTTGGGGAAGTATAGTAAAAAATTAATCCAAAGTCGATGTGGTGGCTCAAGCCTGTAATTTCAGCATTTTGGTAGGCTGAGGTAAGAGGATCCTGGAGCCCAGAAATTAGAGATTAGCCTGGGAAACATAGTGAGACTCTATGTCTACAAAAAGTTGTAAAATATAAATTAGCTGGGTATAGTGTCATGTGCCTTGTAGTCCCAGCTACTTCAGAAGCTGAGGTGGGAGGATTTATTTAGCCCAGGAGGTTGAGGCTGAAGTGAGCTCTCATGTGTCACTGCACTGCAGCCTGGGATACATGGTGAGATCCTGTGCCCCGCCAAAAAAAGCCAAAAGAAAAAGTGATTCATATTATCTTTCTCACCGGAAGATTTGGTTTCAGAAATATGTAGAAGAAAACAGGCCAGTTTGAAACTTGATGGTTTATCTTAAGTAATATTGCTGGCATCATGGCTCACGCCTGTAATCTCAGAAATTTTGGAGGCTGAGATGGGAGGATCATTTAAGACCAGGAGTTTGAGACCAGTCTGGCCAACATGGGGAAATCCCATCTCTAATAAAAATACAAACATTAGCCAGGCGTGATGTCTGTAATTCCACTACTCAGCATGCTGAGCCACAAGAATCACTTGAACCCGGGAGGTGGAGGTTCCAGTGAGTTCAGATTGCACCACTGCACTCTAGCCTGGGTGACAGAGTAAGACTGTCTCAAAAATATATGCTTATATATATATCTTAAGTAATATTGACATATATAGCTTCAACTTTGCTAAATTCTGTTATGAAACACAATTTATTATTAATATCTTTATATTAATACTAATGCAATGAAAATAACAATGTTCTTGTTTTAATTTTGCTTTAAGAAATTATTTAGGGCCTGTAGACTTATTTCCTGGTTATTTTCTACCGTCATGTTTACTAGCTACATCAAATTTTTCAAGTAAAAGATAAGGACTTTATTTTCATCGGGTTCACATGTTAGACTAACAGATGAAAATGAAACTGCTAAATGAGTATCTGACAATATATAATTGATGAATAGGATGTGCAGTGTCAATATATATTTCATATTTTCAGAAGAAAGTAAGTTCAACAGAAGATAAGGTAGAAATTATTCTTAAGCATGGTGGATCTTGAGGTAGACTTAAAAAAAAATACCTTAAAAGGTGAATATTATCTTTTGTTAGAGGATGGCAAAAGAACAATGTCTTGTAGGCAAGAAAGTTTAATAGGATGGTAATATTCAAAATTAATTAGTGAAATGAAAACCAGGAGTCATTAAGTCATTTTGAAAACTGTGCCATTATACATGGCATGATCAGATAATATACAAAAAAAAAAAATAATGATGGGAACTAAAAGTGCTAAAGAAAAAAAAAAAGACATCCAAAACCTGTAAAAATGACACAAAAGATTTCCCATGTGCTTTCAACATAATTCTAGAACTTTGTCATACAGGCCTACCCAATAATTATTTAATTATGGTAGGGTGATGTACTGTCATTTGACTTGTTATTGTCCATTGATGAGAACACAGACTCTGTGAAGTTAAAGGATAACTTGTAGATTCTTGACTAATCGAGATGCAAATGATCCGCGTTCCATAAAAACTTAGCTCCAAAGTTAGAGTGTATTGCTTTGTAGGGCATTAACTAATTTTGCCTCTAATTTTGCGAACTTATTTTAGTATGTCCTTTTTGGTAGCATATATAAAACACATTTGTCCTAATTCTTCTTTAAACTATTTCATTCAACTGGTATCCTCAATAATTTAGATAAATCTTTGAAATATATTCATTCTGTAACGTAGTCATGTTTTAACTTTTTTTGCAATTATACTTTGGCAAAAGAAAGTGAAAATATGAAGCATTATACAGATACAGTTAAGAGGACTTACTGACACAGTGAATATTAAGTAGCAAAGTATCAATGAAGATATAGGTCATTGAAGTTAAGAGTCAATATTGAAGTCATTTTGTACCTCCTCTGCAGATATGAGTTTGTTGTCTATTTTTTTAACCAAGTGGTTTTTATAATATTATGTGTTTTCTGGTTGAGAATCTGTAACAGTAGAATATTTGTATTTTTTCAATTACTCTATTCAATTTTTAAAATTATTACTTATTTAACAATGTTTTCCTAATAATGAGTTAAATTTTTCTACTTAATAATATAAAATTTTCAGCCTTTTATTTAAATTATGAGCAACAGGAAATATGTAAACCTGCTTTTTGATTATGCTAGTTTTTCAAATCTTTTGAGCAATTATAGTTTGCCTAAAAGTTTCTCTTTTCTAAATCCAAAAAACCCCATAATTACTGTAATTGACTCTCTTTTGAAAATATATACAATTCTAGTATCATCTTAATAGTTGCTCATTATATATCCTCAGTTTATTTTTTTTTTCAATTTTTTTTCTTATAATTATTATTTTTGACAGAATCTCACTCTGTTGCCCAGGCTGTAGTGCAGTGGTGCAATCACAGCTCCCTGCACCCTTGACCTCACAGACTCAGGTGATCCTCCTACCTCAGTCTCCCAGGTAGCTGGGACTACAGGCACGTACCACCACACACATCTGGTTAGTTTTAGTAATCTTTGTGGAGACAGAGTTTTTCCATGTTGCTCTGGCTGGTCTTGAACTCCTGGTCTCAAACAATCTGCCTGCCTTGGCCTCCCCAAGTGCTGGGATTACAAGATCTGAGCCACCATGCTCAGCAATAGGTTTCAGAACAAGGTTAAATCTGACAGCTGGAATACAAACAGAACAGTGTCTAGGGAGGACAGAAAAAATGCGGAAGTTGAAAATTTTAGAGTTAGTCATAACCAGTGAAAGAGAAACCATGAAGTTAATATCCCATAAAACAGTTTATTTTGAGTAACCTTTTAAACTTTCAAAACACTGACAAAACTTTGTTCATTTTTTTTTAAGTTTAGCCTTATGAGGGATGTATATTGTGACATCCCAGCAAGTAGATCTAATCTTCGTTAATAATAGCACTCACAGAATAACTGACATATAAATGTGACCTCCTCAAAGAAAACTCTGTGACTAGCCACTCACAGCAATCTGAAGTTTCTATTATAGCAAGTTATCCCTTCTAGTTTGTGTGTATGTGTGTCTTTTGCTGTTGTCTTAAGGTAAATTGAACTTCCATGGCAACGAGTAAGGTAAATGAAAAAATATTATCCACATTTTACGAATGATGAAATGGTTGCTTAGAAAAGCTAATTAAATGTATTGAGGTCACACAGTTCATAAGCGGCAGAGGCAGAATTGAAACCCTGGTCTCTGACAGGAGTGATACAACTTTCAACCACCTTATCATTTTGTATTTTGTGCACTCTGCGTTTAACTGAAGCATCAAGTTGGGCCATGAAGTAGCATATTTATTTTTGTTATTTTTCTGTATTTTCCTACACATGGCGATTTCCATATTGATTAATGTATAATTATATTAAATTAGGAACAAATTAACAAATAAAATGACAATAAAATATGTTTTAAAATGTCTAAAATGAAAACAATTACAAGTTTTAGCAATAGTACTATAAGATACAAATTGGATGTACTTATATTTGCTTCTTTCCAATAAAGCAAGTATAATAGCCAGTTTGGCCATCCTTCTGAACGAATCTAATAAAAAATAATTATAGAGATTTAGCAATGATTTCACTATTTTAGCCAGAAAAAAAGCACTGCCAATACTTGCTCTCATAATTGTTTTAAAGATAAAAGAATATAATGGATAGAACAGTGATTGTAAAGCTAGAAAAGTAAATTATTTCAGAAATTGGGGGTAATTACCTCAGTATGGCAGACAAGATAATTTCTATTGAATTCTTTTAAATCCATTTTTGTTGGTTTTTTTTAAAAAATCTTCTATTTGTTCAAACACTAGATAACTTGTTAATCTTCTCCACCTATAGTTATGTAGTTTAATATTTTTCTTAACTTCTAGAAAATGTTCCCAGCCAAATTACTATACCATTCATATTAGGCAATATTTTAATGCCTCAATTTTTTTCCTATAAAATTACTTTTACATTACCTCTTAATATTACATATATATTTTTTCCACTGCTGATTTGACTCTTTTCTCATATATACAAAAAATAGAGTTTGACTTTATTTTTTAAAGAGTATTTAATAATATATGTAGGGAGTCCAGTATTTCTCAAAGCAAATCTAGCCCATAGGAGTTCTCAATTTCTTTCTTTCTTTTTTTTTTTTTTTGAGAAGTACTATCACTGCTCACTGCAAACTTCACCTCCTAGGCTAAAGCAATCCTCCCACCTCAGCCTCCTAGTTGGGACCACAGGTTTGTGCCACCACACCCAGCTAATATTTATTATTATTACTATTATTATTGGTAGAGATGGGATTTTGCTATGGTTTATAAATGAGCAACTATAGTACCATAGCGAGCCCAGGCTTGTCTTAAACTCCTGAACTCAAGTGATCCTCCTGCCTTGGCCTCCCATGTGCTGAGATGACAGGTGTGAGCCACCACATCCAGCCCTTCAGTTTCATTTAGTCAGTTTTTAAAAAACATTTTTTCCTATTAAATTTATTTACTTTCTCACATTTTGTATTTAATGTCATTGACCTCTTTGTGCTCATGTCAATGGATGGTATTTGAAAGCCTCCCAAAGTCCCTCTTCTCTATACTTAAGTGTTCTGGGGTAATTTATTATTTCAAATCATGAAATCCTCTATCCTTCCCAAATTTTCCTTGAATCCTCACCATTGAAGCATAAAACACAGCATTTTATTGGTTATTCATATCCCTCCCTCTTTCTGCAAAATTTTTAAAAGTAAAAAAATGGTGAGGTAAAGTCAGCACAGGATTGAAGGCTTTTATTGAAAACAAATCATCAGTGCATCTGAGATAGGTGTTTTAAAGAAAATGGAAGGTAGAGTAATCCTACCCCAAACCATACATACTTAGAGCAAGGAAATACACTTCTGGATAGCATTTTTAAAAATCCATGAAATTTATTTCTTTTTGTAGGAATTTATATTATTAATATTTTATAAATAAGAAACCTAAAAGTTTAAATAGAGATTAAAATAAGAGACTTGTCATAAAAGAAGTGAGCTTTTCCCACAATGTGTTGGAAAATAAGAAAGATGATGAGTGATGTGGTTTGGCTGTGCTCCCACCCAAATCTCATATTGAATTGTAGCTCCCATAATTCCCTTGTGTTGTAGGGGAGAGCCAGTGGGAGATAATTGAATCATGGTGGCAGTATCCCCCACACTGTTCTTGTGGTAGTGAATAAGTCTCACAAGATCTGATGGTTTTATAAGGGGAAACCCCCTTAGCTTGGCTCTCACTCTTCTCATGTCTGCTGCCATGTGAGATGTGCCTTTCACCCCCCGCCATGATTATGAGGCCTCCACAGTCACGTGCAACTGCGAGTCCATTAAACCTCTTTCTTTTGTTAATTGCCCAGTCTTGGTATGTCTTTATCAGCAGCGGTCTAATGGACTAATACAATGAGAGACAGTTAACATTATCCTCAGAGCTGCTGTCCAAGTAGTGATTATATTGAAAATTCACAGAAACTGGGACCTATAACAATGATTGAGGGGATATGCTTTGGCATGAAGTCATTAGACTCTCTCTCTCTGTGTATGGATATCTCTCTCTCTCTCATATAT
This sequence comes from Papio anubis, assembly GCF_008728515.1. Taxonomy (NCBI): domain Eukaryota; kingdom Metazoa; phylum Chordata; class Mammalia; order Primates; family Cercopithecidae; genus Papio; species Papio anubis. Next base: position 35,513,258 of record NC_044989.1, on the reverse strand, counting down.
GTGAGGAGATATATATACACACACACATCACATATATATGGATATGTATGTACAACTCACATACCTCATTTCATATATATATATATATAAAACACCTCATATACTATATTCCATATACAGATCTGTATATTTCTGCACATCTATCTCTGTGTGTGTGTGTGTGTGTGTATGTGTGTGTGTATATATATACGTAGAAAATAGGGTATGGGGTATGTGAGGTGAGAAGAAAGCAGAGAAGGATAGATTCAATTTTGGATATGTTGTATTTGAAATAGCTATGAAGAGATCATTAGACCATATGCTAAACAGGTCAGGACCTCAGAAGAAAGTGTCTCAGTAAAGGTAGAGTTATAGGGACTTCCAGGACCTGGTAGTGGTTAAAGCTACAGGTGAGGATAATAATGCTCATAATACCTGGGATAAAAATAGAAGCACACAGAGTATAGTAATTTATTAAATTTCAATAGGCAAATGTAGGCCAAGTAAAAGAACAGTAGTTTCTAACATTTTATTTTATTATGTTTTGTGCTTATTTATGGTATAAAATAAAAGAAAATGTTTTAGTATTATAAAAAACTATAATGGAGAAATATTATGACAAAATTATAGGTGGAGGAAAAATTAGTCATTGCCAGGGATTAGGGACAAGGAGATGGGCGGAAGTAAGGTCAGTGGGTTATAAATGAGCAACTATAGTACAATATCAAAACTAATAAATTTTATAGTGATGTAATCCAGTTATCTTACTCAGATTTCCCTAGTTTTACATTTACTTATGTGCATGTGATTATGTGTGCACTTCTATGCAATGAAATCACAGTGTTGATTTGTATATCCATCACTACAGTCAAGCTCTGAGACAGTTTCATCCCCACAAGGTGATGGAGTTTTCTCCACTAGAGATTCTCTGCTAAACTGTCCTCATATTTCAGCCCAAATCTCAGCCAGTCAAAAGACCCCAGAGGAGAAATTGGTTGTCAATCTCAGCTCAGTGAAGAATAGTTCTTCCTTCTATAGGATTTTGTTTTATCTAGTCATTTTTGTTTCCATAGCTCTCTGATGTTTTTTAAAAATGTGATTCTTGTAATTTATCAAGATACTTCTAGTTACTACGAAAAGAATAATGGCCAGCCGCTAGTTACTACATATCACTTTGAGGTAAATGTTCTACTTTATTTCCTGTCAGCATAACCATAATTGTATTTTTTGCTAATAAAGTTGTTTAGTTCATATATTTGTAATTAAGAAGTTTATATATATATATTTTATATATATATATATATATATATATATATATATATTCAAAGAAGAATAGTTTAAAGTAACCATTATCTTATGAATGACAAATAGGTATAACAAAGATGGAGGTTAAGATTTTTTGGGTAAACATCTGGTTTTTCAACACTACTTATTAAAAACACCTCCTTTTCCCGGTAAACTGCCTTCACAGCTTGGACAAAATCAAATGATGATGTAAGTGTGAGTCTATTTTTGGTATGTATATTCAATTATACTGATACATGCCTGTACTTATTTCACTGCTACATGTTGTAAATACTCTAGGTTGTAGCACATCTCTAAACAAGCTAACGAGGCTTCCAAATTTGTTTTTCTTCTTTAAGATTCTCTAGGCTATTCTAGGTATTTTCTATGTAAATGATAGAATCAGCTTGCCAGTTTCTATCAAACTATGTGGAGATTTTGACAGTGATTTTATTTAACTTATATATCAGTTTGGGGAGAAATGATCTCCAAACAATATAATAGTTTCCAATCCATTGGTATAACATATTTTCATTTATTTGTTATCTTTTATTTCTCTCAGCAATTTCTCAGTTTCTGTGTAGGGGCATTGCAAGACTTTTAATGGTATTTCAAAGTATTTTATTTTTCTTTAATTCTAATTTAAAGATGGGAGTCTTGTTTCCCCTCCCAGGCTGGAGTGCAGTGGCATAATCACAGCTCACTGCAGTCTTGATCTCTTGGGCTCCAGTGATTCTCCCCGCTCAGCCTTCTGAGTAGCTGGGACCACAGACAGGCACCACTATGCCCAGCTAATTTTTAAAATTATTTGTAGAGATGAGGTCTCTCTATGTTACCCAATCTGGTCTCGAACTTCTGGGCTCAAACAATCCTGCAGCCTCTGCCTCCCAAAGTGCTGGGATTATAGGCGTGACCCACTGCAACGGGTCAAAAATTTTAATTGTCATTTGAAAATGGTTTTCCACTGGAATGTAAAAACTACAATTTTTTATATTGTCCTTGTACACAATGACTTTGTAGAATGTATTAGTTTTATTAGTTTTGTTTATATATTTTTCTACACAAATAATGATATCATCTGTGATATTTCAGTCTGAAGATCTTTCTCAGCACTTTTTAGAAAGTGTTGTTTGCATCTTAGACTTTATTACTCTGAACATATCTATATTTCAGTGTCAATTCAGTTTTTTTCTAAATACAAAGTTGTAGGCTATTTTTTCTTTTATCATTTTAAATATGTCATTCCATTGTCCTATATGTCTATTGCTTCTATTGATAAGCTGAATATGAATTATACTTTTCTTCCTCATTATATAATATATTGTACTCTTATCCCATCAGCTTTTATAATTTTCTTTTCATCTTTGATTTTCAGAACTTTGAATATGATGTGCTGTGGGTGGTTGTATTTGTATTTATCCTGCTTAGGGTTTGCTAAGATTTCTGTGTCTGTGTATAAATATATTTCACCAAATTTGGGAAGGTTTCAATTATCATTTCTTCAATTGTTTTTTCTCCATCATTTTAGTTTCTCTTCTACACATCAAATTACACATATGTTAAAATGCAGGGGCTGGGCACGGTGGCTCACACCTGTAATCCCAACACTTTGGGATTACAGGCCGAGGTGGGCAGATCACAAGGTCAAGAGATCGAGACCATCCTAGCCAACATGGTGAAACCTCGTCTCTACTAAAAAAAAAAAAAAAAAATTAGCTGGGCATGGTGGTGCACACCTGTAGTTTCAGCTACTCGGGAGGCTGAGGCAGGAGAATTGCTTGGAGGCAGAAGAATCGCTTGAACCCAGCAGGTGGAGGTTACAGTGAGCTGAGATCGCACTGCTGTACTTTAGCCTGGTGACAGAGCAAGACTCCATCTCAAAAAAAAAAAAAAAAAAAGAAAAAAAAAGAAAGCAGGTAATCAAAGCTTTTATTCTTAACTTTCTCTGTGTTTTCCAAAGTATTGTCTATTGTTCAGCCTTAAACTTTAATAAACATTAATTCTACAGTTTCCAATCTCCTATTTATGCCAATCCATGGAATTAAAAAGCTTTATATTGCAGTTTAAATTTCTATTGGGATTCATTTTACAGTTCCTAATTCTCAGCGATATTCTACACCTATTAACTCATTTTGATAATATTTTTGTCTTTGAACATATTTATAATAGCTGTTTCAAAGTCCTCATCTGCGGATTTCAAAATCTGGGTCATCTCAGTGTCTATTTTTATAGATACTTTTGTCCATGTCACATTTTTCCTGGTGGTTCACGTAACCTTTAATTTTTATTTTATAATGGACATAATGGATGATATGCTGTAGAGACCCTTTAACCTATTATTGTTCTTTTAACAATATTAAATTTTCTTGTATTAAACACTTAATAAACTGGCTTATCACCTTGAACTTATAGAGGCTTGATTTTACATTGATTAGGCCTGATCTCTTTAACTGTGTAATGTAGTCTTTATTCCTGTAGCATGTCACTTCTAATATTTCAATGCAAAGCATGAGATATTTACCAAGGCATTTTAACTTGGTAGCATTGAAATGACAGTCTCTGTTCTTTTTCTGAGGTTGATGACAGTCGAAACTTCTGCTTAACTTATTCAGCCTTCCAGGGGGTGGATTACATCAGACTGCAGAGTATCCACCCCCTTCACATGCACAACTCATCAACTACCAACACTTGGAAGAAAGTTTATAAGTAGGTTTGTGCACTCTCCATCCGTGGCCCCCTCCTTACTGGGATTCTCCCCTCAATTTCTAGCTTCTCAGGCAATCTTGAACTCTGTCTCCTGAAGTCTGAAGACAGTAAAACTAAAGTTTTTCTGCTTGAGTTCTTCACATGCTGAATCATGTGAACTGGAGAGTTGTCTCGGGGAAACCCTGTAAAGCAAGTATGCATTCAATCCGTCACTGGCATTTCTTCTTTCAAAGAACAAAATCTCTCCAGATTGTATTTGCTTTTGTTCACTCTCTAGTATCTTCAAATAGGGGTATGTGTGAATTGGAGTGTGTATGAGTGGGGCAATATGTGTGTGTACGTGTGTGTGTGTGTGTTTGCCTTTCTATATTTTGTCCACAGTTTATAATGCTTTTATAGTAGGATCAATCCTTACAAAAGCTGCCCTGCAATTATCAGAAGTGAAACTTCTCATTTCAAAATAAAATACATGAAAATAATTTTTACAAAATATTAGCCAGACTTTTCAGGTTTTTTTCTCCATATAGAGTCTTATCATTGGAATTACAGGATTTGGATGCTTACTAAAAACTTTAAATACATTAATGTGACATTAGTTTGGTACATTTTCTAATATTGTGTTGCATTTCTATAAGAAAATCCACATAACTGCATATATTTTTATTTTGATATGAATGATTTTTGTATTCTATATCTACAATGAATCAGTAAGCTTTCTGTATTTTCCATTTAGGAACACTTGCAGAATACTCATTTTTTAAACATTTGAAAAGCAATTTCCAATAAAATTATATGACATAGAATATTATTTTGAATCTAATTTTTGATAGTTTTGTAAGTTTCATGTATCAGGTTTTCCATTTTTGAGTAAATAACATTTTCTAATTAAAACATTAATTTTGCTTATTTAAAAATTAATTATATAGGCATGTTATTATTCATAATTAAAATAACTGATTAATACTTTTTGCTTTATTTTTGTTTTTATTCTTGTTTTATCACAAAATTAATTTTGTAAGAATTTGTTCATTTTTATTATCTTTAATTTCAAAACCTATTCAAGTTATGACATTCTCCATTTTCCCTAATCAGAGGAGTTACAAAAATGGTAGAAGATTTGCTGTAATTCAAATCACTTCAATTGGAACAATATGCTTTATATTTCTAGTAGGCTTAAGTTTTCATTTTCTATGGAGTTTTATTGGCCTTAGAGTCAGTAGACACTCTAGCCATATCTTGTGTTTAGAGCATCATAAATAATTTGGTTTAATTTGCATATAATAAACTTCACAAATATTAAGTATACATTTATGTAAGTACCACAATAATCAGGCTACAAAATATTTGTATCTCCCCAGAAAGCTCCCTGTGCCTCTTTGTAATTTCTTTCACTACCTCTTGTCCATCACAATGATCTGATTTTATCACTATTAATGAGGAATTATCATGAGTAATCATCTTTATCTGGAAGGTTGGCCCTTGAACAACATGGATTTGAACTGTAAAGTTCACTTATACATGTATATTTTTCAATAAAAAGTATCCCAAGTATGCCTGCGTCTCTTGCCTCCCCTTCTATCTCTTCTGCCTCTGCTGCCCTTCCTCTTCCTCTTCCTCCTCAGCTTACTCGAGGTGAAGATGAGAACAAATACCTTTATGATGATTATTTCCATGTAATAAATAGTAAATATATTTTATCTTCTTATGATTTTCTTAATAACATTTTATTTTCTCTAGCTTACTAGAGAATACAGTGAAAATATAGTATGTAATACATATAACATGTAAAATATGTGTTCATCCACCATTTATGTTATCAGTAAGGCTTTCCAGTCACAGGAGGCTACTGGTAAAGTTTCGGGGAAATCAAAAGTTATATATGAACTTTTGACCCTGTGAGTGAAGGTTTGGTGCCCATAATCCCTGTGTTGTTAATGGATCAACTGTATTTTTTAATATAATTTTTGGAGGATATTTTGCTATACAGATTACATTTTTAATTTAGGTCAACATTTATTGAATTATAATTTAATATGCAAATTATCATCTCAATGCTTTTAAGTTGCTTGCTAATTTTTCTCCAACCAGAGAGATAGTTCAAATTTTAACTAAACCTTACAGGAAGAAGTATAGGAAGATACGAGGTATGAAACTAGAGAGATTTAGACAGATACCATTGTGAATGTGGGCTGTACTTTTCATAGTTACATGACTCTGAGTTAATTAATCTTTTCAAGATTGTATATGCTAGCATTAAATTGGTTTAATGTTAAATTCAAAGGCTAATTATGAAAATTAAATGAAATAATAATACATTGAAGTTATCTTAGTCTGTTTTGTGGTGCTCTAAAAGAATACCTGAAGTTGGGTAATTTATAGTAAATAGACATTTTTTTGGCTCAAGTTCTGGAGGCTAGGAAGTCCAAGATCAAGTGGCTGCATCTGGTGAGAGCCTGTTTGCCAGGTTATCCCAGCAAAGGCAGAAGGGGAAAAGAGTTTACGCAAGAGAGGAAGCAAGAAAGGCCAAATTCACCGTTATAATAAACCCACTCCCATGGTAATGACATTAATCCATTCATGAGTCCAGAGCCCTCATATCCTAGACACCTGGCATTGGGCCCCACCTTCCAACACTGTTAAATTGGAAATTAAGTTTCCAACATGTGAAGTTCGGAAAACACATTCAAACTATAGCATAAATCCTTGGCACAATGTTTCACATACAATAGGCACCTCAAAAAAATTTCTGATTTCTTACTGCCTTGGAGAAAACTGCATGTTTTCAAATAAGTTAGGTGCACCGTGACTATGTGACTTTTTTTTCAGTGGGACACAGCTGGTGTTAAACAGATGCAAGACAGTGGCAAAGGTGTAACTATTAGAATATTCTTAAATTCTCCTTAAAACACACACACACACACACACACACACACACACACACACACAAAGAACTAAGAAAAAATAAGCTCTAGGTCACATCTTAAAGTTAGCAAAGTACCCCCAACAAACCCAACAGATGAACACATATTGTTATTGGCTGCAATTCACATGTTAGATTATCAGTTCACTAGTATATATCTCAGGGGCAGGTTTAGGGGTGCGGCACAGGTTTGACTGTAAAGGCGGCAATTCTTTGGGAATGTTAGAATCATTCTATATGCTTTCTGTGGTAGTAGTTAAAATAATCAATGCCTGTGTACAAACGTATGCAACTGTAAACCAAAAAAGGAAAATTTACCGTATAAAATATTTGAAAATTAAAAATAAATAGAAACATTAATCTAATTATGTAAAGTTGGCATCTTATTCACATAAAATTATTTCAATTCATGGTAAAACCTAGGGTTAAACTATATAAAGTTTTGAGTAAATATCTTAAGGAAAAAAGGACAACAAAGAATTTTAAAATTTTATTCAGTAGCATTATTTTTCAGAGTAATATCAATATTGCTATTTTAAAATTCATCTATCTACCATTTACCTATAGTACACATAGTATATTAGTAGTTAACTTAATTTGACTAAGAATGAATACTTTTAGTATAAAATACATACAAATTGTAAACAAAATCATCCAAGTTAAATAAAATCCCCAAAATATTAATGTATTTATCTGGCAATATCATTATAAACTCATATATTTTTTCTAAAAATATACACATATTTTATTATTTAGAAACAATAAAAGTTGTAGCAATAAAAACATCTAGCATCTCAGTTGTAATCTTCAAATAGAATTTCCCACAAAAACAAACAGGTTCTTTGGAGAAATAACTGATTTCAGGTCTGTGACTGGAAAGGGATAAAAAGAAATTTGGACCAGAAAGCAAGGAATCTAGCAAAAGCTATGGGATTACATCAGATGAATACCAAAACAAACAATGGTCCCCACTGGCCAAAAATGGGACAATTTGGCATCAAAACCATGGTGTTCAATGACTACAACTTAGATATGTAAAATTTCATGAGTTTGTGGTGATACTAAAAACCTTAAAATATAAAAGAAAACTAATAGCTAATTTTTGGGATTTGATGCCTAGCACTTCATTCTGAAAACTTGTGTATAAAAATGGAAAAATAAACATAATCCTGTTTTTTCTATAGGAACTTCCACTAGAGGAACCAAATATGTAATAAAATAAAGTTCTTCCTTGTAGAAGAGTCCCAGCTAATATCAAGAATTATGAAAGACCTGATACCTTACTTGAAATCCGAGAATTTAGTTTGCCAGTTTTAGGGCTGCTGGCAGGAGACAAGTGTCTCTTGGGGAACACCAAAAGGACAGTTTATTAGTCTAATCAATACCAGCAGCCATTTTCTTGCATTGGTTCCCTAAACTCCAATTTCTACAAAGTAGTGTCATGAGGGTCAGGTGATGTCAGCATACACAGTGAATTCTGTTAAAAGAGAGGCGCTTCAAGCTTTAGAAGTGTTGATCATTTGTAATGGACTTCAAACAAACTTATTCAGCTTTTGCTATGGAAGAAGTCATTATCTTTATTACACTGAACAGCAGAAAACAAACAGAAAAAAAAAACCAACCTGCTCTCTGCTCCAGACAAAGTTGACATCCCTATCTTTTGAACCTGTTCATTATACATATATCTTTGAAAAGCTACTTTGGAGCAAAGGCCATTTGCACAACTGCTCTCAAAATGTGAAGAAATGCAGGAAACCCACGAATCATTGTCTCACAACAATAAATGCAGAGGGAGTAAGGAATTAGAAAATCACCATTTTTTAACCTCTAATAAAATAATGTATCAGGCAGTCATTAAGAGTAGCTGTGGCTGGGCGTGGTGGCTCATGCCTGTAATCCCAGCACTTTGGGAGGTTGAGGCAGGTGGATCATCTGAGGTCAGGAGTTCGAGACCAGCCTGGCCAACATAGTGAAACCCCATCTCTACTAAAAACAAAAAAAAAATTTAGCAGGCCCTGGTGGCAGGTGCCTATAATCCCGGCTACTCGAGAGGCACTGGGCAACAAGAGCAAAACTCCATCTCAAAAAAAAAAAAAAAAAAGCAACAGCAACAGTAGATGTAAAACCATTAAGGCAATGGTTGGTGATGAATTTATAATGAATGGATTAGGCTGACAACACCTAAATCCGCTGACCAAAGTCAAAATCATTAAAAGTGAAATAAACAGAATCATATCACATACCCTCTGGTATGATGCAATTGGAAGCACCGAGTGACATCTATTATTGCAAAAATAATTTAACCTAAATATCACTAAGCCTTTAGATTTAACTACCTGGTTAGGAAAAGAAAAAAAGTATAGAATATACATATGTGTATATATAATGTAATCATTAGGAAATGGAAAAGTCTACAGGCCAAATGATCTAGTTTTATCAACAAATAAACTAGTTACAAATTTGCAATGGGAAACTTTTAAAAAATTTAGAAGACGTAGCAACCAAATACATATGTATATTTTATTCTTATCCTTGTTTGAACAAACTTAACCAAAAAAACATTCTTTGAGACAATTATGGTAATTTTATTATAAACTGGTTATTGCATATTAAGGAATGAAGATCAATTATTTTAGGTGTATCTTAAAAATTATGGATTTGTCTTTAAGGAAAGTCTTCATTTTTTAAAAGATATCCTGAAGTAATTTATTGACAATAAGTTGCCCAGGATTCACTTTAAAATATTTTATCAGAGAGCGAAGGAAGGAAGGAAGGAAGGAAGGAAGGAAGGAAGGAAGGAAGGAAGAGGGAGAGGGAAGGAGGGGCAGAGGGAGGGAGGAAGGAAGGGAGGGAGAGAGGGAAGGGGAGAGGGAAGGAAGGGGAGGGGAAGAGGGAGGGAGGGAGGGAGGAAGGATGGAGGGAGGGAGGAAGGAAGGAAGGAAGGGAGCAAGGAAGGAAGAAAAGAAGGGAGGGAGAGGGGGGAGGCAAAAAGAAGGCAGGTGGGAGGGCAGAAAGTAGATGTAACAAGATTAGCAAAATATTAATAATAACTCTTTGATAAGTGTGTTTAATATACCTTTTATCAAATTTTCTGTGTGTTTAAAAATTTATGTTAAAAACACTTTCTATTATAAGATACAAAACATTTCCGAAGCAAGGGTTTACCTACTGTTATTTACCCAGCAAATGTTTCTGGAATAAATAATTGCCCTGTTATAGCTCAAAATACACCTTAATTATATGTATAAAAATAGAGATATAGAGTCACTAGAAGGTTTTGGGGTGGAGTATCACAATCTTGAGAAAATAAGCACTAATATGATAGTGTAAGTACTGTATCCAAACTTGATACGGTTTACAGTTTTTTCCAACTATCAGGCTGCTAAAGAGTTGTGTTGTGTGATTGTTCTCTTGTTCCCTTGTTATTTCCCACTGAAGTCACTCTGAGGAAGCACCAGTACCCTCTATGAGGTTGTGATGCCTCCTCTTTTTATGGGACAAACACACACAGCATGATTTATGATAATTTGCTTCTTCCTCCACAAAAGGGATAATAGAGCGAAACACTGTTTTGATTCTGGCCAAAGGGTTTTTCAAGTCCGAAGAGATCACTTCAAGTTCCTGCTTCTATTTTCCGGCAAGATTCCACTTCAGTTATTTCAAATATGCTTCCTGTTCAGTAGAGCAGCCTCTGCAGTGTCTAGATGGTCCATCTTCATGAGTCAGGATGTGTATAGGTAGCTGAATAGGGTGTGTTTCTCTTGTGTACTGAATTCTAGCTTTTGAATGATTTAGCTGATTGAAGTGCCCAATCCATCACTGAAGATTTTGCTTTTCTCTGTAAATTCTTATTTACTGCTTTTTCAGCATATGCTTTGTAGTATTTTAGAGCGCTCCACACTTAAATTATGTATCACTTTGGTATTTAAATCAATGAATTTAAACTACTGCATAATGAATACTTTCAATTTGCCTTCACTTAAGGAAGATGATATAATTAAATATGTTTGTTTGATCCGGTCTTGCAAATGAACCTATACATTTACATTAGGTCTCTATGAGACGAGTTAATTCTCTTGAGCTTTTAAAACTATTGGAAGGGGTTGTATGTGCTGTGGCTAAGTCAGCAGTCTTTCTCCCCTTCCTTTTCCTTCCTTTGGTCTAGCTGCCTTCCCTTCTTACTTCTTTTCTTTTCTGTATCCCTTTACCCCATCCCTATCTCTATCAGCTTTTTTTCACTTCGTTTCTATTATTACATGCTTACACTGTGCCAGACACTGTGTTAAATACTATAAATAAAATATTTAACTCAGAAGCTGATCTTGACTTATGTTTCCAACCAGGGACCATTTAAGTTTGCCATTACTTCCTGTGCCCAAGGTACTTGCAGTATTGGTCAGAGAGGTCTGTGAAAGTTGAAGGGAAAAAGAAATTTTAAATAAATCTTAGTATGTATGCTCTAAGCTGCTAAGAAGTTGAGATAAATGAGAATTATAGGCAACTAACCTGAATGATTTTGTATTTGCTATTTCATCACTACAAGTTCAATTTGGGTCTTTTAAAATATCTTCCATGTCTCTTTAACATTTTCATGCTTCACTCTACCTTCTTGAATATACAGCATATAGCTACAAAAACTGTTTTATACTTTATTCTATCATCTGTGTAATATTTTGGTTTGAATCTATTGCTTGGTTTTCCTCCTTATTATGAGTTATATTTTCCTGATTCTTTAATGTCTGGTAATTTTTAATTGGATGCCAGACATTCGTTTTTACCTTTTTGGATACTGTATAATTTTGCAGGTTCTTTTGATAGTGAGCTTTCAACTGATATGAAATTAACTGGAAGCATTTCAAGTCATTTGAGGTAAGGTTTTAAAATCTGGTAAGTGAAACCAGAGTGATTTCAAATCTAGGGCTAATTTTGTTCCACTACTGAGATAAAAAACTTTCTGAGAACTCTACATAACGGTCTATGTATGATGAGGTTTTTCACTACAGCTGGTGGGAACATCAGCTATTCTCAGCCCTTTGTGAGCTCTGAGGACTGTATCACCTTGTCCTTTCTGGTGCTTCTTTCACAGTCTTGAGTAGTTTCTTTATATGTACTGAATTTACATGCAACACTCAACTGAGGCCTCAAGAAGAACGCTTTGCATATTTCAAGGGCTCTTGCTCTTGCAGATTTCTCTCCATGCAACACTTTCTTCTTCATGTGGTTCTTTCCTCTTTATCCAGTTCTGTCCTCTTTGTACTGTGCTCTGCAAGTTCTAGCCAAATTGGCTTTCTGACATCTCAAATGTATCTTATCAACTGAGAGAATCTGCCAGCCCTATTTGGGTTCCCCTTTGCTGTGCTATTCTGTATGTTTCCCCCAGTTTGCCTGGAAACTGTTTCCAGGCAGCAGTGTGGAACAATCATAGGAATCATTTTGTTAGTTTCCTTTATCTTGAAGATCACTGCCTTGTGCTGAAACTATTGTTTCATATATATTTTGTCCAATTTTTAAATGTTTAAGGCAGGAGAGTATATCTCATTTTGATTACTTCATATTGGCAAGAAATATATATGCATTCCTATCTTTATATATGCATGGAATTATTACTATATCCTTTTTGATAAATAAAAGAACTGAAGCTCATCAAGAATTAATAACTTGCTCAAAATTGCGTATTTAGTACAAGCTGAACCAACAGGCAAACCCTGGTATCTCATACAGAATTCATATTCATTTCACACTTGCATTACACCACACATTTTTATCTTACAATGTAGCTTTGGTATGATGGAATGGATAGAAACTGTTTCCAAGAATACAGAAGGAGGTAGTTCCCTACTGAAGATGGTAAATGTAGACTTGTTTTTCTGAAGGATTTGGTAGTGAAGAAGGAAGTAAAAGACAACATGAAATAAAGGAAAGGAATGACAATCTGAAAAGAATGTGCTAGAATTCAGGAGAGCTTATATATCATATGTAGGTACTCTTAACCTGACTGCTCACTAGTCAGTCAGAGAGACTAACAGAACCCCCCTACTCACAACTCAAAGGAATCAAGCGTTAGTATATTAGTGTCTTCTTGCACTGCTATAGAGTCATACCTGAGACTGGGTATTTATAAAGAAAAGAGGTTTAGTCAGCTCATGATTCTGTGGGATGTACAGGCTTCTGCTTCTGGGGAGGTGTCAGGAAACTTACAATCTTGGTGGATGTGAAAGGGAAAGCAGGTACATCTTTAAATTGCCAGGAGGAGAGAGAGAGAGAGAGAGAGAGAGAGAGAGAGAGAGAAGTGAGAAGTGCTACCTACTTTCAAACAACTAGATCTCATGAGAACTCTATCACAAGAATAGGGGTAAGCCTGTCTCCATAATTCCATCACTTCCCACCAGGCCCCTCCGTCCATACTAGGAATTTCAATTCAACATGAGATTTGGGTGGGGACACAGAGCCAAACCATATCATTCTGCTCCTGGATCCTCCCAAATCTCATGTACTTCTCACATTTCAAAACATAATCATGCCTTCTCAATAGTCTCCCAAAGTGTTAACTCATTCCAGCGTTAACTCAAAAGTCCGAGTCCAAAGTCCCTTCCACTTATGAGCTTGTAATATTAAAAATAAATTACATACTTCCAAGATGCAATGGGAGTACAGGCGTTGGGTAAATGCTCCCACACCAAAAGGGAGAAATCAGCCAAAACAAAAGTGCTACAGGCCCCATACAAGTCAGAAACCCAGCAGGGAAGTCATTAAATCGTAAATCTCCAAAATAATCTCTTTTGACTCTATGTCTCAGGTCACATTAAGGAAAAGGGTAGGCGCCCAAGACCTTGGGCAGCTCTGCCCCTGTGGCTCTGCTGGGTAAAGCCCCCTGTGCTGCTTTCACAGGCTGATGTTGAGTGCCTGTGACTTTTCCAGGTACACAGTTCAAGCTGCTGGTGTATCTGCTATTCTGGGTTCTAGAGTATAGCTGCTCTTCTCACAGCTACACTAGGCAGTGCCACAGTGGAGACTTTCTGTGGGGGTTCCAACCCCACATCTTCCCTTCACACTGCCCCATAGAGGTTTTCCATGAGAGCTATGCCTCTGCAGAAGACCTCTGCCCGGACATCCAGGTGTTTTCATACATCTTCTGGAATCCGGGCAGATGCTCCCAAGCCTCAGCTTTTGCCCTCTGTGAACCCACAGGCTTCTCACCACATGGAGGCTACCAAGGCTTGGGGCTTACACTCTCTGAAGGAACGGCTCAAGCTGTACCTTGGACCCTTTTAGCCACAACTGGAAATGGAGTGGCCACAATGTTCTGAGGCTGCACAGAGCAGGGCAACACTGAGCCTGGCTCAAGAAACCATTTCTCCCTCCTAGGCCTTCAGGCCTCTGATAGGAGGGGCTGCTGTGAAGGTCTCCAAAATGCCATAGAAGCACTTTCTTCATTGTCCTGACTATTAACATTTGACTCTTCCTTACTTATGCCAATTTCTGCAGCAGGCTTGAATTCCTCCCCAGAAAATGGGTTTTCTTTACTATCATATGGTCAAGCTGCAAGTTTTCAAAACTTTTATGCTTGACTTCTCTGTTAAATGTAAGTTCTAGTTTGAGATACTTTCTTTGTGCACACATGTGAGTGTACACTGTTAGACACAGCCAGGCCAAATCTTTAATGCTATGCTGCTTAGACATTTCTTCTACTAGATATGATAAATCACCTCTCTCAAGTTCAAAGTTCCACAGATACCTAGAGCAGAGACATAAAACCACAGGTGTCTTTGCTAAAGCATAGCAAGAGTGACCTTAACTGAAGTTCCCAATAAGTTACTCATCTCCATCAGAGAACTCTCAGCCTGGACTTTATTGTCCATATTACTATCAATATTTTGGTCACAACCATTCAACAAGTCTGTAGAAAGTTCTAAACTTTCTGTTTTCTTCTTGCCTTCTTCTGAGCCCTTCAAATTCTTCCAACCTCTGCCCATTACCCAGTTCCAAAGCTGCTTCCACATTTTCTGGTATCTTAATAGCAATGCCCCACTTCTCTGGTACCAATTTTCTATTATTTGTTTGTTCTCACACTGCTATAAAGGCATACCTGAGATTGGGTAATTTATAAAGAAAAGAGGTTTAATAGGCTCATGTTTTTATGGGCTGTACAAGCTTCTGCTTCTGGGGAGGCCTCAATAAACTTACAATCATGGCGAAGTCACGGAGGAAGCAGGAGCATTTTCCCATGGCCAGGAGGAGAGAGAGAGAGAAGGGGAAAGTGTTAAACACTTTCAAACAACCAGATCTCCTGCTAACTATATCACAAGAACACCAAGGGAAAAGTCTTGCCTCATGACTCAATCACCTCCCACCAGGACCCTCCTCCAACACTGAGAATTACAATCCAACATGAGATTTGGGTGGAGATGCAGAGCCAAACCATATCAGTTGAGAGCATCCTCTAAAAAGACTGTAGAAAATGCTTGCTGGAGGAAGTAAGACCCAGGTAAGGCTCTGAAATACTCACTCAGGATACAGAAGAATAAAAGACACAAGAGAATTTATTACAATCAGATTGGAGGAAGGGGGAGGCAGCTGTGCAAAAATGTACAAGTTGTGTTTTCAGGACAGTGAGAGAATAATTCCATTATAATAGAATTCAGTTTACTCTCTCAGTTTCTAAATATCATATCAAGAAATGTACCCAACAGAACAGACTGTTGCCAGGGATGACAGGCCACAACTGCCCTTTGGCTTCTCTCCTTGTAACTCTCCTTTCCATACACATATCCTCAGCTATTTTCTAATATTCACTGTAATATCTTTACAAGGAAATTTGTATGTTTTTGGTGGAAACCATTGGGAATACAACTACAAGGCAATCAATATGCATTTGATAATTCTGTAAATATATGAGCTCAGTTTTTGTATGCTGAATGAATCTGAAAAATACCTCCCTTGTGTCTATGTTCTATATTATTCAGAAGAAATGATTCAAGTTGTCATCTCTTTGCAGATGACATCTTGCCATCCCTCCTCCAGACACACATTTTCATTTTTCTGTAGAAAATAGAGGAGCTCTGAACTATAGGTAGATGAAGATTTAATTCATTTTGTACTTTTGAACTTACATGAAATGTCTAGTTTACAACCAGTTTTCATTAACACACACACAGTAACACTGGATAATCACAATATAATTACTGTGTGACAATTTATTTCTATTTTACAGTAGGCTTACCTATGAACTGTCTATTGCCTAGCTAGAAGAAGAAAATGAAAAACAGTCCATTGGAGGAGCTTCAGATTACCTCATTTTCTTATCATAGGGCTAAATGACTATTTTGAACAGAGTATTTTAAGGAGCCTAGAGTCTGAGAAATTAGTCTACTCTTTTGAAGTCATTTATCTTGATACAAACGTCAATTAATATTTCTGGACTACAGATGACTAGGAATACATTTGCTGGCTTATTTACCTTATAGATGAGTAGGTCTTTCTTCCTGTGAGGAGGTCATGCTTGCTGCGAAGGAGTCAGCATGGTCATAGCTAGAGGTAAGGAGTGAAAAAGAGACAAAGGTAAAACCACCTGGGGAGGGAAGGAGGTATACAATGGTGTGATCACAGAGTTTGTAGAATGTTGTGCTGACTAAGAGAAACAAAGCCGGAACCAAGTTAGTCACAACTGAGGGGCCTGAGTACTTTGGCAGGAGGTATAGTGAGTGTCTGTTTTGTGAGAAGATGAATGTTCTTAACTGCCAAGTTTTGGGCTCCCCACCTCACCGCCCCAAGTTTGATAAACATGTTGGAGCTAAAGATAAATTGCTGGTAGAAAGTTCACAACTTGAATACTGTTATTCTTTATTTATATAACACCTAGACTATTTTTAATGTTGAATATTTATGAAATATAGACTAGGAGGAACTCCACATAATTGACATGCCTATTTTACTCCATGCCAATGTCTAGCCCTGCCTTTCTCCCATATAATTATGGAAATGAAAAATAAATCCTTGTAGGGATAGATACAATAAAAATTTAACTAACACCATCCTTAAGAAAAAACGTATTTCAGTACAACAGAAGGACTGATACCCAACTTCATCCACCCAGGGTATTTAACCGCAGGCCCTTGCCTGGAAAAAAATCTAGTTATAGCTTCTTATACTAGGAGTCTCACTAAGATACATAGACTAACTGAGGTTTTGACGTGTGTTTTCATTTTATGGGCAGGAAATATGATGTGATGTATAAAAGGGTTTCAAAGACACATCAGATGTTGCCCAAGATATGAATTGAAAGCAATGCATTTTGTTTCTGTGAGAGCATAATTATAACTTTGATTTCTATAGAAAATATCTGAAAGAACAGTGCATAATAAAAGAAAGTCCAATTCTACCCAAGAAAGGCAGCTGCAGTCAGCCAAAATTAAAGGCATTATAGGAATTGATGGCTTCTCTTAAAACAATGACAGAGAAGCTACTTGACCTTCAAAAGAAGGAAAACATGAAGGAGGGACTTTTAGCAATAAATGGACAAAAATAAAATTTATTAATATTTCATATGGTGGTTGTGGTAAACAAACCAAACAAAAAGAATAAAAATAAAATACTAGAAATAAACATTTATAAAAGTAATCCAGAACATAGCAGAAATAAATGAATTTTGAAGAAAGGCAATAAGATCTTTGGTGCTTCTCAATATTTATATATGCATAATCCTGAAGTCCATAGCAAAGAACAGAAGAGAAGCATGGAAGTAAGAAGAAAAACAGAGTGGGAGGGGCCAAAGGCAATGAGGCTAATTGGCTCACTGGCGATTGGACTGGAGCCCTTGAAGGAGGAATTCAAAAGTGGGAAAGTAAACAACAAAGTGGCAATAGGAGTCAAAGAGACGAAGGAAAGTGTGGCCAAAAAAAGCCTCAAAGACTTGTAAAAATTGCCATGCATAGGTATGTTCAACATAATTAGATGTGATTTGGCAATATGAATCTCCCAGGGACTGCAATTGCAGTTAAAGCCTAATGGGTCATGAAAAGATGAATTTCGGGTTCTTTTGATTTTACAAGAAAAAAAAAGGTTTCATTTTATAGGAATTTGTTAAATATTAAACCTCCTTTTATAGCAATTTTTAAAAAGTTATCTTTACTATCCTGAAATAAAATTACTGCATAATTTAGCTTATATACAGGATGTTTTTTAAGAAAATCAAAACAATGTTCTAAAGATAATAAGAAGAGATAATAATTTAGACCATATTAGCTTATATTTCAGCATATTAATACGCAGTATTGATAGTTGGAAATCTAATATAGCCAGAACACTGGTAATTGAGTACACATAAAACAAGTACAAATATCGATGTATTTGTATGTAAAATTAAAAGTCCTAGTCTCAGATAATTAGCATTAGAATTTCCCTTTGAACTTACAGATTGTAGCGGGGTATGTAGGGGAGAATAATGCTACACTACTGGCAGTCACTATATAATGGGTTTGTTTTCAGGGCACTTCACATTAGTCACTGAAACTAATGAGTTACAGGGGGTAAAACCTTAAGATTAACATGTAATGTGGGACTGTTAAAATGTGTGATTTGAATTTGTTTGTGTCAGGTCAAGGTGTGAATAGAGACTAGAAAATATCAGTTCTGTTACCATATGCTGTAACAAAAAATACAAAAGATAAACATTATTTATAATTACTTGTATTTTCTCCAAAAACGACAACAACAGAATGTTGGAATAAAATGTTAACCTTATCATCCATGATATATGCAAGAGTTGAAAGTAACAGAAATACCTTATCAAGCCAGGTACTAATAATTCTGTAAGAATACATAATTAACACAAACACATGTCTTTGTGTGTGTGTGTATGTGTGTGCGTGTGTGTGTGTGAACATATACACAGTACAAAGTAAATAATCCACTGGACTTATATGCAAAGAAAGAAAGTAAGCCCTAAAATATGAATCAAAAGCTGTTTTTAATCTTTCTATGATAATAGTAAGACTACATTTCTCCTAAACTGAAAACAAGAGAGGTATATATAGGATGCACTAAATACAAGTATAAATTTTATTTAGTCCATCAGGCAAATACTTGCTATATAATGGATTCTGAACCAAGCCCTGTGGAAGTAAAAATATGGAATGACAGCCTCCTGTCTTATGATGTTTAAGTCCACTGGAAGAAACACGTATATGTAATAGCTAATGTGTTAAAAAAAAAAAAAAAAAGTGCCGTACTGACAAGCTCTAAATATCTTGGCAGTAGTATTTAAATAGATTAGAACCAAATTTGTGATCCACCTTTAGCAATTATGTAAAATCCTAAGGCTTATAATTTGGGTTCATTCTGTGATGAAAATCTTATTTATTTTTTACGTAGTAACCCTGTTTTTAATGGGCAAAGATAAGGGCTCCCAGAGTGCAACATCCTGAATTTCTAACTTAACCTTTTGTGATGTACATATTCAGTCCTTCAGTGAACCTTCTCAGTGAGCATTTAAAGCAAAAGTAAGGTTCATTAGTGTATTAGTCCATTTTCATGCTGCTGTTAAAGACATACCCAAGACTGGGCAATTTACAAAAAATAAGGCTTATTGTTCTTACAGTTTGACATGGCTGGGGAGGCCTCACTATCATGGTGGAAGACAAGAAGGAGCAACTCACATCTTCCGTGAGTGGCAGCAGGCAAAAAGAGAGCTTGTGCACAGCAACTCCCATTTTTAAAGCCGTCAAATCTCATGAGAACCATTCACTATCACAGGAACAACACAGGAAAGAGACATCCCCATAAGTCAATCATCTCCCACCAGGTCCCTCCCACAACATGTGGGAATTATGGCAGCTACAAGACGAGATTTCAGTGGGGACACAGAGCCAAACCATATTATTCTACCCCTGGCGCCTTCCAAATCTCATATCTTCACATTTCAAAGCCAATCATGTCTTCCCAATAGTCCCCCAAAGTCTCAGCTCATTTCAACATTAACTAAAACATCCACAGTTCAAAGTGTCATCCAAGACAAGGCAAGTCCCTTCTGCCTATGAGCCTGTAAAATCAAAAGCAAGTTAGTTACTTCCTAGATACAGTGGGGGTACAGACATCGGGTAAATACAGCCATTCCAAATGGGAGAAATTGGCCAAAACAAAGTGACTACAGGTCCCATTCAAGTCTGAAATCCATCAGGGCAGTCAAATCTTAAGGTTCAAAAATTATCTCCTCTGACTCCATGTCTCAAATCCAGGTCACGCTGATGTAAGAAGTGGGCTCCTTAGGACTTGGGCAGCTCTGCCCCTGTGGCTTTGCAGGGTATAACCCCTCTCCTGGCTATTTTCACAGGCTGCTATTGAGTGTCTGTGGCTTTTCCAGGTGCACAATGCAAGCTGTCAGTGAATGTAGCATTCTGGAGTCTGGAGGATGGTGGCCCTCTTGTCACAGCTCCACTAGGTGGTGCCACAGTAGGGACTCTGTGTGGGGGCTCCGACCCCACATTTCCCTTTCACACTGCCCTAGCAGAGGTTCTCCATGAGGGCCCAGCTCCTAAAGGAAACTTCTGCCTGGGCATCCAGGCATTCCCACATTTCTTCTGAAATCTAGGCAGAGGTTCCCAAACCTCAGTTCTTGACTTCTATGCACCTGCAGGCTCAACACCACATGGAAGCTGCCAAGGCTTGGGACCTCCACCCTCTGAGGCAACAGCCCTAGCCATACCTTGACCTCTTTTAGTCATGGATGAGAAAGCTGGGATACAGGGTACCAAATCCCTAAGACTTCACACAGCAGACGGACCCTGGGCCTGGCCCAAGAAACTATTTTTTCCTCCTAAACCTCCAGGCCTGTGATGGGAGGGGCTGCTGCAAAAGTCTCTGACACATCCTGAAAACATTTTCTCCATTGTCTTGGTGATTAACAATCGGCTCCTCGTGACTTATGCAAATGTCTGCAACCAACAACAATATTTTATTTTGACCCTAAATTTGCATGTAGGCAGGATGTAATAGGAAATGGTTTCCTCTGCTCCATCTACTGATTAAGCTGGGAAATGGGAATAAGAGTGAATCATTTCATTCACTTTCACAATGGCCTCTTTCATACAGGTAACATACTGGTTCTTCCTGGGAGTTTAGTAATGGCAATAGGCTAGGGACTTCAGTTGCATTTTGTGTGAGCCTCTTCATGAGGCTGCTTGGGCTTTCTTAAAGCATAGCATCTGGGTTCTAAGAGTGAGTGTTCAAAAGGACAGGAAATGGAAATTATCGGTCTTAAATCCTCAGCTAAAAATGTAGCACAGGCCGGGCGCAGTGGCTCATGCTTGTAATTCTGGCACTTTGGGAGGCCAAGGGTGGGCAAATCACGAGGTCAGGAGATCAAGACCATCCTGGCCAACATGGTGAAACCCCATCTTTACTAAAAAACAGGAAAAAATATTAGCTGGATATGGGGGCGCACACATGTAATCCCAGCTACTTGGGAGGCTAAGGCAGGGGAATTGCTTGAACTCAGGAGGCAGAGGTTGCAGTGAGCCAAGATGTTGACACTGCACTCCAGCCTGGCAACAGAGCAAGACTCCATCTTAAAAGAAAAACAAAATGTAGCACAGAGTCACTTGTAGTATATTGTTCAAAGTTTTGACAGGGCCTGCCCAGACTTAAGTAGAGGGCCCATAAAATCTATCTATCAATGAGAAGAGTGTGCCCACTTTGGTCTGCCACAACCCAGGACCCGTGAGAGTATCTCTAGGAGAGCATCAGAGGCAATACCATAGTAAATATATGGTGGCCTGAATACCAGAAAGTATTTCTTTGGGGCCCAAAATGGGATCATTCTTTATTAGTTAGGGATTTAGAGGAAGATATGCAGGGATGTGTGTAGAAATCATCTGCAGAATGGAAATGGAATGTTACCCATTTCTAGAGTCTGGGAAAACTTAGGAGCCATTATCAAGCAGAGTATTCATAAATATCTTGATAGAATCATGATCACATCATATTTAATTGGTGCTACAACTGAGGATCTACTTGGATAGAAAATCTGATTAATTTAGTTGGCTCATGTAACTCTTTTTTGTACTAATAAATTTTTGTATATTTAATATATTCTCATGAACAATCAATTGTCTTAAGTATAATATGTAATAATGGAAAGAGAACAATAATAATACTGCCTAAGATATCTGAACCTTTTGTGATAGTAATAACAGAAAAAATAAAGTAAGTATAAAATGGTGGCAGGGGATAAATATTTGTATATTTAGAACCTTTACAGTTGAGTCACAATTACTAAATCCCTACTATTCACCAGCACTGTGGTATGAACTAGGCAAACAAAAATGAAAAATCTTGGACTCTGTCCACAAGAAATTTTTTCATGTATCTTACAGAAGATACAAATGTTTAATCTAATGATTATTATGCAAGTAGAACAAAAGTAGTATATATAATGTACAATTTTGTCATTGAAAAATTCTGTGTGTTGGGAGTTTGGGTTTAATGCCAGCGAATATACATGACCAAAAAAGTGAGTGAAGAAAGTTTTGGTACAACAACATCGAAGTTGCAATAGTCCAATGAGACTTCTTGTGGAAAAGAAACATGCATGATAATTTTTTTTAATGTAGTTACAAGAAAGACAGTAAACCTAAGTGGCATTTCAAAGTTGCAAAGTGAAATTTTCTTGAAATTTATTAATAAAATAATATGATCAAACATATTGATCATGTGTGTTTTAACAGTTTCACTTAGAGATGAGAATGAAAGATGATTTCAAATTTTTGTTTTATTTTGAGAGAGAAGAGGTGAAGAAACCCAAACCAGTGAGAAACTAATGGCAGTAAAGAATTCAGTGGAATATATAACAGTTTCTGACAAGTTAAAGCCATTACAGAGACACAGTGTGCAATGGTATTTCAATTTTATCCCAACTGACAGATAAATTCTGTTTTAAAAATAGCTATTTGTGACCTGAGAAATAAATGATCAGAAGAAAATTCTGAGTATGCAAACAACCATAATAAATCATCTACATATAGAGAAACAATATATCAAATGGTGCCAATTTAAATATTTCACAAGGAATTGAATTAATATCACCAGCAAGAAGCTCAACTTAAATTTAAAGCACAAGGTGAGATAAAAGGCAGGCAGTGGCCTGGTTTTGCTATTGACTGACAACACATCTTGTTGTTCTATCTAGGGTGCAAGACCAAGGGTTCCCATCCCAACTCTGAACACTTAATAGTTTTGTAAGTATGCAATTAAATGCAGAAGACCTGCAATTGCATTTACGTTTTCTGAAATGACATAGGAAATTTTTATGCTCGACAAATGATTTAATATTTTCGTTTTATTCACCAGTTATCCTGGTTAGATTTGGCTACAAGTTCCAACCCACCTTCTGTGCACTATGGTTCCAGCATTGAAAACTAGTTAAGCTTTCACAGCCTTTGCAGTGCTATTACTAATGTGTACCTGTTGGTCAGCCTGGGACTTAGATGAAAGTCTATCCATTAGCTCAGTTCCCAGAGTTTTTGGAATAATAATTAGGGTAAAATACACAAATATGCAGCCTGGGAGGTCAATTTATACATTTTAGTACAGTCCCTAAAGAAGCACAATTGAATAAGTTATGGGAAGGAGGTAAAATCATGGGTTCATAAGCAACATTATGGAATTACCATTTTGTGTCTGGGGCTAAGCAGTAAGATGAGTGATAAGTGGTGGAGAGAGAGAAGGTAGGATGTGAGAGAGGGGAAGAGAGAGAAAAAAATATCAGTAGAACTGGCCTTGCCTGTTGGAAGGACAGCTGGTAGTACTGGTAGTACTTTGAATTCTGTTGCTCTTCTCCAATCCACTAGATGGTTTTGAGTCTTCAACTATGTGTTCCATGCTCCCTGTCCAGGTTTTATATTTGAATTCAGTGGGAGGGAAGTTTGCCTTCTCTACCTCATTCAGAACTGGGGGATCCCACACTCAAAGCTTCTTCAATAATTTTTACCTGAAATACATTTATTTTAAACGTAAAAAATGCCAACTTAGGCTATTTACGCACCTTGCCAAAGTGCTACAGAAAAAACAATTAAAAATCTCAGAAACTATGCATTTATGCAGATGTTTGAGGCAGCATAGAGACTACTTATTTGGTTCTTTGCTGGAGAGGTTTTATGTCATTAAAACATAGACTTACTAAATATCTTCCTTATTACTTCTATACATTTTAGTATAGTCCCTAAAAGAGCCTAATTGAGTAAACTGTGGGAAGGAGAATCTGCTTGAGCAAATATTAAAGAAATATTTATTTATATTTGGAACCAAAGCACTGTCCTTTATAAATAAAAAAATATTGTGCTTGAAGAAAGTAGATTTTCAAAGCATATTTTTGAATGCTAAATGAATAAAAGTAAAACTAATATTAGTATATTTCTAATATAATTTAGGAGGCTTTATAATAGTGACAACTACTTAGAAATATATACAATAATATAAATAATCAATTTTTATGTGCATGTAAATCATCTGAAGCTGTTGTGATTATGTGGATTAGAGATGTGATTTCAAAGGCTTTCGTTGCTCTAATATGTATAATAGTAATTATGCAGTGTAAAATTCTTCTTTTGAAAAATATCCCTGCCTATGTCTTCCACGTATTTATTCTACAGATAACTATTGATGCAAACAAATTAGTTCCATGTATTCTATGTTGGAGAAAATGAACCACGGATATCTCACTTTATGAGATCTATAAAAATATAAGTAACAACACTTGACAAGTTCTTATTTTTTTAATGTAGTACTTTTATATACCTTTAGAAATACATAAAATGGAAATTTATATTTTTGTTACTTGAGACACTCTATGGCTAACAACGTGAAGTCATCTTGAAAATTGAAATATTTCAAAATGAAAACTGAGTTCCTTAGATTATACCTATTAACAATTAAATCATGTGCCATGTTAAGATTTACATTCTTATATTTTTAGAGTGTAATTATCCAATTAACTCTTTTTCTCTACAGTGTTGACTAATAATTTAAATATATTTTTCAAGTGCTCAATGAAAATAACTTTTATTGCAAAGTTGCATTTGATCAACTTATATTTACATTCAGAGTTGATGCAATGCATTTATTAAAAGATAAGGGAAAACAAAGTCCATTAATTTATTGGAATGACGCACAGTGAAAAGCTAATGGATTCTCTCTAAAGACTGGTATTATCTATTACAGGCATTTCTTTGTTTTTATAATATATTGCTTTGTTTGTATAATATATTGTACCTTTTCTACCTCAGACATACAATCTTTCAAGAGGAGATTGGTTTTAATGGTCAAAGATAAACTGTGTATGATGATATAGTACAGATTTTCACTGATTTTATATGTTCATTTTATTTATTTATTTATTTATTTAGAGAGGGAGTTTTACTCTTGCCACCCAGGCTGGAGTCCAGTGGTACAATTTCGGCTCATTGCAACCTTCGCCTCGTAGGTTCAAGTGATTCTCCTGCCTCAGCCTCCTGAGTAGGAGGGATTACAGGTGCCCACAACCACACCCAGCTAATTTTTGTATTTTTAGTAGAGACAGGGTTTCACCATGCTGGACAAGCTGGTCTCAAACTCCTGACCTCAGGTGATCTGCCCAACTCAGCCTCCCAAAGTGTTGGGATTACAGGCGTGAGCCACTGCACCAGGATTGATTCTATATGTTTTTAAATAACTCTTGGAGTTTATACAACATTAAAAGGTTTAACTTAATTTGTTGCCTTAATTAGCATAATGGAGAAAAGAGGTGAACAGTAATGAAGGTTAAATGGTCTCAAGAAGGTCTAGAAAACATATTTATTGCAGATATCCTCATTATCTTACATGTAAGATGACCCCAAATAGCATTGTTTTTCTGTAGATATATTGATATGAGAACACGTTAATTTTAAGCAATTATTAATGCTGTATACCCTATTTTTATCATCAACAAATCTTAATCTATGCTTAGTTTCCCATGTTCTTATATTTCTTTGATACAAAATAGTTTATTAATATAAGCTCATTAAAGTTAACTTTAATAGTTTTTTGTGTTTCTATTTTCTTTTCCTTAAGCACTAAATTCAGATTTCAAAGAAGTCAAATCTAATTGGGCTAATTCAACCTCTCATTCTAAGGCTATTATAAATAAATAACCTTATTGTTGATTTGGTACTTTAAATCAGGTGCCTTCTTCTGCTTGACACATTTATGAGCCTCTTATGACAGAGGAAGTCTTAACCATATATTGGTCTCTGAATGAGGAGCAACATCTTAATCTGTCTAGGTGGAGGGCCACAGAATTAGCACTAGGTATATAGTTGATGTGAGATCAGTTTATTCAGAATTAAAGTATCGTATTCATTCTCCCTAGAAAATATTTTGGAGTCCTAGCAGTGAATAATTAAGTAACATTACAGCCTTTTGTCTTGGTTTGTCTTAGCTATGCAACAGAAACCCCTGCATGTTGCCCTCTTTCTCCCCTCCACACCAGGTAGTGTAAAAAAGTCTATGTAATTCTGAGCTTTCTTATCCTATATAGTCACTAAACATGTTACTCATATACTAATAATGTAAGGTGAATGTTCTCAGAAGATATGGCATATAAAGAAATTATTAGAATTCCATAATAGAAAATTTAAAAAGAGAGAACAACCAGCAAACCAAACATACAAGGGAAGATTTAAATCTTAACAAATCAATAATTACATTAAATATTAATGATCTAACTGCTCAGTTAAAATACAGAGATTGGCAGAGTGGATCAAGAAATCTACTTAACAACTAGGTATTATGTATTGTCTCAAGAATCTCACTTCAAATATATTGATATAGATATTTTGAAATCAAAAGAATGTAAAAATATATATCATGCAAAATTGATCAAAAGGAAGTCATAGTGGCTATATTAATATCATATAAAGTGGACTTCATAGCAAAGAAAATTACCAAGAAAAGGGAGAGATATTACATAACAATAAAGATCAATCTGCTAAAATATAGTAATCCTAAATGTGTATAATAGAACAAACAACCTATAAAATGTATAAAGCAAAACTCAGTGAACTGAGAAGAACAAATACACAAGTACACTGTCAATCATCAACCAACAGGGTGTAATCCACACTTATAAAACAATATACCCAATGAATAAGAAAACACATTTATTCAAGAGCCCATGACCAAAATACAACATTTCCTGGATAATTTAAAAACCAATTAAATTTAAAAGTATTGAAATAATACAGAGTATGTTTTCTGATAACAGTGAAATTAAACTAGAAGTCAGTAACAAAGATTTAATAGGAAAATCCCCAAGCACTTGGAAACTGAACAGAACACTTCTAAGTAATCCATGGGTCAAAGAGGCTATCTCAAGGAAAATATAGAAAATATATTGAAATGAATTTAAAAAAAGGAAAATACAGTGTATAAAAATTTGTTGGAATCAGCTAAAACAGTGCTGAACGTGAAATATATAGCACTGAATTCTGATGTTTAAAAAAAAAGGAAAAAATCCACAAATCCATAGTCACAGATTATTGAAATTTTAAAATGAGTTACATAAACATACAAGAAACTAAAGGAAAGAAGCAATAAATAGCAGAAATCAATGAAATTGAAAGCAGTTAAACAACAGAACATATTCTTCATGAGAGTATCAAATACACCCATATTGGAGGTAATCTCTTATTTTGTTGTTTGCATTTAAATATATTATAATTTATTTTCTTGAAAAACCAGATACATGAAGTCATAGAAAACAAATTCACACTTTAATAAACTGTTTCAAGTCAAATAATTTTGCAACCATCATATTGGTCAAGAAAAAACTTTTCCAGCCACCCCAGAATTCCTACCCCATGTCCTTCTTCCCAAACACACCTCCCTCTCTTCCCCCACAACCTATGGCATCTTTAATAGTACTTGCTTCCTTGATGCTCTTAAATTTGGGCACAGATTTCTCTCATCATAATGTTCTTAATATTCTTCCAAATTGCTGCCGGTGACAACAGTTTCTTTCTTTTTATTGCTGAATAGTGTCCCATGGTATAGCTATACAAGAATTTGTTTACACAAATGACCTTTTAAAGGTCATTTGGGTTGTTTCCAACTTTTAGAAATAAGAAGTAAAGCTGCTATAAATATAAATGTATATGTTTAGGCATGAACAAACATTTTCATTTTTCAAGGGTACAGTACTCAGGAATGAGATTGCTGGATTAAATGCTAAGTCTATGTCTAAATTTATAAGCATTGCTAAACAATTTTCCAGAGTGACTATATCATTTCACATTCCACAGGCAATACCTGAAAGTCACGGTTGCTCTGCATCCCAGTCTGCATTTTGCATTGTCTAAAATTTTATTTTAGTTACCCTAAGAGTTGTGTAGTCTTACCTTATTGTCGTTTAAATTTGTATTTTCCTAGTAGCTAATGATGTTGGATATCTTTTTGTGTGATTATTTACCATTCTTATATTATCTTTGGTAAACAGTCTATTCAAGTCTTTTGTTCATTTCTTAAATTATTTGTCGTCTTGTTAATTGAGTTTTTGAAAGTTCTCTGTGTGGACTTGATACCAAATTCTTTGTGAATATATGGTTTGGAAATATTTTATTTCAATCCATAGCTTGTTTCTTCACTTTCTTGATAGTATCTTTGACAGAACAAAAGCTTGTAAATTTGATGAACTCTTATTTATCATGTTTGTCCTAGAACACGCTGTTAGTATTGTTTCTCAAAACTCTAGTCCTGATTCTGGGTTATGATAATTTTCTACTGAGTTTATTCTAAAATTTTTATAGTTGTTCATTTTGCATTTACATCTGTGATCTATTTTGAGTTGACTTTTTCATGTCATAGTTCATTGTTTTTGCCTCTAGAGAACCAATTGTTTCAATACCATTTGCTGCAAAGACTATCCTTTTTATTTAATTGTTTAACCTTTGTCAAATGTCAAATGGCTAAATTTGTTTGAGTCTATTCATATACTGCTTATTCCATTTCAAGGACCTATTTCTTTCTTCACCAATACCATTTTCTTGATTAGTAGATTTATAGTAAATTGTAAAATCAGGTACGGTGATTCTTTCAACCTTGTTTCTCTTTTTAAATTGTTGAAATTATTCCAGTTTAATTGCCTTTGCATGTAACTTTTAGAATAGCTGAAACAAACCATTTCAAAACAAAATACCTTGTGGCCTTAATCTTAACCACCCACATAGTGGTGAGATCTATTTCAGTATCTCTTAAGAAGAAAGATTGATATTCTCTGGTATTTTTCAAATAATGTTTATTTGATGTCTACAGAACATGTCATAAAGTGTTTAGTGTTAATGTTTGTGTGTGTGTTTGTGTGTATTAACCTATTAGCCTTATCTACCAATTGCCCATTATTCATTTGTCTGAAATTGGCTTATTTCCCACAGACATAAATTACTGGGTTTACATGGAAATATGCAAATGTTACAGTAAAAGTGAATTTAAAAGCTAAAATATGAAATTTTACAATTGAGTTCCTGAAAGTTTAAAAATATCTTGTAAATACCATTACCAATAATAATATTTGGGTTTTGGTAGCCCTTAGGATGAATAATGGTACCTGTTTGAAATACCTGAACTTCCTATATGTCACGCACTTTCTGTGGCCCAATCACTCTACTACCTTATTTATGCTAAATCCAACGCACCTCCATAGAGCCCAAAATTCTAGATTCTTTCTTTCTCAGCCTGCTATATGAAAACCTCATTCTGGACAACGGGATCAGAGGAAAAGCCAAGTGGTGACTTTCAGAAAACAAATTTTCTCCAAAATGGCCAGGCACGGTGGCTCACGCCTGTAATCCCAGCATTTTGGGAGGCCATGGCAGGTGGATCACGAGGTCAGGACATCGAGACCATCCTGGCTAACATGGTGAAACCGTGTCTCTACTAAAAATACAAAAATATTAGCCAAGCGTGGTGGCAGGCGCCTGTAGTCCCAGCTACTCGGGAGGCTGAGACAGGAGAATGGCTTGAATCCAGGAGGCAGAGCTTGCAGTGAGCCAAGATCGCACCACTGCACTCCAGTCTGGGCAACAGAGCGAGACTCCGTCTCAAAAAAAAAAAAAAAAAAAATTATCGAAAACGACACAAGGAAAAATGCTTGTCTTCATCTTCCCTGGATGTAGCCATGTAGCCATGTCTCATGTGTCTTATGAAGCAACCATTCTGTGACAATGAGAGAGGAACATTGCCATGGTAAAGGTGGCTCAATGTAACTATAGAAACATGTGTGTCATTAATTAATCTTCTGAGTTGATGAAACCAATTATAGAAAAGCCATGTGCCTCCAGAAGTATCATTTAAGGTAAAAATTACCTTATCTTCTAAGCCACTTTTTGTTGGTCATCCTGGATTTTATAGTCAAAGGCTTTCTAATAGATAAATCTTAATAAATGTGCAACCAAGAATAACATAATTTCCCTTTCATCTCTTTATTTCTTTTCTGGAGATACTTTGATTCCTTACTATAAGACATCTACTCAGAGACTTTTTACTATAAGGTAAAAAATGATGCTGTCCAAACGATTTGCCTTTTTTTTAATAGAAAACTATTTAATCATCTGGAATTTTGCAGTGGTGATTTATAATTAAAGCGGGAAAATGTGGTACAAAAAGAACTGCAGTTGGAGCCCTCAGATTTTAATCCTGCTGCTGGGTTTGCTAGCAATTTACCCCACTGATTAGAGGAATTCATTAACCACTCTGTGCTGCAGCTTCCTCAACTTGAAACATGACTTCTTCTGGAAATACTGAAAACTCTATGAGAGATTAACCACACCACCATATCACCACCCCCCAACACATGAACACACTTGAATTTCAAGGAGCAGGAGCCCTGATAACGATGGTGCGAATGGCCCACCTGGAGCAGCCACTGTGGGAATGCTAGCAGCAGTGGGGAAGGCGCAGCTGGGGCTGTGGGCTCTGCCAAGCCACTGGGGGCTGTGAACAGGTCAGAGCCCCGCCCCCTACTGAGTTGGCAGGGCAGGAACCCCGTGCACCCAGGTGCAGCTGTAGCCATCCAGCCACCTCTGGACCCAGCATCCCTGTGCTCTTAGGGGCCCAGAAAGCCCCCCTGCCTCTGCAGTCTTGGAAGTGCCTGCTCTCTCTCCCTGGCCTCTCCCTGCTCCTGGTGTCCACTCTGGAGCAGAGCAAAGCTGTGACCAAACTGGGGTGCTGTCACAAATTGGCCAGGTGTGCACACGTTCATGGCAGCCCTGACACATCAGCCCTCTGCCACCTCGACCCCTTCTGGACTTTTGGACACTTACAAGCATGGGTGGGGTACTGGGGAAACTGAGGGCAGCTTGGTGCTAGCCTGTGGGTGTGTTTCTACACGCACAGCCTGGGTGCCATGGATGGCATGTTAAAGGCAAACAGGTTCCTAGGCAGAGGGGTGGTTCCCCCATGAAACTCCACGTCAGGTCGGGAACATTTTGAAGCCTGGGGTCTGGGCTGCCAGTTCCAGGCAAAGTTTACGGCCCAGAGTAAGAACTTCATTGGTGATGGTTCGGCCAGTTCATGGTGCTTTTTCCCATCCTGCCCTTGGCTGCCCATGGACCAATTAGCACTCAATTCCTCTATTCTGAGCACATAACAACCCCAGATTCAGCCAGACTCACACTCACTGGGATGACCTGCTTGTGAAAAGGAGCTACTCGCTTTGGGTCTCCTGAGAGCTGTCTGTTGTTCAATGAAACTCCTCTCCATCTTGCTCACCCTTCAGTTGTCTGCATACCTCATTCTTCCTGGATGCAGGACAAAGACATGGGACCCACTGAATAGTGGGACTTAAAGTGCTGTCACACAAACAAGGTGGAAACATACTCCCCACTTGCCATGTTGCAGGTGATGAGAAGGAGAAAAGAGCTGTGGCCCTTCTGGGATCCCAGCCCTCAGGGATCCCCAAGCCAGCGATGTGACACACAGCAGAGGCCACTTGAAGTATGTCTGGTCCAAGAGCTGCCTGCCCCACTGCAGCCGGCACACCTGAGCTGTGAGCAGTGGCCAGATCCCATACTCATTTGCTCACACACCCCTCACCATTCCGCCCCTGGCTCACCCTTGGTAGGCATGGGATATGGGCCAGTAGTGCAAGCCGAGTGCAGCCTGCCAGGCTGAGTGGGCAGAACAAGCTCAGTGGGTGGAACTAGTCCAGCAGGCACAAGCAAACCCCAAGCACAGGGGTCCCCAGCTACAGAGGTTTCCGAATGGTGAAGCAACACCCTAAAAATCCTCTGACAACAAGGTCCAAAGACAACATTGTAGGTCTAATTGTATATAAAAATGGTCACAACTATCTACTTCCACATGTTTGGAATTATTCTTTTGGAAATAAAAAACTCTATATTCTTTTGGTTTGCTTATTTTTGTGTCATTGATGGAGTGTGACAAGCCCGGCATTGCCTCCCATTTATCACTGCCACCCACCTAGACAAGAACAAGGTAGCTCAGGAAACTTGTGTTACTCAACTTGCATAGAAAGATTATTACTTCTAAAATTCTTCTTTCTACTATAACAGAATAAACATTTAGCTTACAATTACTGTGTAGGGATGAAATTGGAGGACAAGCAGTTTATTTAGCCTTAAGTCAGAGGAGAAATTAAAAGCAGTGTTTGTTTTAAATCAGGCCACAACTTCTTGATGTGACTCGTTATTTTATTCTCTTGCTGACTTTCAAAACTTCCCACAATTTCCCAGTCTTTCAAATAATCAGATTCTATAATCTGGATATCTGAATCATCATGTGTAATAATTGTGTAGGCGATTGGCACAAGCTGATGGAAACACCTACAATTTAACCTGAAGGGATATGATTTCTATTCTCTCATTAAGTAGGCCTCAGTCTTTTCAGCAGATTGACAGACTCTTGCCTAATCTCTAGACATGCATATCTCTTAAACACATAGTGAGCAATGCATATGAACTCTCACAAAGATATCAAAAAAATACCCTAAGATACCTCAGAAAACTGGTTGTGAAAGAGGTGAACAAAAATTGGCAGAAGTAGAGGCTATGACAGGAAGAACAAGTTTTTGAAGGAGGCCACATGAATGGCAATGTTGTGAAGTGTGTACCCAGGGGTCTCATCTATTGGCTCAGATTTTAATCAAGACTTGCATGAACATCAAAGGTACTGGTTTTTATATCACATTTAGATTATATTTAAGATAGCCAAAGTTTTAACAATTTCTTAGTTACCAAACACACATTTTTATTTGTAACCAAGATACTCTAATAGCAGTGGCGGTGTGAAAAGTATAAGGTTTTAATCTTTGCCTTTAATATGCTTAAAATCTGTACAAGAAGACTAATAATCAATGAGTGTGATAACATTTTATATCTTGTATAGTAGGCAAATATCCATCATAAAGCCTGGTACACAGTAAATACCCAATGAATGTTTATTGAAAGGCAAATAAATGAATTGTTGTATGTGCATGGCAAATTGAATAATGAATTATTGATCAGATAAACATTTAGGAAATATTAATTACAGCTGCTAGATCTAGGAAAAATGACAGGATTTGATTGTGGTGAGCAGAGAGGAGGATAACATTACAGGCACAGGAAGTTGTGACCAAAGATTCAAAGATGAATATTGTATTTACACTCACATTTGGCTCAGAGTCTGTCCCAGAGGATGCCTAGGCATTCTGTAAATGCTCTAAGTATTTTGGTAACTCCTTACTTTTCTAAAATGAGAAGTATTTGTAGGTAGCTGTCTATGGAAACTTTCCCAGGTGCTGACATTGCGAATTTGCCTAGTTATCTTTGAGATGGCTATTTGTTCATTCATGAAATCATACATTCTTGCATTCAAGCACACTTGTTAAGTGAATACTTACGTGAAAATCTGTGTGACTAAGTATGTAAAGCTTTGCAACTCAAAATCATTCTTACAGCAAGAAGCATTTAGAAATGCAGATTATCAGGGCAGCCTCAAACCAACTGAATCAGACACTGTGTACAACAAGATACCTGGATAGTTCATATGAAGCTAAGGGATACAAAGAAAGCTTGTGTATAGCTTTGTAGGACCTCCCAGTCCAATGGAGGAAATATATTCCATGTACAAGCAATTATACTATAATATCAGTGCTCACATGGTAAATGTCTATATGTGTAACACAGCTAGTTTTATAGAACCTGGCACTGTCTTTCAAGTCAGACAAGAATAATTACAAGAAAAAAATCATCTCAGGTCCCTGTCTTATGTGTGAATTGGACAAGTTATTTTTCCTTTCCCTGATTCATTTTCTTCACCTCTAAAGGAAAATTAATGATGTCCACTTTATAAGGCTGATTAAGTGAGGAACAATACATATAAGGACATAGAACAGTAACTGGAGCAGAATAAGCACTGATAGAGTAATGACGATTATTGTGGAAATTTAAAAGTTCACTGTTTGCAGTTAGATAAGCTGTTGTAGAGAAATTTTCATGATAAGTTGACATATTAGCTGTATATCATATACATAATTTTAATATAAGAGTTTAAAAATGCACAAACGTAAATATATTTAACCCTCCAATCATGATTTTCAACTATGGGGAGTTATATTTCTTACCCATATAGACACTATTTGAGAGTCAAGAATGGTACGTGTTAGAACATCTATCGTGCAATTTAAACCTGATGGTCAGTTTATACTAATCATCAATTTAGACTGAACTATCTGCAAACACAGTAATAGAGCATAAACTAGATAGGTTGTTTAAATGCATTACGAATTTTATTGTCTCAAAATACCTGTAAAACGAAATTCTTCTGAAAATAAGCAAGTTGCCTGTTATAGTCTTTTTATTTTGTTTAGAATTGACATTAAATCGTTTTTCCTCTCTCTCTCTCTCTCTCTCTCTCTCTCTCTCTCTCTCTCACTCTCTCTCTGTTACCCAGGCTGGAGTGCAGTGGCATGATCTCAGCTCAGTGCAACCTCCACCTCCTGGGTTCAAGCAATTCTCCTGCCTCAGCTTCCAGAGGAACTGGGATTACAAGTGCACACCACCATGTCCAACTAATATTTTTGTAATATTGGTAGAGATGAGGTTTCACCATGTTGGCCAGGCTTGTCTCAAACTCCTGCCCTCAAGTGATCCGTCCACCTCAGCCTCCAAGAGTGCTGGGGTTGTTATTATTATTATTTTTTAATGTTGGAAGCACAGCAAGCTTTATAAAAATCATGAAATTCAAAGATGAATTTTCACAATGAGTGAACAAATATAAATCATGCATGTTGGAATGTGCTGCAATTTGTCAATTTATGTATTTTTCTTGGTAAAATATAGATTTCTAAATATTATACATTGATTGAAGAAATTGTAACTGAGTAAAATCATTTCGTCAAACCCACCTTGATTACCAAAGCCAGCATGGGTGATAATAACCTGCCTTCTCAGTATGCATTAGCAGGAACTGCCAGCTCTCTCACATAAAAGACCGAGAAAGGTAAAGTGTCTAAATTGAACTGATCAGACACTAATTATTTTCTCATTCTAGCTGATTAATTACTTCATCGCAATTTTGGCTAAATTTCTAGTTAAAATTGCTATGGCTGATGCTCATTGTAGAACAGTCCAATGTATAAGAGAAAGCAATAAGGATAGTTCTCAGTAAGAGGTGTGCATTATTATTTAGTGTTCTAAACCCTTTCTTCCTTTCCCAAAGGATTGCCCAACTAATACGAAAGTGTCTTCGGCCGGGCGCGGTGGCTCAAGCCTGTAATCCCAGCACTTTGGGAGGCCGAGACGGGCGGATCACGAGGTCAGGAGATCGAGACCATCCTGGCTAACACGGTGAAACCCTGTTTCTACTAAAAAAAATACAAAAAAACTAGCCGGGCGAGGTGGTGGGCGCCTGTAGTCCCAGCTACTCGGGAGGCTGAGGCAGGAGAATGGCGTGAACCCGGGAGGCGGAGCTTGCAGTGAGCTGAGATCCGGCCACTGCACTCCAGCCTGGGCGACAGAGCGAGACTCCGTCTCAAAAAAAAAAAAAAGAAAGTGTCTTCAGAGGGCATTAAAAATTTGCAGGGAGACCAGAGAGATGCAGAACACAGAAATTAGGGCTTTCTTACCAAATACTCCAGTGATTCCAGGGTTTATGCATTTCCATCTGGCTCAGATTCTGCTTTTTATCAATGTGCAGCAATTCTTTTGTCTTTTTCTCTTTTTCCTTTAAGCATCTGTAAGAAGGGATGTTAAGGACTTCCATCTGCCTTCCACCTGGTTACTTAAAAGAGTGAAATATTTGCTACAGGCAAGAAACAGATGAGCTGCTGAAAGCTTTTAGTTTTTCGGGTTTGGTAGGGTTTGGAGAAGGCCATAAAGCAGGGATTTCCAAAGTGTATTCAGAAGGTTACTAGTGGACTCTCAAGTAGTTTATAAACAATTTGGCAGTTTGGGGGTGAAAATTAATGAATATTTGTCCCTGGTTATTTCATGGATTTTGTTGTATGTAAGATTCAGGTTTTCACCAAAATACCATTATACGTTTAAAAATTGCACCTGTTTTGA
The DNA here is from genome assembly GCF_008728515.1 of Papio anubis. NCBI lineage: Eukaryota > Metazoa > Chordata > Mammalia > Primates > Cercopithecidae > Papio > Papio anubis. The sequence continues at coordinate 35,476,802 of NC_044989.1, read as the reverse complement.
TCAAGGACTACTTTGAGTAGTTTTTCTTACACAGTTTTCAGTTTACAGGTTGATCCTTGTCTTGGCCAAAGTATTTTCCCATCTCTTGAGGGCTATTGTTGACATTTTCCAAATTGGCGTTTTCATTTTTTTTTTTTAACTTTATATTCTAAATTGTAGTAGCATTCATCCATTAGCTCAAAATGATGCCTTGAAATGTGAAGTTATCAATAAAGCATAATAAAGTTCAGAAATCCGATTAATTAGAAAAATGAACCTGTGTGTTTTCTAAAAGTGAATATGTAGGTGGGGTGACTTTGTATCTAAAACAAAAACAATTGAGTCATGTAATATAGATATCTACAAATTAGATTTCTTTTTGTAAAGACAATCATTTTTCCCCTACTCCCCACCATCTTGTCTGCTAAAACAAAATTTGTCAAAGTGCCTTGAAACCATAGATTATTTTTCTGTCATTCTCAAAGAAAACACAGTAAATTTTCTGTTGCATCAGTCGATTTTCCTGAACACATGCAGAGTAATGGTATCCAGGATAATTTTGCTGGATAAAACTCACTAACGAAGGAGAGGATATCAAATCTATGAAAGTGACTTTTGAAGTTGTTTTTCTTTTAACAAAAATTAGTCAATTACTTATAAAGTAGCTAATGAAACCAGTAACAAAGTTAAACTGTGTCCTTGAAGAAAAATAAATATTGCCAAAATATTTTATCAAATGCCATCATTGAAAATCACATATTAAGTTCTTTAATTGGAAATGCAAGTACTATCATGTATGCAGACTTGCAGACATTTAAACTTAAATTTGGCTATAATTGTGCAATGTATGAATCCATTCTTGGCACGTATATAGTGAGTACTACATATTTATTATTTGTAAGCCTTGATGTAGATATACATGGTTTTATTCGAATCAAGACTGATGGAGCGATGATGCAAGGGAGGGTGCTGGGACATGAATAAAAGTTTACACCTGAGTGCCTGCACACTCACTGCTTTATTCACAGAAAACAGTGGGAACATAACAAAATTCTACTGCATCTTGGTTCTATAGTAAAGATAATAATGTAAATTGCAAATACAGTAAAACATCAGCCATAGAGCCATCACAGTTTTCAGCACACTCTTTGGAGAAATTGTCAGTAAGCGAAAAACTTTGCTTTTCCATTGTTAAGTAAACCAACAGCAAACAGACAACGTACTAAAATAATAATTACAAATAATGGATAAAATAACATTTTTTGTTGATATTAATGCTAGTAAAGACCATATATATGATTTCTTGTACATTGAACAAATGGAACATTTCAGTAATATAATCTATTTCTTGAAGAGTTTTAACCTATTATTTTGAGGCCGAAATTGAATTCGATGTAGTAGATAAAGTACCTGGGCTTAGTGGACAAACAAAAACTTGATGTGCATAGGTAACTTTCTGAGAGATTGTTCTTTTCCACAACATGATGGTTGTCATCAGTCATCTGCAAATTATACCTGAATGTTGAGACAAAATGTGATGAAATCATTTCTGGATCTGAAAGCAATAAATAAATGGATTAGGAATTTGTTCATCCCTAATTCCCAAGTTGAATCATTTTAAGTTCCTGGTGTTTTAGTTTAATATGCTTGTCAGTTCAGCTTGTGATAGAGTGCATAAAAAACTCAGATGTAAGAAAATCCTATTAAAATGATTTAATGTTTGATCCTAATATAGAGACTTAATATAGCGATTGAACAGTTCCTCTCATTCCAGACCACAAATAAATGTCAGCCAGGGTAGTGAAATTTATCAAAAATAAAGAATAATAAAAGAAACTAACAGGATCATAAGCTACTCATCGTGAAATCAGATAAAAGCAATTTATAGAAAAAAGCAAAACATATCTCTGTAAGATAAGAAAATAATTATAATTTTTAATGTTATGATATCTAACTGTGATGATTATACATTTTAATTTGACAGATAGTATATTGTTGCTAAGCATGTATATAAGTGGTCTGCCAAAGCTAGGTATTTAGAAATATCGCAAGAAATGCAAACCTATGGCAACTGGTTGCTTAGCCTTTTACTGTCTCAGTCAATACACAGCTGCCATGTCAGCCTGGGTACTCTTGTTTTCATTATAATAAATAAGATATACAGCTGATGAAATGTGGGTGAGTAGTATATGTGAGGGTGTACAAAAATGTGAGCCAGCAGGAGGGTGGTTAATGTCCTTCAATATTTGAAATTAATACATTCCATCTCACTTTGTGAAAAGCAATCCTTTTAGTCCTGTACATGTGTTTATAACTATTATTTTCATGACCTGATGCTGTTTTCCAATCCAAATCTTTTCAAAAATAAAAATAATATAACATATTTTAACTTTGATATAATACAAACACTTTAGCAAGTCAAATAAACTGTAAGATATAAGTAAAAAACAGCCAATTGTTACCTCATCCATATCCATCTATGAATCTGCATCAACACTTTAAAAAAAAAAAAATCCATAGGTTTCGGGTGAAAAGGTGGTGCTTGGTTCCATCAGTAAGTTCTTTAGTGGTGATTTGTGAGATTTTGATGCACCCATCACCCAAGCAGTGTATGCTGCACTTACTTTGTAGTCTTTTATCCCTCACTCCCCACCCACACTTTCCCCCAAGTCCCCAAAGTCCATTGTATCATTTTTATGCCTTTGGATCCTCATAGCTTAAGCTCCCACTTATGAGTGAGAACATACAATGTTTGGTTTTCCATTCCTGAGCTACTTTACTTAGAATAATGGTCTCTAATTCCATCCGGGTTGCTGCAAATGCCATTATTTTGTTCCTTTTATATCGCTAAATAGTGTTTCGTGGTATATATATCACAATTTCTTTATCCACTCATTGATTGGTCAGCATTTGGGCTGGTTGCATATTTTCGCAATTGCTAATTGTGCTGCTATAAACATGCGAGTGCAAGCATCTTTTGCGTATAATGACTTCTTTTCCTTTTGGGTAGATAACAGGTAGTGGGATTGCTGGACCCAGGAGCACCACATTTTTAAGCCATCACTTTTGACATTTGCCTCCACATCCCTAAATAATTTGTTTATATTTGTATTTTTTAGTTATTACTATTTTAGACCTTATTTATTCTCTTCTTATTTTTATATTTCTTCTCTTCTCATAAAACTATTTTTGGTTATTCAAAGTTCAGTGTTTGTCTTTTTTAATGAAGAATTATTCACACTTGCATCGTCTACTATAATTATGTTACTTTATTTTGCAATGTTGTTCTTTTTTTTTCACTTGGTTTTTCTGTTTTATTATCATTTCATTTCTATTATTCTTCCACGCTGACCTTTAATATTATAAACTCTTGGTGAAATCTATCAAGTGTGTTATCTGTCTTATAATATTTTCTTGGAGACATTGCTCCTTGTGTCCACCTATTACACTGAGTCTCTCCTCTGATCCCTTGATTTCTAGGTCACGGGTCTCCCATTTGCTTTTCTTACACTTTTATATTGTTGGATATATCTTCTAATATTTTTAAGAGAAGTTATAGTAAAAGGAAAATTTTGAGAACTTAAATGCCTGAAAAATGGTTTCATTGTGCATTCATACTCAATGATTTTCTGAAAATATTATTCAAGGATAAAAATATATTTTTCTTAAAATGTTGAAGAGATTGTCCTATATCTTCTGAGAAATTAGATATCATTCTCCTTTTCATTCTTTTTTTAGGATTTGCTTTTCTCATTAGAAGAGTTTATATTTCAATGATACTGAATTGGGTTTTATTTCATTTATTGTACAAGGTACAATAGAGATAATTCAATTTGAAAATAATTTTAAACAGTGTTATAAAAAATAAACGTTTTAGAAGAGTTTTATTGAAAAATAATTTTTATCTTTAAACAGTTTTATTGAAAATTAATTCATATATCATATAATTCAGACATTTAAATTATACAATTTAATGGCATTTAATATATTCAGAGTCGAACATCTATTATTACCAGAATCAATTTTGCAACATTTTCATTATCCCTGTCCCCATCAAAAATATTTAGTCTTCTGATTCATAAAAGTCTTTCAATTCATATAGTTTTCTTTAATTTTTGTCAACAATGTTTTATGGTTTCAAGGTATAAGTTTAGATTTCTTTTACCAAATTTATTTGTAAGTAATTTTATTCTTCTTGATGCTATTATAAATATAATTGTTTTCTTCATTTCATTTTTCGCTTGTTCCTTGCTACTTTATAGGAACACAATTGAGTTTGCTATATAAGCTTGTGTTCTGTAACCTTGCTGAACTTCTTTATTTGCACTAATAATTAATGGATTCCATAGGGTTTCCAATGTACAGATTATCATATGCAAATAAAGAGTGTTGCTTCTTTCTTTCAAACTTAGATGCTTTTTGCTTATTTATTTTTCTTAAACAAATTATCTGGCTAGAATCGCTAGCACAATGTCAAATACACATGATAAGAGTGCATATCCGCTTCTTATTTCTGAACTTAAGTGGAAAGCATTCAGTCTTTTACCAGTTAGCATGATATTAGCTGTGGGCTTTTTGTACATGATGTTTTCTGTTGAGAGAGTTCCCTTCTATTTCCAGTTTATTGAGTATTTTTTTTTTTTTTATCATAAAAGGGTGTTGAATTTTCTCAAATGTATTATTGAGATCACTGGGTGGCTTTTGTCACTTATTTTAATGAAAAGTATTATAATTATTTATTTTTAAATGTTAAACTAAGCTTGCATTACTGAAACGAATCCCTTTTTAAGTGGTGTATAATTGCTAGATTTCGTTTACTAGTATGATGAGAAATTTTTAATGGGTATTCATAAGAAATAACCTTCTTTAGTTTTCTTTTCATGTGGTATCTTTGTCCAGTTTTGGTATCATGGCTAGCCTCATAAAATGTATTGAGAAGTGTTTCTTCCTCTTCTATTTTTTGAAGAGTTTATCAAAAATTATTAATTAATCCTTGGTAGAATTTACCAGTGAAATATTCTGGTCCTGGGCCTTCCCTTTTGATAAATGTTTTACTTACTAACTCTATGTATTTTGTTGTTAAATATCTATGTGAATTTTTTATTTCCTCTGGAGTTAGTTTCAGTAGTGTGTGCCTTCTAAGGAATTTGTCTATTTCACCTAAGTGTTCTAATTTGTTGACATATGGGTTTTTTTTAATAGTATTATCTTAGAATTCTTTTTATTTCCTTAAGTTTGGTAGTAATGTCTATCCTTTTATTCTTGATATTAATAATGTAAATTTTTCTTCCTTATTTCTTGTTTAGTCTAACTATAGGTGTGCCACTTAAAACCTTTTTTTAATAAGCAGTTTTTTATTTTGTTTACCCTCTTGCCATCTATCCTCCATTTCATCATTTTTTGTTCTAATCCTTATCACTTTCTTCCTTTAAATTGCCGTGTATATATGTTTTTGTCTTTTTCCTGGGCCTTAAGTAGAAAGTTAGGTTGTTGATTTGATATTTTTCTTAAAATATGCACATTTATGGCTATAAATTTCCATTTACGCACTACTTTAGCTGAATTCTATATATTTTGATCAGTTGTGTCTTCATTTTCCTTCTCTCGAACTAATTTCTGTCATGACCACTGCTTTAACTTATTCTTTGTTTAAAAGTGGGTTGTTTAATTTCTATATTTTTGTTAATTTCCTCTTTTTTCTGTTATTTATTTTTTAAAATTCACTACAGCGTGATCAGAAAATTTACTTTATATTTTTCAACTAATTTAAATTAACTGAGGCTTGTTTTGTGGCCTAACACATGGTCTATCCTGAAAATTGTTTGAAATGCACTTGAGAAGAATGTGTGTTTTGCTGTTTCTGGGTGACGTGTTCCATAGATGTCTTTTAGGTCCAGTGTGTGTGATTTTTGGTGTCCTCTATTTTCTTGTTGATCATCAGCCTAGTTCTATACATTGTTGAAAGTTAGATATTGAGGATTCCACTGTTATTGTTAAATTGTTTCTTTTTTCCTGCAATTGTTTTAGTTTTCATTTCACATATTTTGGGAATTTGTAATTTGCTTTTGTTGTTTGGTACAAATGTTCATCATTTGTATTAATTCCTGATGGACTGACCTTTTTAACATTATAACATTTCCTCATCTATAGTACATTTTTCTTTTGCTTTAAAATCCATTTTTTTCCTGATATTATTATAGCCACTTTAGCTTTATTATGCTTGTGAAATGAGTAAAGTTCCCTCATCCCCCTCACAGGGCTCACTTCTTTCAGTGCTCCACTGCTCAAACCTCTAGGGGGAGCATTCAGTGTCTAGGGGTGAGTGCCCCAGTGGGCATGTGTTACAGGATGGTCTTTGCAAGGTATACAAAGCCTGCACATACGGGGACTCAGACCGTCTATCCTCATGTCTACAGAAAAGTTTCAACCGCTGGATCGCATTGAAATGAATGGTTTCTTCCTGAGGACAAGCCAGTCCTTGCTGTAAATTATAACTTGGCCATACCTTTGTGCAGAGAGCTATGAGGCGCTTCTCCTCCAGATTCTCAGGGTCGAAGCAGCCCCAATGGTTCAGGATACACTCCAGAGGAGTATAAGCTGGGGGTGGTGAAAAGAACTGGTTGCCCATTCTGAAAGACAGGGAATAGAGGATTCCCTCATTTGCCATCCTTCTTTCAGTGAAAACTCAGGATGTGATGGAGACAAAAAGCAAGCATCCTCCCTTTCTTTTCCACCTCTTATCCCTGAGCCCTGATGACCTTGGCAGGTGCCAGCCATAGGTACCGATGTGGTATGTACCCATGAAGCAGGGGAAACCCAGAGAATAAGAATTAACCACCCTATTTTAATTGTTATAATTGCTTTACATCTGTTATTTTTGTTTTTATATATTTTTTATATCCCATCTCTTTTTCTTTCCTCTATTCCTCCTTAACTGCTTTTTTTTTTTTTTGCATTAGGTAATCACCTAGTGTAACATTTAAATTTCCTTAATTTTTTCACTGTATTTATTTTTAGTTATATTTATTTTTAGTACACTTTCCAAATACCTCTTATTAGAATGTACTTTAGATTTATACTAATTCCAGTGAGATACACAAACATTACTCCTATATAGTGCTATTTCCTCTTCCCTATTTTTAGCCTATTACTGTTATTGACACTATATGTTACAAACTCAGTACTATAATTATTACTTAATATAACTTAATATTAATCAGAAGAACTGAGAAAAAAGGAAAACATACTTATTTCATAGTGTTTCTTGTATTTACTTTCCTAGTTACTGTTTCTGATTCTCAACTTTCCTGTTGAGAGATGACTAGTGTCACTGTCTTACTTTGATACAACTTTAATTCTCCACATGTTCTTTGTTATGTTATTGTTACTCCATATTTATGTATTTTATAAAGCAAGCAATAAAATCATGTACACAATGTTTTAAACAATTGCATTTTAAACCAGTTAGGAGAATAAAGATGAATATATACGCATTTATACTTTTTAAAAAATCTAATTACATAATTAATTTATTAGCACTCCGTTTTTAGAAAAGGAATTTAAGTTTTCATCTGGATTTGCTTTCAGCCTGAATAACTTATTTTAGAATTTTTGTTTGGCCATGCCAAGTAAAAACAAATTCTCCAGTTTTTGTTTATTTGTCTTTATTTTTTAATATTTTTATGTTGCCTTCATTTTTGAAAGATAGTTTCTCTATACTATCTTTGATAGTCTAGAAAGATGCTTGGTTGATTTTTTTCTTTGTCAGTTTATGTATAATATCCCATTGCCCCTTGGTTTTCATAGTTTTTTTGGGAAATTACCTGTCAGTTGTATGAGGCTTCCATGAAACATAATGAGTTGCTTTATCCTGCCCCTCTCAATAACTATTTTTGTCTTTTAGCATATTTACTATGATTTATATGGTTATGGATGTTGTTACATTTATCCTACTTACAGGAATTGAGTCTTGGATATGGACATTAATATATTTTAGACAATTTTGGAAGTTTTCAATTATTACTTCTTTGAATATTTTTCTTCTCATTTCTTTTTCCTCTCATTTCAGTACTTCCATTACACTATAGTTAGTGCAGTTAAATTTGTCCCACCGTTCTCTGAGGCTCCCTTCATTTTCCTTCATTCTGCTTTCCCCGCATTCTTCAGATTGCATGATCTCTATTAAATTGCCTTCTAGTATGTTGATTCTTTCTTCTGCCAGTTCATATCCACTGTAACATTTCTGTAATATTAAAAACTTTTATTATTGTTTTCAACTCTAGAAGTTTTATTTGGCTCTTTGTTAGAACTTCTATCTCCTTATTGTCTTTTTTCTTTCTTTCTTTTTTTTTTTTTTACTTCTTTTAGCGTGGGTTCCATTAGTTTTGGGTACATAGTTACAATTATTACTTTGACATATTTTTTAAATGTGACATCTGGTTCCTCTCACAGGCAGATTCTGTTTCTTGCCATTTTTTTCCACGGTGTGACAGTCTTTCCCATTTATTCGTCTCTTCAAAAATGTTTGTTGTTGTTGAAATCTCAATAGTTTAGGTAATACATTGTAACAACTCTGGATACTGATTTCCCTCCCTTATCTCTGAGACTTGGTCTTGCTGCTTTTCTGTTAATTAGCTTTGTGACTTCACTAGGTAATTTTAATAAAGCCATTTTCCCTCACAGTCTTTGTTGTTGTTCTTCAAAAGGTACAAACATGAACCTGCACACAGTTCAAGTGTGTCATTCCTGCACTCTGGAATGACAGTGATTTTCAGTGGGCTCTCTTTGTCTCTTTTCCTAATGTCTATGGTAAACTATGTAGCTCACTTGGTATTACACCCTAGGCTCCACTAATTGCCAGCTTAACACTCTAGTTTTCAAGAATGCCCTGGAGTATAAATTCCCAGCTGTCTGATCCAATTAAATTCTGGCAGGGGTAGTTTTTAGACCAGCATTTGAAGTTTGCACTGATTCTAGTAGTGCTTTTCCCAGCTGTCTCTTTTCCTGGTCTTTCTGGTGAACAACCTGATTTATAGTTGAGCTCGTAGATTTAAGTGAAAAGAAACTATTGTTTTTGAGATTGTCCTTAAGCCATGATTTCCTTATCCTTTTTCAGATTAATTTCATTAAGGAGAGTTTTGAAGCTCTATTTTCTTATGGATTCCCTCTCCCCTGGGCAAAGTTTCTGAGCCTAGATGATACGGTAGCCACTGGTGTTCTCAGCCTGCCTCACTGTGTGGAATTTCTGCCCTGCTAGGGCAAGGGCAATGAAGAATCCAGTACTCTTTGCTTGCCATGCCAGGGTAGAGCCTTCATGTATGATTTCAGGTTGAATGCACAAAAGAGTTCCTGACTTCTTAGCTGTTCTAAGAATTTGCCCTCTTCAAACTGAAATTGCAGGTGACAAAAATGCTGGAAGTTTGTCTTTACCAGTAGACTATGGTAACAATTTATTTGCATGTAGGGGAAAACAGAGCCTTGTCTTCTTGTTTACTTTGGCCCAGAGTGGAGCTTTGTCCAAGATAAGTCGGCAGTATACAAGGTACAGAAAGAGTTATGGCTCAAATGTCACACATTCTCACTGTTCTAAGTCTTAGTAAATTTTCTAGAAGAAATACTTTATCATTTGCTATATTTCTTTAGAATAATGTCCAGAGACTTTGATCATTATTAATAAATTTAGAGCAGTTTAAAAATTACAGTGAATTCAAGGATAAAGCACAGAGAGCTCCTAAATATGCCCTCTCCCTCACTGCACAGTTTTCCCTATTATGAATATTTCACATTAATCAGTACATCTGCTATAATAAATGTTAATTTGCTGTTATTAACTGGAGTTCATAATTTACCTTAGAGGTCACTCATTTGTTGTACAGTTCTGTGTCCAGAATTGGTGGGTTCTTGGTCTCACTGACTTCAAGAATGAAGGCACGGACCCTCGCGGTGAGTGTTACAGTTCTTAAAGATAGTGTATCCAGAGTTTGTTCCTTCTGATGTTCTGACATGTTTGGAGTTTCTTCCTTCTGGTAGGTTCAGGGTCTCACTGAGTTCAGGAGTGAAACTGCAGACCTTTGGGTTGTGTGTTACAATTCTTAAAGTGGCTCGTCTGGAGTTGTTCATTCCTCCCAGTGGGTTCATGGTCTTGCTGGCCTCAGGAGTGAAGCTGCAGACCTTCCTGGTGAATGTTACAGATCACAAAGGCAGTTACAGTTCATAAAAGCAGTAGGTACCCAAAAACTGGGCAGCAACAAGATTTACTGCAAACAGGGAAAGAACAAACATCCCATAGCATGGAAGGGTCCTCAGTCAGTTGCTGCCGGCTGGCTCAAGCAGCCTGCTTTTACTCCCTTATCTGGCCCCACCCACATTCTGCTGATTGGTCCATTTTATAGAGAGCTGATTGGTCTGTTTTGTCAGGGTGCTGATTGGTGTTTACAATCCTCTAACTAGACATAAAAGTTCTCCAAGTCCTCACCAGATTAATTAGACACAGAGCACTGACTGGTGTGTTTACAAACCTTGAGCTAGACACAGGGTGCTGATTGGTATATTTACAATCCCTTAGCTAGACACAGAGTGCTAGACAGAGAAGTTCTCCAAGTCCCCAGTAGATTAGCTAGATACAGAGTACTGACTGGTGTATTTAGAAACCTTGAGCTAGACACAGGGTGCTGATTGGTGTATTTATAATCCCTTAGCTAGCCATAAAAGTTCTCCAAGTCCCCACTAGACTCAGGGGCCCAGCTGGCGTCACCTAATGGATCCAGCGTCAGGGCCGTAGGCGCAGCTGCCTGTTAGTACGGTGCGCCGTGCACCCGCACTCCTCAGCGCTTGGGCAGTTGATGGTACCGGGCGCCGCGGAGAAGGCGGTGGCGTTTGTCAGGGAGGCTCCGGCCGGCCGAGCAGGCGCCCACGGCGCGGGGGAGGCTCGGGCATGGCGGGCTGCAGGTCCTGAGCCCTACCCCGCGGGGAGGCAGCTGAGGCCCAGCGAGAATTCGAGCGCAGCGCCGGCGGGGCCGCCACTGCTGGGGGAACTGGCGCACCCTCCGCAGCTGCTGGCCCGGGTGCTAAGCCCCTCATTGCCCGGAGCTGGCGGCACCGACCGGCCACTCCGAGTGCCGGGCCCGGCGGGCCCGCGCCCACCCGGAACTCGCGCTGACCCGCCAGCGCCGCGCTCAGCCCCGGTTGCTGCCTGCGCTCTTCCTCCATACCTCCCTGCAAGCAGAGGGAGCCGGCTCCGGCCTCCGCCAGTCCAGAGAGGGGCTCCCATGGTGCAAGGCGGGCTGAAGGGCTCTTCAAGCGCCAGAGTGGGCGCCCAGGCCGGGGAGGCGCCGAGAGCGAGGAAGGGCTGCCAGCACGCTGTCTCCTCTCAGTTCTATGGCTTTTGAAAATACAGGCGTATCATGGAGACGGTATACTTCAGTTCCAGACCGTGACAGTAAAGCAGGTATTACAATAAGGTAAGTCTTATGAATTTTTGGGTTTCTCAGTGCCTATTAAGGTTAGCTTTGCACTATACTATAGTCATTTAAGTGTGCAATAGCATCTTGTCTAAAAAAGTATATACTTTAAAAACGTACTTTATTGCTAACAAATGCTAACAATCATCTGAACCTTCAGTGATTTGTAATCTTTTTGCTGGAGGAGGGTCTTGCATTCACACTGATGACTGCTAACTGATCAGGGTGGTGGTTGCTGAAAGTTGGAGTGGCTGTTTCAATTTCTTAAAATAAGATAACAATGCATTTTGCAGGCTCAATGGACTCTTCCTTTCATAAAAGATTTCTCTCGAGTATGTGGTGCTGTTTGATAGCATTTACCCACAGTAAAACCTTTTTTCAAAATAGAAGTCAGTTTTCTCAAACCCTGCCACTACTTTATATAGAAAGATATTATGAATCCTTTGTGGTTTAACAATATTCACAGTGTCTTCATTAAGAGTAGATACCATCTCAGGAACCCAGCTTTTTTGCTCATCAGTAAGGGACTGTGCATCTGTTCAAGATTTATCATGAGACTGCAACAATTCAGTCACATTTTCAGGGTCTTACTTCTAATGCTACTTCTCTATTTTCATCACATCTTCAGTTTTTCCTCCGCCGAACCTTTGAACCCCTCACAGTCATCCATGAAGGTTAGAATAGACTTCTTCAAACTCCTTTTAATGTTGATACTTTGACCTCATTGTATCAATCACAAATGTTCTAAATGTCATCTAGAATGGTCAGTCTATTCCAGAAAGTTTTCAATTTAATTTTCCAAGTTTCTTTAGAGGAATACCTATGACAGCCATCACCTTAAGAAATGTTGTTTCTCAAATAATGATACTTGAAAATTGAAATGACTCCTTGATCTATGGGTTGCAGGATGGATGGCTCTTTGTTCTTCTCCATTAGAGATCTTGGGTTTCTTTGTGCATTGTAAATAAGCAGTAATAGTTTGAAAGGAATCTTCTTTTTTGAACAATACTCCTCCATAATGGGCTTAAACTATTCAGTAAACCATGCTTTATAAAGAGGTGTTATCATTCCGACTTTGTTCAATTTATAAAGCACCGACAGAGTAGATTTAGTGTAACTATTAAGGACTCCAGGATTTTCAGAATTGTAAATGAGCAGTGACTTTAACTGAAAGTCACCAGCTGCATTAGCCTCTAACAAGCAAGTCAGCTTGTCCTTTGAAGACTTGAAGCCAGGCATTGACTTCTCTCTGGCGGTAAAAGTTATAGATGACGTCTTCAAATAGAATGTTGTTTTGTCCACATTGAAAATCTTTTCCGTAGTGTGGCCACCTTCATCAGTGATTGTAGTTAGATCTGATAGACAACTTGCTGCATCTTCTCCATCAGCGCTTGCTGCTTTACTTTGCACTTTAATGTTACAGAGCTGGCTCTTTTTTATAAGCCTTTCAAACCACCCTCTTTTAGCTTCAAACTTCTCTTCTGTAGTTTCTGCAACTTACTCAGCCTTCATAGAATTGAAGAGAATTAGGACCTTGCTACTGATCAGGTTTTGTCTTAAGGGAATGTTGTGGCTGATTTAATCTTCTACATGGACCACTCGGACTTTCTTCATATCAGCAATAAGACTGTATTACTTTCTTATCATTGTTGTGTTCACAGGAATGGACATTTTAATTGTCTTCAAGAACTTTTCCTTTGCATTTACAACTTGACTATCTGTTTGGTGCAAGAAAGCTAAATTTTGGCCTCTCTCGGTTTTCAACCTGACTTTTCCACTAAGCTTAACTATTTCTAGTTTTTTATTTAAAGTGAAAAATGAGCAACTCTTCCTTTCACTTGGACACTTAGAACCCATTTTAGTGTCATTATTTGATCTAATTTCAATAATGTTGTGTCTCAGGGAATAGGGATGCCATTAATTGTTGATAATATTCTTTCAGTTTTGTGGGGTTTGTAGGCAAGAAAGCTTAGACAAGAAGAGTTGGGAATAGGTACTGGAGATCTAACTAAGCAGATTGTCATCAAACCCTTTTTTTTGTAAACCTATGGCTCATTCTTACTTCTCAAGGTGCATGGCTGCTGCAGATTATTTTTGTAAGTGTCTACGTCTCCTTTCAATTTCATTTACCTTGGTCTATCCTCACTGTAAGAGGCCTGCATTGCTTCTGTTCTGTGTCACTGAAACAGCCTCATTAGACCTTGTACTCTAACTGCTCATAACTTCCCAGTCTTATTTCTGTCAATAGATAATTTTTTGTGTCATAAATCTAATGTTACAACATTGGAGAATTGTAATGGCTTCCTATTGAAGTACCCAAGTGTATTTATATTTACTAAGAATGTATGTTGTATATATGTATGTTTTAAGTACAATGTGTGTATTTAAATGTATGTATGCAATTTATATATTAGCTATAAAATATAAAACAAACATGTAAATTCTACTTATATAATGAGATCATCACATGCAAAATTGCATCTACCTATTGTCAACCTAAATAGCAAACAGAGAGAGGCTCTCTGTAAGAAAATGATGCTTATTTGAGAACAGAGCATTGCAATGGAAATACATATTTCATAGTAAAGTATGAGCATATTTCAGGGAGGTAAAAGAAGACAAAGATTTTTAAAGAAAAAAATGAAAATGGTTACATAATTGTTTTGAAAGTATTATCCTTGGGTATAAAGATTAATAACAAGAGGGATCAAGGTTGAAAAGGCAATCCAAGGTTGAAAAGGCAGTTGCTTGGCAGATTTGCTTGCAGAAGTATTTTTCTCTTTTTGTAAGGTTGTGATGGCCTTCGTGCAAATTTTTGAGTTTGTAAAGTCATTTTTGATAATTTTGGTTATTATTCATACAAGCATGAGAACCCTCTCCTCACACCTTGTCTAGCTTTATTTGGCAGGTTTTTAAAAAGTGGTAACTTTATTTTTATTCTGATATATTTCACATTTCTTCATTTTAATCACAGTATTTCTCCAGAACAACTGATCATCCTGTAGTTAGGTTTTTATATTCTGTGATGGCAGCATGGACCTGTTCTGGTTGCCGTTTTTTGCCATGTTGTGGTGGAGTGACTGGAAACTAGAAATCAGTGTCAAAACTATTGTTAGCCACATTTAAGCAAAAAGGGAGGTTTGAAGGGAATGGCTCTCAGGCTAAGTTCACTTGGAGTCCAGGATTAAGTTTAATTTTGTCTTTTCTGTAGCCCTTTACTATTATTTCAAAGTTGTGGACCAGCGATTATTCTGTTAGTAGTTTTAATTCTGCAAAAATTTAACAAGTAACAGACACAAGGTTTACAATAAAAATAAAATAAGAATTAATAGTAATATGACAATCTCAGTTTACATAATGCATTTAACCCATAAACCTAGGCTTTAATACAACCAATTGAATAAATTAAAAGGCCATAAGGAATTAGGTGAGACCTGTTGTAACCATGTGGCCAGGGGTTTTTGTATTGTATATATGGGTTTCAACTTTCCCAAAAAAGTTTATCGAGGTTTAGCATATAGTATTGACACTAGTTTTAACCTATGGATACTGAAGAATCTTCTAGGCCATGTTTTTTCATGTTACCAGCAGAAGGTAATTGTGAAATTTCAATTACACTGTTATCGTTCCAAGTAAAAAAGGTACTATTAAGGGAGGTAAGAGTCTCACAGTCATGATTGTTATACTGATGTCTTGGTCAAAGACCTCATCTTGGTTTTTAGTTTGAGTATCTCTGGTCATGCCACTGGGTGGTTTGGTGAACTTTTTTGTGGCTTATACATCAAGCAGAAAGCCAGTTCCTTAAAATTTATCTAATTCAGCTTATAGGGTCTTAGGAACAGAACAGTTTCCATTTTTAGTAACTTCAGGGAAGAAAACTGGGTTGGAGGAAGCTAGAATGATTCAGGATCTAGTGTAGTCTATAAGTAGATTAAGAAGGACGTGAAAAGATTGTGGTCCACAGGGCTACAATCCAGTAACAGGTATATTATAGTTTTCTGTGTGTGTGTGTGTCTTTAGACACGTAACTATTTCTTGCTACATTGATCATATAGAAGTCTCAGATTTAAAAACCTCTTGAGGATAGGAAACCAAAGCAAGACAGATTTTACCTAAGTTTCCTCGGCTTGATGGGAAATGACAATTTTTATTCACTCACTGTTAAGCTGGGAATCCTCAAAATCAGGCGTTCTATGCATCTTCTTAAATATAGTATTCCTGACAAAGTCTTGGTAAATGCCTAATGTTTCTAATTATGTCTTGCTATAAAGAGAAATCAGACTTCTATTAAACTTCTGCAAACAACCCCATTGTCACAAAAAGTAAGAATGGTCACAAATAGATTCCAGACTTTGGAAGAATCAAGTAAGGAGAGAAATAAAATGCTTTGTTCACAAAAGTATACTTTACCAAATTTATGTAAACTAGAGAAAGCTCAAGAAAGAAAATATCCTTAAATATGGAAAGCAAAACATTTAAGTAAAGAACTAGTAATGTTATACATAAAAAGTCTTAAAAATTATCTTCATTATTTATTCAATTTCATGTAATTAATTTTTGCTCTGCTGGATCTTGATTACAAGTTTCATGAACCCATCAGTTTTATTAGAGTTCTGGAAAATTTTTTGTATTCTATTAATGTTCAAATTATGAGTGTTTGTTAGAGTTCTTTCTATGAAAAGCAATTTTAGACTATAGGTAATTGAAAATGCTTTCAGAGTAGAATTCAAAACAATAACTGTAGATGACAAACACTTATATTTGCCATAGCTAAAAATCTGATGAAAGTTTCCAATTGAAGAGAAAATTAAGTTATTTTAAGATAGCTTAAGATTTTTAAAAGCATTTTAAGATAATAAGAATCTTGACTGACAGCAACACCTCAGGACCATCAGACCTTTATAAATTTTACATAACTTTCAGAACACTCGCCTCAATATGAAATCCATGTTAATGTAACTTTTAAAAAGATTTAACATAAGCAAAACTAGTAGTAATATATCATTTTTCTATATATGTATATACTTCTTGAAACATTTACATCAATAACATACCCATAAACGTAACTAAAAGCGTATCTAGTATCACTTATTATTTGAAAATGCTTCCCATGTAATTTACCAAATAAGCCTAACAATTTAATATATCTACAAGATGAGACATACATTCTTTAATGCTTTCCAGGGGCCCAATGGAGAATCCCAAAGTTAATTCTAGGTCAAAAGACTTAACTTAGGATTTTGATCCTGGGGAATCCTGCCAAAGATATCAAAATGGTCAAAATACTGGACCAAAACAGAATCACAGGTCATTGTGAAATAATTCATTTAATCAGAGTGATAATTGAAAGACTTCAGATTCATCACAGAATGTTAGATGTATGTAAAAACCGTACCCATTTTAAAGCTCAATTTTTCTAAGTAATCAAAAACCTAATAAAAACAACATAGGAAATAATCTTGATAAAACATAAAATCTTTGTCTTTTTTACGGCAGGTACCAAAAAAGTAAAGAAAAACCTCCTGTGTGGATGCTTCTCCTTATGGAAAACCCATTTCTATAACATGAAAGTCAAACTTTAGGAAAAGGTTACTTAAAATTAATCAGACAGAAAAAATGTGTTCAAGGTTATGAGTGTACACTATATTATAGAAGAATGGAAACAAGAAAACTAGTACCTTGAGTGGGGAAATAAATATGTTTCTTGGTAACAGTATGAGAAGTATCCTTATTACATGAAAGAATTTTGATACATCAACAAAAGCTAAGAGTACAGAATTAAGTTATACTGGAGGAAAAGCATTGCTTTTCTAGGCCTTCATGCTAAACATTTTTGTTTCATTTGTGTTTTGCTTTTATTGCTCTTTGCTTTATTGCACTTCACAGACATTGCGTCTTTTAAAATTAGAGGTTTGTGGCAACCCTGCATCAGGGTTAGAATAAAAAAGCTACAGGAGTGATAAAAACATTGAAGAAGAAAGTTTTCACCCCAGCCCAGAAGAAACACAGCTTTTTAAGGGTAGAAAGAGAGTTGAAGGCAATAATGCATAATGTGCAAATCCCATGTAGTGTGAGATACAGCAAAAGTTGAATCGAGATACAAATTTGAAAAGTTGTAAACAAAATTTACTTCAAGAGATAAAACTGCCATCCTGAATGAAAAAATACAACAGTTATAATACAAAACTGGGGAAATTAAATGGATCTCAGGAAGAACTATGGCAGAGATAGAAACTGTTTGCATTTTAAAGGTGGCTGTTAAAGAAACAGATTTCAAAGTTTAAAAATCAAAACCTCTTGTCATTTGCCTAAGAGCAGGTACGTATTTCAACAAAATCTTATTGTTCTAATAGAGGGGACCAAATTTTAAATTTTGTATTAGTGTATTTTTAATATCAAAGCTCAATCTTTAGTGTATATAAATAATTCCCCTCTAATTATTGCCAACTCGACTGCACATAAAATTCCTATCACAAATTCACTCTTTATGAACTTTATTTAACCTGCTCAGAAATTTTGATGTTACGCTTATATTTCTTCTTTGTGCTATACTTCCTGTTTCTTAGATAACCAGGCATTTTACTTTAGGACAAAAATTTGTCGGGCAAGTTTTTGAACAACCTTTAAATAGCCTTTGAATTAGAAAATATTATTTTTTCTTTCTCAATAATGAGCACTTTTTTGCCGTATTATTTTTTCATTAAAAACATCTTTTTGGACATTTTATATAGAGAATTATACTTATTAATTATAATTTTTTAATTTCAGTGAACTAAATGTTCATCAAACCTTAGGCAGCAAGAAATCCTGAATTATCAGCCACATATTAGTATGTTATAAATGAGAACTATTTTATAATTTTCAAAAGCATGTTTCCCCATATTTTTTACATGTATTGATAAACCCAAATGTCCTCAGTCTTTTCATGAAGTCTAAGCAGCCAGTAACAAACTTACACTTAAGTTGTTTCAGTGTTTGTTTTTAAATTTTATTTGGAAATGACCTAGACATTTGATTAGTTTCTTTATTTAATCTATTATTTAATTTAATGTAACATAAAGTTTTAAAATTACATGAAAAGTTTACTTATAGACATCTGTTCCATATAAATTTAACTAAATTATTTATTTTAACATTTTATTTAAAATACTTATGAAAAATAAACTGTTACCCAAAGCTAGTCATCATTTCAAATTATTTTCCTGTAACCATTTTTATAACCTGTGAATATCAGGTATTCACCTAGTAAGAACCTTTAAGTTAATAACATAGGTATATTGCCGATAACGCAGAAGATATAGCTGTTTTCATTAAACCAACACTACTAAATTAGGCTCATTCATCAAAAATTGCACAAACAAATGTCATTCTCTTTTAGGCTAAGTTTATAGTTTTATATCCTTTAGGTCAAACACTAATAGTTTAAGATATCTAACTGAAACAAATATAAAGTAAACCATTAAACCCAGGCAAAAATGTATGCTGATAATTGTGAAAACATTCCTATTTTTATTTTACCAATATTTTTAAAAACAGATTATTTATTAAGGATTTACTTATGTCACATGAACTAAAAGGAGCATGGGTTAATTAGGTTAATTACTATATATTTTAAATAAGCAGTCATTTATCTAAGTGCTCATCCATCTAATTATCTAAAATTTTCTAAGGGTCTTCTGGCTAACTACACCAGATTTTTCCATTTAGACATAACACACAGAGTAATACATATACATATGGGTAAACATTCCTAAGGACATATTTACACACATGCACAAAGATCTTACAGCTTCCAGTTTAAAACTTTAGTCATGACATAGTAAAATATACCAACTCACAAGTTAAGGCCAGCCACAGTGGCTCCCATCTATAACCCCAGCTCTTTGGGGGGCTGAGGCAGGAGAATCTCTTAAGCCCAGGAGTTGGAGACCAGCCTGGGCAACACAGGGATACCCCATCTCTACAAACAATTTAAAAAATTGGCCAGGTGTGGTGGTGCATGCCTGTGGTTCCAGCAGATCAGGAAAATGAGGTGGAAGGATCGCTTGGGACCAGGATGTCAATGCTGCAATGAGCTATGATTGTACCACTGCAGTCCAGCCTGGGTGAAACAGTGAGACCCTGTCTTAAAAAAACAAAAGCAAAAACAAACTCATAAGTTATAAAGGGCAGTTGGACCTATATTATATTTCTAACAGAATTGGGACTTAGTCACATGGCTAAATTTTATTTGCCCCAATAAGTGATCTACTGAAAGCTGTGGCCCCAAATTTTGAGTAAAACAGTTTCTGTAGCTGTTTGATTAAAAAACAAACAAAACAAAACAAAACATAAAAAACCACCACCTTTTTTTGCCTTTTAGTTTCAATGGGTGTAAGGTTAATTTCTCAATGTGTACATTTTATCTAGGACTGGCTGTTTTCTGTGTGTGTGTGTGTGTGTGTGTGTATGTGTTTTAATCTCTAAGTAGCCTTGAATCCATCTCTTTTCTGTTGGTGTTGTTTGCTTGACTAGTCAAATGTGGATGGGGAGGTATTTTAGCCTTTTTTTCTGGCTTTCTCGTTTTGGATCCTGCATGGCAAATAAATGAAAACTTTTATACCAGACAGAGGTACATTACGCTATTTCTCTGAGCTCAAGATTTTGACTTGTTTGATCTGAGAGCCTAACATTTACACATTTTTCTATTTCTTTACTTTTAGGTCATTAATCTTTCAATTTAACAATTCAGTCACCCTAAGTTATTGTTAGTCAAGCAAATCTAAATTTACATTTCCAAAAGATGTCTAGGTTGTTGGTTACCATGGTGCTATGGTAATTTGTAGTTGTTAATTTGAAGCTTTTAGACTTCTTTTTTTTTTTTTTTTTTTTTTTTTTTTATCTTGACTGGAACGCTGTAAGTAGTGACTTTTATCTCAACACTAGTAGAAAAGTCAGCAGTTTCAAAGTAAGCAGGAAAAAAAAAGCAGAGAAAACTTAGATGGCTCTACATCTTAACTATGCAGTTGCAGGGTTTTTTAGAGTTCAAATACTGACCATTTAAGCTATGAATTTTCCTTGATTAAATTTGCCCATCAGTTTTAAAATGTGCACAAGAGTGAGCCATCATTATATGTAACCAGCTGTAGTCCCAGAAAATGTGGCATGCCTTAATGACTTGGAACCCCATTCAATTTCTTATTAACCTCTCAAGGGCAAAGAAAGACTTACTTATTCTGTCAGAGAATGTCAGGAGTTTAAACCTGTGCTTTAGATGGCTTTTAATTAACCATCCTGCACCAACCATTTATAATGTTTATTTTTCTCTCAAAAAAGTTTTAGAAATAAGAAAGGAAAAAGAATCAAACTAAATTAAAAAGACCCATGATGAGTACTTAGAAAAGATGTAACCAGGGCATGCAGATAAAACAAAAGATTCAACTAAGTACACAGATGAAAAGTGCACCTAGATAAGCCCTGGATTAACACGCAGAATGTAAATTCTATAGAAGTCAGAGTACTCAACCCAAAAAGATATATTGTCTTCACACCAGGAAGGACTTAGCGGACAAAAAGCATTTTATCATCTCAGGAGGAATGGAAGGTCCTTTATTTAAGGCAGCTGTATCCAAATCAAATCCTAAATAAGATAAAGAACTTCTACAAAAAGATGAAGGCTCAGCCTGAGACAAGACTCACCAAGGCAGAAAGCCAGGCCGTGGTTTTAGACACTATGTATGTCAACCTAAATAACAGAGAGGGGGTCTGTAAAAGAAAATGATGTTTATGCAGTAATAGATCATTCTAATTGTAATACATGTACCGTAGTAAACTATATGAATATTCAGGGAGGTAAAGGAAGACAGTTCTTTAGAAAATGAGGACTACATAATGGTCTTGAAATTATCTTTGGCTGTAAGGACTAAGAACAAGGACAGCAGTCTGAGGTTGGACAGGCAGTTGCTGGGCAGATACCCTTGAAGAAGTGTTTTTCATGTAAGGTGGTGATGGCCTTTGTGCAAGAGTGAGAATTTTGCAGAGTCCTTTGTAATAATTTTTGTTATTAGTCATACAAGTGTAAGAACCCTTTCTGTGCGGCCTTTCCTAGTGCTATCTGGTTTTTTTTTTTTTTTAAACATAAGTGACTTCATTTTGACTCTGACAACTTTCACACTATGAACCACTTTTCTGTCTTAAAAATTATTTATATTTTTTAGTATTGGAAGAATACCTACCTAAGGCATTAATTATTTAGATTTTCTTTTTTGAGCTCTACTAAAAAACATATAAAACTGTTTATGATCTTCTGTGTCTTATTAGTTTTTACTCAATTTTATGTTTTGACATTTACTTGTGTTCCATATGGTATGGTTTTGTTAATATTTTATTTATGTCATATTTCATTTTGTCAATGAATATTTGAATTACTTCTGATTTTTTGCTATAAAAATTATACTTCTATAAACATTAATGTACAAGTCTTTTGATAATGCATGTGCAAGAATTTCTCTAGATCATATGCCTGGAAATGAAAAAATGTTTTATATGTTTTATTGCTTCAGTAAAGCTGTGAAGAGTGCTAGTAGCAACTTGTTTTAAAAATATTTCTTCGTAGTGACTGGAATATTATATGGATACTGGCAGTGTCTCTTCTAGCTTTATTAATTTCTGCATAGATTCTTTAGGATATCCTGTACAGATAATTATATCATTCACAATGATTACACTTTTCATTCTGCTTCTCTAATTCTTATAAACTTATGTTGCTGTATTTTAAACATTTATTACTGCCCTTTCTAGCATTTCTAGTACAATGTGAATAAAAGCTGTCATAATAGATCATTATTTTGTCCTGAAATTTAGATAAAATGCTTCTGATAATTCACCTTGAGGATAAGAATCAAAGAAAAATTTTAGTAGATATCCTCTGAAGTATTAAGTAAATTCTTTTCAATTCTTAATGCGTGTTTCATTGTATCACGTTCTTTGCATATATTGAGATTATCAGAAATCTTATGTTAATCATTAGGTGATTAATGTGTTGGTAATATGTTTTATGTATTCTTAAGCTACAAACACGACTTTTTCTATTAATTACCTGTTTTGTTATTGTGGTAAAATTCACATGACATGGACTTTAACTTTTTAGGCATTTAAAAGGGTACAATTCAGTGTCGTTAAATACTTTATAATGTGCAACTATCAACACTATCTTCTCATGACCTTACACAGAAACACTATACCCATTAAGCAGTCACCCCCTATTCCCACCTGTACTCGTTCCCTGAGAACAACAAATTGTCTGTCTTTGTGGATTTGCTTATTCTGAATAGCTCATCTGAATAGAATCATGCAACACTTACCCTTTGTGTCTGTCTTCTTTTACTTAGCATAATGTTATTAAGGTTCATTCACATTGTGACATATGTCAGTACTTCATTCCTTTTTGCGACTGAATAATATTCTGCTATACAAATATGCCTTAACAAATGACATTGAACATCTTTTTATTTGCTTGTTGAGCACATGTGATTGGTCTCTGGAGAAATGTCTACTTGTCTTTTGCCCATTTTTAAAATGACATTGTTTGTCTTTTTGTTGTTGAGCAGTGAAATGTTTTATGTTCTGTAGATAATAGACATCTATCAGACATATGATTGCAAATATTTTCTCCTATTCTATGGGTTTTTTTCACTTTTTTCATAGTGTCCTTTGATGTACTTTTAAAAACATTTTTGTGAATTGTGATTTTCTCCTTCTTTTGTTGCTGGTGCATTGAGTACTATACTTAAAACAACTGTTGTAAAATCCAAGTTTGTAATGATTTGTTTCTGTTCTATCTTAGGAGTTTTAGAGTTTGAGCTTTTATTTACTTCTTCAGTGCATGTGAGTTAATTTTTGTATGTGGTGTGAAATAAAGATCCAACTTTGTTATTTTGCATTATATTTAACTATTACAACCATTTGTTAAAGAGATTACTCTTTCTCCATTGAGTGGCTGTGACACTTTCAAAAGTCAATCGGCTATAGATCATATGAGTTTATTCATTAACTCACAACACTCTTGTATTGGTCTATGTGCCTATCCTTATGCCAGTACTACACCCTTTTGATCACTTAGCAGTAAGTTTTGAAGTCAGGAAATGTAAGCCCTTCAACATTTTTATTTTTCAGTATTTTTTGGCTATTCAGGGTTTCTTGCAATTTCACATGACTTTGAAGACTAGCTTTTCTATTTCAGCAAAAAAAAAAAAAAAAAGAGAGACCATAAAAGAGACCATTGGCATTTTGATAGGGATTGCGCAGAATCTGTAAGTTGCTTTGGGTTGCATAGATATATTAGGGTTCTCAAATGTTCCAATCCAGGAAGAAAGAATGTCTTTCCGATTATTTAGGGCTTCTTTAATTTCATTTAGCAATGTTTTGAAGTTTTCTTTGTACAAGTCTTGTACAAGTTTCCTTGATGAAATTTATTCTTATTATATTGTGTGTCATTGTAAATAAAATTATTGTTTAATTTCTATTTGAATTGTTCTTTATAAGTGTATAGAAAGTTGACTTTGTATCTGGAAACTTTTTTGAATTTACTAGCTCTAATATATTTTATTAAACTTTTTGCAGATTAATATATGTGCTATATCCTCGAGATTGGTCCATGTGCACTTGAGAAATGGTGTAGTCTACTGTTATTGGATGGAGTGTTCTATGTATGTCAGGTAGGTCCAGTTGATTTATAGTTTGTGTGTTTTTTAAAGTCTTCTTTCTTACTTTTTGTCTAATTATTATATGTTATTGAAAATATGGCATTGCCGTTCCCAACTATAATTTTATAAATGTCTATATATCCTTTGATTCTTTCCATTTTTGCTGCATATATACTGTGGTTCTGGTTTTAGGTGTATATGTTGATATTTGTTATACTTCTTGATGTCTTGTAACAATTTTTGACTTGAAGTATATATTTTCTGATATTAGTATGACAGCCCAGTTCTCTTTTGTGTATTATTTGCATTGAATATATCTTTTTCCACCATTTCACTTTCAACCTATCTGGGTCTTGGTTCTACACTGAATGAGTATTTTACAGACAGCATCTAGATGGATTTATTTTATGTATCCATTTTGTTCTTTGGAGTGCTTAATCCATTTACATTAAGAGTAACTGATAATAAAGCAGACTTTTTAATTTAGGTTTCTTTATGTTTTATATCTTTTTTTTTCTTCAATTGCTTTATTACTGTGTTATTTGTGTTTCATTGCTTTTTGTACTTATGTATCATTTTCTCTTACAATTTTATGTATATTTTGTATTGATTTCTCTTGGTGATTACTCTGAGTTTTGCAATTGACATCACACACACACATACACACACACATTCACACATTTTACATTATATATAATGTAAAATCTCTTTCCAGGCTTTTGGCACATCTGTTCATTGCCCTGAGTGTTATTTTTTGCTCTATGTAGGAGTGGCTTATTTACTTGCCCTGTAATATTTTAGAACACATTCTTTGCAAAGTCATTTTACCAGCATGAGAGTGCCAAGTTCAGTGAAACAAAGTAAGCCTCTTGTGTTTGTTACTCCTTCAGGGATTTTCACAAACAGGTCAGACAGACAAAAAAATTCTTGGAAACAAGGTTCACTCTACTTTCTTCCCAACCAGATATCTGCATCGGGCACATGGACTGTCCTCATTTTGGGAAGGGAAGAGAGTGAGGCAAGGGTAAGTTAAAATACCACAAAGCTTTCCCACTTGGTTACAGGAGCCTTTATTGTGATGAAGCATTTGTTTGGCTACTGTAAATCCTTGACCATCTTCCAGAGTTCCTATGAGGTTGATTCTAATAGTTTTATCCAGTTGTTCCATGTTTTGAAAGAGGCATAGGCCACTGGAGTTCCTTACTCCACTGTTTTTGCTGATATCACCTATGTGATGACGATCCTTCTGCTTCTAGAAATGGTTTATTGATTTTGTGTTTAGGAAATCTTTATTCAAGAGTAAATAAAGATTCGTAACTGAGATTATTCCAATAATTTTATGGAGTAGTACAGTTCTTACCTGCTTTTCATAACAAGTGACTTCTCTGCTACCCCAAATGCACCAGATCTGAAATAAGTATTACTTAGAGCACTATGCAAGTGGTATCTTGCATTTTCACATAATAGTTTGTGTCTGCATTGTTTATGTAATAGTATATTCATGCTACCAAGCCTGCATAAAAATGTTCAGTTGCATAAAACATAAGCATGTATTTGTTTACTAATCTGTGGTTTGTCTAGGTTATTCTATTGATTTGGACTGAAATTACTTACATATCTGGGTGTCAGCTGGCTGTTGGCCAATTTAGAATGACCTTGACAATTGGGGACACATGAGTGCTCTGTATATTTCTCTTTCTCCAACAGGCTAGCTCATGGTCATAGCTAATGTAAAATAGGCAAGGAAAAATTTGTAGGCATGCTGTCAAACTTCTGTTAATATCATTTACCATATCTGCTAATATTCTATTGGTCAAATAAATCACAAGATTAATTTCATATTCAAGGAATGGGGGCATTGACTAGGAGAAAGTACAAAGTCACATGTCAAAGAATATGGATATGGGGAGGAGGTAAAGAATTGGGTCCACAAATGCAAGAAAAACAAAACCATGATACATATTTAGGAGAAAAGCTAGATGGATGTATATTAGTGCTAAGATTATTCCTGAAATCAGTTTTTGACAGGTTTAGTAAAGACAAAAGCAGGAGAACAAATAATGTGCTAAGGAGAGGATCTAGATTATTGAGGAGCCCTGGAAACTGAAGCAGTGGGAAAGCAATAGTCAAATTTTATAAACTGATTATTTACAAAATGGTGAGGAACTATTTGTAATAATTTTAGGTACCATGTACATTCTGATAAATCTGAAAGCCCATATTTTTCTAGGATATTTTCTTCACATACTTAGAGTCACAAAATTTAACATGATATCACAGAGCTGTGCTTAAAATAGCAGTTCTGAACTCAAGTATCCTAATTCTAAGTGTCTTTATCATACTCCAGGGTAAGTCAAGGGATCAGGTTAAGGTAGTATTTGGGGGTATGGCTTAAATTACAAGACAAAAGTAGCCACTTACTGAGACATGCCTAAAGAAAAATATCCTTTACTTGAGAACACTATTTGAATGCCTACTTAATCTTTGATGCCTGCAGGGACCTCTTCCACCCACAGAAATCTTATTCTTTGAAATTCTTGTCATTTCTTATGTGTATCTACAGTTTTCTTTCTTTTCTGTGCTTAGCAAAGCTTTTCTTACTTGATTTATATTCATGTATTCTCTTTTCGTAAGAGGACAAACTACTAGGACATACTATGCCCCATGGGCTGCCTGTTTTTCAACATCATGGTTTATTGGAACAAAACCCACCCAATTATTTATCTTTTTTTATAATATATATTCAGGTCAACAATGGCTGAGTTAACTAGTTGCTACTGAGACCATTTGAAAAATTTGAAAAAAAATTAATGCTTGCCCTTTATAGACCCTTGTACTAGAGTATAAATTGTTTAAGGCCAGAAATTTACTAACTTTTTTCAAACACAATGAACAAATTGTCTCAGGGTTAATACCGTCTGAAATTTCTAAAATGAATTTATTCCATCATCTATAATTACCCTTAGGATACTTTGACCAAGGATGTCACTCATATTCAAACTATCTTCAGTCAAGTTAAAAACCCAGTTTGAAAGCTATGAGCAGTTATGCATGAATTATAGGTGTTATCAGATTTACTGCTGCTTTGATAAAGTAAGCCTGATAAGTTCTCATGGGACTGGGGCAACACATTTTGACAATTTCCAATTAGCAGCCTCAGACTGATTCTCCAAAATATGACTGCAACTTCTCAAAAGACCCATGTTCTCCCCAGACAGAGTTGAGGACCATAAATCATAGTGACACAGTGCACTCACCCATAAGACCTAATAAAAGGATAGTCTCCTAAAGCACATTCCAATTCAACCTTATCATGAAAAGCACCTCGGGGCATACTGAAAACTCCATGGCCACTCTAGTCTTTTTATCAGTTATAAGTGAATGATTTTTAAATACAAAAATGTGTTAAGAGAGCAAAGTAATACCTGCATGTTTTGGAACATTTGAAGATTAATAGCTTTGTGGGTAATGCAGACGAGGTTCGGGATCATTACATTTTCAGTCACATCCAGAACTTCCAATCTGTAAAATTAAAGTCAGCTTATTTTTCAATTCTTGCAGTACATACCTATATTCATTTACTTACAGAGATTTTAGTTCTTCATTTGTTTCTTGGAATAACATGTTTATTTCAATCATGTGACCAAGAAATATTTTATTAGCTCTGCACATATCAAAAGTGTGTTTCTGATACTCAAAGAATTCAGGAGCAAAGAGATATTTAAATGTTCAGGTATTTTAAAAAAATCAGACTGCAAACTTGTGTTTAAAGTCATAGATGTTTAGAAATAGAAAAGATTTTAAGAAATATCTAGTCAAATATACTCATTTTATAGATGGAGCAAAAGAGTAAAGCAACATGTCCAAAGTCAAATAGCTAGCCACTGAAAAGGCTTGGAAGAGATACCTTTGTTCCAATTCCTTATCAGACAATTACATACAGCTGTCTATTGATTCTCAAAAAGGATTTCAACCATTTTACATCTCTTTGATAAGAATTGGATGAGATTTCAATGAGTCTTACTGAAAAAGAAAGGCACCGTTATTTACACAAGGAAGCTAATAAAATTGGAGGTAATATCTGAGAATAGATTTGCCCAAAGTCAGGCTGCAGGTGAGGGCTTGCGCCTTTCTCCACTGTTCAGTTCACTGGACTCCCACTGAGGTTGTTAGTTTGTGCATGAAAGCTTATATCAACAGTTTTCATTTCACAGATGATCAAATGGTGTATTTTGTAACTATATGGCCACAGGCTACGATTAATTGCAGTATGCACTGATGTTGTGGAAATGAAGAGATAATTATGTGTCACTAAAATTATCTGCACATATCACCAATTACCTTAGACTCCATAGCTGGTAGTAACAGTGTCCTTCAGAAAAACATAATGTAAGAAAATTTCTTTCTCTAGGATAAGAGTTTTATTTTCTACTTATCAAGATTGCATATGCCACTCAGATTGTGAAAATTCTTGATCTGTGGTATTGGACTGTCTTTTTTTGGCATATAAAAGCCTTAACAAATGCTTGTGAAATTATAATCTGCCTTATTTTCCACAGTTTATATGTCTGTCTTCAGTCCTGATAAACTAACTTTGGAGCAGTACTTTGTTAAGGAAGAGGAACTAATAATACATGTCAAAGCATGTATTGAGTGAATTATTGAGTAAATACATAAATACAAATCTAAACCCTGGCACTTCATCCTAATAAAGTCTTCTCCAAGAACCACTTGGAATTGTGTAAAGAGTGGCTCTTGGTGCCACTTTCCTGAGTTGCCTTCTTTTTGACATCTTTTTGATGTGCTCCTGCAGATTAGAAACAGGCATGAGGAAATGGATGCAATATTTTGACTACTGTAGATTTTAAGACTCTACTAAATCAATATTATAAATTAGTTAAATGTGTATCTTCATGCTATCATTATTTTTCAGAAACAGATCAATTTCTATGTAGCATGTACAAACTTTAATAACATTTTCAGTTCTAATGATTAGTAAATTACGTTCTAAGCTTAAAATAGTGTTAGTAATATTTGTTGGGGAGGAACAGAAGGACTGAATGGTGTGCATGTGTGTGTTTGTGCTTCTGTGTGTGTGTGTATTAGGGAGGGGATAGCTACTGCTGATCAAGCCAATTTAACTGTCATGATGGAGTTAGATATTTTTATCCTTAGTTTTATTTTGGGCAATTAACATCAAATCACAGAGTGCACCATTTTATGTTTTCTGTGGCAGATGCTGATTATATGACTTTTAATCCAGAGAAGAAGAATATATTTAGTTGTGTGTCATGGAAGGCAGTTTTTAAAATTCTAGGTGCCAACCATGCTGCTTCCTTCTGAGGAAACCAGCCACAGAAAGTTAAGTCTGCATACTTTTCTTACTTTTGTGGTGTTCTTTTGCCATGGTTACAATACATTGAATTGGAAGTCACAGACAATCATGAATTAATTGGTAATAAAAAGTGAAACTGCCCAATGGTGATGTTCTATATTGAATCAGGAAACATTGAAGTGCTGTCCACATAGAAAAAAAATAACAGGAGGAAATTAGATGGTCTTCTGAAAATACTTAAAGAGAACTGGGTCACTGGAGTTGCTAATGTACCCTAAGGAATAAAAAGAAACTTTTCCTATCGTTCTTGAAATTCTGACATATTCTAGTTTCTAAATTTCTGGGAACAAAATTGGCTATGTTCTTTTCAAGTATTATAACCCCATGATTCCTAATTCTCTATGATTCTTTGCAATAAACCCTCATCATATCAAAGAAACCAGACAGTGTGAAAAACTTGGAAGTGTAAAAATAAAGTCCAATTACTATACTTCAGAAGAAAACTCATAGCATTGAAAGGGAACACTGACATCATCAATGCTCATCTGTTTATCTTCATTAGTTCCTAGCCAAGGCATCCTAGAAACTATGCTTTCAGTAGTCTTTCAGTAGTCTTTCTCTGCTAACCTAGCTTTCTAAACTTGTCTCAAATTATAACCCTAACTTGCATTATTCATTCTGAAATAATTACTCTATGATCCATCTATAAATAATAGCTCTTGAAGCATACTCAGCTTTTTTTCTCCAGCTCTATTCAATACTCTTCCTTTATTTTTTGACAAAATTCTGATGACTGGTTAAGGTTTGGCTAGAATGTTTTTGCTCACGAGCAAATCATCCGTGATACATGATCATACCCTTCTCCCTCCACACATCTGTATCTCTATTCTATCTCATATGACAATAGTTTCAGTGCTTATCTTCTTCTCTCAAGTGATAATCAGATTTTAGGGAAATGACACTAATTCTAAATCTCTCTCACTACATATATATTTATGTAGTTCCCTGGAACTACAACTATTATGTATATATAGAGAGGGACTAAACATATATATGTGTATATATGTATGTATTTATGTATATGTATGTGTGTGTATATATGTATATGTGTGTGTATATATATGTGTGTGTATACATATATGTATATATATACATATAGTTGTAGTTCCAGGGAACTACAACAAAGGCCACCATGTTCTTAATGCTTGAAAATTATGTTGAACAGAGGTGAATTGACTTTTGTTCTGTCCGCCCAGTGGCATTGTGTTTGCTCTTTTAGTATTCTTGATGGAGTGAAAATATTATAAACGTTATCCTTTTTAGGACATCATATTTCAGAATAGTTATTTGTCTTTAGTTATTTTCAATATATGGTTCAAGAATAAAATAAAAATGAAAATGTTCTCCAAGAAAACCATATAGTAACTAGAAATAAAAAAGTGAAATATTTTCTAACCTGGCGACACACTGTAACATTCAGTAACCCCAATCATGCCACCAGGATAACAAAACTCTTAATGTTCTTGTATGTTTCATGAATTTATTATCCCTTTTAGCCAGTGTGTGCCACAGGCAGATTTAAGAAATTTCTCCCTGAATAATTCTCATGGTGGAGAATAAATTATGAATTTACTCTTGAAGCGTATTAATGGTCCAAGACTGTGGCTAAAACATTAATTGTTCTTCCTTTTTCTATTTGTTTTAAAGATTTTTTAAAACTGTATTGCAATTATCTTAGACTTTTTATGTTTTGAGAGTTGGAATAAACCTGAGATATGATTTAGCTACTATTACAGGCAGTGAGTAGCTGAATAGTAATGGTCTATGGAAACATCGCTTTACTCCTCTTGATTATGGTACCTTCCATTTTGCTTTTGAGGATAGTGGGGTCTCCACTTCTCCCAGAGTAACTGGTGATCGACTTGCCTGTTTGCTGCCCTGCTCTTTAATTTATTTGAATTTAGGTACCACATCTCACTAAAACGTGTGTCTTCAGAAACTATGAAAAATATTCTGAGAAATCAATACATGTTTGGTGAAATAATGAAATGACTTGCTTCAAATACGTAAGATATGGATTTTATTAATGTCTGTTTCCAATTATATACAGGTACCCTCAATAAATTGTTTAAATACAAGTTGGACTAAGCCGTAAATGAGATTTTCAAATATTCATTAGTCTTTCATGAAGCAGTAAATTACCTTAATCCTTTTTTATCTTTTCTATTTTCACTCTAATTCCCTCTTTTAGAAAACCACACCCAATTTGGTAACCAAACAAAATGATAATAACTAAATAATTTCCAGAAATTTTCTGCTTTAAAAATCCCTATAGTGTAGTTATGACCAGCATTATTTGATCTCTAGATCATGCAGAGAATAATTTCTAAAAATAAATTCACTTTAAACAAATTCACAATAAACACATAATTGATACTTCCATCAATTTCATCTTTTTTAATATAGTAGAATGTGTTCTCTAGTTAGTGTAAATCATGTATGAAATTAAATAAATTTTAAATGTTTTGAATACTTTCATTATACTAATAGTTTAAAAATAAACAAGTACTTGTGCTCTCATGTTTACTGAAATGTGGCTTACCAGTTTTATGAAGTGATCTGAAGTCAATGAATAGATCCTGTTTGTTTGTTTGTCTGTTTTCTAAAGGAAAAATGTGGAAAAATTCAGAGAGCTGGCTTTTGGCTTTTGGCTTTTGGATTTGTACAGAATGGCCATAATACATTCCCTCAACCTTAACCTCTCCATTTTCATTTGTGATTAGTTGAGCATCTATTGATGTTACTGAGTGCTCTCTGCAACTGCGGCCTATGTACTCCATGTATAAACTTTTCTAGGATGGCATCAGAATTGGAATTTGGAGAAGAGATTGCCTGACAAGTGAATGCCCACCTATAAGGAAGAAAAAATATATCTCATTTTCCTACTCAGTATAAAAAATAAATCATGGGCCTCTTTTAGTTCCCCTTTCATTTGAGAGCTATAAATTATATCTCTGCTTCTATGTTTTATTAAGGGAGGGGGTGATAACCCTTAGGACAGGAATTCTTGTATGTTTTATTTACTATTGCATAACCCCGGATTTAGTAAAAACCTACTACATGATAGATAAAATCATATGAGTTGAATCAAAATAAAGAAGTGAGTTAATTACATTCTTTGAATTAAAAAGCTTTTAATTCAGTGCCCTCTAATATCAAATTAATTTACCAGCCTTATCACATTTTATACAAACAAAAAAAAGTCAGATTCTTCTTCAGTCTTCAAAATGACCATGTGCTGTAGTATTTCCAGTTTCAGCTAATTGTTCCAGTCAAATGCCACCTCCTTGAGAAAGTACATTCTGATCTTCTCCACAGCATTTTGCTAATTGTTGTCCCAGGGCTTCTACATTTCATTTTGAGGCTTCCTCTTTGTTAAACCTTTAAATGAAGATAATTTACAAAAACAGACTTCCTGGGCTCAAGACCAGTTGTTTAAACTATTTGAACTTCTGTAAATACTTTCCACATCTCCATATACACCCTCTTGTCTTCTAGGAACATCAGGTCTATATTTTATTTTGATTCTAAATTTAGATTCCCTAATTTCAACAGGGTTTAGTTGGAATCCAGTCCTTCAGATTGATCGTCATCTGGGTTTCTAATTTGATGAATAACTTCCGAGATACCAATGCCAATACTTTGGGAGGTACTTTTTATGTTTCTTTTTTATCTTCTACATCAGTAACTCACCACATGTGACTCTTTTATTTAATGCCTCTATTCTCATCTCTCTTATATTCTACATAGGTGCCCCGGGTCTTAACCATATTTATTCTGCCCTATTGCAATTAATTGTCTCTGCAGTTAATTAATTCACAAGCCAGTTATCCTTGTCTTCCTAAAATATAAGACAGATAGCATCACTCTCTTCCTCAAGATTCTTCAATGTCTACTAATTACCTATAGAATAAGCCCTAAACTATTTTGACTGTCCTTCAGTGCTGTCTATTAGCCAGCTAATTTCTTAACCTTATCTCATTTTATTCATGCAAAATAAAAAATCAGAAGCTTTTCCATCAGTCTTCAAAATGGCCATATGCTGTATATTTCCAGATTCAGGTAATGGTTCAAGTAAAATGCCACACCCTAGATAAAGTATATTCTGACCTTCTCCGCATCATTTTGCTAATCCTCTATTTTAGTAAAATTTATTTTCATTGAATGCTATTTGTCTATGCCTGTATCTATATTGCATGAGAAGTGTCTAGGAACAGGAATTGTATGTTATCCAGCTTTGCACCTTTCACAAACTGTAGCGTGATTTACACATAGTTTTATTTGAGGAATTTATTTGGGCATGCCATTTTGTCCCCCACAGAGATTAGCGTGCTACATTTTCATTCCACTGATTAGTTAATAGAAGCTCTACCTATGCTGTGCATGGCCCAATTTACCCTCTAAGGCAGTGTTCTTTCTCAGATGTGAGCACAAGTCTGCTGTTGTCCGCATTAGATGATCTGTTAAGACAAACAACGTAACAGTTGAGCCCACTATGATTTCCTTATCAATAAACATCACCCAGATATAACTTCTGTTTATTAGTTAAAAGAAGTATCATAAGACGTGACCACAATCTTAGCATGGAATGATGGCTTATAAGTAATCATGCACAAGGGCTTTATGGCCACCTCTGTCATTACCAAAGTTTTAAGCATATGAACCTGTGTTTACCCAGTGGGTGGAACAGATGCCTGAATGCTGTCCCTTGACCTGTCCGTGCTACAATAGCATTTTTTGTTTATTATGTTTTTAGGATTTGTTGTATTTCAGATTTGTAATGTATTTAATATGTATACAAATATGACAGTTTCAATGAAAATCTATCCCAGGGAGGGCAACTTATGGCACTCAGAATATTTAGTTTAAAAAAAAATGCAAAATGAATCAAATGCAAAGAAATACAAAATTATTTCCTTCGTGAAAATGTGAATAAGATATATTAGCCTGAGGCTGAAAGTGCATAAAAGTATTGGCTTCATTTAAGGGTCATCTGTGGAGGTTTCAAATAGGTATATTGGCTGTAAAGCCAATCACGATCACAGTAACACAAAAAGTAAAACAAAATAGCTCTCTAAAGTGAGGTCTCAGAGTGGAAAAGTTTTATTGAACTTTCATTATCCAGATCTGTAATATGAACTCGTATAATTTTATTTTACTAGGTTGTTGTACAAAACATTTAATGAGAAAACATTTTTTCATTGGTTGCTCTTTCTGAGGGTTTCAACTGAGTACATCTCCCCATCTACGGCAGTCAATCACTCTTTTAGAAAACACTGAATGGACAGCAAATATTTCTTAAAAGCCCTGACAGAATAATATGATGGTTGAAAGATCAGCAGAAACATTTTGCCACAAAAATTGTCTCCATGGACGTTTCCTCTGGTCCCAGGCAGGTTTGTTGCTCCTGCTTCCCTAGCGTCTGATAGTGGTATGATAAAGCCTCTCCCATTATCGTATCAGAGCTTCTTTACATATATGACTTCTTCACTTAACTGCAAATTTTATTCAACTGATGTCGAACAAGACAAGAGAGTGAATAGAAAAAGAATGAATTATTCCATGAGTAGAAGGAGAATGAATTGCCCGGGCGCGGTGGCTCACGACTGTAATCCCAGCACTTTGGAAGGCCGAGACGGGTGGATCATGAGGTCAGATCGAGACCATCCTGGCTAATACAGTGAAACCCCATCTCTACCAAAAATACAAAAAATTAGCTAGGTGTGGTGGCGGGCGCCTGTAGTCCCAGCTACTCGGGAGGCTGAGGCAGTAGAATGGCGTGAACCTTGGAGGCGGAGCTTGCAGTGAGCAGAGATCATGCCACTGTACTCCAGCCTGGGTGATAGAGCGAGACTCTGTCTCAAAATAACAATAATAATAAAAAGAAGGACAATGAATTACAGCACACTTTCTATTTTCAGTCCATCCTGTGTTATCAGTTGTGTTTGTGTGTGTGTCTTTATGATCACTATTTATATAAGCATTTACTAAATGGCAACTGTGTAATAAGCATCAGAGATACAAATATGAATAAGGAAAGTTCAGTGAAGCTTATCTTGAAGAGGAAATGATACATTTCATAGAATTCAGAGCAGACTTTTGTACTTTTCTATAATCTGGAGGTTTGTTTTTATATGAGATAAATAAATTCTCATTTGCGTCCATTATTATAAAATGTAATTTTGGATAAACCTACCCTAACATTGAAATCTGCCTTTAGGTACAGAAAAATATTAATTTCAAATCTTCTACCAGATCTGTACAAAATAAACCATTAATATATTTGTAAGAAGCATGTGTCTTGTGTTTATAACAATGAGGAAGAAATATTCTGATTCTAGTTATTTTGAAGCAATATTCCCATTATGGACAGGGTACCAAACAGAGTATATTATGTTTAGGAAAATGATTTTCTTCTTTTGACTTTCTTTGAGCATATTAATATGGTCAATATTTGAGACGTGGGGTGTGTGTGTGTGTGTGTGTGTGTGTGTGTGTGTGTGTGCTCGTGCGTTTGCTTGCTTGTTAGAATCAATACTGAGGTTCCCAATTAGATAACCAAGGAGAGTATGTAATACTCCTCACAGTAAAAAAATAATTACCTAGAATGACAACATTTATTTTAAACTTTTCTACGGTATCCCACCCTTACAGATGATTATCTACCAGACTGAATTGTTTTGGTTCACAAAATATGCTGCTGAAGATTATTGCATTTCAAATACTTAAAATGAAGGAAATGGGTTGGATCACTTACATGACTAGCAATTACGGGGACAGGTGGGGCTTTCTGAAATGCAGTCATACTTGCTTGGTGGTTTGAAGTAATCACTCTCACAGGAGTGAAAAACTTAAAAGGTAACTGTGTCCTGGGGTATGCATAAACAAATCCCCTCTACAAAGTTGATTTGTGTCTTTATATATTTTTCTCTAGTCTGTGGGGACTGTCATGTGAAGCATATAGTTCTGTATTATGCCCATGCTGCATGGATTCCCTTAATTTACTCCCAACCCTTGATAATAGTGTATAAGGATCAAGAACCTATGCAATAGACTAAAACCACTGGTTCAGGGAAGTGCTAAGCTTCAAAATGTAAAAAGACCTGGGACTGAAGAGTCAGTCTAGGGAAGAGCAACAACTGGGTAATGACTCAGTAATGGATTTGAGACAATGCTCTTGTCTTTTAAATATGTTAGTAAAAGATAATCCTGGCCAGTCTGTGGCAGCGGGGGGTCAGAAGGGAAGCATGCTGACCCTTGGATCACACACATTTAATTGACAACTCTACAAGACGGTGATCCTAGATACCAAAGATGACACAAATACAACATGCGTAGAAAGAATGGCCTGGTTTGGAAAACCTTCATGGAGGCTCATTGTTTTAAATGGGTCTTGAAAGGATATTACAACTTTGACAAGTGGTGTTGTAAAGAGATGAATTTAAGAAAAAGTTAGAAGGTGTATTTCACAAGCTGAATTATTTTATTTTACCTTTTAAGATAATATGTATGACTGATAACAAT
The DNA here is from genome assembly GCF_008728515.1 of Papio anubis. Lineage (NCBI taxonomy): Eukaryota > Metazoa > Chordata > Mammalia > Primates > Cercopithecidae > Papio > Papio anubis. The sequence goes on along the minus strand of NC_044989.1, from coordinate 35,439,762 downwards.
GTATATAAACAAATTTAACTAAAAAAATACAGTGAAGTGATCACTTTCTTTTGTACAAATCTTCTTATTAATCTAGTTCTCCTTTGGCTTTCGGTAAAGCCAGCAAGAATTTATGGAGTTGTCTCCTATACTGGCTTCATGTGAGAATAGCATATCAAAATAAATGAGAAATCTTTCGTTAATATTTCCAGATGTTTTATCTGTGTGATACTAAATGCCCAGATATTAGTCCCAGCAGGAGAAGTACTATAAGTAAAAATAACAATAACAGAGGACACTATCTTTTCCTATTCGGCAGCCATTGCAAATACTTTACCATGGTAAATCAAGACAGAAACAAAATTCCCTCTGAGTAGATTTTTTGATACTGTTCAGATTTTCTTTTTAAAATTTAGATGAGGAATTGTCATTATCTACATTATTTGTCAAATGATACAATCAATTCATGATGATTCCACTACCTACTTTGAAATACATTTCGATAAGCTTTATATTGGAATATAAATGGGTGTTTCAAGCACTACTGTTTGCTTTGCAGTATTCTTGCCTGAGGCCTTCTTTAAATATAAAGTATAGAGGCTTAGAGAAACTGCATCTAAAAATGCCATCTGCTTTCGTATGATATTTAGCTTTTCTTCTTTAACTAAACCATTGTCCATTTATTATGCATGTCCAAAGTTTAAGTTATTATATTTGCGTAACATTAAGGTACATTATGATGAAAAGTCATTTTATGAAACATTTTTTCTGAGTGCTAAGAATGACATATATATTTTAAATTTGAGAGTTTACATATTCCCCCTCATAAGAGAATCGAAGCCAGCAAAGATTAAAAGGAGGCAATCTAATTTAATGGCTTGCAATTATAGTTGATGAAGAAACGTGTTAATCAGGAAAAAATAACTCAAATGACTTCTATTGAAAAATACCATGAAATCAGAGCAAGTAAAATGAGAATTCTTAGCTTTATTTTTTTCCCCCATATTGATGTAGTAGAAAAGACATATGCTAAGGAGAGTATCAAGCAAATGGATTCCCATTCTAAAAGTACACCTAGATTGTTTGAAAATGATGTCTGTATAAAAGGAGCAAAACTATGTGTGAAACTGTTTAGGCTGTTGTGAATACAATGACTAAATGTAGTATCATAGCTCATGAAAATGAAAACAAAATGAGTCCTTAAATCAAATTTACAAAGTAAACTGAAGAGTCTGTTCTATCTCAGCAGTTCCTAACAATGTGCTGTTCTGAATTATGAAAGGTCATAATAGGATTTTTTTTTGTCATGTTGTGAAATTATGCTCTATTCAAAGTGTGAAATACTATTGCAAAAGACATAAAAACTTTCATCATGATCTATGACTGTCAATCCCATAATAATAAAAAGATCAAGTGATAGTAAAGAGATGATATTTAATATGTATTTTTATGAAATTGTATACAGGTTCAATATAGAGAGAGCATTTTTTGACCTTGAATTGTGTTTGTGGACTGTCTTCTGGTGATAAATGAAACTCATTCACAAACAGTGTAGCAAGGTGTCTGGAAAAAGGATTAGCTTGAATTCTGGAAAAGGTAAGAAATGTTTATCTCACCAAATCAAAAGAATTGTATGAAATGGAGGTAGAGATGATTTGGAGCTAACAAGAAATTTTATAAACCACTGAACAGGACTAATCTAGAATGTTTTTCAGGTTTTCTAAGTGACAATGGACACTCGATAAAGAGAATAATAAAGATTTTGAGGCACCTAAGAAAATACATTGGTAGAAATCTTTGTATTGACCATATCAGATTCAAAAAATGATTTTGATATAAAAAATCAAGTACAGTATTATTCAGTCTGCTAACTGTGAAATTAAAATAAAAATTAAAATGACATTCCACACTCTCATTCTTGCCACAGGACTTCTTTTGGTGTATTAGCACTTAGTCAAAAAGGGATATTTTCACATTTCTAGTGCCTGGATTTAAATGGAAAAGTGTTGCTATCTCATGGCAAAACTAATAGTCTTTTTAAATGGCATGAACCATACTTTTCAAGTCACATTTGTGGTCTCAGAATACCTGTGAAGAGCTTCCACTTCACAAACACATCTTGATTGGAAAATAGAGTTACTATACATTTAGGAACCCTGAGACTGGCATTTCCAAATATATAAATTCACTTTTATCCCCATGGTTTATCTACATTCTCTGTCTTGTCCTATGTGTACCTAGCTTGTATTATTGAAGAAAGATTCATAATAAATATTGTTAAATAAAAGTGTACATTCAGTGAAAAATATTTCTTACAACATAGAAAGACTTCAGATGGCTCCAGCATTTTTTGGACACATCAAGTCTGTAATATAATTTTGTTCTTAATGATAATGTTGATTTGGTTTTCATTCTCCTCACAGATTCAGATGTAATTTCCCATAGTATAACAAGAAAAAATGCAATTTGTAATGCTGACCACGTATTTTTCAGGTTACTATATAAGACATATATAAGTAATTTGTTTATCACGTACAGTGTTAAAAAATGCTTTGAATGAGTTACATGGTGCATGCACTCTCCGGCTCATGCACTTCCTCTGTCATTCTATGCATAATGAAGACATTGATACTATCTGTCTGATTCCTATAATTATGTGTTTGTGACAAATGTTTAAGATTTAAATTAACAATGAAACTTCAGTATAACAAAAGAAAAAAAAAAGTCCTAGACTAGATTCAGGAAATCTGGATTCTAGATTAGACTTTATTACCAATTAGTTTGATAACCATGGCATTTCTTGCATGGGTGTCTCAGTTTGTCCTTCAGTAAAATGATAATTCACATAACTTTTCCAATATATACAGATTATTGGAAGCGTGACAATAAAGTCCTATGCAACTATATATGATAGCCTATTTTCCTGAAACTCAAGAAATATTTCTAGATAATAAATTGCAAATGTAGTAAGGTTCCCATCTTTCTGTATAAATACTCAGTCTGATACTTGGTGAGCGCAGAAAAGATTTGGAAAACCAGACAATGAATCTATCAATTTTTCCCCCAAGGGTGCTCTTTTGTTGATTCTAGGGTTTTGCTCATTCACTCCATTTTGTGGTAAGACCATATTCTCATCAAATGATTTAGATGAGCAGGTGGCATGTGTTTTGCATCTGTCTCACGAGGAGGTGAAATACGCTACATGAGTCTTTCCAAGGACACACACCAGAGCTCCCTATAACGAGAGGTGCTATCCCTTCCTCTTCCAGTTTTTCTGTTTAGCTGGGCTCCAATGCAGCATCAGGCCTCTGACTGTTATTCCCTGCTTTCTGTTTCTAAAGGCTTGAATGCAGCCTTCAGTCAGTACATTTTAAAATTTGCTCTTCGGTCATTTCCACCCACATTGCCATAGGGAGACAAAGCTTGAAAAAGTAGCATTTGGGATGAAAGGAATTAAACATACTCCAATATTTTAAAGAACACCAATTGGCCCTTTTCTCTCTTTTGTCTCTTTTGTTGTTTTTCACCCAGCAGCTGAACCGACATTCACTTTCTACCACCAATCCTAGGAAATCCCACAGCCATCCCTGGGCCATCGGAGAAATGAGTCCAGGCTAGTCATTCTCTCTAGCTAGCTGGTTCTTGTCATGGTCGTTGATGCAGCTCCCTGCTTTTCATCTCTGTGAATAAAACTGGCCAACTCTTCGTTAGTTAAGCTCTCCTGGATGACTGAATACCACAGTAATATTTCCCAAAGATGTCCAGAGAGGAATTGAAAGGGCTCAGAGTAAGAAAAAGCAAATAAAATCAGTGAAGAGTGACAGACAAGTAATCCCGAGTTTGATTGCTTGCCCATATTTAAATGTTGAAGTGGAAAATTCCCAATTCTGCTACAATGAAGCTACCTCCTCGAGACCCATAAATTCAAAGGTGATTGGTGAAGCTGATTCTAAGAGTCATGTTGTGGCTGAAAATAAAAACGCCAAAATAGTTTGTAGCTTAAAATTGGAAACCTCTCCTATTTCTTTTTTTTTGGATACAGATTTAAGTATTGCTTTTAATTTTAATTTAAAACTAAATATTATCTATGTGCATCAGTGTAAGATAAGAACAAGCAAAATATAATTAAATAAAATGATATTTAAAAATCTATCACACATTTAGATTACATTTTCTCCAAGTTAGTTGGGCCCTCAAAATTTAGTTTAACTCGACATCCAATTCCACTACTTTTGCAGGAAGTTCTGATTCTAACTTGCCTTGAAAATCTTCAAGATAAGGATTTGTGATTCCTTTGGCTGTCCTTTCAACATCTGAAAACTTTTAACCCAATAGCTACTAAGTGTCACCCTTTCTTGGAGATAGAAATGATCTAGATAGGTCATTTCTAAAAAAATTTTTTTTATTTTAGAAAATTTTAAACAACATGTCAAAAAACTAATATGGCAAACTCCGTTTCATTCATCACTCAGAAACAGTAGAAAAAGGTAAAACTCTCTCTATAGTACTCCCCAAACCCATTTCCTTCACATGCTTCCCAGAGAAAATTATTATAAATTCAATGTATATTATTTTAATTGATGTTTATGTACTTTAATACTACATATGAATTCATAAAAATGTAGTTTTGTTTTTTTAATGTGAATTCTCTCACACCATAAGTGTATTTTTTCCAACTATGGTTTATTCTTGTTTCAATATTTATCAATATTGGCTCATATCCATCCAACTCATTTATTTATTTGAACTCAGATATAGTGGTCTACTGCGTGGTTATAATGTCTTTATCTATTCACAGTCACTGTGCACTTATGTGGTTGTTATCATGTTTCTAACCAAAAATGGTGTTATGAATGTTGCTCTGCAAGGCTTCTATAGACCTAGATGTAAAATTTCTGAGTTGGCATAGTACTCTTAATAAAATTGTTGAAAATCCCTTTAAAATATATGTAGTGAACTATATTTCCCCTAGCAGTATCTGAATTCCTGTTATCTCACATTGTCTCCAGTAATTTGCAATTTGTAAATTTTTCAAATCATATGGATAAGAGAGAAACATATCTCTGTTGTTTTCTTGATGAATAGTGATTTGAGTATCTTCTTATGTGTTTATTTTCCAAATGACTTGTCTTACATGAAATGATATACATTGCTGATACAGAACTGTGTGATCTCTTATTGATTCAGTAAGTTCTCTTTACACTTGGATAATGACCATTTTTTTCCAGTGATAAGCAGTGTAAATGACACCTTACCATCTGCCACTTGTTTGGAATCTGTTGACATTTTAGCAATACATTTACTTTAATTTTTGTAATCAAATTTATTATTCGTTTATGTGTTGTGTCTTCTTTATATGTGTTTTAGGAAATTATTTTTTTCCAAAATCATAAAGATATTCACATATATTTTGTTTGTTTGCTGTTTATGTCTTGTCTTTTTTTCTTCTATGTTTTATCTGTATAATTTGAGAGACAGTTTTTTCTCTGTTTTATATAGACAACCAGCATTTCATTGGGTGATTATCCATATGGTAATCTTTCAGATAAAAATCATTGACTTACTTTGAGTCTTCTTTCTTCTAGGCTTACCATTCTCAGTTTCTTCATCTGCTTCTCCTTGTAGTTTTTAGTCTCTTTAATATTGTAATTGCTTTCCTTAGAGTGTGCCCCAACTTTTCTATATCTGTTCATGAATATGCTAAACAGAACTTCACAGAATAAATTATTGTATGATTGATTTATTTAATACAGAATAGAATTATTCCTCCTTTGCTTCAGATGTTGTATTGCTCTTAATGGAGCCAAAATGCTATTACTTTTCAGTAGTCGCATTACACACTTGAGTCCTTTTGAGCTTCTGCCAACAAAAACCCTTTTGTCCTTTTATACATGGTACTGTTCACAACGCCTTCTTTTTCCAATTCTTGTTAAGTTTGCTGGAATTTAATATATTGATAGTTTTTAAATTAATATCAATTAAACTCTTTTAAATCATAGCACATGTGGTTTTAATTTGACATGAACTAGATCAATTCTGATTCTGTCATCTAATATTCCATTCTCCAAGGGGTGTGTGTATGTGTGTGTGTGTGTGTGAGAGAGAGAGAGAGAGAGAGAGAGAGGAAAGAGTATTTTCCATTTAGCTCCATTTAGAATTCTAGCTCATTTTCTCAATGTGATAAATTATATTAAGTTGGACACTTTTTTCATGTTCCAGAATATCTGCAAAATGGGGATTACAATATTTATGTCTCACTGTGTGAGTTTTAAATTAAATGTTAAATTCTTAAATCAGATATAAAGACCCAACACACACTGTCGGGCTTAAAATGGGGACTTGTTAAACATTATTTTTCCTCATTCCTATACTAAAAGACATGTGTATGTTTGGGTGTGTGTTTTTGGGTGTGTATTATGATTGCTTTTACTTGAGAAACTGATTAAATTGGTTTTTGTTCTCTTACATTTTAATTCCTGCACCTCAGCTGTCCTCAGAAGCGTAGGATGATAGTCCCAGGTTTTCAGTGCATTTTGCCATGCTATTTCACCATCTTTGCTTAAGAGATTTTCTCTTCCCTTCCCATGAGAACTGACCTGCTATTGGTGCCATTAATGCCATATCCCTGCCACCTCATTACTGTGTTAGTCCATTTGCAATACTGTAAAGGAATACCTGAGACTGGATAATTTATAATGAAAAGAAATCTATTTACCTCATGGTTCTGCAGGCTATACAAGCACGGCACCAGCATCTGTTCAGCTTCTAGCAAGGCCCAGGCAGCTTTTACTCATGATGGAAGGCAAAGGGGAGCTGGTGTGTCACATGGTGGGAGAGGGAGCACGAGAGAGAAAGTGGGGCAGAGCCACATTATTTTAAACAACAGATGTCGCACAAACTCAGAGCAAGAACTCAGTTATTACCACAAGTAGAGCACCAAGCTATTCATGAGGAATTCTCCTCCATGACACAAACACCCACCACTAGACCCCACCTTCAGCATTGAGGATCACATTTCAACGTGAGATCTGGAGGGAACAAACATCCAGACCATATCAACTGCTTATCTTGTCTATTAAATTAGATTACACCATATCAAATATTTAGTAGCTATTTTATGTAATTCACCAGTGGTTAATGATGATTTAATAATTAATTACTTTTCTGAGACAACATTTTGAAAAAAGAGAGACATAAAAGATTAAAGAAACTTTAGGATTTCAGAAGGAAACATTAACATACAAATTCATATACATATATTTAACTTTCCTGACCTGCGATGAGAGGCTGAAACTCCCCCACTGCCTCTCAAAATAAAGTTAATGGAGAGTTGTACTAAGGAATGCTTCAATTTAACATCTACGTAAAATAAAAGAAATAGATTTTTTAAGCCTGTCTGTGGTTTTGACGTATTATTTAATAAGAGCAGTGCCATAAGTTGTCTAAATAGTTTCAGGCTGTGTATATGATGATGATGCATTACCACTAAACTCAATCATGCCCACTTACCAAAAAAAAAAAAAAAAGAAAAGGAAATTTTAAAATCCCTGAAAATTGGTGGGACTAGAAAATAAGTGTTAGGAAACTGTGCTATTTACTCAGCCCAGAGACCTCACTGCTTTCCAGACCTCATGAGCAAACCTTGGCATCTTTATGCCTAATTGGCATCTCACCCTCAGGGGTTTTCATTGAATTTTCTACTTGGCTGACATATTTGAACAGCGTTGGCTCCAATATTTGAAAGAGAGCTTTAATCTCATAAAGGTGATAGACTGCTGTCATCCTCAGACAAAGTATCTGTCAAAAAACGTTCTGAACAATACAACAGATTCAGATGCTTGTTTGGGGCTGACTCTTGAGTTTCTCTGTGTATTTCTCAGATGTTCTCATCTTGTCTTCATGCAACAACAGAATGGGTATTTATTTACTTTTTAGTATTTCAACAAAACTGTTGCTTAAAAACATTGTAACATGAATTTGCACACATTAATACATCTTTTGTAAGTCACTTGAAAATACAACATATCCCTAAGTTAAGTATTAGATCATTACTGCCTGATCTTGACTTTCTTAGAGGTCACAGAGTTCTGAATTTCATCATTCTGAAACTTAACAGATATGTTTATCAAAGGATTAATTTCATTTAAAGAACAAGACATTTTTAGAGACTGCTAAGCACTTCAATTTTAGAACTATAATTTGGTTGATTTGCAGAAGGGAAAAATACAGGTTCAGTTCACGGGGGAGGCTTTGAGCACTCGATTCAAAAGTTCATATTTTATTTGAAAGGCCAAAGGAACTCTCAAAGTTTTTGAGGTAGAGGAGATCTGATTCTTAAAAGATCAACCTGGTTACTTTGTAAGTAAACTTGGTAAAATTGATTGTGGGAGGGGCAATGAGAATGAGAAGGGATCTCAAACAGGCAGGGACTGAAGTGAGCTGTCCAGGAGGTACTAAGTCAAGAGGATTTTATCACTGGTTAACAAAGTTTACAGATAGGAGGCATTACGTGGGTTAAAAAAAAATACTGCATAAAATAAAATTCAGTGTGACTCCAAGGTTTCAAGTCTTGATTTCTGTGAGCCAGACTGCCTGAATTTAAATTCCTACCCCATTATTTACTATCTGGAGGACCCTGGGCACAATTCCCTGTGTTGCGATTTCCTTATTTGTATAATGGGGATGATAACAATTGTGGCTGTATCATAGGTTGTTGTATGAATAAAATGAATTTGTATATGTAAAGCTCTTGGAGTGGTTCCTGGTTCATAGAAAGAGAAATAATAGCCATATTGGAAACCATTCCTATTTTGTTAGCATTCAACGTCACCAATGAATAAGGTCAAGTTTATATTTAAAGAGAGGAAGCAGCATTCTACAATATAATATTATACTTAAGTTTGCAAGATATTTTGCAAAATTCTATCTAAAGGCTTTTCTCACATGGAAAGATGGTAGCCAAGACGCTTGTGAGCATTTTCCTGCACTGGTGTTTCATTGTCTAGCCATTATCACAGTTAAAAGTTCTTTGACGTGCATTTAGCATCACAATTGTATACATAGCAAATAAACTCAATGGGGTTATATGATTTGTCTGAGATCATACCTAGTGAGAAGTAGATACAATACTTGAACTGTTCCTAATTCAGAAGTTCACAGAGTTTCTTTTTTAGCCCTTCATTTCAGAGATGCAGTATTTTCAAGCAATTAGTATAAAGCTACTTTATGGCCTACAATCAGAATATCTTAGGTCAACTCCAAGCTCCATCCCTTAAGTTCTATCAGGTAAATCATAATTGTTTCATAATAGCTTAAAGACTACAGGACTCCAGTATAGGGCTGTTTACACTACACCTCATTTTAAATATGTTCTTTTTTTCTGTAGACAAGTAAAGCACTACAAACACACACAGGTAATGTAGGTAATGTCTGTATCTATGCACATAGATGCTAATATGGTAAAGACCTACTTCAGTTCATTTATATTTTGCTTCCTTAGGTTTTAACAAGTGACCCCTCTATAATCTTGCATGTACACTTTCAAATATTAACCTAGTAGAGAGTTTGCTTTTCAAAATAAATTCAAGGACAGTAGTTAAGGTGGAAGATTCACAGATAGAGATTTATCTTTTTTAAAAGAAATCTAAATCAATACAACTTTTGAGTAAGGGAAACAATAGTGAGCATTGTGCTTCTTGTAATCCTATGATCAAGTAAGGGGTGAAACATATTTTTTTGGACTCTATTGCTATTCAGTCATGTAAACGGCCTAAAGCAAATTGGAAGGAGCAAACCTTTCAACCATGTCAGATTCCAGGGGCCTGTATACACACAGTCTCAGATCTTGGCAGCGTTTCCACCAGTCTTTTACCACTGAGTCATGCCTGTGTTCAAGACGATAATTAGCATCATCAGAAGTGTTGCTCAGCCAAAAGCAATACGTTCTTCTGCTGCTCTAATTTAACTTCCTCTAGGCCTTGGCTGACTGAATGACGAAGTTCTATTTTTATTATATTTGATACATCATTCCTGGTATTTTTTTTCTCTAGGGAAATTCACACAACCATTTTAAGTTTACATGCTTAGTTTATATATTAAAACTGCCAGACACATTTGGGGCAACACCAGGAAAAAATTTTTTCTTGTTTTGGTTTAAGAAGCTGAGCTCTTAAGCCATCCTTCCTTCCTCTCTTCCTTCCTTCCGTCTTCCCTTTCTACTTTCATTTCTGCCTCCCCTTTCTACCCCATATGTATTCTCTCTCTTCCACCACTCTCTCTTTACTTTTAATAAGAAAGAATAAATTCCAGAATATTCCTTGGTAATGACCAGTGAAGTTTAGGTGGTGATTGTTCAGATTATCCAGAATCAAAGATCTGAAATCCATTATAGAGGATTGAATACATACCTACCGCCTATAAAGCTTTTGAATTGCTTGATTTCAGAGAAAACACTGCAAATTTGACCCAATAACCTTTGATAATTTTAAATTTCATGGTTATTAATCACATTTTCAGCAAATAACCGTGAGCTTGTATTATTTACCCTGCACCAACTGCATATGCAATGCACATATTACTTTTAAGTTTATTTATGATGTTTATCCTCTTCTTTTGATATAGACAGTCAGTTCTCATCAGCTTTTCATGCAGTCTTTATAAATGCCTACCACTATATTGAAAACTAAAAATAAAATCCTAAGTCCCCACTGACTAAACAGACCCCTTCTTGGCCAAAGGGATCCCAGAAATACCTTACAAACTGAATTCCTGGTCATGATGGGAAGGGAGATTGGACATACCTTGTTATATTCCCTTTCTTTTGGAGTTTAGGAAAACTGACGAGTGTTAATGTTAAAATAGACATCAAAAGACTAACAAAATGGATTATTTGTGACAAGAAGATACCAAAATATAAACATGACTTAAGGTGGTACCAGACAAGAGTTAGGCCACTCACTTCTGCAGGTCACTGTGATCCAGTATATTGGCTAACAGGCTGCCTTATCGTAAAGATTCCATTCTGTTGACTCCAAATTTTTAGACAGAGCTTTAATATTTTAAACAATTGCCAATTAAGGAATATCTGAATCCATCCGTAACCTGAAAGCTCCCACGTCAAGATATCTCACCTTTCTGGTTAAATCTATGCATATGTCTTTCTTTGCCTGCAACTCCTGTACTCTTGAAACATATAAAAGCATACTGTAACCCAACCACCTAGGGGACACTTCCTCAGGACTTTTTGAGACTCTCTTTCCTCAGACCATGATCACTCATATTGTTTCAGAATAAACTTCTTTAAAATATTTTATAGTTTTTTTCCATTTATGGTATTAAAGTTACAACTTTATATACATTTAAAACATGCACAATTAATTTCATGTGACCTTTATAACTAAATGATAGATCTATTCACAGAAATGGATTTTTAAAATATATATCATTTATAAGAACATATATGTACCTATCAACATATTTTCTATATATATATATGTGAGCAATTGTTCATCAATATAGAACATTTGAGAAAAATGATTGTAATAATGTGATAAATAGTACAATGAGATATTTTGGGAAACAAATTAATATGTGACCTATAAAAATACTTTTAAAATAAACTTGGGACTAATTATTTTCATAAGTCAGAAAACATATTTTAAGTAATGTACTTACTAGGAAGGTCAATGTTATGCTAAATATTAGAAAATGTTTTATAGTAATTGTTTTACTGTACAGTAGCTACCCCAAACCTTGGATCACATGGCAGTAGAAATATGTAAGGTACTGCTGAATGATAATATAGGGATTTACAGGAAACCAAGTAAAATTAACTTTGATGGGAAGCTGGATAAATCATTAGTTTCAGATTTCTCCATATCAGAAGCTTTCAAATTGGTCTCCATGTGAGCATGAGACTTCTTTGGTATAGCCTCCATGGAGGTTTTGTCCTGGAGAGAATTTGCGTCAACCTTTCTGGTTTAAAGCAGGTCACATTGGTTTTGACTTGTTTTATTTTATTTTGTTTCTTTTATTTGGTATGTGGGAGATGGAGCCTTGCTCTGTTGCCCAGTGCAATGGCATGATGTCGGCTCACTACAACCTCCACCTCCCAGATTCAAGCAGTTCTCCTTCCTCAGCCTCCCGAGTAGCTGGGACTACAGGCATATGCCATCAGCCCAGCTGATTTTTTTGTATTTTAGTAGAGTCGGGGTCTCACCGTGTTGCCCAGGCTGGTCTTGAACTCCTGAGTTCAGGCAATCCGCTCGCCTCAGCTTACCAAAGTGCTAGGATTACAGGCATGAGCCACCATGCCTGGCCTTGACTTGTTTTAGGTATTATAATTTCCCACAAGATTTTCTTGGAAATATATGTCTTTTCTATTAAAAGAGTGATGGAAACCAGTGATTCAAATGTTCTCTATGTCTGCTTTTCCGTAAAAATCTTTAAGTGCTTTGTACTTGTAGGTCTGAGCCCTTTATTGGGGCATAATACTCTCCCTTGTTCTTTCCCATGCCTGCATTCAAAGCTCCCAGGAAATTGAACTAAACTATATGTATTCCTCTTGTGCTTTCTCAAGTTTCCATTTTTAAATACATTGTTTTTATTTCCTTGGACCCGACTGTCAGTTTTCCCATGCTTACCTCGTTTTTCTTTAGTTTTTGTCAAGTCATGATTAACAAAGCACTTGCAATTGTCTTGTTACAGTTTCCAGGGTTTAAATATTTATTCAACTTTATTGTGTTTACCTGATTGTCTGTCTTTTTCCCGTTCTAATTTTAAAGACTTTTCAATTCTGTCTGTTGTTCTTAATATAGAGTTTAGTACACATCAGACAGTAAATAAACAATGCCACATGAACGAAAACCTTGGTAACATTTTTGCAAGGGAGTATGGGAATGAGCCAGCTTCCTCAAGATGCTGACAATCAAATATTGAATGAACACTAACTGTGTCTTCAGCACTGACTGAAGGAAAGCTTACCGAACAATGGTTCATTACTGTAAACAGCTCTACTCCGTGGAACAGGAACAAGTAAAATACAAAATGATGGTTGGGCCTAAAGTCAAGATCCACTGTGCTTTCAGGCCTCAAATTGGCCACTGTTTTTCAATCCTGACTGCACTAGAATCACCAGTGACTTTCAGTTACCCTTAATAGTCCCCGTTCTAAAGCAATTATAAAAACAAGACTGGAGAATGCATATGGACTCTGAGCATCAACTTTTTAAAAATTCTTCAGACACTTCTACCTTAATGCAAGAATGAGAGTCATCCCTGAAGTGTTCCTTATTCTTCTGAGTGAGAGGAGACTCCTTTCTGTAGGATAGGAACTGGAGTGGCATTCCCTGATCCTGAAGGGGTATACAAAGCTACAGCTTACTATCGTTTGGGGCAAACACTTAAAGACAATTTTGAGATACAGAGAAATGGGACAACAAAACACAACTGGTGACTAGTCACTAAAAAGTACTTTTCTCCAGCTATGGGTTAAATATTGCAATATCAGTGACCCAACAATGAAATAGAAATCCAAAATATCACTACAAGATTTATTCCCGGAATGGTGGCCAGGACACTGGTGGAGCCAAAATAAATTTTGTTAGAAAATGAGGAATGAATGCAGAGAGACAGAAATTAAACAAACGAGAAGACCACCTGTCTAACATGAGATTGCAAATCAAAATGGAAAGAAATACATCAAAACTACAATGATATATTATCTCACACCAGTCAGAATAGCTATTATTAAAAAGACAAAAATGAAACAAAACAAAAAGCAGATGTTGGCAAGGCTGTGGTGAAAAGGGAATGCTTATACGCCATTGGTGGGAATGTAAATTAGTTCAGCCACTGTGGAAAGCAGTTTGGAGCTTTCTCAAACAACTTAGAGATACCAGAAAGACACATGCACTTATATGTTTATTGAAGCACTATTCACAATAGCAAAAGACTTGGAATCAATCTAGATGCCCATTAACAGTGGACTGGATAAAGAACATACAGGAATTTTTTTTTCAAGATGGCAGATTGGAGGCATTGTTAGCATGCCTTTCTCACCTGGAAAGACAAAATAGCATGTAGAGATTCACACTGTGAACTTTTTTCAAGGAAGCAACACGGGAACTTAACAGGAAAACTGAAAGAAATCACAGACTCTTTGAAAGAAGCAGCAGGTTGCAACCTACACCGTAAGCCAGGCAGAACACTAAGTTTTCAGAGTGTGAGAGGGAACTGCCTGCAGGATAAACACTCCCAGGGGGAAACCTGGCAATTCAACCCACAAAGGAAGGCCTTAACCCTACCCAGTACTGGAAAGGATTTAGGGAGTGCTGGGGAAAATAAAGGTAGATGTAGCAGGAAGAGCTTTGCATGCTTTCCCAGTCTCCAACAGGGGTGGACAGAAGCCATTTATGATTCTACCCCTCATCAGAGCTGGTGCCAGTACTCACTACTGGGAGATTTGATGACAGATCACATCACTGGATCCCTTGCAGGCATTCCACAGCACTAGCCTGAAGTATGGCATCCCCACTCGGTGGTGAAACTCAGAGGAGCAGCAGCATTTATACTAGTCTTGCTCTCAGGGACTCCTACTCCTAGGGAAAGGGGGAGTACATTTCATCCAGGGAACACCCCATAGGACAAAAGAATTCAGACAGCAGGCCTTGAGTCCTAGAACTTTCCTCTGTTGGGAAGTTTATTTTAGCAGAGGCACAGGTGCAGTGCTGGGCTCGGTGGGGAAAGTGTGCAGCTCTACCCCAATAGTCAGGTAGCCCTGGTGCTCATGAAGGGTCTTGGTAAAGGGATCTTTCCTCTCCCCCCATCCACCCCTGCAGACACAGCTGGCACAGTTGGGGCTTCTTCCATGGGAGCTCAGCCTGGGTGCATCTATAGATAGCCTTTCTGGAACACTTCAGGGTGACTGCATCCCCACAGGTGGAGTGCCATCCAGGTTAAGGCTTGCATGACACGTAGAGTCACAGTTCCTCTCTTCTTGAAACATGAACATTCCTGCAGATAGAAAGGAGCAGGGAGTATAACAGGGAGAATCACTTTCCTGCTGAACTGGCAGGGGAGCTGAGGTGGCTCCCACTCGTCCCCATGATAAGACCTCAGTATGCTTCACTGAGAGCTCTCCCTACCACCTCTGTCAAGGCTGGGACCTCTGCCCACCATTGGGTATTTCATTTACCCAAATGCCTTAGCCACAATCAGTTTCTATGCAAGAACACCCCACCTACTGGCCCAAGGCCTGAACTATTCAATCCAGTAAATACTGTGGAAATATAAACAAATTTAAAAAGGCACACCACAGGAGAATGAGGTAAGGTTCAAGAGCCCTCTGCCATTCCATCCTCATAGGAGATACTGAACTTACTCATACACTGAGCACATTGCTACTACAACCAGCCTCCGAGAAAACCATCATACAAAGACTCTCTATGACCAAGAAACTTACACCGTCTTCACTCCTGAAAACACCAAGAGCCAAGCTAGACTACGATAAACTATAAACATTAAAGTCACATCCTTAAGGGAGAAAATAAATTAAAACAAATACAATCACATTGAAAATAAAATCAAGAACAATGATAAGAATACCAAAGTGAGAAGGAATCAGAATAACAATTCTGGCAATATGACAAAACATGGTTCTATGACTTTCACAAAAGATCACACTAGCTTTCTAGCAATGAATCCAAAGCAAGATGAAATCTTTGAAGTATCAGATAAAAAAATTCAAAAGGTTGATTATTAAACTACTTCAGGAGATACAAGAGAAAAGTAAAAACAACATAATGACATTTAAAATAGCAAGTCAAGATATGAATGAAAACTTTTCTAAAGAAATGACTTTTTTTAAAAAAAACGAAAAAGGAAGAACAATCAGAACTTCTGGAAATGAATAACATATTTAGGGAATTACAAAATGCAGTGGAAAGTTTTAACAACAGACTAGATCAAGTAGAAAAAAGGATTTCAAAGCTCAAAGACATGGCTTTTGAATTAACCCAATCAAACAAAAATAAAGAAAAAAGAATCTAAATAAATAAACAAAATCTCCAAGAAAGATGGAATTATGTAAAATGGCCAAAACTAATAATAATTGGTGTTTCTGAGGTAGAAGTGAAGGTAAAATGTTTGGAAAAATTGTTCAAAGGAATAATTGAGAAAAACTTCCCTGGCCTTGCTAGAGATATCCAAGTACAAAAACTCAAAGAACTTCTGGGATTCATTGCAAAAAGTGTATCACCAAGGCATATGACCTTCAGGCTATTTAAAGTCAACATGAAGAAAAGTATTCAAAGAACAGTGAGAAAAAAGCATCAGGTAACCTATAAAGGAAAACCTATCAGACTAACAGCAGACTTCTCAGCAGAAACCTTACAAGCTGAAGGGACTGGGGTCCTATTTTTAGCTTCCTTCAACAGAAAAAGTGTCAACAAGAACTTTGTATCCAGCAAAACTAAGTTTCATAAATGAAGGAGAAATAAAGTAATTTTTAGATAAACAAATGCTGAGGGAATTTGTTACTAACAGACTAGCCCTACAAGAAATGCTGAAAGTTTCAAATCTTGAAACAAAAGGTTGATATGCACCAGAATACAATGTCTTGAAAGCATAAAACTCACGGGGCCTATAAAACAATAATACAACAAAGACTACAAAGTAGGAAATAATCAACATGAAGACTGAAACATTACTTCATGTCTCAATGTTAAATGTAAATGGCCTAAATGTACCAATTAAAAGATATAGATTGACAGAATGGATAAAAAAATTAAAAACCAGTTATCTAATTATCTGCTGTCTTCCAGAGACTTACCTGATATAAGGATTCATATAAGCTCAAAGTAAGGGAGTAGAAAAATATATTCCACACAAAGTAAGCAGGAGTACTTATTCTTATATCAGATAAATCACACTTAAAAGCAACAGTGGTTAAAAAAAAATGCAAAAAAGGTCATTATATAATGAAAAAAAAAATCCAACGAGAAGATATTACAATTTTAAATACTTATGTACCTAACTATGGCACTCCCAGATTCATAAAATAATTACCACTAGACCTAAGAAATGAGATAGACAGCAACACAATGATAATAGTGGGTATTTTAACACTCCACTGACAGCACTAGACAGATCATTGAGACAAAAAGTCAACAAAGAAACAATGGACGTAAACTACACTCTAGAAAAAATGGACCTAGCATATATTTACAAAACATTCTACCCCAGAACTGCAGAATATGCATCCTTCTCATCAGCACATGGAACATTCTCCAAGTAGACCATATGATAGGCCACAAAACAAGTCTAAATAAATTCTAATAATCATATCAAGTTTTTCTTAGACCATAGTAAAGTAAAACTAGAAATCAGCTTCTAAGGGAATCGCAAAACTACAGTAACACATGGAAATTAAACAATCTGCTCCTGAACCATTTTTGAGTTAATAATAAAATCAAGATGGAAATTAAAAATTTCTCTGAAATGAATCACGATAGTGACAGAAGGCATCAAAGTTCTGAGATACAGCAAAAGCATTGCTAAGAGCAAAGTTTATAGCACTAATTGACTACATCAAAAAGTCTGAAAGATTACAAATTTACAACCTAAGGTCACATCTCAAAGAACTAGAGAAACAAAAAACAAATCAAACCCAAAGCTACCAGAAGAAAAGAAACAACAAAGATCAGAGCAGAACTAAATGAAATTGAAACAAAAAAGACAATACAAAAGATAAATGAAACAAAAAGTTGCTTCTTTGAAAAGATAAATTGATAAACGATTAGCTTGATTAAGAAGAAAGATGAAAACAATCTCAATTGTGAACAAAAATGGAGATGTTACAAATGACAGCACAGAAAGACAAAAGATCATGCGAGACTACTGTGAACACCTCTATGAAAACAAGCGAGAAAATCTAGATGAAATGGATAAATTCCTGCAAACATACAACCCTACTAGATTAAATCGGAAAGAAATAAGAAACTCTGAACTGATCAATAACAAGCAGTGAGTGAATCAGTAATAAGAAAATTGCCAACAATAATAAAAGCCCACAGCCAGACGGATTCACAACTGAATTCTGTAAGACAGTCAAAGAATTTGTACTAATCCTACTATTACAAAAGATTGAGAAATAGGTAATCCTCCCTAAGTCATTCTATGAAGCCAGTATCACCCTGATACCAAAACCAGGAAATGACATAACAACAACAACAACAAAACTCTATTGACCAATATCCCTGATGAACATAGATGCAAAAATCCTCATCAAAATGTTAGCTAACCAAATCCAACAGCACATCAAAAAGATAATACACCATAAACAATTGGGTTTTATTTCAGGGATGCAGGGATAGATTAACATATGCAAGTCAACAAATGTGATACATCACATAAACAGAATTAAAAATAAAAACCATATAATTATCTCAATAGATGCACAGAAAGCATTTGATACAATTTTGCATCCCTTTATGACAAAAGCCCATAAAAAACTATGCATAGACAGATTCTACCTCAAAATAATGAAAACATTACCTGACAAACACACAACATCATACTGAATGGGAAAACATTGAAAGCGTTCACCCTCAGAACTGGAAGAAGACAAGGATGTTCACTTTTACCACTTCCATTCAACATAGTACTGGAAGTCCTAGACAGAGCAGTCAGGCAAGAGAAATAAATAAAGGCCATTCAAATTGGAAAAGAGGAAGTCAAACTATCACTATTCACTGATGATATAATTATATACCTAGAAAACCCTCAAGACTGCTCCAAAATGTTCCTAGATTTGATATATAAATTCGGTAAACTCTCAGGTTAAAAAAATGAATGTACATGAATCAGTATCACTGCTATACGCCAACACTAACCAAGCTGAGAATCAAATCAATAACTCAATCTCTTTTACAATAGCTCTAAAAAATACCTAGAAATATTCTTAACCAAAGAAGTAAAAGATCTCTTCAAGGAGAACTACAAAATGGTGCTGAAAAAAAATCATAGGTGACACAAATAGAAGCACATTCCATACTACTAGATTGGAATAATCGATATCATGAAAATGACAATACTGCCCAGAACAATCTACACATTCAACGCCATTCTTATCAAAATATCAACATCATTTTTCGCATAATTCAATAAAAATAACCAAAGAACCCAAATAACCAAATAACCAAAGAAATCCTAAACAAAAATAACAAATTTGAAAGCATCATATTTCTTGACTTCAAATCATACTGAAAGACTATAATTACCGAAACAGCATGGCACTGGTATAAAAGTAGACACACAGACCAAGGGAACAGAATAGGGAACTCAGATATAAAGCCAAATACTTACAACTAACTGATCTTTAAGCATACAAAATCATAAATTGGGGAAAGGACACCCTATTTAGTAAATAGCACTGGGGAAAATGGTAGCCACATGTAGAAGAATAAAACTGAATCCCTATGTGGCATCTTATTCAAAAGGCAACTCAAGATAGATCAAAGACTTAAATCTAAGATCTGAAAACATAGTAATTCTAGAAGACAGCCTAGGAAAAACACTTCTAAAACATTGACCTAGGCAAAGAGTTTTTTACTAAGACCCTAAAAGCAAAATACAACAAAACAAAAAATAAATAAGTAGACCCAATTAAATTAAAAAGCTTGTGTACAGCAAAAGAAGTAATCATGATTATAACAGACAAACAACAGAATGGGAGAAAATATGTGCCAACTATATGTTTGACAGAGGACTAATATCCAGAGTCCACAATAAACTCAAACAAATCAGCAAGAAAAATATAATGCCATCAAGAAGTAGGAAAATGAAACATTTCCCAAAAGAAGATATACAAATGATCAACAAACATATGAACACATTTTGCTCAACATCACTGATCATCAGGGAAATGCAAATTAAAATCCCAATGAAATACCACCTTACCCCAGCCAGAATGGCCATTATTAAAAAGTCAAAGAACATTAGATGTTGGCGTGGATGTGGTGAAAAAGGAAAAATGCTTCTACACCACTGGTGGAAGTGTAAAGTAGTAAAACCTCTATAGAAAACAGTCTGAAGATTTCTTAAAGAACTAAAAATAGATCTACCATTCAATCCAGGAATCCCACTACTGGGTATCTATCCAAAGGAAAATAAGGTATCTCAAAAAGACACCTGCACACATATATTTATTGCACCACCGTTCATAATTGCAAAGATACGGTACTAATCTGTGTGCCCACAGAACAATGAGTGCATAAGGAAAATGTGGTATATATACAACATGGAATACTCTCAGCCATAAAAAAATAAAATAGTGTATTTTGCAGCAACTTGGATGGGGCTAGAGGTCATTATTCTAAGAGAAGTAGCTCAGGAATGGAAAACCAACTGCCTAACGTTCTCATTTGTAAGTGTGAGCTAAGCTATGGGAATGTAAATGCATACAGAGTGGTATAATGGACTTTGGAGACTCAGAAAAGTGAGGGTGAGAGGGCGTTGAGGGATAAAAATCTACATATTGGCTACAATATACTCTACTTGGGTGACAGGTACAATAAAATCTCAGATTTCACTACTATACCTTTTATCCGTGTAACCAGAAACAACTGGCACCCCAAAGCCATTGAATTTTTTTTTAAATTATAAAAATAAAAAATTTTAAATATGGTATATATATGTCATGGAATATTACACATCTATATACATCATTGAATACTACACAGTCAATAAAAATAACAAAATAATGTCCTTTGCAGCAACATGGATGTCCCCGAGAGCCATTATCCTAAGCAACATAAAGCAGGAACAGATCAAATACTGCATGTTCTCACTTATAACTGGAAGCTAAATATTATGTACACTTAGACATAAAGATGACAACAATAGATGCTGGGGACTACTATAGGGGAGGAGGGAGTGGGGATGAGATTGAAAAACTACCTATTGGATACTATGCTCACCACCTGGGTGACAGAAAAATTCATACCCCTAACTTCAGTGTCACACAGTATACATATTTGCGTGACAAACCTGCACATGTACCCCCTTGAACCTAAAAGTATAAATAAAAATATTAAAAAAGCAAAAAGTCAATAAAAATGAGTGCTTTTATACAACATTTGAAAAAGTTGTATAACACAATCAATATGATTTTGTTATATCCATAATTTATATCTTACAACCCATAATCAATCAGTGGGTAATAAAACATCTATATTTAAAATACCTATATTATATACAAATAAGTTATGAGAAATAATGTTTAGGTTCAGTTATTAAGTAGAACTTAATGTTTTTTCCTTTTAAAAACATCTGTGAAAGTTTATTTTTGAAAGGCATTTGATGCTGTATCAAATCTTTTTTTAATATTGCCTTATTTTTCCTAACTTTCCTTGGTTAACTTCTTTCTCACCTTTTTGCAATCATTCTCTGTTTACCGTCTCTGTTTCCATAGATGTTCATCTGATTTTATTTTCTCATTCAAAATATGGAATTTTGATGACTAGATGTACTTCTTTAAGCTCAGATCTTCTGGACAGCTTTCTATTAACATGATGTTCTTCAAATACCCAAGGTCGAGGATCATCAGCACTTTTAAGATTTTTTCCAGAAATTATGGAAGTATTCCTGCATATAACTAGATCTTTGAATTATTATTTATATAATATTATGAATAATAACTAATTCTCCCATGAAATTAACTGTTTTAAAATAAATTTCATATACTATACAAATTGATATACATAAATTTCATAGTCCTAAGAGATGTATATTATTAACAATCTCATTAAACAACATAAATAAATGTCATCTGAAGAGTTCATTAATTATGTTTTTAAAGCGACGGGAAATTCCTGAGTTAGAAAATGTAAGTGAAATAAACCACAAATAATTCCTACATGCTCACACACATGCACACTCACACACACACGCACACACACGCGCACATATAGGGAGGTGTCAGAGAAAGAGAAAAAGAAAGGTTGTGAGTATTTATATATACAAATATTATGACTACGTGTTTTGTGTGTTTATAGACACAAATATGGTTAAGTGTTTTTGTCTACCTTGTTAAGGTACAATAATATACATATTTCTGTATTTTTTTTTTTAGAAAAATAAATATCTCTATTCCCCTACCCATCCAACTGGCCAGAAATGCAATCTCAAGTATTTTGCACACTTGCTTCTTTCTCTGTGGAATATACAAGAATCACAGAATTCCAAAAAATAATAATAATAAAATCACTCACACACCCACAACCAGCAAAAAACAACATATCTTTGGTCCACAGTAACTTTCGTTTCTATTATCGTTCCTTCAGCTACATGTCTTTGTCAAGGAGTCTTGGCTGCTTCTCTCAAGTTTATTTTCCCCAATGATTGCCCATTCAATCTAAAAACCTTTTCCCCAGTCATTCATGTAGGCACTTTGTCTCTGGAACTTAGTAATAAATAAAACAAAAAAGGTATCTTCTTCATAGGAACTTACATTATATTGGGAAACGTGAGAAGGACAATGAAAAGCTACTTGAGAAAGATTATTTTGGAGCTCAACAACTGTTATCCAACAAGCAATGTGATAGAGAGGTAAGGAGGGTAGCTACGTAGCTATAATGATCAGAAAATAATATCTTTGAAAAGATCATAATGAGATAAGATTTGGGTAATCAGAAAGTGAAATTAAATATATTTGAAACCCTAATTTGAACTTGTTACTGTAAAGGAACAGGACTTATGGGATATGTGCAAAATATATTTTCATTTTTTGCCCCCTGTTGTCTTGCAAATGTTTTACTGTGTTAATTCTCATTTTGCCACTGGATAAAGACTCAGAGGAACTCAGGAATTTCCCATCACTTTAAAGAAATGCTAGCATCCTTCTAAATCAAGTGAGTAATTACAAGTATTGTAATTGCCCAAAATATTGATCAATTTAAACCTTTATTCACAGATAACACAGACCAGTTAGGGCTGGTTACATGTATGTAGGTACCACTGTAATCCACTCAGGGATGAGGATACAGTTGGCTGTTTCTCTTTTCTTGTTCCTATTATTTCTTCTCTTCCTTCACACTAATAACCACAGTTTTTCATTCTATCAGTGTCTAAGTTGGGATAGAGAGAAGAGGTGAGGGGAATGTGAGGTTCACACCAGACCGAGATACTCTAGGGGTGGATTTGTCCTTTTTGTGCAAGGCAAGTCTTTAAAGTTGAGTCTTTCTCTTGAGAAGAGTCTCCGTGGGTGCTTCAGAGGACTTGGTCTGCAGCAGCCAGTTGCATTTCAGTGATTATGAGTAGTGCATTTACACCTCTTTCTCTGTTACTCAGTTGTTTTTTTTAAATATTGCTTCCATTTTCCTCTTTTCCAGACTGTTTCTGATGGGTCACAGATATCTTTATAGTTGGTCCTTTTGGGAAGAATACTAAATGATGTTTTGTAGCTTTTGTCTTCTGCATATGCCACTTCTGTTCTATGAAACACACACATACCCAATACCACTAATCCCCTTCCATTAGAAGAGTAGCTATTTCCCAATGCAACAAAATCTCTTTTCTGCCAGCTCAGGTTCATTGCCATACATTCACACTTTTAGATTTCAGATCCATGTCAGACCCTAGTTCATTGTTCTCCATGTGTCTCCAGGGGATATATATCAAGCACACCGAGAGGCCTCCATGCAACCATTCTCACTAGACTTGAGGTAAGCACAGGACAATCCCATTTTTCCCCTTAAAAAAATAAAACATACAGGATTATACATAAAGTATAGACATCATTATTCTGAAATTTCTCACAATAAAAGGGGTTCCTTTTTAAGTGCCTACTTTAATTAAGAAAAATGTAAAAAGTGAGTTGTTATGGTAAGAAATACATTTCTGTGCTTCACATTTCTCCTTATTCCTCCTTCTTCAAGATAGCTCTTAAATAAAGAACCACCTTGAGAAAGACAAATTGAAAGGGTAGGACATCGTTTATCAGGAAAGAGCATTTCTGCCTTGTGGCCCCTTGAGTAAAGTGTTTCTTTAGGACATCACAGCTTGTGTGAAGGCAGATTTAAAGGCCAGGGCATCAATTAGAAACCCACAGTCTTGCTGCCTAATCGCTCTTTTTACAGCTTCTTTTAGCAAGATAAAAATACCATCAAAATGGAAAATGAGACTTGCCAAACAATTTCAGCACTTCCCTTAGGCCACCAATGCTCAGTACTGACAGATACAGCATTTCTGAGTCCCTGGCAAAGTTGAAAAGGTTTACATAGTATTTTATTTGGTTTGTTGCTATCTGTAATGCTGATTGAAAGAGACAGACATCAGTAGTGAGTAGTTCAGTACTAAAACATCAGCAATGACAAGTTTCAAAATCAAAGTGACTCTGAGAGAAGTTGGCAGACTACCCAATTCTTTCTTTCCTATAATGCTGTAATTGAACTAATGCATTGGCAATATTTATGTGTGCATGTATGTATATGTATACAGATTTGTGCATATACATGTTTGTCTTATATATGCCCATATTTGTTGTGTATATGTGAGTATTAGTCTTAAAATTTTTTAAAAGCCATACACCCTAAATAAGCAAAACATGTATAAGAAAAATAAGGTTACATGCATCACTATAATATTCAAAATGTTTGGGAAATTTTCTCTCAATCTTTTTTTCTAGGGAAGCATTATAAAAGCTGTTCATCTTATTCCTTAGCTACGTTTTGATTGTTTTTAGGCCTTATGTGTAGTCACTTCATTATGCTCTATGTAAAACCCCTCGAAATGTGAGTTTTTTAATCCTGTAGAATATAAGATTAAAAACTGTATTTAAGACAATAGAATGTACCTTATTCATCTCTTAAAACCTGCCAGAACCTGGAACAAGTAGCACAGTTTAGTTCTCAATTAATACTTATTTTCTCAGTAGCCCTGTTTACATTTGACCTGATAATTATTCCAACTCTTCACATTCATTTGATTGGGTTCAAAAATCCCTTAATATTCAGTGTGGATCCATTTTTAAATTAAGGCAAAATGTGCATTTTCCATTTCTTCTGCTGGCAGAGGTACTAGATACGGTTAATCAGACAATGCTCTGGTTTCCTCGGGTCATAGCCACAGAAGTTCAACTGCTTCTGGATAGAGCATTCCTTTGAGCGTATTTGGGTGTTTGTTTTCTGGCTCTTGCACTGTCCCCTCTGGCCAGTGGAAATCTCATTTGCTGACTGTTCTGACAACTTCACAAGCGACCTCATTTCCTCCTCTAACTGCTATATCTCTTCAAGGTTGCCTGTGCATTTGGAGGTGGGGCGGGGTGGGGAAAGTTTTCTGATTTTTGCTGTTAATCATTATCTAGGTCTCTAGTCAAGTCCCTTGAGCCAAAGTTTCTCAGGACAAGATGAACAAAATTATTATTTGGGTAAAATATACAGGCAAACATATCACTTTTTAATTGAATTATTCAGTGTTTACCTTTTCTCTATATGTAAACAGTAATACGTGTTCATTGGTGAGTTTGTATGTCTGTAGTAATGGTTCCTAGAATTTTCATTTACTTTGCTTTCTATCTTATTTCTCTGTATATTTGTGAAGGTAAGGTATGTGCGAAAGGGGTTAGTTGAAACTGTTCCAATAAGAGTTACAGTTGCTACTTTCAGATCACTCACTATACTTGTAGCAAATACTGATAAGCTTTCATAACATCATATAACCACTTGAACTATATTGTATGGTTATAGACTGTTCTTGCTCCATGCCAGGATAACACTTTTCATAAATCTAACCATAGCTTCTAACCAGATGAACACATCAGCAGCAAAAAGTTGACAGCATTCCTACTGACACTACAGGTTTTTTTTTTTTTTTTTGCTGATGTTGCACAGTGGCGTATACTTCCTTACAATATTGCAATAGTAGCAATAAGTATCTCCAGAAGGCTCAGAACTGAGAATGGCATTGTGTAGTAATCACTGAATCAATTCCTTCTTGCAGTTCCACTTCTGAGAGCCTTGAGAAAACAATGAAATAACCCATGGGGACATTAGGCTTCCATTTTTCAGATATCTCTACCATAAAAAGTATAGAATGTGAGAAATCATGTGTTGTCTTCAAACTATATTGGGCCAAATTTCTAAATTCTGATAGAATCTGGCCTAAAATACTCAATTCCATATTAAAAAGTGACCCTTGAACCTCTGTAATTGTCTCTTTTCTTTTTAACATACTGATTATTGGAGGCTATCCTCTTAGTTTGGAAAAAAAATATTAAACGTATTTTAAAATAGACTGAATATCCACAGGTGCATTTTCTTTATGGTTTAAAACCTTTTAGTTTGTCTTAGTGGAATTTTGTATGCATTGCAATTTTATATTTCAGTGGCTCAGTAAAAGTACTCTTTAGAATTTATTCCAAAGAGTAAACTGATATGAAATTTAAAAAATAAAAAATAGAGAAACATAAAATAGGTGAAGTGGGGCTGAAATGTCAACTTCAAACTTTGTAAGACTTGTTTTCATTTATAAATAAAATGTATATCCATTTGTTTTTAATTTGACACCAAAATCATGCTTGTTGTATTAGTAGGTGATATAGTTTGGGTATGTGCTCCCTGAAAAATCTCATGTTGAAATGTGACCTTTAATGTTGGGTATAGGGCCTAGTGGGTGGTGTTTGGGTCATGGCAGCAGATGTCTCATGAATGGCTTTTTGCCCTCTTTGAGGTGACTGAGTTCTCACTCTCTTAGTTCACAGGAAAGCTAGTTGTTTAAAAGAGTCTAGTACCTCCTCTCTCTTTCCCTTGCCTTCCTTCTCTTCATGTAATATGCCTGCTCCTCCTTTACCTCTCCTATGATTGTAAGCTTCCTGAGGCCTTCACCAGAAGCAGATGCTGATTTCATGTTTCTTGAATAGCCTACAGAACCATGAGCCAAATAAATCTCTCTTCTTGTAAGTTACCCAGTCTCAGGTATTTCTTTATAGCAATACAAAATGCACTAACACAATATGTTACGTTGATATTTATTAACGTCATATTTTGCTAGAGATTAGTTGGTATCATTAACTTTCACTTAATAAATTATTTTTTAATTTATAAAATATTTTAAAATCAAAATTATGCAGATGGAGAACAAGTCAGTGGTTAGCGGTTAGGCAAGGAGTGGAAATACATGACTAAAAGGGATATTGGCATGAGGAAGTTTATTGATGGTAACAAGGGAGTTTTATACCTTGATTGTGGTGATGGTTTTATGAATCTATGCATGTGGCAAATGTCATAGAATTATGTACAAAGACATGCAATAAAGGAAATCATGCCAAAACTGGTGAAATCTCAGTAATGCCTACAGTCTTGTAAATCATATTGTTTCATTGTCAAGGTCTTAATTTTGGTAATCTACTTTAGTTATGCAAAGTGACAAAAATAGAAGAAAGATTGTTGAGGAGTACATGAGAAATCTCTATGCTACTTTTGCAACTTCTTGTTAGTGTATAATTATTTCAATGCATGAAGTTCATTAAAAGTTTTAAAAAGTAACAGAAATGTTAAAACAAAATGTTACAAGCACTCCTTAGTCTATTTCTGAGTATATATCCAAAAGAAATGCAATCAGTATCTCAAAGATATATCTTTACCCCAGTGATTACTGAAGCATTATTCACAATAGCCATGATATAGAAACAACCTATGTATTTTTCAATGAGTGAATAAAGAATATATGATTTATACAATGAAATATCATTCAGCCATATAAAAGGAGAAATTCCTGCAATTTATGAAAACATGAATGAACCCTGAGAACACAATGCTAAGTGAAATAAGCCAGACACAGAAAGACAAATATTCTATAATCTCACTTATATGTGGGGTTTAAAACATGGTAAACTCATCGAATAGTGTTTGCTAGGAGGTGGGAACATGGAGAGACATTGACCAAAGAGTACCAACCTAGCATTACATGGTGAATAAGTTCTGGAGATCTAATGTGCACCATGGTTACTGTAGTTAATAATACTCTATTTAATATTTGAAATTTGCTAAGAGAGTAGATATCTAGACTTCTCACCACAAAAATAATTAACGGCTGGAAGTAGTCCTCTTAAGAACTGGAACAAGACAAGGATACCCACTTTCACCACTCCTGTTCAACACAGTATTCAACATCCTGGCTGAGTAATTAGGCAAGAGAAAAAAATAAAAGGCATCCCGATAGGAAGAGAGGAAGTCAAGTTATCTCAGTTTGCAGATGATATGATTCTATACCTAGGAAACCCCATAGTCTGTGTCCAAAACCCCCATGATCTGATGAACAACTTCTGCAAAGTTTCAGGATTCAAAGTCAATGTACAAAACTCAGTAACATTTCTACACACCAACAATACCCAAACTGAGATCCAAATAGAGAATCCAATCCCATTCATAATAACCACTAAAAAAATAAAATACCTAAGAATACAGCTAACCACAGAGGTTAAATACCTCTACAGTGAGAATTACAAAACACTGCTCAAATAATTCAGAGATGACACAAAAAATTGGAAAAACTTTTCACCCCCATGGGATAAGAAGAATCCACATTATTAAGATGGTCATACTGCCTAAAGCAATTTATAGATTCAGTGCTATTCCTATCGAACTACAAATGACGTTCCTCACATAATTAGAAAAAACTATTCTAAAATATATATGGAACCAGAAAAAGAGCCTGACTAGCCAAGGCAATTCTAAGCAAAAAGAGCAAAGCTGGAGGCATAGTATTACCCAACTTCAAACAATACTACAAGGCGACTATACCCAAAACAGCATGGTGCTCGTACAAAAACAGACACATAGACCAATGGAGAATAGATAGCCAAGAAATAAAGCTGTATACCTAAAACCATCTAAATTTTGATAAAGTTGATAAAAATAAACAATGGAGAAGGGACTCCCTATTCAATAAGTGGTGCTAGGATACCTGGCTAGCCATACGCTGAAGATCAAAACTGGACCTCTTCCTTACCATATACAAAAATCAATTCAAGATGGATTAAATTCTTAAATGAAAAATCTAAAATTATAAAAACTCTGGAAGATAACCTAGGAAATGCAATTCTGGACATAGGCCCTGGCAAAGATTCCATAACAAAGTTGCCAAAAGTAATTGCTACAAAAACAAAAATTGACAAATGGGACCTAATTAAACTAACAAGCTTCTGTGCAGCAAAATAAACTATCAACAGAATTAACAGACTACTTATAAAATGAGAGAAAATATTTGCAAATTTTGCATCTGACAAAGGGCTAATATTCAGAATCCTTAAGGAACTTCAGTGAATAAGCAAAAAAAAAAAAAAAGAAAACCATTAAAAAGTGAACAAAGGACATGAATAAAGGGTTTTCAAAAGAAGATATACATGCAACCCACAAGCATATGAAAAAAATGCTCAACATCACTAATCATTAGACAAATGCAAATCAAAACCACAATGAGATACCATCTAATACCAGTCATGGCTATCATTAAAAAGTCAAAAAGTAACAGATGTTGGGGAGGTTGTAGAGAAAAGGGAACACTTATACACTGCTGGTGGGAATGTAAATTAGTTCAGCCATTGTAGAAAGCAGTTTGGTTGGTGATTTCTTAACTCAAAACAGAATTACTATTCAACCAACCCAGTAATGCCATTACTGGGTATATACCCAAAGGAATATAAATTGTTCTACAACAAAGAAACATGCATGTGCATGTTCATTGCAGAACTGTTCACAATAGCAAAGACATGGAGTCAAATTAAATGTCCATCAACACTAGACTGGATAAAGAAAATATGGTACATATACACCATGGAACACTACACAGTCATAAAAAAGAATGAGATCATGTCTTTTGCAGTAACATGGATGCAGCTGGGGGGCATTGTCCTAAGTGAAATAACAGGAACAGAAAATCAAATACTGCATGTTCTCACTTATAAATGGGAGTTAAACTTGAGAACACATCGACACAAAAAAGGGAACAACAGGCACCAGGAGCTACTTGAGGGTGGTGTGTGAAAAGAGGAAGAGAATAGAATAAAAACTTACTGTGTGCTACACATATTACGTGGGTGACAAACAAAATTAGTACATCAAAGTCCCATGACACATAATTTACCTATATAACAAACCTGCACATATACCCCTGAAACTAAAATAAATGTTAAAAAATTAAATAAAATGGTCAAAAATTTAAATAAAATTCTTTAAAAAGGTATTTACGTGAGGTGACAGATGTATTAATTAGCTAGATTGTAGTAACCATTTCATAATATATACATATATCAAATCATCATGATGTACACTTCAATATAGAAAATTTTTAGTAAAGCTGGTCAAAAACAACACGTTTAAAAAATTGGAGTTACATAAATATTTAAAAATAAGGTTACCCACATCAATTTTTCAACCATTTTATTTAAGTTATGGTAATATTTTGCACAGTTTATATACTTTGTAACAAAATTAAAATTCTTTACAATTAAATTTTCCTCTTGTCCTTTCTTATCCCGTTCTTCGTACTGTTTTATCGAATGTAAGTATTTTCTGTCTTTTTCCAATCCAGCTTTAAAATTTACTGGATATACATATATATGCTGATAAAAATATACAATTTTATTTTATGATTTAAAAATTACAGAATTGATTTGTTTATAAATGTATTCATATGTAACAATGTACTAGCACTGAATATTATATTTGGTGTCAAACCCATTTAGATACATGTGCACTTAATTTTATTAATAATAATAATACATCCTTTAAATATATAAAATATCTTTTCTCTAATTGAATTATATTGTTTCTAATTTTTCAGTGGTTCCACTTGATTTTATTTCAAGAAATCATATTTAAAGTACTGGTATTTTAAAAGGCCAAGAGGTGAATTTTATTCTAAAATCTAATCCTAGAAACTTTGTCTTGAATATATGAATTTACTTACATATGTATATAATAAACAATATTCCATGTAATGAAAAAACTGCGAGGAATTTGGACCTTAAGAAAAAGAGATACAGGTTGAGTGACATTCATATTTTAAGTTTGATTCCCACAAATTTCAAGGGATTTACTATTTCAAATTTTTAATGAAAACTCCAGTCCATACTTTAGGATTACAGATACCACCCAAGAACTGAAGGATTTTAAGAGTAAGGAAAAACGAAAGTAGACCTATTCTAACAGGGACTGAACTAAACTTCCACAATGTCAAATGATCACCTGCATGAATAAAAGGCAGTGATTTTCAGAAGATAACCAAATAGTCAAAGTAGTATAAGAGTATCCAGATTCTGTACACTTTGCACAATATGTAATATAAAATCACTGACGTGTAGAGAATAGGGAAATACAACATAGAGTTAAGAGCTAGATCTATCATTTGAAGCACATCCAAAGAAAACCCAGGTAACAAAATAAGCAGAAAATAACTTTAAGAAAACTCAGATAACTATAATAAAGGTCTATGAAACAGGATTGATATATGAAAAGTTAAGAACTATTAGAAGATATTTATAAATATAAAAAGGAGCAAATGGGTATCTGAGAAATAACTTACTTAAAAATGTAATAAAATTTCATACAACAGGATTAATGGAGGATAAAACACAACAAACTTTTTAAAAAGTTAGTAAATGTCAATAGAGACCATCCACACTTATGGACAGAAAAAAATAAAACATAGCATCTGTTTTGAGTTACTTAAGTTGATTTTCTGCTATACATAATTTTAAAAATAAGGTAAAAATTAAGATAAAAATACAAATTTCTTGGAAGTACAAATAATGAGGATTTACTAAAGAAAGACTACAGAATTCAATCTTAAACAGAGACCTTCCCCCAAAGAAAATTCTAGGCCAAATGAATTCTATGACACATTTAAGAAGAAATAACACCTACTACAAAGTCTTTAAAAATTAAAGAAATAAGTAATTTATTGTTAATAAGTAAGTATTCTTCTCGACTCATTCTAGCAGGCCTGCATTGTGCTGATAACAAAACCAGACAAATATTTTACATACAAGGAAAACTGTGAATCAAAATCCTTTATGTAGATAGACAAAAAATATTAGCAAAATATTATCAAAACAAATCTAGTGTAATTCAAAAGGATGAATGGCATGAACAAGGTTATTTACTACTATCAAATCCATTCACTATATGCTAGGGGTCCTAACCTATAAATAATAAAAAAAGGTCTACAAATTGGAAAGAAATAAGTATATATGTCTTTATTTATAGAAAACATGATTATCTAGGTAAAATATTGTTGAAAAGCAAATACATGAATTAAACTAAGTGAATTTAGCAAGTATGTGGGATATAAAAATAAATTTTACTATATACTAGTAATGAAAAATTGGAAAATGACATTCAAAATAGTATTTATAGTGGCATAAAAACACAAAATATCACAGAATAGATTTAGCCATATTTGTATAAACCTGTATATTACATCTATAAAATATTGCAGATGCTATTAAAGTATATGGAGACATGTACTAGGTTCATATATTTTAAGGATTAATATTGATACGTCAATTTTGTCCAACTTGCCAATAAATTCAATGACATTTTAATCAACATCTTTGTAAGCATTTTTTAAATAAAATGTTAATCAGTTCAGAAAATGGGTATGTAAACACAAAAAATATATGATAGTAAAACAATCTTGAAATACAAATATGTAGTAGGAAGAATTAAACTATTTAATTTCAAGACTTACTGTAAATTTACAGAAATGAAGACAGTGTGGCATAGGCCATTTATACAGAAGAGTGTCAGAATACGTATATACATGTGTTATCTATTAATTTTTTATAAAGTTACAAAATTATTTTGATGAGAAAACATTAAGCATTTCCATAAATGTTTCTGGGAATTTAAGCAGTATCTGATTTTTTTTTTTAATGAAAACTTTAACCTTATACCATACACTAAAAGAAAATTTTAAAGACTCAAACTGAATTATATTTCTAAAGAGAAAGGCTGAAAGTACAGTTTTTTAAAAAATTAAAAAGTATTTGCAAATTAAATATACAAGTATCTCTTAGGACAGAATGAATTAAAGATAAAAAAAAGTCAGTATACTGAACTTCATAAAAATTAATATATACAATTATTGAAAATATGGCATCAGGGAAAGAAAATAAAAATAAGACACAGACTGGGAGAAAATATTTGCCATACATTCTTCTGTGAAAAGATTGTATTTTACTTTGTTATAGTTTTATTGAAAAAGTTGACAATAGACATAAGCACTTTGGTTGAATGTATATAAGAATATTTTTTGCTTTGCAATCCTACTTGTAATGTCACCTAAAAGCCAAAACAAAGCTGATTATGTTACCTTATATATAAATTAACAAAACCTCAATAAAATATGGGACATTGTAAAGAAGGCTAACAAAATAAATGTAATTGGAATCTCAGAAAGAGAGAGGAGGAGAGTGGTATAGAAACTATACATAAAGAATTTTTAATGAAAAATTTTATAAATTCATTAAGAACAGCCAGATCCAGGAATTTTACTGGACTCCAAATTGGGTAGATGCAAGGAAAGCCAGGCATGGGTATCTTAATCATCATAATTTTACCTGTGGTCAGCTAGATGGCTGATGAAAGGTGCCTGGCACTCATCTTCCACACAAAATAAGAACAAAAACAAGAAACAAGCAACTAAAATGTGTCCAGAATATCTGAAAAAGAGTGCTGGAGTACAGCAAGCAACTGGCAGAATCCCTGTGTAGCAGAGAGAGGATGTCAGCATAGAACAAAGAGAGGGAACAAAGTACCCTTTCTCTGCCACCCCATTTTTCTTGCCAAGAGTGACTCAGAACTAAGACAAACTTTCCCTTTTGGGAAAAAGGTAAGCAGGAGGCCCCTCACAGCCTCCATTACCACTGCAGATACCTGCAGTTCTTGCTACAGGAGAAACCCCCACTCCTCACAAGTTCTGCACCCCGTTTGTGGAGCTGCCCGGAGTTCACATGGCTGCATTGATCAGAATAGGAGCCTACATTTTGTACCTCCCAATCCTGGTGATCTAAACTACTACAGCATGGCACTATCGTAAAACCAGAGTTACCTCTAGAGTACCCTTTGTTGTATGGGTTTGTAGTCACTGATCCTCTTAATCCTTGAGACTGTGTCATCATTCCTTCGTGCTCATATATGTTGCCATAGTACCAAGACACCCCAAGCTACTCAGAGGTGAGGTGTAGCAGAATGGCTGTGACTCTGGTGCCCAATCACATGAGGTACACTGCCCCCCAAGGAATAGGCAGTCCTATACAGTGAGAAAAACAACACCAAGTCAGCTGAACTGCCATGTGCTATTGTGCACCTTTGACCTGAGAAAGAGACCAGTGGCCTGATCCCAAGCAAGCCCATTCCTTAGCTGACCCATAACAGACACATACCCCTTGCCTGGAACTAGCCGAGTACCATGATCCCAGCAAGGTTGACCCTGATTTAGTGAATACATCACATGATCCTACACAGTCTGAAAAGCAACACAGCACCCAGTGCCTAGCCCCTAGAAAAGCCACATTGCTGCCACAATAAACTTCCACAGCCTAGACCATTGAGGCACTCCCATAATGACTGACCCAAATTACAGCTGAAGAAACTGCTCAGATACTACATTCCTGTTTCCACCCAGAATCAAGTCTAACACACTCTACCCAATTGACATCTTAGAACCATGAAACTGAAAGGGGTGACTGTTCCACCAGATGTGCAGATATCAAAGTAGGTATATAAGAAATGTGAAAAAACAAGGAAACATGACAGCTTTAAAACAACACAATAATTATCTAGTAAGAGACCCCAGAGAAAAGGAAATTCATAAAATATCTTTAAAGTAATTTAAAATTATCATTTTAAGGAAACTTAGTGACACACAATAAAATATAGATTAATAATTCAATGAACTCAAGAAAATAATGCATTATGTAAATGAGAATTTTTTTTTTTTTTTTTAATTTTGAAACAGCGTTTCCCTCGTGTCACCCAGGCTGAAGTGCAATGGCACGATCTTGGCTCACTGCAACCTCTGTCTCCCAGATTCAAGTGATTCTTCTGCCTCAGCCTCCCTAGTAGCTGGGATTACAGGCATGTACTGCCACACCTGGCTAATTTTTGTATTTTTAGTAGAGATGGGGTTTCACCATGTTGGTCAAGCTGGTTTCAAACTCCTCACCCCAGATGATCCACCTGCCTTGACCTCCCAAAGTGTTGGAATTACAGGCGTGAGAACCAACATACCCAGCTATAAATGACAAAAGTAACAAAGAGTTAGACAGAAAAAAAAAACCAAAAAAAAAAAACAGAAATCTGGAACTGAAGAATACAACAAAAGATGTAAAAACACAGTCGCAAGCATCAACTATAAATCTGATCAAACAGAAAAAAAATTCTAAGGTTGAAAATAGGTCTTTTGAAATAACCCAAGCAGAAGGGAAATGAAATAAATAATAAAAATGAATGAAGAATGTCTAAAGGTTACCATTAAGCAAACACACTTTTGAATAATGGAATTTCTCAAGTAAGAAGAGATGGAGAAAGGCACAGAAAACATGTTTAACTAAATAATAGCTAATGTCTTCCCAAATTTTGAAAGAGATGAATATCCAGGTCTGGGAAGCTCAAAAGTCACCAACTAAATTCAATGGAAAAATGTCTTATAGGCATTGTATAATCAAACTGCTGAAGAACAAATGCAGAGAAAATGTTTAAAGTAGCAAGAGAAAAACATCTAGTCATGTAAAGGAAATCCCCGTGATACTATCAGCTGATTTCTCAGCAGAAAACTTGCAATCAAGGAGACAATGAGAGAATATATTCTAAAAAAAAAAAAAAAAAAAAATTGAGAAGAAAAGAAAAATAGAAAACTGTTAGCCAAGAATATAATACCCAGCAGAAGTATTCTTAGAAAATGAACAAGAAATAAAGTCATTATCAGACAAACAAAAGCTGAAGAAATTTACCACCATTAGACTGATTTTATTAGAAATGTTTAAGGTAGTACTACAACTGAAAATGAAAAGAAAATAATCACAATCATTACTATTTGTGAAGACATATGAAAGTATAAAATTCACTGGGAGAGATAAATTCAAAATTAAACTGAGAATACTCAAGCACTGTATTGCTTATTAATAATTCTTTCTAACCTCTGGTAAAAAGGTTAAAAGTCAAAATGGCCAAAGATCATTAGAGCTCCAATTAGTTGTTGAGAAACACTGTATGAAACTGTAAATTAAGACAACAAAAATATAAATTTTAGTGTAGAGGATAGATTAAAATTCTAGAGTACTTTTATGTGACCAAAGATAAATTATCAGCTTAAGGTAGTTAGTTATAACTATAATATGTTTTATATTAACCTCATGAAAATCACACAAAAATTGTGGCAGATACACAAATAAGAAAGAGAAAGGAATCAGAAAACTACAAAATGACAAAGGTAATCAATGAGAGGTTAAAAAAGGAACAAATAATTTACAAAATAATCAGAAAAGTATCAACAAAGTGGCAGGAGTAAGTCCTTACCTATCAATGATAACATTGAATATAAATGTCAATTGATTAAGTTCTCCAATTATAGAGTGGCTGAATGAAAACAAAAACAAGACTCAACTATAAGCTGCTTATGAGATACTGGCTTCACATATAAGAACACAAACGAACTGTATGTGAAGGGATAGAATAAGATATTTCATGCAAACAGCAACCAAAAGAGAGCAGGAGTAGCTGTATTTAAATCAGATAAATGTAAGTAACAAACTTTAAAAAGTGACAGATAATGTCATTATTCATTAAGAGGATAAAACAATCGTAAATATATAGTCATCAAATAATGGAGCACCCAAATATATAAGCAAATATTATGAGATTTAAAGGGATAAACTAAAATACAATAATAGTAGGAGACTTCAACACCCCATTTTCAGCCATGGAAAGATTATACAAACAAAATTAACAAAGAAACATCATACTTAAACTGCACTCTAGAACAAGTGTGTGTAACAAACATTTACAGAATCTTCCATATAGCAGCTGCAGAATACACATTATTCTCAACTGCAAATGAAACAGTCTCCAGGATATATAATATGTTAGACCATAAAACACTACTAAACTCTTTTAAACACTTAATAAAAACTAATTCCAAATATTCTCAAACCATTTCAGAAAATTGAAGAAGGAATACTTTCAAACTCATTCTATGAGGTACATTATTCTAATACCAAAACCAGACAAGTAATGAAAAATGAAAACAATAGTCCAGTATCCTTAGTGGATGCAGATGCAAATCTCTTCAACAAAATGCTAGCAAATTGAATTTAATAGCGCATGAAAAAGATCATTCACTGTGTTCAAGTGGAATTCACTTCAGGGATGCAAAGATGATTTAACATATGGTGGTTCAGTAAATGTGATATGTTACATTAACAGAAAGAAGATGCTGGGCGCAGTGGCTCACACGTGTAATCCTGGCACTTTGTGAGGCTGAGGCAGGTGGATTGCCTGAGCTCAGCATTTTGAGACCAGCCTGGACAACACGGTGAAACCCTGTCTCCACTAAAATACAAAAAATTAGCTGGTCATGGCAACATGCACTGGTAGTCCCAGCTGTTCAGGAAGCTGAGGCAGGAGAATTGCTTGAACCCGGGAGGCAGAGGTCACAGTGAGCCAGATCGTGCCACTGCACTCCAGCCTGGGTGACAGAGGACTCAAAAAAAAACAAAAAACAAAACAAAACAAAACAAAAAACCTACAACGCCAAACCAAACCCAAAATTAGTAGAATAAAAGAAATCATAAAAATCAGAGCAGAAATAAAGTAGAGCCTGAAAAAACATTTAAAAGAAAACAAAGACACAGTTTTTTGAAAATATAAACAGTCAACCAAACTTTAGATAGACTAACGCAGAAAAAAAGAGATGACTCAAATAAATAAAATCAGAAATGAAAACAGAGACATTGCAGCTAATACCACAGAAATACAAAGGATCATGAGAGACTAGTATGAGCAATTATATGCCAACAAATTTGAGACCCTAAAATAAATGAATAAGTTCCTGGACACATGCAATCTACCAAGAAAGGCCTATGAAGAAACAGAAGATAGAAACAGTCCAATAATGAGTGAGGAAATCGAATCAGTAATAAAAAGTTACCCATTCAAGAGAAATGCAAGACCTGATTTCACTACTAAACTCTATTAGATACTTAAAGAAAAACTAATTATTATAAACCAAATATTCTCAAACCATTTCAGAAAATTGAAGAAGGAATACTTACAAATTCATTCCATGAGGTCAACATTATTCTAATACCAAAACCAGACAAGTAATGAAAAATGAAAACAATAGTCCAGCATCCCTAGTGGTCATAGATGCAAATCTCTTCAACAAAATGCTGGCAAATTGAATTTAATAGCAAATGAAAAAGATCATTCACTATGGTCAAGTGGAATTCACTTCAGTGATGCAAAGATGATTTAAATGTAATTCAGTAAATTTGATATGTTGTATTAACAGGAAGAAGGACAAAGACAATAATCATTTCAATAAACACAAAAAAAGTATTTGATAAAATTCAATATTCATTCATGATAAAAGCCCTCAACGTCTTAGGTATAGAAGGTAAGTGCCCCAACACAATAAAGACCATATATGACAGACCCACACCTAACATTTTACTAAATAAATATCTAATGCTTTTACTCTAAGATTTAGAAAACGACAAAGATGTCCAATTTCATACTTGTATTCATCACAGAAGTGGAAGTCCTAGCCAGAGCAATTAGGCAAGATAAGTTAATGATAGGCATTAAAATGGAAAAGGAGAAATCAAATTGTTCTTGCTTACAGACAACATGTTCTTATATATACAAAACCTTGAAGATTCCACCAAAAATGCTTTGAACTAATAAGAAAATTAGTAAAGAGGCAGAACACAAAGTAAATGTGCAAAATATCAGTAGCATTTTTATATGCTAATATAAACTACTTGAAAAAGAAATCAAAGAAACAATCCTATTTTCAATAGCCACAAAAATATACTTAGAAATGAATTTATCAAGGTGAAAGATCTCCAAATTGAAAATTATAAAATATTGATGAAATAAACTGAAGGAGACACAAATAAATGGAAAGACATTTTGTGTTCATGGATTTAAAGAATTAATATTGTTACAATATCTATACCACCCAAAGCAATCTAAAATTTTGATACAACCCTATCAATGTATTGATGACATTCTTCATAGAAATAGAAAAAAAAAGTCCTAAAATTTGATACCACAAAAGACCTCACATAGCCTAAGAAATCTTGAGCAAAAAAACAAAGTGGGAGACATCACACTACCTGACTTCAAAATATACTACAAAGCTACAGTAATCAAAACAGCATGGCATTGACATCAAAACAACACATACACCAATGGAACAAAGAGAGAACCTAGAAATAATCCAAACATCTACAACCAACTTATTTTCAACAAAGTTGCCCAGAAAACAAATTGAAAACAGTACAGTTTCTTCAATAATTGGTTCTAGACAAATTGGATATCCATATTCAGATGAATGAAACTGGACCCCCACCTTTCACCATCAACATCAACTTATGATGAATTAATGACTTAAATGCAAAACCTGAAAGTATAAAAAACTACTAGAAGTAAACGCTTTTTAAAGTTGGACTGGGCAAAGATTTTTTGAGTATGAATTCAAAAGCAGAGCCAACAAATGCAAAAATGAAAAGATAGGATTACATCAAATTTTAAAAGCTTCTGCACAGGAAAAAAGCAATGAAGAGAGTGAAAATGCACCCTACAGAATGGGAAAATTTATTCACAAACTGTACATTTAGCAAGGGAATAGTATCCATAATATATAAGAAACTTAAGCAAATCAATAGCAACAAAATGATTATCCAATTAAAATATGATAAAAAACTGGCATAGTCATTTATCAAAAGAAGGCATAGAAATGGGCAAGAGGTATGTGAAAACATACTCAGCATCACTAATCTTCAGAAAAATGCAAATCAAAACCACAATGAGATATCACTTCACTCCAGTTAAAATGGCTATTATCAAAAAGACAAATGTAACAAGTGTTAGTGAGGATGGAGAAAAGGGAACATTTACACACTAATGGTGGGAATGTAAATTAGGACAGATGTTATGAAAAACAGTATTGAGATTCTTCAAAAACTTAAAAATTGAACTACTTTATGATACAATGCCACTATCGGATATGTATCCAAAGGAAATAAAATCAACATGTTGAAAGAACACCTGAACTCCTACATATATTGCTGCACTATTCACAATAACCAAAATATAGTCAACCTAAGTGTCCAACAACAAATGAATTAACAAATGATTAAGAAAACATGGTATATATACACGATGGGGAGATACTTAGCCATGAACACGAAATTCTGTCTTTTGCAATAGCACGGATTAACATGGGGGATATTCTGTTAAGTGAAATAAGCTGGACACAGAAAGACAAATATGTTCTTACTTATATGTGGAATCTTAAAAAGTTGATTTCGTAGTAATAGTAAATAAAACAGTGGTTACCAGAGACTGGGGAGAGCAGGGCCAGGAGAAAGGGAAAGAAGTTTGTCAACCAGCATATTGTTACAATTAGAAAGGAAAAATACGTTCTCATGTCCTGTTGAAATAGTGAGATTATTATAGTCAACACATTGGAATTGTATGTATCAAAATAGCTACAAGAGAGAATTTTGAATGTTTCCACTACAAAGAAATAATAAATTTTTGAGGTGATATACTAATTACCTTTATTTAATCGTGACACAATGTATAGATGTATGACACCATAACACTGTACTCCATAAATATGTACAATTATTATGTCAGTTAAAAATAATTATAAAAACTCATCTCTTGATAAATGTTATACATGGCTTCTTCAGTTGCACATGTGAACAGAAAAAAAAAACCACATTTGTCATACTTCTACCATTGTAATTCATAGTATACAAATTAAGAAAGTTAATTATTTCAGCCATGAATATCCAGTAAAGTAGGAGAATTAGCTAAGGAAGAGGGATTAAAGATAAATCTTGAGCTAAATGTGTCTTTTAATTTTGGCAGAATATAACATACAGGATTATAAAACACACTTTAAAGTAGAGTAGTTTCTATGTGTTTAAAGTTTTGTAATTCTCCATATATCATGAAAGGGCCGATATATATTTAAAATATGAATCCAAAATTTTACCTTTTCCAGAAATTTAATCATATATTTAGGTTTAACTATACTAGGGAAACATGGCATATAAAACTTTCATCCTTAACATGTTGTAAATATGATTTTGCTAGTTATTTTTCTGCATGATTTAATTTTCAATGCAACATGGTCACTACATTTTAGTTCTTTAAAAACAATACTATAATCTTGTTTTATATCTCACTAAAAAATGGAGTATTTACTCGTACAATAATAAAAGTACATATAGCATTTTGAGGTGTCATTTTGAAATGGGAAATGCTCGATTTAACTAAAATCACTCACCCAGAAGGGACGGCATCAGAGTTTTGATTCGATTTGACAAGCAAATATATATGAGCTAACAACCAGAAGCAATAACGTTCAAGAGCATTAAATGTACCCATACTAATTTTTTTTCAGAACAGTATTAGAACTCACCTTCAGGATAACATTCAATACTAAGCACACATAAATAAAAATATGATGTGCCCAAATGAAACGCTAATGGATCTCAGAGAACATTAAAACTTCTCCCAGCAAAGAGAACTGGGAGCTAACAGGGTAGGTACTCAGGGGGTCAGTACTAGTTTGCCAAAAATACAATGATGCAAAGGCCAATAGAACCTAAATTCTCTAAGGATTGTTGAGATTCAATACAGGGAAACCAAATACATAGTTCAAGAATAGGAAATATCAGGAAATAAAAAAAAAGATTTGTTATCTAAAACCAAGTCAAAATAAAATAAACCAGACGGGAAGTAAAAATGTAGTGAGCTAAACTTTGACCACTAATAAAGGAAATCACATGAGCATATGCTTCCCATTCTAACCACAAAACTTGCCTGATAATCTGCAAAGTCAGAGACTTAAAAGAATCAGAGAACTGAGGTTGCAAAAAAACCTAAGCTAACTAAATTACCAGAAGCAACAAGTCTCATCTTGGAGATAAATGGGAGTTTTTGTTTATCAGACTAACTTTGCTCACGTGCTTTTTCACATGCATGATATAATATGATGAAGACTAGATGCATAGTAAGAAAGCCGAAAGAGTCTGTTCTGAAGCAAATAAAATTTT
Organism: Papio anubis; assembly: GCF_008728515.1. Lineage (NCBI taxonomy): Eukaryota > Metazoa > Chordata > Mammalia > Primates > Cercopithecidae > Papio > Papio anubis. The sequence continues at coordinate 35,397,429 of NC_044989.1, read as the reverse complement.
TTTCCAGTGAAAATCAGAGCCTTCTTAAGAATGTTTCAAGGCAGAGCAGCTCAGAAAAATACTTCTGAGAAACCTTGGGCCTATCCACTAAACTGCAACAACCTTTGAAGCTTAGGTAAAGCAGCAAGGCAGAAAGTAATTTCTTTAGGTACAGAAAGTCATGGGTAGAATTAAAGGCAGAAAGAACTTGTAGGAATCCAAAAAACTAGTAGTTGGGTTGAAAAGCAGAACAAAATCCTCCCTCTTTTGGGAAAGTTGAGGTTTGGGTAATTGAAAAAAAAAAAAAAATCTCCAGAATATTGTTCATGCTTACGTTTTAAGATCTAATGAAACAAAAGTCGTGAATCTGTATTTAGAATATTTGCATTCAATAGTGAAATAATCCAAACTAAACATACCACAAAGCAGAGATTCATCTTAACGACGGACTGGATTGACTCAGCACTCCAGGGCTGAAGCATTACTGAAAAGATTTGCCTTCTGTGGGGGAAAATAGTATTTACTTCAGTCTCTACATTTCCTTGTCTCACAATATATAGTATACAGTAATAATAAAAACAAAACAAAAAACTATAAGTCATTTCATGAAGCAAGACTATGTGACCCATGGTCAAAAGAGAAAAGGAAATGTTACAGATGTTCTAATGATCAATAAAGGTTTTAAAGTACAGCAGATAACTATATTAAAGGATGTAGTATAAAAAGGGAAAACTATTAATGAACTTAATAAAATATTCCGCAGATAGAAGCTTAAAATAGAACAATATCAAAATATTAGAAAAAAATAAGATATAAAAACTGAAAATCTCACTTGGAAGGCTTAGTAAGAGCCTAACAGCATGAGAAAATATGAGTAAACCTGAAGACAAACAGATATATGAAAAAAGAGTGAAAAACCAATAGAGCCTTCGGTGCACGTGGAGAAATATTAAATACCCTAAAATGTGCGCAAATTGATTCTCAAAAGAAGAGGAGGTAGAGAATGGGGCAGAAGAAATATTTGAAGAAATGAAGTCTAAGAGCAGGAGAGGAAGTGTACCTTGGGATGTCCTAGTTAATCTGCTGAAACCAAAGAGAAAGAACATTTCTTGAAAGCAGCTAGAGGGGGGAAAAAAGGCATATTATAGACTGCATAACACTGACAAAATATGGCTGACTTCTCACCTGAAAAAAAATGAAGGTTAAAGATTATCAAATGAGAGCTTTAAAGAGAGAGAGAGAGAGAGAGAGAGAGAGAGAGAGAGAAAACCAAATTTTCAACCTAGAATTCTGTATATAGAAAAAAGTATCCTTCAAACATGTAGGCAAAGTGAAAATCTTTTCAGTCAGTAGTTTAGAGAATTTATGTACAGCAGACTTCTACCACAGGAAATGTGAAAAGTAGTTTTTTAGGCTGAAGATGCATAAGATGAAAGCCAATAATTGCAGAGAAAAAGAGCAGCAGAAACCACAACTGTATATTTAGATATAAAGCTATATTGATCAAGAAAATTTAGTATGCTTTGAATGTGGACAGATAAATGGATCAGATAGAAAAATACAGAAATACACTTATCCTTATGCAGCAAATTTATTTATTTTGAATTATAACCGAAGTTAATTAAATAGAACGTCTTTATGACATAAGGTGCTGGAACAATTCTATATATAAATATGTGTGTATATATGTATAAATATATATATACACACACATATATGTATATATACACACACATGTATATATGCAAAAGAACGAGTAGATAAAACTTTACCCATCTCACTTCATTTACAAATTAAATGCAACCTGTAATAACTAGGAACATACAAATCTAGAAGAAAATCCAGAGACTATGTTAGTGCACTTACAGTAAGAAAATATTTCTTGGACATAACCAATACATTAAACACAGAATGATAGATTCTGACTTTTTCAAAAGATACAAATAAAATGAGTAGGACAGTTATAGAATGGAAAAATATTCATAACAAATGAATACACAATTCTATCAAGAGTAAAAGTAATTCATATCAAATATATGTATGGAGCATTAACAAATATATAGTAAAAAGGCAAACGATATTGTATACATGGGCAAAAAATAGACTCAACCTTATTTGTGATCAAGAAAATTCACATTACAACAAAAATGTATTATCAAGTCTTACACAATGGAAATGTTAACATATAAAAGACTGACAATAACAAGTACTGGTGAATGTGAAGCAACTAAAACACCCACACATTGCTGATGGGAGTGTAAAATGATATGATTGTTTTGTAGAACTATCTGGCAGTTTCCTCTAAAGTTAAGTAGGTGTTAATCTGTAAGACATGCCTTTTACTCCTAGCCGTCAACACTAAGTAAAAATTTTTTTAAAAATTTCTTTTTTACATAAAAAGTAAAAAAAAAATTAAAAAATCTTGTACAAACATATTCAGAACAGATTTATTAATCAGCAAAACCAGGAAATAATCTAAATATCCACAAACAGGTGAATGGGGAAACAAACTGTGTTATGTCTTAGCCATGGAGCACTACTACAGCAATAAAATTTTCACAAACAGGTTTGTCGAAGATCAGATGGTTGTAGATGTGTGGTATTATTTCTGAGGTCTCGGTTCTGTTCCATTGGTCTATATATCTGTTTTGTTACCAGTGCCATGCTGTTTTGATTACTGTAGCCTTGTAGTATAGTTTGAAGTCAGGTAGTGTGATGCCTCCAGCTTTGTTCTTTTTCCTTAGGACTGCCTGGGCTATATGGGCTCTTTTTTGGTTCCATATGAAATTTAAAGTAGTTTTTTCTAATTCTGTGAAGAAAGTCAATGGCAGCTTTATGAAATGTGGGGCTTAAAACCTAGATGATAGTTTGATAGGTGCAGCAAACCACCATGGCACATGTATACTCATGTAACAAACCTACACATTCTGCACATATATCCCATAATTTAAAGTTAAAAAAAATTGGACACAGTAACATTTATTAGTCACAAAAAATATGTTGATCAAAAGAAAGCAGGCACAAAATAGTATATATTGTATTTTTTAGTTTATTTGAGTTTTTAGAACAGACAAAACCAGTAAGTGGGAACTGAAATCTGAACATTTTCTAACCTGTGTGGAATCAGGACCTACTAGAAGGGATTAAATTGCATTCTGAGGTGAGAAAAATGTCCAATCTTGAACAAGGTGGTGGTAATCTGGGTGTATACGTTTAAGAGAATTCATTGAATTGTAAAATTTAAGATATGAGCATTTCAGTATATGTAAATTTTACCTCAGGGAAAACTATGAGGAGATTTAGAATAACTGCATTAATGATGGTAAAGGGATTTTAACATCTGTTTTGGCATAAAGTCAGCTCTAGGCACATTCCAACCTGGCCATACCACATCTTGATTACTATATTGTATTTCAAAAACCAAATTTGTAATGTTTGCCAGTGTGTACATTTGTAGAGGATTACAGTCCTTAAAATATCATTAAAGAAGAAAAGAAGAAATAATGGCAATGCTTATTATGGAAAATAGAGTATATCTTGGTGCAAAACTACTAGATGTTTTCAAATAATTGAGGAATAATGACATGAAGCAGGAAATAAAATTGCTAAGTATGAGACTAAGGGACACAACAATGACAAATTGATGGAGTATAAAGGACACAATATTTTTATTAATTATTCATGAAAACAGTAAATCAATCTGAATTTATTTTGTAATAGAAAAAACATAGGATGTATTTTTGGTTTTGGTGGTATTAAAAGACAAGGAAAGAATCTGCCCCTGGCTGGGATGTTGTAGCTGCATTTAAAAATTGTGGTTAGTATAATGATCAACTTTGTTTCCTTTCAACATGGAAGTTTATTGCTGTTGCTGCTGCTGCTGTTGTTGTTGTTGTTTTGGTATGTTAATATCACGATACTGTTTAGTAACAATTTACTTTTTCAGACGTAAAACACTAGTAACAGTAACATATGGAAACCAAATATATATATTTATTTGGTCAGAAGAATGTTTGTAGCTAGAGGATCAAAATGAATATATATATATACACACACACACATGTTATATGTATAGGAAATCAAGTTTCATTTTTAAGACAGTCAAATTATTTTTTTAAATAACATTAATTGATGTTTTGTTTCCAGTAACACTAGTTCGTGCATAGCTTCCAATCATACTGAAAAATATCTGTGATGCTAGAATTTCTATAGTAAAGGCTAACTAGAAACTCATCACTGTCAGGAACTGGGAAAACACTACTGGGATGCAGTTCAAATTTTATGTAAACCCATGGCATAATTATTATATTCTTTAAAATTCCTCTTCTAGCACCCAAATTAATATACTACTATTTTAGCTGGAACACATTTAAGTGTGTTTTCTGATTCCTGGACAGTTTTATTCTTACCAATAGTTCAACTGAATGTATCAGCAGGGTTGGGGTTAGGCAGCAGGAAATGGAATGGCAACTACCTGTTAGTATTGGCTCAAAAGACAAGATCATGCCATTCTGTATCAAATCTAGTCTACATTAATGTAGCTGGAAGTATATTCCAGAGATAAATATTGGAACACAGTAATCAAAGTGGGTCAGAGGAATGTTTATATCTAGAGGATCAAAGTGAATGAAATGGGATGAAATGTGCATTCTAAGTAGAAGTCAGAGTTTGGGTAAATGGGTAATTCTTAACCAGATAGTAAGGTAACACCTAGCATCTCCACAGGCTATTTTTAATATTTTGATGACTTTGTCATGATGACAACTTAGAATTTCATTTTTTAAGTGTTAGTAACTCAGAAGAATTTTTAATGTCATTACAAATTATCAGCTGTTATAGGTTATATTATTTGTCCACAGTTCTTCCTGCTTCCTCCGCTTTTGCTATAGCTTCCCTGTGGGTAGAGTGTACATTTTTGCCCACTAATTTGTGGTTTTGTCATGTGAGTTGCTTTACACTATGGAATGTGTACAAAAATCATAATTTCAACATGAGACTTTAGAATTCTTGAAAAGACGCCACCTGCTTTCTTGGGGTTGCTGACCTTGGTTATAAAGAATGAATGCCCAGGAAGCCTTTGTTAAGGCCCTAGAATGAAGATTTACCTGTAGCAGATCTACACAGAACTCAAAGCCAGTAGTTTATCCCAGTTCAACAGAGCCCAGGTAATCCTACCTGAGATTAATCAAATTGCAACTTACCTACAGATCCATAAGCATTAAATAAATGATTACTTTTATGGAAGGTACCAGATTTTTGGCATTGGTTGCTATGAAGGTTTATCACAGCCTCTGTGTTATCATCCAGAACCAGAGCCTAACTAAACATTGTTGGTTCATAATGATTGGAGGCTTAGCTGTAATATATGCTATTTCAATTAGAGCAAAGATTATATGTTTATTCTACAGTTATTTTTCTGTGTGACTACTGTGAGTTAGACAATGTTCACAAAATTTTAAGTAAAAATAGACATGGTCCATGCTTTCATGTCACTTATTTACTGTATAAATAGACAGTTCTTAATTATAATACTGCAGATACAAATGTAAGTTTTGAACTGCTCTAAGGACTACTAAAAGAGTACCTTGAGATGAGATTTAGAGCCAGCAAGAAAGGTTAAGAGAAACTTTTCTAAATATGTAATATTCAAGGCACGATGAAATCATTTTAAGGAGTTGGTTGATTGAGGAGAGAAGGGCATTTTAGCAGAGGTGCAATGTATGTTGGGCCAGATATATCATGGTAAATATGAAAAACCTAACATAATGTTAATTCTGAGAGTGTGCAGGAAAGCAGATGGGACATGATTTGGGATAAAGATTAAAAAGTAATTAGGATAAAATTATAGGACCGTTTTAGGCTGAATTTGGGTTTTTGCTTTTTTCTCTGGGAGCACTAGGAAGCCCTTGAAATGATGGAAGCAGCATGATAAACATACTCAATTCTGCACTTTAAGAATATGGGACTTATTGAAGTGAGAGATTATGTTAATTTGGGCTAATATAGTGGTGATGGAGATTAAAAATGACAAAATTAAAGATGGTTATTAGGTAAAATAAAGAGTAAATGTAATTTATTATAGGAATGAGAGAAAAGATAGAAGCAGGAATAACTCTTAGGTTTTTGACTAGTGGCATTGAGTGGGAAGCTAATAACTGGCTAACTTAAAATACAGGCCCACATATAGACTTAATGTGGTATTGATGTATTTTGCAAGCAAAAATGTATTCACAAATGTCTCCAGATTTTATGGTCCCTTTATTTACATATATTCGATCTTAAAAGATCCCAACATTGAAAAAAAAATTTAAATAGGAGTCAAGACTATGAAAATCACTAAAAATCATGCATTTACATGGGAATTAAACAACAGGGTCCTGAGAGATTTGGAGCGGCTAAATAATGAAATTAAAGCAGAAATCTAGAAGTTCTTTGAAAATAGTGAGAACAAAGATACAACATACCAGAATCTATGGGACACAGCTAAGACCGTGTTAAGAGGGCAATTCATAACCCTAAATGCCCACATCAAAAAGTTAGAAAGATCTCAAATTAACAACCTAACTTCACAAATGAAAGAATTACAGAAGCAAGAAAAAAAATCAACCCCAAACCTGGCAGAAGATGAGAACTAGCAAACATCAGAACTGAACTGAAGGAAATTGAGATATGAAAAACTATTCAAAAGATCAACAAATCTAGGAGTTGGTTTTTTTAAAAAATAAATAAAACAGGCCACTAACTAGAGTAATGAAGAAAAGAGACAAAATAAAAATAAACACAATTAGAAATGCCAAAGGGAATGTTACTACTGACCCCATAGAAATAAAACAACCATCAGAAACTACTATGAACAACTCAATGAACACAAATGAAAAAAAAGTTATAGTAAGAATCCTCACGGCTCTGCCTGTGTAGAAGGCATAACAAATAAATCTGTTTCATTGAGCAAATTCAGAAACAGTTCAACTTTAAAAAGAGAAAAAAGAATAGCAGCAGCAACAACAACAAAAGACGAAGTATCAGCAATTGACTTGAATATCTGGAGAACATTATTTTCAAGAGCTCAAAAACTGTGTGGTGAGAATAACCACGAGTCATTGATTTCTTACAGTCAATTATGGAATAGATTGTGCAAATGTTTATCATTGCTTTTTATTAGTTAATACTTAAATAGTTTCATTGAGGGATACAATGTGATAAAATATTTTAGATTTAATGTTAGAAAACTTGACTTTTGTTATTGCTTTGTATGAAGAGTTACATGATCTTGGTAAAATCTTACCTTTCTTGGTTTTAGTTTTTGTCTTTAAAAACTTGGATGAACATTGGGAGGCTGAGATGGGTGGATCATGAGGTCAAGAGATTGAGACCACCCTGGCCAACATGGTGAAACTTTGTACTAAAATTACAAAAATTAGCTGGGCGTGGTGGCACGTCCCTGTAGTCCCAGCTACTTGGGAGGCTGAGGCAGGAGAATTGCTTGAACTCAGGAGGCAGAGGTTGCAGTGAGCCGAGATTGTGCCACTGCACTCCAGCCTGGCTGAGAGAGTGAGGATCCAACTAAAAAAAATAAAAATGAAAAGATAATTAGACTAAATTAATGCTGGCATACTTCCTCTGTCTCCACTTCTATCATAATAAAAAGCTGCACTTCTGAACATATGATTTAGAATAATTTTTTAATATGGTAGCATGATAAGAGCAGCAGATCTTTTGCACAGTGAGTCTAATTAAACTATTTGGCCAGAAGCAATAGCTGGAAATAGCTCTGAGATTCATTTATGACATGTATGTTAATATCTTCCACTACGTTTATGGATTTGCCTGTTTTTTAAGTCTACAAATGTTTGCTTTATACATTTAAAACTATATTTTTGGGTACATGCTGTATCATTTTCTATGATTTATTATTATATCCTCTCTATTTAATGATTTGTATATAATGTGTCTCTCTGATAAGATGCATACAATTGAGTTTTGTAGAGTTTTACTTAGAGTTTTTAGTTCGATTTGATTTAAAGTAATTATCAACATGTTTATATCTCTGTACATCATGTTATTTTCTATTTAATGCATTGTTAAAAGTTCCAGTTTCTCTCCTTTATTACATTATGTGGAATAATTAAAATTTTTAATTGTTCCTTTTGCCTTTACTAATCTTAGTTGCCTTGGAGGATTTAATTAATACATATTTTAAGAGTTCACATGAATTTATTACAGCATAAAAGAGAATATTACATTTACCATTTCCCCACTGATGTTACTAAGCACCAGAAACACATTGGCTTCATATTACCTGAGTTACTCTTGCATTTATATTCTCATGAATTTTAATTCTACTTATCCCACAACTGTCATTTTTTGCAGTTAATACTGTCAATATTTACTAATGTTTATCCACATATTTCCCCTTTTAATTGCTCTTTATTCTTTCCAAAATTCCAAGTTAATCTCAAAGATCATTTCTTCATGCTTAACGAAACTTTAGGATTTATTTTATTTTATTTTATTTTCATTTTTTTGAGGCTGGATCTCACTCTGACACCCAAGCTGGAGTGCAGTGGCACAATTACAGGTCACTGCAGCCTTAATCACCCAGGTTCAAGTGATCCTTTAGTCTCAGGCTCTTGCATACCTGGGACCACAGACACACTTTTTACATTGTAAAATTTTACAATGCCCAGGTAAAATTTTTATATTATTTGTAGATATGGGGTTTAGCCCTGTTACCTAGGCTTGTCTTGAATTTCTTGACTCAAATGATCCTCCTGCCTGGGCCTCCCAAAGTGCTGGGATGACAGGTTGTGATAACATGCTCAGCCTTATATTTCTATTAGAGAAGATTTCCTGGCAATAAAGACTCTAAGGTTTATTCTTTATCTTCATTTTGTTTCCTGCAATTTTTTTTTAATTTTGAAAAATAAGCCAGACTTAAACATCGCAAGAATAGAAAAATAATTCCTGGATACCTTTATTTTTACTCTATTTACTCTTTCTCTCCCTCAATATCTTTACTGTCTCTCTACATTCACACACACACACACACACACATCTTAAACACACATGCACTTACACACACTCATATAATTATACACACAGCACACAAATGTATTTTTGAAGCATTAGAAAGTAAGTTGCATATGTGATGTCCCTCTCTCATTAAAGAGTTCCATGTGTTTTTCCTAAAAATAAGAGCATTATCTTAGATAACCACATGACAACTATCTAAATCAAGTAATTAAGAGTGTTACAATATTATCTAATATCAAATGTTATTCAGGCTTTGCCAACTTTGCAAAAATCCTTCTTCAAAAGAAAATTCAGCATTATTAATCTAAATTCAGGCATCATGCATCTTTGTTACCTTTAAATGTAAAATAGCAAGTGATCCTTTTGTGTATTTCATAATATTGAAAATTTTGAAAGTCACAGGCAAATTACTTCGTATATTGTGTATGTATGTATATGTATGTAGTATCTTGTCCTTTAGCTGGTTTTTTAAATGATATTATCTCATTAGAATCAGGTTATATACTTTTGACAGGAATACCATAGATGTAATATTGTGTTGTTTTTAGTAGATTACATGGGAAGGGGAAGCATGTGCTATCATTTTGACTAAATACTGCTGATATTCAACTTGATTATGTTTAAGGTGGTATCAGGCTTCTTCATTGCGCAGTTACTATTTTATCTTTTATACTTAATAAGTCATCTGTAAGAATACAGCTTATTATTATATAACTACCTTGTTTCTCTCAAAATTTGCTCACTAGTTTGATAACTCATTAATAATTCTTATCTAAACACAGTATAATTTGATGCCTGCCAAAATGTTATTTTCTAATTTCACTTCAATATTTATTTTTACTTTGCTAGGTTTTTTATATCAGTGTCTACTCATGTACTCTTATTTCATTCAATGGATTATAAGAATCTAATTTTTACATTCATTTTAATGCTCTTATAATCCACTGGGCCCAGTTTCTACTGTTTCTGTTTTATCTTAGTGTTCAGTCATATGTTCAGTCTTACAGCTTTTGAGATAACACAAACATTTGGACTGTCAAATTAGCCTTAACACAAATGGCATATCTTAAACAGTATCACATTTCCTAATATTTTGAAGGTTACTGGCAAGAGGGAAAGACAGACCAAGTATTCTCTTCGAAAGGTCAGAAACAGTCAGGCACAAATTCTTTACTTTATAAAATGTCTCTTTTAAAATCCACTAAAGGATTCATTTTGCTCTAGTTTTAGTCAGAATGATAAAGATAGACATAAGCAATATATATGACATATTGCTTGAATAGAATGAGCCAAATAATTTATTTAAGGATCTTATTTACATTATTTTAATTCTATGTTTACCTGGCATTTTTTTCAAGGAACTTAGCCATACTTTCACAAATTCCAGGTTTATTTACAATAAAGAACCTACACAGATCCAGTATCTTCTGCTAAAGGTACTCCATATACAAAAATACTCTTATTAGTAAACAGTCAGGAGATGTGATATGGTTTGGCTCTGTGTCCCCACCCAAATCTCATGTTGAATTGTAATTCAGTGTTGGAGGAGGGGCCTGGTGAGAGATGATTGAATCATGGGGTCAGACTTTTCCCTTGCTGTTCTCATGACAGTGAGTGAGTTTTTACCAGATCTCATTGTTTAAAAGTATGTAGCACCTCCCCCTTCACTCTCTCTCCTGCTCCACCATGTGAAGATGCACCTGCTTCCACTTTGCTTTCTACCATGATTGTAAGTTTCCTGAGGCTTCCCCAGCCATGCTTCCTGTATAGCCTATGGAACTGTGGGTCAATTAAACCACTGTTCTTTATAAATTACCAGACATGGGTAGTTCTTTATGGCAGTGCGAGATCTGATGTTACCATGTTTCCATCTCTTTTATCCAGAATGTTCCCGGTAAAGATGAAGAGTCTATTTCAAGCTGCTACCATTTGTTTCTAAGCCTATTTAAATATGTTTGATTGTTTATATCTTCACTTTTTATACTGGCTCAAGATGATGCTATCTTTTTAGAGAGTTAGTTCACCATTATTTCTGCTACTAAACCAATACAGTGGTGGCTGACCACCTTAATTCAATAGAAGGGTAGGGGTCTCAGGCCACATGAGGCTCAGTCAACCTCCAGGTTACCACTAACCTTCCAGGGTTTTCAATGTAAATCCTGGTACATTTTGAGACTCCTCACTCTTGAAGATTTCAATTTCCTTTTCTTTCTTTCTTTCATTCTTTCTTTTTATTTCCCCATTTCCAAAAGCTCCTCTCTGCTTTTCCAAGATTTTAGACTAAATTTTTACTGTATCACTCCATGTATTTGCAGAATAAGGTGGCAAAAGTGGCCATATGCTTGAAGCCACTGGTCTCCACCAAATGATTTACTGAGTAAGGTTTGTAAAAAACTGAATTTTCAGCTTCCTTTGCACACATAGTATTAACACATAACCACCTGGTAAAACTAATGTTTGTCCCTATCCACAGTTAGGTCTTCTAGTTCTACTTGCCTCAGTAACTCACTAACTTTGTACAATTGATTTCTATATTTCTTACGTTTACTTATTGCTCTTGTCATGGTACTTCATCCTGAAACAGGAAATTTTCCTTGACCCCTTCATAAGTCTCACAACAGGGGTGCTTCATTTACTCAGCCTGCAGCTCTCAACCCCTCACAGGAAGGGAAGCACACAGGTGAGTGGGTATGGGAGCCTGAGTGAGCGCTTTTGGGCACCATCAGGAGCAAAACTTTGTGCGGCTTTGCATTGGCATCTAGGAGGGTACCATGACCCCTGAAGCCTCAGAGGGTGTGTGTTACTGTGTGTTACTGTGCTCTTTTAGCTTTGCTGTCTGTGGATTGTTTATGTATTACACAGCTCAGTGGGCCCTCGGCCTTTTTGTGAGGACAGAGGGTCAGTGTGACAGCCTTCAGTGTCTACACAAATGGCACCCAACCTCTTGTTCATTGTTCAGGAAAAATCAGGTCACATGAATGAATTGAAGGGTGGTGAATACAGAGGACTTCATTGAGGGAAGGGGAGCTGGAAGGAGAATGGAGTGGGAAGGTGATCTTCCCCCGGACAGACTCCTCTCTGAATCAATACCTCTGAAGTCAAGCTGATTCTCTACAGTGTCAAACCACAGTCTCTGCCATCTGGCTGCTTCTCCTCTTCTCCCTTTCTCTGCCCTCTGCTAGTTGGGTCAGGGGTTTTTATGGAGACAGGGTAAGGGGCAGGGTAGAACACGGGTGGTTTTGGAAAACGTAATATTTGAGTGGTAAAACAGGAATGCATGTTCCCACTTTGGGTCACAGTTCCAGGCTTGAGGGTGGGACTTTGCCATGGATCCCACCCTTTTCTGCCTAGAGTTTCTCTGCCTCCTGTCCCTATCAATTCTACTTCAAAGTAGAATTCTTATTTGCTTAAGTGAAGCAGTGTTCCTCAAAATTTCAAAGTTATAAGAATTACCAATATAAATCCCTGAAGAATGTAGTTTATTAAGGTATATATTTAAAACTTTTAAAGAAATTATATTATCCAGTTTTGTAAACACTAAGCCAAAATGTACAGAAATTAATTTTCCATATAACATATATTTACATTGATGTACTATTCCAATCTATTAATAACATGTAAATAATTATTTTAATAGCTATTTGACAAGAAACAAGTTATTATGAATATGATCATTTATACTTACACATTAGCTTTGGGCAAAATACATGATTGTCTCTTAAAATTTACATTTTACAAACCAATTTAGATAAGTAACCATGAAGACACATACATTAACAAACCATTCAGAAGGAATACTATTTTGCATAATTAGTGCCTGAATAGTAAGCAGTGGTTAGTATCCATGGTTACAGCATCATGGTTGAAAGGTCTATCCCTTCTAACAGAGTAGTGTAATACCCTTTTATCACTGAAGTGTTGCAGGTGGGAGAGGATGGAATGGCATGGATATGGGAGTGGATTATTCATATTTCACATCATACCATTTCCATGAGTGTTTACAAATTATCTAGGATTTCTCAGCTGTGTTAATACCACATGGGGATACAGAAATGGGACAGTTAGCTGACCTCTAAGGGGATCACAATTTGAAGAAGTAGGAAAAAGGCTGAGTATAGTTTGAGATATGCTGCATTTTTAGGTCAGTTGGGATTTCAAAGCAGATAATTACGTCATCCAAAGATGGTCAAAATTTTGTCTGTGTTTCATTCAACATTAAACTCTTATTTCTGTTTCAAGTCATATTAAATTGATTAAAACCCTAAAATTATGTAATTATACAGACAGGCATTTTTATGTTTCTTTTGACTTTAGTAAGAGTGCTTTTATAATTTACCATCAATTTTTTTTGCCATGTGTCTTGAACTTAATTTTTTTTCCAATGCTCAGGAAGTATTCTGTGCTTCAAGATTTCAAGAGGATGTGTGTGTGTGTATTCAATTATGAATGGGTATTGAATCAAATTTTTTAAATGATTTTTTGTTTGAAGTTACAGTAATCATATGTTCTTCTTCCCTATTGTTGACGCATCGATGAGCTTTATTGTATTAATATATAGCTTAGTATTATCCATTCTATTAATATAATTCATCATTATATATTTTATTCATACTCTCAGAATTGAATTTGTTCTTCACATCCAAACGTAGAGTCACGGATGTTAAAAAAAAATCATAGTAAACAAAACTAAATTTAAATGAAAATACCAACTACAAAATACAAATAATACTCTAAGAGAAAAAATGGTTTCACAGTTATGAGTCAAATATAGATTACCTATGGAGCAGGAGGTACCCCTGAAGAAGTAACACTTAATTTGAGACATGAAGAATGTATCAAATTTTAGTGAGGTGAAAAGTTAAAAAAAAAATCCAGATTATGGAAAGAGAGTGTGTGTGTGTGTGTGTGTGTGTTTGTGTGTGTGTGTATGTGCGTATGTATGTAACAGAGGGTGGGGGAGAGAGAGAGAGACAGAGACAGAGACAGAGAGAAAGAGAGAGACAGAGAGAGGGAGAGAGAGAGAGTAATCTCTTCCAAAAGTAAAAGAATGATAGTCATTGTGGCTTAATGTTGTGAAACAACAACTAGGGCTGGCAGAAATAGAAACAAAATCATCATTGTTTTATTGGGCTAAACACTATTTGTGATACATCACTAAAGTGAAATATAGAAAACTTTGAGTCACCAGTAGTAATTTTAAATTTTCACATCTGTTTTATAGAATTAGTGTGGTCTGCAGTCAAATGCTTAAATCTGTTTTGGAGATCAAAGATTCATTTGAAAATCTGACACAAATAATGATCTGTCTCCACTATATATTGTTCTTATATGAGTACACATTTGCTGACATAATGGATTTGTTTATTGTCATAATCATCACCTTTTTCTGTGCTTCTTGCATTTTGTTCTTCCTTTGTGCTTGCACTTCAATATATTGTGTTTACAATTTCAACAATATAAGATTCTAACTTTGTTGAAATAACATTTTAATAGTACGTATGAAATAGTAGTGTTTCACATAAAAATAAAAGTTTTCACATAGACATTTTATAAAGCATGGTTAATCAAAAATTAAGAAATAAAAAATTACCCAAGACTCTTATGTAAAGACAACTTATACTCTTTAATTTCCTAACTTTATCTATGCATACAAATGCATTTTGACAGAAACAGTTATATTGTGAATAATTTTCTCTTTTTCATTGCAATATAGTATTCTTTTTGCCTATTTAAGTATATTCTAAAAAGTTGATTTTAAGAACATTAGTGTGTCATTTTCTAAATGTGTAACAGACTGAGATTTTCAGATAATAGGCAGGGTTGTTCCCCAGCCTCCTAGTCTCTTAGCTCTGTACAACTGGATCCCAATACCCTTTGTTAGATATGAAATCAACAGTGATTATGGTCTTTGTACAGTATACCCAGAGAAGGAGCTAATATAACTGAGAGATAGATATAATTTTTGTCTTTGACTTCGAAAACAATTTATTGAGACTCATTTTAGAGGCAAATCAAAGCTTGTTTAAAAATAAATATAGGGTGAACACGGTGGCTCACACCTGTAATTCAGCACTTTGGCAGGCCGAGGTGGGCAAATCGCTTGAGCTCAGGAGTTTGGGAGTACCCTAGGCAACATGGCAGAACCCTGTCTCTACAAAAAATACAAAAATTAGCCAGGTGTGGTGGCATGTGCCTGCAGTAGTCCTAGCTAACTGGGAGGCTGAAGTGGGAGGATGGCTTGAGCTCAGGAGGCAGAGATTGTAGTGAGCTCAGATTGTGCCACTGCACTCCAGCCTAGGCAACATAGCCAGATGATGTCTCAAAAAAAGTATACTCTCACTCTCTCTATATATAATATGTATATTATATATATATATATATATATATATATATATATATATATATATATATATCATACTCTTTCTCTCTCTGTATATAGAGGAAAAAGAATATCATTTTTCTATATATATAGTGTGTGTATAATTTTTAAGTTCTAAGTAATTATATTAAAGTTTCAGAAGATAACATTTATTCCATAGAATATAAAACTGTGAAGATGAAAGATCGATTTTTCCCTACACAAAGAGAGATAAAATTTTGATTAGAGAATAAAAGAAAAACAATTCAATAAAACAAGAGGATTAATATCCCTGTGATAGGACCTAGATCTCATCCCTGCACTATGACTGGGAGTTGTCATTAGAAATCACAGATAATTATGTGATATCTGGGAGGAGAAAGGACTTATTCCTTGAGAGAAAGTGATGGAGCCAGCAAGTCAAAGAGAGTTCACTTTGTTCAACATCGTTCTATAGAAGTCACACTGGCAAGCCTGAAGTAGGTAAATTTATTGAGGTTTGATTGCATGATCTTCTGTGCAAGAAGATTCAGCTATTCAGTGTATCACAAAGATTTGGAAAAGTGGGACTTATATGAGGAGGAGGAAAGAGAACAATTAGAGAATTGACATCTGGATAACGAAGGGGAACATGGACATGTTGACTGCAATGAATTTGGGTGAGTTACTAATGACCAAAAGCCTTTGGAGGCTGTACATTAGAATGAAAGCCAGCATGCTCACACGCTACTCTACAGAGAAGAAACTTCTTTGTGCTTAGAATTTTTAAGCCTCACAGGAGTCACAGCATTGTAGGGAGAAATGAAGAAGGAAAAATTCTTCAGCCTCTCCAGCCATGGTGACCTGTGAGTCAATTAAATCTCTTTCCTTAATAAATTACCCCGTCTCATGCACTTCTTTATAATAATATGAAAATGGACTGATACAGTAAATTGGTATGAGGAGTGGAGTGCTGCTATAAGGATACCCAAAAATGTGGATGCAACTATGGAACTGTGTAACAGGCAGATATTGGAACAGTTTGGAGGGCTCAGAAGAAGACAGGGAAATGTGGGAAAGTTTGGAACTTCCTAGAGATTTGGAAGGCTCAGAAAACAGAAAGATGAGGGAAAGTTTGGAACTTCCTGGAGACTTGAGGAATGGCCTGGATCAAAATGCCAGTAGTTATATGAACAATAAAATCTAGGTTGAGGTCATCTCAAATGGAGATGTGGAACTTGTTGGGAACTAGAATAAAGGTCACTCTTGCTATGCAAATAGACTGGTAGCATTTTGCCCTTGCTCTAGAGATCTACGGTGCTTTGAATTTGAGAGAGATGATTTAGGGTATCTGGCAGAAGAAATTTCTAAGAGGCAAAGCATTTAAGAGGAAGCAGAGCATAAAAGTTTGGAAAATGTGCAGCCTGATGAGGTGACAGAAAAGAAAAACTCATTTTCTTGAGAGAAATTCAAGTCTGCTGCAGAAATTTGCATAAGTAACAAGGAGCTGAATGTTAATTACCAAGACAGTGGGGAAAATGTCTCTGGCACATATCAGAGTCCTCCACAGCAATCATTCCCATCACAGGCCCAGAGGCCTAGGAGGTAAAAATGATTTATTGGGCTCAACCCAGGAACCCCCTGCTCTGTGCAAACTCCATACATGGTGTCCCGAGTCTCAGCTGCTTCAACTCCAGCCATGGCTAAAAGGGGCAAAGATACAGCTCATGCTGTTGCTTCAGAAGCTGCAAGTCCCAAGCCTTGGTGGCTTACATGTGGTGCTGGGCTTGCTGGTGCACAGAAGTCAAGAACTGAGGTTTGGGAACCTTGTCAAGAACTGAGGTTTGGGAACCTCCACCTCGATTTCAGAAATCGATTTTGGAAATGCTTGGATACCTAGGCAGAATTGTGCTGCAGGGGTTCTCTCTAGCATGGAGAACCTCTGCTAGGACAGTACAGAAGGGAAATATTGGGTCAGAGCCCCCACACAGAGTCCCCACTGGGGCAGTGCCTAGTGCAGCTGTGAGAAGTGCAGAGCTTATAGCTGGCAGTGAATGGCAAGAATGAGTTCTCAGACAATTTCAGCTGAGTGGGGCAATGACCACTCTTCTGAGAGAGAGTGTCACCCCAGAATCCATTTGCTAAGTATTTATTGAAAGGGCTTGTTAAACTGCAAACATCCATTAGATGTCCTTTTGAGGTCAGGTCATGAGATACCTATGCCCTTGTACAAGCACCCAAATTGCATTCTCAGGAGGCTGTTTTCAGCGTTCCTTATCACACACGCCACTCCTTGACCTGTTTTCAGGGTCAAAGAGTGACATTCCCATGCACAAATAATATACACACAGTGCCTCAGTATTTTTCCATGCCCCGACCTCAAATGCCTTGTACATAAGCTTGAACATGTTGCCATGCACCCCCAACAAGAAGGAGGCCACCATCCTCCAGACCCCAGAATAGTAGATCCACTGAGAGTTTGGACTGTGCACCTAGAAAAGCCATAGGAACTCAAAGCCAGCCTGTGAAAGCAGCTGGGAGGGAGGCTGTACCCTGCAACGCCACAGGGGCAGAGCTGCTCAAGGCCATAGGAGACCATCTCTTGCATCAGAATGACCTGGATATGAGACATGGAGTTAAAGGAAATCATTTTGGAGCTTTAAGATTTCACTGCACTGCTGGATTTCAGACTTGCATGGGGCCTGTAGCCCCTTCGTTTTAGTCAATTTTTCCCATTTGGAGCAGGTATATTTACCCGATGCCTGTATCCTCATTGTATCTAGGAAGTGACAAAGTTGCTTTTGATTTTACAGGCTCATAGAAGGGACTTTCCTTGTCTCAGATGAGACTTTGGACTGGGACTTTTGGGATAATGATGGAAAAAGTTAAGACTTTCTGAAACTGTTGGGAGAGCATGAATGTGTTTTGAAATGTAAGGACATGAGATTTGGAAGGGGCCAGTGGTGGAATAATATGGTTTGGTTGTGCCCCCTGCCCTGCTCAAAAAAAAAAAAAAAAAAAAAATCAGCTTGAATTGTAATAATCCCCACAGGTCAAGGGCAGGACCAGGTGTAGATAATTGAATCATGGGGGCAGTATTCCGCATGCCATGGGGACAGTATCTCCCATGTAAGTTTCTTGAGGACTTCCCAGCCATGCAGAACTTTGAGCCAATTAAACCTTTTTTAAAAAAAAAAAATAAATAAATTACCTAGTCTCAGGTATTTCTTTATGGTGGCATGAGAATGGACTAATACTAGTGAAACTGGGGAGGAAAGGAGAGTATATTTCTCTACAGAGAAATTCATTTTTGTGATCTAATTATCTGCACTTCCTATGACCATTATACCTGTCAGCCATGTTCATACAAGATTGCTGAAGATCAGTGCTTCTGATATTAAGTTCTGTCACACAGAATCTGAGTTAAGTGACTTCAGAAGGAGTTGACGTATTGTGAATAGGAATTGCTTGGTATTCTGCAAATAAAAGTTGGTATTGATGACTGAAGTAATGTCACTAGTCACTACTGAGTTAAGGTCATGTTCTAATGACACTCCTCATATCAATCAGAAACACCTTCTGGTACAAGATAGAATTCATATTAATCTCCCTCAAGGGAACTGAAAACAATGGATATGTTTCTAGTGGAGATCAACCCTTATGTCAGGATGGAAGTATTTGCTGACTGAAACTGTCATATTCAGCAGGAAGATAGTAATTCTGTATAGGTTTCTCTTTTTCTTTATCATGAAGGCTATTGTATTTTATTAAGGATGGGTTTCTGAAACAATTATTGCCATTAGTCTTTGAAAAGGCATTTGCACAGGCCAGCTCTCTCAAACTATTTTGACATTTTGAAAGCCCCTAATCATTTTTCCTCGTCTTATTAAACCTATGACCGAGATAGCAAGCTGATCTCTGCCCTGCCTGGGTATATGATATAGTCATTTATTTCTAATAGGTTTTAAATATCTTAGGTAGTACTTGTACCAAAATCATAAAGGTGGATCACAGCCAAGCCT
Source organism: Papio anubis (assembly GCF_008728515.1). Taxonomy (NCBI): domain Eukaryota; kingdom Metazoa; phylum Chordata; class Mammalia; order Primates; family Cercopithecidae; genus Papio; species Papio anubis. The sequence goes on along the minus strand of NC_044989.1, from coordinate 35,378,058 downwards.
TTCCTATGTCTTGTTTGAAAGAATGTGCTGGTAGAGGAAGTCCAGATTCAGCTAAGCGCTGAGTTGTCTCATGGTGAGTCTCAAAGTAAGAAAAAAAGTGTCTTTCTTTGTGATAGAAGTAGTCAAACAAGGGAAAGAAGGTTTATCCTGAAAAAGATCATTTTCAAGATATTTTCTTAGATTGTGTTTGTTCCTGGGTATGAAATCATTTATGGGTATGATTTACCTGTCCTAAATCCTAGCCAAGGCAATAGGATAAAATGAGATGAAGTAGGGAAAAAAAAAAAAAAAATAGGTAGATCATTCTCTCCTACTGCTGTGGTTCTCTGTCTTACAGGGCATTCCTTTCTGTACATGACCTTTGCAGATGAGAAAAGTTGAGATATTCCTCCTCCTTCTGAGCTTCTGTCATATTGCCACATTAATGACAGGCAAAACTTACCTAAGAATCATATTACAGTTCCTGGAATATGAACTATAAACCACATGTTCGTATGTGAATGTATACACTGAATTTATCTTTAGCTTCTACAGTTTATTTATGCAAACAATTTTGTTCTAAATAAAACTCAGCACTGTAGATGTCATAAAGTCTTTTACAAAGTTCACTGCCACTAACGGTTCATCTGAAATAGTCAAATTCTATCACTTGAGATCTTAGTCATGTGACACATTTTGTGATGCTTTCAAAGTGAAATATTTGTCACAATCTAAGTTTTTCAAATATTTATAGTGTATGTAATTATTTTTAATTCATTTTGTTGTCAGTGTTGAAGGGACATCTGTGTTTGTTACATAATATGGTATGAATTTATAACTCTTTACACATACTGTTTATTTCTGTTGAAATGGTATATGGACAGTCAATAAAGGCAGTCTCCAGTATATAAATGGGTTGCGTCAGAAAAAATTCATACATAAATTGGTTGCCTAGAAGTTAGGGTAAATTTTCTCACATAATCAATACAATAAATTTTGATTCCTCGGTCAGATTTCACTAATGTAAATTCTATATCCTGGGATCAATGACATTACAATGTAAAAGACAGTGAAAAATGGAGAGACTAACTTTACCTAGGATAAGTATAAGTAGAATTTTTAAAACAGAGAACTGTGATTTTGATAACTTATCCTGTCCCTTTAAGGACTTTATGAACCCTTATCTTTTCAGTCCTACTTCCCCAGACCTCTAGGTACGTGTACTGCCTATGCCTGCCCTGGGTCAGCTCAATCTCCTGTGCTGTGCCTCACATTCCAATTTAAAATCCCTATCATTCTCAATCACAACACTGTGTCTTTACAAAAATACTAACTCAGCTAAGAAATAAAAGAAGTTAAATTAATTTCAATAGGGCTGTGAGGGCCTCATAGGTATAAGCTACGTTATAGAAGAGACATTCCTACTTATTCCTTCATTATTTTCTCCCATTTAGGCTAGTATTTATATGGCACTAGCATCTACTCAATAATGATTTGATTATAAAATAATATCTGCTAATTCTACATTTAATAATATGCAGTAATCACAATAGTATGTATTATCTAATATTACTTATTTTCTAATAAAAAAGAGTCTTTTAATAGATTCTTGCCTTAAATAGTGGTTTTTCTTTTTTAAAGAAGTTTGACAACTTCTTTAGGTAAAGGCAAATAACTTGAAGACCTAGTATGTCCTAGGAATATTATTAGGTTGTTGCAAAAGTTATTGCAGCTTTTGCCATTAAAAACAATGGCAAAGACTGCAATTACTTTTGCACGAACCTAATAGATTTTTTACATAAACTGACTCAAGTTAAACTAAAATCCATGAAGTACATTTCATCCTAGCTTTCAGATGAGAAAACTGAAGCTTTGTTACTTCAAGAAAGTAACAAAGGATGGTTACTATTAGAGTTGGCATTCAAAACTCAGTTATGTCTGACTTCAAATATTATAATCTTTCTGCTAAAATAAACTGAGGGAGGTAAATAATGATGAAGCATGGAAACAGAGTGTGAAATGACAGACACTGGAGACTCCAAAGTGTGGGAGGGTAGGAGGGTTGTGGGTGATGAGAAAGTAATTCGCGGGTACAATGTATTTTAGTATTATTTGGGTGATGTATACACGAAAAGCCTAGACTTCACCAACACCCCATATAGCCATGTAAAAAATGGCACTTGTACCATTTAATTTATACAAATTTTAAAAAGTATAAACTTCCAGAAATAAGGAAGAAGCATGTTGTTGATAATTTTTATTTCCTTTGTTTGTGGTGAAACCACTCTGGTCTTAAAACTTATGGCAGAGTCTGCCTGCATTAGTTTATTCTCATGCTGTTATAAAGAACTGCCCATGTCTGGGTAATTTATTATTTTTTTTAAAAAAGAGAGATTTAATTGACTCACAGTTCAGCATGGCTGGGGACACCTCAGAAAACTTACAATCATGGTGAAAGGTGAAGGAGAAGCAAGGCATCTTCTTCACAAGGTGGTAAGAAGGAGAAGTGGCAAGCGAAGGGGGAAGAGCTCCTTATAAAACCATCAGGGATGTAGGTTTTCTTTTAAAATGATCTTTATCAGTTTATAATTTGTTCTTACATTTCAGTGTTACTTAGCGTTCTTAATTATGATTGGATGTTGAATGTTGTCAATTGCTTTTGTGCATCTACTGACATGGTCATATGACTTCTCTTCTTAAGCTGTTGATGATAAACTACATTGACTTTTGGATGTTGAAAAATGCTTGCACTTCCAATGCAAACACCACTTGGTCATGACTATCTTTTCATACCTTTATAGCTTCTATGTAGTATTATTATGTTGAGGAGATTTTCTTGTTGTTGCTGTTGTCTAAATTTGTGGAAAATATCAGACTTGAATTTTCTTTTATTTTAATGTCTGTTAGATTTTCCATCAGGATAATGCTGGCTTCCTAAAATATGATGAAAGTTATAATTTTGAATATAACTTTATGCAATCTTTTTTGAAAAATGTGATATTGTTTCTTCCATGAAAGACTGACAGAATTTCCTTCCAGAAAGTTTTGCCTGATTATTGTTTGTTGTGGTGTTGTTGGGAGATTCTTAACTAAAATTTATTACCTTAATAATTTTATGATGATTCTGAATATTCCTCATTTTTCAGTGAGTATTGTTAGTTCTTTTTGAAGTAATTTGTTCATTTTATATAAGATTATGCAGTCATTGGCACACAGTTTAAATTTTTTTTTATTGTCCTGTTAAGGTCCACAGGTTCTATAGTAATATCTCCTCTGCCATTTCTGATAGTGGTCGTCTGAGTGTCTCCACTTTTGTAATAATTAAAATCTAGAGATTCATTAGATTTATTGATTTTCTCCACTGTATCTTTGATTTCAATTTCATTGATTTCTTTTATATCTTTAATATTTTCTTTATTGTGCTGCACGATTTTAATTTGGTTTTCTTTTCTCATTTCTAAATAACAGAATCTTAGGTCATTATTTCATTTTTTTTTTTTTTGTTTCTAAGATAAGCATGTAATGCTATAAATTTCATTTTCACGTTATTTTATCTGCAATTCCAAAATTTTGATTTGTTGTGATTTCATTGCCATTTAATCTAAAATGTTTTCCAGTTTCTCTTGTGATTTTGGTTTTGGCTTATGGCTTATGTAGAATTCAGTTGTTTAATTTCTAATTATTTTGGACATTTTTGGATATAATTTTATTATTGATTCCCAGCTCAACTTTATTTTGGTCAAAGAACATACTGTGAGTGATTCCGATTATTCTAAATTTGCTGGGTTAAATTACAAAAAATTAATAGTCTAGAATACCATGAATCTTTGCTATATGCACTTCAAAGAATTATAAATTATGAAGTTATTAGGCAGGGCATTTGTAAACACAAATTTAAAAAACTGGGATCACAGTGTTCAAGTTTTGCATATATTTAGTTATTGATTTTCTAGTTGTTCTATTAATTACAGACCGATGAAAGTTGAGGTACTAAGCCATAATTACGCATTTGACCATTTACTTTTTCAATCCATTGCATTCTGCTTCATGCATTTTGAGGCTTCTTTCAAGAATCATACTTGTTTTAAATTTTTATCTATTCTTTGTGAACCCACTATTTTATCATTAAATAACATTCTTCATTATCATTGTTAGATTTCATTTTTTATCAAGTCTAGTCTGATAATTATAGAGCCATCCCAGCTTTACTTTAGTTTTTTTAATGGTGTGTCCTTTTTTCATCCTTTTACTTTTAACCTATCAGTGCCTGTAAATTTAAAGTGTATTTCTGGTAAGCAGCATGTGGTTGGATCTTGCTTTTTTTGGAGTTTTAATGAATTGTGACTTACTCATTATTTCAGTTAATATCCATCATAGCTTTATTTTATACCTCATTTTCTGCTTTTCAGTGGTTTACATACAGCTTATAATATATAATTTAACACGCTATAACTTTAGATAATATTCTACCACTTCATGATTTATGTAATAACTTTACAATATATTCAAAATCTTTCTTCAAATTTTTCATGTATTTTTGTGATATATGTGTATGAATTCTCAAAACATGTTACTATTTATAGTTTTGACAGTAAATTGCCTTTTAAAGTAATAAAATTAATGAAACATATATTGATATGTACTAAGTTTTATTATTTCTGATTCTTTTCATTTATTTGTAGAGACTCAAATTTTGGTCTGGCATCATTTTCTGCTTTTTTAAGAACTTTCTTCAGAAATCTGCATAGCACAGGCAAGGAATTCTCTCATTTCCTTTTCTCCCCCCTCAAGATGTGTTTATTTCATCCTCATTTTATTTTTTAAATTACTTTTTAAAAGTAAACTTTTAAATTCAATGGTACATGTGCAGTTTTATCATATAGGTAAACTTGTGTCATGGAGGTTTGTTGTACAGATTATTTTTTTGCCCAGGTATTAAGCCTAGTACCCACTAGTTTTTTTTCCTTATCCTCCACCTACTCCCACTCTCCACCCTCCCATAGGTTCCCTGTGTGTTTTTCTCCTCCCTGTAACCTGTGTTCTCATCATGTTGCTCTCACTTGTAAGTGAGAACATGTGTCATTTGGTTTTCTGTTCCTGCATTAGCTGGCTAAGAATAATGGCCTTCAGTTCCATGCATGTTCTGGCAAAAGACACGATTTCATTCTTCTTTATGGCTGCCTAGTATTCCATGGTGTATATGTACCATATTTTTCTTATTCAGTCTACCATTGATGAGCATATAGGTTGATTCCATGTCTTTGCTATTGTGAATAGTGCTGTGATGAACAAAGCCATGCATGTGTCTTTATGATGGAATGATTTATATTCCGCTGGTTACATATTCCATAATGGGATTGCTGGGTTGAATGGTAGTTCTTTTTTTAGATCTTCAAGGAGTTGCCACACTGTTTTCCACAACAGTTGAACTAATTTACACTCCCACTAACAGTGTATCAGCATTCCTTTTTCTCTACAACCTAATACACATCTGTTATTTTTTTACTTTTGAGTAATGGTTATTTTGATTGGTGTGAGACAGTATCTCATCATTGTTTTTATTTGCATTTCTCTAATGATCAGTCATGATCAGCTTTTCTTTTTTTTTTTTTTAAGACAGAGTCTCACTCTCTCACTCTGTCACCCAGGCTTGAGTGCAGTGGCATGATCTCGGCTCACTGCAACCATTGCCACCCAGGTTCAAGCGATTCTTCTGCCTCAGCCTTCCGAGTAGCTGAGATTACAGGCACCTGCCACTGCACCCGGCTAATTTTTGTATTTGTAGTAGAGACGGGGTTTCACCATATTTGTCAGGCTGGTCTTGAACTCCTGACCTCATGATCCACCCACCTCAGCCTCCCAAAGTGGGATTACAGGCGTGATCCACCATGCCCGGCCTCGGTGAGCTTTTCTTCATACACTTGTTGGCCTCATGCATGTCTTCTTTTGAAAAGCGTCTGTTCATGTCTTTTGCACAGTTTTTAATGAGGTTGTAAGTTTCTCTCATATTAATTTGTTTGTTTTTCATAGATATTGGTTATTATACCTTTATCTGATGCATAGTTTGCATTTTTTTCCCATTCTGTAAGTTGTCTGTTCAGTCTGTTGATAGTTTCCTTTGCTATGCAGATACTCTTTCATTTAATTATATGTCATTTGTCAAGTTTTGCTTTTGTTGCAGTTGCCTTTAGCATCTTCATTATGACATCTTTGCCCATTCCTATGTCCAGAATAGTATTGCATAGGTTCTCTTCCAGGGTTTTTTAGTTTTTGGTTTTACATTTAAGTCTTTAATCCATCTTGAGTTAATTTTTATATATTGTGTAAGGATGGGTTCCAGTTTGGATCTTCTGCAAATGGCTTTCCAGTTATCCCAGCACCATTTATTAAATAGGGAGTCATATACCCATTGCTTATTTTTGTCAGGTTTGTCAAAGATCAGATAGTTTAGATGTGTAGCCTTATTTCTGGGTTCTCTACTCTGTTCCATTCGGCTATGTTTCTGTTTTTGTACCAGAATCATGTTGTTTTGGTTACTATAGCCCTGTAGAATAGTTTGAAGTCAGGTAGTGTGATGTCTCCAGCTTTGTTCTTTTTGCTTAGGATTGCCTTGGCTATTCGGGCTCCTTTTTGGATCTATATGAATTTTAAAATATTTTTTCTAGTTATGTGAGGAATGTCATTGATAGTTTAATAAGAATAGCATTGAATCTATTAATTGCTTCAGAAAATATGGCCATTTTAATGATATTGATTCTTTCTATCCATGAACATGGAATGCTTTTTCCATTTGTTCATGTTATTTCTGATTTGTTTGAGCAATCTTTTGTAGTTCTCCTCGTGGAGATATTTTACCTCCCTGGTTAGCTGTATTTCTAGGTATTCTTTTTTGGGGACAGTTGTAAACGAGATTGTGTTCCTGACTTGGGTCTTGGCTAGACTTTGGTTGGTGTATAAAAATGCTAGTGACTTTTGTACATTTATTTTGTGTCCTGAGACTTTGCTAAAGTTGTTTATCACCTTAGAGTGTCTGGGTCGAGACTAAGGGGTTACCTAGATATAGGATCATATTTATTTTCTGCAAACAGGTATAATTTGACTTCCTTTCTTCCTCTTTGGATACTTTTTATTTATTCCTCTTGCCTAACTGCCCTGGCCAGGACTGACAATACTATGTTGAATAGAAGTGGTAAGAAAGAGTATCCTTGTCTTGTGCCAGTTTTCAACAGGAATGCTTCCAGCTTTTACCTGTTATCTGATGTTGGGTGTGGGTTTGTCATAGATGGCTCTTATTATTTTGAGGTATGTTCCCTTAATACTTTGTTTGTTGAGAGTCTTTTTTAACAAGAAGCATTGTTGAATTTGATCAAAAGCCTTTACTGCATCTATTGAGATATCACATGGTTTTTGTCTTGAGTTCTGTTTATGTGCTGAATTAAATTTATTGATTTCTATATGCTGAAGTAGCTTTGCATCCCAGGCATAAAGCCTACTTGATCATGGTGGATAGGCATTTTGATGTGCTGCTGAATTTGGTTTGCCATCATTGTATTTAGGATTTTTGCATTGATGTTTATCATGGAGATTGGCCTGAATTTTCTTTTTTTTGTTGTTGTGTCCATGCCAGGTTTTGGTATCAGGATGATGCTCACATCATATAATGAGTTAGAGAAGAGTCCCTATTTCCTCAATTTTTTGAAATAGTTCCAGCAGGTATGATACAGCCGTTCTTTTACATTTGGTGGGATTCAGTGTGAATATGTCTGGTCCTCGACTTTTTGTGGTTGGTAGGCAATTTATTATTGACTCAATTTCAGACCTCATCATTGGCCTGTTTGGATATTCAATTTCTTCCAGGTTCAGGCTTTGGAGGGTGCATGTGTCCCAGAGTTTATTCATTTCTTTTAGATTTTCTAGCTTGTGTGCATAGAGTTGTTCAAAATATTCTCTGATGGTTATTTTTATTAAGTGGGGTCAGTGATAGTATCTCCTTTGTCATTTCTGATTGTGTATGTTTGAATATTCTCTCTTTTCTTCTTTATTAGTCTAGCTAACAGTCTATCATTTTTTTAAAAAAAAAAAAAAAAAAAAACAACTCCTGGATTCGTTGATCTTTTGAATGGTTTTTCATGTCTTGACTTCCTTCAGTTCAGCTCTGATGTTGATTATTTCTTGTCTTTTGCTAGCTTTGGGGTTGATTTGTTCTTTCTTCTCTAATTCTTTCAGTTGTGATGTAAGATTGTTAATTTGAGATCTAACATTTGGATGAGTGCATTTAGTGCTGTGAACTTCCCTCTTACATCTATCTCAGCTGTGTTCCAGAGATACTAGTATGTTGTATCTTTTTCTCATTAGTTTCAAATAACTTCTTGATTTCTGCCTTAATTGTATTATTTGCCCAAAGTCATTCAGAAGCAGGTTATTGAATTTTCATGTAATTGTATGATTGTGAGTGAATTTTTTAGTGTTGAGGCTTTTTTTGTTTTTTTTTTGTTTGTTTGTTTTTATTGCACTGTGGTCCAAGAGACTTTTTGTTCTGATATCAGTTATTTTGCATTTGCCGAGGAGTGTTTTACTTCTGCTTATGTGATGCATTTTAGCCTATGTGCCATCTGATGATGAGAATAATGTATATTGTGTTGTTTTTGGGTGGAGAGTTCTGTAGAGGTCTATCAGGTATGTTTGATCCAGTGCTGAGTTCAGGTTCTGAATATCTGTTAATCTTCTGTCTCTGTGATCTGTCTGATATTATCAGTGTGGTGTGAACATCTCCCCCTATTTTTGTGTGGGACTTTATGTCTTTTTGAATGCCTCTAAGAACTTGCTTTATAACTCTGGGTGCTCCTGTGTTGGGTGCATGTATATTTAGAATAGTTACATCTTGTTGAATTGAACCCATTACTATTATGTAATGCCTTTATTTGTCTTGTTTGATTTTTGTTGGTTTAAAGTCTGTTTTGTCTGAAACTAGGATTGCAACCCCTGCTTGTTTCTGTTTTCCATTTGCTTGGTAGATTTGTCTTCATCCCTTTATTTTGAGCCTGTGTATGTCATTGTATGTGAGATGGGTCTCTTGAAGACAGCATAATCCTGAGTGTTGGTTCTTTATCCAGCTTCCCACTCTATGCCTTTTAATTGGGGCATTTAGCCTATTACATTCAAGGTTAGTATTGATATGTGTGGATTTGATCCTGTCATCATGATTTTAGCTGTTTATTTTGCAGAGTTTTTAATGGTTGCTTTATAGTGTCACTGGTCTGTGTACTTAAGTGTGTTTTTGTAGTGCTGGTAATGGTCTTTCCTTTCCATATTTAGTACTTCCTTCAGGATCTCTTGTAAGGCAGATCTGGTGGTAACAAAGTCCTTCAGTATTTGCTTGTCTGAAAAGGATTTTATTTCTTCTTTGCTTTTGAAGTTTAATTTAGCCAGATATGAAATTCTGGATTGGGAATTCTTTTCTTTAAGAATGTTGAACATTGGCTCCCAATCTCTCTTGTCTTCAAGGACTTCTCCTGAGAGGCCTGCTGTTGGTCTGCTGGGCTTACCTTTGTAGGTGATCTGACTTTTCTTTATAGCTGCCTTTAACATATTTTCTTTCATTTCAGCCTTGGAGATCTGATGATTATATGTCTTAGAGATGATCTTGTGAGGTATCTACTGGGGTTCTTTGCATTTCCTCAATTTTAATGTTGGCCTTTCTAGCTCGGTTGAGGAAGTTCTCATGGATGATATCCTGAAATACGTTTTCCAAATTGGTTCTTCCATTGGTGTCTCTGAAAAATAGTCTCCCCATCCTGCTGGGGTTCCAGACCCCTGTGGTGAGAGTGGGTTGTTCCCTGCCAGTTCAACTAACTCATTCCCCCAGAGCCACTGGGGGCCAGGAATGAGTCCAGATGCACAGTATCCCCATGTAGGGTTCCCAGCTTTCTCCTCCTTCAGCCTACCTTTTGTGTTTCCCTCCATCCACTCTCAGTGCTTTCCTTCTGAAGATCTATTAGGAGTCAGCCAGTCATCTTGATCCCTCAGTGGCAGATGTTTCACCAGCTGCATCTAGTTGGCCATCATGCCTGCACTCCACTCTCATTTTAAAACATATTTTTACTGAGTATTAACAGTGTTTTATTCTTTACAATTTAAATGTACCTGTTTTCTGGTAGTGTTCCTATTTTCTAACAAGAAAAATGCCCTAATCATTATCTTAGTTATTCTCTATAAAATATGTTTTTGTTTCTCCTTTATAAGTATTTCAAAACTTGCCTTTACATTTTGCTTATAGCAATTTAAATATAACATGTCTAGATGTTGGCATTCAAGGATCTTCTTATTTCTGAGTGATCATATTCATTATTTCAGAAATCTATTGCCCATGATGTTTTTCTGCCTTATTCTGTTTCTATTCTCTTTCTAGTGCTCCAATTACTCCTACATTCAATCACTTGATATTGTAGGAAAATTCATGGCTCTTAAATCTTCTTTCGTTTTCTTTTTTAAATTTTTTTGTTCTCTTTAGTTTCAGTATTGTTGATTTTGTTTGACCTATTTTTAACTTCACTTATTGTTCCTTTTTAAGTCTACTGATTAGTCAATAAAGCAAATTACTCATCTCTGATATGATGTTTTTATATATCCACTATTTCTATTTGCTGTTTGAAAAATGTCTTCAGTCTCCCTGTTAGAAACTCTATCTATTCAGGCAAGTAATTTACCATTTCCAATAAATCTGTTAACATATCATAATTATCTTAAAATGTTCGTGTTATATATGTAATATCCTGTTTTTCTGTCACTCAGATTCTGCTGATCACCTTCTGTCTTGGCAGTGGTTTGTTTTCATTACCTTTTTGTGTATATCTTTCATTTTTTAATGATTTTAAGCATTATTTGTAGAACAATGTAGACTAAGGTTAAAAATATTCACATTGGGTAATGAAAATATCTCTTTTTCTGTCAGGTCAGTAGTTGAGACAGTCTAATTAGGAATTGTGGTAGGTTTGAATGTTGTCACTTTTTTGATACAGTTAGGGCATGCCTATAATTTAATCATATTTTTAAAATATGACTCTACTTACTTTCATTAGTTAATATTTTTCTTGTGAAATATTCATGAGGAAGGACTGGCCATTGCAATTAGATTTTAGAGATTTTTTTTTCTTTAAAGATACATTGTTATTTTCTTTCCTATTGATTGAAGCTTGTGTTTTGTGGCTGGAGCTCTAGAAGTCATCTTGATGTTGAAAACCAGTGAGATGCATAGGAAATAGATTAAAGAATCTGAAAAGAGAAAATAGTGTTTGTGTGTGTGTATGTGTTTTCATTCATCACATTTAGCCATCATCCTTAGCCTTCATATATCTAAGATCAGAAAAATTCATTAAATTAAGTACTTTTTTTGAGGAAAGATCAATATTGACTACTCTCCTCTCCCCTTCATTTCAATTATTAGATTTTGTCCTATTATAAAAATATTGTCCATGATTAATTCTACCCTAACTTTGATCACCTTAAAATCTTAGCCAATTGTGAAAAATGTTCTTAACTTTATTTTTGACATTTCCACTTTGAATTTAGCTTTGTTCATTTTTTTAAAATGTATATCAGTTTGTTTTGTCTGTAAGCCACTATATGAGTTTGGGTGTTATAATTACTATCCTTTCAAGAATACAAAAGCTTAACAAACTATAAATAAAAACCAGAGATTTGAAATCCAAGGAAAAATTGGTAGTTTTTATTATATTATAAGATATTTCATTCGTTAAAAAAAAAAAAACCTTCTTGACATGTTTTGGATGTATTATGGCCTCCAATTGACAAATGGGATCTAATTAAACTAAAGAGCTTCTGCACAGCAAAAGAAACTACCATCAGAGTGAACAGGCAACCTACAGAATGGGAGAAAATTTTTGCAATCTACTCATCTGACAAAGGGCTAATATCCAGAACCTACAAAGAACTCAAACAAATTTACAAGAAAAAAACAAACAGCCCCATCAAAAAGTGGGCAAAGGATATGAACAGACATTTCTCAAAAGAAGACATTCATACAGCCAACAGACATATGAAAAAATGCTCATCATCACTGGCCATCAGAGAAATGCAAATCAAAACCACAATGAGATACCATCTCACACCAGTTAGAATGGCGATCATTAAAAAGTCAGGAAACAACAGGTGCTGGAGAGGATGTGGAGAAATAGGAACACTTTTACACTGTTGGTGGGATTGTAAACTAGTTCAACCATTATGGAAAACAGTATGGCGATTCCTCAAGGATCTAGAACTAGATGTACCATATGACCCAGCCATCCCATTACTGGGGATATACCCAAAGGATTATAAATTATGCTGCTATAAAGACACATGCACACGTATGTTCATTGCGGCACTATTCACAATAGCAAAGACTTGGAATCAACCCAAATGTCCATCAGTGACAGATTGGATTAAGAAAATGTGGCACATATACACCATGGAATACTATGCAGCCATAAAAAAGGATGAGTTTTTGTCCTTTGTAGGGACATGGATGCAGCTGGAAACCATCATTCTTAGCAAACTATCACAAGAACAGAAAACCAAACACCGCATGTTCTCACTCATAGGTGGGAACTGAACAATGAGATCACTTGGACTCAGGAAGGGGAACATCACACACCGGGGCTTATCATGGGGAGGGGGGAGGGGGGAGGGATTGCACTGGGAGTTATACCTGATGTAAATGACGAGTTGATGGGTGCAGCAGACCAACATGGCACAAGTATACATATGTAACAAACCTGCACGTTATGCACATGTACCCTACAACTTAAAGTATAATAATAATAAATAAATAAATAAATAAAGAAAAATACAAGAAATAAAAATGCAGAATAACCCAAAGAGAGTTAGTGTAGTTAGCTGATAATACCATGATATTATCAGATAAAAGGCACCAACATCTGAATCAAAAGATGTAAAGCAAGAAATAATATACGTAGAATTTGATAAATTCGTTATCATTTATAAAGACTTGTAACACAGTGTCTAAAACTGATAGGCAGTAATTAGTAAACAAAGAGAAAATTAGAACTGTATTATCACACTTTTTGTTCTAATGAGTAGTTGGAGGATTCTATACCCAACAATTCTAGAAGAAACCATACTTTGAAGCACATATGAAACATTAAAAATAAATTGACCATATATTTATCACAGATAAACCCTCAGCTAGTACAAAAGAATCAATATCTTATAAACCATATAGAAATAAGTAAAAAATACATTTATGATTAGGTGGAAACCATTCTGCTGTGAGGAATTTTACAAGCCTTTCTCAAATCTATTCTCTGTTTTACTTTTTCATACTTTGAGAAGTTTAATGAGTAAGGATTAGGCAGGGATGGAATGAATTTGGGGGATATAATTATCAAAGGGGCATAGAAAACGAGTGTTGCCACTGTAAAGAGATATGTATCCTCAGAAATCTACATAAACTGTTGTATTAGTTTCCACAGAAAGTGATATTAAATCTGCTGCCTTAGCCACCGAGTAATTGTTTCTTTCCTTACTATAAATCTAAATCCTGTGGGATTGCCTACAATCTTTCAGAAATTCTAGACTTATTAGATTTAAAATTAACAAAATTATACAAATCCTGCTTAGTTATATAGTAAACAAAAGAAAAATTGTTAAAATTTTGAGGAAATAATGCAATAAAGATTTCACAGGATGGTACAGTTTAATAGATGATAATGAAATCGAAGCCTTAACATTGCTTAAAGCAACAAGAAAGAGAGCTGAAACATTGCTAATCTTGAAGAATCAAATAATAGGAATCTTAAAGAGCAAAATCAGCACCTTTAAAGCAAAGAATCCATTATAACTCTGAGATTCATTATTATTATTACTTTTCAAGAATTCCCCAAAATAGCTGTAGGCTAATTGGCACCAAGTGGTAAATATACTGTCCCCCGGGAGTTAGAATTTATATTTCTATCAATGTGGTCTACAATTGCATTAGTCTTTTAGGCAACCACATCACCCTGATGACTCAAAGAGAAATTACAGCCAAGTAAAAACCCCAGAGTTTGCATAAACTTTTGCTAATTGTAGTCTCTTCTCCTAAATAACTTTTCAGTTATTTTATTTAATTTGTTGACAATAGGACTTAATTTATTTCTATTAAATTTCCTATTGTTGGCTGCAGTGCACACCTCAAATTTTTATGTGCCCATGGAATACGCGTTATATCCACGAACTTTATAACTTTATAGCTGACCAGTTTGTTGTGCTAGAAAGACAGAGGGGGAGAGAGAGAGAGAGAGAGCAACAGAACATATTCACACATGTCTTAGTTTGCACGTGTATGTACTTTTGTGGTCTTATACTGGATACTTATAGGAAATGGCCTTATTCTAAAGCAGCTCTTCCACAAAATGCCTATGTGGGCCAAAATTTTGTGTCAGTGAAATTTGCTGATGCGGTTCCTTACTGAGTGACTATTAAAACTTTTTCTTTCCTATACCCAGTGCATATTTATGTGACCATTTAAAAAAGGAAAAAGAAAACAAACTGTCAAACTTTTCAACTCTTTGAAAAGGTTGTCTTTGTCTTTTAGTTTATGTATTCAATTGTAAATGATGTTTTTCCCTGAGTTACCTTGTGAGAATTCCACTGACTAGGGTAGAGGTGTCCCATCCATGGAGCTTTAAAAGCTGATACACATTTCAGTTACCTCAAATAAAGAAGTTATCTTTACACTCATCACACTATTCCTTTATATTTAAATAAATTCTACCCACAAAAAGCTCAGGTTGATGTGAAATTTATTGGAGGATTATAAATATTGTTATTAAGGTACTAAAATTAAGAAAGTTTATAGAAAACATAATACATTCTTCAGGAGTACCCTGATGTTAATATAGTTACCACACTGGTAGCTTCATCTTAAAGTGAGCAGTACTTTGACAATTATCAGGAATACCCCCAAATTACTTTATGAGAGACATTCATTAGTTATTTTGGATTTATATAAGTCAGTGTTTGTCAACCAGAGACTATTTTTGTCATCACACTGCAGGTGGGAACAGCATCTGCTATTCGTACCTTGTGATAGAATCCAAGGACGTTGCTAAACATCCTACAATGCACAGGTCAGTCCCCTGCAACGTGGAATCATCTGTCTCCAAATGTCAATAGTGGCATGGTAGAGAAAGGTTTGCTTAAATAAAAATTCTCATGTCTTTTGTTATTCTATTTTTCTAAAAATGTTACCAGCTCCAGAAAACAAAAAATAATACTGCAAACCATTGTTTTTGAGAAAGATTATTAAGAATTATGCCCACATTCATGAAACATCAATGTTCTAGTTAAAGCTGTTTAGAGTATTACTTTATTACACAAATTATTATTGCAATTAGATTATCAATATTTTGAGAATAAACGTAGGATAGATCCCCAATTGAAATTAACTGAAAATTTCTTAATTATTTCCATAATTCACTAAATCATTTTGTGCACAACAGTATGTATTTATGTTTAATTTTATATGTTTAGTTGTGGGTTTTACATACTATGATTTTTTAATAGGTATGGCAATGTGTTGTTTGCTTTTAAAAACATTATCTCAGATAATTCTCAAAATAACTACATAGGGTAGAATTATTTCTATGGACATTCTTGAATAAGAAAACTGATAATATGGAGGCAAGGTGGCTTATACACTTATATAATTAATAACTTACAAAGCCATATTAAAATTCTGGTCTTATGAATGTAAGATAATTCTCTTACCAATTTTAGAGACCAATAAGGGAGATCCATGAGATTCAAACTTAAAAGATGGAAAGTATCGATCCCAAATTTAGCCAGGTCTGTTCAATTGAAAGTGAGTATACTAATTCAGTGGAAGGCTGGAGAAAGGAAGCAAAGAGAAAAGGGAACATATGGGAGAGTCTTGGGCATACTAGACCACAGGGAAGATCTTAATACACCAGTCACAAGGTAGAGGGAGGATACAGAATAAGATAGTACCAAAGCGTAAGTCAGCGTATGTGCATGTGAGAGATGGTGGATGGTCTGGGAATTATCTCTAATCATACTTCAAAATAAATAGTGACCCCATTGATTAGTAAATGTGGCCCATCTATATCACAGAATATGAATATAAGATAAACACTTTCTCACTAGTTAGAGGCAAATGAAGGTAGGGTTAATTATGGAGAATTTCAAGAATTCTTTATATTATCTAAGCAGGGTAATCATGCCAGGATTTTCAAAGTAGAGAGAATAGCGCAATCTAAACCATGGAAGCTGTATTTGAAGTGATGTCATAATGAAAGTAAAGTATGAGGCATTTAAATAGTAAGGAAGAGAAAACAGATTATCTGAGCAGTTTACAAACGTTTGGCCAAAAGTTTTGATGTTATTTTAAAGGCAAAGGGAAACCACTTACAGATTTTATTCAAGAAAATAATTATTCAATTGTTCTCTTGAAATCCGGCAGCATGGCAAAGTGCTTAATTTCTAAATTTCTGGAGTCAGATTTCCTTTTCTACCACTTAGAGTATGACTTTTGACAAATAATTTTTCACCTCTAAAGTGAGAGAAATAATACTGCCTATATTACTTTGCGTGTGTGTGTGCATAGTCAGTAAGATCACCTATATTAAATTATGCCTTACATATAGTACATTGAGAGTAGATGGTAACCATCAATATCACTACCACCATAATAATAAGTATTTTTGTTGTTGTTGTGGAAACAGTAGTTTGACTTCAGTTTGGAGAAAGTATTGTAGAATACAGGGATATAGACTGTTTTTCTTGATTTTTTTTGTTTATGTCTTATTTATTCATTTTTTATTGATACATAATAAATGTATAGATGATCAGGGTACCTGTGATATTTTGATGCTAGGAACATTTGAATTATTCTCTTCCAGCTATTTTGAAATGTACAATAAATTATTATTAACTATAGTCACTCTACTGATCTATTTGACACTAGGTCTTCTTCTTAGCTTTTATTTTCAGTTCAGGGGTACATTTGCAGGTTTGTCACATAGCTATACTTGTGTCATAGGGCTTTGTTATAACAGATTATTTCATTGTCACCCAGGTATTGAGCCTGGTACCCATTAGTTATTTTTCCTGATCTCTCCCTCCTCCCATCCTCTACCCTCCAGTAGGCTTCAGTGTCTCTTGTACCTCACAATATGTCCATGTGTTCTCATCATTTAGTTCCCACTTACAAGTGAGCACATGTGGTATTTGGTTTTCTGTTCCTGCATTAGTTTACTAAGGATAATGGCCTTGAGCTCCATCCATGTCCCTAAAGAGGACATAATCTCATCCATTTTTATTGCTGCATAGCATTCCATGGTGTATATGTACCACATTTTCTTAATTCAATCTATCAGTGATGGGCATTTAGGTTAATTCATGTCTTTGCTGTTGAAAATAGTGCTGCTGTGAGCATACACATAAGTGTGTTTTATAATAGAACAATTTCTATTCCTTTGGGTATATACTCAGTAATAGGATTCCTGGGACAAATAGTATTTCTGTGTTTAAGAGTTTGAAGAATTGCCACACTGTCTTCCACAATGGTTGAACTAATTTACACTCCCACCAACAGTGTATAAGTGTTCCTTTTTCTCCACAACCTTGTCAGTATCTGTTATTTCTTAACATTTTAATAATAGCTACTCTGATTGGTGTGACATCACACATCTCATTGTGGTTTTGATTTGCATTTTGGACAGAGACCAGTTTTAAATGTTTTTGTTGGTATAGATATGAAACTAAGACATAAAATAAGTCCATGATAGAGGAATTGTAGAAAGAGCTAAGATTAAGTAATAGTTAGAAGTTGACCTGATAGGTTTTGTAGACCAAGTACATGTGGGAAATGAAGTAAAAGATTATATTTTTCAGTATTTTAAGAATTAGCTACATAATATGTTACTCACTGATATAGGAACACAAGAAGAGAAAAATGATGGTAGATTATGGTAAGTTCAATTTTAAACATGTTGATTTCAAAGATTCAGTTATAGAATTGGGCAAAATTATTTTAGTTTATAGAATTTCTGAGACTATAGCTGAGAATAGAGAATTACATTGGAAATACTGATTTGAGAGTTACCATTCATGTTAAGGGTAGAAAGGAGTTTCACTGTGGATGAGATTACTGCTGAATCACCCTTCCTTCTATCCATCTCTTTATTTACATCTGAGTATTTAAAAGGAAAAAGTGAGTGTACAAAACTCAGAATCTTTGACACTGTCCTGTGTGTTGAGTGTCATCCTGTCTACAGAGAGTATGTTGTCTTTGATATTCTGTATTGTGTGCTATGGAGAAAAATCATTTTTCCACAGAGCAGACCACACTGGTTCACTATTGCCAATGAGTTGGTGGGCATAGTTGGATACGTAGGAAAAAATAATGAACCCCAATATAATAGGGGATTCCAAATAATGAACTCCCTATTACAATGGGGTTTATTATTTTGTCCTACATACTCAAGCATATAGGCCACAAAACATGACTTTTTCAATAACATAAATTTGATATTCTTATTTCTACATGCTAAAGTCTCCATCTTTTTTTTTTCTCTATATGGCCAGAAATGAGCTGGATAAAAAAGGGTGTCATTTATTGAGCCCCCTCTAGGATTTTAACCTGCAGGTGTGTAGCAGTCAAAGCTATTGGTATGAATGAAGGGAAAGTTCCAGAGGAAGTACCTTAAAAATGGAGAGAAGAAAAGATAGAAAAGAGAAGTGAAGAGAAATGAGTTAGGCTGAAGAGAGAAGAGGAGGACCTACTTCTTAGGGAAACTAATGTTGAAGAATCAGGACTATACATAGTATTGTCAGAAGAAAACTCGATGAAAACCGTAGCATAACAGAAAGGCATAAGAAAAAAAACTATTCAAAAAAATAGTGTTTGGGGGCAGAATAAGGACCAATCAGTAAAACCAAGCCCTGAAATGTACAATAGGATAAGGGCTAAAACATATCCGTAGTATCTGATAATCAGGATGTAACTGGGGCCTTAGAGTGAGCTTAAATTGGAGAAGAGAGCAGAAGAGGAGAGGGGAAGGGGCTGGGCCAGGTTGTATCATTCTTGCTACTATTAGGTTGGTGCAAAAGTAGTTGCTCTTTTTGCACTTAGAAGTACAGCAAAAACTGCAATTATGTTTGCACCAGCCTATGCACGTGTGTATAGGCAAGCAGATAGATGTATGCATATTTTCATCTTCTTTAGCTTAATTTTATTTAATCAGCAAAACATTCTTGCAGGAGTCCTATTAAAATTGTTTGTGGTCAGAATTTTAAAATCAAACATACAATGATATTAACTGCATAAGTATGTTTGTTTATATCACTGATACCAGTAACCTTAATCATACACACTAATCCAGGGACAAACTTGTCACACATAGAGCTGATTTTTAACAAACCGCAAACATATTCTGTGCAGGAAAATTCTATGAGTAAAATATGAACATGAGAAAACATACTCTGTCATCTTCTATATTTTAAAAGGATTTCTGTTTTCTCAAGAGAGATAATTTTTTTGGCCAAAATATGTAGTTTACTCATAGTATACACAATTTTATGCCTGCCTGTTTGTAAACCATCTCATTTTACCTAACAAAAGCAAACAACCATAGACATACCAGCTGTATTAGGGTCTGCCGGTATTTAAAGTGCCAACTTCAAAAATACTAGGTTAAGCAATTTTCTACTGTTATTTGTGTGACTTATAGCATGTTATGGTGAACCTGAATATTTAGCCAGCATCAAAAGTCAAAATGTAAATAAACAGAACCAATGGGCTACTCTTCTAAAAGAGTGTTGTTTCTGGAACACAAAATTCATGCTTTTTCAAAAAGCAAAAGGATAAAATTGTACATGATTGGACTTTCGTCTAATTTATGGGGAGTCTTAAACAATTTTAGGAGCTTCACACTGAAATAGCCCTTTGGGGTATTAACTCTGTCAACTGGCTTGCAAATCAGAAAATTGATAGCTCTATTATGAAGGCATGTGAAATATCATATACACAGACTGGATAAAATGCTTAATTCCTCTGTGAGGTGACGAGAAATTACTGACTGATTTGTTGGCTTAAATCCTGCTGAATGGGTCCCTTTCAATGCCTTAAGACTATTCTATTAAATAATTTAAAATAGCTGATACTAAAAAGGAAGAAATATATAAATTCAAATGGATTCTATTCAAATTAGAGGGTGTTTTTGAGGCAGATATTCCTATAAAAATGATTAGTATTTCAGCTACACTTAAAAACTAAAACCTGAAGCTGAGTAGGGAAGAAGAAAGAGACAACTGGATTTTTTTTCTCTGATATTTCCTGTTCTTTTCTCAATCATCCCCACCAAACTGAGAATATTATTATAGTATTTTTATTGATCAAATTATTCTTAGCATTGTATTATATACCTACTGTCAAGTCAATAACCAGATTAAACAAAAATAATATATTTATTGAACATCTACCATGTGTCAGGCATTTTTTTAGGTATGCAATATAGTATGGTATATAGAACACTGTCCTTGTCCTAAATTAGCTTATATATTGCATGTGAGATGTTCTGAGAATTTTAAAGGACATATCATATTATGACTTTTTGAGTAACTTTTTCAGTAAGTTGTTTTCAAATAGCTAACTTTAAAATAAACTTAAGGCATCTTACATAAATACAAATTGTTCATTAATGTAATTAAATAGAGATAGCAATATAAAATGGAAATAGGAATGAGGTTATAGTACCAAATACAATCATGTAAAGTCTGATAAACTCATCAGAGGTGGGAGATATATTTGATTCTTAGCTTTCTGGCAGCATATTTTAATATTACTTAGGTACTGGTTAAGATCTTGTGCTCTGAACTTGGTAGATGGAATTGGTAGGTACAGATGCATATAGACAACTTATTATCAATTTTAAAGACTCTCTATAAAATTTATCCATAAAGCTCTTCAAATTTGCCTTACAACATTATTCACAAACCTGAGAGATCGGCTAATTATTTTCCAATTCCTTCATCATACCTTATTCACCTCATAGAATCAAAATTGCATGGTCTCACTTAAGCATTGTCCTATCTTGGGGCAGTCTCCAGCTTCCAACATTGTAACTCAGTCCTATGAAATTATTTAGAGAATGTGTGAGTGTGTGAAAACTAACAGGATGTTTCTTGGAATAGCACCAACTGGCGTTACAAATATTGCGCTAGTTCCTGCTCTCAGGCGAGGAACAGACATGGTGAGCTAGCACATGAACCCACAGAATTTTCCATCAAAGGGGATAAATATCTCTTATAATCTATGTTGGCTAGTTATAACTACTCTACTTTATGTGCATGAGTAAAGAAAAACAAAACAATGATAGAAAATAAATTCCTCTCAGAAATTCCCAACATCGTGTGTTCTCAAAGCATGTCCTTATTTATACTCCCCTGCTCTTTCTTGGCCTCTTGGATTCTTTGGGTCATCTATGCAGGCATTTTGTTAAAATGCACTTTTAAAATGAGAAAGAATGTATGACTATTCCCTTTGTCGCACATTCAGAACTAAACTGGTTCATAATTAGTTCATTACCAATTGAATAATTGTGACAGTTGGGTTGGGTGTGTGATGGTAAGTGCCTTTCCAAAGTAAAGTGTGATAGAAGCTGACCATATCTATTATGCTCAACCTTGCCTCGATCTCAAAACGCAGGAGATACCTGATTCAGAACATTCACAGACTCGCCATTATTGTACAATGATAATGTAGAGTGTAGTGTGTGAAGTCTAGCACTAGCACAGCAATGGGGATGCATTGAGTGAGGGCCTTGCCCAACTAAATCCCATTTTGGTTTAGAATTTTTGTGTTCATTTTGATTGAAAAATAGTCTGTTATATTCAAAAATAGACAAAACAAAAAACAAACATAACTCTTCAATCCATTAAAACTCTGAAGAACTAAAAATGATTCTACCATATTCTAAGCATTGTGCTCAATCGTAGTGAAACTTTGTTCTTCATATGGTTACTTTTACTCTTACTAGGCTACCTGAAAATATAATATAGAAAGCTCAGAATAGAATAGATATGAGAAAGTTGAAGGGTCTCATATCTCCATTAACTTTTGCTAAGGAATCAAATTACTACCCTATGGAAAAGACTTTCTGACTTAAAAAAAAGAGAGAAATCACCCTATCATTGAAACCGCCTTGGCAAAAATTATGACAGCAAGATAAATCTAACAGGAACAGACTCCATCTTGCTTCTGACCTCATAGGCTAACTGCCCTTAATCATTCTTGGATGTAGGCCAAGCTAACTATGGTAGAAATTTAGTTTATAAATTAACTTAAAACCAAGGATGATAATAATCTCTTCCTGAAAATAAGGTCCTCCCTGTTCAGAGACCGAAAACGCTTTTGTAAAAGTAAGAAAAGGCCACTATATTAGAATTATGGTGGTGCCTGAATTTTGCAGTGCTATAAGCATAGTAAAGCAATAACCAGCCGTTTTTTTTCTGGCTTGCTTATGCTTAGGAATCATGTAGCTGGAGGTCACAAGATTTGTAACATCCCCAATTGTTCCTAGTGATATCATCCTTGTTGTGAAAACCGAAGATTGATGTTTGAGATATTTTTCAACGTTCTGCATTCAGGCATGCAAACTGATGCCACCCAGACCTGTGATTCATACCAAAGAACTAACTCAACTGGTTCTATGACCCCCATGCAGAAACTGACTTGACAGTTTGGACATTGATTTCATCTTCAAGCAATCAGCAGCACCCATGCCCTGGTCCCCTGCCTATCAAATTTCCTTCAAAATCTCTAGCCTCTGAGCTCCTGGGGAGGCAGATTTGAGAAATATATCCTGTCCTACTGCTCAGCTGCCTTTCGATAATTAAACTATTTCTGTGCTACACAACCTCTGTCTCAATTTGTTGCTTTACCTGTGCAGTACAAGCTATGCCTTCTTATTGGTTGTTGAATGATGCAACTCTTAGAACAACTACATTCAAATAATGTCAAGACTAAGATTCATGGATCATTGGGGAGAAAAGATTGGTATCAGGTTTCCCTAGGTGTTTTGATAGTCCAGATGAGAAGAGATGTTAGGAAGCAAGAATGGAATAATTCATGATCCTTAGTCTAAGTGGATTTTCATTAAAACAAAATTTTATTTAAAAATTTCATTTTGATGAAATTTTATTTTAACAAAGTTAAAATTTCATTTTAATGAAATTTTCTACCAGCCTCATCTTAAGAAGGAAAGAATATTCATTCTTGTCTAAATAATAATAATAATAGTAGTAGTAGAAAGTGAGTATTATAAGTATATAAGTCACTTTAACATATATATTTTTTCTTTCATACAATTTTGGATATATCTGCAGTTCAGTTGTAGATTTATTTTATTAATCATCTTTAGAACTGAATATGATTTTTAAATCAGAAACATAATAATTTATTTAATAAGTTATTCTTAACCTTCTCCTGTATTCTGTTTATATTATGAATCTACTGGAATTTCTACAACTAATCCTTGTGTACCTTGATCTTTCGCTTGTTTTCCAATTCTAAGCCCATTTGTTTAAATTTCTTTGAAACTTCCGTAACCTTATATACAATATTATTACATTGACCCTCAGCCTTGCCCATTTTTTTCTGACTTTTAGCTTTTCTATTAAAATATATTAACCTTGTTATTATTTGGCCATGAAGATGATTGGAGACATCCTGCTGTATGGGACATTGTTGATGAATGCTGGGGCAGTGCTCAACTTTAAGCTGAAAAAGAAGGACATGCAGGGCTTTGGGAAGGAGGTGTGGGAGCTCAGCACAGGTGACAACATTAGGGAATTCTTACTGAGCCTCAGATACTTTTGAATCTTCACCATCCTGTGAAATGTCTTCATGATGTGCTGCATGATTGTGCTGTTTGGCTCTTGAGTCCCAGATATGGAACCAGGAACTCAGGTTCTCAGATGCTGAGTCTCTGTTCCTCCATCCCTGATGACTTCAAGAATGTTTTTAACCAGAAAACTAATGACCTTCACAGGAAGCCCAAGCTCTTGGTGTTGCAGTCTGCTTAGTCCCTAGTTCAGCTAGGTGCAACTTCTTGTCCCAAGACCAAGAAGAATAAGGCACATGGACAGCAAAGAATGAGTAGAGTAGGATTTATTAAGCAGAAGGAAAGCTCTCAGCAAAGAGAGGTGCCCTGAAAGCATGTTGCCAGAAATGGAGCTGAGTTCTTTTATATAGCAAAGACAAGGAATTCTTCTGTTGTTTCTGCCCAAATGGGAAGGGTGATGTTCCCACTTGGCATTGCATCTGCACATGGTTGGGGTTGGTCAGAGTGACTGAATATTGGTTATTATCCATGAATGGCTAAGCAAAACACATTAGGGGACTAAAACCACAATGCTAATATCATGTTAAGGACGTTATAATGAGTCAGGTCAAGTTAAGGACATTTAGGTCCATCTATTGCACCTGCTCCTAGGCCAGGACAGTCCCTTCTGAGCAAACACTTGGCATTAGAGAAAGTTCTTATACCAAATTTCTTTCCACTAGCTACAGGGGCTGTGCAGATGTGGTCTCACAGGTATTTTTCCACTCCCGAGTCCCTCCCTCTCTATCTGCCTAACTAGCCTTTAATTGCCTCTTCTTTCACTGGTGAGTTGAAAAATGTTCGCCAAGATGTGCTAAGTCTCCCAGCCAACTCACAGTTTTCAAAGATATTTTCACTTTGGTGACTGAATTGGAATGCTATTTACTGAAGGGGTTTCAGGAGGGTTTATATAAGGGGCTGTGATAAAATGGCATTTCCCATAGATAAAAGAACTTGGCTAAATCATTTTGACATATTGGAATGCCTCTTCTACCAAGCATTCACAAGAAACCTGTTTCTGAATATTTCTTGGCTTATTTTTAAAAGCCATCCTTTTGGTAAGAATCATATAGATTTTTAAAACTGTTTTTTAATCCAGGGATCTGAGCAGAAAGGTTGGCTTTTAAGTTTAACACAGCCTCATTTTTGAACAATGTTTATAAGTCACAAGGACATTCAGTGTTACTTGCTGAAATTGACAGCATCTGGGGTCCACCAGAAGCCCTGTGACCAAATTCCTTTTTCATGCAAACAGGGCCCACTTTGCCACTCAGTGCAGCTGAAATTATCCCTAAGACTTTAAGAAGAGGGTCACCTGAAACAGGGACATCAGCCTTCCTGTTTAGACACTAAACTGTTAGCAAAAGGGAAGAGATAGTTCCAGGTGAAGTATTTCCACAGAAGAGAAGTATAGAAAAATTGTGAGGGTTTTAGGATAAATTTTGTTTTGCTTTGCACCCTTTGTTAAATAAAATGACTTTGGGAGCCATTAAAAATACATATTAAAAATACGTGTGTGTGTGTGTATGTATGCATGTATATATATATATTAATATAGGCAAGAACTTTTTTTCTAGTTGCTCATTTTAGCCTTTTCGTATTTTGCAAATGTTACATCATTTTATATAATAAGTGCTAATATATAATGACTAATTATGTTGCACCAAGCACTACTGTAAGTGCTTTAACCATGTTAAATTCCACATCACCTTGATTAGTTATCCAATCTTACAAGCTGGAAAACTGAAAATAACAGGGTTAAGTAACATATCTAAGGTCTCACAGGCAATGAGCAATCCTTACTTCTAAGATTTCTACTTTCTCTTCTAGTTTCTTCTAATATATAGAAGAAAAAAGTATAAGAAAAAGAAAATTTCTACTTTGTTGATTTATATTGTCTCATCTTACTTGCTCGCTAATTTCCCTCTGTGTATTTTCTGGATATTACCAATCCCTTTATTTATTTACACATTTCAAATATTTATATTAAAGATCTTTTCAAGTGACTTTAATATATCAAATCCCCAGACATAAATCCTTCCAGTTATTTAATTTATGGTTGTCTTTCTTAGCATTGCACTTTCTTATATGTCCATTAGCTATACATGCATGTGGTCTAGGAGTTCAAATTCCATGAGGTTAAATCCTCAATAGTCTCATGTGGTTCATGCCTTGTGGATGCCTTCCAGACCATGATTTTTTATGGTTGTTTTCTCTCCTATTGGGTTCACCAATTCTTAAATAATTGAGAATTTTAAATGTATGGTTTCTTTACTATGTGGTTTGCACAAAGTTGAGCCCTGAAACTTTCTATCTAATGCTCAGGGTTTCCATTTTTTGTGACTTCATTTACTCTTACTTCCAGAATACAGTCTTAGACCAGTGTTTATATATGAGGATATCGTTTCCTAAAATCCAGTTTCAGACTGGGTTCTTTATTCTTATTACTGAATGTACATAGTCCTTTATTCTTCTTTTGTAGGTGTCTCATTCTCGACCTACAATTTATCTTATATGGTCATTATACTTTATGTGTTGTTTAGCTTTGATTCTTGGTTAGCAAAATTGATGTGAGATTTTTTTTGTTATTGTTTTGTTTTCTTTTGTTTTTAGGACAGTTAGGGTCTTCCTTTCCAAGTCTGTGGGCTCAGATATACTTTTAATAGTTTAAATGCATGTACTCTAGCATTTTATATGATTTTGATAAGGAAAACTTTTTTTAAATTCTGTTCAGTACAATAATTTGATCCCATGTTACTTTGAAATTTAAATCAGTTACATAGTAAATATTCTCTAGGCACAGATCACCAAAATTTTCCTGAGTGAATGTTTGTGGTTTTGACCCTTTAACATTACTCTTTCTCCTGAAGAGAACAGATATATTTATTTTTAATGTAGGAATTTGAGGCCTTTTATTATTTCAACTCTAACAAAGAGCCAACTGTATCTTATGTGAGCAGTGGGAAAGCAATATAGTTGCTCATGATTTTACTGTTTCACGGAAATGTGAATATATGCTTCAAAATTTACTTTATTTTCCATTGGTTTGGATAGTAAGGAATCAGGCAGGATGTATTATCTGCAGAAAGAAACACATGAAATGAGTGGCTTTTAGTAAAATGTGGGTAGATAATGTTTATCAATCTGAAATTCTATGTGTATATCTATTGAGTAGTAGAGTTTCATTATGCCAGTCTGCATCTGGGCCTTAGACATCTAAAAACATATTTCCAGAAGTGTTATAATAGCAAAGAAAAAGAAAATTGAGCCAAGTTTAAAAATCTTTAATACTATTTATCTTTATGTCCATCAGCAATCTGCTAAATATATTACATGCAGAATTAAATAGAATTAGAATATTCTTAATGATCTATTTAATTAAGAACCTTTTAATAGAGCATAATGAAATGACAAGGTAGTGTATCCTATCTGAAATAATCTCAGAATATGGAGAGGCTTCTTCAGTAGCCAAAGGCTGACAATATTGTAAAGTTTCAGATTTCCAGGTCTCCAAAAAAAAAAAAAAAAAAAGTAAATTATTGTGTCACTTAGATTCAAGATAAAGTATTTCATTGCTAAGATTCTTCCTTAAAAAAAATTAAAAAGGGACAACTGGAAAATATTCCTCCACAAATAATTATACTTCAAGAGGTCCCTGCATGAATACTAAAGGAACTTTTTACGCTGGATTTATTTGCTTGTTCAATGTTAATGGCAGGTGTACTTAAAATGTAGAACTGGCTAATCATCAATATAATTTGACAAACACTTATTTAATAGGAACTCTGTGCCAGGAATCCTGATAAATTTTCTAATGAATAAGATGCAGTTCATGCTTTGGAAGAACTCCCACACTTACAGATGATATATATGTATAAGCAATTAACTTTAAAACAATGTGCTAACTGTTATAATAGCAGATTATACAAAGCCGAATAGAGCTACAAATTAAGTTGGCCTGTTTCAGGGGAATCAAGGTCTAAATAGTAAAGCATATCAAGATCACTTAAGGATGGAAGGGTTAAATTTTATTTATGACTCCAATATGTAATACTTTGTTGTAGGATTTGAAAAGGAGGCAGTGCTTTTTCTACTAGTGAAAATTACTCCCTGTGACCAAATTGCTTTTCTGAAACTGATAGAAGTATATTATATCACTCAGGCATATTGAAGACCCTCCCAAAAATAATCGACTGTGATTTCGCTTATTATCTCAATATGAAGGAAGCAGAAGCTGTGAGCAAAAAGTAGTCAAACACATGCAGAAAACCATAGAACCCTTGAATGCACCTGTCCCTGTAATTCATTTAATATTCAACTCTGATTATAGTAGTGTTTAATTAATTTCCCACTTCATTCAAGTATGTTCATATGCCAACTCATACATGAGAACTTCCTTGATCATTTCATCAAGAAAGAAGTGAAAGAACAACCTTCGTCACTCTTTATTTACTTTACTCTTCTTTCTTTTAGCACAACCTGACATACTATATTTGTTTCATTGCTTGTTATTTGTCTTCTTCCTACCAGAATATACACTCCCTGAAGTTGGAAATTGTATTTGTTTTGTCTACTGATGTATTTCCAGTAACTTAAACAATGCCTTTATATGGTAGGAGCTCAATGTGCATTCACAGAATAACTGACTTAATTAATTGTATTATAAAGTACCTGTTATATATTAGGTATTACGCTAAAGTTGTGAAGTCAAAGATAGCTTTCTGATTTGTAAAATAATTTATTTAGAAAGAGAGACTCTAGGCCCAAACAAATAATTCTAATTTTGACTTACATGATAACTTATAAAAAAGATGTGTGCAATGTTCTTTGAGCATTCGGTGGGACAGATGACCACTAAGCCAGGGAAAATTGGGACTATACCCAAAGAACAATTTATACTGAGACTTGATTAATAAGGAAACCCAAAAAAAACACATGCTTATGAAATAAAAAGCTTAATGCAGAGAAGGACTTTCCCAGAAGACAAAAGTGAAATCCCATCCCTGCTAGAAGTGAATTCCATTCCAATCCAATTTTAATTTAGCCTCCCTGTCTCACCTATGTGTGTGGGGATGAGAAGCCATGAACTCTATGGGAAAGGGCTCAAAGGCATTAACTGGAGACCCTAGACTTGTTGCAGTCACAGAAAGAACTAGAAGATAAGGACAACAAACCTCTTCTCCTGCAAGAGGAATTGTCAGACAAACGCCAACAGTGCACTCCAATAATTTAGACTTAGAAGATTGGAGAATACCCCTCCCCTACATTCTAACACCAGGCTAGTAAGCCTCCAATGGACAGTGGAGGTCAGTTAAGAAAGCTGCAAGAGACAAACTTTCTCTGAGGGACAACAAAAAGGGAAGTTCCAAAGCTAATAAAGGAATCAAAAACATGGTCACTGGGATATTAGAAATCTCTAGAACACAGAGCTACAAAAAAATACGTCAAAGAAAACCCACTTGTAGCCAGATCAATATAAATCCTCACACAAAAGTCCTATTTTCCAAAGAAAAAGAGAAAATCTTAAAGTCTTTCAGCAGGAGGGTGGGTGACTTCTTATCTACTCAAGAATAAGAATTAAAGAACACTTATTGTAACAAATTCTGCAAACAAGAAGACAGTGGAGTAAAATCTTTAAGTCTTGGGAAAAAAATCTGCAAACCTAAATTTCTATATACAAGGAAAATATTGTATGTTGGAAACATTGAAAACATCCATCGAATACCACATGCACCCACCTAAAACGTTCAGATATCATATATCAACCTTTAAAATATAGAAGTGAATTAAAGACTTTCTTCAGAAAACAAAATAGATAACTTATTATCGTAACTGCCAGCTGACCAGTCTCAAGAAAAATGCTGAAAGAACTCCTTCAGGATAAAGAATGATATAAGTAAGACACATGGATTTACATTGAAAAAAGAAAGGGCATGAGAAAAGTTAAAAAATAAGGTAAATATTTTATATTAATTTTTCTTATTTCAAATGATCTAAAAGATAACTGTTTAAATAATACTATTTTAATATAAATTTCTATGTTTTAAAATTACATGTGTTATGTAAATAATATACCAACGTATTGGATAGTTAAAGGCTATATAAAAGTGAAATAAATTACAACAATGTGGCAGGAGATGGGAGAGAGGATCTTGGAGTATTTTACTATAACGTACTTACATTACAAATGAGCATTAGAGTGCTATTTTAGGGAGGATTTCAACAACAGTCTACATTATAAATCTTAGAACACAATCTAATTTTCTAAATGTACATAAGTTAATAGCTTACATAAAAGGAAAGCATAAAAATTCTCAGTGAAAACTGAGAAGGCCAAAAAAGAAAAAAGAAACAAATGCAATAAACAGAATGGAGTCAGTAATATTTTAATATAAATATATTTTAAATAATTGTACATGTAAATGACAAACACAAGTTAAAAAGGAGAGATTGACAGATTGGATGAAAACAAGACCCAACTAACTGATGTCTACCAAATGATAATATTTGTGATAAATATTTAAAAAGCAGATAGGTTAAAAGTAAAGAGATGATATAAGATAAAACATACTAACCATAATCAAAAGAAAGTTGGAGTAGCTATAATAACTTCACACAAAGCTGATTTCTGGTCAACAGAGATCATCAAGATTTAGGGAAAACATTACACAATGATAAAAGAATTAATTCTCCAAAAAGACATTACAATCCTAAACATATGTGTACTTACCAACTGCTTCAGCCATATTACCTGAGATATGCTATCATGAAGCCAGACACAGATCGAGAGAGAAACTTGAAAAACTTTTACAGTTTCATAGTCTCCATGTCATAGCATAGTAGGTCACACAGAACCACTGAGGTTTCTTCAGAAGGAAACGGCAAGGCTGTATAAACAGGCTGAGGTTTGGCTCTTTTGAAAAATATCAGTAGGCGGCCGGGGGCGGTGGCTCACGCCTGTAATCTCAGCACTTTGGGAGGCCGAGGCGGGCGGATCACGAGGTCAGGAGATCCAGACTATCCTGACTAACACAGTGAAACCCCGTCTCTACTAAAAATGCAAAAAATAGCCGGGCGTGGGGCGGGCGCCTGTAGTCCCAGCTACTCAGGAGGCTGAGGCAGGAGAAATGGCGTGAACCCGGGAGGCGGAACTTGCAGTGATCTGAGATCCTCCAGTGCACTCCAGCCTGGTCGACAGAGTGAGCGAGACTCGGTCTCAAAAAAAAAAAAAAAAAAAAAGGAAAGAAAGAAAAGAAAGAAAAAAAGAAAAATATCAGTAGGCTGTGGAAAACAGAGGCTCTTCCTATATCTGGTACCTGGCCCTGGGGCAATTAAAGACTGTATAAAGTGACTCTGAGAGCCTCCGTGGTTGGGAGTGTGGACTAAGATACTCAAGAAGATGACTGACCAGACACTAGCCAGGTTCCTCAGAAATTGCTGACACATTTTAAAAGACTATATTACACCAGCAGAGTATCAAAAGACATGAGATTAAAAACTGATAAAAATAAAAGAATAGGCAAATCCAGAACTATAGTGGGAAATTTCAGTACTACGTAGCAATAACTGATGTATCAAGCACGCAGAAAACCAGTAAGAATATAGATGATCTGAACAGTGTTATATATCAACTTAATTGACATTTACAGAACACTCCAAATTCAAGCAACAAAATAAAAACACATTTTTCTGAAATTCACTCAGAATGTACACCACAATAGACTATGCTAAGGGGTATAAAACATAGCTTGATAAATGTAAAAAATAGATATCGCACAAAGTAATTTAAGACCACAATAGAATTAAACTTGAAATTAAAAAAGAAAGATAGATGAAAAATTTCCAAGTATTTGGAAACAATCCAGCACACCTGCAAACTACCCAAAATAAGGTGTCTCAAGAGAATATAAGATTTATTTATGCCGGGCGCGGTGGCTCACGCCTGTAATCCCAGCACTTTGGGAGGCCGAGGCGGGCGGATCACAAGGTCAGGAGATCGAGACCACGGTGAAACCCCGTCTCTACTAAAAATACAAAAAAAATTAGCCGGGCGCGGTTGTGGGCGCCTGTAGTCCCAGCTACTCGGGAGGCTGAGGCAGGAGAATGGCGTGAACCTGGGAGGCGGAGCTTGCAGTGAGCCGAGATCGCGCCACTGCGCTCCAGCCTGGGCGACAGAGCAAGACTCCGTCTCAAAAAAAAAAAAAAAAAAAAAGATTTATTTATAACTAATTAAAATTTAAAATATAACATCAAAATATTTAGAATGTTGCTAAATCAGTGCTAAAAAGTATATTTTTGTAGTGTTAAATGTCTATTTAAAAACTAGAAGAGCCTAAAATTAATAGCTTAAGCTTTCATCTTACGATACTGAAGAAAGATGAGTACATTAAATTTAAAACAAATAGAATCAAAGGGAAGAAAATTAATGCAGAAATCAATAAAATTGAAAATAATAAGAGCATAGAGAAAATTAGTAAGACACAATAGTGTTCTTTGAAAAAAAGATAAAAATAATAACCAATAAGTAAAAAGGAGAAAAAATTACTAACAGCATATTTTTTAAAAGGTAATCATTATTACAGATCCCATAGCAATTAGTAAGATTATAAGAGAATACTTTGATCACCTCTATGTCTATAAATTTGATAGTTGAGATGAAATGCATCAATTTATTGGCAGAAACAAAGTACCAAAGCTCATTCAAGAAGGACAGATAACTTATTTAACCCTGTAACTTAGAGGTAGTAAGGACTGAATTAGTAAATACATTCCAAACACAGGACAAAACAATAGCAAGAGAACATCAGACCAAGATAGTTGTACTGGTGAATAGATGTTTAAGACGGAAAATATTTTAGAAATAAATCATAAATAAGAAAGAAATCATACCACCTCTACATTATCTTTTTCAAAACAATAGAAGTGGAGAGAACATTTCCCAACTTATGAGGCCAGCCTTACTTAAATGCCAAACCAGATAAAAACATTTCAAGAAAATTACAGACCAGTATTTTCGTGAACATAGGCACAAAGCTGTTTGAAAAAATAGGAGCAAATCAAACAGCGATACATAGAAAGGATAATACATGATCAAATGTGGCTAATACTAAGAATCCAAGCCTTATTTAACACTCATAAGTCAATGAATGCAATATATCATTACAAGAAAAATATAAAGGGTTTTCGGAAGGCTTAGATGGTTGAGGAAACAAGAAATGAAGACAAGTATCTGCTAAAGAAGAGGTATCTTAACAGACTTTCAGGGTCTCATTTGAAAGTCCTGAAGAACTACATTCTAGGAGAAATTGTAAGCTATAAATAGACTGATTTCACACCCCTATCAACCTAATCTTCAATGGGATTATTATGATCGTCCTATAACTCTAGCCTGTCTGCCAGAGCAAAGTCAATACTGGAGAAATATAACATTGTCCAAAAGCTTAAATGATCACTCCAGTTTCTCATGCACAATCTCTTCAAATAAAAATACTCTCTCTTAATTTTTTAAAGAAGTTTTGAAGAGAGATGGTAGCAAAGGGGGCATGATTTTCATTCTTCTTAAACCCTAACTCTAATAGACACACCAACAGTAGTAGCAAAACCAAATCCTCATGGGTAGCAGCTACAGCAAAACTGGATAGTAAGATGATAAGTTGTATTCCAGGGAACTCCAAAATATATGTGGGTGAGGACAAATCACCAACTACTGTAAGAACTGCACATTATCAGCATCTGTGCAAAAAGAAGTAGAAGGAAACATCAGAGAACCCCATAATTTAAAAAATATGAATCAGAAAGGCCAGTGTACCAACTTGAAAATAGCAGCTGAAACTAGAAGACATTTTACATATGCCAGCAGCAGCTGAACATAAGCTCTCTGCGGAAGGTGTGAAGGAGCTGTAGCAACATGGAAAATCTAAACAACTATGACCAAAATTTCCTTCCAACAAAAAAACCCACCCATGAGAAGAAATAGCTGGGGATCTAATTCAACTTACCATAGAAACAATAAGGGCAAGAGTAGGTCCAGATAAAAGTCCAGAGACGGGCTAAAAAGAGCAACATCCTATGATCCAAAAATTACACTCCCAGGTACACATATGTTCACCAAAGAACAGGCAGTAAAATCTTCTTAGGAACAATATTTGGGCATAAGCCCAAGCTGGAAACTACCCAATTGCCCCTTCACCACAGGATAGATAAATAAAGTACGGCATAGTCATAATAGTCAGTTTATATAATTGATTATTTTATGGAATGATAGCGAGTAATTATATGAACACAGAGACGTTCATGACAGCTTTCCTCATAATTGTCAAAAATGCAAATGATTAATGTGGTATTGGTAAATATTTTTCTCTATTCATGAGATGGTAAATTATGAAATATTTTTGATTTTATAAAACTTTAGCACTAAAAAATTCTCATTATACATATGTGAAGTTAAATGGCAGGTTATAAAACACTATTAATTGCAATCCCAATTCTGTTTAAAATTGCTAATAAAAGAGATGATAAAATGAGAGAACAAGAAACTGAAACCATTGAACTCATAAAAAGTCAAAAATACTTCTCTCTCTCAAAGTTATGAATGTTTAAAGATTTTCAAATTTCCAAATTTTTATTATTTTTGTAATCAGAAATAAAACTTGATGCATCAGTAAATATTGTGCAAAAAAACCTATTTTTCTTAGAGAATCTTAAACCCACAAATTTGTCTACCTAATGAATTTCTATCCATCAGTAGTTCTTTTATCTATGGTAAATTCCAGATACCCTCCATCTTTAAGGAAAAAGTGTGGGTTCCCATATCCTTGTCGCTCCTTTCTCTGTTTTGCTGTACCCAAAGAAGACATGGAAGCTTCTGAAAGCTTCCAACTAGAACACAGTGGGAAAGATTATATCAAAGATTATATTGACACATCAAACTTATCCAAATCAGAAATTTTGCCCACTGTCAAGCTTCACTAACAACATCAAAGAAACACAAAATAAGAGCGCAGGAAAAGCAGGGCGAGGGAGAGCCATTCCAAATGTCCTCACTGGACACCCTATCTGCTCCAGGGTAATAAATGAAAATAAGTTTTCACAGCAGGAAGATTTTAGGTAATGAAGTATATTATTTTCTACCATAAATAATTGCTTAGTTTATGTGACATTTTCAAGGAAGCCAAACATCGTAAATCTATAGATTCTAAGAGTGTTTACCACAATTTATCCTAGATGAGAAATATTCCGTTACAAATATTCAACAGATAAGGACTCTCCTTCTAGAAAATATTAGGTCTAGTTTTTTGGAAGTAAATATCAGCATGTTTGCAAGAAAATTAAACAAGTTTATCTCTTTTTTTTTCTCTTTGGTGAACATCACCCAAGAATTAGTAGAAAAAAGTGCATAACAGATCAAGTGTTTTAACTCCTCTTTCCATAAGTTAGTTTTTAGCGAATGCCTTTTCTCTCTCACTCTTGCAAACTATTGACCATGGATTAAAGTCATGGCTGTGTCTATGGCAATAAAGGCTTTTGCTTACCTACCTAAATTCAGAGCTTTCCTGGTCTCCTGCTGTTGTAGAAACTGGTACTGTTGTTCTGGCTCTGTCTCATCCCAACTGTTACCTTTGTGGTCACCATTGCAGGTCTAATCTCAGGTATGGCTACTGTTTACTTCAGGTGTCTGTGTTACAGCCTTTCCTTTAGTGCTGTGAGCTTCATCAATACCTTCTCACGAGATCAGAGTGGTGAGCCCTAAGTATTTACTAGTGTAGAATCACCAGACAGTATCCCTTACAGCCTGCTTAGTGAGACATTAGAGTTGAAAATGATTCTTCATGACCCATCTTTTTTTTGTTTGTTTTCTTCATTATGATGCTTTTAAAGGACCCCACCCCTTCACTTTGGATGGAGATGCTGACAATGAACAATTCATGGTAATGATGACAACAATAGACATAAATATATGAGTTAAGAGAGAAATTCACGTTGCTCTAGATATCAGGGAAGACTTTCAGTAATTGAAGGATTTGCCTTATTTGCTTATGCATTTACTCTGAATGTTGGCTCTCCAGTAGGAGATTCAGATATCATAGTTGATTATAGGTTGAATTTTGTCCCACAAAAATATACGTTGGAGTCCTCACCCTAGTACTTGTGGGTATGACCTTATTTAGAAATAGAGTATTTGCAGATATAATCAAATTAAGATGAGATCATCAGTGTGAGTCTATTCCAATGTGACGGCTTTCTTGGTAAGAGGAAAACGGCATGTGAAGATGGACTCACAGGGAGAACACTTTGTGATAAAAGAAGCAGAGATTCGAGTGATGTAGTTGCAAGTCAAAGAATGCCAAGGATTGACGGCCACCACTAGAAGCTAGGAAGATGCAAGGAAGCGTTCTACTCTATCTACAGTACCAGAGGGTACAAGGTCCTGACAACATGTTGACTTCAGAGCTCTAGCCTCCAGAAGATAAGAGAATAATATTCTGTTGTTTAAAGCCACCTAACTTGTGTTAATTTGTTATGGCAGTACTAGGAAACTACTACATAAGCTAGTTAGGAACTCGATAAGCCTCTGAGACAGTTTTATAATGCTGCATAATAGGAGCAAAGTATCAATAATGACAAGAATTCTGAATGCATGGAAAAAATCTGATATATCAGTACAGTAGTCTGGCTATTCATAATTCTGATAGAAATCAGACTGAAATTCATGAAAGAGGTTACTGGTTGTTAAGAAGGAGGTATGATTGTATTAAGCGAGGAGAGGCATATCCTGGACACAAATCATCCATCCAATAGGCATACAGCATCTCACACTTGTGAGATAGGATTGTGGTGCAGAGGTTCTGTTTGAGGCAATAGTGTAGTTTCCAGCAACACAGAAAACATCCAGAGGCAAGCTACTTTTCAATATTCAGGTAACAAGCAAATATTGCCAGCTTTCACCAAGTGACACATGTGATTCATTTCTATTTTTAAAGGGGGAAATGCTATGTCCTCTTCACCATACATATCGGTGGTATTTGGAAAAAAAAATGAGTTGATAATTATGTCCCAGCAAGCTAAGTGATACACAGTGACAGGCATGAAAAGGTGCTTATCCCACTCCTCTCCCAGCACCAAAGGCACTGTCTTTAGTGTCTAGCACTGTGCCTGACATATAGCATCTGCTCCATAAATGTTCACTGACTTAACGGGAACTTCTGCCAATTCTATCACTGAGCTAGCTACTCTACACCCATAACAGAAGTCTAGGAGAGTAACCTATTGATTTATTTACCCTTATTTTGCCATTTTAAATTAAACCTAATGCATTCACGGAGAAACTGCACTGACTATGGCTATCTGATACATGATTCAGATTAATTGCTGCTGCAGTCATTCATGAGTTTTGGCACTGTTTGTATTTTGGTAAGCAAAAGTAGAGGAATTTATTTTTGGCCATCTCCATCAATCTTTATTTGGACAACTAAATGAATCACTATAAAACCCCACAGTCAAAATGGTCGATGTGGTATGTTAACACACAGAGTCAGTGATTACCTGGCCTTATATTTCCTCTGGGTTTTTTTCTGTTGATGCTATCACCTGCATCTTTTGATTGTAAGTATTTGGGGCATTGAGCCAGTTTCGCTTTCAGTACATAAAGCTGATCTGAGCATGCAGAAACCATAACAATCAGCACTTTTTAGAAAATGAAACCATTTGCAAGGTCCTGAGTGATAGATGGCAATGAGGAAATGCATTTTACTGTAAAGTAAAATTTCAGCAGTAACTTTGCTTATAAATATGGTGACTATACTTACCTGTTTGCCTAGGAAGGTTCTGGGTAATACTAGATGCCTTGCTGTAATTATTGAGAGAATTCACTTTGATCCTCAAATTTTCCCTGTGTGATTGTAAATTGTGTGGTCACTACACTTATTTTTAACACCTATTTTGGAATTCAATAAGCAGACAGATTCTAGGAGGCTGGGAGGAATTACATGTAAATATTTACAGCCCTCCAGAAGCAGCATGGCAGAAAAGATGTAGCATACACAACAAAGGCTCAGCCAAGAGAATGATGGTTCAAGGATAGTAGGGTAGTTGATAGAAGAATAAGCAAAGAAAGCAGAAACAGGAGATTTTATATACTGGAAATAGTAAAAAAGTACCATGGTTAACAGTGTTCAAAAAATGGAATGTCAGCAAAATTTGGATACAGCAATTACATAAGCTATTGTTTATTGCACATCTACTATGTGCCAGAAATTAGGCTTAATAATTTGTGTACATTAAATATATTAAAATACATTAAAACTCCACAAAAATCCAGGAAAGACTTTCTGTCCATGTTTTATACATAAAAATGGAAGCAGAGTTAAGTAAGCTGTTAAATGAGTTAGATTGTGAGGCCAATTTTGAAGCCAGATCCGCTTGGCTTTCAAAATTCTGTACTCTTATTAAATATTATATTCTATAACTTTTTTTCCAAGCTCTGAGATTGACGACTTCTGATTCCAAAGCCTTATGCTTTATGTTGCATGAAGACTGGCAAAATGTCTCAGGATTTGTAAGAATCCCACAGAGAGAGAGAGAAATGGTAGTTAACTACTTTTTCCGAGGCATAAAAGCAACAGGAACAAGGCTAGAACTGGGCACAAGTGGTTTTAATTTAATAATAATAATAATACTTATACATAATGATAAAAGATATTCATTCCTCAGCAACAAATGACAAAAAGAAAGGAATATACATACATGTTTTTAGATATTAAATATGTTTATTTATTTCATCATGACTTCAGAATTTTATTGACATTTTCATACAACAGGCAATGGTATGGAGAAGTTCTATTTACTCATAAGTTTTATATTTGTTTTTTAATATTGGTTTTATATTTATTTTATACATTGTTTTAAAAATTATGTTTATGTTTTAAAAATTATGTTTATAATTAATATTTTTCAATAGAATAAAAACATAAATTCTCTCACGGTCATTTATTCCTTCATCACTGTAAATGGTGAAATGTCAATCAGGGAAAATTGTCTGAAGGATGCAAAATATTGTTTCTCCGTATGTCTGTGAGTGTGTTGCCAAAGGAAATTATCATTTGAGTCAGTGGACTAAGAGAGGCAGACCCACCCTCAATCTAGATGGGCACCATCTAATCAGCTGCTAGCATGGCTCTCATAAAAGCAGGCAGAGGAACGTGGAAGGACTAGACTAGCTAGGTCTGGCCTCCATCTTCTCCCGTGCTGGATGCTTTCTGCCCTTAAACATTGGACTCTAAGTTCTTCAGTTTTTGGACTCTTGGACGTACACCAGTGGTTTGCCAGGGGTTCCCAGGCCCCCAGCCACAGACTGAAGTCTGCACTGTCAGCTTCTCTTCTTTTGAGGTTTTTAGGACCTGGACTGGCATCCTTGCTGCTCAGCTTGCAGGCGGCCTATTGTGGGACTTCACCTGGTGATTATGTGAGTCAATGCTGCTTAATAAACTCCCTTTCATACATCCATATATTATTTATATATTTATATTTTATATATACTTTATACACATAAGCCTAAGGTAATTCTATACAATATTGTAAATAATTTTGTGCATGAAACAAAGTTTGTGTAAGCAAACCATCAGAAAGCAGAGGTATCTCTGTCTTGGCCATCCAAATCTGCACTCAAAAAGTTTGAGATTCGGAGCATTTTGTATTTTGACTTTTCAGATTAGGAATGCTCAACCTGTACTTCAACCATCGACAGCAGAGCTCACATCCTCCTAGTACTCACATAAAAAAATGCACCAAGATAGATCAAATTCTGGACCAAAAACTACACTTCAACAAATTTAAAGGTAGAAAAAATTACATAAAATATACTCTCAGGCTAAATGAAATTTAACCAGAAATCAATGACAGAAAGATAGCTGGAAAATTCCAAAATGTTTGTAGATCAAACAGCATGCTTCTATGTGGCACATAGGTGAAAGAAAAAATTTCAAAAGAAAATTTAAAACTATATTGAACTAAATGTAAATGAAGATACAATTTATCAAAATTTGTGAGACTCCATGAAATTAGTGGTAAGAGGAAAATTTATAGCATTGAACTAGTATATTAGAAAAGAAGAAAAATCTAAAATTGATAATTTAAGCTTGCTTCTTAGAAAGCTAAAGAAAGAAGAAAAATGTAATCCTAAAATGACCAGAAGAAAATAAATTACAGAAATCAGAGCAGAAATTAACAAAATTAAAAACAGTAAAGCAATGGAGAAAATTAACAAAACCAAAGCTTATTTGTTAAAAATATCAATAAAATTGACAAACTTCTATATAGGCTAAACAAAAAAAGAGAAAAGATACAAGTTACTAATATTATAAATAAAAGAGGAGTCATTTCACTGACATTAAAGAGATAATAAAATAATATTATATACAACTTTATGTCCAGAAACATAGTTGGAACATTGATGGAACAAACCATTCCATAAAATTTTCAGAGAAAGTATGGCCCTGCCAACAATTGTATTTCAAATTTTCTAGGATTTATAATTGTGAGAAAATAAATTTCTGTTAATATGGGCTACCCAGTTGGTGGTATTTTGTTATGTCAACTCTAGAAAATAAATATAAAAAATAAAGACGAATTGGAATTTGAAATTCAAACTACAACACCACTTACATTAGTACCAAAAAATACTTAGGTACAGCCAGACGGGGTGGCTCATGCCTGTAATCCCAGCACTTTGGGAGGCTGAGGCAGGCAGATCACAAGGTCAGGAGATTGAGACCATCCTGGCTAACATGGTGAAACCCTGTCTCTACTAAAAATACAAAAAATTAGCTGGACGTGGTGGTGGGCATCTGTAGACCTAGCTACTTGGGAGGCTGAGGCAGGAGAATGGCGTGAATCCGGGAATCCGGGAGGCGGAGCTTGCAGTGAGCCAAGATCATACCACTGTACTCCAGCCTGGGCAACCGAGACTCCATCTCAAAAAACAAACAAACAAAAAAAATAGGTACAAATTTAACAAAAACTTTATGACATCTACTTAGGAAAAACTTAAAGACTGAAAGAAAATAAAAATCCACAAAGATCTAAATGAATGGAGAAATTCTCCATATTCATTTATAAGAAGATGTCAGTTCTTCTCAAATTGGCTTATAGATTTAATGTGAGCCACGTTGAAATTCTAGCAAGCTATTTTGTAAATATTGAAAAACTGCTTCTCAAAAATATACAGAAAGGCAGAAGACAGAATAGTCTATACTAAAGAAGAACAAAGTTAGAGGACAGACATTATTCAACTTCAAGACTTACTATAAAGCCACAGTGATCAAGACAATGGCTGCTTGTGACAGAACAGACAGACAACATCTGAAGAGAGGGCCCAAAAATAAACCCATACAAATATTGTTAACTGATCTTTGACAAAGGAGAAAAGACAATCCAAGTGAAAAAAAACAAAAAATTGTCTTTTTGACAAATAGTGCCTGGAACAGATGGACATCAACATGCAAAAAAAAAAAAAAAATCTCAATACATACCTTATGTCTTTCACAAAAATTAACTCAAAATGGATCATATACCTAAGTTAAAATCAAAACAATGAAATGCCTAGAAGGTATCTTGGAGAATACTGAAGTGACCTTGGATTTGAAAAGAGTTTTAAGATATAATACCAAAATAATGATTTATAAAGAAAAGTTGATAAGTTGGACTTCATTTAAAACTAAAAACTGCTCTGCAACAGAAACTGGTAATAGAATGAAAGGACAAGCCACAGACTGGGAGAAAATGTAAAAAGGACGCATATCTGATAAACAACTTGTAAAGAAAATATACAAAGAACTCAAACCTCAGCAGCAAGAAAACAATCTAATTGCAAAGTGGGTAAAAGATCTGACAGAAACCTCTCCAAAGGCATGCAAATGACAAACAAGTCTATTAAAAATGCTAACTATCATATGTCATCAGGGAATTGCAAATTAAAACAATGAAATATCCTTGTGTACCTATCGGAGTTGCTAAAATTGAAAACACTGCAACACCACATACTGGCAAGAATGGCAAACAACAAGAGCTTGTATTCATTTCTGATGGGAATGTAAAAGGACACATCTACTTTAGAAGACAGTTTGGCAATTTCTCACAAATTAGTCTGTTATCACGCTGCTGATAAACACATACCTGAGACTGGGTAGTTTATAAAGGAAAGAGGTTTAATGGACTCATAGTTCCACATGGCTGGGGAGGATGCACAACCATGGAGGAAGGTGAAGGAAAAGCAAAAGCACATCTTACGTGGCGGCAGGCAAGTGAGCATGTGTAGGAGAACTCTCCTTTATAAAACCGTCAGATCTTGTGAGACTTATTCACTGTCACAAGAACAACATGGGCAAGACCTGCCCCCATGATTCAATTACTTCCCACCTGGTCTCTCCCACAACACATGGGGATTATGGGATCTACAATTCAAGATGAGATTCGGGTGGGGACACAGCCAAACCATATCATTCTGCCCCGGCCCCTCTCAAATCCCATGTCTTCACATATTAAAACACAATCATACCCTTCTCAACAGTCCAACAAAGTCTTAACTCATTTCAGCATTAACTCAAAAGTCCACAGTCCAAAGTCTCATCTGAAACATGGAAATTCCCTTCTGACTATGAGCCTGTAAAATCAAAAGCAAGTCAGTTAATTCCTAGATACAGTGGGGGTACAGGCAATGGGTAAATGCACCCATTCCAAATGGGAGAAATTGGCCAAAATGCAGGGGCTACAGACGCTGTGCAAGTCCAAAATCCAGCAGGGCAGTCAAATTTTAAAGCTCCAAAATAGTCTCCTTTGACTCCAGGTCTCACATCCAGGTCACACTGATGCAATAGGTGGGTTCCCATGGTCTTGGGGAGCTTTGCTTCTGTGACTTTGCAGGTTACAGCTTCTCTTCTGGCTGCTTTTATGGGCTGGCATTGAGGGTCTGCAGCTTTTCCAGGCACACGTGCAAGCTGTCAGTGGATCTACCATTTTGGGGTCTGGAAGATGGTGGCCCTCTTCTCACAGCTCCATTAAGCTGTGCCCCAGCGGGGTACTCTATGTGGGGGCTCCTACCCCACATTTCCCTTCTGCACTGCCCTAGCAAAGGATCTTTATGAGGGCTCCACCCCTGCAGCAAACTTGCCTGGATATCCAGGCGTTTCCATACTTCCCCTGCAATCTAGGTGGAGGTTCCCAAACCTCAGCTCTAGATTTCTGTGCTCAAAGCTGCGTGAAAACCACCAAGGCTTGGGACTTGCTTCCTCGGAAGCAATGGCCAGAGCTCTACGTTGGCCCCATTTAGACACAGCCAAAGCAGCTGGGACAGAGGGTACCAAGTCTTTAGGCTGCATAAGAAGGGATCCCTGGGCCGGGCCCAAGAAACCAATTTTCCCTCCTAGGCTTCAGAGCCTGTAATGGGAGGGGCTGCCATGAGGGTCTCTGGCATGCCCTGGAGACATTTTCCCCATTCGCTTGGTAATTAGCATTTGGCTCCTGGTTACTTATGCAAATTTCTGCAGCAGACTTGATTTTCTCCCCATAGTATTGATGTTCTTTTCCACTGCAATGTTTTCAAACTTTTATGCTCTGCTTCCTCTTGAATGCATTGTTGCATAGAAATTTCTTCCACTAGATACCCTGAATCATCTCTCTCAAGTTCAAAATTCCACAGATCTCTAGGGCAGGGGCAAAATGCCGCCAGTCTCTTTGTATAGCAAAAGTGACCTTTACTCCAGTTCCGAAGTTCTTCATCTCCATCTGAGACGACCTCAGCCTGGACTTCATTGTCCATATCACTAAAAGCATTTTGGTCAAAAGCATTCAACAAGTCTCCAGGAAGTTCCAGACTTTCCTATATTTTCGTATCTTCTTCTGAGCCTTCCAAACTTTCTTAAGCTCTGCCTGTTACCCAGGTCCAAAGTCACTTCCACGTTTTCAGGTATCTTTACAGCAGTGCCCCACTACCTGGTACCAATTTGCTGTATTAGTCTGTTCTCATGCTGCTAATAAATACATACCTGAGACTGGGTAAGTTACAAAGGAAAGCAGTATAATGAACTCACAGTTCCACATGGCTGGGGAGTCTTCACAATCATGGCAAAAGGCGAAGGAAGAATAAAACCATGTCTTACATGGTGACAGACAAGAGAGCACGTGCAGGGGAACTCTGCTTTATAAAACCATTAGATCTTTTGAGACTTATTCACTATCACAAGAGCAGCATGGGAAAGACCCACCCCCATGATTCAATGACCTCCTGCTGGTTTCCTCCCATGACGAGTGGGAATTATGGGAGTTACAATTCAAGATGAGGTTTGGGTGGGGACACAGCCAAACCATATCGACTCTCCTAGCTGTTTAACCAAAATAGTTGAATATTTATGTTCATACAAAAATCTATACATGAATGTTATAGCAGCTTCGCCCATAACTCAGAAAATTTGAAAGTAATTAAGATGTCTTGCAACAAATGAACATATAATCAAACTGTGATAGGCCCATGCAATCAAGTATTGTTCTGTGATAAAAATAAATATGCCATCAAACTATGAAAAGATTATGCACATTATGGAGTTTAGTGAATAATAATGGATCAATGGTGGCTCATCAGTTATACAAATTCACTATATTAATGCAAGATGTTAACAGTGGGAGATACTTTGTACAAACATAGGGGAAAGGGAGTATATGGAAACTCTTACTTTTGACACAATTTTACTGTAAACCTAAAACTGCTCTATGAAACAAAGTCTAATTTAAAAAAACAAAACTGCTGTATAAAATAAAGCAAAATTAAAAGAAGGAACAAAAATATTGTATAATCGTACAAATCATAGTGATCAGTATAAGCATCAGTATATTTAAAAGTCTAGAATTTCCCCCATATTTGAGAAATTTAGAAAGATAAATATTTTAATATGATTATTATTCTGTTTTAATCTGTATTATAACACAATATTCCATATAACATCAGAAGTTTTTATGATTTTACAGAGCTT
This sequence comes from Papio anubis, assembly GCF_008728515.1. Lineage (NCBI taxonomy): Eukaryota > Metazoa > Chordata > Mammalia > Primates > Cercopithecidae > Papio > Papio anubis. The sequence goes on along the minus strand of NC_044989.1, from coordinate 35,333,159 downwards.
TCCCAAAATGAGTAAGAGACTCTCATTATTATTACTTGACGGTATAGACCACTATAGAGAACAACACAAATGTAAAGCTAGTTGGTTGAAACTCTCTATATATGTATTATATATAAGTGTGTGTGTCATATATGTATATACATATATATGACATATGTAAAAACACTATTTTAATTACCTACCATATTGTCATTTACAAAAGAATAGGAAATAGTGTCACTGTGGAAATGTTTGGGGAAAAAAAGTAATCAAATATTTTTTTCAAACTAATAATAACCTTAAGTAACATTATTCAACCTTTATATATTAAGCATCAGAATAAGTCCTTTCATGTATTATATGATTTAATCACAACAGTTTTATTTTAAAAGTACTAGTGTTATCTTCATTCGTGCATGAGAAAACTGAGTCTCAGTAACTTGTGTACTGCCATATAAAAACTAAATGAGAAAGCCAAAACTCAATCTAGCTTAACAGCTTATGTTTATCACCAGTATTTTCTATTGTTTCAAATCACTGCATGATCCTCATCTGTGGTTGTGGGAAAACTATCACTATTGTTATTTCTTTCATGGAATTGTCCAGTAAATTGTCCATTTTAAAGGGTCAATAAAATAATGAGTTTGGTAGTCAGTAAAATGTCATTTGTATCGTAGGCTACTGACTTATAGTAATACATCTGTCACATTTACTCTTTAACTAGATGATGTTAGAGATAATTATATGGTTTATTTTGTCCAAATTAATTATTAAATAACAAAGGAGATAAAAGGGAAAAAGAGTGACACAGGAAAAAAAAGAGGAAAGGAGTAATTGATTTTTTGAATTCTGAAGATTCAATGCATGTTTGAAAGCTTCCACCTACAGATTTACACTTAAAGGATCTATCAAGAATTCAGAAAAAAAATGTAACAGAAGTGAGCAAAACCAACAAAATAAATACGTTTTAAAAAAGGAATTTCTGGTATAACTTTTATCTCAAAATAAAAAGAAATATACCTCCTTCCTTATGTAAATTTCACTATGCTTTCAAAATTATCTTTTATTGTGTTACTTAGGATAATTTTATAAATCTAATACTTAGTAATGCTAAAGAAGAAAAAGTTAAATTCTGAAGCAACATTCATGAGATACGCAAAAACATAAGCAAAATATAAAATCCCTAAAGAAATTTAAGTTGTAATTTACCATTTTTTTGGTTTAAGATTCCCTTGGGAAATTTTTAAAGTATTTTTTATATTTCTTAATATGTTCCATCTGCTACAGAGCTTTCAAATTGCTACAGTACAGTTGTAGAGAGAATGCCTTGGACCTTTTCAATATGTGACTTACACCCTGTAGGAAATTACCTTGTTGCTAAGGTTCACTTGATAGCACTCAGTGGGCCAACAGGTCGTGGTTTAAGGACTTATGCCATAGTGATAATTCATAACCAGTTCTCATTGCACTTCAGCATGGTTCTGGGTCAAAAACACCATTATCCTTCACTTCAAGTTCACACATGTTTTGACCTATCACTTTTACTTTGATAAATCTTCTCTTAAGAATAGAAAGTGCTATTTATCTTGAAAAGATACACTTACGGCTACAGACAGTGGATAAGAAACAGTATATTGAAATACTTCTAAAAATTTTAAAGTGTATTCAATTTAGTACACACACACACACATACTGAAACACACACATCCTCAAAAACACCCTCAGGAATGCAAAATATATGGGAGACTATGAACAGTAGCTGAAAGCAACAATTCACATTCCCGTGTTTGCTAATAGTTATATAATATGTTGTCTTCATTAAAGTCTTGCTCTTACCAACCCTTCTCAGCTGATGACACCGCATCATACTTTAGTGAGTAAATAAGAGTACTCACAGAGACACTCTCTTTCTTTTGCCTATGTCCATGCACATGTTCTCTTTTTTCACTCTTCTTAAGACAAGAAAGCCCCTTGCTGCTGTCAGTGGAAAATCCCAGGGCTTTGGTAATGAATATCAAATCCTGATTCCTCACCTTACCAAGGACTTCAATCTTACATGTATTTCTTTTGCTTTTATCATGAATTTCTCTCTTTCTCTTTGTTCTTAAAGTTGACAATTTCTGATACTTTGAAAATCAACATGTTAAAAAAAAACACATCAATAAACAAACATAACAAATTTAGTTATTTTCTCTCATCTGCTACTATGTTGGTGTTCTTTTAGAGAAAAGAAAAAAAGGTAAGAGTGGCCTTTCTTTTCTGACTCCAATCTGTGCCCTCACACTTAACTAATATGAAAGGTAAAATGATAAAAATTCTAGGTTATAATAACATAGTGATAGAAATAGAAAATAGCTTCAAGACCTTGAGGAATATGAAGATTGCTTAAACAACACACACATAAAACTATGATAGAAATATTGATAAACTGGACTACACTGAAGTTGAAGGTGTGTGTTCATAAGGATTCTCTTATTCTAGACAGTTCTATGACACTCTTAGAATGAAAAGGCAAACTACAGAATGGGAGGATATATTTCCAAGTAATAAATCTTAAAATTAGTTGTATCCAGAACATATAAAGAGCCTCTACAAATCAATAAGGAAAAGACAGTCCGATAAAATTGGGGACACTTCACTAAAGGAACTATTCAAATGTAAAATAGCCATAGGAACATGAAGATTTGCTTCAGAGTTATTACTAATAAGAGAGTAAAAGTTTAAACAGCAGTGTAATGCCAACACCACCAATTCTCAGTGAGAAGATCTAAAATTAGAAGTGTTGACAAAGATGAGGAGCTACTTGAACTGTAGTACATTGCTAGTGGGAATATATTGACAGTCACTTTATTTGTGTATCTATTTATCTTTTTTCTACCTTTATTCTAGGTTTGGGGGTACACGTACAGGTTTCTTACATGGGAAAATTGCTTGGAACTGAGGCTTGGTGTACAAATGATTTCATCACTAAGGTGGTGGGTATACTACCCAATAGGTAGCCTTGCAGCCCATGTCTCTCTCATCTTCCCACCTCAAGCAGTCCTCAGTGGCTGTTGTTCTTATCTTTGTGCCCATGTATATTCAGTTTTTGGTTCTCACTTAAATGAGAACATGAGGTATTTTGTTTTCTGTTCCTGTGTTAGTTCACTTATGATAATGACTTCCAGCTTCATTATTGTTGCTGCAAAGTACATTATTTTATTCTTTTTTATGAGTGTGTAGTATTCCATGGTATGTGCGTATGTGTGTATATATTATATATACAATATATATAATGTATATAACAAATACAGAAAATATTTTCTTTATCCACTCTATCATTGATGGGAATCTTGGTTGATTCCATGTCTTTTCACTTTAGAAAACTGACATTATCTCCTAATATTGAACCTACTTTGCCTAGATATATGCTGAAAATAAATGTGCCACCATTTATGCAAAAAGTATATACAGAAGCATTATTTTAAATTTGAAACTCAAGTATATATCAAGTAGAAAGAATGAGTAAATCTATTTTTATATATTCATTCAATAAAACACTGTACAGCAATGAAAATTATGTCATACATACATTTCTTAATGTTAATGAAAACAGTGTTAGAAGCCAGAAATCTAATACATGCATATGACTCCAATTATATTTAATTATAAAAGGCAAGTACTGTGTGAACTTCCAACATCATAGATTTGTCTCATATAAATAATAATATAAACTCTGGGCATTATTAGAAATTGAAAATATTTGTGTGATCACCATCCGAGTCAAGGCTCCTTAATGTCCCACACCAAATATTATGTCTATGTTGTAAATTTCTCATCTCTATCAACAACTGAAGCAAGCAGCTAAAATTTCAAATTCCAAAGGCAAGGTCATTGATATGCAAATAGCATGTATTGTGGTAGACATTGAAATGTCTCTATTATGTTAACCTCAAGAATTTCTATGAAGAGCATGAAAGGGGACCTAGTTAGCAGGAGAACCACTTCAGACTTAATGTAATTCTCTGTCTGTGATGGTTATTCAAGCCTTTCAATTCCCTCTCATTCTGTCAAACAAAAGTCACTCGAAATTATATGTCTGAAATGTTTTAGTGTTACTAGCATCCAGACAGGTGGCAACAATAAAATGTCTTTGCAAATACATGTAGCTTATCCTGTCTTCAATGTTTTATTTGACCTAGGCTTATTTCCAGTAGTTAATAAACAGCACCTTGACCACCCATCTGAACCTAGCTAGGAGTTATCGGGACAGTGAGTACTTCCTCAATATGTCTTGTAGTTATAACATACTGCTCCCATTTTAAAAGTGGTAAAACTGAGGTTCAGTAAGATTTATAGTAAGTAAATGTTATATTTGATTTTAAAATGATTTCTCTTACTTTAATGCTTATACTGCCAATTATTACAAGCCATTTTAGTTATTCTGCATTTTATTTCTGATCTACTCACTCTTTTATAGACATGAGATTATTCTGATAATTATGTTTCACAATATGTCTATTAATTTATCTCAATATTTATTGAGCACAGTTTGCAGACGTTGTTCTAGATGTTGAAGACTCAAAAGTAATATTTTTGCATGCTTGCAATTTATATTGCAGTGGCGAGTGTTGAAAGGAGAAAAATGTAAATATGACAAACAAAAATAAATTGTATTGAATATTAGAAATTGATACATTGTGAAAAATATGAGGTTAAAAGTATTGGAAATTCTGAAGACGGCATTGCAACATGAAATAGGGTGGACAGATGGATCTCTCAAGAAAGATGAAACTATACAAAGACTTGAAGAAGGAAAGGGAGTGAACTCTGCAGATATTTACGGAAAATATGTTCCAGTAAGGAAAAAAGATCTCAAGGCTGGAAGTTATTGGTATAGTTCTAAAAAGTAAACAGGAGATAAGATCAGAGATATAAAGGAGGGTGAAATTGTGAGAACCCTTTATACCATTATAAAGTGTTTAATTTTTGTTCTGAGAGCAATGGTAGTTAGCAACTAATCCTATGATATGATCCAATCTATATTTTAACGTAATTATCTGGATGTACATATATTTTAGGAGGACACAAATGAAATAAATGTGTTGGATATGAAGCTAGTTCAGCAGTCCAGGAGAGATTTGATTAGTAGCATTGGAGGTGGTGAATAAAACCTGGTCACGTTTTAAAAATAAATCAACATATTTCTTAATAGATTAGATGAAAGTGAGAAAAAATGGAATCAAAGATAAATCCAAGTGTTTTTACTTGGAAAAATTAAAGATGGTTGTCATTAACTGAGATGTTCAAGCTCATGAACAGAGCTAATTTGAGGAGACCAGCCGTTCATTTTGAGATGCAAGTTCAATATGGGAGTGATTCTGGTGACTAGGAGGTTGGGACTATGAATCTGGGCCATAGGAAAGTGGATTCTAGGTTTATACTGGAGGTATGAATTTGGAGATCAGCAGTATGCAGATGATATATAAAGAAATAGATGAGATTACCAAACAAGTGATAGTAGGTTGGTAGAGGAGAGATGTTTAACAACTTAGCATTTGGGCACCCAAAACTAGAAGACCTATGGAAATAGGTTAAATGAGAAAGTGAGACTAAGGAACACTAAGAGTAGTGAAGAAAACCAGGAGTGTGTCCTAGAAGCCACATAAAGATCAACCTTAGTAAAGGCTTTTGCTGTCAAGTAAAATTATGTCTGAGAATTGAATAATGGTATTAATGTGGGTTATTTGGAGTCCTCGGATAGCAGAGTAGACTAGAGAGATAGGAAAGAGTTAGGGTTAAGAGAGACTGGGAGAAAAGAGATTCAACTACAAACAGTAAATATAGAAAACTCTTTGAAGAAACTTTCCTATAAAGGGAAGAGAGAATTGGAGAGCTGAAGAAGACAGTGGGTTTAAGAAAAATATTTGTAATATTATATATTTATTTTAGGTGAGAGAAATAACAACACATGTCGATGGAAATTATAAGGGTAGAAGGACACCTAAATAATGTCTCAGAGAGATATCTGGTAGAGGAGGGGAAAAAAAGAGTGTGAAAGGGAAAACAAGCTGGTGATATTTGATCTTTCAACTTTATTGAGAACCTTTAGGGGAAAACTTTTAAGTGGCTATCTGTGAGTGTTGATTCTATAAGATTTTATAACAGCAGTAGTAGGTATTTATTGAGCAAGTACTGTGGACTAGGCACAGAGCTAAGTTTATTGTACAATTATTTCAAGCAATATTCCTAACAAATTTAGGTAGTAGCTGAGATTATCTCCATTTTTAAAGAAATTGACAGATTATTTACTTATTTACACACATCTTGTGTCTTAGTTTGTTATGGCTGCTGTAACAAAATAGCTTAGACTAATTTATAAATAATAGAAACTTATTTCTCACAGTTCTGGAAGCTGGGAAGTTCAAGATCAAGGTGCCAACAGATTCAGTGACTCTCGGCTTCATAGATGGAGCCTCTTGCTGTGTCCTCATATGACAGCTGGGGTGGAAAGAAACTCTAGAGCTTCAATCTCTTTTGTAGGAAACTAATTTCATTCATAAGGGATTAGCCCTCAGGACTTCACTTCCAGAAAGGTGCTACTTTTTAACACTATCACATTATTATGTTACGACATAACAATTTTGTATTATAAAGAAGTTGCACATGTATGTTCATTGCAGCACTACTTACAATGGTAAAGATATGCAATCAATCTAAATGTCCATCAGTGATAGACTGGATAAAGAGAATATGCTACCTATGCACCATGGAATACTATGCAGCAATTAAAAAAAAAAAGATCATGTCCTTTTCAGGGACATGGATGGAGCTGGATGACATTATCCTCAGCAAACTAATGCAGGAACAGAAAAACAAATACCACATGTTCTCACTTATAAGTGGAAGCTAAATGATGAGAACACAGGGACACATGGAGGGGAACAACACACACTGGGGCATTTCAGAAGGTGGAGGGTGAGAGGAGGGAGAGAATCAGGAAAAATAACTAATGGCTACTAGGCTTAATACCTGGGTGATGACATAATCTGTAAAACAAACCCCTATGACACAAGTTTACCTGTGTAACAAACCTGCACTTGTATCTCTGAATTTAAAATAAAAGTTTAAAGAAAAGATAAAATTAAAACAAAAATTTCTAGGGGTTACTAACACTCAGACCATAGCATTTTGGAAGTAACATAAATTAACTCTAAGAAAATACTTCTTATCATGCTAACTTGCTCTTTATCTTCTTGATGATAGTATGTTTGTTGTCTGGATCTCATTGGGACAGATCTTTGGTTCATGGATATTCAGTGCTTTTTCTGATCAATACCCTTGTAACTTTCAATTAGTTTGTTGTCCTTCTTGTCCTTCGTGTTAAAAATATGGCTTTGTGAGAAAGATGATATTTGTGGCACTCCCTACCAAGTCTCTGAAATTTAATTATGAAGCAAAAGCATAATCCAAAGGGGAATGGAAATGTAACTTTGTGATTAGAATAAAACTCCAGTGGAAGCCCAATTTGGCAAATGTTGTCAAGCAAAGAAGATGATGGGCTCCGTGGTGAATTTGGATATGAGTAAAATCTTCAGTCTAATTCAAGTTCATTTGCTCCCCTTGGACATTAGTTCATCATATGACATTGGACCATGAATTTTCTGCCCATTCCCCTATTTCTAGAATCCCTTTCTGACTAATCCAACTAGTTTCTATCTGAATCCATACATGAGGATAATCTAGCTACAGCTTATCTCCGATTATAGTACAGACTACTCTTCATCCAATTGGTAGTCTGAGAAAATGGATTCTCTCTATTTAAAACTTTGCTCAGAGCAACAAACCATAGCAGAGAATCAGAAGTAGTAATGCAATAGCAGAATTGATTAAAAATTACTTTTATAGGAAGAAGAGACATGATGTATGTATATATGTGGCTAAATAGGCAGAATAAGAAGAGATGGGAGAAATTTTTTTTTTTTTTTTTTTTTTTTTTTTTTTTTTTTTTTTTTTTGAGACGGAGTCTTGCTCTGTCGCCCAGGCTGGAGTGCTGTGGCCGGATCTCAGCTCACTGCAAGCTCCGCCTCCCGGGTTCCCGCCATTCTCCTGCCTCAGCCTCCGGAGTAGCTGGGACTACAGGCGCCCGCCACCTCGCCCGGCTAGTTTTTTGTATTTTTTAGTAGAGACGGGGTTTCACCGTGTTAGCCAGGATGGTCTCGATCTTATATTGAGTTCAGAAACGGTGACCTTACAGAGGCTTTAATTTATTCCAATTTCCAAAGACACACAGATATAAGTGCATTTAACCTGGCTCACAAATAATGATCCACTGAAGCTTGATATTCCTTAGTACACATCAAATAGGTCAGTCAACATTGTTTGGCTATGCCTTATCTGAATTTTATAAAACATCTTTAATGAGCAAACTTTCTTCTTCTATCATTTTCATTTATTTTCCCGGTCAAATTATGGTCTATAAAATGATGAGAACTGAGAGCTTAATTTTTGAGGAATTAATTAAAGGAAGACATTATAAATATATTTTAAAAGTGTGTAATAGGAGATAAATATTAATAATTAAAGTAAACAATAAAAGATACATGTCTATGACTAATTTTATTATGGCCATAGGCCTTATTTTAATTTAAATTGCTTTTCAATTTAAATGAAAATGCTTTCAATCATAAATTTTCCCCTTTGCTAGTTATTTGTTAAACAACTAAATGAAATTTTAGTTACATTCTACAAAAGCTCAATCAACACTACAGTTATAAATCACCAGGCTGAAGCGAGGACATTAGTATTTCAAAGCCTCTTCTATTACTGTTTTTATAATTTTATTTCTGAAATATATATACAGATTTCATTACATTGCTAATTATTTCTATTTGTTTCATGTCCACAGAAAATAGAGTATCATTAAAAAATTTTAGGTTCATCTCTTTTTTTAATTGAAAACTAGTGAAATTATCTGAATGTTTTAAGGAATATGCTTTTTTAATTATTGTATTTTTGTTGGTTATTGTCAATATTTTAGTTATGTTTGTTATTGATTAGTTAGTAAAATTCATTTAAAAATAATCCAAAACCATTTCCCAATATTGCCAAAAAATTGAATAACTATATATTTACTGGAAACATTTAGGATACAGTTGTAGATCCATTTAATGTAAAATTTTTCAAACTACTTCTCTAGTCATATGTCCTCTTAGAGGATAATATCTAGAATTTATATTCAATGGTGCATACGTCTAAATTTATTATAGCCTGAACAGTTTTACAAACAAGAAAAGAAAAACTGGCTTCATATAATTCAAAAGACAAGATGCAGACTCAGCTTAAAGAATATAAAATGCAAAGCATGAAATAAAGCAATTGCTTTCTTTTGCAAAAAAAAGAATCTACCAATCCTTTTTTTTTTGAGATGGAGTCTTGCTCTGTTGCCCAGGCTGGAGTGCAGTGGCATGATCTCGGCTCACTGCAAGCTCCACCTCCTGGGTTCACACCATTCTCCTGCCTCAGCCTCCCGAGTAGCTGGGACTACAGGCGCCTGCCACCATGCCCGGCTATTTTTTTTTTTTTTTTTTTGTATTTTTAGTAGAGATGGGGTTTCACCGCGTTAGCCAGGATGATCTCGATCTCCTGACCTCGTGATCCACCCAGCTCGGCCTCCCAAAGTGCTGGGATTACAGACGTAAGCCACCATGCCCAGCCCAATCTGATTGTTCTAAGTTTACCAACCTTCAAATGGCAGGGGGGGCGGAATACATTCTGGTGAATATCATAAAAAATTAAATCTGGGAAAAGGAGAGCTCAAATATTGCATAGACATTCTTAAAATGAGGATAATTTCTACTGTTTTATTATCTGGAATGTTTATTTGATTATAGTAATTTGGCAAATAAAGTACTATGGAAGGTATTACATGAATACATGCATTTCAAACAAAAGGATACTACTATGCCCACTGCCAGTCATTTTGAAAAGAAAAGAAAAACGTTTCTTAAAATCTTTTCTTCTGGACATTTGCGTCTCCATTTTAGCCTGAGTATCATATATTTTCTTTGTCATTTTTTTCCTCTCCCATGGTTATTCAACTACATCTTTCTGAACTGCATATTAACTTTAACTAGGGAAGTGAATGAAAAATATGAATTCAGAACCGTTGTAGTACTGTTTCTTTATAAGCTAGAGTAGTGCTGTGATAACTGCTTTACAGAATAGGTTAGACACTTGACAATGAATTAGGTGAAGCAGTGACATGTCATCCCATTATATGTAACAATTGCTATAGAAAAGAAAAACACACCTTGTTTACATTCTAGGCATGTTTGTCCTCAGGATTAGTAACCTAAAATAGATAAGGGAAAAGGGAAGAGAAACATTTATCTATGACTAATGGGTGTTGTCATTTTTAGCGAAAGGGCCATGTTTGTACTTTTCAGTAATAATAGAATCTATCCCCAACTGTCAGTGTTGAGAAAAAACAATGTCGTTCATATAAAATTCATAGAAATAAAGGGGTTCCTGTCATAATGCTTTTGAGAGATCACTGTCAAATCTCTGTAAGCCTTTAGTTTAAGTGCCATTTCTAGTCAACGGCGGAGATTTTTTAAGTGTTTCAGAACTGGCATTTTTCCTAGGGGTATATTGAATATTTCAGATAATTTATTTTTTTTATAAAAGACACTCTATTGCCAATTTTTGTAAAATGCCCTCTCACATTGTGTCATTGCAAATTACTTGTGGAAGAAAATATGCAGAAAATTTTAACTGGTTTTGAAGTGGTAGAAAATGGGCAAAGATTGCCAGGATAAGGGCTTCATCAATAAGACAGTAAACCATATGGGAAATTACAGTGGGATGACCCTCTATTCTTATTCCCTATAAAGAAGGGTTAATTGTGAGTCAAAATTGTCCTGTGACTCCTCCAAAGGGATTATATTATGAAGGATGAAAATGATTCATTACTACACTGGAAACACACAAAAGAGCCATCCAGTTATGGTAAGATGAAAACTACCTCATAGGGAAATTCCAATATCTTAATCTCCTTCGCTAACACTTCCTACTACAAATACCCATGTAAATTTGGGCTATTGTCTTTCTTACTTGACAACTTATAATTCTTTATGTCTTTTGTAGTTGCGTGCCATAAAAGAGGTCTTTTCTTTCTTCCCGAAATACTTTGGAGTGGTTTCTCCCACTGCGCTTGGTCTTAGGTAGATTATAGTCTTGTAAGCAAAACATTTATGAAGTCATTATTTTTGTCACCTACCAATCCAAAAACAAAGTTGCCTTTTTAAATAACTAAAAACTATCCACAATAGTAGTCCCCTCTATATATGTCAGTTCTTGTAAGTATATGTATTTCAGTTTATTTATTAACCTTCACAATTCTTGTCGTAAGTTATTTAATAGCCACCAAATCAGATCAAGAGAATTAAATATATGCTGTGTAAATAAAGAGAAATGATTTGAAACGGAAATCAAATGGAGATAATGATTCTATCATTGTTATATGTATAAGTCTGAGTCCAATCTAAAGACAGAAACCACAAGTAATTTAAATGAAGAAAGTTTAATACAAAACATTATTAAACTATGACAGAGTAACTATATAACTATCAAGAGAACTTTAAAAAATTTGCTGGGACTAAAGAAGAGTATTCAAGGAGGAACAAACTTGAAAGGAAGCCTCCTCCTCTGGGTTGGGGTTCAGACTTCATTGGAGAGGATGTGGTTGTCTCCCATTGCATGGTAAAGTTCACATGGTTGTGGTAGAGTTTCCAGGAAAACAGGAAACAACTCTCTGGGGTACAGATGACCAAGGCTGGTGAGCACTCATGCAGAGGAACTCAGAGTCCCACTCTAGGAATGAGGACTGTATAGTACATGGTACAAGGGAGACAAGCCCCTTCTTCCTGAAATGAGCCTCCAGCATCTTTTACTGACAAAGCTTAATATTGTTCTCACTGTAAAGAAGTCCTTAAATTGTGCAATCATTAAATCATGAAAGAGATACTGAAGAACGAACTCTTTGCTAAGAGGCAACACATTGATAAACTGGCACGCTAAGATGCTGAACACTTTTATATTTTGTCTTAAATATAAGGATTATATTTTTTACAATATTAGGTCAAACAGCACATCTCTGATTTTATTAGTTTTTTGCTTTGCTATTTTGAATTGAATTATTTCCGATAGGTGATGCAATGAAAGTTGAGACATTTTGCAAACTACTAAATTAGTAAATTGATGTTTCAGTGAATGCAATGCTTGTATAAGAACCATTAAATATAAAAACATAAAGAGATATCTATTTCCTCTTATATAATTTTTCAGAAGTTGTTTCAGAGTATAGTGAAATAAGTCTAGAAATAACTTCTAACTTCTAGTACAGTGCTTTGTTTCTTTAACATGACTCAAATCACGGGTTGCTTGAAATTTAGTATTTGTTCTATGTTGACTCACCTTGCATATCCAAACACCTAAGAAATGGGAAGATAATTAACTGAGAAACCATTCAGCATATATTATCAATGCAATAAACTTAAATAGATAATTTGAAATTCCACCATTTGCACTGAGACAAAGTGATATAAAGGAAATAGAGTTATTTTTGAAGCTGTTATCTGATATTGCATTCCACCTCTTCCATCTTAGCTGTTTAACCTAGAGCATGTTTTATTTCATTGGGTGATATTTGAAATGCAAACAACCTTACATATGTATTTTTTTTAAAATAGTAGTTGGTGTAGCACTCATAAACTCTAGGAAATAGAATATTAATAGGATCAGTGAAGAAACCTGTGAGCTCTATTTCCATCCCTTTTACTTGTTTATATTGCAAAAGTGATGGCAAATCTGGATTTTGTGTTTATCATTATTTTACTTCTTGTTCTTACAGATTTATAGGGAAGAAACAGTCATTTCTAAATATGATTTACATTGTCCTTGTTAAAATTATCATAATATAGTTTCTACTTTTTTAAAATCTTGCCTCTTTCTAAGATTCAACTATACTAGTGTATAACAGTTTGTTTTTTTTTTTTCTCATTTGTATAATATCCAATTGAGTGAATCTGAAACTATTTACATATGCTTATATACATGGTCATCATTGTTTTTCATTCATTGTTCTAGGTTAGAATGCTGGTTTGAATATTCTTCTACATATTCCTCAGTAAAAAGGGGAAGATTCCAAATACTTTATTTACTTAGTGTGGGGAATACCAGGTTGTAGGCTATGTGCATGTTATAATTTCAAAGAAACTGTACCACTATACACTTCCATCAGCGTGGTGTAAGCATCCCTGTTGTTCCACATTGTCCAGATGCCAGATATTTTATGAATCTAATAGATATGAATATGTGGTTCACTACTACACCTAATTTTTTTATTATAAAGTTTTCTGATTATCTCTTCATATATTTATTTGCTTTTACGATTTCTCTTATGTGGAATTCCTGTTCTATTTCTGGCCTGCTGCTCTACTTGTTTATTGACCTAGTTTTTATTTATTTAGTATGTGAGTTGCACAGTCTCCCGGTCGTGGGCTTGTTCTCAGGAAATAATGGATATTTTAGATAAATTGAAATCTGTAATTTTAGTTGAATGTATCAATTTTTTCTATTCCAATTATTTTGTGTTTTATAAAAATGTTCTTCTCTCTGTAAGGTCACACAGCTTTTTATTATCTTTGGAAAATTTTGCCATTATTTTTACACTTGAAATTCAGTAGTACCAAATTGTATTTATTATATTTTGTCTATATGGATAACTAATTTGCTCTGCACTATTTTTGTGGGGTTCAGCCTTTCTCAGGAATGTGCAGTGTATCTTTATAAAAGTGTTAATGTATGCGTGAACCTGTTTCTTAGCTCTTTATACTGGTTTATTGATAATTTTTGCTATTATTTCACCTGTGCCATATGATATAAATTACTCTAACTTCATAATGTTTCACTAATTGTTATAAAAATACATAATCTTAATATACTTTTTCTAGGTTTACTTCATTCTAAGATTTGTACATTTTTCCATTTACATTTTAGCAGTAACTGGTCAGTTTCCTTTAAATACTGAAATTTTGACTGGAATTACATAGAATCTGAAAATCAATTTGAGCAAAATCAACCATCTTAATGTAATAAGTCTTTCTTTCCATGAAGAAAATATATGTCTTCGCTTATTTAAGTGTTTTAATTTTCTTTTAATAAATTTTAGCATTATCTATATTAATATTTTGAATATATTTTCTTAAAATTATGCTTTATTTTTGCTGTTCTGATTTTTTTGTTTAAATTATCTTCTTTCTTCTGGACATATAGTTGATTTTTATATATTGATTATAGAAATATCACCCTGGCAAAACTCTAGCATTAATTCTATCCATCTGCCTATACGTAGTTTTTTAAATGTTCTCTATATAGTTTTAACTTTTCTTTCCAAATTTTTCATGTTTTTTGTTTGTTTACCTACATTGGAGAAGATTTTCAAAATACTGAATAAGAGTTTTAATTTTGAAATTTTGTTCTGACTTTTAAAAGATATTTTTTGTGTTTGACCATGGAAACAATATTTATAAGGTTTTTCTAGATACTATTCAAGGGTTATTGACATGGTCAGGCTTTCTGTTCCCACCCAAATCTCATCTTGAATTGTAAGCCCCATAATCCCTCAGTGTCAAGGGAAAGACCAGGTGGAGGTAACTGAATCATGGGACGTTTTACCTCCATGCTCTTCTTGTGATAGTGAGTGAGTTCTCACGAGATCTGATGGTTTTATAAGGGGATCTTCCTTCTTCGTTCTGCACTTCTCCTTTCTGCCGCCTTGTGAAGAAGATGCCTTATTCCAATTCACATTTCACCATGATTGTAAGTCTCCTGAGGCTTCCCCAGCCATGCAGAGCTGTGAGTCAATTAAATCTCCTTTGTTTGTAAATTACCCAGTCTCAGCCAGTTGTTTATAACAGTATGAAAATGGAATGATACACTTATCTGCAAAGAGAGTAGATAATTCCATTCCCAGTTTACTAAGCAATTTTAAAACATGTATTTATGTGAATTTTAACAAAATGTTCTTATTTTAAATGCTATTTATTTGAGAGTTCTTTCTTTTTCATGAACAAATTTCCAGAGGTTTGTTTACATTATTAATTTCCTTCAAATATTGAATTCTGTTTTTGTTAAACCTATGTCCGTGTATTCTGTTTATTACATATTATTCCTATCTTCTCAACATTTTTCTTTCTCCCTTCTTTATTTTTATTCTGTTGTTATACAGTTGAAAACATACCTTACTAAATATGATCATATATCATTTTCTAAGTATATAAGAATATATGTATTTATCAAACTATTGCATTTTGTGTGTTTCACAGTTTTTATCTATAGCTGTTAAATTATTATTTTGTTACATTGTTATTTTCATCATGATTTAGTAAGTAATGCATATACCACAGGACTCCAATTGAATTCCACTTACCTGTCCTGCTTTTTGGATACTGTCTCCATGCACTTAGCCCTCAAATTTTAGGGCTCATCTGTTTCTTCTCTCTCAGGAATTGCTGGCTTCTATTGCCACATGCCCAATGTCTTGAAGATTGTTATGTGAAGTGGAAGTAAACCTGATTCCTTTTACTTAAGATTTTCTAGAATCACATGTCATATCATAATGTTTTAAAATATTTAAAACCCACCAGAAAGCTGATAATTTAGAGAATGCTAAAGGAATTCGAACAAGAAAATGATTAGCCCCTCTGTGTAAAGAAAAAAACTAAGTTTGCTTTTATTCTGAGAGGAGTAGTAAAATACGGTTGGAGATACTATAGATGAAGATTTTTTTTAAAAAAAGGTTGAATTTTTGACAACTGTCTAAAGACTAAGTGCAGCCTAGCATATTAGTTTTAGGAACCCTAAGAGAACTACCTAAAGTTCCATTTTTAAAGGTTAAAATCTGACCATATTCTCTCTATAAGAAAAACATTTTAAATATAAAGATACAGATATGCTGAAAGCAAATAGATGGAAGAAAGATATACCATACAAGTGGTAATAATAAAAAGAAAGCAAAATGGGTATAAATTACATAAGATGGATTTCAAGACAAAAAGTACTACATAGACACAGTATAAATTTCATCTGGATAAAAGTGTAAATTCATAAAGAAGAAATATATGTGTGTGGGCTAATAAATAGGTGCTTCATGAAACATGCCATAAAAATAACAAAATTAAATGGAGAAATAGGAAAATGCAAAATTATGACTGGAGATGTTATCAGCTGTGGTAGACAAAATTCTAAAAACTTTCCAACATCATTCCTGTCCTCTGCTAAATCAGTCAAACACTAATCTAATTATTGCTACAAAGTGACTTTGCAAATGTAATTAAGGTTACTAAACAGCTGACCTTAAAGTAGGGAGATTATCCTAGACTGTCTAGGTGGGCCCAGTTCAGTCACACGAGACCTAAAAAGGAGAAGAGGAAAGCAGAAAAGTAAGCCAGAAAAAAAGCGTAAGAAGAGAAAGAAAGAGAGTAAGAGATGGGGATGATGCCCATGGGAGATCAGAAAGATTTGAAGCATGAAGAAAACACAAACTATTATTACTGGATTCTGAGATGGAGGAAGGAAATCCTGAACTAATGAATGACTACAAACAACTTCTGACCAGCAGCCAGCAAGCAAATGGGGAAACTCATTTCTGCAACAGAATGAAAATGAATTCTTCCAAGAATCTAACTGAGCTTGGAAGGAGATTCATACTGCGAACACCCAGAAAGGTGCACAGCCCTGCAGACACTTTCCTGTGGCCTGTGAAACCCAGAGAACAGAAATAGCTGAGTCATGCTTTACCTGGACTGAGGAACTACAGAGCTGTCAGTTAATAAATAGGAATTGTTTTTAAACCACTAAATATGTGATAATTTTTGACAGCATCAATACAAAACTAATTCAATATATTTTCTAAGCAAATGATAAAGCAACCAGAGAAATAATTAGAAGAGGCATAGGTCTGAAAGACATAACCACCACCTTTACTTAATTGATATGTGTAGAGCAATACATCCAAAACTTGTAACATACTTGTTGTTTGTGGATACACATGGACTATTTTCTAAGTTAGACCATATTGTGGCCCATAAATAAGAGTAAAGTAGAAAAGATTAAAATTGAATATCGTGTTCTCTGAACACAATAGTAAGACTACTAGGGAAACCCCGATTATTTGAAAATTAAAAACATAATTCTAGATAATTCATGAGTCAAAGCAGAAATCATAAGAAAAATAAAAACATTTTTATAACAATATGAATAAGAAAATATCAATGATTCAAAAGAAATTTATAAAGATGCATGTTTAAAGAAGAAAATTCTAAAAATCAATAATCTAATGATAGAAGTTCCCACCTCAAAAAACAAGAAAGGAAATTAAACACAAAGTAAAAAAAAAAAGGAATATAATAAAAAATAGACAATGTTAATGCAATTAAATGATTATTGGTAAAGGTCAGTATGATTAATTGGCCTCTAACTGGTCTGATAAAAATATAAAATCTAAAATACAAAATTACCAATATAAGTAATGCAAGAGAATGTCATGACAGATCCAGCAGGTTAAATCATAAAATCTGGGATCATGAAAAAGACTGGATAATATGAGAATATTATGAATAAACTGTGCCAAACATTTTGAGAATCTACGTGAAACAGAAAAATTCTGGAAAGATACACAGTGCCAAAACTGACTCAGAAGGTGATAACAAACAGAAGTCTAAATATCTATGCCATTTAAATAAATTGTAATAAAAACCTACTAACAAGTAGGAAACAAACAAAAGTCCTGGCCCAGATTGTTTCACTGCTGAACCCTATCAAATATTTAATAAATAAATAATATTCACCTCAAAAGGATTTTAGAAAATATAGTTAGAGGAAACATTTTCCAACTCATTTTGTTAGGTCAGCATTATTACTCTGATACCAATGTCAAACAAAGACATTAACAGAAATGAAAACATTTTTTAAAAATCCTTATAAAATGTTAACAAATGAATTGCAGCAGTTACTTTAAAAAGATAATGAATCATGACCAAATATGGTATATTTCAAATATTGAAAATATTCTATTAACTTTAGAAAATTAATTACCATATTTAACAATATTAATAAAGTGATATGTAAATGAATGCCCAAGAAATATTTGATGTAATTCAAAATCTATTCATGACAAAAACCTCAGCATACTAATAATTGAAGAAAACTTGAATTTATGAATCGACAAGGGCATCTATAATTATAAAACCGTTATATAATCATACTTAGTGGTTAAAATCCGAATCCTCCAAGTCAGGGGGAAAAAATGCAAAAATGTTTGTTCTATTTTCATTCAGCATTTAATAATAATTCTTAGCCAGTGCAATAGAGCAAGGTAAAAAAGAAATGTCAGCTGGCCGTGGTGGCTCATGCTTGTAATCCAAGCATTTTGGGAGGCCGAGGGGAACAGATCACCTGAGGTTAGGAGTTCGAGACAAGCCTGGCCAACATGGTGAAACCCTGTCTCCCCTAAAAATACAAAAATTAGCCGGGTGTGGTGGCAGGAGCCTGTAATCCCAGCTACTTAGGAGGACGAGGCAGGAGAATCGTTTGAACCTGGGAGCCCAGGAGGCAGAGGAGAGGTGACAGTGAGCTGAGATTGCACCACTGCACTCCAGCCTGGGCAACAGAAACAGACTACTCCATCTCAAAAAAAAAAAGGAAAAAGAAAAAAAAGAAATGTAATACCAAACAATTGAAACAAAAGAAAGAAAATTGTTTTATTCACAGACTGTATAACTGTTTATATAGAAAATCCCAAGGAATCTACACAAAAACCACCAGCTCTTATATATGAACATGCAAAGATTTTCAGATATAATATTAGCATTCAAAAACAAAGTTTCACTGAAGGCTAATGACAAAAAATAATAGAAGTTTAATTATTATTAGTATCTAGAAAAATATACTAGGAATAAACAACACAAAATATATAAAATTGATAAATGGAAAACTAGAAAACATTGCAAAGAGAAATAGAAAAAAAGTAAATGGAATAAATACATCATGTTTGGGAACTGAAAGATTCATTATTGTTGAAAATGGCCACTCTGTCCAAATTGACCTGTAGATAGAATTCAATCCCAATTAAAATTCTTGTAGGCTTTTTTGTGAGAGGTTGAGAAGCTGATTTTAAAATTTACATATTAGCAAATTATTTAGAAAAGTCAAAAGAATCTTTGAAAAGCAGAACAATTTAGAGGACATTTCAAAGTGTAGTAATCAAGACAACCAAATTCAGACAAGGCATTGGCCCAGTAGGGAAATGGAAAAATATAAAATCCAAAATATATCTATTTTTACATGGTCTATTGATTATTTGCAAAGTGATGAAGACAATTTACCAGATAAAAGAAGCTTTTTCAACAAGCGGTGTTGGGATAACTGAATATTCTCTTTGGAAAGAAGGATAAATGCCAACATTTCCCTTACATCATGCATTTTAAAAACCTCAAGATAAACTGTTCATCTATACTTACTAACTAAAATTGTTAAATTATATGTGAAAATATGAAAAAAATGTATTTCTTCATTCTCACACTGCTATAAGGACATACACGAGACTGGTAATTTATAAGGAAAATACTTTTAATGAACTCACAGTTCCACATGGCTTGGGAGGCCTCACAATCATGGCAGAAGGCAAAGGAGAGGCAAATACCTGTCTTACATTCTGGCAGGCAAGACAGCTTGTGCAGGGGAACTCCCATTTATAAGCTTGTCAGATCTCGTGAGACTTATTCACTATCACGAGAACAGTATGGGGGAAACGTCTCCTGTGATTCAGTTATCTCCACCTGGCCCTGCCTTTGACACCTGAGGATTATTACAATTCAAGGTGAGATTTAGGTGGGGACACAGCCAAACTATATCAACCTTTTTTTCTTTTTTGGTTTTCAGATAGGCAAACAACATTTCTTAAAGAAAGAACAACAGGTACGAACTATTAAAAAATACATAAATTTTACCAAAATTAAAAACTTTTTCTCAAAACAGCTAATAAAATGAAAAGACAAGTCATGATTGAGAGAAGTTATCTACAAATATACATCATAAAATGGCTTATATGTAGAACATATAAGAGACATTTGCAACTCAATAATATCAAAACAAATGGTTCAATAGAAAAGGGCAATCATCTTAAACAGACACGTCACAAAAAAATATCTATATGGACAGTAAGCACATGAAAAGTTACTCAACATCATTAGTTACCAAGGAAATGCAAAATATGACCATATGACTATGTCAGTGGAGGCAAAACAATTATTCAACAAAATTTGATACTTATGAGTAATAAAAGTTCTTAACACACTGGAGTAGAAGAAAATGTATTCAGTTTCATATAGGGAATCTATCGATACCTACAGCTAACAGACTACTTAACAGGGAAATAATAAGAGATAGGAAAAAGGCATGAATATTTGTTAATACCACTTGATACTTGAGGTCCTAGCCAGTACGATAGGTAAGAAAAGGAAAGGAAATGAATACAGATTAAAATGAACAAGGCAAACTGTTTCACTTGTAACATAATTGCATTTGTAGGAAATTCTAAGAAATGTCTTTTAAAAACTTACTAGACTAAATTAACAATATTGCAGGATACAAAGTCAATATAAAAATGAATTACCTTTCTGTGTGATAAAAATGAATGACTGGAAAATAAAATTAAATATATATCATTTACCACATTATTCATAGTAATAAAATATACCTTTCTTATTTACCTAAATTGATTAATGTACCATTACTTTGGATTTTATTTAACATTCATTTGCAGTGAAAAGTGTTTTAGGCTTGGAGAGTGCTCATGTCTTTCATGTATAATGTTAAACTT
The DNA here is from genome assembly GCF_008728515.1 of Papio anubis. NCBI lineage: Eukaryota > Metazoa > Chordata > Mammalia > Primates > Cercopithecidae > Papio > Papio anubis. Next base: position 35,312,257 of record NC_044989.1, on the reverse strand, counting down.
TATGAGAGTTATAGGTCCATAGAGGGGCAGTGTTTATTTCTCATAGAGTTTTCTAGATTATTTCCCAGGGACTGTAACCTTGACATTCTGTCCCTTTGCTTGGCACTTATGGAAACTCCTCAGCCGACATAAGGTACCACCTGTATGACCCTGTTATAAGTGTTCGACGCAGACAGAAATTGCAGTATTGTAGCAAAAAACACTCAGGAAATCTAAATCTCCATGAAGATAAGTATTTTTGTATCTTTGTTTCTTTGTTTTCCTCCCATATTACAAGTGTCTACAATAATATCAGACGTATTTTGGGTGCTCAATATTCTTCTTTAATTAGCAAATAAGTGCAGAGATAAACATGGGATTATTATTCTTTTCAGAAGGGAGGTCTGGATGTATGAACTCTTGAAGGATATTTTTTTATTTAGAGTATGGAGCTGAAGAAGAATACAAATATATATATTTACTGCTTCAATATATACTAATTATATATATATTTACTTCTATATATGTATATGTACATGTATACTATAGTAGTAAGTATATCTATAGACAGAGAGACAGAGGGAGAAATAATTTCTTTTCTGCTTGATTGTATTAATATGATCAATTTAAGGGCATCAGGCCACAGAATATTTTCAATCTTGTGGTCTGGTAAGGTCAAGAAGAGAGAGAGTTTACCACTAGGGGCCAGAAGTTTCACTGCCTTCCCCCAGAGAATTTGTTCTGAGTCACAGTGGTTGTTATTGCCTAGTAGCATTGGTGTCAAGGTGAGGTCATCCTTCTTCAGTATATCAATCTTTGGGAGTTAATCAGCAGCCACTAAACAGGTTGTTTCTGGAAGCACACACACAAAAAAATGAAAAAAAAAAGTCAGATATACTCATCTCAGCATTGTTGACTTTTTCTGTCTATACAAATAAATTTTCTAATAACTGAATGCAAGGTGAGGCGATTAGGAGTAGATTTACTCTGAAGAATTGTTTTACACCCTTTTACTTGTCAGAAATGAGCAGTCAAGATAAGCAAACAAGTCTGAAAAGATCTAAGAGGCATCCTTGGGGAACTTCAAATTCACATATATTCAGAGGAGGTAAATAGTCAAAAGCAAAGTCAACAAACTGAGCAATCCTCTTAATTGCAGTGTTATGTAATATTTAGTACATGCTTATAATTATACTTTAAATATATAAATATATGACTTTTCATGTTAATATACTTTATAAATAAAATGTGTATTATTGTCTCACTATTATAAAATTATTTTTATCTGCTTTTTCTTGATTTCTCTCTGTTTAGGATATGTGAAATAATAGTCATCAAATAGTAATGATGGACGTTACTTCATTATGTATATAGGGATGTTTTTAACTTTGTTCATTGTATTTTTATATTGTTAGATATCTTACAATCCTATGTGTATTTTTTCCAAAGAAAAATAATGCCAGTATTCTTTAAAGTAAATATATAAACTTAAAGCAGAGTAAGCCTACAACTAATAATATTTTTTTATTCTAAAACAGCAGCAGCAATGATAATAATAGCCACTAATGGCAGCAATAATGCATAGGAGTAAAATTTTAAACAGATTTTTCTCTGAGAACACTCATTAAAAAGCAAATGATAGGCTTATCATAAAGAATGAATGGATGCAGAATGGCATAGTCTGATTTATTGACTATTTTAATAGTTTACAGAATAGACTATATAGATTTTATAGTCTAAAATGTATTTCTGCCAAATATTTATTGAGCGAATGAACAATAAACATATACAAGAAAGTAAAGGAGTTACAAAAATGAACCTCAACTCTGTCATTAACAAGTATATAATTAAATAGAAAAGCTAAGGTCTATTCAATATTAAATATAAGTAGAGTAGAGTACAGAGAAGGGTAAAATTATATATTGTTGAAGAAATTAGGAATGAACAGGATATAGATGTATTGGGATAAGTCAGGAAATGCTGATAACTAAAAAAAAAGGCCTATATATGGCAAGTACTCTGCATATATTATACATGTAATCTCCACAACTAATTAATATGGTTATAATCTGTCTTACTTTTAATTGCTGCTGTGACAAATTACCCTCAATTTGAGGCTTAAAACAATACAAATGTATTATTTTAGAGTTCTGTATGTTAAATGTCCGGGGTGGGTTTCAAGGTGTCAGCAGGAATGCATTCTTTTCTGGAGGCTCCAGCGGAGAATCCATTTCCTTGACTTTTCTATCTTCTAGAAGCCACCCATAATCTTTGACTCAGGACATCCTTCTTCCATTTTTAAAGCAAGCAACACTGAATTTCTTTGATTATTCTTCCATAATCATATCTCCCTCTGACTCCAGCCAGGAAGAAGTCTTTGATTTTAAGGTATCATATTATTAGACTGAGACCACTAAAATAATCCAGAATAAGCTCCCTAACTCAAGTTCCTTAACCTAATCATAATTGCAAACTATATTATGCTTTGTAAAAACACATTTCCAGATATGTGGGATTCAAACAACGAATCCCTTGTTGGGAACCTTATTCTGCCAACCATAGTCTGCCCTCTGGCCCCAAAGATTCATGTCAATTCCACATGCAAAATATATTCATCCTAGCCCAAGATTTCCAAAAGTCTCAGACATTACAACTTAAGTCTAAAATCTCATCTCAATTTTATCAGCGATATGGCCTCACATCTCATTATCTAAATTATCTAAATCAGATATGTCAGGTGTGAGTGAGATTTTGGGTCTGATCCATCCTGGGACCCAATTTGTGAACCTATGAAACTCAAAATACAAGTTAGCTCTTCCCAAAATACAATGATGGGACAGTCACACAATATCAGTGATAGATATTTTGGGTCAGATAATCTGTATTTTCTTTTACCATAAAAATAAATTTCCCTTGACCTGTGTTTCATATTTTAAACTTAATATTAATATGTATCTGCTCTCCCAATACAGGCCATAGATGAAAACTCAAATATCAGCCTTTCTTTTGAAAAAGCAATAATATTTGGGCATTATTTTGTATGCCAAGAACCCATAAAAACAATCAATTGCTATATGAGGTTTTAAACAAGAAAATTCTTTCCTAGTTTTGGAGTCAAAGTAGAAAGGTAAGCATGTCTCCTTTTATTTCTTCAGATGCCTCCTAATATTCCTTCTAGTCTCATTTGTTTCTGTTAGGGTCATGCGAGGAAGGTAAAACTGAAGAAGATGCTGTTGTATGGTTGCAATAGAATACAGAGATTTTGACTTATATAAATCTTGGTCAGTTTTAATCCTTTTGGAACCAGGCTTGAGAAATTGCTGCCTCTGCTCCCATGATAGTTGTAGCAATAACAAAATCAATAAACTTTTCTAAGATGCAGTAAGCCAACTGTCTTCTTTGTTACCTCAGAATGCTGAAGTACTACAGGGGTGGGACACACACATTCTAATAAACAATATAAATTAGGTAATAATGTTATATTTTATATCTTTATATATAATTATCGTATATGGAACAATTGTATTCTGTAATGTTTACTACATTTACAGAGTGGGCAATTCCAGTGGGCAATTACATTTACATAAAGTTAGCTTATAATTAAAATAGATTTTGCCTCTATAAAGTGTAATAAATAAAAGAAACATACTTTGGCTTATTCCTCTAAATTGGAATGTTTTTATTTGACAAAAAAAAAAATCTGTCACTATTAGAATTACTAATCCAGAGGAAGTCTAGTCTTTCCGTTTGGCTTAAGAGCAATTCTAAATGTTCCACCCAGAGATGTACCCAATATTATGTCTTTTTCCTCACTTGCCTATTTATAAGAAGTGTCTTCCTTTATCCTTAGACTCCATTAACCAACCTCTAAGGAATGCTTGAGAAATGCCTTTCTCTGTGATCAGAGGCTAACCTCAGGGATTCATAGAAATCACTTCAGCTATTTGCTGTGGGTCTCCACCACTTTCATTGCTGGGTTGAGCTACCCTGAGAAACACCAAAAGGCAATCCATGACTGTGTCTGGCAAAAATACTACAGACCCTTAACTCTGACATCCTTCTGCAGATTTAAGAAGCCACGTATGCTCAATCACCCTCCTGCCTCCCTTCAAACCAGGGTTGCTCTTTCCTTTGAGTGTTTTCCTTCCTGAGTTATGAATGGAGACTCAATTTTTCAGTTTCCTAACATCAATTTTAAATATCAGAGAAAAATATGAATGAATAAAAATTAAAATATTTTGATACTTGATACTTTAAATATCTGTCTGGTATATTAGCCCATTAACGGTCAGGAAGAGAGTGTTATTATATTGTTAAAGCATTAGATAAAATTCTAATAAAGACAATCAAAGTAGTAGCTTGCACATGATTTAGTAAATGAAGTTGCACCACAGCAAATTTACTCTTATTCACTGAAAATCTACCAAAAAGAACTTGATTTCAGCTCAGGTTACTGGCTGAAATCTTCCTCCTATGGATCAATAGGTTCAACCTGAATTCCCAAGCATTCTCCTTGATGTATAACTTTTCCTATTGATGTATACATCACTTTGACTTTCAAAACTAAGAGTCAGGTTATACTAAAGACAGATACTTGCTGTTAGTAGCAGGCAATTACTTAGTGAATTTGTTTTTATCAGATTGTCAGTTACCTTCTGGTTACAGTGGATCAGCTTTCATTTCAATTTAAATAAGTATGTCTATGGCAGAATACAGAATGTACTGGTGGTACCAAGTCCTTTGTAATGTTTTCCTTCTAGGTGATGCACATTGTTTCCCGTCCATGAAATCTTCATTAAATGGTGCATTACCCTTAAGAAGATTTGATAACAGATCTCATCCTGCCCCTTATTGCTTACTGTTGAACACTTCATTCAAAATAATTGAAATAGTAATACATGTTCAAACACAAAAGATTAGTGCATAATCTATAGCCTTAAAATACATATATTATATATACACATATATTTATATAGTTATTTATTTACTTTAGAGGGAGAAATAAGACAAAAATATATTTTCAGTGAAGAATCCACAGCCAGAGATTTTTACCCTACATATACTTTTGCTAGAGAAGATTGCCCTCTGCTGTTAAAAATTTGTGACAGTTCAGTTGAGTTGATTGGCACATTTCTTGAAAATATTTACTTTATTATTCAAGAATTTTCCTCAAAAATAATCTTCCTCAGAATAGAAACATGTTATTGTTGAATATAAAAATATTAGATAATGAGTAATCTCCCTTATTCGACCTTATGAATATTATAATTACCACCTTGGTAAATATTGCTGAGGAAAATATTATTTTAAAGTCTGACTTGATACTGGTGTTTGATATTGATATTGGATATTGAACCAATCTAATATATATACTGAAGTTTCAGTTTTGGTCTTTGTTAGAAGAATTCTACCAAGCTATGTGTGAAGAGGGAAAAAGATCCTAAACTTAATATGGATAACATCCAAGTTGTTAAATTTTCTCTCTGCTTCTACTGCGATCAGAAATATGTGATTGCTTGACTTTTGATAGATACTGTTGGCAATTTATAAGAAAATATAATTTCTCATTGAGAAATAAGGAAATGATAGTTGAACATGTGGAAACAAATCTTTCTGTTGCCATGCTGCAACGAATTTGAGGTTGATCAAGCTTGCTTGGTTATGTGGCAGTAGAATGAAAATGGGATGCCAGTTCCAATAGTAATTAACCAGAATGATTGCAAATGTCTAAATGATGGAACATTAGAGTTGACATGTTTTTTAATACAACTTGACATAGAGTCATGAAGAGTTGTCCTGAGTTGACTCCAAACTGTAATAGAAGCTGCCAGAATAGATAGAAGCATGGCGTATCTGCTCATTGAGCAATCGTCAGCCTTTACGTCAAGTGCATTGGCCTTATCAGGTGTGTCACGACATCAAATGTGAAGACATCCATAATTAGATTATTTTGTACTACATATATTTGGAACTGTAGTGCAGTCATTTCTTAACAATGAGAAGAGATGGATAAGATTCCTTTCCCAACTCTGTATTTTGAAGATAGATTTTGAATCCATTTGTTTTCCAGTTTTTCTTTCTAAGAAAAGAACATTTCTAAAGATGCCTGGGGAATTGACTTGCTTTCATGTTCTGTGTGCTCTGGTCCACACTGTAATAACAAGAAGTCTTTAATGTGAAAATACTCTCTGTTTGGATTTTAACCTAAGAAAAATCTAATGAGTTAGTCATAAAAGTTTACATTTTTTTTTTTTTTTTTTTTTAGTTCAGGAAAAGATGAATAGAAATTGTTTTAAGGTCACAGAAAACAAGTGATATAGCTAGGATAGAAAATTAAGTTTCCTCTCATAGTGCTCTTGATTCTGAAAGTCTTTCTATAGTTTTAAATGTAAAATTGCTAGAAATAAGTTAATACTTGCTTGACTAGAATTGTATTCCAAAATTTAGTTGTCGCTGTCAGGGAAGTGTGACTTTTCTCTGAGTGTTGTTGAAATTATTAAAATACTTGGAGAAAACAACTTTTTTTTCAGTCTGTATCGATTTTCAGTGTGTTACCTCTTCTATGTAAATAAAGACGAGTTATATTGTGCTTTTAGAAATAAATTCAATATTTGTTATAATTTAACAATGATCTGTTGAATGCACATTTTTAGTATGAGAGAAAATACCTAAATGTGAAAGAAAATCCATGTCCAGCAACAGATTACAACTTCACTGTGGCAACAGAGCATAATAGGTAAAAATGAATATGAGTAACATTTAAACCAAATAATTAACATGTATATGAATAAATGTTTAAAATAAAAATGCAAAGCAGTGCTTTTTCAGCTTTATTGAAATAAAATTATGATACAAACTGAACATAATTAATGTATACAATTTGCTGAGTTTGAACATATGTATCCACTTTACCACCACTGCAAAGTATTAAATATATCCATCCCCTCCAAAAGTTTCCTTGTGGCTCTCTTTGTTTGTGGTAAGAACTTTAAACATAAGATGTACCATTTTAACAATTTTTAAATGTACAATACTTTATTGTTAACTATAGGTGATATGTTGTACAGCAAATCACTGGAATTTACACACCTTGTAAAACTAACTTCATACCCATTGAACAACAATTACACATATCCCTCTTTCTTCACTCCCTGGTAACCACCAATCTATTATCTACTTCTAGATGTCTCATATAAGAGGAATCCTGCAGTATCTGCACTTCTGTGACTGAATTATTTCACTGAGTAAACATCCTCCACGTTCATTCATGTTGTTTCAAATAGTAGAATCTCCTTCTTTTTTAAGGCTGAATAATATTTCATTTCCTTCTATAACATTGAGAATATTTAGAAATTTCTAATACTTTGGTTAGATATCTTGCTTTTAAGAGTACAACTTTATTTATTTTGTAGATGTTAACAAAAAAGAAAGGCCTTTAATGAAAAGTTTATATATCATACAAATTTATAAATATGTGTATATTATATATACAAAAATGATAAATATTTATCATGTTTATATGTATAATTCATATATCACATAAGTTTATAAGTATAAACTTCATTTTAGATAGATAGATAGATAGATAGATAGATAGATAGATAGATAGATAGATAGATACAGGGAGAAAGAGATGGATCAGGTTTCTAGCAACTTTGAGGCTCTCTGTCAGAAATCATCTATTTTTCTACAATTGTTGAAAAATGCTATTTTTAAACTTATGCAAATAAAATTGTCAGTGCTCCTAATAGTCACTCTGTATATCTTAATTTGATTTCAAAACTCTAACTGTGTAACACAAATTCCATTCCATATGTAATGCCTTACACTATACAGACACACATACAAGCCAGTGAAAGTCATAAAGCCCTCCCAAAAGGATGGTGCCTTTGTTAAAGGAGGTATCTCAGATAATGATATGTAACTTTGTCTTTTTATTTGCCCCTCAATGCACTATAAAAGATTGATGATGGCTAAGACTCATACTTTTCTTCATAAGTGGGAGAAGACAATAATGAAAAAGGAGGTATGAAAAGAGAATCAATATGAATCTTAGCTAAAGTAAAGAACTTGCTTTGTTGGGTAAGAGATATAGTTAACAAGGTATATTGTGCCTTTACTCGTGGAAGGCAATGATTAAACTTTACCCTGTAGAATAACACTTGTGAAACTTTGGACCACGTGCTTTCTAATCACCCTGGAGTAATATTTAAGAAGCAATATTGGCCAAACAGTCTTTTCAAACAGAGTATCTAGAGTTGTTTCTAGGTATCTAATACCTTCATTTAAATCAAGTGCCCATGTGATGTTTATATAATATACAGATGCTGAAGCACTCTTACAAGCTTTTGGAAATACTGAAGGTTTATGAACATGGAAGAACACTTATGACACATATGTTTTGAGAACATAAAACTGATTATAGACTGAATGGATGGAGAAAAGGCTAGAAAGTAAGAAAACCAGTTGGTCATGTGCAAAGGTTGTACCTGGACTAGAGTTGAGTCAGGATCAATGCAAAGGGTGAGATAAAGTGGAAAAATATTTCATTAGATGAATCAACTGGACCAGAAGGAATGTATCATTTGGCTGAATCAAGGGAGATTTTAGGTTTAACATTTGAGTGACTATAAGGTGATGTTGACATTTGTGGAAGGAAGACCATCATTACTGAGAAATAATGAGGTTCTTTGTTTATCTGGTCAATAATTATCCACATAATCTAATTTTCTTATTTCTGTTTGAACTTTAGACTCCAATGATTTAATAATTTAATTATTCATATCTGATTCACATTTATGCCATTTATGTTTCTCAGAACAGAAAAAAAAAACTAAAAACCAAAAACTATTAGTTAATACATATTACCTAAACCAAATCAAAATACTGGATTAAAGATTATTTTACATGCTGTTGTATATAAAAACTACATTTTTCTGGTCTGCAAAAGTAAAAGAAATAAGTGTATGTAACTTGCTTTCCCTGTTACAGTTAAGAAATGCATCATTCATCCTTCCTTCAAAATCTGTTACCATTTGATTTGGCCTTTCACTGACCTTAATTTCTCTGGGAACAGGCTCTTGTGAAAATGCTTCATGTCATGTTTGCTCAAGGAAATAGACAAGTGAGAAAAAAAAGTTGTAATAAAGGTTTAGTAAGGAACTAACTGACATTAAAGCAACCTCTTCTCTTCAAAATCTTGATTATTGGCCAGAAAGTTCAGAAAAAATTAGAAAATGATGTAAGGATTGATAGTGGGAAAAAGAGAGGAATAAAGTGATGAAGACTCATTTTCATTCTTTAATTTTTTAACACAAGACGAACAGTAAACTCTTGGTGAGAATATATTCTATATAAGAATTCATTTCCTCAAAACCTGAGTGTGAATATGTATAAGTTTAGCTTTATAAATAACTAAAGTATGATCAGTTTGTCTTACCTTTAAGATCTTCAATTTGCTGTCAACACTTTTTGTTGTTTTAGAAAAGACTCTATCAATATGCTGAGTAAGCACTAAATTCATTGCAGTGCTCCTGTTTCAGCCTGGAACACTTGACGGAAGGTATTAAAATGCAACCAGGCATAAAATATATTCATATACATTTTACATATTTTAAAGCATATGTGATCATGAGAGAGAAAATGATGCATATGTAAGAGTAGCCAAGGGACTCACATAAGAAGAGTTTCAATAAATTAGGATTAAAAAAACTTTCAACGTGCCCTCCCCTATCGTCTACCTCCTTCATATACATGCATATTTTGTTATCTAGATGTAGTTATGACTATTAATCAGCATACTGGGGTTAATTTCCAAATTCTGTGTACAATAGAGGATTTAGAATATTATATGTATTGGGAGAGATAAAATTGGAAAGAAAAGAAAGAAAAAAGGATATTGTTACAATTGAGAATGACACAGCATCCAGGAATGAGAAAACATTAAAAAGGGTTGGTTTATCATGCCACTCTATGCTTTCATATAATGTGATAGAGATACTTGGAGATAGAGAGTCCAGAAATAGTAAAGGCCAAGTGTAATTGCTCTCTGAGGCGTACACATGAGGAGGGTACCATTGGCCCAAAATAGAGATTCCAAACAGATCTGATATTAAAATATGAATCAAATTTGAGTCAGGAATTCTCTCCTAAATCTTTCAACCTGGAGGTAGTAAATGAAAACATAGGTCTCTATCCAAGTGGTAAAAATATTCAAGGGAAGAGTTTTAATGTTCAAAAGGGTCCATATTAGATAAAATAAAATCTCAGAAAGTTGAGACCCAAGAGATTGGTCCCTGGGTCTCCCTGGTCTCTGTTCCTGGGAAAAGGACTGGTGAAGTTGAATTGAAATTACTGTCTCCAGGCAGGAGGCTAACAGAGCTCAACCAGTACCTGGAAACCAGGCTATGAGATGTCAGAGAATCAACATCACATCTTACTCTCATGTATATATTAAGTACCTGGAACTTAGCAATTTCAAATGTTTGAAAGAAAAAAAAATCATGAAGCAAAGAAAGAAATTAAGGTGTGTAGACCAGGCCTCATGTGAATGATTACAATTTAAAAAATGAAGATTAATATATATGCTTACAGTTTATGCTTAGTCATGCACAGTGTGATTTGCAAATTAGCCTTAGTAGCTGAAGACAACAGGATAAATTTCAGAATCCACTCAATTGAGAGACTGAGCTTCCTTGCATGTCTTCTGCTTTAATCAATATGCAGAGTAGAAGTCTTCATTTGGAAGCAGAGAAGCTAGTTGGAGAATCATGGACTAATATATCAAATCCTAGGACTTTCTTGATTCACTCTGGTACATACTTTTCTTTATTTTCTGGATCCATGTGGCTATGCATCAATGTACATCCATCAAAATCTGCCAAAAATAACTACATTTGTACAAATAATTAGAAAAAGATTTTTCTTGTATCCAAAATTATCCTTTAGAAAAAAAAGAAAATTGCCTTATAGAGCCCCTCATGAAATAGAAAATTTTATCTATTGGTTTATTTTCAACATTACACGACTGCTTGAGTTAGACCTTGCGGGCTACTCCTTGCTACTCAATGTAGACTTTTCAGATCCAAGTATTAGCATCATTCAGGAACCAGCTGGGACTGCAGTATTCCAGGTCCACTCCAGACCTACTTTGCATTTTCTTAAGATCCTTGGGGGGTTCACATCCACATTAAACTTTGAAAAGCAATGGCCTATTAATTAGTTTTAGGCCTAGAATTGTATAGAGGTTTTCTGAGTAAATCAAGTAGGAGGGCAAGAAATTTAACAGAGATTTAGTTATTTTTCTTTCTTAGTGTTGTAGCTTCACAACTGAAATCCTTTGTGTCAGTCTGTGTGTGTGTGTGTGTGGTGGGGGTGCAGGTATGTGTGTATGTGTATAATTTTTCTCTTAACCGTAGTGTTTGAACAAATAAGTAAAGACTTGATGGGCCGGGCGCGGTGGCTCATGCCTGTAATCCCAGCGTTTTGGGAGGCCGAGGCGGGTGGATCACAAGGTCAGGAGATCAAGACCATCCTGGCTAACACAGTGAAACCCCATCTCTACTAAAAAAATACAAAAAATTAGCCGGGCGTGGTGGCGGGCGCCTGTAGTCCCAGCTCCTCGGGAGGCTGAGGCAGGAGAATGGTGTGAACCCGGGAGGCAGAGCTTGCAGTGAGCCGAGATAGCGCCACTCCACTCCAGCCTGGGCGACAGAGTGAGACTCCGTCTCAAAAAAAAAACAAAAAGACTTGATGATAAAAGGAAACTTACACCCTTGTTCAGTGTAGTGGAAACAACAGCAAGCAGAAGAACTGTAACTAATTGGAGATTTGGAGACTGAAGCTGCATCTCAAGGAGGCTACTGACACAGCCCATTCAAATTGGAGCCATCTAAGAATGCAGCCCCAGAGTTGCCAGATCTTCAGATTTTTCAACATATAAAAAACAAATTGTTTCATGCAAAATTGTTCGCTTGTATTAACATTTAATTAAATGTTATTTTAAAAAGAAAATAAAAACTACCCAGATCACACTTTATGGACCATAAACAGTCCAATGTTCAGGTTACTATTTTTGATCTGTTTTAGTATTGTTGAGTACATACTTATTTGAAAATCCATGCCGTGTATTGAAGCTGATATTTTCCTATATTATTTTAAGTCTGCCCTTAAAATAATACCCAAACCTATTCTTAGGAAACCTAAATTTGAAGTCTTTGGTATCAATAAACTTCATACTAATATTTGCAGGCTCTCTTTCACAAATAATATATACCTATAAACTTGTATTACTATTTATGTTTCTCTGAAACTGCTCAGACAAAAAAATATTTCAGAATTTCATTTATTGCAAGCTTGTTATGTGTCAGTCACTCTTTTATCACTTTAGAAACTCAGTTAATCTTCAAAACAACCCTGAGTAAGTAGTATTGTTTTCTCTATTTCACATTTAATTGAATCAAGGTTGAGGGTAGGGGGAAAGTATTCAGAAAAAAAGAAAACAGAGACTTCCTTCCTATTAACTCAGGACAGCTAAAGTCTCCAGGTTATCTAGGTGGTTTTTAACTTCCAGAGTTGCCAGAGGCCATCTTCCCACCCAGGCCAGCTTAAGTCCTGAAGCCAGTCACATCTCTCTGGCAGCTAGATCACTGCCTATTGAATTTCAGCCTTTCTTCCTTCTAAGGGAGGGCAGATATCACACATTCTCTCACCGTAAGGGTCATGCCGTCTGACACTCCTATAACAAAAGACAAATGAAAAGCATAACCTACTTAATCAAAAGTTTTGATTTATTTAATCAAAATCTAATAGATTCAACTAATCAAAAGTTTATAGCAGCCTTCAGAATGAAGACCCAAAGATACTGGGAAAACTATTTTTATACCTAGGTTCAGTGAAGAATGGATAGCTATGCAGACATATGATTGGACACAAAGGGTCTGATCTAATGCTAGTAGACTGAGGGGTAAACCCAACAATGCCTTTCTGTTCAGATCCTTCTTGACCTGTCTGTAGCATTCCTTCCTCCTGTGTATGGGGAAGAGCTCCTTGGAAATGAGGGTCTTATGACCTACTATTGGAAAAAGATTAAAACTGCAGGCAAATACAAAAAACAATTTTGAGAGGATTTCAAAAAGTAAACCAAACCAGAAAAATGTGAAGAAATGACTCATATGATTGTGTTTCCCAGTTTTTATTTGTTGTTGTTGTTGTTTTGGTCCTATTTTAACTCCCTGATATGACCATGCAACAAGCAGAAGAGATCTTCAGTGGAAGCAAAATCTCCAAAAGAAGATTTTCTTTTTGTACAGAAGGCGAAGAAAGGGAGTACTTGGAAGAAGATCAATATGGGAAAATCTGCCTGTTTTCATTTTTTTCTTTTTTATTCTCTTATAGTTTGGCCCTAGAGGCAGGTAAGCATTTTGAAGTTGCAGCTGCCATAGCAGCCTAGAAAACTAAAGCTCCAAGAGAAACCCACAGTTTGTGGTGAGAGAAGAGGTAAATGGACTTCATAAGACAGAGTATGAAGAGTGTTCCTTATAAAAGAGAACAGAAGATAAAACATCCCCTAAATCTATGTATGAAGCGACCAAGGTCTCATGCTCAGGATATGTCCAAAACTTGCAGGATGTAACTACATCAGCACAGCAAAGACATGAAAAATAAACAATCATATAAACCACTGCTCAAAGTCCCAACAGTGTTATGTGCGTGGAGCAAACCTAAATTAGCATAGAATAGGTTTTGGAAACTGAACTGGTGCTAGTACTGCTGTCCACAGAAAGAAGGCAAAACTGTGGTCTAAAACCACCTGGATTAATTGTCTGCTAAAACAAGACTAAGCAGAATGAAACAAAAAGTTAGTATTCTTCAGAGATTTTTAACAGGACCTAGAATCTCACAATTTAGTATTCAAAATGTTTGAGATACCACCTAAAGTTATTAACACACAAAGAATTAGGACAATATGAGAAGAGGGAAAGGGAAAACTAGCCATTTCTCAAAGAAAAAGCAATTAATTGAAGCCAACCTTGAGATGATTCAGATGTGGGAATTATCAAGGACTCTAAAGCAGCTATTATAACTGTGCTCCGCCAAATACAGTTATCATCCTGAAATAGACGAAGAGATAGATGTTCTCAAAGAGAAATAGAAACTTTAAAGGAACCAAATGCTAGTTTTGACATAAAATAGACAACATTGGAAATAAAAATTTCACTGGATACCCCTAGTAACAATAAAGAAGACAGGGGAGAGACATGGCTTTAGGATAGAGAAGCAGAAATTATTTCATCTAAAGCACTGAGAGAATGAAGATTACAAATAATAATAATGAAAAGGCAAATAAAGCCGAATCTTGGACCTGTGGATAATATTAAAAAGGCCTAACAAACATAACTATGGAGTCCCAGAAGGAAAGGAGATTGAGGTGATTCAGAAAATTTATATGAGGCAATAATGACTAAAAATTCTAAAATTTTATGAAAAATATAAATTTACCATGTCAGGAAGCTTACAAACTCCCTACGAAAAAACTCCAGAAAACCGTGGTCAGAAGAGTACTATGAAAGCCTGACAACCAAAGTGAAATATTGAAAGTAGATAAAAATTACATATTATATACCATGAAATAAAAATACAAGTAATTATGATTTTTTCATTAGTAACCATGGAGGCAAGGAGACAGTGGAACTTCTATAAAGTACTGAAAAGAAAAGCACTGTCAACCTAGAATTCTAAATCTGGCAAAAATATTCTTCAGGAATGAGGCAAAATAAATACATTCTTAAATAAAGGAAAAGTATGAAAAATTTTCAACAGCAAACATGCTATAGAAGAAATGCTAAAGCAAGTTCTTTATGCTGAAGTGAAATGCTACCACAGGGAAACTTAGAACTTCAAGAGGGAAATAAACCAGTAAAAAGTAGTAAAATCTGGGTTAATCAACAATTATTCTTATAATTTTAAAAAATATACATAACTGCTAAAAGCACAAGATATAACATTGTGTGGCAGAACTTCAGTGATTATAGATATAATACATAGAAAATTACAACATAAAAGGGGAAAATAAAGGGAGATACGGTTTTAAGTTTTCTACATTTTACTTGACATGGCATAATATTAAGACTAAGTAGTCTGTGAAAGGTGATATATATAGTTTTAATCCCTAAAACCGCTTAAAAATAATAAATATTAAATCAAATACCAAATAAAACATTAAGATATTCTAAAGGAAAATAATTATATGAGATTTTTCATTTAAATATTTTCATATATTTAATATATATATCCAAATAGGGACTGTTTAAGAGGAGTGTACATTATGCATAATTTCCAAAATTACTTACTATGCAGACCAAATGCTTAGAGGAATATAGATGTGATATAAGCATAATTCATTATTCTAGTGCAGGAAGATAATTGTATGAGATATTCAGTTCTACTGAAAAGATTATAGCTAAGTTTTCATTCAGTTTTATTTTCGTTCTTCCATGTGCACAAATGGAAATAGAATGAATTAATTATAAAGAGCTGGCACAGAACTTGACTGGTCACGTTTTTGATCTGATGGGACAATATTAAATCAATAGGGAGGTAAAATTGGTAATCACAGCAAAGACAGCATTGGCAAGAGCAAAGTCGTAAGTGATATAGATTCAAAACAAAAATGGAAGTATTAGAGGAGGAATAGGAATGAAAGGAGCAATCCAGATGTAGGAAAGTGCTCAGATATATCAGTCAGGGTACTTAGATACAAATAACAGAAATTAGCTTTCGTCATTTAAGAAAAAGCAAATTAATACAATTATATCAGGCAGCTCAAGGTACTGCTTGAATCCTGGAAATCTGGATTTAGGGATATGCAGGCAAATATAATACAAAAACAATTATAATCGATCCAGGGGAGATGCTACTTTCAAATAACACCAAATGCTATAAACGGAGGTAGAATTAGATATTATATGCCAGTGTAGCACTCCTGAAACTTCAGCAAGAATTCAGTCTTTTCTTAAATTTTGACTCCCCACTGAGAGAGCTCTTTGTAGATGCCTTGACCCTAGAAGGGGGGTATTTGATTGGTAAAACCAATGGCACAAGCTCAACGTAGAGGCTTTTATGTAAATATGTGATATTCATTTCAGGTATGCTCTACAGGCAATCAGTTATGAAATAGAAATGCACATTCATAGGGGCTTCACTATTAGTACATCAGAAAGGTGACTCTCCAAGCCCAGCTACTACAAACACTTTATAATGTTTTTATCAGTTATCCTGTATAATACACAATGTTGATAAATTGTCCTTTGAAATACTAAACATGATAATTAAACCTCCTACTCTCACATTTCTTCAACATTATAACTAGAGTTATCAGAGTTAATAAAGTTTCTTACTAGTCAATGAAGTAAGGCAAGTAAAAAGAAAAAACTATAGATTATGGAGTGAAAAAAACAATTATTACTTGTAGATAATAGGATTGTAGTACATAAGAAATCTTAGGACTCAACAGCTAAATGATTACAATAATAAAAATGTATTCCATATAAATAAGTATACATATCTCATATGTCAAATATATTTCATAAAAATAAATATGCAGAAATCATTGATTTATAACTATTAACCATTGTAAAATAAAAATTAACAAAATGTATAAAATCACCAAAATTTTGAAGTGCCAAGAAATAAACCTAACAACATTTGCATAAGAATTTTGTGACAATCATAAATAAATGGGCAGTTGTATCATGATTATGGATGAGGTACATCACTACTAAAAATATTAATTGTATCTAAACTAATTTAGATGCTTAATTAAATGACAATAAAAATTTCAATATGATTTTAAACACTTCTAAAATGTATATGCAAATGCAACTAATTAAGAATGGCCAAAATAATCTTTAAGGAGAATATAGATACTTTGGTAAAAACAATGCAGAATTGTATAATAAGAGCCATGTAGATCACTCTGACACTATAGAGGTTAGAAAAAGAGCCACACAGATATGGACAACTTATATGTCATTTGAAGTTTTATGTACCCCAGGATCCAGTAAGTATACTCCTAAAGCCCTATAATTTTATGAGCATAAGAAGAAACATAGAAGACAGATTTATTCATAATGTCCCACATCTGGAAATGTTTCAAATGTCTATCAAGAGCAGAATTCTTAAGTGAAAGGTGGTACCTAAATGCAATGGAGTACTATACTCCGTTACACTACTATATTTCATTATGCAAATGAAAATTAACTACATCTTCAAGAATCAATATGTATGTGATTTACAAATATAATATTGAGTGAACAAACTAATGGAAGAATTCATAATTAATCTGAAAAATTAATAAACAGGCAATTTTTTAAAAAATCTTTTTTTTTTTTTCCATCAGGGTTAGACAGAGGAATATGATCATGAAGGAGCACACAGGGATACTTTAAGTTATTGCAAATATGATGGTTAATTTTATGTGTCCACTTGCCTGGACATAGGATTCCCAGATAACTGGTCAAACATTATGTGAATGTGTCTGTTGAGGATGCTTTTGGATGAGATTAACGTAGTAGATCGAGTGTCACAGATTGCGTTCCCTGATGGAGGCATGCCGCCTACAACTATTTGAAGGCCTGAATAGAACAAAAAGTCTGACTTCCTAGAGTAAGAAGAAAATCCTTCTTTCTGCCTGACTGCCTTTAAATCTAGGAGACAGGTTTTATTCTACCTTCAGACCGAAACTGAAACACTGGCTCTTCCTTCATCTGAACCTATATGTATTTATGCATGTTTTTGTGTACATACCAATAAACATACAACACTAAAACATATGACTTAATATTATTTCATTTTTAAAAACATTTAAACTTTTATTTTAGATACAGGGGATACATGTGCAGCTTTGTTACATGGGTATATTGTACCCATGTGGTGACCATAATACCCAATAGGTAGTTTTTCAGCCCACATTCCCCCTACCTTCCTCTTTTCTCCAGTAGTCTGCAGTGTCTACTGTTCCCATGTGTATGTCCATGTGTGCTCAGCGATTAGCTCCCACTTACAAATGAGAACATGCAGTATATTGTTTTCTGTCCCTACATTAGTTCACCTGAGATTATGGCCTCCAGCTCCACCCATGCTGCTGCAAAAGACGTGATTTCATTCTTTTTTATGGCTACATAGTATTCCATGCTGTAGATGTACAACATTTTCTGTATCCAATCCATCATTGATGAGTACCTAGATAGATCCCATGCCTTTGCCACTGTGAATAGGGCAGTGATAAAACATGAGTGCATCTGTCTTTTTGGTATAATAATTTATTTTCCTTTGGGTGTATACACTGGAATGGGAGTGCTAGGTCAGATGGTAACCCTATTCTAAGTTATTTTAGATAACTTCAAGCTGCTTTCCACAGTGGCTCAACTAGTTTACATTTCACCAACAGTGTATAAGCATTCCCTTTTATCTGCAGCCTCAAAAGCACTGTTTTTTGTTTTGTTTTGTTTTGTTTTTACTTTTCACTTTTTAGAAATAGCCATTTGACTGGCATGAGATATTACCTCATTATGGTTTTAGTTAGCATTTCTCCAATGATTACTACTGATAAGCATTTTTTGTGTTTGCTGGCCACCTATATGTCTTATTTTGAGAAGTATCCGTTCATATTATTTGCTAATTTCTAAATAGGGTTATTTGTTTTTTGCTTTTTATTTGTTTAAGTTCCTGATAGATTCTGAATATTAGACCTTTGTCAGAATTATAGCTTGCAAATATTTTCTTCCATTGTATAGCCTGTCTGTTTACTCTGTTGGTAATTCCTTTGCTGTGCAGAAGCTCTTTAGTTAAATTATGACCCACTTGTCATTTTTTTTGTTGCAATTGCTTTTGGGGACTTAGCCAAATACTATTTGTCAAGGTCAATGTTGAGAAGGGTATGCTCTAGGTTTTCTTCTAGGGTCTATAGTTTGTGGTCTTACCTTTAAATTTTTAATCCATATTGAGTTAATTTTTTATACGGTGAAAGGAAAGGGAGTAGTTTCATTCTTGTACATAGAATTATCCAGTTATCTCAGCACTATTTATTGAATTGAGAGTTCTTTCCTTATTACTTGTTTTTGTCATTCTTGTCAGAGATCAGATGGTTCTAGGTGATCAGCTTTATTTGTCAGTTTTCTATTCTGTTCCATTGGTCTATATGTCTGCTTTTGTACTTGTACCATGCTGTTTTGGTTACTGTAGACTTACAGTGCAGTTTAAAGTCTGATGGTGTGATGCCTCTGGCTTTGGTCTTTTTGCTTAGGATTGCTTTGGCTATTTGGGGTCTTTCTTGGTTCCATATGAATTTTAGAATAGCTTTTTTCTAGTTCTGTGAAGAATGACATTTGTAGTTTGATAAGAATAGAACAGAATCTATAAATTGCTTTGGAGATTGTGGCCATTTTAACAATATTGATTCTTCTGATCTATGAGCATGGAATGTTTCTCAATTTATTTTCATCATTTCTAATTTCTTTCAGCAGTGTTTTGCAGTTCTCCTTGTAGAGATCTTTCACCTGCTTTTTAAAATGTCTTTATAGGTATTTCACTGTCTTTGTGCCTATTGTAATTGAAATTGTGCTCTTGATTTTACTCTCAGCTGAGACTTTATTAGTATGTACAAATGCTACTGATTTTTGTACATTTATTTTGTATCTTGAAACCTTAATAATTTTTTTTTATCAGTTCTAGTAGCCTTGGGCAGAGTCTATACAGTTTTCTAAGTATATAATCACATTATCGGCAAAGAGAGATACTTTGAGTTCTTCTTTTCCTATTTTACTGCCTTTCATTTCTTTCTCTTGCCTGATTACTCTGGATAGATAGGACTTCCAGTTCTAAGTTTAATAGGAGTGATGAGAATTGGCATCCTTATCTTGTTTCAGTTCTCACGGGGAACATAATGATAAGAGGTATAATCCACAAGACTATCCTAAAGACTATCCTAAATACATACATGCCCAGAATTAGAGGACCCAGATTAATAAAACAAGCTCTTCTTGGTGTACAAAAAGACCTAGACAACCACATGATAATAGTGGAAGACTTCAACACTCACTGGCAACTTTAGACAGATTTTTTTTTTTTTTTTTTTTTAAAGGCTGGAGTGCAGTGGCGCCATCTGGCTCACTGCAAGCTCCGCCTCCTGGATTCATGCCATTCTCCTGCCTCAGCCTCTCAAGTAGCTGGGACTACAGGCGCCCGCCACGACGCCCGGCTAATTTTTTTGTATTTTTAGTAGAGACTGGGTTTCACCGTGTTAACCAGGATGGTCTCGATCTCCTGACTTCCTGGTCTGCCCACCTCGGCCTCCCAAAGTGCTGGGATTACAGGTAGACAGATCTTTGAGGCAGAAAACTAACAAAGGATTATGGACTTAGACTCGACACTTGATTAACTGAACCAAACAGACATCTACAGGATGTTCCTCCAGCAACTACAGCAACTACAGTATATATATTCTTCTCATCAGCACACAGTCACATACTCAGTCATAAGTAAGTCTTGATAAATTAAAAAAAAAAAAAAAAAGAAGTCATAGCAAGCACACTCTCAAACCACAGTGCAATGAAAATATAAATCAACAGCAAGAGCTCTCAAAACTACACAAATACATGGAAATTAAATAACTTGCGCCTGAGTAACACCTGGGTGAACACTGTAATTAAGGCAGAAATAAAAAATTATTTGAAATAAATGAAAATGGGGATACAACTTACCAAAATTTCTGGAATGCTGCTAGAGTAGTATTAGGAGGTAAGTTTATAGCCCTAAATGTTTTCATCAAGAAGTTGATGAATTACAATTTTAACGTTTTACCTAAAGGAACTAGACAAAAAGAAAAAATAAAACCCAAAGGTAGCAGAAGAAAATAAAATTAGAGAACTTAAAGAATTGAGATGCAAAAATCCATACAGGCCGGGCGCGGTGGCTCAAGCCTGTAATCCCAGCACTTTGGGAGGCCGAGACGGGCGGATCACGAGGTCAGGAGATCGAGAGCATCCTGGCTAACACGGTGAAACCCCATCTCTACTAAAAAATACAAAAATCTAGCCGGGCGAGGTGGCGGGCGCCTGTAGTCCCAGCTACTCGGGAGGCTGAGGCAAGAGAATGGCGTAAACCCGGGAGGCGGAGCTTGCATTGAGCTGAGATCCGGCCACTGCACTCCAGCCTGGGCAACAGAGCGAGACTCCGTCTCAAAAAAAAAAAAAAAAAAATCCATACAAATAATTAATGAAACCAAGAGTAAACTCTGAAAAAATAAACAAGATCGATAGACCTCTAGCTGGAATAATTTTTTTTATTATGCCTTTAGAGTTAAGTGCATACTATTACAGTTTATATATTGAAAATGCTATTCACTAGGCAGACGCATTTAAGAAACTAGAAGAATGAACTATAATACTCTGATTTTGATAGAAATGTATACTTTACAGAGTTCTTTAACATATTTGTGTAATTTAACCATGTTTTGACATTTCATAAAGCAAAGTAGATGTAATGTATATTCCCAATTACTGATGCAATTATTTTTGTGTTGTAGCATTCTTTTGGAAAGTAAAGTGGCACTCTGGGCAGCCATATGACATATGTCAAGTAAAAAAGATAGTTTAGTAATTTGAAGCATTATTCAGTCTGTTTCATCATCTATCCTGTGAACCAAGAAACAATATAATTGATACAAAATTGACTGTCCTTCGTACTTTCTATTCATTTCCATATTCATGTCAAACATAAAATCTAGTTTACTTATAAATATATCTTACAAGAGAGAAACTACATTATGATCACTTCTGAGGGACAGAAATTATAACAGGATTTGTCATGTTTCATAATTAGCACTTACATCTGTCACGAATTATCAATCCTAATCTAATATTCTATTAGTAATTCAAACACCATATTTAAGAATAGTACGGAATAACTAGAACTTCCAGAACACTGAAATAGTGGCTCATTGTGATGGTTCTGAGATACTTTTAAGAATATGATGGAAGCCATATAATTTCTGACTAGAAATATACTATACACAAAAATTTGCATAAATTACAAAGAGCTTAAAGATGCTGTGAAACCACCGTAGTAATGGGAGTCCATTGGCCCACTGAGATTTCAGATATGTGGTAGATTTGCCGGTGAAATAATACGTCGTAGATACGTTTCTCAGAAACTTTCGTCTTCTCTTAAGCTAAAATTAAACTATATATTTTGATGGTTTCCCTTTCTTTTGTCACTTATGTTTGTTTAAAAGAAACCTCCAGGCCGGGCGCGGTGGCTCAAGCCTGTAATCCCAGCACTTTGGGAGGCCGAGACGGGCGGATCACGAGGTCAGGAGATCGAGACCATCCTGGCTAACCCGGTGAAACCCCGTCTCTAATTTAAAAAAGTACAAAAAACCAGCCGGGCGAGGTGGCGGGCGCCTGTAGTCCCAGCTACTCCGGAGGCTGAGGCAGGAGAATGGCATAAACCCGGGAGGCGGAGCTTGTAGTGAGCTGAGATCTGGTCACTGCACTCCAGCCTGGGCGACAGAGCGAGACTCCGTCTCAAAATAAAAAATAAAAATAAAAAAACCTCCAGCACAAAAAAGCAAATATTTACATACCAATCTTTTATGAGAATTAAAACTCACTACCTAGATTACTGCGGATAAAAATAAATGAATATTTTTAAACAAAGAAAAGTAAAATATGTGATGAAAATTAAAAGTTTAACTCCTAGGGAAGAATTTTATTATGTGCTAGCGATTTCTGTACTAGAATTTAAGCAGATTGTGTGAGACTCCATAAGAAAAGAAGGTGACAGAGAATTTGTAAGTATACTTTTCAGGAAAGGTTGGCAACGATTTCTTTTGTTTGTATGTCTCATGTTTTTATTGTGGAATACACAATACATAAGATAAAATAAAATGTAAATATAGATTTTGAAGAATGATTTATGAAGACAAAATTCTTACAAGTATTTCTAAAGTAATATACTGACTATTGCCTATAATAGTCTGGGTTTCCCAGAGAAACAAAACCAGTAAGATGTATATATGAATAGAAAAAAATAATTATAAAGAATTAGTTCACACAATTTTGAAGACTTACATATCCCAAGATCTTCAGTCAGCAAACTAGAGAGAAATATATATCTATATATGCATATAGAGACATATGTGTGAAGATAAATGTGTTTAAATGAGCTAAAAAGAACAAAACATCTCATATGTTTATACATATGTACATAAATGTGTATGTATATAAGTATATGTAATCATTAATTATAAACTAGAACCTCCATGCATAAGTATAGAAGCTCTAAATAACACTTTAAGTGACTAGGCTATTGAAAATTATTGCACACTCTCTATTGATGAGCATTTATAACATTAGGTGCTTCACTCAAAGTACTTAATTATTTGAGAGGTAATTATATATTTTCAAAATTTTAACATTAAATAAAATGTACTCTCTAAAACTGTAATAATTTATTTTTGATAACTTTGATGACATTACGTTATCAATACTTCCAATTAACTCTATTTGTGTGTGTAACTTTTTCTTATTATAAATGCAGATGTATTGAGTAACAGTTCCACACTCCACAATACTGAAGATTAGCCGACATGGTAAACACCAGACACAAGGAATATACAATGATGCCAAAAATACGTAAATTAAATAATTTTTATTTTAGTTTGTTAAAATAATACCCTTTGACATTTTTATTTTGCCTTTAAATGTTCATTACAGACTCTTAAAAGCTTAAAGGGAAAGTACCTGTATACCTCATCATTTTGTATGAATTTTCTCGTTTGTGAATGGACTTTAAAATGGTAAAGATCAACTGCCTTTTAATGTTAACAAATTGATCAGGTTTTAGTAAATTTGGAAAAATATGTTAAAATAAGATAAATAATCCATAGGAAACTAGGGAAATAAAAATATCTTTTCATGTCACTTGAAGTACGAAGGCCATAGACTTTTATAGTTTCACTGAGATAAGTGATCTCAGTGAAAAGACAGGGCTTACTTTCCATGAAAATGTCAGATATCATGGGATTAATTTCATTTTATATAAGTATATTGTTAAAGATTATATTCTGCATAAAAGCTAAAATGCATTTATTTCTAAACGTAAAACTGGTAAATAAATCACTAAAGATTCTAGATTTACAATATTCTTATTTTACAGTTGGAATGGCAATTTAAAATGTTTACAAACAATGATCTCAAAGTCTTTATAGTTGATCACAATTATAAAAATACCAATACCAAGGTTTGTCAGGTCATTAAGCAGGAGTTAGAAAGGAAGATACAGTGAAAATGAATTTCAGCTTGAAAGAAATTATATGTCTAAATGTTTTCAACCATGTGAAAGTTTGACAGAAGATAATATTTATTTCATTTTGGTGCAAAAAAATTTTTCTTTGCGAAGTCAAAAAAATAGGCTGTACACATGAACACTATCATTACAGTATGTGCTACCTATTTTTTTATGGCAGAAACAATTGCCTCAAATATTTTGTCGATATGTAAAATTATTTGTGGCATGTGGCTGGGCGCAGTGGCTCACGCCTGTAATCCCAGCACTTTGGGAGGCCGAGGCGGGCGGATCACGAGGTCAGGAGACCAAGATCATCCTGGCTAACACGGTGAAACTCGGTCTCTACTAAAAATACAAAAAATTAGCCTGGCTTGGGGGCGGGCGCCTGTAGTCCCAGCTACCGGGAGGCTGAGGCAGGAGAATGGCGTGAACCTGGGAGGAGAAGCTTGCAGTGAGCCGAGATTGCGCCACTGCACTCCAGTCTGGGCGACAGGGCGAGACTCTGTCTCAAAAAAAGAAAAAAAATTATTTGTGGCATGTTTGATACCAGTTATTTGGTTACATATAGAAGTGGAAGGTGCCATTTAAATATTTTGTTACTGTTCCAAGAAAACATAAAACAATTCCTCTATATATGAGACAGAGGTGGCAGGAATGGAATAAAGAAAAATATTTTTAATCCTCATTTAAGACAGAATTTAATAAAATAGAATGTCACAAAAATTATGATTAGAAACAGATGATAATGTTTTTATAAATTAAATGACTAAGTATTATCAGGTCTGTAACCTTTAAAACATATTTTGAAATAAAATATAGACATTAAAAAGTAAAGTAAAGTGAATTTTAATTTTTCAGAAGAAAGTTTAAATAATAAAAATATAAATTAAAGAATACATACTTAAAATGATACAAGGAGAATGAATTGACTAAATTTTGACAAGTCCAATGTTTATTTGGAGCAATCTGTCATCTAAGAATTTAAGATCTTGTTGAACTTTCATGTCTTTTTCTAAAATTTATTGATAGTATCTTAATACTCTTTTAAATAAATATTGTTAAAATTACAGTAATAATAAGAGATACACAGTCTAATTTGGAGAAGTATTTTTTAAAAATATTTGTTGTGGAAGTTTCCAACTTCCCATAACATTTTGCTCCTTTTGATGGTGCTAAATTTTCCAACTATCAATTTCTTCTCACAACCTTTTTATTTTAATGTGTTCTTTATCAAGAACAGCAAAAGCACTTATTAGATGCTCCATTCACATAACCTGTTTACTGGTGTGTTTGTGTTAATGTTTGCTTGTGTGTGTGTGTGTACTCTGATAACAGATGAAAGTGGCATGTCCCATCCCCAAAGATACATTGTTTGCTAAACAGGATCAGAATCTTAGCTTCTAAAATGATGAAAAGTTCACGATTGTTTAGGTTTCCTCTGGAAAATTAGAAAGTAAGTAGGATGAATGTTTGCATCAGGGCCCTTGTTGTGCCTGAAGTTGAACCATGCAGGGATTGACTGCCTTGCTTCCAATTTTCAAAGTAGAAAAAAAAGAAAAAAACAACCTCCTAGCATTCCATGTCCAAGATTGAGCTCACTTAGACAAACAAAACATTTTCCATATATAAAGACCCTGTATCAACCTAAATTTTTCACAATATTAAGAATTTTTAAAAATATACTGGCATGATTAAATTTTTAAAAAGTCACGGATGAATATCTTTGACTAAATATCTTAAACATTAAAATGTACCTAATTCTTAAGTGCAACCAGACTTGAAATTGTTAGTTTTCATTCTTTCTTGAGCTTTTAGCTCTGGTTTTGTTTGGAGTGTAATTGGTGTTTTCACCATAAAACACTTCAGATTCATGGTGTGCTATCTTTAAAACTATTCTTTAAACAATAGCGCAATTGCATATTTCTTAATTACAATTTTCATTGAGCAGAATTAGCTCTAAATGATTTTTGACTGTTTCCCAAATTTAAATTCATTCTTAAATAGTAAAGATTCTCTATTATCATAAACATGAAAAGGAAGCAACAATCTCCAACAATAATAAAATTGTTTTTATACAACGATAGCGTGCTTCCAAGGTAACTGTTAGACATGGACCAGTGCTTTTGGAAATGTTCAAGTTCTGTTATATTTTTAAGGCAGTTTTATTTTATAGTGACTAATAGTAAGTAATACTACAGACAAGGAAGTATAAATTATAAGTAGTCTCAAACAATTTTTGGAATCGTGGAAATAATTTGTATCTTAAAAGTCAGCAATTCAAATCTCCTAAATTGGAACTGCTGAGATTTAATCTAGATTGAGTTTATGTTTACTGTTGTACTTTTAAAAAAATACAAGTGTTAAAATGCACTGGAGCATACAAGATTTCAAGAGGCATCTTTAGCATACACAAAAGAAATTATTCAAAAACTTTAACAGCATTATGGTTAATTAAAAGCATTGCTCATTTTATGGTGAAAGTAGTCTTTAAAGGGTTTATCTAATTCAAAATTGTTTTATCCACAAGATTTTAAAAGAGATATGCTTTTTTTAAATGTTTGCAATATTTGGAATAACTACACTTTCCAAATGTAATTAATACATTGACAGATATATACACACACGTATATATGTGTATATATATGTGTGTGTGTATATATATGTGGTTGCATATTATATTGCATATTATGCAGATATTATGTGGTTGCATATACAATATTGCATATTGCATATTACATATGCAACCGCATATATGAAGTTATAATACTTTCTCCTTTAAAGCTAAATATATACATTTCTACTGGAAGTGAAATAGCCACACAAATCAGGAACAGAGGCAGCATCTCTCAATAGAGCGTCTTTCAGAGATGTTAAGGAGGGGTGGCATCTGGTAGCAATAGCATAAATGCAAGGTGAGTCCTAGCTGGACTCATTAAGTTTAACCTTTGGTGTGCCACTTAAACTTTGATACCTGGAGCTAAATAATCATAATCATGAAGAGCTAACACAAATGACTGATACACCTATACACTTAACAGGAAATGTTTGGAGAGATGCATGACCTTCTTAAGCCCAACATGACGTCAACAAAGCCGCATCCTCATCGAGAGGAGAAAGAAGAGTTGGTGCTCTTGAACAATGCCACTGCTTACAGCTTTGTAGAGCTATGGAAAGTCCATTTCTTCACAAGGTATTATTTTAACTGGATTGTTCTGATTCTGAATTTGGTCTAATGATCCTAATCCTTTTACATACATAGACATTCTGAAATGTGAAAGATTAGCTCCATTTTCAATGTTTATAATTCTTGATCACTTTTTAGGCCCACAAACATCATATCAGCCCATTTAAAATGTATTTTTATTACTTTAAAGGTGGCTATGTAAGGTGGAACTGATATACTTGCCAGTAAAATATGATAATTTATGTCATGTTGGTGGTCAATTCCAAATCAATAAATTGTTTTAGCAGGCAGTCATATTCCTTGAAATGCTAATTTCATTTTTCCGCAATATTGTGGACCTCTTATAATAACCTCAAGTTACAAATTTTCACCACTTGAAAATGAAATTTTTTTGTTGTAAAAATAGCGTTTGACAAGAATATTGAAATAATGATTGTAGAAGTTTGTACTTCTTTTTGGATTCATCTTCTAGTTATTCTATGCACTTCCAATGGTATAAAATATTATTCTATACATTTTAGATTTTCAAACTGATAAAAATCCTTGAAGGAATAAAATATATTACATGATTTCACTGACTACAGTTCTTTACAGAAGATCTCAATCCAAAATAATAAAAATTTGTGCAAACTAAGAGTCAAATATTTTCATAGTTCAGTAATAGTGTTACCATTGTTAACAATAGTAATGAACTAATAGATAATATTGATAAAGTTATATTATTTTATGTGTCTAAAGCAGGAATTCATAATCTGTGTATAAAGTCAGTATAGTCCCTCCGGAGACTGTGAATGGGTTTGAGGGGTTGGTAAACCTAAAAATTTTGTGTGTGGTTATTTGCAAATGTCAATATACACACGTTTATTTTCTGTTAAAGAGCTTCGTTCAATGTACAACTATACATTTGGCCCAGGAAGAACTAAGAGGGATAAGACTGACTTTAAACCTGGATGTAATATGTGGCATTCCCACAAAAGATATGATGAGAAAGAAAAATGCCTATTTCATATGATTTGCTTGACTAACTTTATAGTCAGAATGACCGGGTATCCTTGCTTATAGAGCAGTCCTAGTTTACATACATTGTACCTCCTTAACTATTAGTAAAGATTGCTTTGCTCCCCAAAGTGTCACATTTTGGAAGATAAATTATAGGATTACATTTAGGAGCACAGAATTTAAAACCAAACTATCTGGAATCAAATGTCAGCTCTGCCAGTTCCTAGCTTTGTGACCTGGCACAACTTAGTTAAATGTTTAACTTATTCATCTAAACAAAGCTGGTAACATCTGCTTCATAGGACTGGGATAATTATAAGCAGGCTAATGTTTCTAAAATGTTAAGAACAATGGTATATACAAGCAGCATATATATTTGTTAAATAACTCATTTTAAAGAAAATAAATTAAATTGGTTTATATTGCTGTTATCAAGAGAAATCCTCCAATTTTCTACCTTCAAGTTGTTCCTCATTGCATTACTTTTGAAACCCCATATCCTTTCTCTGCTTGTCCAGTTTACATTTTCCTTTAATTCAAATTCACTTTTGGTATAAATTGTTCCTCAATCCTCTGTGTGACTTCCTTTGAAAATTTCTACAGCTCTCTACGTCTATTGGTATACCAACTGAAAGAAAATCTCTTTTCGTATTCCTGCCATTTCTGCAATATTATAATATTGTTAGATACCAAGACAAAGGTTTTTTCTTTTTTTAAAAAATCTATTTTTAAAATGTAATCAGGGATGAGAAAAGTTCTTATAGAGAACTATGATTAGATAGAGGAAATTTGGAAATAATTGCAATATTCTAACCACTACAGTAAGCTAGCCACAATGGAAATAGCCTTAGAAATAGCCATATTTCAAGACAGGCAACTCAAAGAGTAGAAAATGATCTTACTTTGAATAGAGTAGACCATTAAGTTCTTGGGAAAAGAAAATAGTCTCCCTGTCTTCAAACTTCATTTTCAATTGTGGAACTACATTTTCCTATAGCCTTTGGAAAGTCATAATGATACATCTTAATTCAGCAATAATTTCAGCAAAATAAAGAGACATATAATCTGAAAATAAGACTCATTTTGTGACCCCAAGTTGATAAAACTGTTTCCATCATTTTACAGTTTGTTAATTAATTTGGCCTCTAAGTTATAATTGAACTTTTTGAAAATAGTATTCATGAGAACATCTTAAACTCATTTAGTTTTTGATTAGAATAGTTATAGCAATTTTAGATGTGCGGAAGACAGCTTAAATATCTTTCCTTCAGGTTAAATGGAGCTAGCAGCTCCAAACTAATTCACTGAAGTCTCTAAAATTTTTGATCACATATTTTAAAAACAATTTGTGAACTGATAAATTATAAATGTTCTTTACTTAAAAGCTACATACTCTAATATTAATACAAACATTGGGTATCATTGAAACAAAACATTGTTCTTTTACTAATAATAAATATTTATAGACATAATATTTTTTAGCTTCATTACTTGTGCTTCAATTTCTTCATCTGAAATAAAATATCTATACTCTAGGGTTGCTGTGAGAATTTTATTGACAAATATATATCTAGTGTGTAGAATAATAACTCAACAAATACTAGCTACTCATTATTATATCACAATAGACTATATTTTCTATCCTCTGGGGTTTACATGTGCCACTTTGAAAATCACTTTTTAAAAAATGTTATTGTCTGTAATTATAAATGTTTTCTAGTTTTTCACCCCATGTCTTAATTTTTCACTTTGCCTAATATTTCAGATGTCACTTGGAATTGAGAAAATACAATGTACTAGCAAGTTAAAAATTAATTTTAGGCCAAGGAGAAAAATTGCATAAGGCTTTTCATCTCCTCTTTACCCATATTCTCCTGAGGCTCCCACCACCACTACCACCAATTTACAAGAATTTCAGGGCTTTGCCTGGGGTACTTTACAAATCTGGTTCTTCACTAACAGCTACATTTACTCTTTTATAATCTCCAAAGCAGAGTATTAGTTTAGGAGCAAAAAGTTAGGAAATAATTATATCTGGATTTCTAGCTGCTTTCTAAATCAATCTAGTTACATACATTAAACATGCCAGAAGAAATACCTAATTTAAAAGTAAAAGTATTTCTGTTTTAATATTCTAACATAATGAAATAGCTTCTCTCACTCATTTCATTAGTACCCCGTCAAAAAATTTGTAAGCTTACAGTAAATGAAAGTAGAAAGAACAATTTCAAAATCATATTATAAGGCAAGTATTACCTTGACACTAAAATCAATCAATGACATTACAAGAAATATAAACTACCAGCCATATACATCACAAGTACAGTACCTGGCAAAATAACAGACACGCAGATCAATGAAGAAGAATGGAAAGTTGCAAAATAGGCTCACATACACAATTAATTGATTTTCAATGAAGGTACAAAGTAAATGCAGTGGAGAAAGAATGGAGAGAGTGGAGAGGGTCTTTTAACCAATTTATGCTGGAAAATATGAACATCCATAATGAATAAATAAATAAGTAAATTTCAACCCATAGACTGCATCATATAGAAAAATTACAGCACTTTGGGAAGCCAAGACAGGTTGATTACTTGAGCTCGGGAGTTTGAGACCAGCCTGGGCAACATGGTGAAACACTGTCTCTACTGAAAATACAAAAATTAGATGGGTGTGGTGGTGCAGTGTCTGTAGTCCCAGCTACTTGGGAGGATGAGATGGGAGGATCGCTTGAACCCTGGAGGCGGAGGCTGCAGTGAGCGGAGATCGGGCCACTGCCCTCCAGCCCGAGTGACAGAGTGAAACCCCATCTCAAAAGGAAACGAAAAATAAACTCAAATGTAAAATTGTTAATTTAAAAAGTCTGGTAGAAAATCTTCATGACCTTGGATTAAGCCGAATTGTATCAGTTATGGCGTCAAACAAAATAAATTGATATTAGACTTCATAAAAATGATAGCCTCTGTTAATATGGTGTATCATATGATTTGTGAATGTTGAACCATGGTTGCATCCCACTAATAAAATCCCATTTGGTCACAGCATATGATCATTTTAATGTTCTGTTGAATTCAGTTTGCTAGTATTTTGTTGAGAATTTTTTCATTTATATTTATCAAAGATATAGACCCATAGTTGTGTTTTTTTTTCTTAATTTTATTTTAAGTTCAGGGGTGCAGATTTGTTGTATAGGTAAACTTGAGTCATGGGGTTTGCTGTACAGATTATCTGATCACCCAGGTATTAAGCCTAGTACACATTACTTATTTTTCTTGATCATCTCACTCCTCCCACCCACCACTCTCCACTCTCTACTCTCCAACAGGCCCCAGTATGTGTTATTTCCCTCTGTGTGTCCATGTGTTCTCATCATTGAGCTCCCATTTATAAGTAAGAAAATGCAGTATTTGGTTTTCTGTTCCTGCATTAATTTGTTCAGGATAATGGCATACAGCCCCATCCATGACCCTGAAAAGGACATGATCTCATTCTTTTTTATTGCTGCATAATATTCCATGGTGTATATGTACCACATTTTCTCTATCCAGTCTACCATTGATGGAAATTTAGGTTGATTGTATGTCTTTACTATTGTGAATAGTGCTGCAATGAAAGTGTGTGTGCATGTGTCATTAGAATACAACAATTTATATTCCTTTGATTATGCATCCAGTAATGTAATTGCTGGGTCAAATGGTATTTCCATTTTAGGTCTTTAAGGAACCGCCACACTGTCTTCCACAATGGTTGAACTAATTTGCACTCCCACCAACAATGTATAAGCATTTATTTATCTCCACAGCCTTGCCAGCATTTCTTATTTTTTGACTTTTTAGTTAGAGCCATCCTGATGCATGTGAGATGGCATCTCATTGTGGTTTTGATTTGCATTTCTCTAATGATTAATGATGTTGAGCTTTTTTTCATATGATTTTTGGCCACATGTGTGTCTTCTTTTGAAAAGTGTATCCTCATGTTCTTTACCCACTTTTTAATGGGATTGTTTATTTCTTGTAAATTTGCTTAAGTTTTTTATAGATGCTGGAGGGAAAGATGACTGACTAGACACTAGCCAGGTGGAGCAACTCTCACTGTGGAATGAGATGACTGGCATGGTCCTAACAGATCTTCAGAGGGTAAAGCACTAAGAGTCTATGGAAAAAAGTCACAGAGGCTGAGTTGAAGGGGGAGAAAGCTGATAATCCTATACGGAACTACAGTACACTTGGATGCATTCTTGGCCCCCAAAACTCTGGAGGTGCTGGTGAGTTGAACTGGCAAGGAGCAATCTGCTCTCATCATGGGCCTCTGGAACCCTGGCAGGAGGAGACCCCTTGATTACCACAGACACTCAAGTTAGCGGGGAGAGTTGCTTAGAGAAGAGGTAGGGGCAGCAACCCAGCTGATATGGAGCCCAGAGGGTTTGGTGTAGTGTCTTTGGCAGAGCATGGCTGGAGATGCCCCTCTCCCTAGGCTGGACTTGCTGCCAGAGTAGACCTTAGCTCTAGGGGAGCTATCAGTCTTGAACTTTGCAAAGCAGTCTTGCCCATTCAATGGGGTCTGTCTTACCAAAGCACCCCTTGATTTTCTACCTTTTTGGGGGGCCCCAGCCTAGCCACACCTGCTTGCAGGGCATCCTTGGGTCCCCTAGGTGCT
Organism: Papio anubis; assembly: GCF_008728515.1. Lineage (NCBI taxonomy): Eukaryota > Metazoa > Chordata > Mammalia > Primates > Cercopithecidae > Papio > Papio anubis. The sequence continues at coordinate 35,279,091 of NC_044989.1, read as the reverse complement.
CACACAATAGCTTCTGTGCTGGTGGACTGTGGCTAATCAGTGGAGAGCTCCAGCAAGGCAGCCCCTACTACCATGCACCAGGCCACATCCTCCCTCCCCATACTGCAGCTTCTTTAGGGCCCAGAGCAACTCCCTATATCAGTTTTTTGGCACTTGTCTGTGCAAGTGAGCTTTGCTTCCCCTGCCCCATGAACACACAGGAGGGCAAGTAAGCAAGGCAAAGAAATAAAAGACATTAAAATCAGAAAAAAAAAGAAGTAAAAATATATCTGTTTTCAAATGGTAAAATCTCATGTACAGAAAATCCTAAAGACTACACACACACACACACACACACACACACACACATGCATGCAAAACAGGACTCACACAAGAATCAGTAAAGTTTCAGATACAAAATGAACATACAAAAATTAGTTGAGATTTTATACACTAACAATGAACTATGCAAAATGTAAATTTAAAAGCACAAGAAAATTAGCAAAAAATATAGAGAAGTTGAATTACATCAAACTAAAATTGCTTCTGTGCAGAAAATGAGGTAACAGAGTGAAAAGGCAACATATGGAATAGAAGAAAATATTTGCAAACTCTCTATCAGAGAAGAGGTTTCCAAAATATGTAAGAAATTCTACTACTCAATAGTAAATTTTAAAAAAAAAACCACCAAATTACCTGATTAATAATGAGTAAGAGACTTGAATAGATATGTCACCAAACAAGACATACATTTGGCCAATAGTATATAAAAAGATGCTCAACATCACTATTCACAAGGGAAACACAGATCAAAACTACAATATATTATCACCTCACTCCTGTTCAATGGCTATTATATGTGTAAAAAAAAATAAAAAGTGTTGGTGAAAATGTGGAAAAATTGGAATATTTATGTACTATTTTTGAGAATGCAAAATGGTTGAGCTGCTATGAAAAAACTGTATGGAGGTTCCTCAAAAAATAAAAATAGAATTATCGTATGACCCAGCAATCTTACCTCTGGAAATACATCCAAATAAACTGAAATCAAGATCTACCTTTATTCATGGCAGCATTATTCACAATAGCCAAGGTATAGAAATAATATAAATGTCCATTGAAATATAATGGATAAAGACAATGTGATGTATGCAGAAATTGAATATCATTCAGCCTTAAACAAGAAAAAAAATCCTGCCACATGTGACAACATGGAGGAACCTGGAGGACATTATAGTAAGTTAAGTAAGCCAATCAAATACAGATACTGGGCCGAGTGCAGTGGCACATGGCGGGCAGATCACCTGAGGTCAGGAGTTTGAGACCAGTACAAATGTAAAATATATTTCACAATGTAAAATATTATTCACAATTTAAATGTAAAATATTACATTTTACAATACATACAATATCACAATGTAAAATATTATTCACAATTTTGATGACAATATTAAGATAGGTTACCTATTACAGAAGATTTTTTGTATACACCACCTTACAAAAATATACTGTTTCTTTGTATTTTTTTTCTAATACTGCTTTGATAATACAATCAGCATTAGTAATTAGAAACCAATAATGTAATAAGATTTGGATGTGTAAATATTTTAATGGAGCAGAAAGAATATCATTAAGATTTACTTAGTTTGTTTTATGAGGCTTAACAAAATAACAAATATAAATATAGCACTCTTTAGTTTACCAAGTGCTTTTCATATTCAAAGAAATTAACCTATATAATATTGGTTAACTCCATTAACAAATGATTCTTATTGTTGTTATTATTATCATTTCCTGTACTTAGTTGAAGAATGTAAGATACATGAAACAATCTGCGCAGAGAACCGTAATGGACTCCTTTCAGTGGGGCTTTGGAAGAGTTGCCCTGTTCAAGTAAAGAGCTGGGAAAGCTTCACACTCTGGCTAACTAATACAGCAAGGAAGATTGTCTCTTCTAAAGCTTTTATAAATGGAGATTGATATGGTCGGGCTGTGCCCCCACCCAAATCTCATCTTGACTTGTAACTCCCACAATTCCCACGTGTCGTGGGAAGAACTCAGTAGGAGGTCATTGAATTACGGGGGCAGGTCTTTTCTGTCCTGTTCTATGATAGTGAATGAGTCTCACAAGATCTGATGCTTTTAAAAATGGGAGGTCTTGGCCGGGTGCGGTGGCTCAAGCCTGTAATCCCAGCACTTTGGGAGGCCGAGGCGGGTGGATCACGAGGTCAGGAGATCGAGACTATCCTGGCTAACATGGTGAAACCCCGTCTCTACTAAAAATACAAAAAAAAACTAGCCGGGCGTGGTGGCGGGCCCCTGCAGCGGCAGCGGCTTGGGAGGCAGAGGAGGGAGAATGGAGACTACACAAAAAAAAAAAAAAAAAAAAAAATGGGAGGTCTTCTGCACCAAGCTCTCTTTGCCTGCCACCATCTAAGTAAAATGTGACTTGCTCCTCCTGTCCTTCCGCCATGATTGTGAGGCCTCCCCAGCCACGTGAAACTGTGAGTCCAGTTGAACCTTTCTTTTGTAAATTGCCCGGTCTCAGGTATGTCTTTATCAGCAGTGTGATAACAGACTAATACAGTAAACTGGTACCAGTAAAGTGGGGTGCTGCTGAAAAGATACCCAAAAATGGGGAGGCAAGTTTGGAACTGGGTAACAGGCAGAGGTTGACACAGTTTGGGGTGCTCAGAAGAAGAAAGGAAAATGTGGGAAATTTTGGAACTTCGTAAAGACTTGCTGAATGGCTTTGACAAAAGTGCTGATAGTGATATAAACAATAAGGTCCAGGCTGAGGTGGTCTTAGATGGAGATGAGGAACTTGTTGGGAAGGGGAGCAAAGCTGACTCTTGTTATGTTTTAGTAAACAAACTGGTGCCATTTTGCCCCTGCCCTAGAGATTTGGGGATTTTTGAACTTGAGAGAAATGATTTAGGGTATCTGGCAGAGAGCAGCAAACCATTCAAGATGTGACTTGGGTGCTGTTAAAGGCGTTCATCTTTATAAGGGAAGCAGAGCATAAAAGTTTACAAAATTTGCAGCTTGACAATATGATAGAAAAGAAAATCCCATTTTCTGAGGAGAAATTCAAGTTGGCTACAGAAATTCTCATAAGTAATGAAGAGCCCGGTGTTCTTCCCCAAGACAATGGGGATCTCCAGGGCATGTCAGAGGTCTTCATGGCAGCCCACTCCCCATCACAGGCCCAGAGGCCTAGGAAGAAAACATGCTTTTTGGGGTCAGGCCAAGGATCCCCGTGCTGCGGGCAGGCTAAGGACTTGGTTCCCAGTGTCCCAGTCCTTCTTCTGGGACCTCTGACCTCAAGGGACACCAACCTGATGCCAATAGGATTGCTCTTGCACAGGGTGTCTGACAACGCCTGTTGGGGGGTCTCACCCAGTTGGATGGTACAGGGAATAGGATCCATTTGAGGAAGCACTTTGTCCTTTGGTGGAGAGGGTGTGTTTCACTTGGGGGAAAACCCACTCATCTGGGCTGCCCAGATTCCTCAGAACTACCAGGAAGAGGGGCTAAGTCTGCTGGTCAGCAGAGACTGTGTCCCTCCCTTCCACTAGGGCTCAGGCCCAGGGAGATCTGAATTCTGTCCTTGAGCCTCTGGCTGGAATTATTGGAGGTCCTGCAGGGAAACCCCACTCAATGAGGAAGGATGGGTCAGGTTTAGGACTGAAGAAGATACTCTGGCCACAGACAGCCACAGTCGGTGTGTTGGGCTGTGGGGACAAGTCTTGGGACCAAGCCATCCAGCCTCCCTGGCTCTAGCAGGGGAAAAGCGTGGCCTGGCGCTATAGAAATGGGTGCCGCCCTTCCCCCGCTCTGGGAGCTTAGCCTGTTAGGTAGTTGCGAGTCCCAGTGCCGGCTGCTGCCCCTTCTCCAAGGAGCTCAAAAGACTTAGGCAGCAGGCGGGCGCAGCCGGTGCCTGTTGCCCCTCCTGCCTGGCTTTCCATAGGCTTAAGCAGATTCCAGTTGAGAGTCTGTAAGAATCTGCGTGTTCAGGGGTTGGGACACTCAGCCCCAATGGCATGGGTTTGCGAGTGGGATCTTCCTATGGGCGGGTTGCAGAGTTCTGTGGAAAAAGCAGTTTTCCTGGCTGGGTAGTATGCTTACTCACTGCCTCCCATTTCTGAGGGGAGAGGCTTCCCCTTTCCCATGGGGCCCTCAGGTGGGCGGCTGCACCACACTGTTCTTCCTTCTCTCCCTGGGTCATGCCAGCCTTCCAGTCAATTTTGATGAGAGAATTAGTTACCTTGGTTGCTAGTGCAGGATTCGCAGGCTTATTATGGTTTTTTTTTGATGGGAGTCTTCGAACGCCGCTGTTTCTAGTCGGCCATCTTGGCCCTGTCCTTCATTGACATTTAAGGTAAGAAAAATGATGGCTAATCCTGAGAGTTGAGTAAAATGAGGTAAAACTTACATACTGTGAAAACCATGTGGACATTGACCACCGGTATTTGACGGCAAATGTCGGTGAGCAGTGTTTCATCCTCTTTAGTTCATTACACTATTTGAGAATAACAAAGGTAAAAGTAATTTTAACCTTTATAAATCAAGTATGACACAAACGCTGAAATAGTTCCAATAATTAAATAGATTGTATACATTATGAAGTACCAAAAAAAGGAAAAGAAAAAAATGGTATATAAAGACCTCATTAAACCCAAGAAAAGTTAAAGAGAAAAAATTAATCTCTAATAAAATGCTTTTAGCATGCCCTGAAATAAATAATATATATGTTTTATGCTAATATATTAAAAATTGATAAAGACAACGTTTTAGGTATCAAAAAATGTGCATTTAAAATGCAAAATGTGACATCAAAGAAGTTTCTTATTTAATGTAATGCACCATACATCATTGAGCATATGGGATATATGGGATCATGTATAAAAGGCCGTTTTGTTAGAGGGGTTTAAAAAATATAAATTTTCAATTTGAAAATATTCACAAAGTATAAAATGTTGCGGTTGGTAAAGCTAGCACATTGTACCTAAAATAGTATTTTTCCTGGTTGAACAGACAATAGCAGTATAGAATTGTTTTCTTCAAGGTAATGATTATATTCTGTTATCACTGTACCTCCTACATAACTAATTAACTTGCCTTAAATATAGTAGGAGTTCAAATAATTTGGACTGTGGCACTGAAATTGCATTTATCATCTTAAATATGGTATAGGGGAACAATTACCTCATCTGGATAGTCTGTATTCTTTTAATGACTGATGATATGTGGCTTTGCTGAATTTTGTCACCAAAATCTGCAGATTTTTGGATATGATCATTAGAAGTGTTTGAAGATGCACCTGAACATATTTTACAATTATTAAGAGCAAGTAGTTTGTTTGGTATAGTAGATATAGTGAAGTTCTAGCAAACAATTAGTTCACACAAAATTTTAAATCCAGAGGCTGCATTAGACTGACTACAATGTCTAAAATTCTATATTCAATCATGATTTCTCAAATTGACAATGTTTGGTCAGAGTAATAGAGTATATCCATGAATACTTTAGCATATATTAATTTAACCTTAATAGTATAACATAATAGTTGAAGAAGAAGAATTCTAGTGTAGGATATAAATTCTGGTACTAATATAGGATAGTAAACACTCAACACATGGGGTTCTGAATATTTGGTCTGAGTTAGGTGAGGCTACAGGGTAAATTGCTTCTGGGGCATACAGCATGACAAGGATGTCAAATAATTGAATGGGCCTTGAACAAGATTTAGAGGTGTGTTTACTGATTTTTCTTAAAAAGAGCCTAAGTCAATGCTTAACAGTTCTGTTTTATCCCTCTTTTAATGTGACTTCCCATCTGAAAAATTATTTTATTTACCTATTAATTTAGGACTGTGTAGGTACACTTAATAAATGTATTTGGAGAAAATCTTTGGAAATAATCACAGCTATTGGTTTGGGTAAAGTTAGCATATGTACCTAAAATGGTATTTTGCTTGAATGAGCAGGCACTGGCAGTATAGAATATTATTTTCTTGAAATTAAGTATTATTATGTTTAGATACTGTATTAAGATTTGTGGGGTTAGGAAATTAAAGAGATAGAATTCTTTAAGCCTCTTTTGTCTAAGGATACTACAAATAGTAATTACAAAATACATGATAAAAACAATGAAAGCACTTGAAAGGTAAAATCTCCCTGCAACACACAGCTGCAATCTCCTGTGTAAGCACTGAAAGCCCCTAATTTGCTCATTAGTCATTTAATATATTATTTCATTTAGTCATTCATTCAGTTATTCAGTAAATACATATTAAATACATTCTAGTGCCAGATATAGTTATAGATTCTGAGAATATACTGATGACTAAAGAGAAAAGACCCTTATCCTCACTGAGATTATAGTACAGTAGAGTAGAGATCTAAAAAATTGGAAGTACTACAGTTAATGTCAGTGAATCACTGGAGCATATAGTGGAAATGAATAGTGGCAGGAAACAAGTGTATAGTTTGTTGATGGTATATGAATTCATTCCCTGTGTGGTATTAACAGGACTGACCGACACATTGAAGATAATCTCAGGAATAAACCCAGACTGGGTAGCAGAGGGAATTAAGATCCTAATGTGACTTGACAGACAGGAAGATCCCTGGATATATGGTAATTTAGAATCTTAACAATTGTTAGATTTATCCAGCAAATCTAGAAAGGTGTAACTGATTATCTTCTATACAACAGCATTTATATTGGATGTTAATGTTCTGTACAGGAAAAATAGGTTCTATGATCAATTAAGTTTGGAAAACTGCATAGAAGAGTGGGATTCTTCAATGTAGGTCTTTTCAGAGCTTGTAATTTTGTTAATATTGAATAGCAAGAAGAGATACAAAATATGCAGTATTTGCTGAATATATTGCAACGAGAAACTTTCCTTTATAGACTATTTTTTAAATGTGATGTTCTGAAGAGCATACTTTGTGAGACACATGACTATGGATGCTAAACCAGTGTTGGAAATAATGCTATGACTAATGATCTTTGATAATAATACTTTATGCTGAAATAAAGAAATAGATGACCTATTTCAAATCTATCACTGTAATTTACACAGTGACCTGAAAGCAACTGAAAAATTTGAGTGGCGTGATGTAGTTTTGCACATTTTTAATAGATGGTTGTGGATAAATGTTTCACTATGTTGAGTTTATATTCAGAGGACATAATTGATTATTTAACATCAAAACTACTGTTAAGTAATAAAAAGTAAGAAATACGAAGTTTATGTGAAAATGTCAGTCATAACCAACTTTTAACAAGCAGTTTTTATTGTCCAGTATACCTGATTAACAGAGAAAAGATAGGTAGGGTGAAGGAAGCACTAGACGTACATCCAGGAGGCCTGGCCTCCTTGCTCAGGTCTACCATTAATTATCAGTGTGTTCTTGTACAAAGAATCTCTTCATCTCAGAACTTCTTAGAGATCATGTAGTCAAATAACCTGATTGCCCTGAATCTTCGAAATGCACATTGGAATAAAGAGTGCTATTCAGACATTCTATTAGGTTGGTGTGAAAGTAATTGAAGTTCTTGCCATTACTTTCAGTGGCAAAACTGCAATTACTTTTGCACCAACCTAATAAGTTGCGTCTTTATTTTCAGAAATCTCAATTCTTAAGAGAATAAGATTTAGACTTGTAATATCGATTATCTCCTGTTATTCATAATTCTACAGGTGTGTTAGTTCCATGTTTCTCAAAATTTATTGTATAAACATGAGAGTACAGATATCTCTTTCATATACACATTTCCTTTTGCAGGGTATATACCTAGCAGTAGGCTTGCTGGATCATATGGTAGTTCGATTTTTAGTTCTTTGACAAACCTCCATATATTTTTCCATAGTGGCTCTACTAATTTCCATCTCCACAAACAGCATATGAGGGATCTCCCTTTCTCCACATCCTCACCAGCATTCATTATTATTTTGTAGTTGTTGTTGTTGATAAAAGCCATTTTCACTGCGATAAGATGGTAACTCACTGAGGATCTTTTTCATTTCTCTGATTATCTTCAATATTGGGCATTGTTTCATATACCTGTTGGCCATTCATATAACTTTTTTGAGAAATTCAGACTTTTTGCATATTTTTAAATCAGATTTTTATTTGCTATTTAATGAGCTCCTTATATATTCTGGTTATTAAGCCTTTATAATATACATAGTTTGCAAATACTTTCTTCCATTTAGTCTCTTCACTTTGTTGATTGTGTCCTTTGCTGTGCAGAAGATTTTCGGCTTGATGGGATACCATTTGTCTATTTTTGCTTTGGTTACCTGTGCTTCTGAGGTCTTACCTACAAAAAATCTGCCAGGACATATGTCCTATGGCATTTCTCCAATTTTTTTTCTGGAGGTTTCAAAGTTTCAGTTATTATTTATGACAAATTCACTTTTGTTTGATTTTTCATATGGTGAGAGACAGCAGTTTTCCCAGCGCTATCTATTGAAGAGACTGCTCTTTCCCCATGGTATGATCTTGGCACCTTTATAAAAATAATGAAATTGTTATAAATATATGGATTTATATATCATTGTATAGGTCTTTCACTTCTTTGGTTAATTCCTAGGTATTTAATTTTAGAATATTTGTGGCTATTATAAATGAGATTACTTTCTTAATTTCCTTTCAGATTGTTCACTATTGGCATACATAAATGCCACTTAGTTTTGCAAGTTGATTTTGTATCCTGAAACTTTAGTAAATTTGTTATAGTTTTTTTAATCAGTTATATATTTTTTGTGGAGTCTTTATCTTTTAGTAAGTACAAGATTATATTATATGCAAACAAGGATAGTTTTACTTCTTCCTTTCAAATTCGTGTGTCCTTTTTGTAAAAATCTTTTTTGATTGCTCTAGCTAAGATGTTCAGTAATATGCTGAATATCAATAGTGAAAAGGGGCAACTATGTCTTATTCTAGATCTTAGAGGAAAGGTGTTCAGTTCTTCCCTGCTCAGCATAATACTAGGTGCGGGTCTATTGTATATGGCTTTCTTTTTGGTGTTGAGGTACGTTCCTGCCATACCCGGTTTATTGAGGGTGTTTGTCATGAAGGGATGTTAAGTTTTATCAATTTTTTTAGTATCAAGTGAAATAATCATAAAATTATTATTTATTTGTTTATTTTTGAGATAGAGTCTCACTCTGTCTCCCAGGCTGGAGTGCAGTGGTTCAATCTTGGCTCACTGCAATCGCTGCCTCGCAGGTTCAAGCTATTCTCCTGCCTTAGGCTCCTGAGTACCTGGGACTGCAGGCATATGCTTCCACCATACCTGACTTTTTTTTTTTTTTTTGTATTTTCAGTAGAGATGGGGTTTCACCATGTTGGCCACACAGGTATGGAACTTCTGACCTCAAGTGACCCACCCACCTTGACCTCCCAAAGTGTTAGTATTACAGGTTGAGCCACTGCACCTGGCCAATTACAGAATTTTTGTTCTTCATTCTGTTTATATGATGTTTTACATCAATTGATTTGTGTATGTTGAACCATCTTTGCATCCCTGGATAAATCCCTCTTGGTCATGATAAGTGCTCTTCTTAATGTATCGTTGAATTTTATTTGGTAGTATTTCATTGAGAATATTTACATCAATATTTATAAAAAATATTGGCCAGTAGTTTTTTGTTGTTGTTGCTGTTTTTGTTGTTTTTTGTTTGTTTGTTTGTTTTGTTTTCATTTTTGTTTTTTTTTTTTTTTAATGTTTCATTTGTTTTTGGTATCAGGGCCTCATAGTGTGAATTTGGAAGTATTCCCTCATCTTTTATTTTTTGGAATAGTTTGAGTAGGATTGATATTACTTCTTCATTATATGTTTGGTAAAATTCAACAGTGAAGCCATCGGATCTGAGGTTTTTCCTTATTGGGAGACATTTGATTATGGCTTTAATCTCATTACTTGTTATTGATCTGTTCAGGTTTTGAATTTCTTCATGGTTCAATATTGGTAGATGGTATATGTTAGAAATTTGTTAATCTCTTCTAGATTCTCCAATTTATTGGCAACTGCTCATAGAAGCCATAATGATTCTTTGAATTTCTGGGCTGTCCACTGCAATGTCTTCATTTTCATCTGTGATTTTAGTTATTTGGACTTTTTTTTCTTAGTCTGGCTAACAGTTTGTCAATTTTGTTTGACTCTTCAAGAAACCAACTTGTTATTTCATTGATTTTTTATATTGTCTTAATTTTAATTTTAAATTATTTCTGCTCTGACTTTCATTATTTTATTTCTTTTAAAAATTTTGGGGTTGGTCAACTCCTACTTATTTAGTTCTTTAAGATGTATCCTTAGATTGTTTATTTGAGGTTTTTTATTATTATTTGTAATGTAGGCACTTAGAGCTATAAACCTCCCATTTAGTACTGCTTTTATCATTATATATTGCAATTCTTTTTCTCTTTGTATAGTTTTTGTCTTGAAAACTATTTTGTCTGATATAAGTATAGCTACTCCTGCTCTTTTTTGGTTTCCATTGTCATGGAATATCTTTTTCCATCCCTTTTTTTTCATTCTACATGTGTCTTTATTGGTGACATGTGTTTCTTGTTGGCAACAGATCATTGGGTTCCACTCTATATCTTTTGATTGGAGAGTTTAGTCCATTTATATCCAGTGTTATTATTGGTAAATAAGAACTTACTCATGCCACTTTGTTATTTGTTTTCTGGTTGTTTTGTAGTCTTTTCTTTCTTCTTTCTTTTCTTCATGTTTTCCTTTTACTGAAGGTGATTTTCTCTTGTAGTATGCTTTAATTTCTTGATTTTTATTTTTTATGTATCTAGTATATATATATATATATTTTTTTTTGGTTTGAGGTTATCATGAGATAGCTATCTTATTATTTATTATTTTAAGCTAATAAAAACCTCACTGTTTGCATAAACAAACAAAAAGTAAGCTAATACAAACTCTATGCCTTAATGTCATCTTCCCACTTCTTAACATTCTGTTGTTTCTATTTTTAATTTACTGTATTATCTATGTCTTGAAAAGTTGTTATAGTTACTATTGTTAATTGGTTCATAGTTTAGTCTTTCTACTTAAAATACTAGTAGTTTACATACTGCTGTTACAGTGTTATAATATTATGTATTTTTCTGTGCACTTACTATTACCTGTGAGTTTTGTACCTTCAGATGGTATCTTATTGATCATTGGTGCCCTTTTCTTTCTGATTGAATTATTCCCTTTAGTATTTCTTGTAGGACAAGAGTGATATTGATGAAATCCCTCAGCTGTTGTTCTCTGTACTTAAAGGATATTATCTCCAGATGTACTTTTCAAGGATAAAAGTTTCTTTCCTTTGGCCCTTTAAGTATGTCATGTCTCCTAGCTTGTAAAGTTTCTGTTATAAAGTCTGCTGCCAGATATATTGGAGCTCCATTTTATGTTATTTTTTTTCTTGTGCTGCCTTTAGGATCCTTTCTTTATCCTTGACATTGGGAATTTGATTATTACATGCCTTGAGGTTGTCTTCTTTGGTTTAAATCTTCTAAGTGTTCTGTAACCTTCTTGTACTTGGATATTGGTGTCTTTCTCGAGGTTTTGAAAGTTCTCTGTTACATCTCTTTACATAAACTTTCTACTCCTGTCTCTTTCTCTGCTTCCTCTAGGGCCACTAACACTTAGATTTGCCATTTGAAGTTGTTTTCTAAATATTGTAGGTGTGCTTCATTTTTTTTTTCTTTTCTTTTTTGTCTCCACTGACTGTGTGTTTTCAAATAGCCTGTCTTCAGTCTCACTAATTCTTTCTTCTGCGTGATCAATTCTGCTCTAAAGAGACTCTGATGCATTTTTCAATACGCCAATTGCATTTTTCAGCTCCAGGATATCTGCTTGATTTTTTAAAATTATTTCAATCTCTTTCTTAAATTTGTCTGACAGAAATGTGAATTCCTTTTCTGTGTTATATTGAATTTATTTTATTTTCCTCAACACAGCTATTTTGAATTATCTCTCTGAGAGGTTACATGTATTTGTCTCGAGGATGCTCCCTGGTTCCTTATTTAGTTAATTTGGTAAGGTCATGTTTTCCTGGATGGTCTTGATATTTGTGTATGTTTGTCTGTGTCTGGTCATTGAAGAGTTAGGATTTATTGTAGTCTTCTCAGTCTGGGCTTGTTTTAACTCACCCCTCTTGGGAAGGCTTTCCAGATATTTGAAATGACTTGAGTGTTATGATCTAAGCTGTATCCACTTTAGAGGGATGCACTCATTTACGTTGGCATGTGTTCTGTGCATTTTTATCATCTGTGTGGGCTTGTGTAATAACCACCACAAACAAGGCACAAAACTATTTCATCACCACAAGTTTCTAACATGGTGCCCTTTTATATTCACAAACCCATTCTCAATATTTTGGGACTAGCTTTTTTATTCAATGTAATTCTTAAGAGATTCCATCCAGGCTGTGGTATGTATCAAGTTTATTCTTTGTAATGCTCAGTAGTATTTCACGATACAGATGTATCACAATTTGCTTAATCATTCACATTTAGAAGGACATTTGGATCATTTTCAGTTCAGAGGGCATTACAAATAAATCTGCTATGAATATTCATGCACAGATTTTGTATAAACATACGTTTTCATTTCTCTGAAATAAATGCCCAAGCGTGCTATTTCTACATCATATGGTAAGTGCATATTTAGTATTACAAGTAACTGCTGAATTGTCATCTACAGTGGTTATATCATTTTAAATTTCCACTGGTAAAGCATGAGTATGATCAGCTTTTTTCATCTTCACCAACATTTGGTATTATTGCTATATTTTTATTTTAGCTATTTTGATAGGCATTACGCCTTTTAAAAACATGATAAAGTGGAATAAATATATTTTGTTAGTTACATGAATAGTCAATTTGAAAGTTTTAGATATAGTAAAATAAAATTAAAACATGTCATTGGCTACATGAATGTGTACTTTTAACATCATAAATGAGTAATTGTAAAATCATTAATAAAGTCACAGAAATTAAATAACGTAAAAGTGTTGAACCTCAGTCTACAAGTCATAATTTCAAATTTGTGCTCTATTATTTACTTGTTTTTGTGACCTTGGGTATGTCACCTTAGCTCTCTGTTCCTCATTTTCTTTATCTGATAGAGAGTGTAAAATACCAATTTCCAAAGTTTGAGTCGGAATATAACGAAACAAAGCTGTTAAAAACTTATAAACACTAAAAGATAATTGTTATTATAAACTACTTGGTAAATAACACTAAACATGGCTTCATAATTTCTGATAGAGAATTATGATAATGTAGTCTTATAGGAATCAATAAAGCTAAGCTAGATTAGACACGTGTGACAAGAAACAGTTCAGGTACCTATGACATGTAAGAAGTAACAAATATCTTTTATTCTAAATATAACATAGGAGAAATACTGTGATAATACATGTCTATTCTCTTATTAAGTTTTAAACAATTCAAAATCTAGAATTCAAAATCTAGAGTTCTTTTAAATTATTTTTAATATCTTATAGATGTATGTATGAGCCATAAGAAACAAAAAAGAGATAAAAAAGAGAATAACATCCATTTTGAAAGCAAATCATCTAAACAATAAATGTATCTGCTCAAATTGATATGAGAATATAGGAGAAAATTTTTTCTGCAATCCCCCACATAGTATATTGTTTTTGAAATTGTTAAGAATTCTTGCAGAAAATTGCAAATGATACTGAAAAAACATCAGCTTATTTTAAATTGCTGAGCTAGAAGATTTTATAGTGAATACAAGAAACAGGCATTTATTTTTATGATAGCACTACTCCCTGTAATACTACATAAACATTCCAAAATGAAATATTTTATTAATACTAAATAATTCCAATGATGATGATGTAATGGCCAATTAAAGTAACTTATTTTGTTTGTATTCTGTGGTAATATGAGTCACTTTAGCTACTATTTTCATTGCAAAATGTTGATGATTTTCATGTATTAAAGCCTGCACATTGCCTTAGAATATGTAAAATGCAGTAGTACATAAAATGTTACATCAATTTTATTCTATTAATTGTTTCCATAAACTCTTACATAGGGTGTTATTGCAGAACCTTTCTTAATGAACTTGTTTTATGCTGAGTATATTGTGAATAGTCATTGCTTATTCATGGCAATATTCCTGTCTAATTCAGCTGTAAGATGGTGTCACATTAGGACTTACCTTAGGTAAAATTATGAACTTTTAAGTTAAGAGTAAGTTTGGTGCTCTGCTCCCTTTCTAACTGCAATATCTCAAATTCCTCCCATTTATCGTGCTATTTAATTATCAGAAAGCAACTCAAAGCAACTTTATAAATAACTTCTTATTTAGTATTTGCACTTACTAAAATAAACTGTGTAAATGTAGCCATTGCTTAAACTTTCTTGTTAGGTTTACTCCTTGAACTTTCCTAGCTCACAGTTGTTCTCTGTCTCTCACCCCATTTTCTCCAATTCTTGGTCCCAATTCTTGAGGGACTTAATCAGAATTCCCTTCCTCTGTTCATACAATGGCACATTTTAATACCCAGATCTCGTAGCAAAGAAGTCTCATTAAAAGGAGCATTTGCCATCCTTTCTTCCTCAGTGGCTTTATATGGCATATAATTAACCATCTGTATGTTTTTTTCCTATAGAAAAAAATTTAATGGCTTTATATTATATTGCGACAAGTACATATCTATCTATCTATCTATCTATCTATAATATACATTTTTTTTTTTTTTGGCATGGGGTCTCACTCTGTCACCCAGGCTGAAGTGCAGTGCTGTGATCTCTGCTCACTGCAAGCTCCACCTCCTAGGTTCACGCCATTCTCCTGCCTCAGCCTCCCGAGTAACTGGGACTACAGGCACCTACTACCATGCCCAGTTAATTTTTTGTATTTTTACTAGAGATGGGGTTTCACCATGTTAGCCAGGATGGTCTCGATCTCCTGACCTCGTGATCCACCCACCTTGGCCTCCCAAAGTGCTGGGATTACAGGCTTGAGCCACTGCACCCAGTCTCATAATAATATTAATCAAGTTTCTACTGGTGGACTTTTGGTGGTTTTAGATTTTTCAAAAATTATAAACAATGCTAAAATAAGCTATCTTATAAATACAGCTCTTATTTTTATCAATATAACACATTTTAGAAATACAATATTTGAGAATTAAAGGAATATGTTTAAAATATACTTCTCGGAAGAGTTTTAAAAATTTACAATTGCACACACAAATCAAAACAAAACAAAATCACAAATGTAGACATCCATCAACAGGATGTAAGACTCAAATCCCTCCACATTTGTCAATCTAGCACATTATAGTTTTTCTTAAAGTTTTATACCATTGGAATATAAAAATATTAATCTTGATATTTAATTGCATTTATTTGGTTATTTTTAGGTTTAAATTTTCTACACACACTACTAATCATTCAATACCTATTATTCTGGAACATGTTTATATATATGTGTCCATTCTTTGTTTCCAATATGACCAAAAAAACATACTTTAGAAGTATTATTATTTTATTTTATTTTATTTTTGGAGACAGAGTCTTGCTCTGCTGTCCAGGCTGGAGTGCAGTGGTGCGATCTCGGCTCACTGCAAGCTCCGCCTCCCATGTTCACGCCATCCTCCTGCCTCAGCCTCCCGAGTAGCTGGGACTACAGGCGCATGCCGCCACGCCCGGCTAATTTTTTGTATTTTTAGTAGAGACGGGGTTCACCATGTTAGCCAGGATGGTCTCGATCTCCTGACCTTGTAATCCGCCCTCCTCAGCCTCCCAGGAGTGTTATTTTTACAGCAACATGTGTTATGATCAATTAGAAGAGCATCACACTATTCCATGAATGGGTCATGATTACATGAATTTGGGTGTTGAGGGTTCAAATATGAAACAAAGGAAAACGAGAAACTGAATCACAGATGAATTCATGGACCTCAGATCAAGTGACTCAGAAAAAGTTGAAACACTGACTGAAGGGAATATTGGTCTGGAATAAAGATCAAGAGTTTATCACTGAAGTTGGGAAGTTTTGCATGGGAGCAGTGTATCCAAGCAGAAGTGGTCCATATACAGTTAAAGATGTGGGACACTGTCTGGGTTGAGAGGATAGAGCATATTAGTTACCTATAAACACATACCCACTAAACATCACATTTAAATACTCATAGCAGTGTTGTCAGAGACAGAATATATATTACATAACATAAATCTCTCATCACTACCCAGATGGAACATAATTTATTTGTGACAAATTATGTACTATTTGTACTAATGTAGGTAACCAATACTGGTGTGTATTTCTAAACAATAGGATTTATATCCAGCCTTGTAAAGTTTTGATGAACTTATATTTATCCTCTATCAGTGAGTTGTGATTATAGGAATATGAGCATATTTTAAAAATTCACCATGTAAAGATTTGAAATGGGAGAATTTGAAAAATTATCCAAATCCCCTATTCTGCTCCAAACTTGTATCCCTTTTCAATTGCAGAAACTAAGTTATCTCTCAAACTAAGATAAGGTAGGTGTCTTAACAGTAGCAACTTCCCTCTAAGCCTGCTCTGCAAATATTTTTCACACCTCCAGCCACGAACATCACACCCCAGAAACACAGCATGCTGCAATGGGAAAACAAGTGAACTCGAAAAAACTACAAAAGGCAGAGGGGTAAAATTTAACCACAAAACTGGGATTGCTTCCATTTTGTCAAAAACACAAGATGCATCCAGGAAATGTGTGTTTAATCTGCAAGTGGCAGCCTTTAAGGTGTCTGTCAAGAGAGGGTAGGATAGAAGACAGAAGAGCAAGTGCGGGGCCAGGCAGCTCTTTCTGTCCTTCAGGATTTAGATACTGCCCCCATTGGACTTTAGAAGCCATTTGAAGGAATTAAATCAGAAGTAGAGTCCAGCTTTGAGGAAACAAGTTAGAATGGAAAAGGAAGGTCCCAAGTTGATTTTTAATGATGCAGTTGTAAATATTGGGAAATATTCTAAATGAATGAACAGATTATTGCTGACAAGACTTCCCTGAAGCCTCACTTGGATGCTGTGGAGCATCTGCACTCTCTAACACGGTTCTGCCCTCTCCAGCCTGCATGTGTCCTGGATCAGATGGTCACAACCTATTTCAAGGTTTTCCATGATGCTGAGAGGAAGCCAGGAGGTTTCATTCTGAGTGTTCACTGTATCACTGACACTTCTGGCAGGCTGAACAGAGTGTTAGAACGTGCAAAGGCCTTAACTAATACAGCACTATATGGTTTCAAGAAAAAGCCCCCTGCTGAATGTCAGAAAGCACAGAAGGTACACTGAAACATATACTAAATACGCGCTCAAACAAATTTATTATCTACTCTCTTCAGTTGTGTAATGAAAACCTGTAAGAGTTGTTTAAAACAGAAGCTGGAAAGCCTGGAAACTACATTCAAACTCTATTCATAATCAATTATGAATGTAAGAAGAGACAAGAACTCAGAATGATTCTAACTAGTAAACTCAAAAGCTGTGTTGTTTCCATTTCAAATAGGTGTGAGTTATATCAAACATGCTGGAATTTCCATATAGGCACATTTCCACACCTATATCTCTAAGTAAACTCATTTCTTCCCTGAATGATGTTGTATACAGAGGTATAAATGTTTCCACTGTTATCACTATAAATGCACTTTCATATAAAACATGATCGTTCTTTTATTGCTTTTTTGGTGACTATAGGATCATTAAGTTTCAATATTGCCTATCTCTTTTCGAAATAGGTCTTCTAGTAAATCACTTGTATGGTTTTATTTTTTTTCAACGTGGGTTTAAGATTCTTATTGATTACTTCTGGAAAAGCGACATTCCAACAAATTGCATTTGCTGAAAAGATCAATGGCCCATTAGACTGGCATTTTATAAAGACCTAAACTAGATGCTTCAGTGGAAGGTCAGAAAAAAATTACCTTTCATAAAGCACCTGTCCAATTGTTCAATATTACACCACGGGGGAAAATTTTTTCCTAACTCCAGCTGGTTATCATTTTATGCTTTGAAACACAAGGATTGATGACCCTTGTAATTTTAGCCTGGCTTGTAAAGCTGCACATAGTTTATTATTTATATTCACATAAATGCCCTTTCTATTGTTTTAATCTTCCTGAGATATTGTCCACCATAATTTTCAACAGCATCAGGCTTCAAAAGAAATACTGTAAAAAATGATTTCTGAGAGAAACAAAAATTTGGTAAATACATAGGATGCGTCTACCTGACATTATTGCATTTTAGATTGTTCCACCCTAAATGTGAGATAAGCAGAGCAGGGTGGACAGAACACAGCTATGGAAACAGTTTATCATGTAATTTCTATAATATTTTCTTTCTTTACTGCGTTACTGAACAGAAAATGTGACCTGATTCTTCATTCTGCTTACCTTCATAACTAACATTTGTGTTTTCCCCTATCCTCCCAACTAAAAGACTAGAAATACGGCTTACTAATTATGATCCTAAAATTTAAAGATCTGGGATTTGTCCCTAAATTAGTCACTGACCTGCTTCATGGCCTTGGAGAAACTGTTTTCCTTCTATGGTTTTCACTGGTTTGCTGGGTCTTGCCATCTGAATCATCTGTAGATACTGATAGCTTGTCCTACAAACTCAGCCCACCTAGGTTCTCATAGGTTTATTCCTACCAACAATTTCTGACTGGAATTAAGAAAGTCAGATATACAGAGAGTCTCAAGTTGGCCCTGGATTCTAGATGTTTACCAAGTCCCATTTCCTCCTCATTCTTACCTTTATGGGGACGTCATGTAAACTCTACTCCATGTCCTTTATTCAGATGTCAACTACTTTAGGGAATTTTACTGGAGTTTCTTCTACCTTTATTTCAGATCTCCATGACCTTGCCATGATCGTTTTCCCCAGGTTCGCAGCCCCTGATGAGTGCTCTGTTCCCAGAGAGTATTACTTATGTAGAATCACAGTGCTGCCACACAGTCCTCAAGTATTGTCATTATCAAGAAATAACACACGCTGGGGCCTGTAGGAGGGTGGGAGGTGGGAGGAGGGAGAGTATCAGGAAGAACAACTAATGGATGCTGGGCTTAATACCTAGGTGATGGGATGATCTGTGTACCAAACCACCAAGGCATATGTTTACCTGTGTAACAAACCTGCACATCCTGCACATGTACCCCTGAACTTAAAATAAAAGATGGGGAAAAAAAATGCTGCCTTCTCATCCTAGCCATGACCATGGGCCTCTTTCTCTGTCAACAAAAGGATTAAAGTAACTTTCAATTGCCAATCTGTTTAATTTTCTAAAAGGAAGTCCTACAGCTTGCCCTGCTGTTACTTCATTCAAATTCTAGCTGTTTCCCATCCCAGCAGCCTGCTGAAATGTACCCAGTAAGTTTCAAGACCAAGATTGTCTGTAATATGATGTTTTTCTTTTGTTATATTAAAAAACTAAATGAGATTAACTCTAAGGCCTTGCGTAAATCTCACTTTATATGATGTATTATTTCAATACAATGCATGATATACAAGATGCACCCATTAAATATCCATTGTTTGAGCAACAGTGATACATAAATAGCATATCATGAATTACAGGTAACTGCATTTTATAAAGAGAAAAATCTGAGCTTTAAATTACTTAAATTAACTCTGCCCTCTAGATAAGATATTTTATTGCTGTTAATGGTGTAAGATTGATTCACAGCTTAAGCCAAATAAACGACAGAGAGTAACTGTATCCGGTGACCCATCTCATGTGCAGAGACACACATAGACTCAAAATAAAGGGATGGAGGAAGATCTACCAAGCAAATGGAAAACAAACAAACAAACAAAAAAAAGCAGGGGTCGCAATCCTAGTCTCTGATAAAACAGACTTTAAACTTTCTAGACATTGGTTCAAAAGAAGGTTTTTGTTTTGTTTTGTTTTGTTTTCCATTCCCCTGCACTGGTATGATATTTGGAAAGAAGATGTCTGAGGGGAGAGGGGAACAGGAGACTAGCATTTCCTTTTATGAAAAGCACATTTTCATCAACACAGGATATGTGGTTACGTGGAGGTTATTGTTTAAATGAACAGCTGGTGATGGAGGCTTCTGTATGCTTTTCATGTTCTCTTCAATACTAATAGTCAGAGGAAGACTGGCAATGATAATTTTTTAATCCTTTGTACAAAGTTCTAAATAAAATACATGTTTGAGTAATTTTATGTAATAGGAAACAGAATGCTACACATTACCCAGTGTTGAGGATAAAAATTTAAGTAATATACATCTTCTAGTTTATATAATATTATTTAATATAAATAGCTGCAATTTAAATGAAGAGTAAATTATTACATTGAGTTTAAAATACCATATAGTACATATATCTTATTAAATATTATTAATTTTGAAAGTATTGTTAGCACTGTTTTGGCAGGCAATCCACAGGTACAGAATACATTTCTCTTCATATTTTCTGGCCCAGTAATCCCCATGTAACGGCTTTAAATTATTCTGCACATTGGATTTGAAGTTATACAGACTGCAGCTACAATTTGGAAAACAGTTCTGACAGTCCTGAATTCCAAGAGAGGGAGAGAGGCTGATGTGTAACTAGTTCAATGTGGTGTGATGATTTTCAAAATTGTGCATAAGGAAAACTTAGGCACTGGTTTAGAGAGTACAGTCCCACAGTTGCTGTCAGAGAAAATTATATTCCATAGAGTGAAATGGGGCTCATTACTTTTTAAAAACCATCTCTGCAAGTTGTTTTGGGGGGTGGTTCATAACATATCTTAAAAAAATGAACTTTAGTAATATTAGCAGAAATTGGAAGTTACACAGAGGACACAGTAAAAAGAAAATAAAGAGTCTCTTTTGAAACATGCTCAAGAGGACATGTCCAGTGAGGATGAATGTGTGGATTTCAAGGCTGTGGCCAAAAATATATGGATTTTAAGAAGTCTGCTTGAGGCGAGTCATGTGGGAGGGCAAAGGCTGAGGAAAGTGTCTAAGAAATTTCTTAACATAAGTAGATATGATGTTTTATCATTAGAAACAATACTCTTGGTCAAATTGAACATTTAATAAATTATTTGCTCTAAATTATATTTCTGGGAGTTTTCTCTCAGTCTGTTTGAAACAGGGTGTTTCTATTATTAAAATTAAGTATTCTGATTGAGGAAGAAATTTATGAATATTTTAATTCATAAAATTTTACATTTTATCTACATAGTCTAACTAATCACATAAACAGAGAGCAATGTGTGTTCATCTATTTCACTAAAATTCAAGACCAATCACAATTGTCTCTAGAACTAACCAAAGTGTATGCACAAATTCAAATATACTTTGCACAGGTAGTGTTATCTGGTCTTGAGAAAGAAGGGAGATTCTTTGGAATATTCTGTAACTAATTCAATATAAATTCTATAAAATGGTAAAGAAAAAAAAGCAAAAAGAACAAAAAGTGTTCTGAGAGCTACTTACTATATCAGCCTTTGGCTATTCTATAATCACTTTTCATTATGGACTGAAATTAAATAATTATAAAGCAGGCATAATTTCATAGCTAACCACCCAAACGCTGGAGAGAGTTAAAAGCAATATTAAATTTTAGAGGTAATGGTATTTTTGAATGCAAATGAGTTTCACCTTCTTTTACCTCAAGGGAGAGAAATGCTCAGGGAGTTGTGTTGTCATCAAGAGCAGCTGAAAGGCATCATGATTAATTTGAATTTCTAACATGATGAACAGTAATGAAATATGAGTACATGTAATTCAGTACAAGAATTTGCGCGCGTGCATGAATAATACATGGTGCCTATGCCTTTTTTTCCCAGCTATTATTGGCCATTTTGTTGTTTTCCCAAAAATATGCATAAAGCAATGAAGTGGTATTAGTACTCCCATCTATAAAAGCCTCTAAATTTTGAAGGTCATGTCTATAATATGATATACATATACTTGCAGTCATCCTTTTTTGTATATTTTTAATTCAAAGAAGCTAGTGTCCCATAGTAAATATTATATGTGTATAATTCATGTTTTTTACTTCATAGGAGAAAACCTGGACAATCTAGTGAATTACTTGTGTCACAGGAATACTAGGTAATTTTAATTTTAGTCAGTTTTTATTGTGTGAAAAATATATGCACTTTTAAATTATTCAATTCATTTATAATAATGTTAAAACGTTTTTCCTCCAAAATATGGTAGATATCTTCTTGTAAGCCGATATTTTAAATTCAAATTCATGATACAAAGTAAAAGACTATGTCTGGCACTGGGTGTTTACTTCAAAATACCAAGCTTCCCATACACAATGCTACGTATATAAATTAGCACAAACTGCCTATTTATCTGAAAAACTATGATTTTATGATTTTCCAGTTAAAAATTGAATATCTTAAAAGGCATCTTTATTAACAATAATAACTAAATTTGGTTAATGTTCTACTATGTTTCGTAATATATAGATATGTGGTTTGCTAATTTAACATGGACCCTATATATCAATTATTATATTATTATTAATTTCAAATTTATAAATAAGAAAACAAATTTCCAGAAAAATTAAATAATCATCCAAGGGATTTTAGGTAAGTTATATAATTCATGGGTGGCAGCATCAAGACATAAACCTATTTCTCAATAGCCCTGAAATCTGACATTTTAATTTATTTTATCAGCTTTTTAAAAAGTGTTTTGTAAAGAGTATCAGGCAAATAGATGTTACATGCTAACAAACTCACCACACAAAATTGACAATACATTTTGAAAATGTTGGATTAAAATTAAACAATTGTTTTACTGTAATATTTCTCAGAATGTTTAATACTTTAATGAGCAATGCAAATTTCCAAGAGAAAAATGGAAAATGTGGCATTTCCTAAACTGATATGAAAACAGATTCCTTTGTCCAAAGGGGACAATTTTTTTATGAACTATAATTCTGTATATACTGTAATCTGCTAGGGTGCCAAGATGTGGCATGTTTATCAATCAGATAAGTTATAGCTTACATAAGTATTAAACTAAATATATGTAAATATACATACTTATTGACTAGTCAACAGATCAGATAATTTGAATAAACACACATTCAAATGCGTGTTTGGCCTTTTACCAGTGATGGCTTGGTTCCCCACATTCTGCATCCTGTGTCTTCCTATACACGTGAGGTCACGAATTCTTGACTTGCAAGCTCAGCCGTTCTGTTGTCACTAGGATAAGATATCACCTTAATCTGGTAGGATTCTCGCCCAATATTCTGTGCCTGTATGAAGTGGCCAGCTGTGCAATGCCAACCTGACTTAGATCTTGCCTTGCGTGGATAACTGAATGATTACTTTGATCTGAATTCTTGCTTTGTGTGATAGACTAAATGTTTGTGTTCCCGCAAAATTCTTATGTTGATATATCACTCTCAATGTGGTAACATGTAGAGGTGGGGCCTTTGGGAGATAATTAGGTTATGAGAGTGCAGTCCCCATGATTGTGACTAGTGCCATTATGAAAGTCATTCCTGAGAACCTCTTGTCCCTTCTGCCATGTGAAGACAAAGAAAAAAGACAGCCATCTATGAAGTGAGCCCTCAACAGACAACAAATCTGTTGGAACTTTGATCTTGGACTTCTCAGCCTCCAGAACTGTGAGAAATAAATTTCTGTTGTTTGTAAGCCACCAGTCTATGGTACTCTGAATAGGAACCTGAACAACTAAGACACCCTGGTAATACATGCTTAATAAATGTGTGAAAAAATAAATGCTCAGTATCACTAATCATCAAAGTATTGGCAAATAAAGTGACACTAACAAAAATAATAACTTTAAAACATTATAATATTCAGTATTAAATAGTACATGCTTAAAAAGAACATATTCTTACCCTACAACTGAGAGTGTAAATCTGTGTACTTTTAATAGGGAATTCTGCAATATAAATCAAAACATACAAAAGGTTTCATAACCTGAGAGACAGTTATTTTCCTGGAAATAAATCTAAAAATAATTTCTGGCAAATATTTATGTAGAAGATGTTTGTTGAATTTTTGTTATGATAGTGAAATTTCCAAATGAAAACATGAATTATGTTCTATCCATGCAATATGAAATGCTATCTAGTTACTCAATGATATTTACAAAAATGTAATGACATGAAAATTGTTTATAATATAACGTGATGTTAGATATAAAGAACATTTATATACAATTTTCTTTTAACTTGTGCCAATATGCAAAAAAAGGTTCTGATATATTTCCGCAAACTGTTTATGAGTTGTCAAGTTATTTTATTTTTTATATTTTTGATTTAAATAAGATCCTCCATCCAAAGTACTGTAAAAGTATGCAATCATAGCAATATATGATTAGGTAAACGCTTCCATGATGTTTTGACAAACGCGCTTATTTAGTGAGTTATTTTCAAATCACATTTTTTCCCACAATTGTATAGAAAAACCTTAACCACTGTATTTGTATTTTCATTCTCAAAAGCTGCTTTGGAATTCAAAATGTCAAATGGTAACGTATCCTTTAATTTTTACAATTGTCACTTTCTTTTTTACTATATTTTATTTCAATAGTTTTTGGGAAACAGGTGGTTTTCGGTTACATGGATAAATTCTTTAGTGGTGATTTCTGAGATTTTGGTGCACCCATTACCTGAGCAGTGTACACTGCACCCAATGTGTAGCCTTTTATTTCTCACCCTTCTCTCACCCTTCCTTGCCGAATCCCCAAAGTCTATTATATCATTTTTATGCCTTTGCATCCTCATAGCTTAGCTCTCACTTATAAGTGAGAACATAGGATATTCGGTTTTCCATTCCTGAGTTACTTCACTTAGAATAATGGTCTCCAATTCCATCCAGGTTTCTGCAAATGCCATTATTTTGTTCCTTTTTATGGTTGAGTAGCATTCCATGGGTACATATACCATATTTTCTTTATCCACTTGTTAGTTGATGGATATTTAGGCTGGTTCCAAATTTTTACAATTTTGAATTGTGCTGCTAAAAATATGTATGTGCAAGCATATTGTTCATTTAGTGATCTTTTTTCCTTTGGGTAGATAACCAGTAGTGAGATTGCTGGATTGGATGGTAGTTCTACTTTTAGTTCTTTAAGGAATCTCCATACTGAATGGACATTTCTCAAAAAAAGATATACAAACTGTCAAGAAACATATTAAAAGATGCTCAACATCACTAACTATCAGGATAA
Source organism: Papio anubis (assembly GCF_008728515.1). Classification (NCBI taxonomy): domain Eukaryota; kingdom Metazoa; phylum Chordata; class Mammalia; order Primates; family Cercopithecidae; genus Papio; species Papio anubis. The sequence continues at coordinate 35,253,859 of NC_044989.1, read as the reverse complement.
TGCAAATTTAAACCACAATGAGATACCACCTTACTTCTTCAAGAATGTCACTTTCTTAATGTTTGTTCTTAAAGGAGGGTTTTACAAATGTGCACCTTGCAAATCTTGACTACTGCATCTAACTTTTAGCTGTCTTAGTATCTATGTAAATTAAATCTTTATACCCTAAACTTCTACCATTATATTTCTACCAATTTTTGTATATATACATATCTACTTGAAAATAGTCACTTCAGGAAAACCATGTTTAAAATCCTACAGTGGTTTTTTCCATTGTTAGGCAAACTATCTTCAACCTTATCAAACAAAGCCAGATCAAGTCCCAACAGCTTGAATACCTTTCCAGAGAGTCCAAGGACTGTCCTTGGTGTCCTTGTATGTCTTACTACCAGTTCTGCTTTTCTGAGCTTCTAGAGGTGATAGCATCAGAACCTCATTTCCTATTTCTAACCTGCCTTCAATCTCACTAGTTCAAAGAGACTCTTTATGTAACCAGTAGTCTAATATGATAGGTTTCTCTCTCTCTCTTTCTCTCTCTCTCTCTCTCTGTCTGTGTGTGTGTGTGTGTGTGTGTTGATTGTGACTGTTAATTTGCTTGAATATTCTTTAGTCTTCTCAGTAAGGGCTTACTTTATTTCAGTGGATGTTATTCTAGGAATGGGAGCCAAGCTTTCAACATTTCAGAGTTCTCTGGCTTCCATCCCAATTTCTACATCACAATATTTGCTCAGACTCAGAACAGAGAAATTGTTCAAATAATGAGGACTGATTCACTCAGGAGCCATATCTACTTTTAAAGTATCATTTGTACCAGGCAGAATTTCAACTTGCTTTTATACTATTTTATATTTAGATACAATCTTTTCAATAATTCTCAGTAATTGATAGCCTCCCTTCTCACAAGAATATTTCAATTAGCTTCTTACGATAACTATTTACTGCAGGCACCTTAGAAGAAGTCTGCCACTACAATGACATTCAGAATAGTGATTTAATTTCCTAGCTCACGAGTTAGGCCAGGAATCACAGTCTTATTATGTTTCAAGGAATTTTTGATAAGAAATACTTGCTTTAAAATATTCAAACTGCCTGAGCCCTGCAGGGTGCTAGAAATTTAGGACATACTTTACAACTACTCATTTACATCTAGGCTACAATAAAATCAATTTTTGGAAGGAAGTGGATGATAGAGGGTTGGCAAGGGCAGAGTAGAAGCTTTTAAAATTCAAATAGTCTGTCTGTAAAAATTTGACATTTCACAGAAAACACAAGAAAAAAAGAACTCTGATGAATCACAACTTTTCAAAAAATAATTAATTTTAGTTTATCATTTTTCTTCCTAGCCACCTACTGTAAAATAAACACTGTTCATTACAGTTTTTCATATTAACTTGTTTTATTTCAATCTCAGAAAAACTGCAGAAAGTAAGTGTTGCTAATCTGGGCTTTTAAATTTGCAAAAATGCTCTGAAGTCCAGTGATTGGTCCAAGGCCACATAGATTTCACTCCCAAACCGATGTTATTTTTGTTATATCTCACCTTGAGTAAAACCAATAAATATCCTGGAAATTATTATTCTATGCAGGTATTAAATAAATTGTAATTGTTTCAAGCATTACTACTGAAATTTTTTGAGTACATTGGAACAATGTTAGTGTATTTCTGAGTATAAAAGAAATGTAAGTGTGTGCTCATTTTAAAATGGAGGGATATACAAAATAATAAAAATATAGAAAAGATTAAGAAAATATTAACTAGTGAACCTATTATTGAGAGGCTATCAGAGTTACTGTGGAGTGCATGTCGCTATGAGATAAGCTGCTGATTACCATCGCCATTTATCTTTTAATAAATTTTGGACTATAAAAAAAAACAGTTGGAGCTGGCTCCATCCCTATTGGAAAGCAAATATATAGCCATTTATAAAACGTCAGTGACTTTTCTTAAAAACACACATAGCTTATGTGTATATGGTGAGCTTACATCATAGTCTAATCTCAAATAGAGGAGGTGAGATTTCTGGCAGAATTAAAAAGTTTACAGATAGTAAGTACTCCACAGAGCATGGTAGGGACCTTAAGAAGATAGAGTGAAAAAAAGAATAGCCTTAAACTTTTTAAATTGACAGATAAAATTATATGTATTTACCATGTACAACACCATGTTCTGAAGAATATATACATTGAGCAATGAATAAATCTAGCCAAACAACATATACGTTATCTCACATAGTTATTATTTTTGTGGTGAGAACTTTAAATCTACTCTCTTACCATTTCTCTAGAATACAATAGAATGTTAACTATAATCACCCTGTTGTAAAAGACATCTTTCAAACTTATTTCTCCTTTCTAGCTGGAAATTTATATCCTTTAACTGCCACTTCCCCAATGCCCTCTCATCTCTCCAACTTATCCCCACACTACCTCCATTCTTGGTAACCACTACACTACTCTCTAATTCTGTGGGTCAAAGCTTGAGATTCCACATATGAGTAAGACTTTGTGATGCTTATCTTTCTGTGCTTGGCCTATTTTTCATATAACACTGTATCCATACTGTTACAGATGACAAGATTCCCTTATTTTTATGGCTGAGTAGTGTTCCATTGTGTGTGTATGCACCACATTTTATTTATCCATTTATCCTCTGATAGACAATTAGGATGATTCTATATCTTGGCTATTGTGAATAATGCTGCAATAAACATGGGAGTACAGATATCGCTTCACCATACTAAATCCATTTCCTTTGGATGTATATCCACTAGTGGGAATGCTGGATCATATGGTAGTTCTATTTTCAGTTTTTTTGAGAACCTCCTTACTGTTTTCCATAATAGCTATAGTAATTTACATTCCTACCAACAGTGTGTGGAAATCCTCCTTTCTCCATATCCTCACCAACATATTATCTTCTGTCTTTTGATAATATCCATTTTAGCAGGTGTGAAGTGATACATCATTATGGTCCCAATGTGCATTTCTCTGAGGACTAAGCATTTTTTATAAACTTTTTGGCCATTTCATGTCTTTTTTTGAGAACTATTCATATCCTTTGACTATTTTTTAATCAGTTTTTTTTTTTTTTTGCTATTGAGTTGCTTGATTTCCTTATATATTTTGAATATTAACCCCTTATCAAATGTATATTTGCAAATATGTTCTTCCACTCTGTAGGTTGACTCTTTATTGAGTATTACCATTGCTATACAAATGCTTTTTATTTTAATGTAATACCATTTGTCTATTTGTGCTGTTGTTGCCTGTGTTTTTGAGTTCATATCCCAAAATTCATTGTCCAGACAAGTATTATACAGTTGTTCAGATACATTTTCTTCTAGTAGTGTCATAGTTTCTTGTTTTACATTTAAATCTTTATTTTGAGCTGATTTTTCTATATGGCATGTGGTAATGGTGTAATTCTTCTGCATATCAATGTTCAGTTTTCCAAACACCATTTAGTGAAGAGGCTGTCCTTTCCTCGGTGTGTGCTTTTTGTCACCTTTTTCAAAAATCGGTCAACTGTAAATACGTAGATTTAACTGGGCTCTCTATTTTCTTCCATTGCTCTATGTGTCTGTTTTTTTATGTCAGTAATCATTCTGTTTTGATTATTGTATATTTGCAGTATATTCTGAGGTCAGGTAGTGTGATACTTCCAGGTTTGCTCTTTTTGCCTAAGATTGATTTGACTATTCAGGGTCTTTTGTGGTTCCACATACATTTTAGGATTGTTTTTTGGTCCATTGCTGTGAAGAATGTCATTTGTATTTTGATAGAGATTGCGTTGAGTCTGTAGATGGCTTTGGGTAGGATGGACTATTTAACAATTAGATTCTTTTAATCCATGTACATGGGATTTATTTCTCTTTATTTATCATCTTCAATTCCTTTGATCAATGTTTTATAGCTTTTATTTTATAAATCTTTCACTTCCTTAGTTAAATTTATTTCTAAGTAATATTTTGGTAGCTATTATAAATGAGGTTGTTTTCTTGATTTCTTTTTCAGATAGTTTGCTATTAATTTATAGAAACACTACTGATTTTTGTATGTTGATATATCCTGCAACTTTATTGAACTTGTTTATTAGTTCTAATAATTTTTTGGTGGATTCTATAGGGTGTTGTTTATATAAGGTCATGTCATCTGCAAACAGAGACCATTTAACTTCTTCCTTTCCAATATAGATGCCTCTTATTTTTTTATCTTGCCTAATTGCCCTGGCTAGGACTTCCAGTTCTATATGAAATAGGAGTGGTAAGCATGGTAAGAGTGGGCATCTTCGTTTTGTCCCAGATCTTAAAGAAAAAGCTTTAAGCTTTTCCCTATTAAGTATGGCATTAACTGTGGTTTGTCATATATAGATTTTATGTCTTAAAGTTTTCAATGAATTATACCTTATGTTCTTCCCACACTCAACTGCTCTTTTGATATGAATTAGACTTCTGGTTAAGAACTTGAATACTTCCCTTTGGTGCTTATCCTGGGGAATTGCTTATTTTGGAACAATAATTACTTCTCAATCTTCTTATGGGACCTCCTTTGGGGACAAAGTGAAGATAATCAGTCTTGCCTCCCCCCTCTTCCCCATTACTCAGTGAACTTATCACTGCTTAGATGCAACACCAGAGATAAACATTGTCAACACGAAGAGGCTGTAAACTAACTTTCTGACTTCCAGTCACATGTAGAAAGGAACAGACTTAACAGAAAAAAGAAATGATATGGCATAATATAATTTTATAAATTGTTACTATTAGTTAAGATTATATCAAAAACAATTATTATATTATGAAACTCCATGAAACCATGACGTTAAAGCTAAAATTTCTTTATATAGAATTTCAATAATGATAACTTTTTACTCATTTTTATTGAAGATGTTACCAATTTTTTTGTTTTTATTTTATAAATGTAATGAACATACCTTATGTAGAATTATGTGCTTATTCTTAGAATATAATCTCAGGAGTTGACTTCCTGGGCATAAAATATTAGCACTCAGAATGTACTCTTGCTATACATTACCAATTTGACCTCCAAAGATAGTTCTTTTTATAACTGCTGGAAGCAGAAAAAACTATCTTTTTACTGAACTGTGGCCACCACTGAATATTATCATTAAAAGTGTATCCAGTGTCTTAAATTTAAGTTATTTCAATTATTAAGACCAACAGTTTTATGTTTATTTACTGTTTCCAATGTTTTCAGTTATGCAAAATAATAAAAATGCTTACTTTATTTTTATTATGATGGATTACGAAATTGTCAGCACCACTCCCAATTTTCAAAAAGTCATTACTAAGGAGCAGCGTAGTAGCAGCAGCAAAATGAAAGCACTTTGGATACAGAAATATAGGATTCAAATTCTTGCTCTGATTATTTTTAAAAAAATTTTTGTATTATACCTTAAGCTCTGGGATACCTGTGCAGAACGTCCAGGTTTGTTACATAGGTATACATGTGCCATCGTGGTTTGCTGCACTCATCAACCTGTCATCTACATTAGGTATGTTTCCTAATGCTCTCCCTCCCCTAGGCCTCTACCCTCTGACAGGCCCCAGTGTGTGATGTTCTTCTCCCTGTGTCCATGGATTTTCATTGTTCAACTCCCACTTCTGAGTGAGAACATGAGGTGTTTGGTTTTCTGTTCTTATTTTAGTTTGCTGAGAATGATGGTTTCCAGCTTCATCCATGTCCCTGCCAAGGACATGAACTCATCCTTTTTATGATTGCATAGTATTCCGTGGTGTGTGTGCCACATTTTCTTTATCCAGTTTATCATTGATGGACATTTGGGTTGGTTCCAAGTCTTTGCTATTGTGAACGGTGCTACAGTAAACATACGTGTGCATGTGTCTTTATAGTAGAATGATTTATAATACTTTGGGTATATACCCAGTAATGGGATTGCTGGGTCAAATGATATCTCTGGTTCTAGATCCTTGAGGAATCGCCACACTGTCTTCCACAATCTTTGAACTAATTTACACTCCCAGCAACAGTGTAAAAGCGTTCCTATTTCTCCACAGCCTGTCCAGCATCTGTTGTTTCCTCTCCAGATTGTAACACATTAATCTCCAGATTAATCTCTGAAACGAATAATCTTGATCTTTAAAATGGTAACAATCTTTTCAAATCCTTGTGATTTCTGGGTACCCTAAATGCAGTACACACACACACATACACACACACACACACATATGTGTGTGTATAGTAAATACATATATATATATATTTTTTGCCAGTATATAGAGCAAACATATTTTATTAAATACAGTTTATCAAATTAAGCAATTTTATATTGCCTTTATTGCTTCAAATTAATTCTAAATGTTTTGTTCCCTTTAGAGTTGCTCAGTTTTTAAGACTTTTAAATAAATAGTTGTTGTTTGTTTTGTTTTCAATATATCTCAATGCTCTGTAATGAATGTGGATGGAGGAAAGGGAAAAGATATAGAAGTTTAAAGAGAAGTTGTGTTTGGCAAAGTACTTCTTTGAAGAGTTGAATTCATATTGACTACCTTCTAGAACAATTTAAAGGGGCCGATGGCTCAATTCTAATCCATATAAAAAGAATGATGCTACTGGAAGTTATGTGAATATTTGGTAGATACTATTTTTATGTGTGTTTTTATGGGAGATATTTAGTAAACAAACACATTTGTTATGGGAAAATATGGAAGACATTCAGTAAACAACCAAGTAAAATGTATCAGATTGTGTTAAGTGTCATGATAAGTTGACCCTTGAGCAGAGACACCTGAAAGGGGCCAAAAAGATGAACCATGTATCTATTTTTAAGAAATGTGTTCGATGAAGAACACATAGCAAGTACAAAGGTTCTGAATCAGAAGCTTGCTTGTTGTCCTAAAGAATAGTCAAGAGGCTAATGTGGCTGGATAAAGTGATCAAGAGAGTTGTAGGAGGCGAGGTGGTCAGACAGGTAGTAGATGGCCAGGTCATACCTTGTAGGACATTTTAAGAACTTCGCTTTTACTCTGATTGAGTTGATAAAACATTGGAGGCTTCTGAGCAGAAAATGGCATGACCTGACTCACATTTTAAAGGTATCCTTGAAATTCTCTGTTAATAACTGAACGTAGGAAGCAAAGGCAGAATGAGGAAAGCCACTTAGAATAGCATGGCAGTAATTCTGGGGGCAGCTGATTGTACGTTATATCAGGTTGGCAAGAAAGGAATTGGATACTAAATGAAAATTGAAGGAAGAGGGAACAGGATCTGCAGGTCCTATAGATGTGGAGTATGAGAGAAAGCAAGGTTAATCTCAATGATACCCTTTAAAAATATATGCCTGTGATAGCTTTAAATTTGTCCAGTTTTCATCTTAGACCAGATACAAAGATCTGATATGAATTAGTACTCATTCTATATGACCCTTATTAAATTATATCTTAATTATTTATTAGATATTTAAATTTTCTCTTAATAAATTTTTTAAGTGAGTTCATATCTATCAGGTTTACTGTGCGAAGTATTAGAGTAATTTTGACTAAAAACATAGGTCGTATCAGTGTCTACAACCATTATGGTGAGGGGATGATAAAACTTGCAAATAAAATTATTGTAATTTATTAAGATCATTGATGATAAATAATTCTTTTACATTTTAATTAAAATGTAGTATAATTGTTTCTGTCAGGCAAATCATTTCAATCCCTTGTTGTGAACTTAAAATTTTCACATCCTCGCATAATTCTGACAGTTAAAAAAATTCTAAACAGATATAAAATTCAGAATTCTTTTTACTCGGTAAGTAGAAAAAGAATGTAACTGAGATAATACTAGAATTTCATTTTATGTTTGTACTTGCGCACATTTTGAAAAGGCAAAATTATACTCTAAACTTTAAATTGGTTTTTCTTCTTTTTTAAAAACATTTTTTGAAATAATTATATACAAAAAAGGGTACAGAGTCTCATGTACCTTTTGCCCAACTAACCCCAGTAGTGCAAGTTATATAACTGTAGTACAATGCTAAAACCAGAAGACTGACATCAATGTATAATTATTAACTAGTCTACAAACCTTATTCAGTTTCCATGTTTAAAACCTGAATTCATTTGTGTGTATGTGCGTGTGTGTGTATGTGTGTGTGTGTTTGTGTGTAGGTTCTGTGCAATTTTATCCAGTGTAGAGATTTATATAATGGCTACTGGAATCAAGACACAGAATATTTTCATTATCATGAAAGAACCCTTCTCATAACCTCCTCGTATTTACATATATCTCCCCACATTTTCATCCATGCTCCTAGCAACCACTAATATATTCTGTATCTCTGTGGTTTTGACATTTTGAGAAGGCTATATTAAAGGAATTCTACAATATGTAAACTTTGGATATTTTCTTTTTTTCTATTAACATTCATATGGAGATATTTGTGCAAATATAAGTTCATTTCGTAGAACTAGATATCTAGAAGAGCAATTGCTGAATCATCTGTTGACTGCATGTTTAGTTTTATAAGAAAATGCCAACCTATTTTCAAAGTGGTTATAACAGTTCACATTCTCATCAACAATGTATGAGAGATCCAGTTTTTCTGCATCCTCACAAGCATTTGCTATTATCACTGCTTTTTAATTTAACTGTTCTGATATGTGTGTAATGATATTTTATTATTGTTTTTAATTTCATTTCCCTAAAGGCTAATGATAGCTTTTTCATGTACGTGTTTGCCATATATATTTCCTCTTTGGTAAAATGTATGTTTGTATACATATCCATTTTATAATTGAATTGCTTGTTTTGCTGTTGAGATTTGTGAATTATTTGTGTATTCTAGATAGCAGACTTTTTCAGATATGTGGTTTATAAATATTTTTTCTAAATCTGTAGTTCTCCTTTCCTTTCTTTTTCTTAACTGGGTCTTTCCTAGAACAAAATGTTTACTTTTGATGAAGTCCAATTTATTATTATTTTATGAATCATCATGTTTTTCATGTCATGTATAAGAATCCATTATTTAGCACTTGGTTCCAAAGATGTTCTCCTCTGCTTTCTGCTCAAAATTTATTAAGTTTTACATTTCAGTCCATGACTTATTTTAATTTTTGTGTATGTTGTCTGGTTTATGTAAAATTATTTTTTCTTATTTCTCCTTTTTTGTTTACTGATATCTAATTGTTCCAGCACCATTTATTGAAAAGCCTATCCATTATTCATTTTAATTGCTTTTGCACCTTCCTCAAATATGAACTGGTCATATTTGTGTCAGTCTGTTTCTGCATTCCCTATTCCATTGACCAATATGTCTATTCCTTCAGCAAAATCATATTGACTTAACAACTGCAAACATATGGTAAATCTCCGCATAAAATTGAGCAAGTCTTCTCACTTTGTTATTGTTTTTAAAATTTTTGTTAGCATTTTATGTTAGCATTTTAGTTCCTCACTCTTTCCACTGAAATTTAAATATAAGCTTTTCTGTATAAAACATTGTTCTAGGATTTTGGTAGGTATTGTGTTAATCTACGTATCAATTTTGGAAGAAGTGATATTATTACTATATTAGATCTTTAATTTTTTAAGCATGATGACTCTATATTTACTTAGATCTTATTTCATTAATTTTATTGGTATCTGGTAAATTTCAGTATATAGAACTTGTATGTGTTTTACCAATTCAGTTATATTTATAACTGGATATTTATTTTACCTTTATAAAGAGTGATTGTAAGTAGTATTATTGAGTCCATCCAGTGATTGTTTATTTTATTTTTAGGTTTTGAAATTTTACTTTAATAATTACTGTATTTTCTATTTATTAATATTTGCTCATATTTTCTATTATTTTATTTTTCAGTGTGTTGATAATTGCATGTTGAAGCATTTTTATGATGGCTGCTTTAAAATTTTTATCAGATTATTCCGACATCTATTTTATCTCAATGTTGTTACCCACTGATTGTCTTTTCATATTCAAGTGTGGTTCTCCTGGCTCTGGGTATGATGAGTGACTACTGATTGTGCACTGGACATTTTTGGATATTATGTTCTAAGATGTTGGATCCTCATTAATCTCATTTTTAGAACTTAAGTCACTCTGTGTAGGTGTTACATACAGCTTCAGGTGGAGGTAAATGTTCATGTCCCCACTAGGCCCCGTTAAAATCATACTTATAAATGTGGAGCATTGATTCACACTGCCTCATTGAAGAGGATTATGAAAGAGAACAGTTATCCCCCGAATCACACTAAACCTTCCCAGTAAAAGCAGTTTCAATTAGCACTGTCTCATTCACTCAGTAGGGGTGTAAGCTCAGTCCACTCTGGGCTCTGCTGACATCAGAGAGTGGAAAATGAAGCTTTTATGCAGTATCACTTCATTTCACTGTATTGCCTGGTGGAGGGCAGAAACTCAGGTTCCATCTGGATCCTGCTCACACTAAGTTGGAGGAGGGCTAGAGTGCCAACTATAGTGCCTCCTCAAAACATTTCATTCCACCTTGTTGCTGCCAGGTCAAAATGGAAGCTTGGTCTAAGCTGAGTTCTATGCATTAGGAGGTATATATGTGAAGCCAAGTGGGAGTGAAGTTTCAGCTCTCTGGGAGAACCTGACAACACTGAGGAAGGGCTGGGTGTAGGGGAATGCAGACTAGCCCCTCCTTGTTCCACCTCCTTCACTCTCATTGTAGCCTGTGTTGTGTGTGCTTATTTATGTAAACTTCGGAGAAAATTGGAGAGTTATATACTTTTGCCATCAAGAACTTAACAACTCAATGATTGCAATGGCATCCTTCAGGAATGGTTTCAAACAATTCTTGAGTTGCTTAAAACCGTTCCTGACTGATGCCATTCCAGTCATTACAAGATTCTTGCCATTCTCTTTGGACTCTTTTGTATGTAGATGGATGTAATTTTGTATCATAAAGTATTTTTCTAGCATATAGTTTATTTTTGTTTAAAAGCTTTAAAACGTCAATCCATTTTATGTATGAATATGAGGCATTATTCAAATAAAAAATTAAGGAATTCTTGTGATGTTATTGAATCAGTTGGTTTTAATGTGAGTATATATGTAGATTTTGAATATCATACTGAATGCAAGATCGAGGATTAATGGGAAAAAAGTAGTAAGATTATCTAAGTGGTGTTTACAGTGTGTTTCTGAAGAGATTGACTTAATTTCAGGAAATTACTCATGCCTGAAATTAATTCCTGTAATAGATCTGTTTGTTGCATTTGGAACAGCTGTGGCAGTATTTGAGCTCACCTTACCTCCTTTTGAAAAGAAAATCTAGTGTTTACTTCCTACTTACTGCATACAATTTTATTCCATAATTAATGAAGTACAACATAAAAATTAATATGAATATCTTGGAAAACCAGGAAGAACTATATTCAAAGTATTGTTATTATTAGAATCCTTAAATAAGAAGTTACCATCATATTTAAAATCAATATCACTTTTTGTACCAGCTGCCCACTGTGTCTTATCAAGCAAGTTTATCATTCACTGTTGGAATTGCTCCAGCTGTGAACTCTCTAAGATGAGTTGTTCTTTGCTTCAAACCATTTGGGAAGCTACCTCTCTACTCCCATGATGTGAAAATGACTCTTCTGGCAATTATTCAGCAGATTATTTTTTAATAAAATACCCTTTTTATCAAAAGGCTAACTCCTGCTGTTATAACAAATATTACTTCTTTTCATTTAATGCTACAAGAGGAAATTATGGTAAACAGAAGCTGTTTTCTTCTGCATAAAATAAGTTACAAACTCATGACTTATTTCTCTGGAAACACTTTAAAGCAACAGTATATCTGGCATGTGAAAATGATGACTCATTATTCAAATAAAAACTCTTGCTTCACAGACAGTAATAAATGTGTCTGACACAGCTATGGTTTGAAAACATGAATCTATTTGTAATTTTTAAATGCCTTGCTAAAATAAAAGCGAAATGTAATAATGCACAGCACCAGCCAGAGATACATGGGAATCCTGTTTGAATGTTCAACAAACTGAATGTAATTTTGCGTTTCATGAGTTTGTAGGTTTTGTTTGTTAGTTTTTTTAAATTTAGGATCACTAGAAAATCAGTTAGCTTTTGTTTTTTTCAGTTTATTAGACCCTGTTACATCACACTAATTTTTAAAGAACAACTGAAATACAGAGTAAAGCTTTTCATTTTGAATATCAGCCAATGTTGTTATAATGTCCTTTTTATTCATTGATGAAGCATTTCATGGCATGACTAACTTTATGGTCCCAAATTACGATGTGCTGCTTGAGTCAGAGTTTTCCTGGTATTCATTGTCAGGAACTCAGACTCCATGAGAGCTGTAGAAGAAGCCAGGAGCTGTCTCTAAAAGTGAAAATGTCTATTTATCAGTTGAGAACCTGGGAGCCTCCCCTTGATTTGTTCATTAAGGCTTATCATAGGCTCTATTAAGCCCATTGTCAAGCAAAGAAAAACTCTCAGAACTGCCAAAGACAGTATTAGTTTACTACAAAATTCTCAAAATGTGTGCTGTGATTCATAGATCAGGTCTTATGAGACTTGCATATCTGCTTCAAGATATATCAGGCCCATGAACCGTTAAGTTATATAGACTACCATTTGGTAGATCTTCCTTACTAGTGAGCCTGGACCTTATAGAAAGTCTCCTTTTGCACTGTGGCCCATTCAGACGTGGAAGCCTTTTGCATTATTTGGCAAATCAGTTAAGAACTTACCTCCCTAATTGGAACATAGTTCCAATACAATGCAAAAGACCCCAGCAAGCATTGTGCTTCCCTCTTAACACTAAAATATTGAGCAAGTATCATCCAGTATGCCACAGACTTTGGTAAATTGGCAAAATTAAAGAGTTTCATGGGAAATTACTCACTGTAATACATGTGCTGTGCCAAAGTATCTAGAAAGCTCTTGTTCTTAAAATGTTAGATTTGGCCTAGGACCCCATCATTCATCTCCTAGGTATATACCCAGGAGAGATAGTAACATAGGTCCACACAAAGACTTTTGGGCAAATTTTTGTCATAGCATTATTCCTAATAGTGGAAATATGGAAATAATCCAAATGTCCACCAACTATTGAATGGAATAAATAATGTTCTATATCCATACAATGTATTATTTAGCAATAAAAATGAAGTACAGATACATGTTGCAACATGACTGAACTTTCAATATATTGTGCTGAGAATTAACTAAAAATTACCGATTTGTTACACTTAAAACCAGTGAATTTTAAATCATATAAATTGTACCACAACTACACTGTTTCTAAACATGTTAGCCTGTAAAGGATTGTTTTAGAAAATTTTTGATAATTAAGGAATAAAAACCTTCCTTCTATAATCCTAAAGAGAACTTTTTTTGTCTATAGGAAATCTAAACTGTTTAGTTCAGTTATATTAGTTGGAATCTAGCCTGCACTGGTTAAATCATAATCTGATAAACCTTTCTGTGTATTGAAAAGAAATGGAATTTAAATAAAGAAACTTTTACGTGAGTGGTATGGTTAGGCTTTGTGTCCCCACCCAAATCTAATCTTGAATTGTAATCTCCATAACCCCTATGTGTCAAGGGAGAGACCAGGTGGAGATAATTGGACCATGGGGGCAGTTTCCCTCATGCTGTTCTCATGATAGTGAGTGAGTTCTCATGAAATCTGATGGATTTATAAGGGGCTCCTCCCCCTTCGCTTGACACTTCTCCTTCCTGCTGTCTTGTGAAGAAGGTGCCTTGCTTCCCCTTCCCCTTCCACCATGATCATAAGTTTCCTGAGGCCTCTCCAGCCATGCTGAACTGTGAGTCAATTAATCCTCATTTCTTTATAAATTACCCAGTCAGGCAGTTCTTTACAGCAGTAAGAAAATGGACTAATACAAAAAGTAAAAGAAAAGTTAGTAAACCAGAAAGGAGAGAGAGGTAGATATTAGCAGAAAGCCATCTTCCAGCTCTATTTTCTAAGGACAAATGGGTATTGTGATTTACTAGAACCTGAAGCCTAGGGTATAGCCACTGCCAGAGAGGCCACCAGAGGCAGAGATGCACTTTTTTCTTTGCCTTTCTCTTCCTACCGGCCTCCTAGTTTTCTCCAGTGTCTCCTATTGGTTCAACTTGGATGAAAACCAATGTGCATGAAGCCCATTATCCTCCCTGCTGCACACAGCACAGCAAAGAAAAGGTGGGAATGGATCTGAGGTCAAACATCCCCAGAACTGGCACTTTGGGATGTAAATTATTTCATCACTTGTGTCCAGCTGAAGTTTTTGCCCATACCACTACTTATAATACCAAGTGTTCTGTGGACTCTGTCTGTTAGCTCATGCCAGACACCTTCTCACACTCTAGTTTGCCTTAAGAATATCTCAGACTTTGCATCTTCTATGGAGGCTTCGCTTACTGTACTTATACTCAGTGATAATATTTACCTATAAAACTGCTGCAGAAAGTTTACGCTGTATCATTCAACTGACAAATCAAAATCAGTTTCTATGACAATCAAAATCAGTTAAATTATTTTATGTTTAATTTCCCCAAGTGGATTATGACTACTATTAAGGCAAGGAATATGTCATAGATATTACTATTCAGAATAGCTAATAAATATAATATCCAGAAAATAATGGAGTTTTAAAAACGGTTATATAATGATGTATTGCTTGTTTTCCAAAATGTGTGAAGGCTGAAAACAGAGGGTGACTTTTAACACACTGTGGCAAATTAATACTCATATTATCTTTTGTGCTTAAATCTGTTCATTTTATTGTGAAAATATACCACAGATTTGGAAAGTTTCATCACCTATTACACTAATACCATAAAGGCATAAAGCACTACCCAAACATTTAATATTTAGAATAGTATGAACTGGACAAGGAGCCATGAGGAATAATAATGTAATTCAATATCCAGGGAGGGATAAATTCTGGAATAAATTCTGAAGAGCCTGTATATTGCTAGTGCTGAGAAAGGAGATTGATAATTACAATATAGAAATATAAGAATTTCTATATTACATTGTAACTATGGTCCTCCTAGTGCAATATTTGCTTGTTAACAGGGGCTCTGAAAGCAAGCAGAGGCCTCAGTAGTTATGATACTTCATTTTCCTTTAGACACTGTTTATTGATCTGCCTTTTGTAAATCAGCCTAAATGTTTCTAAATTCATTACATATCCTACCAGTACAAAGCTTGTTGCTATGTGTTCCATAAGTTTATAACCCACTTGTATAAAGTAGTATTTCCTCTGCAATTCAAAACAAACAAATCCATTGTCTGAAAAGACTCTGGTTTGCCATATTCAAAAGATGTCAGTGTTACTTCTTAGCTTACTGGCTTATCTATTCACTGTTTTCATTTGTCCTCTTTATAGCAGCTGTTTGCAAATCAATATGATACATTACTATTTTGCTTTCAGTTCTATTCTTATTTTGTTTTGACGGGCCACCTGGTTATTTGAGCAGCAGCCATCAGTTAAATAATGCAAAATATGAGTCTGAAGATAAAAATCCAGTCATTTTAATCTAAGTATTTACTAATTATTTATAGATATTTTAATGGGTTCATAAATTGTGGTTTAGGAATCTTTTAGGGTGATAATTTTCTTGATTTACACTGCTAGGAATTTGAAAATAAGTGTTAGATTGAGAAACACAAAGAAGAGGACCAATTGTAAGAGGAAATCAAGCATTTATATGTAACCACGGAAAGAGGAAACAACAGTCAAATACTGATTAGTCCAGTTGGCTAATGGTCTTTTTAACGAGGGATCTGGACAGCTGCACTGATAGCTTGGGGGTCATAATCTAATATACATTGGATTGAACTTTTCCAATTACCCTGACTGGTTCTAATATGCTACAATTTATTCAAGATGACTGTGGCTTTTCTCCCATACACCTATCTCTTCTTTTACATGAAACTATATATCAATGATAACTTGTTAGCATTATATTTTATAACTAGCTCTATATCCATGAAAGCCATCTTTGTCAAAGTATAGACAGGTTGGACAAAAATCTTTTAAAGATGTGTATCTAATTACACCCTTTATTTTAAAATGTGCATAGCTTTAAAAGGTGCCCTGTGTAAGTTGCTTACTTTATCTGTAATAATTGGGATGGCTCAGATGACACAATGGAAGAATTTATTATTTGAATTATTAGAATAGGTATTAATATTATTTTAGGTTTAAAAAATATTCAGTCTCATGTGATATGAACAGCATTATCTGCAATCACAGAAAGAACTAGGGTCAAAATGAAATTCCACATCTCTGAGAACTATCATATCTTCTACTTGAGTTTCAACATCGACGCTTCTTAAATTAGTCAGAATATATTAGAATATAATTATGCAGCAATTCTTTATCCAGAAAGTTCAAATGCAAATATTGCCTCTTTCCTGAGTACAGAGATGGGTTAAGTAAGAGAATAGGAATTTAACTTGAAATACTATATTCTTACTCATTTATTCAAATTAATGTAAATATTATCTAAGTAATTAGATGGAAATATTACTTGCTCTATTCATTAAATGTAAAAATTCATTCCAGAACAAATAATTTCAAGTGATAAAATGATCTAAAACCCCTATTAAAATACAGATATAAAGCTGTTAAAACCTAAAGTAAAAAAATAGTAATTTTTTTTTAATAATTTACTTTAGAAATAGTTTCAGTTGAGTCAAATGGACGAAATGGAAAGAAGTAGATTGTATCATTGAGTAGTTATTCAAGGAAGGTTGCTTCGATAAAAGGTAGCGGAGAGGAATACATAGCATCCTAGGCTTATTTTTTCACAGAAGTCATTGGATCAACTTGTCTTTCTAGGTTGAAATATAATTATAGTTCACAAAAGAAAATTATCAAACTATTAGAATTCACCTCCAATCATTACTTATATTTTTTAATATATAGCAATGGCAGCAATAAAGAAAAAAATTATCGATAAAATATAAGAGTTCATAATATGATGATTATCTACAATCATTAAGTATTCGTTAAACTGTTATGCATTTTAACAAAAATAAAAAGATGCAGTATTGTGTATTTTATTATTTTCAAAAGCAGATCATGGATATGAATTGTATTAGAAATTTTATTTCAATTTATAAAAATAATTCTCACAAATTTTTATGTTGGCTCATATTACCAAACTGGAAAAAAACTGGTTATTTTATAAGAGCATGAAGTCTATAATAACTTGCAAACAACAAAAAAAAGTGAATTTGAGGTTAGACTATTAGCTCATTACTCATTATTTATAAAAATGAACAAGATAACTGAATTTTATGATGTGTAAGTGTGACCATTCTTTTCCCTTGGGACCAAATCCTTGTCTAATTTAAAACTTTTGTATATGATCCATGAACTTAAGTATAACATAAAATACTTTCTAAGACATATACATTACTCACTAAATCTCCTGTTCTCTATGACTTAAGAAGTTGAACATTTGAAAACTCTTTAAATCTCTAAAAATATTATTTAAAATATCACTTAAAAATGGTAGAATTAAAAACTCAAACAATTGACACAAAATTAATACCAGAATAAAAATTATAATTAATATTAACAGTGATTCTAAGGATGCCTCATACCTATGAATTAAATGTATCAAATTAGTCCTCCATGAACAAACAGAAATATAATACAAATGTGAATGTGTGTGGAACAAAGAAACACTAGAGAACAAAGTAAAGTCATCCACAGATATCTGTGTGTATGTATGTATATATAAATATATCACACACACACAACTTGCATAACCACCACCACCACAGTCAACTTAGAGAATATTACCATCACTCCACAAAGTTTCCTTTTATCCCTTTACAGTCACCTCTTACCAGAAGCATCTACTGATGACTTGCCTGTTGCTATAATTTTTCCTTTTCCACAATGCCATATAAATGAAATTTCATATAGAATACAACCTCTTGAATATGGCTTTTTTTACCTTAGCATATTGCCTTGGTGATTCAGCCATGTGTTTGCCAGTAGCCCATTCCTTTTATTGTTCAGTAGTATTCTGTGTGCACTATAGCTTGTTTGTTCGGTAATCAGTTAAAGGATATTTCAGTTGTTTCTAGGTTTTGGTAATTTTGAATAAAACTCCTATAAATTTGCATAAATCTTTTGTGTCTTCATTTGTATAGAAATGGACTCAGTAGGCAGTATGTCAATTCTATGCAAATTCTATAGAAAACCACAGCACAATTATTGTACCCGTTTGCATTTCCACTAATGTTGCCTCAGTTTCATTTGCATGGTATCTTCACCAACAGTTGATGTTGTCTTTCAGTTTTCTAAGTCATTTTAATTGGTGTATAATGCTATCCTTTGTGGTATTAATTTGAGTTTGTTTAATATCTTATAATGTATAATTTTTTATGGTTATTTTCCATCTATATTTTCTCTTTAAGAAAATGTCTGTATAAATATTTCTTTTTGTGTTATAAAATTATAAATAATAAAAAAGTATTATAATTATTATGTAATAATATAAATTACAAGACTACTGGTTATTTTTATACTTGTTTCATTGTTGAATGTTTTCTATGTAATAACTTATTTTCTGATATGTGTTTTAAAATATTTTTCCTAGTGTATCTGTTGTCATTTGCTTAACTATTTCTTTCAAAGAACAAAAAATTTCATAGTACACAAAAAGAAAGAATCATAAAAGAAACCTGATATCTTGAACACAGATTCACAATACAACCCTTTTTTAACTACTGTCTCTTTTGGAACTTAAAAACAAGTAGTACAAATTCTCCAACGTGGTTCTTCAATATTGCTTTGATTATTTTAGACCTATTGTTTTTTCACAAACATTTTAGAAATAGTTTGTCAATTATTAAGAAAATAAATAAAAAATCAGATTTTGCTTAGGAATATGTTGGCTCCAGCATTAATTGGGGGAAATGACATCTTAAAATATTGAGCCTTCAAATCTACGGCCACATCAGAAAACTCAAGAAAATAAGAAAAGTATTGTATTTCCCATATTTTTGTTTACCATGTTATTTCTCCCTCCTGATATTTCAAGGTTCTTTTTTATTATTATTTTATTTATATTTGGATAACTATTTTTACACATTCTTTTAGGGCAGGTATTTTGGTAACCAATTATCTTAGGGTTTTTTTTTTTTTTTTTCCCCAAGGTTTTTTTTTTTTTTTCCCCCAACTCATATTTTAGATTCAGTGGATACCTGTACAGTTTTGTTATGTGGGACCATTGCGTGATGCTAAGGTTTGAAGCACAAATGATCCCATCACCAAAGTACCCAGCATAGTACCCAACACTTAGTTTTTTAACCCTTACCCTTTCCCACACTCCCTCCCGCCCTGTAGTCCCCAGTACTGTTGCTGGAAGTCAGGGACCCCAAGCAATAGAGGCACTGACTGAAGCCATGGCAGAAGAACATAAATTGTGAAGATTTCATGGGCATTTATTGGTTCCCCAAATTAATACTTTTATAATTTCTTATGCCTATCTTTACTGCCGTCTCTGAACATAAATTGTGAAGATTTCATGAACATTTATCACTTCCCCAGTCAATACTCTTGTGATTGCCTATGCCTGTCTTTAATCTCTTAATCCCATTATCTTCATAAGCTGAGGATGTATGTCACCTCAGGACCCTGTGATGATTGCGTTAACTGCACAAATTGTTTGTAGAGCATGTGTGATTAAACAATTTGAAATCTGGGCACCTTAAGAACAGGGTAACAGCGATTTTCAGGGAACAAGGGAGATAACCATTAGGTCTGACTGCCTGGAAGCTGGGCAGGATAGAGCCATATTTCTCTTATTACCAAAAATGGGTAAGAGAGATATTGCTGAATTCTTTCCCCAGTAAAGAATATTAATAATTAACAGGCCTGGGAAAAGAATGCATTCCCAGGGGAGGCCTCTGAACTGTCCGTCCTGGGAATGTCTGCCTCTAAGCAGATGTAGATAGGGATGAAACATGCCATAGTCTCCTACAGTGCCAATAGGCTTGCTAGGATTAGAAAATTCCAGTCTGGCAAATTCTAGTCAGACCAGTTCTCTGCTCTTGAACCCCGACAATGCGTGCACAGCGAGACATGGAAGTTCATTTGTGATTCTAGTTTCAGTCTGACCTTCTGCCTTGTGATCTTTTGTTGCCCTTAAAGCATGTGATCTCTGTGACCCACACCCTATTTGTTCACTCACTCCCCTTTT
The DNA here is from genome assembly GCF_008728515.1 of Papio anubis. NCBI lineage: Eukaryota > Metazoa > Chordata > Mammalia > Primates > Cercopithecidae > Papio > Papio anubis. Next base: position 35,233,656 of record NC_044989.1, on the reverse strand, counting down.
GAAAATCACTAATAAAAACTTGCTGGTTTTGCAGCTTAGGGGGCATCATGGAACCTGCCAACATGTGATGTCTCCCCTGGACACCCAGCTTTAAAATTTCTCTCTTTTGTACTCTTTCCCTTTATTTATCAGACCAGCCAACACTTAGAGAAAATAGAAAAGGACTCACATTGAATTATCGGGGGGGGGGGGTTCCTCTGATACAGTACCCATTGTTCCTAGATTTATGTCCATGAGTACCCAATGGTTAGCTCTCACTTACAAGATTTATAAGTAACTGATTTTCTTTTCCTTTTCCTTCATTAATTCACTTACGAAAATGGCCTCTGGCTGCATCCTTGTTGCTGCAAACGACATGATTTCATTCTTCATCATGGCTGCATAGTATTCCAAGGTGTATGTATGCCACATTTTCTTTATCCAAGTCACCATTTATGGGAACCTAGGTTGATTCCATGTCTAGCTACCATAAATAGTGCTCCAATGATCATGCGAATGCATTGGTCTTTTTGCAGAAAAATTTGTTTTCTTTGCATTGATGAGTTGAGTAGTTGTTTTGTTTCAGGTTCTCTCAGAAATCTCCAGACTACTTTACATGGTGATGAAACTAATTTACATTTCAACCAACAGTGTTTTAGTGTACCCTTTCTCTGCAGCCTTGCTAACATCTGCTGTTTTCTGACTTTTTATTGATATTCGTTCTTACAGGTGTGAGGTGGTATTTCATCGTGGTTTAGAATTGCATTTCTCTGATGATTTCTGTTGTGGAACTTTTTAAATATGTTTGATGACCTCTTGTATGTCTTCTTTTGAGAAGTCTATTCAGGTATTTTGCACAGTTTTTAATGGGGTTATTTGGTTTTTACTTGTTGATATGCTTGAGTTTCAGATAGATTCTGGATATTAGTCCTCTGTTAGACACATAATTTGTGAATATTTTCTCCCATTCTGTAGGTTGCCTGTTTACTCTGTTGATATGTTTCCTCTTCTGTGCAGGACCTCTTTAGTTTAATTGTGTCCCAACTTGTCAATTTTTGTTTTTGTTGCAATTGCTTTTGAGGACTTAGTTGTAAATCCTTTACAGCGACTGATGTCCAGAATGGCTCCTGGGTTTTCTTGTAGGATTTTTGTAGTTTGATGTCTTACATTTAATTCTTTAATTCATCATTTGTTAATTTTTATATATAGTGAAAGATAGGGATCCATTGTTATTCTTCCACATATGGCTACACAGGTATCCCAGCACCATTTGTTGAATAGAAAATCCTTTCCTCATTGCTTATTTTTGGCAAGTTAGTTGAATATTTGATGGCTGTATATGTGTAGTTTTATTTCTGGGTTCTCGATTCTGTTTCTATACCAGTACCATGCTATTTTGATTACTGTATCCTAATAGTATAGTTTGAAGATTGATAATGTAATGCCTCCAACTATGTTTATTTTGCTTAGGATTGCTTTGGATATTTGGGCTCTCTTTTGGTTAAAAATTAATTTTAGAATAGTTTCTTCTATGAAAAAGGGAAAAACAGACACTAGGATCTGTTTGAGTGGGGAGGGTGGGCAAAGGGAGAAGAGCAGGAAAGATAACTATTGGGTACTGGGCTTAATACCTGGGTGATGAAGTAATATATATAACAAACCTTCATGTGTTTACTTATGTAAGAAACCTTCACATGTACCCCCAAGCCTAAAATAAAAGTTTTTAAAAGGAATAGTTTGCTCTAATTCTGTAGAAAACGAAGTTGGTAGTTTGATAGGAATAACATTGAATTTGCAAATTGCTTTAAGCAATACAGACATTTAGTGATATTGATTCTTCAATTCATGAGCATGGAATGTTTTTCCACTTGTTTTTCATCTAAAATTTCTTTCAGCATTGATTTGTAGTTCTCCCTCTAGAGATTTTTCACCTCCTTGATTAGATACATTACTAGTTATTTTATTTTTGTGTGAGACTATTGAAAATGAGATGGCCTTCTTGAGTTGGTTCTCAGGTTTATAACTTATTGGTTTACAGAAATGCTACTGATTTTTTGTACATTGATTTTGTATCCTGAAACTTTACTGAAGTTGTTTATCTGTTCTGGGACTCTTTTGGCAGAGTCTTTAGGGTTTTCTAAGTATAGAATCATATTATCAGTGAAGAGAGATAGTTTGACTTCTTCTTTTCTTATTTGGATGCCTTTGATTTTTTACTCTTACCTGATTGTTCTGTCTGGCATGTCCAGTATTATGTTTAACAAAAGTGGTGAGAGCAAGCATCCTTGGCTTGTTCAGTTTCTCAAGGGTAATATTCCAGTTTTTGCCCATTCCATATGATGTTGGCAGTGGGTTTGTCATAGATGGTTCTTATTATTTTGACATATATTCAGTCCATGCCTAGTTTCTTGAGGTTTTATATGAAGGAATGTTGGATTTTAGCAAAGCTTTTTTGCATCTATTGAGATGATAATGTGGTTTTTATTTTTAATTCTGTTTCTTTGATGAAGCACATTTGATATGTGTATGTTTAATCAACCTTGCATTTCAGGAATGAAACCTACTTGATCGTGGTGAATTAGTCTTTTGATGTGATGTTGAATTCAGTTTGCAAGTATTTTGTTGAAGATTTTTTATATATGCTCATCAGAAATATTGGCCTGTACTTTTTTCATTTTGTCTTTGCCAGGTTGTGGCATCAGGATGATGTTGGCTTCATAGAATGAGTTAGGGAGGAGTCTCCCCTGCTCAGTTGTTTGAATAGTTTTCATAGGAATAGTATCAGCTGTTCTTTGTACCTCTGATAGAATTTGGCTGTAAATCCATCTGGTTAAGGAATTTTGGGGGTTAGTAGATTTTTATTACCAATTCGGTTTTGGAAATCAATGTTGGACTGTTTAGTCTTTCAAACTTTTCCTAATTCAATCTAGGAAATTTGTGTATCTCCTGGAATTTATCCATTGCCTCTAGGTTTTCTAGTTTGTGTGAGTAGAGGTGTTCATGATAGTCTTTGAGGATCTTTTGTATTTGTTTGGGATTGTTTGTAATGTCACCTTTGTTGTTTCTGATTGTGCTTATTTGCATCTTTTCTCTTTTTTTTTTTTTTTTCTTTGTTAATCTAGCTACTGGTCTATCAATCTTGTTTATCCTTTAAAAGAACGAACTTTTTGTGTCTTTGGTTGTTCATATGGACTTTGGAATCTCAATTGCATTCATTTCTGCTCTTTAGTTATTTCTTTCCTTCTACCAGTTTTGTGATTATTTTATTCTTGTTTTGCTAGTTCCTCTAGGTGTAATGCTTGGTCATTAGTTTGAGATGTTTATAACTTTTTGAGCTGGGTGTTTACTGCTACATAGTTTCCTCTTAACACGTCTTTTGTTGCATTTCAGTGATTTTGTTATATTGTGCCTTGGTTTTCATTTACTTTAAATTTTTTAAAAATTCCTGCCTTGATTTCCTTGTTTACTCAAAAGTCATTCAGGAGAAAGTTATTAAATTACCTTGTAATTGTGTGGTTCTGAGATTTATTTTTGGTATTGATTTCTATTTCTATTTCAGTATGGTCTAAGAGTATGGTTGGTAGAACCTTGATTATTTTAAATTTATCAAAACTTGCTTTAAGGCCAAGCATGTGATCAATCTTGGACTCTACTCTATGTATAGATGAGAAGAATGTATATTCTTTGGTTGGTGGGTGAAGTATTCTGTAGATGTCCATTAGGTCCAATTGGTCAAGTGTCAAGTTTAAGTCCTGAATTTCCTTGTTAGAGTCTGTCTCAATGATCAATCTAATACTATCGGTGGGGTGTTAAAGACCCTGACTATTGTGTGACTGCGTAAGTTTTTTTGTAAGTCTAGAAGTAGTTCTTTTATGAATCTGGGTGCCCCCACAGTGGGTACTTATATATTTAGAATAGTTAAGTCTTCTTGTTGAATCAAACTCTTTATCATTATATAATGCCCTTTCCATCCTTTTTTACTGTTGTTTTAAAGTCTATTTTATAAGATATAAAAAATAGTGACCTCTGCTCTTTTTTGTTTTCTATTTGCATAATAAATATTTATCCTTCCCTTTACTTTCAGCATGTGGGTGTCATTACATGTGAGAAGTATCTCTTGAAAACAGTAAATGGATGGGTTTTGCTTTTTTATCCAACTTGCCACTCTGTGTCTTTGAAGTGGAATATTTAGGTCATGTACATTCAAGTTCAATATTAATATGTGAGGTTTGAATCTTATTGTGAATTTGTTAGCTGGTGCCTTTGCAATTTCTACTGTGCAGTTGCTTTATTGGGTCTGTGGGCTATGTACTTGTGTGTGTTTTTGGTAGCAGGTGTTATACTTTTATGTCATTGTATATATACTTCCTTAGGAATTTATTAAGGCTGGTCTAGTGTTAATAAATTAGTGCTTGTTTGTCTGGAAGATGTTTTATTTCTTCTTTGCTTATAAGCCTTAGGTTGGCAGAATATTAAATTCTTGATTGGAATTTATTTTCTTTAAGAATTCTAAAAACAGGCCCACAGTCTCTTCTGGCTTACAAGGATTCTGGTGAGAAGACTGCTGTTAGCCTGACGAGGTTCCTTTTTCTCCTTAGGTGCCTTTAAGATTTTTTATTTAGTGTTGACATTGGGCAATCTGGTGACTATGTTCCTTGGTAATGTTCATTTTGTATAGTATTTCACAAGTGTTCTCTGGATTTCTTGTATCCAGATAGCTACTTCTCTAGCAAAATTAGAGAAGTTTTCTTGAATTACTCTCTCAAATAGATTTTCCAGATTGTTTTCTTTTTCCTTCTCTCAGGAATGCTGGTAATTCATAAGTTTGGTCTCCCAAACTTTACATACTCCCATATTTCTCAAAGATTTTGTTCATTTTTTTTTTTATTCTTTTTGCTTTATTTTTTTCTCACTGGATTAATTCAAAAGATCATTCTTCAAGCTCTTAAATTATTTGTTCTGCTTGGTCCAGTCTGTTAATAAAACTTTCTATTGTATTTTGAAATTTCATAAGTGAGTTTTTTTGGGGTTTTTGTTTGTTTGTTTGTTTTTAGAAGTTCTCATTGATTTCTTTTTAGGATATTTATTTTTTACTTCATTTCCTGGATTGCTTTAGAAGATTCTTTGTGTTGATTTTCAATTCTGTCTTGGATCTCATTGAGTATGCTTGCAATTCATACTATGAATTTTTTAATCTGTCATTTCTAAGTTTCTATTTTGTTTTGGAACCATTGCTGGAGAGCTAGTGCAATCCTTCGGTGATGTTACTATATTCTGATTTTCCATGGTGTCAGAATTCTTGTGCTTGTTCCTTCTTATCTCAAGACTTTGGGACTTTTAATTTCTGTGTGGGTAGAATTTTTTTTCTTTCTTTCCCTGAAATATTTTTGCCCTATTCTTTTCCCCCCTCCCTAGGGAATGTGACTACAGAATGATGTGTGGAGTCATTTGGCTTTAATTCTATAGCCCTATGCACTTATTTTGTCAAGATTTTTATTGCACCATCCAGTTCAACACACAAGCCCGTGGGTGGTGCCTACAAGTAAGAGGTAGTCATGGCCAATGTACTGGATGTGTATTTGACTCTTGTTTCCTTGCAGAAGCTCTCTATTGCCTCAGCCAATGGTCTAATTCAAAAAAGAGCCCGCATTGCCAAGTCAATCCTAAGCCAAAAGAACAAAGCTGGAGGCATCACTCTACCTGACTTCAAACTATACTACAAGGCTACAGTAACCAAAACAGCATGGTACTGTTACCAAAACAGAGATATAGACCAATGGAACAGAACAGAGCCCTCAACTATGACTATTTACTATGTATCCATTAATCATCTATTGTTGTAATCATGATTCTTCATCATTCTGGGGTGAAGTTCTGTTTTCTAATGACTCTAGAAACCATCACTATTTAATAGAGTATATATACATCAATCTGACTTTTATTTTGCTTTTTGCTTGTTTTAGGTGTAAAACTTAGAAACTGGAATAATTTGCATAATATGGGCAAAAATCACTGCATAAAACACAATTCACGCTAATCATAACAGTTTTTTTTTCTTATTTTGCAATTAGGCATTAATTTTCTGTTATTTTTCTGCACATATGTGGAAGACATTCTGTGTAACTTATTAAAGAGTGAACATTAGAGTTGTAGACTGTTAGGGCAAAAGGGACCTCAGATATTTCTTATTTTTCAGATAAGAAAACTAAAGCACACAGAAGTAAAATAAATAAAGGAATAAATAAATAGTAGTCAAATCAATATTAGATTCAGTCTGAAATTCAGTCCTCTAGATTTTCAGACTATTTAGTATCATTTTGTTTTGGTTTACTTGCTTTAAGAAAAGAAATGGTTATTTTAAGAAATCAAGCACAACTAGATCTTTTTAAATCATGTTATAGTAACATCGATTACAGGCTTTTAAAATTTATCTCTCTGTTATAACTACATAGTGATGACTGCATACAAATATTAATTCCAATCACCTAGAGACGCCATTCATTTAGTAAGATGTAATATACTCCCTCACAGGTGGCCATCTGAGAGTATTAACTGTCATATATAATTTTGCCTAACTTCAGTGTGTACCTTTCCTTTTCTATAAAGCACTCATCCTACCCTACTTGTGATTATCCTCCTCTAGTTCATAAAAGCCATTTAGCTCTTATCTTCTCATTCATTATCACCTAGAGACAGGCCCAGAGGAACTAATTTTTATTCGTCTTTATTTCATCTTCCTGGGATTAGACGAGTTCTGATATTTGACTGATAACTATTTTTAATATTAAGGTGATACATTAATGTCATAATTTTCCAGTAATTAGAGGTACCAATGTTATTCAAAATAATTTTAATATCATGAACATATTTTTAATATCTTGAAAATGTTAGTTTGAATAGCTTCTGCTTTGTAAACTTTCTCCTTGATTTGGCAGTTGATGCCAAATTTTCTCCAAGTTCTTTTTATCAGTTCACTTAACAATACCCCAGTCTCATTAATGGAATCTCTTTTCTTATATGTCATGCCTCTCTTTGCAAAATTTTCTAGACCACTATAAATAATCATTTGTAAGAAGTACTGTTTCTATATAGAGCATATGCAGTAGGCTTACTTAAGAAAACCATATTCAACTTATATATAGTAATCACATAATAGATATGTACTTAAGTTACTATGGTTACTGTATAGGACACTTTTAAAATGACTATTTTAAGTGTCCTTTAATGAATATTTTGTAGTGGACTTGATTGAGTCAATCAGAATTTCCAGAAATTCTATAGTGTATGAATAAATGCAGATCCACATATGTTGACATATAAAAATGTAGCTAAATAAGATAAAATTAATTTTAAAGTCATAGCTCAATGTGAATTCATGTGATAAGAATCCAAATTATGAATTTAGCTTTTCATTCCTAACATTCAAGTATGATAATTGATGTCTTATTATAAAATAGCCATTTCTTTTTATGAGATAAACACCAGACTACAGTGTTTAGACTGGCAGAAATAGAAATATTTTTGACTGCTGAGTTTGGAGCAAATGTGTTTTATTCAGTTTTAAGTACATAAATCTACTAGTAAGGTGGAGCATCCATGAAGATTCTGGAAAAGCCTAAAGTAGGAGATGACAACTATAATTTTTTTCTTTTTACTTTTTAATTAAAAATAATTATTCTTCATAATGGAAAAATAATTATATATATCTATGTGATAAAATGTGATGTGGCACTATGCTGGCAGTATATTTCCTGTCCAGTCTGCAGAACTATGAAGCAAAGAAACCTCCTCTCTTTATAACTTATCCAGTCTCAGGTATTTCTTTATAATAACACAAATGGACCAACCCAAGGTCTTTATTCATAGATTTTTTCTTGCTAGACTAATGCCCAAAAAGTTTTCCCTAGGTTTTATTCTAGTATTACAAAGCTGTTAGGTCTTAAATTTAAATCGTTAATCCACTTTGTGTTAGCTTTTGTATGTAATGACAGATAGGGGTCTAGTTTCATTCTTTTACAAATGGCAATCAAATTTTCCCAGCATCACTTGTTAAAAGACTGTCATTTCCCCAGTTCCTGTGATTTTGTCAAAGGTCAGTTGGCTGTAAATATGTGGGTTTATTTCTCTATGCTGTTACATTGATCTATTTGTCTGTGTTTATGTAATAACATACTGTTTTGCTTACTACAGACTTGTAGCATAATTTGAAGTAAGGTAATATGATGCTCCTAGCTTTGTGGTTTTTGCTCAGGGTTTATTGGGCTATTCAGAATCTTTTTTGTTTCCATATAGGTTGTAGGGTGTTTTTTTGTTTAAGTTTTCTGAAAAGGAACTTACATTTTGATAAGAATTGCATAGAATTTTTAGATTGCTATGGGAAATATGGTTTTTTTAATGATACTGTTTTGTCCAATTCATGAGCATGGTATGTTTTTCCATTGGTTTGTGTCATTTACAATTTCTTATATCATTGTTTTACAGTTTTCCTTGTAGAGATCTTTCACTTTCTTGGTGAAACATATTCTTAGGTATTTTTTGTAACTACTGTAAATGGGATAAATTTATTGATTTGATTCTCTGCTGTATTGTTATTTGTGTATAAAATGCTATGGATTTTTGCATATTGATTTTGTATTCTGAAACTTTACTGAATTCATTTATTATATCTAACAGTTTTTTTGTGAAGTCTGTAGGTTTTTCTACATACAACATCATATTATCAGTGAGTAGAGATAATTTGATGCTCTCTTTTCCATCTCCTGGAAAAGAGATGCCTTTTATTTCCATCTCTTGCCTGATTGCTCTGAATATAATTACCAGTACTACATTATTATTATTATTATTATTATTATTGTGTAAGCCACACAATCTGTGGAAATTTGTATTTCCATAGATTTTTGAAATATGAGTGGTATTTGGTTACATATGGATAAATTCTTTAGTGGTGATTCCTGAGATTTTGGTGCACCAATTAGATGTATAATGCATCACCTGTGCGATATACACTGTACCTAATTTGTAGTCTTTTATCCTTCACCCCTTCCCCGCCTTTCACCTGAGTCCCCAGAGTTCACTGTATTATTCCTATGCTTTCGTATCCTCATAACTTAGTTCCTACTTGTGAGTGAGAGCATACAATGTTGGGTTTCCAATTCCTAAGTTACTTCACTTGGAATAATGGTCTTCAATTCTTTTCAGGTTTCTGGGAATGTTATTATTTCTTTCCTTCTTATAGCTGAGTAGTATTTCATTATATATATATACACACACACACACATATATACATACATAATACACACACATATATGTGTGTGTGTGTGTGTGTGTGTATATATACACACACACACCACAATTTCTTTACCCATTCATTGATTGATGGGCATTTGGGCTGGTTCCATATTTTTGCAACTGCAAATTTTGCTGCTATAAACATGTGTGTGCAAGTATCTTTTTTGTATAACAATTTATTTTCCTCTGGGTAGATACCCAGAAGTGAGATTGCTGGATCAATGGTAGTTCTACTTCTAGTAGTTTAAGAATTCTCCACACTGTTTATGATAGTGGTTGTACTCGTTTACATTCCCATCAGTAGTGTGAAAGTGTTCCCTTTTCACCACATCCATGCCAACATCTATTATTTTTCTGATTTTTTGATTATGGCCATTCTTGCAGGAGTAAGGTGGTATCACCTTGTGGTTTTGATTTGTATTGCCTTGATCATTAGTGATGTTCAGCATTTTTTGCTATGTTTGTTGGTCATTTGTGTATCTTCTTTTGAGAATTGTCTCTTCAGGTCCTTAGCTCACTTTTTGGTGGAATTTTTTTTTTTTTTTTTTTTTTTTTTTTTTCTGATTTGAGTTCCCTGTAAATTCTGGATATTAGTCCTTTGTTGGATGTGTAGATTGCGATGATTTTCCTGCAGTCTATGGGTTCTCTGCTTACTCTACTGATTGTTTCTTTTGTTGTGCAGACGTTTTTAAATTTAATTAAGTCCCATCTGTTTATCTTTGTTTTTGTTGCATTTGCTTTTGGGTTCTTAGGCATGAAGTCTTTTCCTAAGCCAATGTCTAGAAGGGTTATTCTGATGATGTTATCTTCTAGAATGTTTATGATTTCAGGTCTTAAATTTCATCAACTAGGCACAAAGTCATCAGTTTATCTAAAGTTAAGATAAAGAAAAGAATCTTAAGAGCTGTGAAGCAAAATCACCAAGTAACCCATAAAGGAAAATCTATCAGATTAACAGCAGATTTCTCTGCAGAAACCCTACAAGGTAGAAGAGATTGAAGCCCTAACTTCAGTCTCCTTAAACAAAATGATTATCAGCCAAGAAGTTTGCATCCAGGGAAACTAAACTTCATAAATGAAGGAAAGATATAATCTTTTTTAGACAAACAAATGTTGGGAGAATTCACCATTACCAAGCCAACACTACAAGAATTGCTAAAAGGAACTCTAAATCTTGAAGTAAATCCTCAAAGTACACCAAAATAGAACTTCCTTAAGGTATAAATCTCACAGACCTATAAAAAATGTGATAAATATATAAAAAGGTATTAAGGCAACAAATAGCATGATGAATAGAATAGTGCCTGACTTCTCAATACTAACATTGAATGTAAATGGCCTAAATGCTCCACTTAAAAGATAAAGAATGGCAGAATGGATAAGAATTCACCAATCAAGTATCTGCTGTTTTCAAAATAATCACTTAATACATAAGGACTCACATAAACTTAAGGTAAAGAGGTGGAAAAAGACATTCCATGCAAATTGAAACCAAAAGCAAGCAGGAGTAGCTATTTTTAAATCATACCAAAAAAGAAAAAACACTTTAAAGCAATGGCAGTTAAAATGGAAAAAGAGGGAATAATGATATGAGGACTTGTTCAACAGGAAAATATCACAATCCTAAATATATATGCACCTCACACTGGAGCTCCCAAATTTATAAAACAATTACTACTAGACCTAAGAAATGAGATAGACAGCAACACAATAATAGTAGGAGAGTTTAGTACTCCACTCATCAAGACAGAAAGTCAACAAAGAAACAATAATTTAAGCTATACCTTAGAAAAAAATGGACTTCACAGTTAATTTACTGAACATTACCCAATAACTGCAGAATATACATCCTATTCATCAGCACATGGAACATTCTCCAAGATAGACCATATGATAGGGCACAAAACAAGTCTGAACAAATCTAAGAAAACTGAAATTATATCAAGTACTCTTTCAAACCACAGTGGAATAAAATTGAAAATGAACTCCAAAAGGAGCCCTCAAAATGATGCAAATACATGGAAGTTAAATAACCTGCTCCTGAATGATCATTGGGTCAACAATGAAATAAAGATGAAATTTTTAAAAATTCTATGAACTGTATGATAATGGTGACATAACCTATTAAACTTCTGGGATACAGCAAAGGTGGTGCTAAGAGGAAAGTTCACAGCCTTAAATGCCTACATCAAAAAATCTGAAAGAGCACAGCTAGACAATGTAACTTCACACCTCAAGAAACTCGAGGAACAAGAACAAACCAAATCCAAACCCATCAGAAATTAAAACAAAACACAATACAAAAAATAAAGCAATAAACTAGTTATTTGAAAAGATAAAATTGATAGGCCATTAGCAAGGTAAACCAAGAAAAGAAGAGAGAAGTTCCAAAAACCTTAATTACAAGTGAAATGGGAGATATTACAACAGATACCACAGAAATACAAAAGATCATTCATGACTATTATGAACACCTTTATGCATATAAACTATAAAACCTAGAGGGGATGGATAAATTCCTGGAAATATACAACCCTCCAACCAGGAAGAAATAGAAACTCTGAAAAGACCAATAACAAGGAGCAAGATTAAAAATGATAATTTAAAAATAGCTAGCAAAACCAAGTCTAGGACCAGACAGATTCACAGCTTAATTATAGCATACATTCAAAAAATAATTGGTACCAATTCTGTTGACACTATTCCACCAGATAGAGAAAGGGGGAATCTTCCCTAAATTATTCTTTGAAGCCAGTATCACGCTAATAGTGAAACCAGAATCACCCTAATAGCAAAACCAGAAAAGGACATAACAAATAAAAGAAAACTACAGAAGAATATTCCTGATGAATATAGATGCAAAAAGTCCTTAACAAAATATTAACTGACCAAATCCAGTAGCATATTAAAACCATATCCGCCATGAGCAAGTGGGTTTCATAGCAGAGATACAGGGATAGTTTAACACATGCAAGTCAATAAGTGTGATGCACCACATAAACAGAATTAAAACCAAAAATTATTTGATCACCTCAGTAGACGCAGAAACAACATTTAACAGAATCCAGCATCCGTTTATGATTAAAACCCTTGGCAAAATTGGCATAGAAGGGACATACCTTAATGTAATAAAAGCCATCTATTACAAACCCACAGCCAACATAATACTAAATAGGGAAAAGTTAGAAGCCTTCCCCTTGAGAACTGGAACAAGACAAGGATGCCCACTCTCACTTTTAGTACTGGAAGTCCTAGCCAGAGCAATCAGACAAGAGAAAGAAATAAAGAGCATTCAAATCAAAAAAGAGGAAGTCAAACTCTTGCTGTTTGCTGATGTGATGGTATAACTAGAAAACCTTAAAAACAGCTCCAAAAAGCTCCTAGAACTGATAAAGGAATTCAGCATCGTTTCAGGATACAAAATTAATGTATGCAATCAGTCGCTCTGTTATACACCAGTAGCAACTAAGATAAGAATCAAATAAAGAATTCAATCCCTTTCATAACAGCTGCAAAAAATAAAATAAAATACTTAGAAATACAACTAACCAAGGAGGTGAAAGACCTCTATAAGGAATACTACAAACCCTGATGAAAGAAATCATAGATACCACAAACAAATGAAAACACATCCTACACTCATGTATGAGTAGAATCAATATCATGAAAATGGCCATACTTTCAGGCTGGGGATGGCAGCTCACGCCTGTAATCCCAGCACTTTGGGAGGCTGAGGCAGGTGGATCACCTGAGGTCAGGAGTTTGAGACCAGCCAGGCAAACATAGTGAAACCCTGTCTCTACGAAAAATACAAAAATTAGCCAGGTGTGGTGGCACATGCCTGTAATCCCAGCTACCCAGGAGACTGAGGCAGGAAAATTGTTGGAACCTGGGAGGCAGAGGCTGCAGTGAGCTGAAATCTGACCACTGTACTCCAGCGGGTGACAGTGAGACTCCATCTCCAAAAAAAAAAAAAAAAAAAAAAAAAAAAATACTTCTAAAATCAATCTGCAGGCTCAATGCAATTCCCATCAAAATACCATCATCATTATTCACAGAACTAAAAAAAAGCAATCCTAAAATTCATATGGAACCCAAAAAAGCCCACGTAGTCAAAGCAAGTCTAAGCAAAAAGAATAAATCTGAAGGCATCACATTACCTGACTTTAAACTACAATATAAGGCTACAGTCAACAAAACAGCATGGTACTGGTTTAAAAAATAGGCACACAGACCAAGAAAACAGAATAGAAAACCCAGAAATAAAGCCAAATACTTAAAGCCAACTGATCTTTTGTTTTGACAAAGCAAACAAAAGCATAAAGTGGAGAAAGGATACCCTATCCAACAAATGGTACTCAGATAATTGGCAAGCCACAGTAGAAGAATGAAACTGGATCCATATCTCTCACCTTATACAAAATCAACTCAAGATGGATCATGGATCAGTACCACATTAAATAGAAGTGATTAAAGTGGGTATTTTTGCCTTATTCTAATTTTGAAAGGGAAAGCTTTCAAATGTTTCTTTTTCAGTGTGATGTTGACAGTGGGTTTGGCATATATGGCTTTTATTATTTTAAAAAAATACTCCATTGATATTTTTTGTGTAGGGAGTTTTTATCATGAAGAGATGCATAATTTTATCAAATGCTGTATGTACATCTATTGAGATGATCATATAGTTTTTGTCCTTAATAATGTTTATATGATGTATCACATTTACTGATTTGAATATGCTGAAATATTCTTGCATCCCTGGTATAAGCCCACTTGATCATGTTAGGCTATCTTTTTGATGTGCTGTTGGATTTGGTTTGCTAGAATTTTCTTGAGGATTTTTGTGTCTATGTTAATCAGGGATACTGGTCTATAGTTTTCTTTTTGTGTTTTTATCTGGTTTGGGTATCAGAATAATAGAGCAAGTTAAGACTTCTCTCTGCCTCAATTTTTTGAAACAGTTTCAGGAACTTTTTTTTATTAAGTGTGGTAGATTTTGGCAGTAGATCCATCTGGTCTTGTACTTTTCTTTGCTAATTCAATCTAACTACTTATTATTAGTCTTTTTGATATTTTTAATTTCTTTCTGATTCAGTCACAGTAGATTGTTTCCAGGAATTCATCCATTCTCTCCAGGTTTTCTAGTTTCTAAGCCTATCATCTTTTACAATAGTATCTAATAATCTTTTGTATTTCTGTTTTATGATTTGTAGTGTCTCCTTTTTTATTTTAATTTTTTAAACTTGTATCCTTTGTATTCTATTTCTTGGTTAGGCTAGCTAGTGGTTTGTTCATATGTTTATCATTTTGTAAAAACAACTTTTCATTTCAATGATTCTTTGTAATTATTTGTCTTCATCTCATTTAGTTCTGGTGTGTTCTTTGTTATTTTTTCTGCTGCTAATTTTGTGTTTGGTTTGTTCTTGCATTTCTAGCTTCTTGAGGTGTCAGGTTGTTTATTTGTAATAGTCCTATCTTTTTGATGTAGGTATTTCATGCTATAATCTTCCTTCTTAGCACTATTTTGGTGTGTCACACAGGTTTTTGTAGTTTATGTTTCCATTTACACTTGTTTCACAATTTTTAAAATTTGTATTAATTTATTTGTTGACCCAATTCTTCAGGAGTATGTTATTTAATTTTCATGTATATGTATAGTTTCTGAAGTTCCTCTTGGTATTTATTTCTAGTTTTACTCCATTGCAGTCTGAAAGATATTTCACAAAATTTTGATTATTAAAATATCATTGAGACTTAGGTTTTGTAACCTAATATATTGTCTATCATGGAGAATGTTCCATGTATGAAAAGAATAATGTACATGATGCAGTTGTTGGGTAGAATGTTTTGTAAATATTTGTTCAGTCCACTTGATCTAATGTCCAATTTAAGTTCATTGTTCCTTGTTTGATTTTTTTGCCTTGATGATCTATCTAACATGTGATTGGGATGCTAAAGTGCACCACTCTTATTATATATGTTTTAAATCTAATATATGCTTTATATATCTAGGTGCTCCAGTGTGAGGTGCATATAGGTTTAGAATTGTTATATCTTCTTGCTAAATTAATCCCTATATCATAAGTAATGACTGTCTTTGTTTAATTTTACTGTTTGATGTAAAGTCTGTTTAACTTACATATGTATAGATATATGTTATCTATATATGTATAGATGTATGCTATCTTTACATATATGTTATATGTAGATATATAAAAAATATACATACATACTATATACACAAGTCTATAGATTGTATATATCTGTACATATATAAATTATAGATATGAATATAGCTATATAAGTCATACATAAGCCCAGGGACCTGAGAACCCACCAACATATCCAGCCCACCACTGCTACTACTATAACTTGAAAAAACCACCTGTAGGCCTAAGACCTCCAGGATTCACTAACAACAGTGCCACTGTCAGCTGCTCCTGATCTAAGAATAGGAACACTCAACCCACAGCTGTCACCACTGGGGCCCAGAGACTGACACACCTGGTGTCCTAGTTCCAAGCAAAACTTCATAATTGCTTCTATTAATAGACATAATCAGTGGTGCTTCTAAACCACCAAGGAAATCACAGATACCAGTGACCCCATTTACTGTCAAAGAATTCACATAGAGATCACACTACCACAGGCAACCAAACTCAAAGCTAAAGCTTTGATAAAACATATGTATAGATTCAGGAAAAAAATCTTCCCCTATGAAAGCAGTTTCAACAAATTGGAAGAAGTGACTGTTACACCAGGTATGCAGATATCAATATAAAAACATATACTAGAAAACATGAAAAAAAGAGAAAATACTTCACCACCAAGAGACCATGACATTTGTCCAGCAACAGATCTCAACACAAAACAAATCCTTGAAATGCCAGATAAATGATTCAAAATATGGATTTTAAAGAAGCTCAGTGAAGGGCAAGGTAAGTTAAAACTAATTTATAAAATTAGAAAATCAATTTAGAGTATTAATGAGAAATTTGCCAGGGGTATTGATATGCTGGGGGAAAAAAACCCAGAAATTCTAGAACTGAAAAATTTATTGAAGTAAATACAAAATACATTTGAAGCTTTAGTAATAGATCAGACCTAGCAGAAGAAAGAATCTCAGAACTCGATGACCAATATTTTAAAATAATCCAGGTAGAAAAAAATAAAAAGAAAAATAGAACAAAAAAGAAGGAACAAAGACTTTGAGACATTATGGACTACCTAAAACCACTAAACTTATGAATTATCAGTATTCCAAAGAGGGAAGAGAGATAAAAAAAGTTAAGAAAGCCTATTTAAGGCATTAATTGATGAAAACTTCCCCAGTTTAGCAAGGGAGTTAGAAATTCAGATATACATTATAAGTAATCCCCATGAAAACACATTACAAAAAGTACTTCACTATGGCATAATATAATCAGAATGTATAATGTTAAAGTTAAAATTAATTTTAAAAATAGCAAAGAAAACTTCGTTAGACTGACCGAGATCTTATCAGCAAATACTTAGAAGCCGGAAGAGAATGGAATGGTACTTCTTTTTTTTCCCTTTTTCTTCTTCTTCTTCTTTTTTTTTTTTTTTTTTTTTTTTCTGAGACGGAGTCTTGCTCTGTTGTCCAGGCCAGTGGCACGATCTCGGCTCTCTGCAACCTCCATCTGCCAGGTTCATGCCATTCTCCTGCCTCACCCTCCCGAGTAGCTGGGACTACAGGTGCCTGCCCACCATGCCTGGCTAATTTGTTGTATTTTTAGTAGAGATGGGGTTTCACTGTGTTAGCCAGGATGGTCTTGACCTTCTGACCTCGTGATCCACTGGCCTTGGCCTCCCAGAGTGCTGGGATTACAGGCGTGAGCCACCGCGCCCAGCCAGAATGGTGCTGGGGAGGGGGGTGGAAACTGTCAGTCAAGAATTTTTTCCAACAAGTAAAATCTTCATAAATGAGTGAAAAATAACAACTTTCTCAGACAAGAAAATATTGAGAAAATTCATCGCTACTAGACTAGCCCTAGAAGAAATGCCCAAAATCATTTCAAACATGAAAGTGAAAAATGTATATTCATCATCATGAAAACACATGAATGTATAAAACTCACAGGGCTTATAAAACAATGACACACTGTAGAGAGAGAAAGGAATCAAATAACACTGCAGATTTTTACCAAACCACAGAGACATAGATAAATAAACAATCAAAGAATTTATTAAAACAACTAGAAAACAATTAACAATAACAGGAAAAAACTGTAGATACCCTTAATAACTTTGGAGGTGAATGGATTAAATGACTCTCTTAAAATTTATAGATTGACAGAATGTATTTAAAAAACGTGATCCAACAATATGCTGCTTACAAAAAACTCCACAACCTTTTTGATGTTTTTTCAGTTGACTCTGTTTATCTCAATCTCTCTCTCTCTTTCTGTCTCTCTCCGTTTGTGTGTGTGTATGTGTGTGTGAAATCCATGACCAAATGGAGTTTACACCAATGATGCAATATTGGTTTAATATCCAAATATTAATCCATGTAGTACGCTAACTCTACAGGCTTAAAAGAACATTTTATAGTCATAGCAACTGATGCAGAGACAGTATTTGACAAAATTCAATCCCAATCATAAGAAAAATACTCATAAAATAAAGAATAGAAAGAAATGTTTTCACCTTGATAAAAAACTTAAACACAACTTATAGCTGATACTATATCTAATAGTTAAAGGATGAATGCTTTTCTCCTAAGATCATGCTTCAGATATGAACATACAGCTTATTAAAGTTAAAACAAAAGAAAAATAAATATACACAAATACTTATCAAAGGAAAACAAGATTGACATCAATATCAGATCAACTAATCTTCAGAGGAAAGCAATTTATTAGCAAACATGTCTACACTCACTACTGCTATTCAACATGATACTGGAAGTTATAAATTTAACAATAAGACAAGAAACAAAAATAAAGTCATACACATCAAAGAAAGTAATAAATATTTCCATACAAGGAGGTGACATGATTGTCTACAGAGAAAATACCAAGTTATATACTAAATAGCAAATAGAACTAATAAGTGTGTTCAGCAAAGTTTCATAATACAAGACTTATATACAAAAGCAATTATATCTCTATTGATGAACACATGGATATCAAAAGAAAAAATAATTTGCAACCACTGATAAACAATATTAATGAAGATTTAATTAAATAAAAAGTCATACCATATTCATGGATTGAAAGACTTAATGTAGTAAATTGTCATTTTTTCTGAAATTGATGTACAAGTTTAACACAGCATTTATCAAAATCCCTGGAAATTTTTGTAAATATAGACATGATTGTTCCAAAATTTATGTGGAAATTAAAGGAAGTAATAAAAGTAAACAATTTTATAAAATGATAACATAATCTTATGAATCACTCAACACTTTCAAAACAAATAGGTACAGTAATCCACAGATCAATGGAACAGAATAGAATAGTCAGAATTAACCCTTCACAAATACACAAATTTGAGTGCTGATGTGTTAAAAAACAGTGCAATAAAGGAAAAATAATCTTTTCAACACATCACGCTGGGAAAATTGGATATTCATATAAAAAAACAAATGTTTATCTAACCCACATAAATTACAGAACATTTGTCTCAAAATTTATCATAGATTTAAAAGTAAAATGTAATATTTTAAAACTTCCCTAAAAAATCATAGGAAAAAATATTTCAGTCCTGGATCTTCACAAAGAGATGTTACCATGGTAGCAAAAGCATCATTCATAAAAATAATATTTCACAACTTGGACTTCATCAGAATTTAAAATTTTTGCATATAAGACTTGATTAAGAAGACAAAAATATAAGGAGAAATCTAGGAAAATAAGAGTTTCTGATCACATATCTGAAAAAAGACTTATTTTAGATTATATAAGAACTCTTAAAACTCAACAATAAGAAAAAAATACAAATATCTCTATTAGAAAGTGGACAGAAGACATGGAGAGACACTTAACTAAACAGGTTATACAGATAACAGGTAAGCACATATAAAAGATATTGAACATCACTAGCCATCAGTAAAATGCAAATAGATACCATTATGAGATATTACTGTATACCTATCCAAAAAACAAATATAAAATATGATTACAAACTCTTACAAGGATGCAAATAAATTAGATCATTTATATACGACTGACTGGTTGGAATGTAAAAACATTCTGAAGGTAATGTAAAAGTCATTCTGAAGGAATCTGAAGGAAAGTTTCATGATGTCTTAAAATACTGATCATATACTTACCATATGACCTAGCATTCATGCTTATTTCAAAGAATAAATTGTATCCACAGAAAAAACTGTTACATAATTTATCAAAACAATTTCATTTGTAATAGCCAAAAAAATGGGTTAACTAAAACACACTGCAATAGATAAATGATCAATATGCCAAACTATGGTATATCTATGCCATAGATTACTATTCAGCAATACAAAAATATTTATACATCTAAAAATGTGCATAGAACTCAAGGGTATTATTGTGTGTGTAACCAAAAAAAGTCAAAAAGATGGTATGATTCCAGCTGTATAACATCCTTAAATAAGAAAATAGGTATTGAGAATGAATTATTTGTTGCCTGGGTATTGGAAAGGTGGGTAGGTGGGAGTAACATTAGGAAGATAAAATAATTCTGTATTTTGATCACTGTGGTGCTTACATAAATTTATCCATGTGACACACTGACAATGATTTGTACATACACATTGTATGAGTGTCAATCTGTCAGTTTTTTATATTCTACTATAGTTAGCAAAAATGTAATTATTGGGGGAAACATGGTAAAAGGAATATACTATCTTTGCAACTTCCTGTGAATTTACATTATTCCAAATTTAAAAATTTAGCAAAAAGCACAATTTAGCCGGTTAAATTCAGTGATATGTTTTTAAGTGTCATGAACCATGGGGTTTCTTCTCAAGTTTCTTAATATATTTTATTTTCACTTGCATTCACTTGCAAATTTTCTTAGTCTTAACCTTTATTTGCAGAGACATACATTTGAAACTATAATTGTTTTACACATCCTATCAAATATTCCCTTCATCTGAAGAGCACCCTGTTGAAGTTCTCTCTTCCTCAATTTTTATTAGACTGATTCCTCTCAGCCTGTAACACTTTTGAAGCTGAAGCTTCTCTTCAATGTTTTCCTCCTTACATCAAATATTTTTTCATACCTTTTATTCCTCCATCTAGGTCACTTTCTTATTAATACAATCTATTCTCGAGTGACTTTTAAAAATTGTATTGCGAAAGAAAACTTTAAGGAGGCACGGCATGTGAAGAAATGTTTTTATTCTGCAATAACAATTGATTCAACATTTTGTGGGAATATAATTAGTCTACATTAATTATATTTATCCTCTCAAATTTGAAGGGCTTCCTCTATTATGTTCTAGTACTTAGAATTGGTGATGAGACACTTGAACTTTATCTCATTGTTATTCCTTTTGTAAAACACCTGCTTTTATTTCTTTTTCTTTGGAAATGTTTAGTGCCTTCCTTTTACGATTTATATACTTGAATTTCACTATGACACATAAAGTTTGGTCTTTTCTAATTTATGTGTTTCAGAATTCTTTAGACAATTCTTTTACTGTTTATTTGATATATATATACACACACACACATACACACACACACACACACGTATATATATTTTACTCTATGTTCTCTGTTCCCCTTTTCTGAAAGTATTAATTGCATGTTGGCAATACTTCCCATGGCATTGCATCTGTCTTTGAATTGTAGGAAGGGCCCTTACATCATCTATTAACCCTTCAATGTATCTAGTCAATATATTAATTTGTATGTCATATTGAAAACTTTGTTTGAATAAAACAATTTTGACTTTTTTGTGATGAGGACATTACAGATTTACTCTCAGTAATGTTGAATATAGAGTACTCATTTATAGCTATATTCATCATGCTGTGCTATTTTTCTAAAAATATGTATTTTTCTACTTAACTGAGGCTTTCTATCCTGACTATCATCTCCCCATTCTCCCAAACCCCTCCTCCAACCCCTCATAATCACTATTCTACTCTAAACTTCTATGACATCAGTTGTTTTAGATTCTACATGTAACTTAGAACATGCAGTGTTTGTCTTTCTATGTTTGTCTTTCTATGTTTGTCTTATTTCACTTAGCATAATGTTCTCCAATTCTGTCAATGTTGTCACAAGTTACAGAGGATTTTTCTTTTTAAGTCCAAGTAGTATTCCATTGCATATGTATACCATATGTCTTAATCCATTCCTTTATTAATGAACACTTAGGTCGATTTAATAACTTAGCTATTGTGAACAATCCTGCAACGAACATGGGAATGTAGACATCTCTTTAACATACGAATTTCAAATCTTTCAGGCAGATACAGAGAAGAAGAATTTCTGGTTCATGCGGTAATACTATTTTTAGTTTTTTGGGTGACCTTCATATTCGTATTTTTCTGAATTTTCCTATTCAAAAACGTCTTATTTTTGTTTATAGATTCAATACCTAATATCAACCTAAATGCCCTTGAAGATAGTGGTTAAATTATTGTTATTGAAATCATCTTTTTTCTAAGACACTTATATTTCTTCCTGGTTTATCTTGTTCTTTCTCTGCAACTATAGATTTTTCTCAAACAAATGGTTAAATATTTAAGATCCACTCATATTTTAGAATGAAGCAGAGATGTCTGTTTCAGAGCTCCCTGTATGTGATGTCGTTTGTTTACAGCAAATAGCTGTCCATTACGTCTTTGAATTTAAATTGCCAGTAATTAGAGGGCTTTTTACCTGATGTAGCATTGGTTTAGTTCCTAGGAATGCTATAATAAATTACCACAAATCTGATGGCTTTAAACAATAGGAATTTATTCTATCGCAATTCTAGAGACCAGAAATCTGAAGTCAGGGTGTCAGCAGTAACACAGTCCCTTTGAAGGCTTTAAATGAGAATCATTACTGCCTCTTCCAGACTCCAGTACCTACAATCAGTCCTTGACAATACTTAGCTTGATGTCACACAGCTGCAACCTCTGCCTCCACCTTCATATGGCTCTGTCTGTATCTGTCTTCTCTTCTTTTTTATGGATTTTTCCTTCTTCATTGGATTTAGGGACCACCAGCACAATCCAGGATGATCTTATGGAGAGAATCTTAGCTTAATTAAATTTGAAAGGCCTTTTACTTTTCTACAAATAAGGAAACATTTACAGATTCTGAGTAGACATATCTTTTGGGAGACTGCCATTCAACCCACTACAAAAAATATATACTAATCTTCTCAAGATAATTCAGGTAAGTTAAGATAATTTGCTTGAGGTTTAAAAGAAGGAAAAACTCACCTATTGACCTAAGATTTAGTGGTAAGTATTCTTGCAATCATAATTTAGGAATGAGTTGTTGGAAGTTCATAGAAAGAACTTCAGTATTTATCTCATTCTTTTCAGCCTTGCTCCTCAATATGCTTTCTGTTGCACCTGCCATCCTTGAGTCTGGAGCTCCTCTTGGGCACCACCATGCTGGCAAGTATTCTTGTCCATGCACTCCAGTCAAGGGCACTTCTTAACTGTAGGTTTCATCTGTCACGGTAACGCATCTGTATTTCTCCATCTACTTTCTCTTTCCCAGAAAACATTGAAATCCTGAGGTTTATCACTAGACTCTCTCATTTTTTTGTTGATGAAGAATAATACTTGCAAAAATAGTAACTATCATTCATATGAAATTTCAGGAGAGAGAAATAAAAAATGCTTATTCTGTTTATGCTACATCAACTTTCTAAGTCTGTGTCCTCCTGTATAAAATAAAATTAAAAATCATTTTACATTATTATTCATATATATGAATATGAACTTTCTATTAATATTAAATCCTATATTGCTCATATAAGACTTTATATGATAGGAAGTATTCAATTAAGGTTGGCTATTATAGAAAGTGGATCTCAGCCAAAATATGTGACAAATATTCTGCAATGCTAAGAACACTTAAAGAATTAGTAAATTATTTGAAACATTATTAGAAAAAATATGTTCACTTAGACTCAATAGATGTTTCAAAATTATACCTAATTTAAAAGCAGATATTAATTATGAGAGCATTTGCCACTGAAATATTAAAATGCAAGGATTTTCTGTTTTGAATCTCAATAGAATGTTATGTGATTTCCTGGGACTTGTGAAAATAACATTTGCCATTTCCCATTGCCCACCTTTGGAGGGAATACACATTAATACATGAATATTACTTACGTATTTCTTCTCTTTTAAATTTTTTCATGAATTCATCAGTTTAAAGGGAAAGAATTTGTGCAGATCACATAATTTGATACTTAAAAATTCATAACTATGAGCTGAATTTTGAAAGACATCTATAATTTACTTTTATGCTTGAATAAATTACATAGTATTTAAGAAATGTTATTTATCATTTTAAAATTAGGCAACTGAATTCCCCCTCAGGAGAAAAGGTTGATTTTCTGTTTACTGAAGTTAATTAAAGTGCAAAGTTGTAATCTTTTCACTCTTTGCTAGATAGGAAGTTACTTTAATTCTGAGTCTATATTAGTCATGCCAGAGTAATGAGAATAATTATTGTCATTTATTGAACTAGTAGTTTTGGGGCATAGAGTCTTTGATAAATGATAACGTGTTTTGCTTTAGTGTCTGTTGTCCTAGTGATTACTATAGTGCACAGAACATAGTAGGCATTCAATATAAATATTCTATTAAAATCACTTGACTATTATTTAGGTCAACTTCTGAGTCAACTGAATTGTAGGAAAAATGTGTTCTACATAAACAATTAAACTAAGAACATCTGCCTATATAAAATGTTTCAAAGCTAAGGCAGTAAAATTCTACATAGGGCATTACTTTGTTTTAAAATGAGTGTAGCAGATATCATTCTCCACATATTCTTATTTTCTAACTAACAATTATTTACTGAGTACATATTACATGTATATGTATTGAATATATATTATATAAACCTCACAGTACCCAGCAAAATTTACAAAGAGTAAAAGTCATTTTTCACCTACCAAAATAGACTGCTACTTTATTAGCATGTTGGGAGCTTTTTTGTTGGAAACAACCTAAGCGTCCAGAATTAGGTTTACTATGAAAACACATCTTACATACAGATATTTAGTGACATGGGACATATTTATGATTAATTCAATTACAAGAGTAGAAAGCCAAACAATACAAATATTATATGAACAATTTTGTTGAAAGAAAAAGAAAAACACAATATGCTCTGAAATGCTAATGGTAGTTATCCTTGTAAGCAGTATTTGTCTATATTTTAAAATATTTTTATATTTTATTATTTCTGCAATTAATTCATACTACTTTTAAAATCTAATAAAATTGGTGAACGTTATTCAAGCAGCTGATTCTAGATTTAATTGCTAAATGAGTACAGATAGGCCAATACAATTAAATTGTTAAGGCTAATAACAGTCATTAGCATTAATTTGGGGAAAAAAGTTGTGTTTTATCTTGTGACACATATTCTGCAATGCCAAGAACACTTACAGAATATGTCTTCAAATACATCATTCTGGTAAGGGTACAATGGCATAGCTTGCTTTCCTACAAATATCTTGATATAGATACACTTTAATAAGACACAAAACGACATTTTTATTGAACTTTCAAATATTGTTTTATTAGATATGTTTTATCTAATCTATGTAGATAATATTATTGTTTTATTAGAAATGAATATACAAAACAAACATTCTAGTAACATCTGTGACTACTAGCTAAATCACTGATCCCAATATACATATGTTAGTGGTAGGTAGAACTCAAAAAGCAACATATTAGATATAGATTATGGATCTGAAAAGAAATAAGTATCAAGCATTTATGTTGAAAAATCATTACTTTGATGGAAAAAAACTAATTTTGTAAAGTAATCCTCCAATGTAGGCTCTCTTACACTGGCTATGTCCAAAGTAACCTACTGAAAGCACGTGTAAATTCCATCTGTGGTGAAATAACAGGAACTGGACTTAGCCTCCCATTTTAAACTACCAAAACACCATACAAAATATATAAAACAACTATATAGTTTATAGTGGAATGAAATGAAAAGGTTAAAAAAATTCTTACTCAATCCAAAAAATGGAATAAAGGAATGAAAACAAGAAACAATAAACAGAGTGTACAAATGCAAGATACATATGCAAGTGGCAGATTGAAATCTGGCAATATTAGTAATATTATTACATGCAAATGTTATAAATACTCCAAATAAAAAGTGGAGATAAGAAAATTAATAAAAGCAGCCGGGCGCGGTAGCTCACGTCTGTAATCCCAGCACTTTGGGAGGCTGAGATGGGGTCAGGAGATGGAGACCATCCTGGCTAACACAGTGAAACCCCACTTCTACTAAAAATACAAAAATAAAAAAAAATTACTCAGCATGGTGGCAGGTGCCTGTAGTCCCAGCTACTGGAGAGGCTGAGGCAGGAGAATGGCGTGAACGTGGGAGGCAGAGCTTTCAGTGAGTGGAGATCGAGCCACTGCACTCCAGCCCTGGTGACTGAGCAAGACTGCATCTCAAAAAGAGAAAAGAAAAGAAAATTAATAAAAGCAATACCCAACAATTGACTGTCTAAAAGGACCCCACTTTAAATTAAGAAAACACAAGGCATGGAAGTTCTACTGTGCAATAACTTACAAGAAAGTAAAGTTGCTATATTTATATCCAAGAAAGTAGACTTCAAAAAAGGAATATATCTGAGGATAAATAAGGGTATTTCATAATGATAAAGACATGATTTTATCAAAAGACATTAAAAACTCAGTTTTGTATAAAATCATTAATTGAGCTTCAAAATTAAGTAAAATGTGATAAAAGAGAAAAGTAATTTAGAAAACTCCAAAATTAGAGTTTGAACTTCTCATAATCTTCTACAAGTAGTTGATTTTTAAAAACTGGAGAAAAACTTTTAAGTATATAGAAGCCCTAATCAACACAAAAAAGCAACCTGCCAGAATTAATATTTATTGGACAATTTCACCCCCAAAGACCAAACTACATATCCTTTTCAAGTACACAAGGAGTATTCACCAAGACAGGCTAAATTCTAAGGCATAAATATGATATATTAAAAATAGCCAACTCATATGACATATGTTATGTGACAACTATAGCAGTAAATTTTAAATCAATAACAGAAAATATCTGAAAAAAATCAGATATTTGAAATCTATATGCCTAGGGGAATAAATCATAAGAAGAAATATAAAATATTTTGAAGTTAATGAAAATAAAATAATAATATGAGTAATATTTAGACATACCTATAACAGATCTTACAGGAAAACCTAGATCTACAAAATATATAAAGAAAATAAGAAAGCTCTCAAAATAGTCATTTATGTTCATACCTTAAAAATATAAATAAAAGAGCAAATGAAGCCCACAGTAATATAAAAGATGAAATGAAAATCAGAAACATATTAGAGAAAATTTTTGTAAACCAAAACGTTTTTAAAGATCAATAAAAATGAGAAACCTAGAGCTAAATTGATCAAGGGAAAATAAAGACACAAATGACCAATATCACAAATGAAAAAGAAGACATCCCAAGATATTCTAAAGATACTAAAAGAAAATATGATTTAACTTTATGCCCATAAACATAGATGAAGTAGAACAATTATTTAAAATATTCAAATTATTAAAATTTACTCAAGAACAAAAGAAAGATAATAAATAATAATTCTGAACTTAATAAATAATTTATAAATAAAATCTTTCCAGAAAGCAAATGCCAAGACAAGTAGGCTGCATTGGTAAACTTAATCAAACACTTACAGAAATAATTTCAATCTCATACACTCTATTTCAGAAAATAGAGGAAAAATAATTGTTTGGAACAATTTGCAACACATTTAATAAGACTAGCATTCCATAAATATCAATATAAGAGAAAAACATTGATCATAAAAATGTACCCCCAAAATCAATTATATTTTTATGAAGTTGAAACAATTATAGTTATATTAAAATAGTTTTATAGTATCATCTAATATGAACTCAGGATGTAAGACTAATGAAATATGTGTAGAAATTATACACAGAAGACAATCAAACACTACTGAGAGAAATTAAATAACACTAAATAAATGAGAGACTATACCATGCAGTGATTTCAATTTTCCACAAAATGATCTAGTATTTCAATGTAAAAATAATTAAATCCCAAACTGTGTGTGTGTGTGCACATATGTGTGTCTCTGTGTAAACTGAGAAGCTAATTCTAAAATACATGTGGCAGTGCTACAAGCTAATAAAGAAGGGCGATTTGAAGAATCAGAACCGTGGGGAACTTAGACTACCATGTGTTAATACTTACCATAAAACTGTAGTAAGGCAAACAGTAGTGTTGGTACAAGAATGGAGGAGTAAGCCAAAGGAACCAAAACAGTGGTCCAGAAATAAACCTGCACATCTATCAATAGTTGGTTTATTTCAAAAGATAATTTTTTTCCAATAAATAGTACTTAGTCAATTGGATAGTCTTGTGAAATAAATTACTGTTGACTCCTACCTCATAAAAAAGAGTAACATTGGTTTGTAGATCTACAAAAGCAGATACCCAAGTGGCCAGTAAATAAACAAAAAGGTACTCAACTTCATGTTGTAATGTAAGTATAAACTAAAATTATTATTAGATACATACATACATACCTTTCAAAATGACTAAAAGTTATGAGCCATATACCTTATATTAACAGATACATGACAGGGTAACTTATGAAGAAAACAGGTTTCATTGACTCACAGTTCCACATGGCTGGGAAGGCTTCAGGAAACTTAGAATCATGATTAAGGCTAAGGGAAAGCACGGCGTGACTTACATGGCAGCAAGAGAGAGAGAGAGGGGGGAAAGGTAAACTGCCACTTTTAAACCATCAGATTTTGTAGGAACTCCCTCACTATCATGAGAACAGTGTGGGAATGACCTCTCTCATGATCCAATCATCTTCCGTCACGTTTCTCCCTTGACAGATGAAGATTACAATTTGTGGGGAGATCTGGATGAGGACACAGAGCCAAACCATATCATTCTACCCATGACCCCTCCACAATTTTATTGCTTTTCACATTTCAAAACCAATCATGCCTTCTAAACAGGCCCCCAAAGTCTTAATTCCTTCTGGCATTAACCCAAAAACACATGTCCAAAGTCTCATCTGAGACAAGGCAAGTCACTTATGCCTATGAGCCTGTAAAACAAAACAAAACAAAAAACAAATTAGTTACTTCCAGGATACAATGGGGGTACAAACATTGGATAAATGTTCCCATCTTGAAACTCCAACATTTTCTTTTACTCCATGTCTCATGTCCAGAGCTGATGCAAGGGATGTGCTCCCAGGGCCTTGGGAAGCTCCTCCCCCTGTGGCTCTGCAGTTTATAGCCCCTGTGGGTGCTTTCATTGAGCATCTGGTATTGAGTTCCTGTGGCTTTCCCAAGTGCGCAGTGCAAGCTGTCAGTAGTTCCACTATTCTGGGGTCTGGAAAGTGGTAACCCTCTTCTCAGAGATGCACTGGGTAGTGCCCCAGTGGAGACTCAGTGTGGGGGCTCTGACCCCAAATTTCCCCTCTGCATTGCCCTAGTAGAGGTTCTCCATGAGGGCTCCATCACTGCAGGAGACTTCTGGCTGAATATCCAGGTGTTTCCATACATCCTCTGAAATCTAGGTGGAGGCTCCCAAACCTCAACTCTTGTCTTTTGTGTACCTGCAGGCTTAACACCGTGTGAAAGCCACTAGGGCTTGGAGCTTGCACTCTCTGAAACAATGCCCTGAGCTGTACCTTGGCCTCTTTTAGCCAAGGCTGGAGCTGGAGAGGTTGGGACACAGGGCACCAAGGCCCAAAGCTTCATAGAGCAGTGGGGCCCTGAGCCCTGGCCACAAAACCATTTTTCCCTCCTGGGCCTCTGGGCCTGTGATGGAAGGGGCTGTCATTAAGTTCTCTGACATGCTCTGGAGACATTGTTCACATCATCTTGGCTATTAACATTAGGATCCTCATTACTTATTCAAATTTATGCAACCAGCTTGAATTTCTGCCCAGAAAATGATATTTTCTTTTCCACCACATGTCAGGCTGCAAATTTTCCCAATAAGTTCCTTATCTCTATCTTAAACCACCTCAGGCTGGACTTCATTTCATTTTCCATATCACTCTCAGCATTTTGATCAAAACCATTCAACAAGTCTTTAGGAAGTTCCAAGCTTTCCCATATCTTCTTGTCTTCTTCTGAGTTCTCCAAACTATTCCAGCTTCTGCCTGTTAGCCATGTCCAAAGAACCTTTCACATTTTCAGGTTATCTTTATAGCAGTACCCTACTCCTGGTACCAATCTTTTGTATTGGTCCATTTCACACTGCTATAAAGCTACTACCTGAGACTGGGTAATTTATAAAAAGAAAAGGTTTAATTGACTAACAGTTCTACATAGCTGAGAAGACCTCAGGAAACTTAGAATCATGGCAGTAGGTAAAGGTGAAGCAAGGCATATGTTACATGGCAGCAGGAGCGAGAGAGAGAGAGTGCAGGGAAAACTGTCACTTTTAAACCATCAGGTCTCATGAGAACTCCATCACTATCAGAAGAACAGCATGGGGAAAACTGCCTCCATGAGCCAATCACCTCCCACCAAATCCCTCTGTTGACATGTGGAGATTACAATTTGAGATGAGATTTGGGTGGGGACACAGAGCCAAACCATATTACACTGCTAGTGAAAATATAAATTGGTACAAACAGATTAGAAAACTATTTGAAAGCACAACAATAGTTGGACTTCTGCATTATTGTGGTAAGTATAATGGCCTTCCAAAGATGTTCACACTTTAAACCCCTGAAGTTGTATGTTAGCTAGTAAAAATGATTTTACAGATGTGATTAAATTTATACACCTTGAGATGGGGAGACTAACCTGTATTTTCTGAGTGGATTCAATCTATTTACATCAGTTATTGGAGATAATTGGTCAGAGAGGGAAGAGACGGGAAAAGAATCAGAGAGATTCTGTGTAAGGACTAGACCCACAAATACTGGCTTTGAAGATGAAGAAAAAGGTCCAGGAACCATGGGATGAGGCAGTTTCTAAAAGCTGCATATGACCCTCAGTTTATAGCCAGCAAGAAAACAGAGACCACTGTTCTGCAACCACATAGACTTGAATTCTGCCAACAACCCAAATGAGGAGGGGTTATATTTATTCCTACAGTCTCCAGAAATGAACACAGCCATGTTGACACCTTGGTCTTAGTTTGGTTGAGACCATGTCAGATTCATGTCTTACAGATCTGAACAACAATAAACTTGTATTGTCTAAACTGATAAATCTGTAGTAATTGTTAAGCTAATAGCAGCATAAAAAACAAATAAAATTATCTATAATCTAGACCAACTGATTATGGTTGTATTTCTACCAGAAATCTATACATAACACAAATGTTTCTCAAAAGAAAAGTGACCAATTACATTGAGATCTATTTATACAATAGTGAATGTATAGTAATGGAAATAATAGCATGGTCATATCTGATAGTGATAATATTGCATGAAGGAAAAATAATGCCAAATATTACAGAATGTGTGATTCAGCTGTATGACATTTTTAAGAAAGTAAACCAATCACATTAGAGATCAGTAGAGTAGTAGCCTATGTGGAGAAAGGTATTTGGCTGAGAACGGGCCACAGACAGGAATTCTAGGGAGTTGGGAATTTTTAATTGACAAACAATAACATTTTTTATGGTTAGTGGCTACAAAACCTATTTACTTTGTATGAATTTTGGAGCTGTGTATTTATTGTTTGTGTGTCTTTACACATGCATGGTTCAAAAATATGAAACATAGGCCAGGTGTGGTGGCTTATGATTATAATATCAATGCTTTGAGAGGCTGAGGCAGGAGGATGTCTTAAGGCCAGGAGTTTGAGAACAGCCAGAGAAACATACCAAGACCCCATCTCTACAAAAAAAATTTAAAATATACCCAGGCATGGTGTTGCATATCTGTAACTCCAGTTACTCAGGAGACTGAGGCTGGAGGATCACTTGAGTCCAGAAGATTGAAGTTGCAGTGGGCTACAGTTGCACCATTGCACTTCAGCCTGGGCAACAGAGTGAGATTCTAATTCTAAACGATTTGTAGTAATAAAAAGTATTTTAAAAACTTTAAAAATATAAAACATAAAACAAAATAAGCAAGAATATATTTGGAAGGCACATTTTGTATTTTCAAATACTGCCATGGTTAGCACTAGAAGTTGTCTAATACAATACTGGTTAGTGAACTGGTGTAGTACCTTAAGCTGTTAACCAGTCCTCTATATGATGAGAGAAAACTTTTTTAAACTTCTGTACCATTCTCACCAAGTATTTTTTTTAATTGTCTCTAATAACAAAATCAACTTTTATTTTGTATCCTTGCTCTTTTATTTTATTTCATTATCTAATTGATTTAGACTTTATTTTACAAAGATATTTTCCTTCTATAGATAGTTTGAGAGTCACCAGCCCAATAATGTGGGAGAGCAGGCACAGTGAACTAAACCCATTTCAATATGCAATCAAATATGAAAATCCACCTGGAATAACCAGTTTCTTGTTTCACAGTTATTTTTAGACTTGGCATAATTAATACTTTCTATCAAGGTCAGAATGGAGGCTACTCACTGATGATAAAACCTACGGCATTGCTGGGAACAGTTAATGTAGTCTTATTTTTATGAGGCATTTCAAAAGCTATAGTAAGCATATTTACATACCACTTTGTAAAGCTTGACTTTTCGTTAGAACAATTTACTGTGTTTCTCAATTAATTTTATTCATTTTCAAGTCTAAAAATTTTTTGTTTGCACTCTTAAAAATGAAAGAGCTGTTACCACGTTGGCTGCATTAGCTGAAAAAGATCACAAACAGTTAAATAACATCTGTTATATAACTTATCAGGTGATTCTTTTAAAAAAATCCATTAAAGACAGTGACAATAAAATTTATTTTAAAATTTTATTTGTAATTCAAAATAAAGCTTTGGGAGTTTATTTTTTCATATTTAAACATTTATGAATACCATAAATGCTATAGTAAATAAAGTTTAAAAATTTAACATTAACACTATTTTGCAGTGATAATACAAATATAAATTTGGTAGAACATTGACATGATGAACAGTTTTCTTAGTCTTACTAAATTAAAAAACTAAGAATAGAAATGTACTATAGTTTTATTACAGTGCATACTTACTGTTTAACCGCATCTAAGCAAGCTACAAAACCAATAAATATAGAGGCTGTAGCTTTCAAATTTAGAAATATTTTTAAGCACTCACAATTCTAAGACACTTTTAATGTATCTACATGGAATTGCAAATTTTGTGCAAACAGACAAAAAAAGTAAAGTAGAAATACTTCAGAGTGAAAATATACACTTTTTTCTTTTTGCTGTCTGTTATCAACTTGATTTCAGAAATTATTTGACTGAAGAACTATTTTATTAATCAATCTAAATTGCTATAATGTGTTGAATGGATTTTATGAGTCATTTAAATTTTGTCCAAAGTCATTGGTAAATTGTAAATCATTGTATTAGTGAAGTTATTTAATGTACAGAAAGTTAAAACTTTAGATTTAATAAACTGCGATTTTCAAAAATAAAATTAAAATACAGTAAGATATCTAAATGTATCTTAAAAAAGCAAAGGAGTTGAAAGAAAATAATGAGAGCAAAGTATAAGAGAGTTAAAAATCAAAGAAATGTGACTTGCAAGCTTTCCTCTACTATTGGAGCAGGTGGAAAAGTCTGAGCTTACAAGAATATCTATAAGCTAACTATGAGCTGCTATTATAGTACAACTACAAAAGACACGTGGTAGTAAGTGAGGTGGAGATTGGTTTAGAGGTTTCTAGAAGGAAGTTGCCTGTGCATAGCTACTGCTTTTGTGAGTTTATAGCCAAGTGCTGGTGGTGAGTCTACATTGCCTAGGGGTGCCACCTTCAGGTAAACTGGTCCAGCAGTAAGAAGAGCATTTGAACACAGAGGGGAAAAGCAATGAAATTGTTTTTTCTCTTTGTGGAAAAAATTCTCCTTGGGAAATAAAACCTCTAGTTCCCCAAGACAGTCACAAGAATAGGAACCAGAAATTTCACCAGTAGATCATTTAGGTAAAAGGACATTTGTTTGGAGATATGACTTTCTGTGGTGTTGATTAAAATCCCAATTCTGTTTACCAGACATAGATTTTTTTCTCTTAGTGTGAATTAATTAAGACTTTAGTAGGTTCTCTGATACGGTTTGGCTCTGTGTCCCCACCCAAATCTCATCTCGAATTATAATCCCCATAATCCCCATGTGTTGAGGAGGGACCTGGTGGGAGGTAATTGTATTATGGGGGCAGTTTCCTCCATGCTGCTCTCATGATAGTGAGTTCTCACAAGATCTGATGGTTTTATAAGGGGCTCTTCCCCCTTCTCTTGTTTGCTTTCTCTCTCTTGCCTACTACCATGTAAGATGTGCCCCTTCCCCTTCCACTAGGATTGCAAGTTTCCTGAGTCCTCCCTAGCCATGGGGAACTGTGAATCAATTAAACCTATTAAACCTCTTTGATTTATAAATTACCCAGTCTCAGGTATGTCTTTATAGCAGTGTGAAAATGGACTAATATATTGTCCAACTATTCTTCCTAGAATACCAATGGCACAGATCATTAAGCATTAAATCACTAGTTACTGATGGCAGCAGCAGCCCATCTCGTTCAGCTGCTGGGAAGAAACCAGCTCATTGGGGAAGGCACGGCTCAAGTTCCATGCTCCACAGGGCTGGCAGGAGCTGGGAACAGGCAGGAGCCATGCCCCGTAACAACTTGAAGGAGCAGGAGCCCGGTGCTCCCGGGTATAGCTTCAGTCATCTAGCTGCAGCTCCATACCTGGCCATCCCTGCACTCTTGGGGGCCCAGGAAGTCCCCAAGCCCAGCAGGCTTGGAAGTGCCTGTTCCCACTCCTTGGACTCTCACTGCTCCTGGTGCCCACTCCAATTTTGGAGCAAAGTTGAAGCTGAGGCCAGATGCTGTTGTGACCCAGCCAGGTTTGCACTAACATGTTAGTCCCATCCCTGCTGCCTTGGCCCCCTCTGAAACTTTTGACACCTGTGAGCTCAGGGAGGGAGGCCAGGGGGCTAAGGGCAGCTTGGTGTGGGCCTGCCAGCACCCCTCAGCACAAGCAGCCTGGTGGCCATAGATGGCATGTTTATGGCAGGAACCAGGCAGGATCCTGAGCAGAAAGGGATGGGTTCAGGTGAAACTTGAAGGTGGCTTCAAGTCAGCAGGTGGCCTGAAGCCTGGGGGCTGGGCTGCTAGTTCTGGGTGGAATCTACTGCCCAGAGTAAGAACTTATGGCGCTTTTTCTGGACCCACCCATGGCCATCCACAGACCAGTCAGGACATACTTCCTCCCTACTGAGCCCATAAAAACCTTGGACTCAGCCAAACTCACCACACAGACATCAGGATTAACTGCTTCAGGAAGCAGCTCCCCACCATTGGTCTTCTCTCCACTGACGGCTGGCCACTCATCAGGATGACTGACCTGCAAAAAGGAGCTACCCATTTTGGGTCACCTGAGAGCTGTTCTGTCACTCAATTAAGTGCGTCTCCACCTTGCTCACCCTCCAGTTGTTCACATACATCATTCTTCCTGGATGTGGAACAAGAACATGGGACCTGCCAAATGGTGGGAATGAAAGAGCTGTAACACAAACGGGGCTGAAACATGCCCTCCACTCACTGTGTTGCAGGTGATGAGAAGGAGAAAAGAGGTGCAACCCCTGGGGGAGCCCAGACCTAGGGTCTTCCCGGGCCAGAGCTGTGACACCCTCTTTGGGGCTCTGTGGTTCCTGGTTCCTCCAAGCTTCTAGATGGAACTGAGTTCCCTGGTTCCCACAGTGAAAGCCACTTGCAGTATGCCTTGTACAGCCATAGCCTCGCATGGAGCCAGCACCTGTGCCAATGCCTGGCACTGCCCACCCTCCCACAGCTGGCACACTTGGCTGTGAGCAGTGTCTTGATCTTGTGCTCGCTCACACACTCCTCACCACTCTGTGCCTGGCTCATCCTGGCCTATGTGGAATCTAGGCAGATAGCATGAGCCAAGCATAGCCAGACAGGCCGAGTGGACAGAATGAGCCCAATGGGCGCACACAATGCACAAGCAGAAGGCACATCAGCCACAGAGGTTTCTGGCTGGTGAAGAGATATCCTAAGGATCCTGTGACATTACTGCATGAGTAACTAATTAGCTGAAAACTTTGTGCTATGGGAAAGAATTCAGTTGCAAGAAATTAAATTTACAGTAAAAATTTCATTTATAGAAAATGTCTAGAAAAAGCAAATCTGTAGAAACAGAAAGTAAATTGATTAGTGGTTGCCTAGAGTTATGGAAGGTAAGTGTGGAAAGTGAGTACTAATGGGTAGATTGTTTTTTGAAGAGTGATGAAAATGTTCTAAAAATAAATCATGATGATGGTGGTTACAATGGTTAATTTTAGGTATCAACTGTACTGGATTAAGGGAATATACAAATGGCTGGAAAAACATTATTTCTAGGCATATATGAGAGGGTGTTTCTGAAAATCTTGGCATTTGGATCAGAGACCTGAGTAAACAAGATCTGCTCTCAATGTAAGCAGGCACCATTCAATGGGATGAAAAGTCCACATGCAACGAAAAGGCACCAGAAAGCTGAATTCACTCTGTATTCTAGAGCTGGGGCACCCTTCTTCTTCTGCCTTTGGACATTAGAACTCCAGCCATTTGGACACTGGAACTTGCACCACCACAATCCCTGTGCCCCTCTCACCCCTTGGGTTCTCAGTCCTTAGATCACAGACTGAG
Organism: Papio anubis; assembly: GCF_008728515.1. NCBI lineage: Eukaryota > Metazoa > Chordata > Mammalia > Primates > Cercopithecidae > Papio > Papio anubis. The sequence continues at coordinate 35,197,406 of NC_044989.1, read as the reverse complement.
AGTTACACCATGGACTTCCCTGGCTTGCTCGCTCTTTCTTTCCCTTTCTTTCTTTCTTTCTTTCTTTCTTTCTTTCTTTCTTTCTTTCTTTCGTTCGTTCTTTCGTTCGTTCCTTCCTTCCTTCCTTCTTTCTTTCCTCCCTCCTTCCCTCCCTCCCTTCCTTCTTTCTTTCCTTCCCTTCCTTCCCTTCCTTCCCTTCTTTCCTTCTTTCCCTTCCTTCCCTTCTTTCCTGTCAGGAGAACCCTGACTTTACAGTGATACATTCTCTGAATACACTAAAATCCACCAAATTGTACACATTAAATTGGCAAATTTTATGGTATGTGAATTCTTTTTCACATACCATATGTGAACAAATTTTGTGATATGTGAACTCTTTTGCAATAAATCTCTTTTAAAATGTCTATCAAATAAGTTACTTATAAAGAAAAGCCATAGGAAACATTGTTTCCGGTCATGGAACTATACAGCTTTCTTTTTGTAGTGGTGTTGATTCAACTCTAAATGCTCTAAAATTTGTAAAACTGTATACCAATTTTTGAAAAGTCAATTTTACTACATGATAATATTTAAAATAACATGCAATTAGATATTAAGGAATTCAGCAGAGTTTCCACCTCCTCCCTCTCTCCACTTTAGTGGTTTCAGTTACCCATAGTCAACTGTGGTCCAAAAATGTAAAATGGGAAATTCCAGAAATAAACAACCGTGTTGTAAATTGAGTACCGTTTTGAGAAGCGTGATAAAATCAAATGTCGTCCCAGTTATTCCTGCCCAGGATATAAATCATTAGTTTGTCCAGTGAGTTCATGCTGTCTATGCTCCCCATCCAATAGTTACTTACTGGCCATCTCAGTTATCAGACGGACAGATCACAAGAAGAGTAAGTATAGTACAAGATATGTTGAAAGAGGCTGCATTTACATAACTTTTATTACAGTATATTGTTATGCTTGCTCACTTAACATTATTAGCTATTGTTGCTAATCACTTATCCTATAGTGCATATAGGTTTCAATACTAGCTGTGGTTTCAAGTATCCACTTCAGGGTCCTGAACATAGATCCTGTTAACATAGGAAGACTATTGTACTCCAAATCATGCTTCCAACTTTTGGCGTCTGTTTTATTTTCATCCATTTATATATACTTTGAGTCTACTTAGTAATAAAGAAATTTCTGGTAGCACAACAGCAACATAAATTAACCAGAATGTATTTTTTAAGTTACAATTTCAGTTTCCCTAACAATACCCTAGAGATAAACATCCATTAATTTTTTTCTAGACTTCAAAAAATAACACAAATTTTAGATGTCTCATTGGTAACATTTTTAGGCAGATTTTTTTCTCTTTCTCTATCTTATGATGCGAAAACCACTAGCTAAAATTTTAATGATATTGGTGATGCACACATTTATAAGATAAATCTAAAATCTCTTATAATACATTTAAGACACATAACCTTTAAGTGCCAGGAATTCACATCAATGTCAGATTGATATTCATATTGATTCATTTTTTGTTAATTTTACAAGTTTATATCAAGAAATAGTTTTAATTAACTCTAAAACTAGTCCTTCTTTCATATTTACACTGCAGTGAACACATATTTTTCAAGGTATTTTTCAATAATAAAACATCAAATTTTGATAATTTAAGTTTTACATAACAAACTGAATATATCACAGCTACTATGTAAATTTCTACCCAATATCTATGTAGAACAGTCAGTTCATATTTGTGTAAAATATTCTCATTTATTCATCTAATGGTTTGATTACATTAAAAAGTAGTTGACTATCTTAGTGTAGCAATTCTAAATTATAAATATAGTTGTAAATTCAACAATACAATCATTTGTGGGGCAATTATTATCATTTTATGAAACATGATAATCACACTACATTATGTAAATAATTAAAATCCTCATTTGTAAAATTTGTTATGGTTTGTGATCACAACAACAGTTTATGACATGGACATTTTCATTATTTTTAATAGCTAAAATTATCCCACTTACAATTCTTGCTTATTTTTATTGCAAAATATCTTTATTATAGAAAATGGTCAGATATAATCAATTTAAATGGCTGATCAGGTGATATATTTTCAAACATTTTAATCTTGCCATTGCTACTGCAATCAAGTCTAGCAAAGTTGTTACTTAGATATAGTGTTTCAAGTATTCTTATTTTGGTTATATGGAAGTAGTGCTACACTAAAACCTTAGTTCCTTAGTTCTTACTCTTTTAAATAAACTTCCGATGTCCTAGTCACTTTTACTTTTCATGAAGTGTTTATTCTTTCAACATTTAGGACAATTTTTGTTCTACTGAGTATCTTTTAAGTTGTGTAAGAGTTGATGATGGAAATTTCTCGACTAACTAGATCACCTCCATAATTACTGAATTTAATATAACTGAAGACTTTTTTCTTCTATAAACACATACTACAAATATGGGTTATGAAAGATACACTTTTCTCCTCCTCGCTGAAACAGCTTTATAAATATTGGTGTTTCTTGGTCTCTATGCATTCATTATTTCTCACTTTTATGTAGAGAGAGTAGATAATCATTTGATATTCTAGTTATTTTAATATAGGTTACAATTCTCTGAACCAAATTTCTGTAAGTATTTTATTTGTACTTAAGAATTTTAAATCACAGCTAAGTATTTACACTGTTACATGATGGTGTCAATTGCATAAAACATAATTTGTGGAACAATCTATGGAGTTATGTCATCAATCATGACTACTCGAAAATCAAGGTGCTTCCATTTAAACCACTGATGTTAATTCACAATAAATTTAGAATATTTAACACAAATCTATATTCCATGTTCTTCTTTTGATATCTTACTTTATGCATGCCTGAACCACAGATCAGAATTTTTTTCTGAAAAGGGACACTTAAATATTTTAAGTTTTGTAGTAAATGTCCCCGTCACATATTCTTTTCTGTTTTTAACAACCCTTAAGGTGTGAAAACCATTTTCCCTCGATGGCAATAGAAAAATAATTCATGTGGTTTGGTCCATGGGTAGCATTCTGCCAAACCCTAATCTAAACAGTGCAAGAATAGCCAAATTAATTTTCATTTATCCTATATGCTTAGCATTCAGATATTTCTGAAGTAACTGAAACAGACCTATTACATTAAGAACTATCTACTATGAACAGAGTCACCTCATCATTAAAGTGAAAAATTGAGACATCATTGTATAATATATATGATATATGTATATGTGTGTATAAAATATGTATGTGTATATAGTAAACACATATATAGATATTTAAATAATCTACAGTAAGCATACATAGAGCTATGACAACATTTCCATATAACCTATTTATACATTGAGATATGTGGACTATAAGAATGAATAGTTTAATTGGTGGAAATGTTAATGCTAGTACATAACACCCTGGGTTATGAATAAAAACACAACAGGATACTAGAATTATATACATGTCAGAGCCATATCTGCAAGTATAAAATATAGGTGTTAATATCTCCTAGAAGGGTCATTTTGAAGATTAGTGGAGATAATGTAGAGAAAAATCACTTAATACTAGACCTTGGACATTGTAGATATTTAAAAATTATGAATTTTTCTTTCCTTTCCATAAAAATAAAATTAAAATGATTGTACAGATTTAATATCCTATTGAATTGTTTTAATAGGATGTTATATATACATTTTGAACACATTATACTTTATATGCAAATTTATTTGAATCTGAAACCCTTGCAAAAATCCTTCAATTTGTTTCTGGCATTTTTAATCGTGGTCAAATAGCCAATGTACTGCTATTATAGGAATAGATAATCCCAGATGCATTACATCAGGTCACCAAATAAAGTATTTGCACAAGTTTAAATCAATCAATATGAATAGCATTAAATGTACTTATAAATAAATGTGACTTTAATGAGAAGTCTGAGACAGTGTCTGTTCCTGAATTAACAGAGTTACTATTTGAGAACGGAAGGATACAATACAGGCACAACACACAAACTTAAGAGAAAGAGGGAAAGGAAAAAGAAGAGGAGGAGAAAAAATGAGAGAGAGATTAGTAAAAGTAAAAATAGTAATGCATAATTATCAAATTTTACATTAATTAATATTCAAATAATGACCCAATCAGAAGCTACACAAACAAGAAGTCTTAGTGAAAGCGGTAGAACTTAATAGAGGCCTTGGGAAAAACAAAAACATGAAAGAGACATTAGCTTGTAAATGAAGGCTGGCAATCATAAGAGGTCAAAGAAAACCTGGTTCAGAGAAGAAAATATGTACGACAGTAACACCAAATGGTGAGTAAAGAAGCCTACCAGGTTTTCAGAAACAGAATTTAGCTGGAAAATCATGGAAAATTATTAATAATAGCATCTGTTGTGGTTCTAGAACATAAAGGGTTTGAAGCACTAGCAATAAAAACCCGACGTGTTTCTCCACAGGACCTAGGAAACAATTAGAAAAGAGAAATCAATTTTTTAATGTTTAGCCTGACAAAAATACCTTAGCATAGTAATAGGAATAAAATAAAGCATTTCTGACTTGTTTCTAATTTTAATTGAAATGTACTCGGTGTTTTGTAAATCAGAACAATATGTGCTTTGGTTTGAGTCAAATATTATTGCGTATTTATATAGTTTCCTTTCTGTTAGAAATGGCTTATAATTTTTATCCAATGCCTTCAACATCCAGTGATGTGCTTAATATTTTAGGTAATAAATTATGTTGGTTTTTGTCTGAGTTTGAACCTTCCTTGAATTCTCGTAATAAATCCTGTGGGTCACAGTATATTATTTGATAACATAGTATTAGACTTTCATTACTGATATTATATTTATACATTTTGTGTCAAATTCCAATGTGCTATTTTAAAAGGGCTTACTCAGATATTGGTATAAAAATCATACTGGAATATCAATCAGGATAAGTTAATTTGGTAAGATATTGGTGTAAAAATCATACTGGAGTATCAATCAGGATAAGTTAATTTGGTAAGATATTGGTGTAAAAATCACACTGGAGTATCAATCAGGATAGGCTAATTTGGGAACAGTAATAAACAACATTTAAAATGACAGATTTAATATATCAAAGGTGTATCTAGTACTCTGCTTTGTGTCACATTTACTGTAGGACTCAGACAGATGGAACTTGCTCTTCATTACGATAGAATTTGAAGTTTCAAAAATATTATGTGAAGATCATTCAAGAATATCACTGTCTACCCTTCTGTTTACCAAGTACTGGCTTATTCAGTTTTCTTTGGCTGAAATACTCTTAGACCCTCCCTAAGTGGGCCAATCTAAAAGTCTCATCTAAGAAATAAATCAAGCTTAAATGTAGATCTCTGGTGATATGAAGTAGTTTCTACATTAGGGGGTGAAACTGGCCTGTGGGAAATAAAATCGTATGTTCATTGTACTGCACATATCATTGTATAATAATGAAACAGGAACTGTAAGCAGAACAAATATTCACATTTAGAAATGGGGAAAACCACAGACATATGGAGTTCCTACTCAGTAAAATCCCATTTGGTAGATATTTTGATGGAACTTCGCTACAGATGTAGGTAATATTTAATTATTAGACCTGAATTATGCTCCCTAGAAACAGTTCACTTTTTTGATATTTTTGTTGTCAGTCCTTGCCTTAATGCTCAGGGAGATTCCTCCTTTTCTTTTATCCCTCTTGGCCACATTGAGCATTGAAGTGAACACTGGAAAACATGCTTGAAGGCTGAAAATATTTCTCAGTATTCTTCTTGCCCATAAAATTTTGGGAGCCCAAGGTTCATTTTAGACTTTGAGCAGTCACACACTTTTATAAGTCAGTTTCCTGGTTTCTTTGACATTTTAATTCTTAATATTTTTATGTCTCACTTAGGAAATTTATGCCAAGGTCACATACAATATTATCTCCTGGGTTTTTAATAAAAGTTTTACAGTTTTAGCCTTACATTTATTAGGCCTTTGACATATTTTAAATCAATTTTTGTTTATGGTGCAATGCATGGGATAAAAGTTCATTGTTTGCATGTCGTTTTTAAACTGTTCCAACATCATTTGCTGAATAGGTTATGGAAAGACCTTGGCAATTTAGTAGAAAATCAATCAATGATAATTTGATTGGTCTGTCTGTGGGCACTGTTTCCTATTACAATTGTCTATATTTCATACAAACACCATCATTTCTTGATTACTGTAGCTCAAAATTAGGTCTTCCAAGTCCTGCAACTTTGTTCTTTGAAAGCATATTAAATTAGTTGCAGCAATATTATATTCTTTGAATTTTTGAATTCACCAATCAGTTTTGAATCCCATTCTCTCCTCTCAAAATTATGGAGATTTATTTAGTTCATCACGTGGAGAAATAGCACATTAACTCCCATCCATAAACCCGTTATACGTTTCTATTTATTTTAGTCATCTTTATTTTCTCTCTTTTTTTGTTTTTGCAATTTTGAGTGTATAAGTCTTGTAAACCTTCAAAAAACATATTACTAAATATTTTATGTGTTTTTTTTTTTTTTTTTTTTTTGCTGTTTCCATCTCTTTGTTCCTGGCTTATAAATAAAAATAGAATTAATATGTTTGTGATAATCTAATGCCCTGAGATATTTTTAAAAATCATATTTTTACAGCAAGCTGATTAATATTACAAAGAATTTTCTACATAGAAGATTTAGTCTTGCTTCCTGCTTTTAAATTTGTATGCTTTTATTCACTTTTAATCCTTATTCATAGATAAGGTCCATCAGACTTACATTCAATATAGCTGAGAATGGACGTAATCCATCAATAGGGACCATGCTAGTTATAGATTATGTAGATTTTTAAAATCAGGTTAAGGACATTCCCTACACAGTAGGGTGAATCTGATATGCCTTGCCAGGGTTTTCCCTATGTTTATTCTGCTTAGAGTTTTCTGAGTTTCTTGAATGAGTGGATACATAATTCTCATCAATACAAAATAACTTGAGCAATTATATATCCAAATTTTTTTTGCTTTCACCCACTTCTAGGCCGTTCAGAACACAGGTGGTAGACTGTCTGATACTGTTGCATAGGTCACTAATCTCAGTCATTTATTGTTTATCTCTGTGACTTATTCTAAATTGTTTCTACAGCTATGTCTTTAAATTATTTCTCTTCTTTTTTGCAATGGCTATTCTACCATTAATCCTATCCAGTATATTTATCATTTTGATAATATAGTTTTTATTTTGCAGTGTGATTTGTGTCATTTTATAACTTTCGTGTAACTCTCATCATGCTCACATATTTCTCTAACTTCTTATAGTATAGATCTTATTGTATAAGAGTTCTTTTATGTCCTTGATTGTTGGTTGTTGTTGTTTTGTCCTCTGTAATTCTGGATATATTATTTTTCTACTAGTTATTTTTCTACGATTTATTTTTCTACTAGTTATTTGTCAAATATTCCACCTCCTGTGTATGTCTGGGGATTTTTATTGGATGCAAGATCTTATGATTTTTTATAATTTGTTTCTGGATTTTGTTGTATTCCTTTAATAATTTTTGGGGGGATTTAGTTCTGGCATGCGGTTTTGTTATTTTCAAGTAAGTATGATCATTTCAAGTCGTCCTTCTAGTATTTGTAATGGCAAGATCAGAGCAGCATTTAGTGTAGCCTTAATTTATTCCCACTACTAAGGTGATAAATTTCTGATGACTTTACCTAATATGCCTTATTCTATGAAGACGTAACTCTCTAGTTTATGAGAGCACAAACTATTCCCTTTTTTATGTGTTAGCTCAGGAAATACATCAATCCACTCTCTTGTATTGTTTTTTTTCCTGGCCTTAGTTTCCTCTTTGTCATATGCATACTAGTACTCAGCCACAGACCCAGAAGGGTCTCTCAAAAAAGAGACTTGATAAGACTTTGAGGCATGATTAGGATTTTATAAGACAGAGAGTGCCAAATACCGTCCCTTATGGAGGTAGCAGCATGATCACAGCCTTATTTTGGGAGAATGCAGGGTGTGTGTGTGTGTGTGTGTGTGTGTGTGCGTGCGTAAATATTTCAGTCTAGTGAAAGCAAAGATTTCATAGGGGATGGGTAATAAGTCAATTAGTTTTGGCCATGTCAGATATGTAATGCCTTGAATTTTACCTTAAAAATTATAAATTTTATCCAGTTGACACTGAAAACTTAAGGCTTAATGGAGACATGGAGGCATGAGCTATTATTATATCATCATTTTTAAACTCCAGTTAGTAACAAGGGTTAGAAATTGGTTGAGATTGTAGTAAAGATAAAATATAAGGAGTTTCCTGCAATTTTGTAAAATTTAAGGAAAATTGCATTGTAATGCATTATATAAAATTTTATTCTAGCAACCCTAGGAATTAGTGTGAGAAACAATTGCAAGGTTAAAAAAAAGACTATTGCTGTATTTTAGAGGCCGTTTTTTCCAACATACATAAGAAAAGAATCTACTTTATGTTTTTCTGTTTTGGTGAAACTCCAGAAAATGAAGTTAAAGTACTACCTTCAAATACAGCTTTAATATTGATAGCTTGTTTGTGTCCTACAACGAAATAAAAATCAGCTTCTAAAGATTCTGTGTTCGATATTTTTGCTTGGCAATATATATATTTTAACCAGCAAATGGAAAGTATTTTTATTCACGAATAAATTGTTACTATCCAACAGATACAAGTTATTGATATCAGGTCCATTTCTATATCATAAACTTTATTGTTCTGGGCAAACGGTTTGTGACTTTATGGCAACCATCAAATTAGTATCTGTAAGTGCTGATGGCTACACTTTTCCCTTGGTCTCTTTGAAAAATGACATTGGCTCCACTCTATAAACTTAATCATATGAAAATAAAATCTGTGCTTATAAAAAGGACCACACAACAATTGACTTGAATGTAATCCACTTAATTAACTCTCTCATTATTCTATTTACCATGAATTTAATCAATATCAGCATTTTTCTGATAAAAATATAATTGCCTATTTTATAAAAAAGCAATAAATATATGCTTTGGAATTAGACTGGAAAGGACATGACCAGCTGGAAAACTGTAATACTAAAGCAATACTGTAAAAGTAACAGCAGTGGCATAATTGATTGTAACCAGGGTATATTCAGCACAATAATTATGCTGGGCGAACTGAACCTACAGTTTCTGATAATTGATGAGTTATTATGCTCAATGCCCTACAGAGACATTGCCTAAGAATGCAAAGATTTAAGTGTAATGAATTCATGTCATCAATCTCAGTAAAATAAATGCATTTATAAATTCCCTTTTTAAAATTTTGGTTACTATTTTGCTGTTCAGGTGGAATTAGTCTGACATTTCTCCCACTTGAAAATTTCAGGAATGATCATTTACTTCAAAAAAAAAAAAAATCTTAGATTAAGACAAGATTTACCACTCATTTATATTTTCCTTAAATATATAAGATAGATTTTGTTACTGCATTAACAAACTCACTATACCAGTTCTGTGGAAAAGAATAAATTTTTAAAAATCAGCCAGGTGGCAACAAATGGTTTGTGAACAGAGTATGTGCCTTTCTGCCAGAATTATAAGTAGTCATGCGAATTCACTGTCAGTCATCATGCATAGGCTTGGAGAGTGTAATAATTCAAAGGTTCACCTAATTTCTTTTTGGCAACAGTGCCATAAAACTCAACTGTTAGTATGTCTTTCTTGTTAAAATGTCTACTCAAGTCTTTTGCCTATTTTTGAATTGGTTCGCCAATTTTCCTGTTTTGAATTGTAAAAGTTCTTTATATACTCTGCATATATGTCATTTATCAGCTATGCAACTAACAAATATTCTACCATTCTGTAGCTTGTATTTTCATTTTATTAATGGTGACTTAAAGTAAAACAATTTTTATTCATGTTTATAAAGGTCAATTGTCACATTTTCTTTTATAACTCATAGTTTTGTTGTCACACCTAAGAACACTTCGCCTAATTCAAAGTCATAACGATTTTCTTATATATTTTCCACTAGAAATTTTATAGTTTTAGATATTACATGTAGGTTTCTCATCTATCTTAATTGTGTACTATGTGAGTTAAGGATCTAACTCAAAATGGGTGTGTGTGTACGTAAGTGTGTGTGTGCGTGTGTGTACATGCATATCCCATTGTTCTTGCACTAGTTTTTGAAAATAATATTCGCTTTCTATTGATTTGTCTTGACATCTTTATCAATAATCAGTTGACCAGAAATGTAATAGTTTATACTCTCATTCTTAGATTTAGTATCACTTTTATTAGATTTAGCAGCTTTAGATTTAGTAGATTTTATTAGATTTAGATTTAGTAGTTTTAACGGCCTTTTTATTAGGTTGAGATTATTAAATTTAGTAGCCTTCTTTATTTATTATATTAAGTAGACTTTTTAAATTAGAATTTTATACTTAAAGATAATATTACCTGTGAACAAAGACCAGATTACCTTTTCCTTTCAATTCTGGACGTCTTTAATTCTATGTGTTGTTCTATTTCACTGGCCAAAACCTCAAAGATAATGTTGAACAGAATTTGCTTGCGTTGTTTTAAGGGGAAAGCGTATAGTCTTTTACCAGTAACATCAGCTTTGGTGTTTTATGGGTGCTCTACATAAAGTTGAAGAAATTACCTTTCACTCTTACTTGTTGACATTTGTTATAAAAATGGATTTTTGACTTTGTCATATGGTTTTCTTGCATCTACTGAGGTGATCACATGGTTTTCTCTTTTGTTATGGTAAAGCAGTACAATATATTATTTGATTTTCGGATGTTAAACAACTGTATTCCTGAGATAAATTTTACTTGGCCATAGTGTATAATTATTTTTTGTATATCTCTGAATTTGTGTTGCTACTTATATTATTATGTTTTACATCTATGTTACTAAGGATGCTGTACTAGAATGTTATTTTCCTGTAATGTATTTGATATTAGAGTATTACTGGCTTTATAGAATGAGTTGTGAGGTGTCTATTATTAATCTATTTTTAAAAGAGTGTATGATCTAACATTTAAGTCTTTAATCCATCTTGGATTAATTTTTGTATAAGGTGTAAGGAAGGGATCCAGTTTTAACTTTCTACATATGTCTAGCCAGTTTTAGACCTAAAACCATAAAGACCCTAGAAGAAAACCTAGGCAATACCGTTCAGGACATAAGCATGGTTAAGGACTTCATGACTAAAACACCAAAAGCAATGGCAACAAAAGCCAAAATAGACAAATGTGATCTAATTAAACTAAAGAGCTTTTGCATGGCAAAAGAAACTACCATCAGAGTGAACAGGCAACCTACAGAATGGGAGAAAATTTTTGCAATCTACCATCTGACAAAAGGCTAACATCCAGAATCTACAAATAACTCAAATAAATTTACAAGAGAAAAACAAACAATCCCATCAAAAAGTGGGCAAAGGATATGAACAGACACTTCTCAAAAGAAGACATCTATGCAACCAACAGACACATGAAAAAATGCTCAATTATCACTGGTCATCAGAGAAATGCAAATCAAAACCACAATGAGATACCATCTCACACCAGTTAGAATGGCAATCATTAAGAATTCAGGAAACAACAGATGCTGGAGAGGATGTGGAGAAATAGAAACGCTTTTACACTGTTGGTAGGGGTGTAAATTGGTTCAACCATTGTGGAAGACAGTGTGGCAACTCCTCAAGGATCTAGAACCAGAAATATTATTTGACCCAGTAATCCCACTATTGGGTATATACCCAAAGGATTATAAATCATGATACTATAAAGACACATGCACATGTATGTTTATTGTGGCACTATTCACAATAGCAAAGACTTGGAACCAACCCAAATGTCCATCAATGATAGACTGGATTAAGAAAGTGTGGCACAATGGAATACTATGCAGTCATGTAAAAGGATAAGTTCATGTCCTTTGCAGGGACATGGATGAAGCTAGAAGCCATCATTCTCAGCAAACTGTCACAAGGACAGAAAACCAAACACCACATGTTCTCACTCATAGGTGAGAATTGAACAATGAGATCACCTGGACACAGGGTGGGAAACATCACACACCGGGGCCTGTCAGAGATTGGGGGCGCTAAGGGAGGGATAGCATTAGGAGAAATGCCTAATGTAAATGACAAGTTGATGGGTGCAGCAAACCAACATGGCACATGTATACCTATGCATCAAACCTGTATGTTGCGCACATGTACCCTAGAACTTAAAGTAGAGTAATAAAAAAGGAGTGTATGAATATTTGCTCTTTAAATGCTATATGTGTGTGTGTAAAAGCCTCTTTGAATTACAACTGGCTTTTCAGATTTATTTTATAAACTTGCCCTACATGACAGAGTAGAGCATGTTAAAATTATAAATCATCACAACATTGAGGATAAAATAAAATCGAGCATGTTAAAACCTATGATATTATTTTCTAACCATGACTGTAGCCACAATTTCCAGGGATTACAGCAGATTTGAACATTGCTATCCAAATCAAGCGTCCCATGATCTTGTTAGTCAAAGAAAAAAATTTATGATAGGGTTTAGGAGGTAGGAGTAAAACAACTCAAAGATCTAAAGGAGTGATGAAAGGTTGAATCAAATGGTATCTGGAAACCGGATAAACTTAGAATATGAAATAAATAAGCAAATTATGATGATTTAATATGTTCATATTATGTTTTAGAATGACTACATAAGTTTACTACAGACTGTGCAACAGTATTCTAGTATGGTAAACCTGTAGCATTTAAACATCAGCTACAAGAGAATAGGAACGAAAAAAGGAATGAGCAGTTAAAAAAAAAAAAAAACCCTGAGCAATTACAAACAAGGCCTGACCATATTGTGAGCAGCAGTCATCAAAGGGTGTGTGTTTGTGTGTGTGTGTGTGTGTGTGTGTGTGTGTGTGCGCGCTTATGTATACATAAAATGAGAAGCCATCTGGCCTGAACTTATCTTTTTGATAAGATTTTTAATGGATTTTTGTTTGTTATGGATATATTCAGATTTTATATATCTTTTTGAGCCAGTTTTAGTACTTTCTTTTTTAAAATTTCATTCTGTTTTCCAATGTGCTCACATAAAATTGTTTATCATATTCTTTCTTAATGGCTAATAAGCATATGGAAAGGTCTAAATGTTATTAGTCATTTAGGAAAACACAAATTTAATCCACAATGAGATATCTCTATACACCTACTAGAATAGCTGTAATTAAAAGATGAGAAAATAACAAATGTTGGCTAGAATATGGAGTAATCAGAGAACCCTCATATTCCTCATACATGAGAGTATAAAATGAGACAGCCACTTTGGAAAACAGTTTTACAGTTTCTTATAAAGTTATGGACAAACTTATGCATCATAGAAATTACTCTCTTAGTAATCTACAGAAAATAAACTATATATACACACAAAGTGTCTAATTGTATGTTAAAATCAGCCTTATTCATCATAGTCAAAACTGGTAATAAGCCAAACACCCATCAACTGGTGGACTAGGTAAATAAAAATAAAATTATACATTCCACATACTATTCAATAATACAAAATAAAAACCTACTGACATATACTTTAATATGAATTCATCTCAAAAACATTTTGCTAAGTGAAAGAAGCCAGTTGCAAAAGCCTATAAAACGTGCAATTTTCTTTATATGAAATGACTGAAAAAGGTACCTTTATTATGACAGATAGCAAATCAGTGGTTGCCTCTGGCTGGAGAGAAGTGGGGTGGAAATTTACTGCAACCAATTTCAAGGGAATTTTAAAGAATAATGAAAATGTTTTAAAGCTTGATTGCTTGACAAGTGAACAACTATATGAATTTACTAAAAGCCATTTATTTAAAAACTTCAGTTTTGTGAATTTTATTGTACTTAAATTTAGCTCAATAAAATTTTGAAAGAAACTGAACTGTTAGTTTAAATTCTTATGCTAGAATCATCTTATCTCATTATGTTCAGAAATAAATAAGAAAGAAAAAAGTTTGTCTCTTAACCTCTACCATGAAGCCCTTACTTACGGGCGTCTGACAGATGCTTTGATGGCATACAACCTTTGTTGGAAACCATTTACATGTTCCTTCCCCTAAATCTTGTGGTTGGTCCTGGTAGTATGAATCTTAACTCTGCCATGCATTTCTTGGAGGCTAGGCTGTCTTTTTCCCTTCAATCAAAGACATTGATTTTGGGGCCCTTAAAAGGGCAGGATCTTGTTCATCAGAGGTATTTTTATTTAAATTATCTTTCAGGATAGCACTTATTGGCTACTATTTTCTCTAGCCTACAAATATGTTTGAAGACCACAATATATTTGATTTTTAGAATGAATGATGTATTCTGGACAATTAAACTTTTTAAGGTGATATTGATTAGCATTCACATTAACCTGTTGAAAGAACAGTGCAAAAGGGAAACGAAATATCAATGCAAAGCAACTCAACGTCCAATATGAAAAGATTTCAGCCACACTTTACATCCAGATATTTAATAAACACCTTTTTACTGTGTAGAAGGGCATAAAATAATGAGATTAGGTTTGTTGTCTTTTTAAATCTGCAAATTAATTAAAAAGTGAAGAATCTTATTTAGCTAGGTGATATTTCTCACCATCTTAATGGCCCTATTTGATTATATACACTTGTTAAAATAGGCTTGCCATTCCTCAGTTTCAAGTTGCCACCTGGGAACATGGTGCTATGATGGTTTCAATTAGATAATTTAACCAGAAGAAACCTTGAAGAGGCTTAGTGTCTCACCGACCAGGTGAGGAAATATTGACATGGATGAGGCCAAGAGAAAGCAGAGTGATGAAGCACCACCATTAATAAGTGTGGTCTACAGTATACTAAGGCTTTGTTTATGTGCAGAGTGGCTTGTAATAGGCCATTCTTTTTTTCCGTTCTTATTCTCTTTTTAGCTGGCATTTACAGGCTACAAGTCAACCACACTGAGAAACTGTTGCACAGTGTGTAATAAACATATAAAACATCTGTAAAAGGTGATAACACTTAAATTAGCACAGTCCACATTTTTTTTTTATATTCTTGCTTTATCCACCTTTCAGTTACTGTGTGATTCAAGCTTTCATAACTCCTTTGGTTCTTATGTCTGAATTATTTTATTCCTGGATTCTAAGCATGATCATAAAATTTTTGGTCGCCTATATTATCCTACTCTACCTTGGCTAACACAATCATCGGACCCTTGAATTGGATAGCAATGTGGAAATCTACTGAAATCCCTGAAGAGTATGGTTGTTGTTAAGGCTAAGGACAAATGTCATTATGTTTTAACATACTGAATTTTATTTGATCCTCGGCAATGTCATGAGGTAGCCAGGACTTGTAATCTTAGCATATTTAACTCTATATTACAAGGAAAGATTATTAAGTAAATCAGAAAAGTCAAGCATAATTCAAAATGAAGTCATTTAAGGGGGCATGGGAGTAGGCCACGATATTTCAATACAATATATTCATTCTTATAGACTAAAATGAGTTTTAAGAATGTACAGAAGGTATTATGATACCATGTCCCTACCTTACTATGTCAAATGGGAATGATAATAATTGTGAAGAAATCAGTATATGTCTTGCACATCTCTTAAATACGTAGGAAAAATCTTTCCTTTTGGCAAACAAAAGGTACTTTAAAAATTTAACTGTGCCATATTTTTGGCTAATATCTCTTATTTCTTATTAAACATGATTAGGAAATTGGGGGTAAATTTCTAGGGAAATACATTCTAAGTAATATAATTATTCAGGGAATATAATTTACAAAATAATGTGTAAAATCCAAAGAGCAGATAAGAAGGTAAAATATAAGCAGATGCTGTAGATTTGAGGCAATATCAGAAGAGTTTTCAAGTAAATAATTATTCTAGCAACAAATTCAACATGAGAAGACCACCTCATGACATAACATCTCAACTGCCAAACCAGCAAAAAAGTACACAAGAAATCTGACACATGGTCCCATGAAAAGTTAACCAAAAAAGGCCCTTCTTATTTACACTGCAGGTTGTACACACTGGCTATATAACAGGAGATTGCTCTATTAGTATTCCATTGAATTCTCACAATAAATTATTTCAAATAAAAGTAACAGAAAACTAACAGAATTCCAGATAAGCCAGAGATTTCAACCACCAAGAAATATCAGGATTCAAGTCTCTGAGATAAAGATACCTTAACCACGGGGACAACTAATTATGATCAGAACAAGAACAGCAACAGATTCAGAAGATGAGCTCCTAACATAAGGTGTCTCAGAATGTCCAAACCTATGGTTTAAAATTATGTCAGACAGGGAGTAGGAGGTCAATGAGTTTAGTCATTAATAGAGGAGAGAAGCCTGGTAGGCAGCAACATCTCCACATCATCCATACTCTGATGAGATAAATGCAGTGGCATTTTATAAGCACACATTACAGAAAAGACCAGTTATTTTGTGGCCACACCATTCTTGACTTCTGATGTAACACAATATAACTCTATAGGTAACACCATATTAAAAACTTGATGCTTTCTATTTCAAGGAATTAACACCAGTGCATTCATTTCTTATTTTCTTCTTCTCAGAGAAATTCACTGGCTAATGAAATCAACTTACAGAAATAAAACAGTGTATAGTGGCTTTCAGGTATCAGCAACCACAACAAAGCAGCCTATATCAGATTAAACATTGTGTTACATCAAGTTTTTGAACCTGTAGGTCAGATTAATCCATACCAACACAGACACTTGGCAGGAACTGCAGATCTCTGAGATATTATTTGAGAAAAACCCTTTTAACTAACGTATTCTATTTGAGGTTCAGTAAGCCTCACCTACTGTATAAATGTGTGGCAAAATCAAAGGAAACAGCTTTACAGGAAAACATATTGAATTAGAATTTCAGAGTTGGGATTCATTGATTTTATATATTTGCTGTTTTTGTAACTTGTTTGGTTTCTTTATGTTTGTTTGCTTTGAATAATGCTTCAGACATGAAAAAAGATTCTACTTCTTGCAGATGTTTCATGCTTGGCATCAGAAGAGAAATGAGACAGACTGATTGTGGTCTGTCACAAATACTTTCAAGTAGTTTATCCTTGGACTTCCAGACCCTAGAGGAACATCATAAACTTGCTTAGTTCTTAATATGGGGTAATGGGAATCAACATCAGATTCTTTAGTCATGGTTAATTTTAAGGTAAGTATTTTAAATATTTCTGTGTTGCCTATGTGGAAAACAATGCATATGCATGATATTAAAAATATTATCTTTGTTTTAAAAGTCGATATTCATATTTATAAGGTATATATACATCAAGCAAGGAATATAATTGTGAAAAATATAAAGTCAAACATTTAATAGAATATGTAGTTCTTTCAAGTTGATAAAATAAAACTGAAAAACTAATAATTAAACACATCAGCAAAGGAGAGAAATAACAATAGCAAAGGAGTAATGATACGTATATAACAAAATGGAATTTGGGTAAATATACACATAAAAACAAATATTGCTAATAAAAACTATGGAACAATTTCCAACAAACTATTATGAGAATGTTTTTCACCAATGACATTTGGAGTTATTTATTTTCTGCCAGCAGGTAATGAGAGATGCAATATCACATTATATATGTAATGTAAGGGTGTAAAGTATTTCTCAGAAATTTCCATCAATAGATAGCAAAAGTGCTCAAAATTATGTCCATTTCATTTTGCACAGTAATTCAGTATGAAGATATCTGTCAAAAAGTTAATGAAGATTTGACAAAAATACAAAGACATTAGTTATAGTATTAAAATTAAAAATTCAAGAAATGAAATCATTTTGACTTCAAATTATAAGCCTTGCTGCAAAGTTGAGGTTTTTCTAGAATGTTTAAAAATGCATGGAAATATAATGTAGAGTTAAATGACTAATTCAAGGCATACTGAACTACTTTATATGATCCCAATTATCTAGAAGACAATGTGTGTGTGTGTGTGTGTGTGTAGTTAAATATACCTACTTTTCTATATGAGATTATGTGCTTATTTTGACATTTTTACATGTAGCATATCCAGACAGAAAGTAAAGAATAATTAAATTTCAGCAAAATTTCAAAAACTAGCAAAGAATCATCCTTAGGTATAAGCATTCTGATGATCACAGTTTGGTTTATTTTATTGCTTTATAAAGTGCATCATATAAGTGATGTAAATATTATTTTCCCAATGCACTGCTGCATTTGTCATGGTATTCAATTTCCTAAATCTAGTTCTTATTTTATTAATCAGTATTAACCATTCACAAACCAAAATCCAAATACACTTTTGGGAGTTCTAATAGCCTGTAAATCTAGACTAGCTGATTACACCATGGGTTTGCTTTGTGTCATGTCCTTACTATAGGGCAATTTGTCCCTACAAAGTACACAGAAACATGTATGTCTCTACACACATCCATAAAATACTCAAAATACTGAGTTGAAATTAGGAACCTATTTTTTCTATTTGAGATATTAATTTTATTTTCTAGACACACAATGTATCTTTCTAAGACTATCAATTTCAGTGTTTTAGATTCTAAGGAAATAAGATTTTATTGTCCATTTTTAAATGATTTTTTAGATTGGAATAAATTAACATATAATTTTATGCAGTTTATGATTACCTAAAAATGCATTGCTCATCAAATATTAGTAAATCTAATCCTATTTCTATGCTCTAGGAAAAATTTCTATCAAAATTATTTAGTAATAAATTATTTTGCAATGTAGAGAAGTATTTTAGAACAGATAAATATCATTCCCCAATTTATCTTTTATGTAAATCAAAAATTCATATCTTAATTTTGCCTAGTTTTAATTAAGCTCTATATCAAACTGTTCTCTGTGCTTAGAACAGTATGTCCTTTCATTTTCCAGATGGCTTATATAAGAATGAGTTAGTTTAGGCTTAATATGCTCTAATATGTAGGTCCTTAATAAATGGTGGCAAACAGTGGTCAAGAAGGTTGGCGCTTCTGCCATTGTCCTATTTAAAGTGAGTCCATCATTTGCTTTCTGCCTTTATATTAAATAGTACCAATTCATGCAATCTTTTAACAAAACGTGATCTTAATGATGTGTAAAAATGTAAAATGACGTTTTTATTTGGTTCTTGCCTCAACTTTCATTTGTAATATCATCTCTGTCCAACTTAGTAATATGATGTTTACTCATCTCTATTCTAAATAATAGCAAAACTTACATATTTAGATAGCTGGCTGTCATTTTCTTAAAAATTTCAGAATTCTTTCAAATCCATTTGATGCCATAATTCACTATTTATTACAGTGGGAAAGTTGTTTTCTTTATCAGAACCTAAATCTGATCCAATTTACCTTTTCAACATCACTCTCCTTTCACCTGTTTATCCTATACAGATAGAGTTATGCCAAACAAGGCCCCCTCAAGTCTTCACTTCTCATGTCATATGCTTAATATTTGGAATCCTCAGCTTTTTTGCCTATAGTTAGGGGATAAAATGGCATTTACTTATGGAACTTTTTATCCATGAGCACTCATTTATTGTTTCATTTAGTAAATCTACTTTGCATGCCTACTTTGTGACAGGAACACTCTGAGGTGATGAAGAACAGACCATGAAAAGCCCCTGCTGTCGTTAGCTTGCATTGATCTGTATGTGTGTATGTATGTATTACAGGTGGAAGGAAATGTTCTGAGAAACAAATGAGAAAATACAAGCAAAGTTTAGCATTGCTCCTGGCATAAAGGATGTACTCCGTAAGTGGATGGACTGTTGTTGTTACTATCATTATTATCTTCCTCTCTACCTAATTAAAACCTAATCATGCTTCTTATTATTGTCTGTCAAATACTGAGATATTTTATCTTAAAGATTTTTTTTTTTTTTTTTTTTTTTTTTGAGACAGAGTTTTGCTCTTGTTGCCCACACTGGAGTGTGGTGGCACGATCTCAGCTCACTGCAACCTCTGCCTCCTGGATTCAAGAGATTCTCCCGCCTCAGTCTCCCGAGTAGCTGGGATTACAGGCATGCGCCACCAAGCCCAGCTAATTTTGTATTTTTAGTAGAGACGGGGTTTCTCCATGTTCGTGATCCTATACTTTTTAGAACCTGGCAGGCATTCAATAAGTGTCTCTAAAATTGAACTCTAAGTTCCCTTTGTGTTCTAAAATATTGTGTCCCTGAATGATATTGGGCTAGTGACTTGTGACCTATATTCTGAAAGCAATTTGAGACACCAGAGGTGTTCAAGTAATCAGAGGTTCCTCATTGAATTGTGTCAAGCATTTGTTTATTGACAGTGAGGTGGATATTGTTTACTGGTATTCACAGGTTAGATTGTGCCTCATTGTAAAGCCCAAAAGGAATTCAGCAGCTTCCATGAATCAGGATAGCTGTCCTCTGGGAATATAAAGATGTAACAAGTATAAATACCACTAGAAGAGATCACACCCTACCATTAAGGTAACAAATCTCTAGTTGTTATAAAAATTTGGCATGGCATAGCTGATAAATTTGACAGACAGTTATTCTTTAAGCCAGCTTTGAAAGTAAAACCAGATACCATCAAATTTTTTTTTTCTTTAACGTTTTTTAACTTACTGTGGAACTATATATTATTCAACAGTCCTTTAAAGGGCTTTCTGTCTTTGCCAAGTCTGCTTTCCTGTAGATTTGATGTTTACTGAACAATCAGTCTGCCTTTATGTCCCTCTCATCATGCTTTCTGTTTGTTCAGAATGTTTTTCCTCTAAAACTGATAAATAAAAATTTGATCTGCCCTAGGACTTACACTTTCCTTAGAGATTAATTTCAGAGCTTTATTTTATTTTGACCGCTGAATAATCCTTAATTCCAATTATGTTCCACATAATGTTTCAAAGAAAGGGTCTGAACCACCATCTTCCAATACAATTTCAGACCTAGAATGATTTTGAAAATTTCATTTTCCACATGATTGCCCAATTTTTATATTAAATTATTTTCTGGATTCTTAATTTTCCTTTCTTTAAATTTTATTTTATTTTATTAAGTTTCGGGATACATGTGCAGGACATACAGTTTTGTTACACAGGTAAATGTGTACATGGTGGTTTGATACACCTATCAACCCATCACCTAAGTATTAAGCCCCACATGCATTAGCTGTTTATCGTGATGCTCTCACTCCCCCAACCCTCCCCACCCCTGATAAGCCCCAGTGTGTTGTTCCCCTCCTTGTGTCCATGTGTTGTCATTGTTCAGCTCCCACTAGATTTTCTTCTAGGGTTTTTATAATTTTAGGTTTTACATTTAAGCCTTAATCCATCTTGAGTTAATTTTTATATAAGGTATAAGGAAAGGATCCAGATTCAATTTTCTGGGCTAGCCAGTTTTCCCAGCACCATTTATTTAACAGGGAATCCTTTCCCTATTGCTTGTTTTTGTCTTGTTGGTCAAAGATCAGATGGTTGCAGATGTGCAGTCATATTTCTGAGATCTTTATTCTCTTCCATTTGTCTGTGTGTTCTATTTTTGTACCAGTACCATGTTGTTTTGGTTACTGTAGCCTTTTAGTATAGTTTGAAGTCGGATAGCATGATGCTTCCAGGTTTGTTCTTTTTCGTTAGGATTGTTTTAGCTATACTGGCTCTGTTTTGGTTCCATACAAATTAAAAATTTTTTTTTCTAAATCTGTGAAGAATGTCAATGGTAGTTTAGTGGAAATAACATTGACTCTATAAATTGCTTTGGGCAATATGACCATTTTCACCATATTGATTCTTTCTATCTATGAGCATGGAATGTTTTTCCATTTGTTTATGTTCTCTCTTATTTCCTTGAGCAGTGGTCTGTAGTTATCTTTGAAGAGGTCCTTCACTTCCCTTGTTAGCTGTATTTCTAGGTGTTTTATTCTCTATGTAGCAATTGTGAATGGGAGTTTATTCATGATTTGACTCTCTGCTTGTCTATTGTTGTTGTATAGGAATGCTTGTGGGTTTTTTGTTTGTTTGCATACTGATTTTGAATCCTGAGACTTTGCTGAAGTCACTTATCAGCTTAAGAAGGTTTTGGGCTGAGATGATGGAGTTTTCTACATATAGGATTATGTCATCTGTAAACAGAGATAGTTTGACTTCCTCTCTTCTTATTTGAACACTATTTCTTTCTCTTGCCTGAATGCCCTGGCCAGAACTTCCAATACTATGTTGAGTAGGAGTGGTGAGAGAGGACATCCTTGTGCCAGGTTTCAAAGGAAATGCTTCCAGTTTTTGCCCATTCAGTATGATATTGGCTATGGGTTTATCATAAATAGCTCTTACTATTTTGAAGTATGTTCTATCAATACCTAGTTTATTGAGAGTTTTTAACATGAAGGGGTGTTGAATTTTATCAAAGGTCTTTTCTGTGTCTATTAGGATAATCATGTGTTTTTGGTCTTTAGTTCTGTTTATATGATGAATTACATTTATCGATTTGCGTATGTCAAACCAGCCTTTCATCCCAGGGATGAAGCCTACTTGATCATGGTGGATGAGCTTTTTGATGTATTTTATTGTGTACCTCTGGTAGAATTCAGCTGTAAATCCATCTGGTCCTGGGCTTTTTTTGGTTGGTAGGCTATTTATTAAGGCCTCAATTTCTTATCATGAATGTGTGAATTTGATCCTGTCATCATGATGCTAGCTGGTTATTCAGATCCAATAGGAGCAACCATGGCCCAGGTAACACAATGTCAAGAGGTTCCTGAGAAAGTGCACGCATGGCAGTCAGAGCATGGTTTTGTTTCATATATTTTAGGAAGGCAAGAGTTACAGGCAAAGACACTGGTTTGGCCCCAAAAGGTGGGGTTATCTTGAGAGGGGAGAAAGGCTGAGAAAGAAAGAAAATTTAGTTAAATAATCACTTACTCATATTCTTGTTGAAAGATAAATTATTCTGAAATTTTCTCTTAACTGCACTCATTTGTAAGCATATTTTGGCATATTAAACTAGCAAATTCTCAAACATGTTTATTTACTAAATTGAATAGCAACAATTTTTCCCCTTTAGAAACATAAATACTATTTTATTATATGAGTTATTATTTTTTCTCATGCTCTCAGCTTCAGGTTTTTTGAGTTTCTTAAATTTTGAAACACTATCTTGTTTCAAATTCCTGTTTTATTTCTTCCTGAAACCTACATTCTTCATGCCTACATTCTTCAATAAGCTCAGTCACATTGATCATTGAGCTCTCTCACATCATTTACACTAGGAAGTTCTCAAGCTGGCTGTTTGGACTGGTTAGCTCCCACGTTATATGTAACTATCCTCACTCTTGCAATTATTTCAAAGTTTTATTTTTCCACCAAACCGAAAGCCTCATAAGGGGCAGGATGAAGCCATTTTTGTTATTGTTGTTGTTGTCTTTTTTCAAAACTGTCTTTGTGTTTTTGATTGTATGATTAGGATCATTTCATGCTTTGACTTCCATAGGTTGGACTCTATTATTAACAATCAATGATTACCTAAGAATTTAAATTAAATAATAGATTCCCCAAATCCTCACTTCACCATGCTTATACTCAATCTGGAAAGCAGATAATAAGCCATGGGCATTTTTTTTCCTGTGCTGCAATGTTTTCCTCTTTATTTTCTCCTGTTTCTTTTCTATGACCTTTGTCAA
Organism: Papio anubis; assembly: GCF_008728515.1. Taxonomy (NCBI): domain Eukaryota; kingdom Metazoa; phylum Chordata; class Mammalia; order Primates; family Cercopithecidae; genus Papio; species Papio anubis. The sequence goes on along the minus strand of NC_044989.1, from coordinate 35,173,714 downwards.
TTTTGAAAGAACACCCACTGCTTCTCAAAGACAATAGGAAGTGTAGGAAGTGGACTTAGTGGGGGGAACATGGCCAACCATAATTATATATGAGTTATAAGAAAATTTCAACACTTAATATTTGTGTGACATTGGGCAAGTTTCTTAACCTTTCAAAATTTCTAGAATATTAAATGGGAAGATTAATCTCTGTTTTATAAAAGGAAGTAGAAATAACACACTCAATAATCAGTTTTAGAAACAAGAAGGAAAGACAGGAAAGAAATGTCCATTATTAAATGGAGTGCAAATTTTCAAAATAATAATTCATCCATTAATAATTGGTTATTTGTACTGTTAGACATTATTTTTTCAGAGCAAATTAAAATACTGTATTTGAAATTGTGAAATTGAAAAGGAGAAAAGACATTTGTTAATGCTTAAGAAATAAATTTACCACCTAGTTTTTTATTTTTTTATTCTTTTGCCTTGAAAGATAAGTCCATCTATTAAAGAGAAAGGTTACTTTCTTTTATAATTTTTAAATTGTAAAAATCCCTAGTGATAACACTTTACTTATTTCACCTTTACCTTGTTATTGCCGGCTGACCTGTTTTGATCTATTTATTTTTGTGGATAATGTATATCATGAAACAACTTTACTTTAATCATGGGTATTTAACCTTCGTGATTGCTTATGAAATTTACTCAGAATTTATAACCCTATCAACATTCAACTGGCTATCTGATAACTAGTTAACATTAATAAATCATTTCATTTGGTTACTTCTATGTAATAATATTTAGTTAATGCAAATTTAATACATGATTGTTTTCTTCCATGAAGAAACAATCACTGCTTTCACTTCAGTTCAGCCCAACAGCTCAAGTATTGATCTTATCTCACTTTACAGTGAATATTTTTCAGAGATAAGAATATGATCTTTTGCTCATTTTTGCTTCCCTTTGGGAAAGACATTTTATATTTCATTTCTGCATCATATATAAACATATGATTTTAGCAAAACTCTTCATGTCTGAGCTACATTCAGCTATATTTTTGGTTGTGCTAATTCCTTAGAAACCTTATAATAAGGTAAAGCATTGACGAAGCAAGTCATGGTTACATGTTTACATACATGCACACACATATTTATTTATATGCTCAATGCTATTACTAATGTTCTAGAAAGTTTTTCAGTGTTCCTTGAAAATCATTTGAGTTGATCAAAAGTTTAAGCAGGCCTTTCAAAGAAAGGCAAAAAGCAACTCTTTTCATGATAAATACTTTTCTCCCTCAACAGTGACAGAGAATTTTCTGTTGGTTGTATAATCAGTGTTGACATCAGAAATAATGCTATATGTTTATAGCTTATATAGATACATTATCTGGGTAGAAAAGTATCTGGTGAGTAGCCCTAATCTCAACATTGTGACACTTATTTAGCAATTTCATTTATTTAGAGTTTCATCTATTACTTAGTAATAGATTTTTTTTTTTTTTTTTTTTTTTTTTTTTTTTTTTGAGACGGAGTCTTGCTCTGTCACCCAGGCTGGAGTGCTGTGGCCGGATCTCAGCTCACTGCAAGCTCCGCCTCCCGGGTTCCCGCCATTCTCCTGCCTCAGCCTCCGGAGTAGCTGGGACTACAGGCGCCCGCCACCTCGCCCGGCTAGTTTTTTTGTATTTTTTAGTAGAGACGGGGTTTCACCGTGTTCGCCAAGATGGTCTCGATCTCCTGACCTCGTGATCCGCCCATCTCGGCCTCCCAAAGTGCTGGGATTACAGGCTTGAGCCACCGCGCCCGGCCAGTAATAGATTTTTAAAAAGGACAATCATCAACTGATCAACAATGGCTAATGTTTGACAAACGGCACATATAATATTTGTTGCTCTTGATTATAAATAAAATCATGCATTGTACATAGAAATAGATTTCTTAGAACAAATAAGCTAACTTTAAGTTTGTGGTTTCTTTAAAAACTTAAAAATAGTATGGAAATAATTTCCATCCTTCTTTTTCCTACTTCAGTCAAATATATGTAGATAAACCATCATACTCCCATTATTTTATTCAAAACAAGAATATTAATTTTATTTTATAATTCTCTAAATTCTCATATCAGGAAAATGCTTGGGTTTTTGACCTTCACTTTTTTTGGTCACCAAATATTATATATAATTACTATGTGTCACACACTGTGCTAAGCACTGAACTTAATATGTGTATTTAATTATCAATTTCATACACATACTTTCCTATGGGGAAAAAAAGCAGAGGAAACAACATCACCAACAAAAATATGTGAAATCCTTCAATAAAAACTGGAAAATCTCCAATTTTTAAAAGACTAATTTTGCTTTCTATATTTTGTTTGCTTAAAATGTGGAACCAGCCCAAATACCCATCAATCAAAATGTATATAAAGAAAGTGTGGTATATAGATGATGGAATACATATCAGCCATAAAAAGGAATAAATTAATGTCATTTGCAGCAACCTGAATGGGTTTGGAGACTATTTTTCTAAATGAAGTAACACAGGAATGAAAAAAATTAACATCATATGTTCTCATTCAAAAGTGGGATCCAAATTACAAGGATGCAGGATGCAAAGGCATAAAGAATAATACAATGGACCTTGGGGACTTGGTGGGGGGGAAGAATGAGAAGGGGGTGAGGAATAAAAGACTACAAATTGGGTTCTGTGTATACTGCTTGGGTGATGGGTGCAGCAAATCACCACTAAAGAACTTACTCATTTAACAAAATACGACCTGTTCCCCCAAAACCTATGGAAATTATAAAAAATGAAAAAATATAAAAAATGTATAGTTTGTTTGCTGTCTTTGCTTTCTTATCACTGGCTGTTTCTTTGCGTGACAAGACTATTGATGAGTTCTAGAAAAGAGGCTAGAATGGTAAATCTAGAATCTCTAAACTTAATACAGAACAGAAAAATAGAATTTCTCTCAATATTGAAGAGATATTATACAAAATTCTGTAAGGACCTGCATAAGTCACTAAGCAAATCATCTGTTCACATTGCTATTTTTATTTTACCTACTTACACACACAATAGGATGGATGCTTCTACTTACTGCGTAAAGTTGAGGATTATGTGTTTGCAGGAATGAATTAATGCTTACATTTTCTCAGTCCATTTCAAATTAATGTGGTGTGGAATGGTCAGAAGAGATTTCACTCTCTCTCTGATGGTTGTCCTCCTGTTCAATGAGTTCTGTTAAATGATCCCTGTAAGAGACATCCTTCATTCCTGGCTCACAAAAATTGAGTTTTGAATAGCATTGTTTTTAGTGTACAGAATTCAACAGATGGTACCAAATAGCCAATATTTTAAACAACTTCCTGGGGGTAGATCTCCAGCTGAGCATCCCTATCACCCTCATTATCATCTGCTTTCACTGTGTTCATTCGTTTTAAAATTATCATATGAGCAGCCTTCATGTTTCCCTAGAAGAAGATGTAACTGTACATATTAGCAAATCTGGAGCTTGAGTATGAGTTTAATATTGGCCTCTCTTCTTCTTGTGTTGTCTTTAAACAGTGTCATTTTTAAAAATGAGTGTTGGCCGGGCGCGGTGGCTCACGCCTGTAATCCCAGCACTTTGGGAGGCCGAGGCGGGCGGATCACAAGGTCAGGAGATCGAGACCATGGTGAAACCCCGTCTCTACTAAAAATACAAAAAATTAGCCGGGCGCGGTGGCAGGTGCCTGTAGTCCCAGCTACTTGGGAGGCTGAGGCAGGAGAATGGCAGGAACCCGGGAGGCGGAGCTTGCAGTGAGCCGAGATCGTGCCACTGCACTCCAGCCAGGGGGACAGAGCAAGACTCTGTCTCAAAAAAAATAAAAAATAAAAAATAAAAATAAATAAAAATAAAAATGAGTGTTTTCCGTTTTACATTCAAAGGGTGACTACTTACTGTTTTGCAACTCAACTCAGCAAAGAAAAAATTGTAGGTAGCAATTTTTTTAAGCTATCAACTGAATCTCTGACAGACACCCTCATCTTTGTTGTCAGGTTGAAACATTCTGTTCTTGAACAGAGGAAAAACATTCTTCACACAGTGCTTGCCAGTTTCTGAAGTCTTTATTGGTACTCTGCACACCTTCACACCTCCATGACAAGAAAACAGTAGATTTATATTAGAAATTGTATTGAAAAATGTCTACTTCAAACACACTCAAAGGACTTTCCAGTTGTTTTATTGCTATGCCAGAATACCTTCACGTAACTGAAGTAACCTGGACTAAGCAAGGTAGACACTTTTCTAAATTTGTGGGAGGCTACCTTGAAAAAGATGATGGGAAAATAAATAGGCTATATTCTACTGTTGTTATTCATGTTAGAGTTAGAACTTTCACGTACTAAGTTACTACTAAGTAGGAGTAAATATCCAAGCAGCAATAAAAGATGAGCACCTTCCACATACCTGTAACCAGTAATTTCACACCTACAATTCAAGTAGAAGGTCAATAGGGCCAAATACACAGACATTCACTTTCTATATAAAATGTGTTGAAAAAAATCTAGTAAAAAACACATATTAAATAAAATGTTTAAAATAATAGTAAAGCTAGAGGTAACTTTAAATAGGAAATGCTGATTTGAAAACTTACAGAAGATATTAGTATTTATTAAAATTAATATGAATAATCAAATGTAGTTAAATATATTCAAATGTACCACCCATTGCTGTACCTAAGTTCTGAGTCTTCTTCTTAGTTTTAGACTCTGGGAAGAAGATAGCAATAGCAGGCTTTGCTTCGGTATGTGCCCATATTTCTTACTAAACTACTTGCTGGTATGAGAAGGAATGCTCTAAAGTAAGTACAGATAGTCCTATAAACACACAACCAAACATCACATACACATAGCTAGTCTCCAACACATACATAAAGCACCATTCTTTAAAAAAAAAAGAAATCAAATCACTTTTATTTATTACTATAGACCTGAGTCTGCAACAAAAGAGGAGATATAGTGGGAAGGACTTTAGACCTGAGTTGTCAAGTTTTGATGATCTGAATCTATTGTGTTTGCTAAATAAAAAGAGAACTTTATGTTGCAATTTAATACCATTCAAATCATACTACATTATCTTTGCTTCAAATGTTCTTTTTGCTTAAAGAAAATAAATGATAAATGTATCTGGTTACGGATGTCTGCTGAACTCTCTCTATTTTATCTTTTGGAAGAGAGAAAAACCTAACAGGCCGGGCCTGGGTCCAGTAGGGAAGCATGGAAAGATTGTTCTTGGTGAGCACCTCCATCTGTTCCTAGATCAACCTCTTAATCTTTCCCAGGCCTTTTCTCATGCCAATGTACTGGATCAAGATAATATTTCAATAACAGGAAGCAGAAATGATTTCAGGAGAGAGAAAGTAGGGCATATTGGTCATTTAAATGTTTAGGAAGTAAAGCTCAAGCAACAGAGAAATTATAAAGTTACTAAAAACCCCATTCCAAGTAATAATAATAGCAAACGATTCCATATAGCTTATTACTTGCCAGGCAGTATTCCAACTGCTTTACATGTATTAATTCATGTAATACTTAGGACTACCCTGTGATAGGGCTCTTATTTTAATCTCCATGGTATAACTGAGAGATAAAGCAGAGTAGTTAAATAACGAATGCATAGAATGCATGGGAGAATTGAACCCAGGCAGGCTGGACCAGAGCTCTAGTCTTATATTGTGTTTTCTCCCACATTTAAAGGCCTGGTCAGTATCAATGTAAGCATCACAATGAAGGAAAACGTGACCACATAAATAATTAACAACAGGGAGGCTAATTTCCTTTTGAGAGGAAAAATTTTAAAACACCTGAAGAATTCAGAGCATAAATAGAAACAAACCCATGTAATCATATAACTACAGTGCCTGCCACAAAGTTAACACTGTCTATTGAATCAATAGTGAAAGAAAAAATAATTGTTGAGACAGTATCTTAGAATGTAGTCACAGTTTTCTCTCTCATCTCCAACAATGATACTCTTACCCTTTAAGAACCAACTTTACAAAGCAGATCTTCAGAGAACTGCACACGTGTATGTCTAGAGACTAGGGTATAGGGCAGCACAGAAACCAGTTCCCAGTAGTTCTTTCCACTTATATCCAATGTGAGAAAGCCTCTTAAATGGTCCATTTTCAAGGCACGATAAATCTAAGCACCCGTAACAAACTGCACGGCTCGTGCTCCTAGAAGGTCATGATAAGTGAACAGAATGTAGAGGAGGGGTCAGCCCATAAAAGGGAAGAGAGTTTCATTATTGGGAAATTGAAACTTAAGTGTGGAAGGGAATGGGGTATAACCTTATAAGGGGGATAATTAAATTTAGGTGACTTCTGGGAAGATTGTAACCACCTAGTATTTGACCAATGAGGAAGTGGGGGAGGGACTTGCATGCTAGGAAGTAAATTACCTGCTGTGATTCCCCAGGGCGTGGCTGCCTACCAGACACCTGATCTTGCAAGACCACTATTAAGTCTCACTTTTGCTGTTCTTGGTGCCTCTAAGTCCATTCTATGGGCTTGGATGGGTGAGTGAGTTTCTCACATCCATTAATATTCCTACTGTATATAGTAGAACCTGCTATCTATAGATATTTCCCTGGGATCTCTAGATGTCCAGTACTATCTTGTTATATTAGCTTTTCAAAACCATTCAGTCAAGTGTCTACCATACCACTACCATGTGCCCTGTCCTACTCTGGTAATGACAATGGAGTTTTGAATAAAATAGATAGAATTCTACCCTTGCACCTTTTCTTCTACTGGGGAGATACAGATGATTAAAGAAGGAGGGACGGAAGGAAGGAAGAGAGGAAAAGGAAGGAAGGAAGGAAGGAAGGAAGGAAGGAAGGAAGGAAGGAAGGAAGGAAGGAGGGAGGGAGGGAGGGAGGGAGGGAGGGAGGAAGGGAGAGAGGGAGGGAAGGAGGGATAGAGGGAGGGAAGGAAGGAAGGAAAAGGAGTGGGGAGGGGAGGGGAGGGGAGCAGTGGGGAGAAAGAGATTAAAATTTTGATGCCGGCAAGGTACTATGAATGAGATATTTCAGTTGATAGAGAGTATAAAGTGCCGGGAGCCTGCTTTAGGCAGGCTAGAGACCTTCCCAAAGAGATAATATTGAACTTCAGTCCTGATTTCCAGAGATAGTCATCTAATGATCTTCAAGAAGAGACTTTCAACAAGAAGCAGCACTTGCCAAGGCCTTTTATACTGAGTAATGTTTTTAGATTCCCTGGCATATTTAGAAGACTTGCTCTGATGGGGAATTTCTGACTAATAAGTCCAGTCTTCTTAAGAAGTATTCTAGAAAACTGGCTTTCTCAGCCTCCTCTACATCTAGATACAGCAGGTGGCCAAGACTTCACCAACCCCAGGCAAATGCACTCCAAGCTTTGGCCCAAGTACTCACAATGTATACATGTATCAAAATACCACACAGTACCCCATTAATGTATATTACAATTTGTCAATTAAAAATAAAATTTACAAAAAGAAGTGCTGAAGATAGTGATGATCCTGGGATCATCATTTTGCATCCAGGTTTATGCCTAAATTGTCCAGCTTGGAGGACAGCATTAGTTGCCACGTGGAGTTTCCGCTATACAAGTAGCATTAGTGCTAGTCTCAGTAGCTGCTGGAATTTGGTCCAATTTCTGGCAGCAGCACAAATGGCAACATCAGTTATGATTTTCTCATTATATCAGTTCTCTGGCACACATTTCAGTATTATTTTTCAAGACTTAGATTCAATCCTATTTCTCCAGTTTTTCTGACAATCTGTGAGCCCAACGTCATTTTCTGTTTAATTACCAAGAGTTAGATTCCACTGCTTATTATTAAAAATCCTCAATGATAGAGGTTGGATGGGTTTCAGGAACAAAATCAATGTCATTGTGGCTCCTGGTTTCTCTCTAGCCAGATTATCCAACCTAGTTCTGTCTTTTCCTATAAATATTTATAATCTGACTTTACATTTTCATTTTTTCTCCTCATTCCCCCAAGACTAGTATCTTCTAAGTGTAATCCAGATAGATGTTAAGAAAACAAAATTTAAGGAAACAAAATTTAAGGAGACCTCCTACCAAATATCTTTCAAGGTTTTTTTTTTTTTTTAATTTCCCAGATATGAAAAAAAAAAACAAAAACCCTGCATTACCTCTGTACTGGCCTTTGTTGGCCTCATTCTTCCTTAACCCATTTCCTATTTAGAAAAAAAAATGCAGCTCAATGCAGGTGCTCATTCAATTTTACATAAACACACTCTTTGAGGTTGAAGCAAATCTGACCGACTTTCAACGTGAAAATAAAATATAAACACTGTTATTGGGGTTATTTCTAAACAGAACTTGTCTCTAATCCTAATGTAACAGAAATGTATATGATTATTATTAGAGATAAGAGTATTCTTGGGGCAAATGGGAAATGGGTTAAATTATGCCTTTTATCCATGTTTCCATCTTTGGTAGAAAGAATAGAGGTTCATCAATGTTAATTTCTCTTCTATATACCCTAAGTGACCCAGCTCCTTCTTTTTCTGAAGTGAGGTGTTCACCCCCATGAGCCCCTCAACTTACAGATCCAAGATCTAAAGAGTGGCGTCAAAGCAGCTTCATTCCTCTAAACATTACCTAAACTCAGAAATGTTTGATTTAGTATCTTTTTTAAGAAAAATTAATAAAAATGCATTGTATTCATTTGTTTGAACTACTTGCCATTGATATTTATTCACCACAGAGGAAAATAACAACTATTTTTAGAAATGTATGTACAGAATTAAATTCATTGAATTTTTCATTGGAATGTAATTCTAAATGCAGTTCCATGTTGCTTATCTAGCAAAACCATAGGCTCAAATGTTTAAAAATACTTTGATGGACAGCAACTTTTGGAACTGTGTCAGGGACAGAATTTAGACAGAGAATGACTTTTATAGAATGCTTAAACCAGTTATTTTCAAACTTTTTGGCAGTGACCCACAATAGAATGCATTTGATTTTACAACTCAGTATAGGCAGAACTTTAAACACGTATACAACACGTATACAAATATATAACATAGACACACAGGACACTTAAAAAGAGTTTCATAAATGCATTCTTATGGAATTAATGTGATATTTTCTATTATTTTCATTTAGAAAAATAATTGTCATTGCCTATTACATTTATTCAGAACCCGTTAGTGTGGTCATGACCTGCAATCTGAACAAAGCTACTTTAAACTTCGGTTCTGGCATGGTATGTGTTAGGTCTGTTTTCAGACTGGCTAAGAAACCAAATCTTCCCATAATTTCTCTAGGAAACAAAAAGTTTTCCAAGTTCTAAAATCAATTTGCAAACAATTTCCTGAACTCAGTTCATTCATAAATAATGATCCGGCTATGCTTTCTTCAAAATGTCAATTTTTTTAACCAGCACATATTCATAGTTTTACATCATCCATGCTTGGAGAATAACTCAAAACAGAAGCTTTAAACTACTCTGTTCAGTGTCACACTAAGGTTAAATTGTTGTATATGTCTCTGTTCACAAAATGGTTTTACTGGAGTATAAAAATCAGAGAAAGTAAAATCTAACATCTGTGGATACACTGTAGGAAATAAAGGAACACTGTAGGAAGATATTTTTAGAAGTGATGATTTATTTTCAAATAGCAATTTGAATCACTCTTAATGACATTTTTGCAATAATTTGCACCTATTCTTAGCAGCAAAGGAGTGACAAAGAGAGTTAACAAAACATCTATTCTTATCTAGACAGTATTCTTCAGTAAGTCTGGTGAAATGCTCATTAAAAGTCTCACATGTTTAGAGACCACAGTGCATTAATAGGAATTCAATTAAATACTTACAGCTTTTGTCATTTAAAGTAAGTTAACCAGATGGCATGAAATTCTCCAAAAGAGATTTTAAACAAACAATGTAGATTTAATTAATATGCACCAGTTAACTCATTAAATATATAACAACTAGCTCATTACACCTAAGGTAAATACTTATTTGAGATGAATTGTCTAATTTTCACATTTATCTTCATTTTGCTTGACTGGTCATGTTATAAATGGTAACTTTTAAAAGCTAAGACATTTTAAAGTACAAATATTTTGTGTTTCTCATAATTCTTTCACCAATGCTAAAAGGGAAACTGACATTATTTTCACAGAAAATGCAGAATTGGATTATTACATAATAACAATAGCAACAACCAAACAATTTTAATTTTTATTTAAACTTAGACATATCAATTCACATGTGCTACTTTAGAAGCAAATAGTAAACCTTTCTCATCCATTGTTAGTACCTTTACATAGATTACACAGTAACACTCTCAGTAAATTTTAAATATCTAACTTTTCCACTTTATGCCTCTGTGTTACTTATATTAAAATGGAGTTTTGTACCTTTGAACAAAGAATTACTATTCTTTATCTAGTGAGATCATCCTTCTTGTCCTTTGATTAAAATGACCAGGAAAGGGAGACAGTGTAGGGGAATCCAGGCCTAGCGAGACATATTGCCCAGGGAAGTATGACAAGTTAACAGGAGACACACCTTGTAGCCAGTGTGTTAGATATCCATGAATATAGGCTGCTTGTTTTCACAAGTCTTAAGATTTTAAGTACTTTATATTTTATAGATTCAAACTAATGAAATATTTGCACCCAGTTGCTTTGAAGTGTCTTACAGTTGGGGCTCATTAAAAAAACCAAAACTAGATATTAGAGTTACAAAAATCCACTCCATATCTATGGACCTAATCCTTTTCTTAGGACATACCCTAGTAAAGGATTCCTACTATGAGTTTTCCATTTATATTAATTCATCGTACAAGTAAATTCCTATTTTCAGCTTCACAGTGTATATTAAATGATTAATTTCATTTATAACATTTTCTTCTACCCTTGTTAACACATACATACACACACACATTTTATAATATAAACTTCTTTAAAATAAAAGAAGTGAAAACAACATTATTATAGACAATCCCAGTTCTAAGAGACTTAAAACTAGTTTTTATTCTGAATATAATATCAATCATTAAATAATGCAATTACAAATATATAAATAAAGCATAATATCAAAGCTTTCTACAATTAGATTAAGAGTTGCATTAGGTTTAAGATGCATGGGGTGTCAATAGTAGCATTTGCTAACATTTTGGATAAATATAATAAACAAAGATTATACATTTTGACACTGCTATTGTAAAGGTTATGTAATCATGTGTTAATTGCATACAACCATCTGCCCATCTTTTCAAGCTTTTTGCAGGCAACATTCTCCAACCCCTAGCTTCCTATGTTGCCCCACCAAAACCCTCCCATTTTTTGATCTATCCAAGACTTTCAATTCTTAGATCCTATCACATTTTCACTGGTATTACCCACCTCTGGTGTCTTCTCTCATCTTCTTAACCAGATTAAAGTTCATGGTCATTATTATACTCACCCTTTATATACATTTTATATTTGTTTATATCACCCTCATTTTCGTATCATCCTGGCAAAAAATAAATAAATAAATACTTAAATCCAGCACTTCTACTTATTACTTGTTCAATACAGGCAGTTGAATGTGGCCAGTGTGTGTGAGGATTCAGTCATTGTTTCAGTTCTCTTTATCTATATTCTCTCACTTGGTCATCTCATCTATGCTTATAAATTAGTACCATTAATATGTCAATAACTTTCAAACTTGTATCTTCATCACAGATCTTTTTGCCTAACTCCACTAAACTCATATAACAATTTCCCAGTTAAGATCTCCACTTTGTTGCCTAGTAGATATCAGAAACTTAACATGTCTAAACACTAAGTCATGATTTTTCCCTTATAAACCTACTCTAGTCATAGCTTTTCTTATCTAGACAGACAAAAATTCTATTCTTCCATTGCAGAGGTCACAAACTTTGGAGTCATCTTTGTCTGCACACATCAGAACAATCCATCCGGAAATCATTGTGTCTCATTTTTAAAATATGTTCAGAATCTGACACCCACTCACTCCCTTCCCTGAAACCAAGGTCCCAAATACTATGCTCTCTCATTTTGTGTTAAAACAGTGGCCTTTAACTGAACTCGCTGTTCCTACCTTTTAATCCCTGGAGTTAGCTCTCAACTTCTCTTCTCTAAACCTTTCAATGTTCCCCATTTCACTCTAAGTGAAACCCAAATTCCTTAAAATGGCCAACAAATCATATTACTCTTCTAACCTCATTTCCCATTACTCTCTGCTTGGTCATTCTGCTCATTCAGCAGTCTTAGTGGTGTCACATTTCTTGAACATTCAAGCATTATTTCTGATATGCTCTTTTCCCTAATATATGCATGGCTAAAGAACTCACCTAGTTTAGGTCTGTGCCCAAATATCATTCCATATTTGCTCAAATGTTACCACATACATTTTGGATGTCTAACATGCTCTGTTTTTCCTTACTTTCAGCTCCATGCAACATGTCATATAATTTGCTTATTTGTTGTATTTATTTTTTAGATGAGGTCTCGCTCTATCGCCCAGGCTGGAGAACAGTGGTGCGATCTCAGCTCACTGCAACCTCCACCTCCCTGGTTCAAGTTAATATCTTGCCTCAGCCTCCCAAGTAGCTGGGATTACAGGCAAGTACCACCACACCTGGCTAATTTTTGTACTTTTTAGTAGAAATGGGATTTCACCATGTTGGCCTTGAACTCTTGACCTGAAATAAACCATCCGCCTCAGCCTCCCAAATTGCTGGGATTACAGGTGTGGGCCACCGCACCCTGCCTGTTGTATATCGTATTCATGTTCTATGTCCCTTTACCAGAATATCAATTGTATGAAATAAGGTTTTTTTCTTCACTTAGGATAGATTCTTAGCCCTTAAACTATGTATGACATATTGTAGACATTCAGTAAATGTTTGCTTAATGAATAAAGGACTACATGCATATTTTTAAAAAATCAAATACTACAGAAACTGTTAGTAAAAATTTTTAAAGGGAAAACAACATTATCCACCTCTTGCCCCACCCATTTTATTCCTGGTTTCATTTGCAAATACAATTATGTGTTCTTCTAGCAGTTAAAATCATGTCACACAAAAAAACTACCAATAGTAGTATATTTACATATCCATTATAAATGTTATGCATTAGCTACTTATTATAGAAGAAAAGAATTTAATTTTACTTATACTCTCCACAGTTTCAATTTTTTTCTATATTCTATTTGTTGAATGTTGAAGCATAAATTTTAGAGTTTAAATACAATTTTACATTATATATTTAAATCTCAAGTTTTGTCCAATCAAATTTCTATAATATATCAAATTACTACTATATAAGATTTCATTTTCGTCACTTCTCCCCTTCCACCACCCAAAGTTCATGAGCTATACTTTTCATTTGACATTGTCAAGGTTATAATATGTACATACTCATTTGCAATCATAAGTATGCCACCTGTGCTTTGCCTATAAGGTAATTGCAGATGTTGAAATCGAAGTCTAAAACTTAATAATTCAATGTTTGTTTACAGCAGCATGGCAGTCTAGATACTAGCAAAGATATCCCCCTGGAAGTAAATAGAATCCTTCATTAGGTGTCTTTTTCTACGTCACGCTCAGTCAAAATAAAGTGAATGATTCTTCATTGCCCAAAATGATGTAAGATAGGAAATTAAAGTGGAAAGTTAAAATTGGAAAGCTGGAAGTTATGTAAATAACAAGCCAGCTTTCACCCCCAGATAAGTCTTGCCCGTCACTGGAGTCTTTAGACTTCTCTTTTGATGGCTGCCTGAGGCACAGGGATAAAATTAAGCCTGTAGCCAATATAAAATGAAATGTCTAAACAAGAAATCCCCATATAAAACTAGGTTAAAACAAAAGGTTAAACCCTCAATATCAAGGTACACAAGAACTAATTTTCCTCTGCAGAGGAGTCATCAAACAGACTTGCTTGATTAATGTCATGTGACAATTCTTAAACAGAATCTCACTTGCATATAGATTTGTGCTTAGAAGTTTGCACTAATTGTATGACCGTGAAAACCTCAAATCTAACATTAGTATAAAGTATTCACGAGTGATCATTGCTGCAGTGTTGAAAGAAGCCAACTCAAATCCTTTCTGGAAGAACCTACTTTCATCTCTGGTGTCTAGCTAGGATAAGAGGAAAAAGCAGGGAACTGAGATCAGGTAAGATTATTCAGAGCACCTCTACCATACTTACTTACCTGAGTGGTAGGTACATGAGTCCTCACAGAGAGAAACCTTTATACTATGCATAGAAGTTTTACAATATTGTGAATGTATAATTAATTATTTTTAATCAAAACTAATGCATGGCACTTATACTGTTAAGAATAAAATATTAATAAGAGCTAATATTTCTGGAATGTGCCATGTGATCTTCATGTTGTGATAACACTTTTTATGAGGTATCTTATTTTAAAATATCTGACAACAATCTTTTATAATAAGCATACTATTTTACAGATTATAGAGAAATAAAACACTTGCCTAAAGCCACACAAGTAGTTTATGGTAGAGTCAGGATTTTTATCTTTATTATGACTTAGTAAGAATGAGATATGTAATGGAATTATGTTTTCTCCTGCCTGGGTCCAGTGTCAGAATACCTGCTCTATTCAAGAATAATGTTAATGGTGGCGATGTCAAATGAATTATCTTCCTGAAGCTCTCTTACCTGTTCTAAAACTTTTAGTGGGCTTCAGGTTTTGATTTGTACTTTTCACATTTGATTTCAATTTTCAAGCATTTTACGTGATAAAATGATTGCCAGTAAGGAATTTAAAAAAATACAGAGATTGAAAATGTCTTCAAGGTAAGGTGGGTGCAAAATTTTGGAGTGTGGGCAGGAAAATGGAATGGAAGTGGTGCCTTCTCTTGAGCCCATGTTGCTGTGGGTGTTTTGCTGTTTTTCATTAGTTTTGTTTCACTTTAGCATTAGTAAGAATATCAATTCTTTATCCACTATTACTGTCTTACTCTCATCTTCTGATTCCAGAATCAGCTAACCTAAATATAGAATTGCTACAAGAAACAGGTGTGTTAGCAAGTTATCTTGGTAATAAAATTGCTTTGGAAAATAACATCGCGAATACAATCAGAGTAGGCAATGTTCTTCTGCTCATTATCCCATGTCATGGACTTAATTTTTATATCATTAGCCTCTTAGTCATCTTTATTTTATTAAGCATATTAATGTCCCACAGCTAAAATGCAATGCCCCTTATCCGTTTTCTATTATCAAGTAACTCCATAAAATTTAAGTCTCCCACAGTCCTAAAAATGTTTTACTCATATAATTGGGGTCACTTTGCTATGTCATTAAAACATTCTTAGAGGCAAAAGTCGTATCAGCAAGAATTCTTTAAGCACCATATTGATATTTGAGGTGTTCAAATAAGCAGAAGCCCTAAACACCTCTTTAGTTCACAATCTGTAAGTATGAAAAGAAGGCATGTTGATATAATATAATACAGTTCCATAGGACAGTAAATCAAAAATCAGTTAGGATTTTAATAAGTCTGGTGGTTTTAAAACTTGTCTGAAGATTCTTAGACACTCTTTATAGCAAAATTAGGAGGTTAATATTCCTTCTCTTCAATGTGATCCAGTTTTAATGACTTCCTTTTAATGAACAGAATGTGGCAGGAGTGACGCTGCATGAGGCTAACTCTTTAGAAGTGGTACATGTATCCTGTTTCTCACTTCCTGCACAGGTACATTTTGAGCCCTGAGCTGCTAGGTAAAAGTGTGGCTACCCTGAAGCCACTGTAATGGAGACATGTGAAGAAACACCTAGAAACAGAAAGCGATGACCAATGAGCAGCAGCTATTCCAAAGGCGACTTGTGTGTGACTTCCTTGCTCAACTCAAGACCTGTGAGTGTATGAGCCTTCAGATAATTCTATTCCAGCTCCAATTCTACTGCAGCATCATGAGATACATTAGGGAGAACCACTGAGCTGAGTTCCATCAAAGTCTAGAACCATGAGAGAGAATACTAAAGTGATTATTGTTGTTTTTTTTTTTTTTTGGTAATTTGTTCTGCCACAAGAGATCATCAATTATTCAACTCAGCAACTACAGACACTCAGGAAACAGCATAGTAATTATGGGCAAAACATATCTAGTGTCATAAAGCACAGATAGTTTCAATATAGAAGCCTTATTTCACTTGTTTTCTATATGTTGTAATGATAAACAACATTGATTCAGAATGTCTGATAATTTGAACTTCTGAGAATAATTAGCAATCTATTAACTATATCAATAATACATTTTAGAAGACTTATAATTTGATTATAACACTTCTGCTCTGAAGCATTTTAGGATATTTTGGGTCATTCAAATACATATTGCTGTTACTATACATTTAAAAGGCTCATGTGATTTGTCTCCAATATATATCCAAAGGATGGATAGAGTATACTTGTGTATCTGACTGTAAGGAACAGAAACATATGCTGTAGCGACTCAATTAACAATGCTGAGTTAATAAGAAATCAATGAAATTATTTGTGCACTTCAATTCTTAAAGTATTTCAGCGGTTTGCCAGATGCTATTATATACACTGTCTTATTTAATCCCTACAATAACTCTATGAGACAGGTACTATTATTCCCAATTTGTACTTTAATAAATGAAATCTCAAAGAACTTAAACATTAAACCCAAATTGACATAGGTAGTAAATTACAAACCAATACTCTAAACCAGAGCTCCTGATCCTCAACCCAGCATTCTCTCCAATATATCAAAATCATCTCTCCTAATCCTTTTTAAAAAATTTAGTAGATACGCCAGAAGTTGTTGTTTAAAACAAATACAATGAAGTCTATGACGTTCTGTGTGTGTAATATTTATCTACATAAATATGTATATGTAGTATATGTGTGTAATATACAACATATAGTTCTATAGTCATGCATCCCATAATAATGTTTTGGTCAATGGTGAACCATGTATATGATGGTGGCTCTACAAGATTATAATGGAGTAAAAAAATTTCTATCACCTAGAGACATCATAGGTATCACAATGTTTAGCACAAAGCACTACTTACGTGTTTGTGGTGATGTTTATGTAAACAAATCTACTTATCTGCCAATATATAAAATTGTAGCACATACAAGTATATATAGTACATGTTTTATAATGATAATGAACAACTATGTTACTAGTTTATGTATTTATTGTACTGTACTTTTCAGTGTTATGTTAGAGTATATTCCTTCTACCAATATAGAAAAAAGTTAACTGTAAAACAGTCTCAGGCTGGTCCTTTAGGAGATATTCCAGAAGGTTATTATCACAGTAGATGACAGCTCCATGCATGCATGTTATTGTCCCTGAAGACCTTCCAGTGGGACAAGATATGCAGGCAGTAAGCCTTTAAAAGAAACAGTAAAATATAATCAAAAGAAATAATTAAAAGAGGAAGCGATTAAAAAGGGAAAAATAGATGTAGGAAATGAAAAAGAGGAAAAGAGGGTCCTGGAAGTACAATTTGTCCATGCAGACCTGCTCTGTAAACAGCTTGTGACAAGTGGCTTCTATTTCAGAGGATTGATGGCTCAGGGATGGGCTTCTGGGAGCCAAGGGATCTGGCAAAGTTTGCTATCATGACAGAGCTGTTTCTTCTCCACAGCCCAGCAGCTATGTCACCTAAGCAGCTTGCCACAGTCTCTCACAGCTTCAACTGCTATGTCTGAGGCTCCAGGTCCAAGAATCTCCATTTTTACTTAAAAACAAGCTTATGGGGAAAAAGATATAGAGCATTTCTTTGTTTTACCAAACCTAAGGACTTTTCAAAATACCCAAAGTATTTTTTCAAAATGTTACTTTCTGAAAGTAATATTATGGAACCTAAACTGAAAAATAAGCTTATCAGAGGGATTTTTCCTTTTTTCCCCCAAACCACACAAGCTCTCCCACAGTTTGGACACCAGTATATGTAATATAATTATATATAATATAATATAATATGTAATATAATACTATAATATATAATAATACAATATTGTTGATAGTATATTATATGTTATATAATAATATTAATTGTATTAATATTATTACATATTATAATATTAATGTTATAATTATGTGGTTATATAATTATAATATTAATATTATATAATTATATGATATAATTATAATAGTAATATTGGAAAAGTTTTTTGTTTATTTTCACGATGGCTGACTAGAGATATCAGACACTAGTTTTCCTTAGGAAAAGGGACTTGACATTTTGTCAAAGGGTAAGTGGCAGTCATCTCCTCGGCTTTGCTTACCCCTGCAGTAGACTACTGGTGTCCAAACTGTGGGAGAGCTCTTCTATCCCCACAAAACCAAACACTGGGAATAGTGATTTGGGGACTTCTTGAGGACATCACACCAGACCACATGCATAGATTCATTCACCCTTCCCACAGACCTGAGCTGGAGTGTACCAGTGGGATAGTGTTTCCTGCCCAGAGAACCTCAACCCTTCTGTCTCCACATTACCAGAGCCCCCATAAATATTTCCCAGCACCCAGTCAGATTGTGGCAGTCACACAGGTTTGGCTGAGCACAGGGAAGCTGCAGTGTTCCCAATGGTCTAGCCCTTGGGGAGTGCAGCTCCTCAGGGAAGGGAAAGTGCAGCACCCAAAGGGGGCAACCTTTTGGACAAAGGAGAAAAAAGCATGCAGTTTTCTGTGTCTGAGAACTCCCAAAATACATTGTAGTCCCATCCTCAAGGGGAAAATTAAATCCATCCAAAGAAGTACATTTTAAAATAATAAGAAGCAGAGAGACAATTGTGGAAGTATGAAAAAACAGTGTTACAGCATCCTCAAAAGCCTCACACTAACTCTCTGGCAATGGATCCCAACAAAAGTAAAATCTTTGAAATAGTAGATAAAGATCCAAAATATTGATTTTAGAGAAACTCAATGAAACCTAGGTGAAATTTGAAAACTAATACAAAGAAGCCAGAAAAATAATTCAGGTCATGAATGAAAAGTTTACCAAAGAGACAGATGAAAAACAACAGCACTTTGGGACATTAAAAATTTATTAAAGGAATTAAAAACACAGTTGAAAACATTAATAAAACACAGTTGAAAACATTAATAGTCTATTAAATAATAGTCTGTTATTAAATAGACTATTAATTAATAGTCTATTAGATCAAGCAGAAGGAAGAGTCTCAGAGCTTAAAGATAGGTCCTTCAAATTAAACCAGTCAGACAAAAATAAAGAAAAAAGAATGTTAATATATAAACAGAGCCTTCAAGAAGTATGAAAATATGTAAAGTGACCAAACCTATGATTCATATGTATTTCTGAGGGAGAAAAAAAAGTAAAACTTTGGAAGTTATTTGAGGTAATAATTGAAGAAAACTTCCTTTGTCTAGAGAGCCAGACATCCAGATATGAGAAACTCAGAGAACTCCAGGAAGCACGTTGCAAAAAGGACTTCACCAAGACATATATTCCCCAGACTATCTAAAGTTAACATGAAGGAAAAATTATAAAACCAGCAAGAGAAAAGCATCTAATTACCTATAGAGAATATTCCATTAGACAGACATCTTATTTCTCTGCAAAAACATTACAAACCAGGAGAGACTGGGGTTTATTTGCAGCCAAAAAAAAAATAAAAATACAATAAAATTTAAAAACCTATTAACAACAAATTTTGTTACACAAATAATGTATTTTCCAGACAACATGATGGAAAATAATGTATTTTCCATCAGAGCTGGACCAGCCATACAAGAAATGTTTAAGGAAGTTCTAAACATGGAAATGAAAGGTAGATACTGGCCATCACAAAAACAAACAAAAGTATAAAACTCATGAGTTTTATGAAACAATTACACAATTGAGACTACAAAGTAGGCAAAAATTAAGAGGAACATAACCTCACATATCAATACTAAATTTGAATATAAATGGATTAAATGCTCCACTTAGATGGTACAGATATTCAGAATGGATTTGAAAAAACAAGATCCAACCATATACTGCTTACAAGAAATTCACCTATCTGTAAAAGACACAAACTCAGTGTAAAGGGGTCAAAAAAGATATTCCATGCAAACAGAAAGCAAAAGCAAGCAGGAGTAACTAACTATACTTATATAAGGAAAAACAGTCTTCAAATCAATAACACTTACAAAAGACAAAGAACATTATAATAATAAATGGCCAATTCAACAAGAAGATATAACAATACGAAATATATATGCACCTAACACCAGAACACCCAGATTCATAAAACAAGTACTACTAGACCTAAGAAAAGAAAGAGAGAGAGAGAGAGAGAGAGAGAGAGAGAGAGAGAGAGAGCGCAATACAAGAAAATGGGAGAACTTCAAAACCTCACTGATAGCACTACACAGATCATCAGGAGAGAAAATTAACAAAGAAATCTTAGACTTAAATTGGACTTTACACCAAACAGATATTTACAGAACATTCTACCTCAAAACTGCAGAATATAAATTATTCTCATTAATGAAATAGAACATTTTCCAAGATAGCCTATGCTATGTTTTGACTGTGTCTTCACCCAAATCTCACCTTGAATTGTAATTATCCCCACGTGTCAGGGTGAGCCAGGTGGAGATAATTGAATCATGAGGCAGTTTCACCCATACTGTTCTCGTAGTAGTGAATAAGTCTCATGAGATCTGATGGTTTTATAAAGGGTGGTTATTCTGTACAAGCTCTCTTGTCTACCACCATGTAAAACACCCCATTGCTCTTCCTTTGCCTTCTGTCATGATTGTGAGGCCTCCCCAGCTATGTGAAACTGAGTCTATTAATCCTCTTTCTTTTATAAATTATCCAGTCTTTACTAGTAGTATGTCTTTATTAGCAGTGTGAGAACAGACTAATATAGATCGTATGTTAGACCACAAAAAGTCTCACTAACTTTTTTAACAATCAAAATTATATCAAGTATCTTTTTGGACCAGATTGGAATAAAACTAGGAATTAATTCCAAGAGGAACTCTTAAAATTATAAGAATATATGAAAATTAAACAACCTGCTCCTGAGTGATCTTTGGGTCAACAATAAAATTAAAACAAAAGTTTAAAAAATTATTCAAATGGAAAGAAAATAGAGACAAACACATCAACATCTCGGAATATAGCAAAAGCAATGCTAAACAGGAACTTCATAGCATTAAATGCATACATAAATAATATAGAATGATTACAAACTAGAAACCTAATATTGTATCTCAAAGAACTAGAGAAACAAGAACATACCAACCCCCAAGAAAATAAATAACTAAAATCAGAGCAGAACTAAATGAAATAGCGACCAAAAAAAATACTAAGGACCAATTAAATGCAAACTTGGTTCTTTGAAAACATAAATAAAATTGGTATCCTGTTGGCTAGACTAACAAAGAAAAGCGGAGAGAAGATTCAATAAGCATAATCAGATATGAAAAAGGAGACCTTGCAACTGATACAAAAGAAATACAAAATATCATCAGAGACTGCTATAAACATCTCTATGCTCACAAAATAGAAAACCTAGAGGAAATAGATAAATTCATAGGAAACCTACAATATCCCAGGATTGAACCAGGAAGAAATAGAAATCTTAACCAGCCGATTAACGAGCAGTAAGATTGAATCACTAATTTAAAAATCGCCCAAGAAAAAGTCCAAGACCAGATGGATTTACATCTGATTTCTATGAGATATACAAAGAAAAACTGGTACCAATCCAAGGAAAATTCTCTCAAAAAATTCAGGAGGAGGAAATCTTCGCTAACTCATTCTATGAGGCCTGTATCATCCTGATACCAAAGCCAGGAAAGGACACAGCAAACAAAAACTATAGACCAATATCCCTGATGAACATAGATGCAAAAATCTTCAACAAAATACTAGCAAACTGAATCCAGCAGCACATCAAAAAGATAATACACCATAATCATGTTAGTTTTATTCCAGGGATGCAAGGATGGGTCAACATATACAAATCAATATACGTGAATCACCACATAAAGAGAATTAAAAATAAAAATCCTATGATATCTCAATAAATACAGAGAAAACATTGGATACAACTCAACATCCTTTCATGATAACAAAAAAAAAATACCTTCACCAAACTAAGTGTAGAATAAACATCTCTTAAAATAATGAAGGTCATATATGACAAACTGACTGACAATCTCATATTGAATGAGGAAAACTTGAAAACATCTCCTCTAAGAACCAGAACAAGACAAAGATGCCCACATTCATCACTCTGATTCAATGTAATACTGGAAATAACTAGCCAGAGAAATTAAGCAAGAGAAAGAAATGAAAGGTATCCACATTGGAAAAGAGGGAGTCAAATTATCTTGGTTTGCTATTGATACGATCTTATAGCTAGGAAATTCTAAAGACTCTCCCAAAAGACTCCTGCATTTCATAAATAAATTCAGGAAGGCTTCAGGATACAAAATCATTCTACGAAATTTTTTATACACCAATAATGACCAAGCTTAAAAACAAATCAATAACTCAAGTATATTTACAATAGCTACAATAAAATAAAATATCTAGGAATACACTCAATCAAGGAGGTAAAAGATCTCTCGAAGGAAAAGAACAAAATACGGATGAAAGAAGTCATAGGTGACAGAAACAAATAGAAAACACCCAATGCTTATGGATTGGAAGAATTAATATCATAAAATGATCATACTACTCAATGTAATCTAAAATCCCACGCAATTCTTATCACTATTCCATTGTCATTTTTCACAGAATTAGAAAAAAAATCCTAAAATTCACATGGAACTGCAAAAGACACCTAATAACCAAAACAACTCTAATCAAAAATAACAAAGCTAGAGGCAGCGCATTGCCTTATTTCAAATTATACTACAAGGCTATAGTAATCAAAGCAGCATGGTACTGGTACAAAAATAGATCAATGGAACATAACAGAGAACCCAGAAATAAAGCCATATATCTACAATCAACTGATTTTTGGCAAAGGTAACAAAAACATTCACTGGGGAAAGGACACCCTATTCAATAAATGGTGCTGGGAAAATTGGATAGCATATGCAGAACAATGAAAGCAGATCCCTATCTCTCATTGTATACAAAAATTAGCTCAAGATGGATTAAAGACTTAAATATAAGACATTAAACTATAAAAATTCTAGAACAAAATATTTAAAAAACTTTTTAGGACATGGAACTAGACAAAGAATTTATGACTAAGATCTCAAAAGCAAATGCAACAAAAAGAGTCAAATGGAACTTAATTAAATTAAAAAGCTTCTGCCAGAAAAACTAATAATCAACAAATAGACAACCTACACAATGAGAGAAAATATTTGCAAACTTCTGCATGTATAGACAAAGGACTAATATCTAGAATCTACCAGGAACTCAAACTCAATAAGGAAAATAATGACACAACAAATAATCTTCTTAAAAAATCAGAAAAAGACATGAAAAGACAGTTTTCAAAATACATACAAATAGCCAACAAACATGAAAAAATGCTCAACATCACTAACCATCAAAGAACTGCAAATTAAAATCATAATGAGAGATCATCTCATACTAGCCAGAATGGCTATTACAAAAAAACAAACAAACAATCAAAAAACACAGATGTTGGTGAGGATGCGCAAAAAAAAAAGATAACACTTACACACTCTTGGTAGGATTTCACACAAACCCTGTGGAAAACAGTACAGAGATATCTCAAAGAACAAAAAATTACCATTAATCCAGCAGTCCCATTACTTGGTATCTACTCAAAGGAAAAGAAACTGATATTTCAAAAAGATACTTGCACTCTCATGTTTATCACAGCACTATTCACAATAGCAAAAACACAGAATCAACCTAGTATCCATAAATGGTGGCTAGATTAAGAAAATGTGGTATATATACTCCATGGAATACTATGCAGTGATAAAAAGGAACAAAATCGTGTCATTTGGAGCAACATGGATGAAGCTGGAGGGCATTCTCCTGAGTGAATTAATGCAGAAACAGAAAATCAAATATTGCATGTTATCATGTATAATTGGGAACTAAACAGTGTGTCCACATGGGCATAGAGAGTGGAATAACAGACATTATAGATTTAGAATGGTGGGATGGTGGGAGGGGATGAGGGATAATAAATCACCTAATGGGTACAATGTACACTACTAAAATAATGGTTACACTAAAATGGTTAGACTTCACCACTGCACAATAGTGTGTAGACTTCACCACTACACAATAATACCCATGTAAGAAAACTGCTTTTGTACCCTCTAAATATGTAATTTAAAAATACACATTAAAAAATAAAGATTGAGGCCGGGCGCGGTGGCTCAAGCCTGTAATCCCAGCACTTTGGGAGGCCGAGACGGGTGGATCACGAGGTCAGGAGATCGAGACCATCCTGGCGAACATGGTGACCCCGCCAAAAAAAAAAAAAAAGACCCCAAGGGCCAGGCTGACTTGGCCTTTAAGAAAGATTCTAGGAACAGGGGAGACTGAGGCAGGAGAATGGCGTGAACCCGGGAGGCGGAGCTTGCAGTGAGCTGAGATCCGGCCACTGCACTCCAGCCTGGGCGACAGAACGAGACTCCGTCTCAAAAAAATAAATAAATAAATAAATAAATAAAATAAAATAAAATAAAATAAAATAAAATAAAGATTGAAAGACGCTTCAAAATTCACGCAAAATCTTGCCTCCCAGACACTCCATCTGTCTTTTATTCCAGAATTACTTGAGTAAACATGCTTCAGTTCTCATCACTCGTCATAGATATCCCCCCCTAGTCTAGAGGGTGGTCAGGGTACCTGGAATGCCTGCTTTGCCTTAGCATGACTCTTATTCCTCTTATCACCCTTTTTCCCCCTGTCAATTTGACCTCATAAATATGCCTCCGGAATCTGTTCTCTCTCCACCACTTTGTCATCTCTTGTGGAGGGGTGCTATCTACAGTCTCTGTCCTTCCAGTCTCGTTTTCCTCCAATCATTTTAAAATCTGATTTCTGATTATTTCACTCAGCTGCTTAAATCCCATCCTTGGCCTTGAGTAGCCTCCAGTGTGAAGTTCAAACCTCCTGGCCTCTGAGGTCTTTCCCAGCTGGTCCATCTCTCACTCCCTCTAGCCAGTCATACCTCTGGCTACTTTCCTGGCAGGCCATGCATTTCTAGTCCTCTCCACCTGTGCATGTCCTGTCTCCTCCCCATTCTTCTCTGCCAAACTAATTTCTGTCCTCCCCATTTGGAGCCTGAACCTCCACATTGAGGCCAGTGCTCATTTTCTGTGGTCCCATTGCACCTTCTAGCAGAACCCTTAAACTGCACATGGCAAGTTGCTGGGAGGTTCACTTTCTTTGGCCCCCTTTAGACTTCTAGCTCATATATTATGGGACTTATTGCGGTCAGCTAACATGAACAGCTGCAAATAAGTTTCTCACTATATATCTTCACCTCAGTAACACCTTCCACCTTCTTCTCTATTCTGAGTAAGAAACATCTTCCTAAAATTAATCTTCCACCTGGATTTTTGGATTCTCATAACTGTATTTCAAATGTCATTTATACCTCACATGATCATCCTTTTCCCTCTGTCTCAGACTGTTCCAAATTTTCTTCGGGCCCTTTCTCAGTGTCCCTAGCCTGATCCCACTGTTCCTTCTTATTCCCTCAGGTTTAGAAAATGAGTACCACTACTCACCCCATCCCCCCACTTTATAATGCTTTTTCTCTTACCCAGAATGTATTGTTCCCTAAAACATTAATATACTTACTTTTTTATCCTATAATACATTAAATTAGTTTCAAAATGACTACTAACAATAAAGCTACTAGTGAAACGAGATTTCTTACAGTTCTTTTTGTTCTTAAACTATATATTCACAAATATGCACAGAGTAATGTGTTCAAAAGTTACTTGAAATTATTCTTTTCTTTGTCTGATTATGGCTATTCATTTGAGACAAAATTACGTTCCCTTACTTCTGTTCAGTTACAGGGCCTGTTTTTCCCCTTAAAACTTAATGTTATTTGTTAAATACATTAAACATTTACTTTGTTCAAAATTGAGAAATACATAAAGAGGGAGCATTAGAAAAGCCCAGCCCTGTCCTTTCCACGTCATCCTCCTCCACTCCTGATAGTTACCCATTTTCAAAAGATTTTGATATATCTTTCTGGAATTTTATTTGCAACCTAAGCAAATACGTAATATATAAATTCTTATTTTTCATTATTTCTTATACAAAATACATACTCTTCTATAATTTGTTTTTCACTTAACAAAATATCTCAGAAAAAAAAAATTCTTTTCTGTCTACTCATGTTTCCAACAGGTGAGTCTGCAGCTATCCAGAGAAACTTCTTTCTCTTCTTGAAGGAAATAATTTAAACAAGAAATACAAGCAAGGTTCAAAGCAGAAGGGATCATTTATTTTAAGCAAAGCAAGAGTTTGTAACATAAAGTAGAGTACACTTGGAAGAGGACCAAGCGAATGACTTGAAAAATCAAGGACCCCGCTTGCGTCTTGATTTAGAGTTTTTATAGCTCCGATCTTTTCCCTGGTTTTCTGTTTCCTCCCTTTGCTCTTCCCCTGGGTGGGCCATTGCTTAATTATTGCATGCGCGATGGTTTGTCAGTACTTGGGAAAGGCTGCATGTGCAACGTGTTTACTGAAGTTGTGTGTTTGCTTACTTGGGAAAGTTCTTCCTTACTGGTTGAGTTCCTGCAGAAGAAGGTTAGATACCGGTTAAATTCCACCATCTTGCCCTTTACTGCGCATGCTCGAAATCTTACCATGATTACGGCTTGGTAATACCAGGTGTTTTCTGTCTGTTGCAAGATTTCTCTCACAGCACCAGTCATAGCCCCTTACTATATCAGAGGGATAGTTTTATGCCCTTTTGTCCTTAACTCAGTGACACCCAGACAGCCCCGGGGTCCCTCCCATGTCCAGCTCATTATTTAGAAGGAAAGATTTATAGTTACCTCACCATGGCATGACAAATGCCCAGCGTGCCTGGGGTCCCTCTTGCCTGCCCTGCTCAAGTCTAACATCCTACTCTTACACTCACAGAGACCTTTCTCATACATTTTTTTTTTTCCGATTTAGAGAACTCCACAGTGTGGGTATCGTTTATTTAAACTGGTTCGCTATTGGTAGACATTTATATTTTTTCTCAATCTTTCACTATTACAAATAATGCTGCAACGAATAACTATTTTATGTGTTGCTTTGTATTTGTGGAAGTGTATCTTCTGGATGGATTTATTGAAGTTCGATTGCTGGATCAAAAGGTAAACACATATGTAATTTTGTTACATGTTTTAAATGTGCATGTATTTAAATTTGTTAGGCATTCTTTCCTTAGGATTTAAAGGATTTTGCATTCTCACCAGCAATGTATGAAATTGCCCATTTATCCACAACCTTGCTAACAAAATGTGTTGTCAATATGATAAATGAGAAATGGTATCTGAATGCAGTTTTAATTTCTCACTGTGAGATTGGTTTTTCCATGTTTTTAAAGACCATTAGCCTTGCTTTCTCTTTGAACTTCTTGCCCAACTCACTCCTGTTTTTTTTACATTTTTTCTGTTGGGTTTTTGTCTTTTTATTTGTCCCTTTTTTTTTTTTCCTTGAGACGGAATCTCACCCTGCTGCCCAGGCTGGAGTGCAGTTGTGCAATCTCAGCTCACGGCAACCTCTGCCTCCCAGGTTCAAGCAATTCTCCTGCCTCAGCCTCCTGAGTAGCTGGGATACAGGCACCCTCCATCACACCCAGATAATTTTTGTATTTTTAGTAGAGACAGGGTTTCACCATGTTGACCGGGCTGGTCTTGAACTCCTGACCTCAGGCAATCCACCGGCCTCGGGCTCCCAAAGTGCGAGGATTACAGGCATGAGCCACTGTGCCCGGCCTTTATTTCTCCTTTTTAAAGAGCAATTTATGAATTAGAGAGATTAGTCCTTCATGAAGTAAATTGTGTATATTTTCTCCCAATATGTGGTTTGTTTTCTATTTTACTTATTTTTTTGTTTTTATCATAAAGATATCCCTTTTTTATATTATTAACTACAATAGTCTGATTTACCAATCTTATTTTTAATTGGATCAGGATTTTGAGTCATAGTTTAAGTATTTCCCATTTCTGAATTATAGAAGAATTCACCATCTTTTCTTCCAGTACTTGCATACTTTCATTTTTACATTTGAATATCTGATCAGTTTAGAATTATCCTGGTGTATGGTATGAAGTATTAAACTTGATAATCTTTTTCAAATGGTATCTATTTTACACAGCCCCATTATTAAAAATTCCCCCTTCTGCCCAGTTAGTTGAGATGTCATCTTTACCACATTCAAAATGTCCAAACGCACTTGGTCTATATTGTTACTTTTTATTTTATTATTCGACTAGCCTGTTCATCAATGCATGCTCAGTACCACTGCTTCACACAAAGAAGTCTCGCAGACTGTGTTAATAACAGTATGAATATTACTCTCTTGTTGTTCTTCTCTTTCAGGGTTTACTTAGTTACTCTGAATTGTTCATTTTTTCATATACAATTTAATTAAATATCAAATCCCAGAGTAAAATAAACTTTAATCAACATTAAATTTATATATTAACTTGGGAAAAATGACATCTTTATGATGTTGAATAGTCTAAGTAAGAGTAAGCAATGCCTCTTCATTTGTTCAAGATTTGATCAAAATTTTCAGGGATCTTTGAAAATATAAACAAATAATGGGAACATTTTTAACTGATTAGCTATAAATTTTAGCACTTGATGCTTTATACATATTGATTCAAGAGCAGACATAAATATCAAAAATCATATTAAAATATAGCAAAACTTGTGAATTCTCCAGGTTATGATCACAGAATAACTTCAGTTTCTTCATTTGTACCGAATATATGTGAACAGATGTGACTATTTTTACTGCAACAGCTATTACATCTACTGCAAGACCAGATGGATTATAATCATGTGTTGTTTAATAACCAAGATATATTCTGAGAAATGTGTCATTGGGCACTTTCATCATTGTGTGACCATCATAGATAGTTCTAATTCAAATCTAGATGATATGGCCTACTATGCACCTTGGCTATATGGTATAGCCTATTCCTCGTGGGATACAAACCTGAACAGTATGTTACTGTACTGAGTACTGCAGTCAGTTGTAACACAATGGTATTTCTGTATCTAAACATAGAAAAGGCACAGAAATATATGGTATTTTAATCGTATGGGACTTTCATGGTATATGCATTTCATCATTGTAACATCATTATATAGCTAATTATTATATTACACATATGAGAGGAAAAAATGAGGATATGAGACAGATTTACAAAAAAAAAAAAAAGCAAAGTATAGGTGTAGAAAAGCAAACTATAAAAATTCAAACTTCTGCGCTTCTTTTCATTTTAGCTAATATGCAATGCTGGAAAAAATATATCTTACTCCTTTATCAGATAACATTTCACTTAACTGAACACTTCTCAAAGGCAACTTTCAAAAAAATCCAGTTTTTCTTCAAAGTTTTAGAGAGCTGTCTTAAAGAAGGCATCCAGAAAGTGAAAACTCACGCTATACACAATAGGATATTTTTAAAAGGAAGAGAATTATCTGACATGGAATTGGGTTCACTCAATTTCTTCATCCTTATTTCCCTCCCAGAATTCTATTTCGTTCCTTTGTTTCTCAGGAGTGGAAGCCCAGGGATTTTATCAGAACAACAACAAAAAAAATGTTATTTCAGTTTTTAGAAAACACAGACAGCAACAAATGACATGTGTATGTTTTAATTTGTTTTTGAAAATTTCAACTGGAATTCACTGTTAATAAGTTTCTATGTATTTTAGATCTGTAGCTGTACTGAAGAGTGTAAACTATTTTTATGTCTCTACATTTGTAGTACAAATTTTACTACTTGCCAACTCAAAACAATGTTCAAGAACCATATTGCAAACACAATCATTTCACCCTTGATTTTTTAACTTTTTCTCAACGTCCTACCAGGGTTTTATTTGGCATAAAAAAGTACTATCTGGAATCCAGAGGTAGCGAACACATTAAAACACCTCCCTGACATGCTCAGTTTACAGCCTCCACATTAACCGCAGAAAAACATGGTTGCATGGTGCAGATGAAAACTTCAGCAATGGCCTGTCTACCTAGAGGAACAGTTGGGCGAATCCTGAAATTATCATAATGTCCTTAATGCTTTCATGTATTCATCCTACAGGCTATTGATTCAACCATAATTATACATAGCATGGTTCTATGGTAATTTCTACTGAATTATATGATACAGAGACAACCACAGGATCAAGAGGGTATTAAAAGAATCTACTGCAATGAATAGATATAAATCAATTCTGCATTGAGAAAAACGCATAATAAAAACATTAATTCTCGCAATGTCTGCATTTTAATAAATAATAAAGTGTCTGAAAATTCTTTGTTCTCCAAAGAAATAAAGCTTTACCTTATTTCTTAGAAATTCTGCATTAATAATAGCCATTTTGACTGGTGCAAGATGATATCTCATTGTGGTTTTGATTTGCATTTCTCTAATGGTTAGTGATATTAGGCAACACTTATGCACTGCTGATGGGAATGTAAACTAGTCAAGCCATTGTGGAAATTAGTTTGGTGATTTCTCAAACAACTTAAAATAGAATTATCATTTGACCCAGCAATTTCATTATTGGGTATAAACCTAAAGGAATAGAAATCATTCCACCATAAAGACACATGCATGTGAATGTTCACTGAAGCATTATTCACAATAGTAAAGACATGGTATCAACCTGAATACCCGACAATGGTGGACTACATAAAGAAAATGTGGTACATATACACCATGGAATACTAGGCAGCCATCAAAAAGAATGGATGGAGTAGGAGGCCATTTTTCTAAGCAAACTAACACAGGAACAGAAAACCAAACACCACATGTTCTCACTTATAAGTGGGAGCTAAACGTTGAGTACATATGGGCCCAAAGAAGGGAACAACAGACACTGGGGCTTAGCTGAGGGTGGAGGGTGGGGGAAGTATTAGGATCAAATAACTAACTGTTAGGTACTATGCTTTTTACCTGGGTAATGAAATAATTTTTACACCAAGCTATGGCAACACACAATTTATCTATATAGCAAACCTGCACATGTACCCCTGAATCTAAAATAAAAGTTTAAAAAAGATTTTTACATTAAAATTTAAAATTCTATAAAAGATTGTTAAAAGGTGATTATTGCTTTATAAAAAGTCCCCAAAGTTAATTTTACATAGCCAATTCAACATGCGCTTAAGTATTTTTAATTAAAAATAAAGCTCTATTGCATATGAGTTCTCAAAGGGAGATGTTACCAAACTTATTTCGCCCTTTCAAAACTTCTACCTGTAGAAAAATACCTTTTCTGATAAATTCATAGGATCAAAAAATGAGTGATCTTTTTAATATGTATTTCGTGAGACAATACTTTTAGTCCCATGAAGTTAGGGAGAAAAATAAACATAGTGAAATAAATTTAGAAATTTGTTGGTGCTCCTTAGATATTTGAGGTATATAAACACATGTATTGAAATAGATTTTAAAAGTGGACACATTCAACGATAGTTTAATATGCCTTTTATATTCCAGATTCAATGGTGATATTAATTAGGGGAAATTAAAATATATGATAATGATATTTTCCAAGGTCATTTTCTCTGATGTCTATAAACATGAAGTGATCCCCCAAACCAAAGTAAAAATATATCAGTATACTATATTATAAATGAAACTGAAATATCTTGAATTAAATCCATTCCATTGACTTTAAGTTATGAAATTAAATGGTACTCTCATTTCTAAAGTTTTATTTTATTTATAATTGACACATAATAATTGTACATATTTATAGGGCATAGTCTGACGTTTCAATACAAGTATATATTCTATAATTATCCAATTAGGTTAATTAGCACATCCATCACTTTAAATTTGTTTCATTTCTTTGTGAAGATAACATTCAAAATCTTCTAGCTATCTTGAAATATGCAGTGCATTAATATTGGCTATAGTCACCCTATTGTGTAATGGAACACCAGAAGTTTTTCTTCCTGTCTAACTATAACTTTGTACCTGTGGACCAGCCTCTCCCTATTACCCCTTTCCTCCCGGTCTCCATGGGTTCTGGTAACACTATTCTGTTCTCTACTATGAAATCAACCTTTTAAGGTTTCACAAATGAGTAAAAACAGGTATAATAATACTTAGTCTTCATAAGGCCCAAAGTTTGGGATCAAAGTAAGAACCTCTTGATTAGTAGTACGTAGTAGTGTAGTAACAGCATTAGAAATAATAATAGCAAATTTTGTGTAGTGCTCTAAAATTCACAAATTGCTTCTAAATATATTATTTTATTATGGTATTATAAATGTATTTACAGACATAATATAATCCATGGTCTTCTCATAGTATTTCTAATACTATGAGGACCTTTGTATATCTTCTTTTGAGCAGGAAAATGAGTAAGGTCTGGTCTGGTCTTCTAGCTCATGAGGTAAGCTGCAGAACTCCATGAATAATTGTTACCAATGAGATGACACAGCCTCTAAAAGAATTATGGCTGAAAGACAATGAACAGGTATGCATGTCTGGTATATATCCTACAAACAGGTAGCACATGTGATACAATGAAATTGTTATACTAGCATCTGATTTGAGTAGACATTTCTTAAGTGCATACTTTCATCTGTTAAAGTGTAAGGCAAATGCTCAGTTCTTGAGTCCTTAAATTATCCCAATCAAAAAATATCATGACAGGTAGTATCGTATTCATGTCCTCAAAGAAATAAAACAACTGTATCCATCAATCCATCCATCCAACATCTCAGAAGAAAACTGTGAAAAAACTGCTACACACACAACTGGTGACTTCAGTCACTTGGTAGGCATTTACCCATTAATCACAACCAAGTAGAATTTAGCGAGGGTATTTTACTATTTGTGACAAGTAAGGAGAATACTGGGGATCATTTCCAAAACATTGTTCCCCCAAATAAAGGTGAAGACAGGGCTTTTATTGTTCTTGATAGCTAAGTCACTGTACATAAAAGTGGGGCAAAAGCAGAGCAAGAGCATTTGCCAATCATGTTTCTTCATACATAACATGTACAAAAAATAGCAGATAAGCTTCTCCTCAGGTGGAGATTTAGGTATGGTAATGTGGAGAGTTCACCAAAGTTCATCTTTAACTCAGGCATCTCTGGTTCCAGCCATTTTTGTTTTGCTGTAGCTAGACTTCTTGTGGTCAGGACTTCCTGGAACCTTTTGAAACTATGGAAACTCAAGGCACAATATTTACAAGCGGGTTTGTTACTGTTTCGTAGTGTGCACCTGAAGAGCCGGGACCTTGGGTTACAAGCCCAGTACAGTATCAACTTCCCCAAGCATGGTAGATTTAGCCTCACCGTGGGGTTTGTGACAACTTCCAACCCTTCTTTGATGTTATCCAACGCTTTCATATGTCAAACATGTTATTTTTAAATAAGAATATCTTGTTCTATTGTCCAGGATAAAACTGGTTTTTATTAGTTTGTTTGTTTTGAGACGGAGTCTCGTTCTGTCGCACAGGCTGGAGTGCAGTGGCACGATCTCGGCTCACTGCAAGCCCCGCCTCCTGGGTTCATGCCATTCTCCTGCCTCAGCTTCCCCAGTAACTGGGACTACAGGCGTCCACCACCATGCCCGGCTAATTTTTTGTATTTTTAGTAGAGACGGAGTTTCCCCATGTTGGCCAGGATGGTCTCGATCCCGACCTCGTGATCCACCTGCCTTGGCCTCCCAAAGTGCTGGGATTACAGGCGTGAGCCACCGCACCCTGCCAAAAACTGGTGTCGAACATCCACTGTTGCGCTATGTTCACCCAAGTTTACTTAAAAAAATAAAAAACCTAAGCAAAAAAGAATAAGGAGAGTGTTATAAAACTGTAAAACTTCTATAAAGTTTGACTAATTTTACTCCCTACAGTCTTAATGCAGACCTAATTTTTGTTACCACAGCAACTGAAAAAGAGCTGTGTCAATTGAACAATATTCTATAAAGGAAAGGGGATGAGGAAGAGTTTTCTTAAAATAAAAACTGAAAAACAATTTAACTTTTTTAAAAAATACATTTTTATCAGTTTTTTCAGACAGTCTCATTTTGTCTTCCAGGTTGTGGCACAGTGCAGCTTAGAACTCTCAGGTTCAAGGGATCTTCCTGCCTCAGTTTCCTCCACAACACCCCATTCCCCAACACACACCTATACCAAGTGGCTGGCACTGTAGGCATAGCCACCATGCCCCCACTGCTAATTTATTTTTTATTTTTTATTTTTTTGATCTGGCTGTGTTGCCCAGGCTGGTCTGAAACTCCTGGTCTAAGCAGTCCTCCCACCTCTGCCTCCCAAAGTGCTGGTATTACAAGCATGAGCCTCCCCACCCAGTCAAAAATTTAACTTTCAGGAAAGACGTTCTCAGTCACTGATTTAAAATATCCTATAGTGAGAGAAGAGTTATTTCACAGTATACTTAAAATAATTTCATTTTAAATCAGAAACCTCAGTATATTCTGAGCTGACTGAACATGTTTACTTTTTTCTAGTTGTTCGTTTATGTAATTTGATGTACTGCATGTCTTAGATAATTAGTTATTTAGTTTAATTTGTTAATTTATCAATTTCAGAAAGAAAAACAATAATAGAATTTAATGATCATGGTTTCCTGCTTGAGGAAAAGCCAATCAATTTTATCTGTGCAAGACAACTGCCTTTCAAAAGTCTCTCTTCACTCAAAAGTTACTTCAATCAGTTGGGAACAAGAGTATTCTATTAGGTTAAACCAATCCCTATAAGCAGCAATAAATCAGTAGGAAATACCAACAATTTTGTCAGAGCTATTAAGAAACAGAAGGCAACCCAACATTCAAGATAATTGATTACTTTGTTAAATATTATGTCTAAAACAGGTTAGGAGACAATGACTTTGGTGGAAAGTTGCAAACAAAATGGTTGCACGGTCTTTTAGATAAAGGCTTAGAAGCAAATACTTGGGTTAACTGAGAGCAATAAACCCACACATTGGCATACAGTAATCTCTACACTGTGGAAACCACCAGTGCCAAATATGGGAAGGAAAGAGTAGCAATCAGAGGAGAGTATTATGGACTGGAAGGAAGGAGAAGCAGAACTCAGAGAAGAAAAGCATCCATTCTCTTTATGGATCATCCTTAGGCCAAACACATAAAACTGTCCTTGCTATTAAGATGTTTCTATGTCTACCCTTTAATTGTCCATACTACATAAAGTCAAAAACCCACTCTAAAATTTAAGACACTATTCTTTAATCTCTCTCATATTTTGCCTGTATCTAGCATATACTTGTGACTCAGTAAATAATTGCTTAGTTAATTCAAAAAATGAATCAGTCTATGTAAGATCTTCCTTGCAAAGAGATAAAGGAGTTATGTTTTGCTGTGTCCTTTGCTCCAGTTGAAAAAAGAGTGAGGAAAGTGAACACGAGATAACTTTTCAGATACCATTCTGAGGACACTGAATTCAAAACTCTGAGTACCCAAGATATATAAAAATATATCTCCTCCCTACTACCAGAAAGTTTCCTAATTAGAGAAATGTGTGGAGGTTTAAGTAGATTCAGAGTGTGAATAAATTTTGTAAGTCTTCTGATTTTGCAAAAGTTCTCACATATACCTATCTATATACACACCCATACATATATGCATACACTCTTGCACACATTAGCTGAATTATAAATTAATTCAAAATTTTAAATTAAATGTATTTTAATTTTGATATAATTGAAGTAATACTTAACGCATACAATTTTATAAGAAACACTCATCAAATCATCATAATTAAGAAAATGGACATATCTATTTTACCAAAAAGTTTTCTGCTACCTTTTTATATTCCCTGCCTATTGCCCCTGTCTTCTTTTCATCTCAAACAACACTTGGTTTCTGTCACATAGATTAATTTGTATTTTTGAATGTTATGTGAATAGTATCATGTAGCATATACAAGCATACCCCATTTTTATTGCACTTTATTGTGATTCATCGATACTGTGTTTTCACAAATTGAACGTTTGTAGCAAGCCCATGTGTCAAGCAAGTGTATCAGCACTATTTTCCGACAGCATGTGCTCACTTCTTGCCTCTGTGTGTCATATTTTGGTAATTCTTACAATATTTCAAACTTTTTTTATATTATTATACCTGTTTTGGTGATCTTTGATCAGTAATATTTGATGTTACCATTGTAATTGATTTAGGACACCACAAACCGTGCCCATATAAGACAGCAAACATAATCAATGAATGTTGTGTGTGTTCTGACTGCTCCATTGACCAGCTGTTCTCTTACCTCTCTCCCTCTCCTCAGGCCTTCCTATTCCTTGAGACACAACAGTATCGAAATGAGGCTAATTAATAACCTTACAATGGCCTGCCTCTAAGGATTCAAATGAAAGGAGGAGTCGTACCTCTTGTGCTTCAAATCAACAGCCAGAAAAAATGATTAAGGTTAGTGAGGAAGACGTGTTTTAACCTAAGATAGGCTGAAAGCAAGGCCCCTTGCATCAAACTCTTAAGGAAGGTGTGAATGCAAAGGAGAAGTTCTTGAAGAAAATTAAAATCCTACTCCAGGAAACACACAAATAATAGAAAGTGAAACAGCCTTGCTGCTGCTGTGGAGTAAGTTTGAGTGGTCTGGATAGATTAAACCAGCCACAGCATTTTCTTAAACCGAAGCCTAATCCAAATCAGTGCCTTCAAGTCTGCAAAGGATGAGAGAGGTGAAAAAGCTGCAGAAGAAAAATTGGAATCTAGCAGAGATTCATTCATAAGGCTTATGGGAAAAAAGCCATCTTTATAACATAAAAATACAAGGTGAAGCAGCAAGTGCTGAAGGAGAAGCTGTAGCAAGTTAACTAGAAGATTGACCTAAGATAATTGATGAATATGGCTACACTAAACCACAGATTTTCAGTGTACATGAAACAGCTTTCTATTGGAAGAAGATGCCTTCTAGGACTTTAGTAGCTAGAGAGGAGAAGTCAATGCCTGGCTTCAAAGATTCAAAGAACAGGCTGACTCTCTTGTTAGGCGCTAATGTAGCTGGTGACTTTAAATTGAAGCCAGTGCTTATTTGTCATTCCAAAAATTCTAGGGTCTTTAAGAATTATGCCAGATCTTCTCTACCTCTACTCTATAAATAAAGCAACAAAGCCTGAATGGCAGCACATTTGTTCACAGCATGATTTACTGAGTATTCTAAGCCCACTGTTGAGACCTACTGTTCAGAACAAAAGATTCCTTTAAAAATATTACGGTTTATTGACAATGCACTTGGTAACCCAAGAGCTCTGATGGAGATATACAAAGAGATTAACGCTGTTCTCATGCATATTAGCAAATTTTCCATTGTTCAGCCCACGGATCAAGGAGTAATTTTGACTTTCAAATCTTATTATTTAAGATATACTTTCATTAAGGTTATCATTAACATAGTAATTCCTCTAATGAATCTGGGAAAAGTAAACAGAAAACCTGAAAAATGTTCATCATTCTAGAAAGGATTCAACATTCATAATCCATGGAATGAGGTCGACATATTAACAGGAATTTGAAAGAAGTCAATTCCAATCCTCCTGCCAACTTTGAGGGATTAAAGACCTCAGTGGAGGAGGTAACTGCAGATGTGGTGGAAGTAGCAAGAGATCTAGAATTAGAAGTGGAGCCTGAAATGTGACTGAATTGCTGCAATCTCATGATCAAACCTTAACCAATGAGGAGTTACTTATATATGAATAAAGAAAATGGTTTCTTGAGACAAGATCTATTCCATCTACTTCTGATGAACATACTGTGAACATTGTTGAAATGACAAAAAAAAGACTTGAGAATATTACCTAAAGTTAGTTGAGAAATCAGTGGAAATATTTGAGAAGACTGACTCCAATTTTGAAAGAAGTTCTACTGAAAGTACAATGTCACCAAGCAGCATCATATACTACAGAGAAATCTTTTGTGAAAGGAAGAGTCAATCAATGTGACAAACTTTGTTGTTATAGTATTACTCTTTTAATAATTGCCACAGTCACTCCAACCTTTAGCAATCACCACCCTGATCATCAGCAGCCATCAACATGAAGTCAAGACCTTCCACCATCACAGTGATTATGACTTACTTAAGGCTCAGATGACCATTAGCATTTTAAGACTAAAATATTTTAATTATGTACCTAGTTTTTATGAACATATTGCTATTGTGCATAGATTACAGTATAGTGTAAATGTACCTTTTATAAGCAGTAGAAAACCAAACATGTGTATGACTTGCTTTATTGTGATACTCACTTTATTACAGTGGTTTGGAACCAAACCTGAAATATCACCAAGGTATATCCGTATTCTGTAATCCTTATTATATCTTATATCAGGAAAATAATTTTGAGATTTATTCATGCTGTCATGAGCATCAATAATAGTTTATTTCTTTATCTTGTTAGTATTTAATTGTATATATATACTACGACTTGTTTATTCACTTACCTGTTGGTAAAATTTGGGTTCTTTCTAGTTTTGAGTTTTCAGTAATAAAGCTCCTATGAATAAATATTCATTTACAAGTTTTTGTATTGGCATATGCTTTAATTTCTTTTGGGCAAATGCCTAGGAATGGAATGGTTATGTCATAGGGTCGATATATGAATAACTTTAGAAGAAACTATTAAGCTGGGTTTTTTCATTTTATATTCCAGTCAGCAGTGTATTAAAGTTCCAGGGGATCCTTACTGACACTCAGTGTGATTGGTATTTTTAATTTTAAAAATTCTATTGGTGTGGTGTGTACTAGTATTTAATTATAAGTTTAATTTGCATTTCTCTAATGATTAATGATGCCAAATGTTTTCTCATTTGCTTATTTGCTATCCATAATTTTTTGTTCCTGAAGTGTCTATTAAATTTTTGTGTACTTTTATCGGATTGTGTTTTCTAATTGAGTTTAATGTTTTAAATAGTTTAAGTGGGAGTCTTTTATCAGATATGTGATTTTCAAATACTTTTCCCCAGTCTATGATTTGTCTTCACATTCTCCTAACAATTTATTTTATGTAGCAGAGGCTCTTAATTTTGACAAAATGTATTATATCAATACCTAATTTTGAAAATCTAAGGTATTCAGTTTATATTTTCTAACTAAATTATAAAGAGACTTTAGGATTTGTTAAAGCCAGTCATTATACTTTCCAAATCCATAGTATTTTTGTTTAATATTCTAGTTCTAACTTGAATTTTAAATTACTTTTGTTTTAAAGTATAACTGTAGCCACCTGACCCTAGAGAACAGGCTCTGATACTCGAAGAATCATGCAAGAGGCTTACTAGGAGTCACTTTTGAAAATAACTCCTTTTAGAGAGCAAGAGAACAGGATTGAGCAGAGGGAGGCAGTGAACTCTCATGAAATTGTTAGTCACATTGTCATTAGCTAGTCACTTAGCTAGCTCTGAATATGGCATAGCTTTTAGACATAGCCCCAACAGAGGCAAATGGGTCAAGTCTTATCTCCCTATAACAACCAGTCGTTGGATGCAGGCTTCTCCTGGGAAAAGGGTATAACCTTGAGCAAGACAGCTTTTTTCATCAGCAACCATCACTCTCAGCCATTGGAGGATGAGTGATTAGGAAGATTCAGGCAATGCACCCATAGCATCCACTTGAGGCCTCTCTACTCAGGACCATTTATTTTAAATAAATAGTAAGTTTTATCTGCAAAAACCTCCTCTAAGACCAGTCCACTGCAACTTGTCTCAAGGCCACAACTGATACTCATCATCTTCTTCCTACATTATCTACTCTAAAGTCCCTTCCCCCTTAGCTAGGATTTCTGCTGCTCTAGGAATCTCAGCATGAAATAACCCAGACACTTAAGAGTGAGGATTCTGAATCTGTGGTCAGCATGCTCTTCCCAGGCCATCACTACTGTATCTATTCATTTATTGTCATGGTTAAGAAAGGGCCAAGGGACTCTCTAGTGTATCCACCAACCAAATAACTGTTGACCGAACGCATTTTTTTCCTGCCACAAGGAGGTAAGAGTCCTAAACCCTCCTGATAGTCAGGGTCAATGACCATGCTTGCTGAGCTTTTGAAATAGGAAGACTGAAATGACAGTCACACTTTAAATTATAGCAGCCACCATTTAAAGAAGACTGTGTTTCTCCTGGCAGAAGAATTCCCTTTCTGGAAAACAGAAACTTTAGACCAGCAGAGCCTAGAGTGGCAGAGAGAGAATTCAAACATTCTCCAAATGTGTCACTAGGAATGATTGCAAATGAGTCTATTCCTTTTGCTACCAAACCCATGTATTTTATATATTGCCTAAGGAACCATATAGTGATTATATATTTCGGGTATATTCTATGTCCTGGAGGAGAGTGTCCCATTTTCATAGAATATCATGTTCAAGTTAATGACTCAGCTGAGTCTTCAAAATATGGCTCCTTCTTTCTACCAGGTTGTCTTCTTCAAGTCGTGTGCTATGGGATAGAGACAGTAATTGTTATGGTAATGTATTCATTCCTGTGGGTCCTTTGTTTTAAAATGAGTCTTTTGGTCTCTGGATGCTCTTCAGAAGTGGTCCTGTGCTAAGGTCCTGTGCACAGTGAAGACTGACTCATACCTGTAATTTGAGTTGATTAAAGATTAATTACTTCCTTTTCCATAATGAAATGGATCCAAAGTAATTTAACCTCTAAAATGTGGCTAATTGGTCTCCTTGATGGATGATATTGTACCTGTACCTGAAGATCAACATTTGTCTCCATTGTGGGTATGCACTACATTTTGCAAAACCAGTAGTTAGATTGGTCTTAGTGACTAGAAGCCATCTTTGTTGGACTCATGCATAGCCTCCATGTTTTTTAGAATGGTTACTTCACTCATTAGTCCATGTGTCTACGCTAAAATTATTAATGATAAAAGCTGGATGATTTGGCTTTCTTGTGCCCTTTGGGTCTTTATTTATTTATAGCAGTGTAATTTAAATTATTGCTCAGTCCTGGCAGGACCACTTTCATATTATAAGGGATAGCTTCCAGGTCTTCTATGTTTAAGATTTAATGGATCTGACAGAATCTCGCATCATAAGCATTTCTGGTTATATGGTCATTTGATATTCTTCAGCAAGGTGTTCTGTCTCTAGAAAGACACGAATAGTATACCAGGAGCTGTTTTTTTGAATTATGTGTAATTTTGTTACAGTTGAAAGGACCTTGCCGCCATCTTTTTCAGTGGAATAAGCTGCCTGTTGTTTCTGATTCTTGGGCATCTAATTATCTTTATGTACTGGATATTGTTTTAAAAGTACTGAGCTAATATTCTTAGGCCAAAGGTGATGCTAAGAAATGCCTGCATTTGCATAGATCTGGGGTACTTCAGGATTATTCTGTTCAAATTTTAGGAATTGTGATCAATAGGTTAAAAAGTGGTATTTAAACTGCAGACACGGATGTTCTGCATAAGTATGGCCTTAATCTTACTCACAGTATACCTTTCATGGTCCAAAACTATGATTTAATAAAGTCTCTTACATTTTACATACCACTCCTCAACACACACACACACACACACACACACACACACAAACATTCCAGCCTTTTAGCAACTTTATCTGTTAATATCAAATGCTAATAAGACAGAAGTGTCTCAGGCACTATAGTAATCATCTCACTTTATATGCACATTAAAACATCATGTTACATACTCTATTTATCTTCTATCTATCATCTATCTATTATCTATCTATCTATCTATCTATCTATCTATCTATCTATCTCTCTATCTCTCTGTCATCCTGTCTATCTATATTTAATGTTCTAAATGCCTAAGTCACATCTTTGCATTTCTGTCCTCTTCCTAATCATAGCCAATTAATTTTCATTATTGTATTAGACCTTTATGCTTTTATAGAAGTTTTCTAAACTGTATTTTGACAAGATTTTTCTTTTCTTTTGTCTTCAGTTAAGAGAGTTGATCTGAATTGCCAAGACTTATTAATAGAAGCAAAAGCATTGCCCCTTGTTTTCAAATTCTCAAAAACTTTTCTTATGATTGTTATCATTATCATTCCTCTACTATTCTCTCTCCGGAATTTCTGTTAATAGTATGTATGACATTTTTATTGTATTTTCCATTTGTAAACTTTCATCCTAATTTCTTTTTTTTTTTTTTTTTATAATTTCTTCAACTCTGCCTTCCAGTTTACCGGTTCTTTTTCAGCTCTGCCTAATCTGTAATTTAAAATCCATTGAGTATTTTTCAAATTCAGATGGCTAAATTTTATTACTGTAGTTCTACTTTTACCAACATACACAATATAATTCTCCTTTTACTGCTATTGCTATATCTTCCTTCACCTCATTAACCATTTAAATGTGCATAATTTATAGTATCTTTTCATTTGTGTTATTGTGTGATATAATTTTTCTTTGATTATATCTGCTGAATTACTCTTGAGATTGTATTTTGTAGTGGCACTTTAACAATTTTGCTGTCGGTTTATGTTCATTGGCAATTGTGCCCCTCCTCCTTGGGAATTACATGATTCAAGAATGTATGTCTTTATTAATTTCTTCAACAAATATTTGTTTTGTTACTGTTATGTGTTAAGAACTCTGCTATCTCCTGGGGATAGTGCACAGAATAGAAAAACAAAAACAAAAACAAAAACACTGAACTGCTGGGGTTGTAGAAGTGTACGTAACCAAACAAAACCCCCCAAAATTTTGTGCTTGCCTTTTACACTTCTTCAAGTGTTTCATTGATCCTGGATAAGATTTCAGGCTTTTTCATTGGCTTCATGTATTTTATTCTTGATGATAGTTTAAATTTTTATCTCACCTTATGCATGGTGTGAGATTTCTGTAATGTTTGTGTCATTCAGTCTTTCAGCAATTTCAAAACAGAAAGTTTAAAGTTTAAAAAGCAGACCATTTTACACACCTAACTAAGCAAATGTTTTTATGTCTTCTCTGAAACTTAAATTTTCACCTTTAATTTTATACTCTAATTCTACCTCTGTTCTCTAAAGCAACATAATATAAACATTCTTCATGACACTTAGAGGACATTGAATACATTATTAACTTTTCTATTTAATCATTTTCCCGTTAAGTTTAAAAGTCTTCCTCACCTTGAGTCATTTCCTTACCAATCTACTCTTGAATGATTGGCAATTTATTTTTCCTCCCGTATTTTCAAACCCACAACTGAACTCAGGAGTCTAGAACTGATATAAACTCTTTAAAATGCTGTAGAGCTAATATATTTCTAGGTCTTGGCCCTACATTTCCATCAACTTACTGTAAGATTTAATCATATAAAAGTAAAATAAATTTCTAAATATTGCATTATATCATATGTGAAATTTCAAAAAGTAAAATAAAAGCCAAATGATAGAAAATAAAACCGGTTATTCAAGGGTGGGTTGGGGAAAGATATGCAGAGCTGTAGTTCAAAGTGTACAAAGTAGCAGAAATTTAGATGAACTAGTCTGCAGATCTAATGCACAACACGAAGACTATAGTTAAAAACAGCGTATTTTATTCAGTATTTTTTCTAAATGAGTAGATTGTAGCTGCTTGCTATAACAAACTACCTGAGACTGGATAATTAATGAGGAAAACAGGTTTAATTGACTCATAGTTCTATGGACTGGAGGCCTAAGGAAACACAATCATGGCGGAAGGGGAAGCAAGCACATCTTTACCATGGCATAGCGGAGAGAGAGAACAAGAAGGGGGAAGTGCCACACACTTTTAAACCATCAAATCTCCTGAGAACTCACTCATTAACACGAGAACAGCAAGGGGGAAATCCACCCCCATGATCCAATCACCTCCCACCAGGCATCTCCCTTGGCACATGGGGATTACAATTTGAGTTGAAATTTTTGTGGGGAGAAACTATATCACTGCTCTTTTCAAACAACAACAACAACAACAACCAAAATGAGTTAAGTGTAAGATGATGGTCATTTTAATTTGCTTCAATATAGTAACAACTTTACCATATGTTGTGTACCTTAAAAATACACAATAAAATTTATTTCAAAATTAACAGAAAAAGAGTGCTTAAAACATTCCATTAATAGTTATTTTGTACTGATTACATGTTAAAATTATAATATTCTTGATATATTGGGCTAAATAAATGTAATTTTTGATACCCCTAATTAAATAAGTAGAAAAAATATTTTATTAGTTTTTAAAGCAGTTGCATTCAAGTTATGACTGAAAATATCTTTGATCAACTAAATTATACCAGTTCATGTTTCTTTATCATAACCTGTGTCAGTTATCTTTGAAACTGTACATCTTCAATTAATTATTTTTAACTCATATACAGCATTTTACATTTACTTCTCTAAACTTTTTCTTACATTTGCAGGTAGTATTTCTATATCGACTGTCAAAGTGCAGAATATTTTGAATCATTATTTTTAGAAACCAATATTTGATCAAATCCCTGTCCTAAGTATTGTGCTATCTTCTATATTTTCCAACACCTTATTCATAATATAGACACAACAGTTTTAGAG
Organism: Papio anubis; assembly: GCF_008728515.1. Lineage (NCBI taxonomy): Eukaryota > Metazoa > Chordata > Mammalia > Primates > Cercopithecidae > Papio > Papio anubis. The sequence goes on along the minus strand of NC_044989.1, from coordinate 35,129,012 downwards.
TATACACCATGAAGATGCCCTATCTTTTCTTAACAGTTACAGGTTTGGCAAATGACCTACTACATAATATTTTAAGTGTAGCTGTAAAACCAATTAAAATTCTACCTATAATATTTTCTAGTCCACAATTTTACATTTAAGCCACGAGTAAATAATGAAATATCTTTCCAAATATATTCATGAAATGTGTATATATAAGCCCACACAACTATCCAAAAATTACATTGAAAAAAAAAAACACAATTGATTTAAGTGACTCCTTTGTTTTTCATATTTTCTTCTTGTATATTATTTATTTAGTTATTTATACTTTTTTTGAGATGAGGTATCATGTTGCCTAGGCTGAACTGCAGTGGTGTGATCATGGCTCATCCCATCTGGGACCTCCTTGGTTCAAGCAGTCTTCCCACCTCAACCTCCTGAGTAGCTAGGGCTACAGGCCCGCATCATCATGCCCGACTAAAATTTTTTGATTATTTGTAGAGATGAAGTCTGGGCTTTAACTCCTCCCGCCTTGGTTTCTTAAAGTGCTGGGATTACAAGTATGAACCTCTATGCCTGGCCTCTTCGTGTGTGTGTGTGTGTGTGTGTGTGTATACACACATTTCTTTCTTTCTTTCTTTTTTTTTTTTTTTTTTTTTTTGAGATGGAGTCTCGCTCTGTCACCAGGCTGGAGTGCAGTGGCGTGATCTCTGCTCACTGCAATCTCCACCTCCGGGAGTTGAAGCGATTCCCTTGCCTCAGCCTCCCAAGTAGCTGGGAATACAGGCACGCACCATCACACACAATTTTTTGTATTTTAGTAGAGACAGGGTTTCACCACGTTGGCCAGAATGGTCTCGATCTCTTGACTTTGTGATCCGCCCGCCTCCGCCTCCCAAAGTGTTAGGATTACAGGCAAGAGCCACTGCACCCGGCCTTCTTGTATATTTTTTAAATGCTCACATAAACAAACAATTTCAAAATATGTGCTAACTCGTTTTGCGAGACCCAAATTCGGTGTTTTTGTTAACATTGCTGATTAGTGCTACTAAATTTGCTAATCCAACCATCCAATAATGTAAATATTTTCTACATATTTTCATTAAAATACGTTAAAATAGCATGGTCAGTAACTTGTACATCATCTCTCGTATCTAATTGTGCACTTCCAAAACAGAAGGATTTTCTTTTTTTTGGTTCATCATTATGATTTTGCTCTTAATATGGCAACTGGAATGTACTGTGCACTCAGTGTATGTTTAAATATGTGCTTTTTGTAAGACAAAAGTTCTAGGACTTTTTAAAAAGTAACAGAACTGGGTTTGTGGTTGTGAAACTCACATTTTTTTACTATCACTTAGCCTAATGTTTTCTAACATTTTCCTTTTTCTATATTTATTGATGTTTACCAGCCGTGTTTTGAAATTATTTCTACTAACTGTTCAAAACCAAGGCGTACAAGTAGAATTTAAAAAATTAATATTTCATTGGATTATTTGTAGGAAAGAGGCCATTAGAGATTTAATATAAATCATTAAGATTTCTTCAGGTAATTAAAAATAAACAATAAAAAATGTAGTGATCAGAATCCTCAGTTAATGACTTCCTCTATGAGTCCACTGAGGCCATGTGTGATTTTTATTTTAGTCATGTTAACTTTACTTTGTTATCCTCTTCATCTCCAGTATAGTTTCTTTATTACTCCTATTTTTGGATATTAGATGCTAATCTTCTTTTTAAAAAAATTCCTGAACATTTAACTTTGAAGCTGATACTTGTTTATATTATTTATTCTCTTTTTCCAGTCCAGGCCATTCCTTTTGTTGTAGAAGAAAAGCCGTTTGGATGTAAGGATGTCTTTTACTTTGTATGACCTCTTTGTATTTATTTCAACTATTCCAAATAGGACACTATCATTTCCTTGTTCTTCTTGCTTTTAACAAGGCAAATAAAACTTATTGACATTAATGGAAGTTGAGGGTAAGCCCTATACATTCTTGGCTTTATTGTTTCTTACATCATTTCTAAACTTTTATTTAAAGATATTAAAACAGTAGACCCTGTTTACGTAGAAAGCATAATTCGCTGTCACCCTGTATGGTGGTCTAGTGATCTTTTCTGTCCTGTCACTTTGACCCTATAAATATATGTCAGCATGCTTTGTTTACCAAAAAGAATTTCTTGTGAGTACAAGTGGTTTATTTTTATTGCTTTGTCTGTTTCATATGATTGTCCAACACTTATACTATCTGCAAGTTTACTTTATAAGGAATATGTTATGCATGCTTTTTATATGAGGGCATTTTGAGAAATAACATAATCTCCCTAGTCTCTTAACAAATGTTTCCTTCAGTAATAAAAGTGTTCAGTGCTTAAAAGGATAACATAATTGTATAATTAGTTGAAAATAGTGTTTATTAGTAACTCTAATATCCTTTAGATTTAAGCACATTTTTACCATTTTTCACTACAGCCAGAAAATGACAGCTGTAGTTTTTATAATAGTTTTCAAATTAGTGAATTGTGGATAAACTATTATTTTCATACAAAAGACAGAAAATTTTAGAAGATAAAACATTTGCTATTGCTTTGCATAAAATATGTCCCGGGCTGTTTTAAGAGGTTCTTCTTAATTGCACTGCTTCATCTCCACAGTGTAGGTAAATGTTTGTTCTGTGTTAATTAAGAAGTCATTTAAACATCTGCCTTTCTTTTATGGACTGCCTTAAGAGTGTAAAATGTGTTTTTCTCATGAGAGCACTTTATGTTCCCAAGTGGCAATTTTAAAATAAAGTGTCTCTTTTTCAGATATAAAGTCTAATGTGCAAAGGTTTTGCCATCTGTTCTATGTAGTTACACTTGTGAGCTAGTTGTTTGATTAGAAGCAACAAATGCATAGAAAATGCATCTTCACCCAAAATAAAGAAAACTAAAAATACTGCCAGTTTTTAAGACTTTTATTACAAATATTTAAATTTTATTCAGGATCAGTTGGGTCTTTTAAGGCAGAAAATTCATCATCAAATTGCATCTTATATCATTTAGAAAAAAATAATTATCTCAGTTTTTCAAAGCACAAAGAGCTTCTTGTTTCAATACAGGACAAATAATTAAATCGATGCTGCTTACCAAGTCTATCCAATAAGGTTATGAAACCAAAAATAGTTTATCTCATAGTTTAAGATGCCTCAAAAAGTAAGTTATATCTATTGATATATAATCCAACTCCTTTGTCAGAAATAGTTTCTAAAAACACAGGGAAACATCAATCTAAAAATGACATGTGAACAATGATATTGTAAAAACTCGTCAATTATTTTACAAGTTTAAGTATTTGTACAGACGTTAATTTACAACATAAATAAGAAAATATAGACAACTGGCCGGGCACGGTGGCTCACGCCCATTATCCCAGCACTTTGGAAGGCCGAGGCAGGCAGATCACTTAAGGTTAGGCGTTCCAGACTAGCCTGCCTGATGTGGTGAAACTCCGTCTCCACTAAAACCACAAAACAACATTTTGTGTATGTTATATAGTCATTAATTGTGAGGGAAATGCCTAATTCAGACACTTTGTTCTTATCAAGACCAGAATATCTGCTCCAGAATGTACATTAATTCTAGAATCTCTTCACTTGTGATTATTCTGAAGATACAGCTTATCCCAGAATTGTCTGTATCATTACTGGGGATTCATTCGTGTTTGAGACATGGCTACTATAAAAATGTACAATGATATAAATGATTCCCATGCCCAGAGACATTCAATATAAACTATTTTCTTTACTTCATGAGAGTTTTGCTTTGGGGCAGGGTGAAGAAGATAAGCAGATTTATCTACCTAAAATCTCATATAATCAGATATTGTTGAGACAGAAGTCAGTCATGCTTAAAAATCTTTGGACCTGATGATTTTTGTATTAATTCTGAAGCTTTTTTTTTTTTTTTTTTTTGAGATGGGGTTTTGCTGTTGTCACCCAGGCTGGAGTGCAAGGGCATGATCTTGGCTCACTACAACCTCCACCTCCGGGGTTGAAGGGATTCTTCTGCCTCAGCCTCTTGAGTAGCTGGGATTACAGGCATGCGCCACTACGCCCAGCTAATTTTGTATTTTTAATAGAGACGGGGTTTCTCCATGTTGGTCAGGCTGGTCTCGAACTCCCAACCTCAGGTGATCCGCCCGCCTCGGCCTCCCAAAGTGCTGTGATTACAAGCATGAGCTACCGCGCCCGGCCAATTCTGAAGCTCTTAACTAGATGCTCCCAGAATTTTTAATTCTGTTAAGGCTGTATTGATTATAATCATTCAATTGGGGCCACTAGAAGTGGTAAGAACACATGGTAACTGTTAAATTCACAACAATATTTCTGGTGCCTATTACGTACATAGCCCTAAAGCAAACATGTTAAGTAACTACACAGTAATATGAGATATTTTTGCTAACCTGTACATAACAGTTCTAATGGAAACAATGACAATATTAAATCTTACATATACAGCATGCATGTTAAATGTATAAATAGTCCAGACAGTAAATGCTAAGTCATATTTTGATCTTCATAATCCAGAATATCTTTATGGAAATGTGGAATAACTTTTGAACTGAGCTTTCAAAGTGGAATAATATTCAGCTAAAATTGGAAGAAAGATAGAGTAAGAAGAACGAAAGTGACCCCTACCCAGAAATAGAAGGATAAAACAGATGAACAAGACAAAAATATATTAAAATAATATTAAAGAACCCAGACTAGTTAAATAAAAAGTTTCATCTAAATCATAGGAGATGAATTAAAAATGCAGGCTGGAAGAGTATCTTAAATAATATTATTGTGATGATTTTTTCATTTAAAATCCTTTGCAAGTCTTTGAACAGTTGAAGGGGAGGATTCAAATGGTATTTTATGGAGATTAATCATGAGATTATGCCTTTTCTGTCCCCATGCATGATACATATATATATACACATATATATATATAAAAAATTTATTTTTGAAATCGACATATGTTCATTATTTGAAAGGGAATATAATCAAACCCATTAGGACTTTATTACAATATGCTTTTTGGGTGGAGGTAGAAATGAAAACATATGATCAAATGTGAAGGAAAGTGCCAAGCTTTGAGACTTAATAAATGTGTGAAGAAGAGAGAGGGAGGTTTCAAGACACATGGCATTTATTGAACACAGTGTGAGGAATCAACTTACCTGAATCTAAGCATAGGTCCCTCACTTCTACATAGTATTTCTGCTTCATATAAGATTGGTTATACTACCATATGTACTGACCACTTGACACAGTTTTCCCAAAAGGAAAAATTAGATGTCCATATCTGTATCTAGGCCTACATGTGTATCCCTTTTAGAGTTTGGTGAAGTTTATAGAAAAATGCCATAATTAATTAATATAATATTAATAATGACATAGTTTGGATATTTGTCCCTGCCCAAATCTCATGTTGAATTATAATCCCCAATATTGGAGGAGGGGCCTGTTGGGAGGTGTTTGGATCATGGGAGTGGATACCTCACAGTTTGGTGCTGTTCTTGGGATAGTGAGTAAGTACTCATGAGTACTTGTGAGATCTGGTTGTTTAAAAGTGTGTGGCACCTCCCCACTATTCTCTCTCGATGCTGCTCCATCCATGTGATGTGGCAGCTCCCAACACTTGACCTGCCTGCTCCCCCTTCACTTTCTCCCATGTTTATAAGCTCTCTGAGGCCTCCCCAGAAGGCAAGCATACGCCAGTGCCATGTTTATACTGCCTGCAGAACCATAAGCCAATTAAATCTCTTTTCTTTATAACTTACCCAGTTTCAGGTATTTCTTTGTAGCAATATAAGAATTGCCTAACACAAATAATGATGATGATAATAATAATATGGTTAAATGTTAAGCCTTTTGGGATATCAACTCAATACAGATCAAATCAAAACAGATATCAATCTATTGCCCAAGCCGAAGTGCAGTGGCCTTATGATAGCTCACTGCAGCCTCAAACACCTTAGGCCCAAACAGCGCTCTGCTTAAGCCTCTCAAGTAGCTGGGACTAGAGGCACTTACCACCACACCTGGCTAATTTTTTCGTTTTTACTTTTTTGTAAAAGCAAGGTTTTGCTATGTTTCTCAGGCCGGTATTGAACTCCTGGTCTCAATTGATCCTCCCGCCTCGGCGTTCCAAAGTGTTGGGATTATGGGCTTGAGCCAGTATGCCATGGTTATACGTTGTGTTATCAACAATTTTTTAACAAGACTACTTTTACTCATTGAATTTCCCTGACATCTTTGCTTAAAATTGATTGAACTTGTACCTCTGGGGTTTATTTCTGAACTCTCCACTGTGTTCCATTGATCTATATGCCTATTCTTACGCCAGTACCACCCCATACTAATTCCCACAGTCTTAAAAAGTTATGATATTGGTAAGTGTATGTCCTTCAACATTGTTCTTTTACAAAACCATTGCAGCTATTCTAGGTTTTTCATATTCATCAATCTTAGGACCAGTTTGTCAAATTCTACAAAGATTTAAAATTAAAGCCTGCTGTGATTTTAATGGTGATTTTATTGAATCTATAAATTAACTTGTAGAGAATTTTTGTCTTAAAAATATTGGCCAGATGTGGTGGCTCACCTCTGTAATCCCAGTACTTTAGGATTTGGGAGGCCAAGGAGGGTAGATCACCTGAGGTCAGGAGCTCAAGACCAGCCTGGCCAACATAGTGAAATCCTGTCTCTACTAAAAATACAAAAATTAGTCGGGCATGGTGGTGGATGCCTGTAATCTCAGCTACTCGAGAGGCTGAGGCAGGAGAATCACTTTAACCTGGGAGGCGGAGGTTGCAGTGAGCCGAGATTGCGCCACCGCACTCCAGCCTGTGTAACAGAGCAACTCAGTCTCAAAAAAAAAGTGAGAAACTTGGAATGTCTCACCAGTTATTCAAATATTCAATAATTTTGTCAGCAATATTATGTAGTTTTCAAGTTTAAAGCCTTTCACCTCTTAGATAAGTTTATTTTTAAGTAGACTTAATCCTCATTATTTGCAGTTTTTGTATTTGTGAATTTACCTACTTGGTAAAATTCATTTTTAACTTTCAGATAAATACTCATGGTACTTTTGAGACAATTTGAGGACATGTGCAAAGTGGCAAAAAACTTTTAATCAGCCAACATGTATACATTCAGCTGAAGTTGAACAGAGTTATGCTCTGTCTTCCTGTTTCAGTTTTCACACAGAGATGGCCAGAGCATAGATAGAGTCGGGGCAGTCCAGTGCAGTGCAAGAAGCGCCAGCTCTGGTGACAGGTGTATAAGGCTTGAATCCCAGCATTGGCATTGGTAAGTGGGGTGGTTTCAGGCAAGTCACTTAATAATCATGAGTTTTCTTTTCTCATTTGTAAAATAAAGCAAATAGAATCTACTAGGATAAGATGTTTTTAAAATTTAAAATTATAGCATGTTATATATATGATGTATATAGATATAGATTAGATATAGATCTGTATGTGTTTGTGTTTTTCTCCTAAGAACAAGAATAAATGTTCACTAATTCAGTGATCAAGGGGATTGTATAGAAATAATGAGAATTGACTATATATTTTTCGTAATGCTCTTATGAATAGAAATGTTACAAAAGTTTTTATTTTTTTTAATTTAGAGAAATATACTTATTTATGCATTTTGACCTTGTATCAAGTGGTCTTGCTAAAGTCACTATTCTAATAATGTGCATATTTGTGTGTATTTTTTAGGACTGTCTATATAATGAATTGCATCATTTGCTAATATAGGCTTATTTATTCCTTTATAATGTGTATATATTTTTTATAGATGCATAAGTATATGAGTGTATATATATTTAAATTTATTTATATTACCTATTGCACTGCCTGAAAACTAACAGATATGTTGCCTTCCTCCAATTTTTGAAAGAAAACGTTTGGTCTTTCTCCCTAAATACAGATTTTTCATAAATGTCATTTATTAAGTTAAGAAATCTCCCTTTTACTGTTAGTTTATTTGAAGTTCACAGGTGTTGGATTTTGTCAAATATTTTCTCTGTGTCTACTGTGATGATCCTGTTGTTTCTGTGCTTTATCCTATTCATATGGTATGTTGTCTTTTTTCTTTTTCGCTATATTTTCAAAAATTAAATTCAGGGGGTACATGTAAAGATTTGTTATCTGGACATATTGCATAATTCTGGCGTTTGGGCTTCTATCACACAAATAGTGAACATACTTTCCAATAGGTAAATTTTCCACTTTTGCCTTCCTTTCTCCCTCCTCGCCTTTTGGGGTCCTGGACTCTATTGTTTCCATCTTTTTGTATCTGTGTACCCATTGTTGATCTCCCACTTATAAATGAGAACATGTGGTATTTGGTTTTCTGTTTCTGTGCTAATTATCTTAGGAGAATGACCTCCAGCTGCACCCATGTTACTGCAAAGGACATGATTTCATTCTTTTTTATGGTTGTGTAGTATTTCATGGTATATATACATATATATATATATTTTTTCTTCATCCAATTAACTGTTGGTGGACCCTTAGGTTGATTCCATGACTTTGCTATTGTGAATATTGCTGTGATAAACAGAACAATGTAGACGGCTATTTAGAAAAACAATTTATTTTCCTTTGGGTAGATATCCAGTAGTGGGATTGCTGGCTTGAATGGTGGTTTTATTTTTAGGCCTTTGAGAAATCTTCATACTGCTTTCCACAGAGGTTGAACTCATTTACATTCCCACCAACAATGGATAAACATTCCCTTTTCTCTACATCTTCATGAACATTTATTATTTTTTGACTTTTTAATAATAGTTATTCTGACTGGTATGAGATAGTATCTCTTCATGACTTTAATCTGCATTTTTCTGATGATTAGTGATGTTCAGTATGTTTTTATATATTTGTTGGCCACTTGTATGTTTTCTTTTGTGAAGTGTCTTTTCATGTCCTTTGTCCACTTTTTAATGGGGTTATTTGTATTTTCTTGTTGATTTGTTTGAATTTCTTATAAATCCTGGATATTAGTCCTTTGTCAGATGCATAGTTTTCACGTATTTTCTCCCATTCTGTAGGCTCTCTGTGTATTCTGTAGATAGTTCATTTGCTGTATAATTAAGCCCCAACTGTCAATTTTTGTTTTTGTTGCGTTTGCTTTTGAGATCTTAATCATAAATCCTTTGCTTATGCTAATGTCCGGAAGAGATTTTCCAAGGTTTTCTTCTATGATTTTTATAGTTTGAGGTATTACATTTAAGTCTTTAATCCATCTTGGTTAATTTTTTTATGTGATGAGAGGTAGGGGTCCAGTTTCATGTGTGTATGGCTAGTCAGTTTTCCCGGTATTATTTATTGAATAGGGCATCTTTTACCCATTGTTTATTTTTGTCAACATTGCCAAAGATCAGTAAAACAACCTCAAATGCTTGGGATCAGTTCTACTTGATAATGCTGTATAATCTTGTTATATTCTTAATAATTTGCTGTTGACATACTTTGCTTGTTAAGGCAAGAATGCCTTAATATTTCCCTCAACTTGACATAACTTAAGGTCAACTTTTTTTTTTTTTTTTCTGTCTCAAGGCCTCTAATCTCTGTTTTCTTACAGCATTTGCTTTAGAAAACTTGTAATTGTAAATTATTCCCAGCCGCTTTGAGATGTAGATCTGTTCTAAGGGTCTTTAGCAGATTTACAACTCAGGTTTCACTTTCTGGAGGACATGGGAACCATCCCTTTCAAAGGTAATTATCAAGGAAGGTGTTGGCCTTATCTGCCAGCCTCTGTAGAATAGGAGTCTGACCTAGGTTGGCACTTTTCTCTAAACTGAAAAACTACCTTTAGTTATAAAGATGGTAGGCCTTCTTGTTTTCTAATTGTCCTTACACAAAAAAAGTAAACTTTCTCATATTTTAATTTTTCTAGATATTTCACATTTTTTTGCATTATTTTTGCTGTCTTTTGTGCTAAATAAATACTTTTCATGTATCATTTAATTCTTAATTTTTTGAATATTTTTGAATTTATTTTCTTAGTGGTTGTTCTACCATTTATATGCAAATTAATAAACTACAATCAATCTACTTTAGATTTGTACTAATTTTATTTTGGTACAATACGGAAATTTGCTTGAATACAGCTCTGCTTTCTGCTCCTTCCTTTTTGCTATTTTTGCCATATACATATATGGTATAAATCCAGAATTGTTATTTTTTATATTTCTGTGCACTTAACTTCTCTCTCCTGTCATTTCATTTAAAGCTGAAAATTTTTTTCTTAGTATTTTTGAAAGGTAAGTTGTCTAGCAATGCATTCTCTCAAATTTTGTTTATCCAGGACATTTTTCACATTTCTTTTTTGAAGTATAGTTTTGCTAGATATAGAATTCCTGGTTAACAGTGTCTCTTCCTACAATTTGAATATGCCATCCCACTGCCCTCTGGTCTGCATCATTATGAGCAGTCAGCCTTTACGTGTGTTACTGTTCCCCTCTAAATAGCTATTTAATTTTCTCTTTCATCTTTCAAGATTTTTCCTTTGCTTTGGTGTTCAACAGTTTGACTAGGATGAGTCTAGGTGTGATTTATGTATTTATCCAACTTAAATCTGTAGATTAAGAACTTTTAGCACATTTGAAAAGCTTGTATTTTCTAAATGTATTTCACTACATTGCTATTGCTTCTCTTGATTCTCAGACTACCATTAAATGTGTGTGTGTGTGTGTGTGTATAATGTTGTATAATGGATCTCCAGTATTTGTTTATTTTTTCAATCTTTTTTTCTTCTCAGATTGCATACTTTCTACTTGATCTATATTAAAATTCACTGATTTTTTTTCCTGCTGCTATCTCAAATATGTTGTCGAAATTCTCTAATGATTTGTTCACAATAATTATCATACTTTTCATCTGCAGATTTTGTTTTTCAGTTTCTATCTCTTTGCTTACAAAATACTACTGCTACATTTACATTTATCAAAATCTTTCAAGCTGCATACTTCAAGGAGCCTCTTTAGTGAGGCAATTTGTAACCTGAATTATATATCATTTATTACTTCTTTAAATCTCCTACTAACCACTTGGATAATTTTGTGATTTTTGTTGATTTTTTTGTATGATGTTTTTGTTGACATATTTTTCAAACTATGTAACATCCCTGAAGGTCAGAACAGTATTTTTCTGAGATTTTTAACCTTTGCATCCCCTAGTATATTGTTTTACACACCGTAAATGCTCAGCAAAAATGTTAATATAATCAAGCTGAATATCATTGAATTATGGCTATTGCCCAAACTTTTGCTAATATTACAGTTATCCGGATAGTCCTAAACCTTTTTAGCAACATTAAACTTTTAGCAATGTTAAGCATTGGAAAGAATCTTAACTGTAGGTTACATTAACCATTGCATTATTTAGGATGCTTTTCCCTGAGGTAACGTAACTCCTGACTCAGGGTCATCACAGTAAACAATCCAGAAACATCCTTCATAATGGAGTCCATGCAACTAGCACCCACTGGAGTTCTATAAAATACCACCTGTGCAACCATATGCAGAAGGACTTGATCCTAAACAAGAATTAAATGTACTATTCATTTAACTGGAAGTACAAAAGTAGAACAAATGCAAACTTGACTTAATTCCCATGGTTATGCCTCCACTCTTTGGTCTGCCTATGCTACATCCTTCTTTCCATACATTATTTTCAGCCTCTGGTTAACATCTCCCATCATTAAAAAAGTTTATAACTGTTTCAAGATTTGTAATCATATACCAGGATATCCTGAGATATCTGAAGATAAAGAGAATTTTTATTTTTTTGTGGTCCCTTACTCTTAAAAGATTCTTAAAAAATAAACTTATTTCATGGAAACCCTGGCAAATACACTTTTAAAAACTGGTATGGATTGTGTCATATGTCTATTTCTGTGGTCGAAAAAATGCCATTAGGTAATTGGTGTAATTAGAGTTCCTGAATTTTATACTTTCACCAGGGATTAAGTTTACTTGTAGACCAGTCATAACTAAGCTTGGAGCTGGGAGTAGGAGCAAGCTGTAGGGGAAGCCTATGTTGAATGAATAAGAGATAACAATAAACAGATTATTTTAGAGAAAGTGTGAAAGTGGTTATAATTTATATAAAATATATAATATATAAATTACATCTGGATATTTAAAATGTCAAAAACCCATACTTCACATGCTAAAATTGTTATTAATATAATGAATAATGTCTTAGTATCCTGAATCTGTTCAATCATCTTCATTCCCTTTTCACTCCTGGCTAAAATTAAGAATAACCTGATATATATACTGAACCAAACCTTGTGTACCTTCTATAATTAAATTGCAAATCGTTTTGGGTAAAAAGTAAAGTGAACATTGTAACTAATTATATTTCATAGGCATGTAGTGCAAGCATTAAGGTTTAACTCTGTTCAACTTACCACTTATTTTACACTTGTTAGCATTAAAAGCGTTTCATACTTTTAATTAGCTCTTTCTTCTTCCATTCTTGACAAGTAGAATATCATCAGCTTAACAGAGGAAGATATTCATCCACCCGAAAATTTAATGAACTGATCAAGGACACAGAGTGAGACTGACAAAAATTTAGTGTCCATACTAGCAGCGTTAAAATTGCCCTACCAAATCGAACATGTTATGCTCGATTTGGAATGTGGGGTCACATTAAAGACTGATTGCTCAGCAATAAATCTAGCCAATGGGGAAGTAATATTAATAAGCCATTAAAATGACTAAACTTATAAAACTGACCATGCACAGTCTAAGACTTTTTTAATGTAAGGGGACAGTCATTATCAAGACATGGCATAATAAAAAATAAAATAACATACATAGATATTTCCCCAGTTGATGGTCAAATGGAGAAAGGTTCCTATAATTGTTTATGCCAATTTCTCATATGCATCTCTTAAATCAATTCTTAATGGTCAAATATGAAATAACATTTTAAAGTGCTTTTTGGAATTTGTAGTATAGGATGTTTTTCCAAGACAAAGGGTGTTTAATTATACCGAGCACTCATTTTAACTTAACCTCCTGAGGAAATGATTGCATCTTCTGCACAAAAGGATGCTAACAGTTAGAAAATAGAAAACTGGGAGATTCTGGCTGTGTGACCTGAGAGATTAAAGTTAATTTCTTTCTTCAGTGATTTGTATCATTAACTTTGAAAATCATATCTTATCCTTTTTCTTTATACCTAAACAAAGTTTATGGAGCTCTATGTTAAAACCTAATGTCTTAGAGTCTGAAGGGCATATATTGAAATTACATCTCATTTCCTAAAGATGAACTCAAATCTACCAAGGAAGCTGACTATAACAAGAGCATCTGACAGATAGTCCAACTCAGCTGCATACAGAGACTTCTTCAACTCATGTCATGCCCAGAGTTAGCCTTTCAGTTCCAAGGCTATAGTTGTTTTTCCCATTTCCTTATTCATCGTGCTCCCTGACTTCAAGTTCAATGCCAGGATTGTGGAATCAGGTTATCTGAATAAAACATAAAAAGTATTATTAGGTACAGAGGAAAATATAGGTCATACTTGAGAACAAATAATAATGTATTGAATCATCTACAAAAAGCTAAGAGGAATTCTGTTATCAAGGAAATATTTGTTTTTCTTTGACTTAAATGCTGTTTATTATTGGGAGAACCCACTCCTGATGTTTAACGTGGGTTCTTTTCTATTTCCTAGGTGTCTCAGCTGGGTTGAGAAATAAAGGGAAAGAGCACCAGAGAGAGAAATTTAAAGCTGGATGTCCGGGGGAGACATCACATGTTGGCAGGATCCGTGATGTTCCACGAGCCTTAAAAACCAGCAAGTTTTTATTAGCGATTTTCAAAAGGGGAGGGAGTGCACAAATAGGGTGTGGGTCACAGAGTTCACATACTTCACAAGGTAATAAAATATCACAAGGCAAATGGAGGCAGGGCGAGATAACAGGATCGCCTGATTAGGTGAAATTAAAATTGCTAATGAAGTTTCGGGCACGCATTGTCATTGATAACATCTTATTAGGAAACAGGGTTTGGGAGCAGACAACCTGTCTGACCAAAATTTATTAGGCGGGAGCGCTACAGGAGACCGGGGCTTATTTCATCCCTTGGGCTTCCACCATAAAAGACAGCATGTCTTAAAGGGGCCATCTGTAAGCCTACCTTCAGGGCGCATTCTCTTCCTCAGGGATGTTCCTTGCTGAGAAAAAGAATTCAGCAATATTTCTCCTATTTGCTTATGAAAGAGGAGAAATATAGCTCTGTTCCGTCTGGCTCACCGGCAGCCAGTTCAAAGTTACCTCTCTTGTTCCCTGAACATCGCTGTTACCCTGTTCTTTTTTTTTTAAGATGCCCAGATTTCATATTGTTCAAACACACATGCTCTACTAACAATTTGTGCAGCTGATGCAATCACAGGGTCCTGAAGCGACATTCATCCTCCTCAGTTTACAAAGAAGATGACGGAATTAAGAGATTAAAGTAAAGACAGGCGTAGGAAATCACAAGGATATTCACTGGGGAAGTGATAAGTGTCCATGAAATCTTCGCAATTTATGTTCAGAGATTACGGTAAAGACAGGCATAAGAAATTATAAAAGTATTAATTTGGGGAACTAATAAATGTCCATGAAATCTTCACAATTTATGTTCTTCTGCCGCGGCTTCAGCCAGTCCCTCCGTTCAGGGTCCCTGACTTCCCGCAACAGTTTATAGTCCTAATATTCCATGGTTTCTTTGAAGCTAATATTTTGTTTTTAATTATGAAAATCAGTTAGGAATATTGAGGTACACATATAAAAATGGTATTAGTATAAACATGCAATTTACAAAATAAGAAATCAATGATGCTAATAAGCATAAGCTGTACTCAAAATTATTAGTACTCACAAAAATAAAAATTAAAACCACAATAAGCTGTTATTTATATCTCTTTGTCTAAAAGTATCAGAAACCTGGATATTGTCTTACGCTACCAGTGATGTTGGTATATAGAAATTCTGACACATTACTGAAGACAGTATAGACTAGTACAGCCATTGTGAAGAGTAACCTGCAAAGTCATTTAAATGTGCGTATAATTTATGATTAGGGTAAACATATAACTTTGAGATTGAAAGAGGAAGCTATTTATATTTACTCTGAGACAATAAATTTATTTCAAGCCTGTTCCAAGCAAGATAACTGTATGTGTCAACTTATTTATGATAGTAATTTTGTTCTTAGGAACATATTCCAAAGAATTTTACTCAAAGATCTATCGATGTAGGCACGTAAGAATCATTATGGAAGAGAAGAAAAATTAATGTTTATGTTAATACTCAAACACTAACCAAAGTAAAATTAACTAATTAATTGATATTGATACTCCCAATTACAGCAATACAATAGTATAACTTTTTATTAGTTATTTGATTATCATGGGATTTAATATTTTAATAAATTATGCAGTTGTTATTACTAATTTCTTCTTGTTAATTTTCTCTTTTTCCACTTGATATTTTGGTGCTTTATTTTATACCTCTATGAATTCATTGTGGTTTCCAATTCAGTAGTGAATTTTCCCTTTTTACTTTAGTTATAATATTGGACCCTTTGTATTAATTCTTCTAAATAAAGTTGATAAAATTCTTTTAACTTTTTTTGATATTTTTATGAAATTGCAATAAGCCTAAAACAAATTTATGAAAATTTATATCACATATATTATTCAGTTTCCCATTAAAATACGATTCCTTTATTAAAGTCTTATGTTATCACATTCCTCAATACTGATTTGTTATTCATTTTGTATAACTGCAATATATAACTTACAAATATTGCTTTAAATTTTGTTCTAAATTGACACACAATACTAAATGTTTATGAGGTACAGTGTGATGTACGTGTATGCATTATGTGTATGCATTATGTAAAAATCAAGTCAGAGTATTTAGCATATCCATCACTTCATATATTTATTCTTTCTTTGTGGTGAGAATATTCAAAATCATTTCCTGTAGATATTCTAAATTACACGATATTAGAAAAATACATATAACATGATACTGTTATAATCAGGTTTTAAAATATTATTTATCCTCAGGTATACACATATGCATTACACAAGCATAAATAAGCACATGGAATGATAACCACTAACATGAGAATGCTTTATGTTTGTTTTCCTGATGCTGCTAAAAGGAAATGAAACTAGGATGTGGTGTACTAGAATAATTGGACTGCATTTGCAGTATTTTACTTTATAAGAATTATGGTTGGCATATCTGGTGTGGTAAACAGATTATTTGGGAGTGTTTTTTCCAAATAATTGTGTTTTTTTTGTCTAGACTATTTCTTAATTTTAAACAAAGTATTTCCTAATTTTAAACAAAATTTTTATAGCATGTAGAGATCCAGTGGAGATACACGTCAAGAATAGTTTGAAGACCAAAGGATTTGTTTCTAGAATATATAAAGTACACCAACAAATTAATAATAAAAACACAAACAAGACTAACAACACAGTAAAATGAGCAGAAGACATGAAGGATTATACACTTAAGGGATATATGAATGATCACTAAAGACATGAAAAAGGTGCTTGACATCATTAATTAACAGGAAAAATGAAAAGGAAAAGCCACAACTAGATACCATTTCACATCTATCAAAACGGTTATAATGTAATAGCTTGACAATACCCAGAGTTAGTGAGGATATGGAGGCATAGAAATTATCATATACTGCTGGGTGGAATGTAAAATGGTACAGCCATTTTGGAAAACTCTTTGTCAGTTTCTTATAGTGTTAAGCAGACATAACTTAGCAATTCCACAATGTCCAAGAGACATGAGGGCATATATACACACAGCACCTAAAGGAATATTTAGAGCAGTTTTATTTTTTCAATGGGAAAGAAACAACTCAAATTTCCATCCATAGGATAATAAACAAATTGTGGTATACAAACACAATGGAATCCTATACTGCAATGGCAAGGAAAGAACTACTGGCCACAAACACAGGAATATACCCTGTATGAAGTGTACATAATTCACATGAAGTTCAAGAACAGAGAAAACTAATATACGGAAATTGAAATTAGAATAGTGGTAGGCTTCTGACAAGGGGTTAAGATTAGGTTAGATGGACTGATGGGTGAATTGCATGAGGAAATTTTTCATGTGATAGAAATGTGATAGTATTATGGCCAAAACTCATTGAATTTTACATGAAAATTATAACATCAATAAATAAAAATAACTTTGTGTCACTGTCTCAATATAAAGTTGAGTAACATTGAAAGAAAATTTTGTAGTTTGCTCTATTATTAGTTTAGGAGGAAGATTCAATTTTTTAGGCCCCTTGTATGTGGTCTGTTAAAACATTTTTGCTGTCTCCTTGGATGTATATAGGAACAGGATACATTTTACTCAAAGAAGTACAACAGAAGCTAGGCTAATGAATCTTGAAATGTGTCTGTCAAATGATAAAAAGAAATGTGTGTGCATGATCTGTGAAATACAGAAATGTTTTGTGCCATGATTTATGGTAGTACTGCATAAAATTCTAAAATCTTAGGGCTTCGTATTTATACAACATTAAGCCCCATTATACCTGCCTTCTAGCACAACAGGGCTGATTATTCTTTATTGTAATTCATTTTCTTTTCTCAGTGTATAACTCTATTATCAATCACACATGATTTATCTGCTTCTTGATTCAAATCACTGTGGTATACCTGGTTCAGGTGACACCATATAGATTTTAGAATGGAAATGCATCACTCTCTGTGAAGAAGAATTAAAGGATAGAAGAAAAAATGAAATTATTTGGAAGAAAAGGAGTGAAGATGGATAAAAAGTCATCTATCCAATTTTTTAAGATGTCTTCTGGTCTGTGTAAATCAGGAGAAAAATTAAATACTTATTATTTCCAGTTGTGCATCTACCTTTAAATCCATTTTGGAAACAAAATGGCCACACCAAATATTTAAGAAGCCCTCTCCTCATGTGATCACCCATTTACTGTATGAATTATAATGAACATGCTGTTCCATTAGCATGTCTGTAGTTGAAGCAGGTTAGAAAGAGAAAATATCTGTTCAGTCCTCACTCTTTGGCTATGGCCTATATATGATCTATGGCAAAAAAACAAAGAAACAAATGAACAACAACAACAAAGAGCACAGTCAGAAGCAAGGGCTAATTCCTCTAAAAGCAGCCTCTATAGGGAATTCATGCTGAGAGAGAAGCAAACAATGTCTATGCCGTATATAGAAGTGGAATTCTAATCACAATCCAGGAATAACCACTCTGAGAAGGCAAACCACAGCTTTTACAGAAAGTATCCCCAAATGATCAGGACTTGGGCAATGGATGTTAGTTATCCTAATTTTTATCCCCTCCATCCCTGCTTCCAACTCAAGATCATCTAGGGTAAGCAAATGTGCTTCCTAAACCAATCACATAGAATGCTGGTTATCTCAGCTCCAGCTTTCACATAACAACAACCTCCAAGGTATACCTAAAGCATTCCCTTTTGTGCCCTCTGCTATAAAGCATTCCCACTTCCTTGTTTGCCTTTGACTATCTGCCTAATGCAAGCGATGGTGGCTGATTTCCTTGCTATAGCAAAACGTAAATAAGTAGGTGCTATGGTTTGAACATGTCTCCCCTAAGTTCATGTGTTGGAAATTTGGTGCTCCATGTAGCACTGTGTTACCTTTGGGAGGCCATTGGGTTGTAATGGCTCTGCCCTCATATATGTATTAATCTATCCATGGGCTAATACATTAATGAATTAAAGAGCTTTCAAGGGAATGGGCTAGGTATCACGATAGTGGGTATTTTATAAAAGCCAGGTTGGCTGTCTGTAATGAGTCCTCTTGCCATGTGATGCCCTGTACCACCTCAGGACTCTGCAGAGAGTCTCGACTAGCAAGATGGCCATCTCCAGATGCAGTTCTTTGACCTTAGATTTCCTAGCCCCAGAACTGTAAGAAATAAATTTCTTTTCTTTATAAATTATCCAGTTTTAGGTACCCAGTTATAGCAACAGAAAATGGACTAAGACAATAGCCCATGGCCATTCTCAGGTAAGTGGTCTTTGCCTATTCCCCCAAGGGACAAGATAGAGCCATGAGTTTCTCCCTGCTTGCCATTCTCCTTTATTTCTTTGAGTGAGCAAGTAGGAGCTAATAACTCAATGAAGATTATTGAAAATTGTAAGAATGTTAGGAGATTTCAGAAATCAAAAAGTAGAGAAAGGGTGCCCAACAGTGCTAATTCCCACAGAAAAAGTATGTAAACTAAATAAGAAGAGAAAAGCATTTCACAGGCCATTGCTGACTGTGAAAGAGCAATTCCAAGTGCAGTGGAAGGAAGGAAAGGCAGAACTAAACGTTTGTGTAATATAATTCAGAAGTGGGGACATTAACTGAAGAAATGTTTATAGAACAACAATTAGCTGTATTAAAAGGCAAGACAAGAGAACATTGTTTTAGGATAGTGGAGCACACAGACTTAGATATTGTTACTGTAGAAGATAGAGGTGTTAGATTGGAATAAAATTGGAGGGAGGAGGTAGAGACAGAAAATAGAGAGATAAGAAGGATGAAAAGAATACCTCAAATTCAGAAAATACTTGCTGCTATAGGGGAACAATATAAAGACCTAAACCAACCAATAGAAAACAAAAATAGATGTTTACATCTTCAGGGAACCTGGGTAGGAGTCAAATCTCATTAAATAATTTAACAGGTGAGATAACAGAAGCTTAGAAATTCACAGACGAAATAGGCAGTCAGGTCCGGGCACAGTGGCTCAAGCCTGTAATCCCAGCACTTTGGGAGGCCGAGATGGGCAGACCACCTGAGGTCAGGAGTTCAAGAGCAGTCTGACCAATATGGAGAAACCCCATCTCTACTAAAGATACAAAAAATTAGCCGGGCATGGTGGTGCATGCCTGTAATCGCAGGTACTGGGGAGACTGAGGCAGGAGAATTGCTTGAACCTGGGAAGCAGAGGTTGTGGTGAGCTGAGATTGTGCCATTGCACTCCAGCCTAGGCAAAAAGAAAAAAGAAATAGGCAGTCAGAGATATTGGGGGACACCTAGAATAAATGGGGTCACGGAATTCAATTCTAAGTAATGGAGAGTATATTTTTATCATTACTTATTACAAGCCCTAACCCTAAACTACTGTGATTGTTTCATAATTATTTTAGACAGGCTTTGAGGTTAAGCTAGACTCCCATTTTTAAATTCCCACTGTGCCATTTGCCATCAGTCTTATTTTAGGTAATTAATTAACACTTTTAATTGTCAATTTCTTCATCTGGAAAAGGAGAATAGTAACTGTACCGCATAGAGATAAACAGAAGCAATAGAAGTAAAGTTCTTAGCATCACAGCTGACTTAGAACTGAGAGTAAAAATGAGGAAGTGCTTCTTAACTTGAATAAAATATATGAATACTTTTCATGTTATTATTGTTTGGCATTTTTTGTGTATACACACATACATGCGCACATGTATATAAACACTCATACATCCATACATCTCAACAAGCATGTGAGAGAGGCAGGGTAAAAGCTATCTTTATTTTATATAAGAGGACTTTGAAAGTAAAGGCTACTACGTGATTTGCCCAAGGTCTGATATGTAATAGTAGAAGCCAAACTAAAACCCAGGGCATCTGATTATCTGGGGCCTTGGAAGCCTTAGATTCATGGATATACTTATATTCTTCCAAGAAAAGCTATGGGGCTGGGTGCGGTGGCTCACGCCTGTAATTCCAACACTTTGGGAGGCCAAGACAGGCGGATCGCGAGGTCAAGAGATCAAGACCATCCTGGTCAACATGGTGAAACCCCCGTCTCTACAAAAAATACAAAAATTAGCTGGGTGTGGTGGTGTGTGCCTGTAATCCCAGCTACTCGGGCAGCTGAGGCAGGAGAATTGTATGAACCCGGGAGGCGGAGGTTGCAGTGAGCCGAGATTGCACCACTGCACTCCAGTCTGGCTACAGAGCAAGACTCTGTCTTAAAAAAAAAAAAAAAAAAAAAAAAAAAAAAGTATGGATAAGCTTATATTCTTCCAAGAAACTTGGTGATTCTCCTAGTGGGTCTAGAAAATCTTCATTAAGTTTCAAAGAGGTAGGCAGAGTGACTGTCAAGGACAGGAGTGTTCACATTTGGGCCCTGTCATATGTATATTTCTGTATGTTAGAGTTCAGGAAGATGCTTCAGGATAATTTTGTCTGATCTCTTCTTTTGCACATGATGAACAAAACAATATGTCCCAATTTGCAGCAGAAGAGCTCCTGGAGCCAGCTTCCCTAACCAGTAATATTATCAATACAAAGTTTCTATTATTTGTCAAATATAATGTAGAAGATAAGTTTTGCTGAGATAACTTACCAGGAAAATAACTGATGAGAAATTGAGAAATGAAGTATAATGGAAAAATGGTATTGTGTTTACAATTGTACATATTTATTTCTACAAATGTTTGCCATTTTAAAAAGGTGCTTTTTGTCCATTCCTGTCATTTAAAGTGCATTTATTCCTGACCTAATAATGTTTGCTGACACGCACCAATGGTAATGTTCCTTACTTTGTCATTTTACATACTTGTTACAAAAATAAGATAAATATTTAGTGATATTAAATATGGTCATTTATGAATATTTTTATAATGTATATATTTTGCATATTATCTCATTGAATTTCTAGAACACTTGTATAAAGCAATGATTATTACTTTATACATTTTATAAATAAAATATATTTGAAACTGTAAAGGTCCTAGCTCAGGGAGAGGAGAGCATGCCCGACCCGGCAGGGGTCCGGGGAGGGGAGATCTCCTCCCGGGTTTCAGCACCAAATGTAAAGGTAAACTGAGGCTGGAGCCAAACCGGGAATGAAGACACAAGGCAAATGGCAGTGAGAATAGCCTTTTATTAGGGCTTGCGGGCGAGATTCCTCAGTCCAAAGGCGTGGGCCGAGGAAGTCGCGCTGAGGGAGGAGGGTAGGGGCTTTTTATAGCCTGAGAGGTAGGGAAGCTGGTTGTGCAAACAGGGCCTGGGGAGTCTTGCAACTACTAGGGCAGGAGTTGAGTAAGGGTCATGAGGAAGGGGTCTTTGGAAACTGTTAACCGAAACTGCTGTTTACGAACTTGTGGAATGCAGATGAGCTGCAGGTCATGGGGGAGTGTGGTTGCCCAACCAGAACTCTGACACATGTAAGTCTGCGGGTGTGTACAAGGGTGAAGGGAGTCTTTAACAAAAGGCCTGCTATGCCGTGTAACACCGCCATGTTGGGTCTACATTCCTGCCTAACAGAAACAACCAAAAACTAAATAATTTTTTACTAAAAACAATGAAAAGTAATTGCCACATCAGAAATTTTATACTTTGAGTACTTTGGCAAATTTAAAATCTAATTTCTATTTCCAAATATAAGAATTGTGAGGTTACATATTTTCAACTTGCTAACCTGCTAGCTACATATTTTCAATTTGCTAACCTGCTAGCTTCATGTGTATAGGAGTTTATATGAGGAGATACTAATCATATGCATGGAATGTGGATTCCAGTTACCTGTACTTGTGAGTTGTGATAAAATGTTTTCTGAAACCATGTTTGTAAGAGAAAAGGAATTTCTTCTTCAACGCTGAAAAATGGTGGAATGCAGGAAGGAAAGACAAGTTACTCTAAGGTAGAAAACTTTCCTTAAGTAGGACATGACTCTAATTTGATTGAAGAGATTGACATATTTAAAGAAAGAATGTATTAACCACTAGACTTAGAAAACAAAAAGGAATAAGGTAAACATGAATTGTATCCAACTAGGCACTACTTAATATAAAGAGACATTCCTGATCCAAGCACTTAACCTGTGCTATTCCCAGACAAGGCATATGCTTTCTGTGAAAATAACATATACCTCATTATCTTAGCCTGATACAATTAAATATCCAAATTATATAATTAACTCGTGAGATACTAACTCCAAGGTTAAAAAGCAACCTTCTGCTAAGTTCAATGATCTTGTTGAATGTCTTAAAGTCTTGTCTTGCACTGTCCATTATGATAGTCACTAGCCATAGGTTGTGAGATAGTGGAGATGGTGGTAGTCAGTGATCAGTGGACAGTCGGCGATTGGAGAGAGACAGAGAGGCAGCAGGATGGTGAGACAGCAAGAAGCTTGAGAAAATGCAAGGATGAGACAGTGAGAGGCAGAGATTGACAAGAGACAGCAAGACATTGATCAAAAGCTGCAGAGCTGTATCCCTGAGTCTCTATCAATCAAGAACTGTTAACACTACAGAGCTGTCCCACTAGCCAAAGGGTCATTTAAGAGCCATCATCCTTCACAATGGGCAGTGGAGCTGAAGGAATTGGCAAGTGGCCATATTGGTGCCTCATGTGAGACCAGCTACTCCTACCAGGAGGCCAGCAAGTCACCTGTCCCTGCGCTGCTCCCTCATGACAGTCAAGCCCACCCAAGCCAAGGAAACCTGGAGAGACCTTCACCTGGGTCCCACATGGAAAATCACTCAACGCCATTTGGGATCCTCTAGATGGGTGAGTGTCCTCTCTAACTGCCCCCCAACAATGCCCCCTCCCCTCCTCCAGCAACCCACCAACTAATATTAGTTAAGCTAGGGAATAAAAGCCTTTAGCTAAGTGATAGTTAAAAGTCCGTTGTTTAAGGCAGGACAATTGATTGTGAGAGGTCCCCCACTGTGTGGACTCATGGGGGCCAGAGTCATGTGGTTCTCAGGCTTTTAGGGTTCACTGTTGGACACCTTCCTGATGATTCAGGGATTTTGGTATTTGGTTGGTCCTCAGATTCTCCAGGGTTTCTGGAATTTGGTGTGGGGATTCTGCTTGGCTGATGCTTGGGTACCCCGGGTTTTGGGCTTTTAGTATTGTTGGCCAGCCCTTGGATGCTCCGGGATTTTCAGCATTGGCATTCCTTCTAGGATTGTGGTTTGGAGGCCCACCCTGGAGGAATCTTTGTCTTGCCTTTTCTTTTTTCTGCCTTAAAGTTATCATTTCTATAACAGTATTTTCTTTTCTTACTATCACTTTATTTACTTTTCCTTATTGCTTAATAAAAATACTTCTTTTGTTGTATTTCGTTCACCAGCAAATGCGTATAATCCACTTTCCTAACACCTTGATATCTATACTTACACCTTTTCTGCGGGAAGTGAGAATCTGAAAAGGAAAAACAGCAATGGCCTACTTGTGTTCCCTCTTTCTAGACTTAGAAAAACTTCCGTGTCCAGTAAAAAGGCTTGTTAGTCATGGGGACAATGATAAGCGTTACAGAGGAATCGCGCTGGGTATCTTTTAGGCTACTGGAGCAAATTCAAATTTGGCTTAAAGGAAAAGAAACTTGCTTTATATTGCAACATTGTGTTTAATCTCAATTAGAAAACCAACAGATTTGGCTTAAACATGGTTCTATAGGTGATAACGATATTTCACAATTGGACTTATTCTGTAAAAAAGAAGGAAAATAAAAAGAAGTCCCTTATGTACAGGTTTTTATGGCCCTTTACTGGTTCATGTTGCTTCCAGGCACTAGGAAGCTGCACCTAAGGGATCCCCTCCTAGCTACTCCCTTTAGAAGGCCTATGCCCTCCCCAGAGTCTCTTCAGTTCTCCAATTCTGGGTAGGGGAGTCCAACTAGTTCTCTAATGAAGGATCCCACTCCAAGATCATCAGGTATCCCCTCTCCTTTATCCAACTAGCCTCAGCCTATAATAGACCTCACTGAGCAAGAAAGTAAGCTCAACCAGCACCACTACGAATGAGACCCCATATCAACCCCTAAAGTCAAACCTATGTTAAATGTAGGAGGCAGCTGATGGAAATGGGGCAACACTTAGAGTACATGTGCCATTTTTATGTCTAATTTGGCTTTACACAAGAAAAAACTTGGCCAGTTTTCAGAGAACCCAGAAAAATTTATGGAGGAGCTTGTTAATCTATGTTCTTTTATTTAACTTGTCATGACTTACAAATATTGTCATCTGCTTCTATGCTGTGATAAAAAAAGAAGAGGAAAAAGTATATGGTTAAGCCAGTCAATTATGACAAGGTTAGAGAAACAGTTCAGGGAAAAGTCATTCAGTTGAGGCACTCAGGAAATGTGCTAAAACAGACCCAGACTCCCCAGAAGGGTAAGCTCTCCTGGGTGTTCATTTTATTACTTAATCTGCATCTAATATCAGAAAGAGGCTACAAAAAGCAGCAGTGGGACCTTAAACCCCTATAAGCCAACTCTAAACATGGCATTTAAAGTGTGCAACAATAGGGACAGGGCAAAAGGGCTGATAAAACAAATAGCCAAAAGGTGCAAATATTAGCCAATACTTTAAGCCCCCTGTCCCTCAGGGTTACCGATCTTGAGAAAGTATTGTGAAGTCCCAGATGCCCAGAAGAGGCCCTGACTTGCCAGTCCATGGGCCAGAATCAGCATGCCCACAATTATAAGCCAGAGGCTATTGACAATAAGAATATCTTAATTGTCCCTGGTGAGAGACCAAAAAGCACCCCATCAATTCCAGAGTTAACCATCTTCACCAGCCCAGAGAGCTGCCTTGCTCAAGTAAGTTTACTGGGGTCTCTGACCCTTGACATGATAAACAGCTTTCCACAGTGGAAGACAAGTGGCCACTTGAATATTTTTGTTCGGTGTCACCACTGTTGGGTGTCTTCTGCAGTGGCTCAGGAACTCCAAAATCTCCTTTTGAGCAACACAGTTCACCCTCTTCCTTCCTTATTTGATGTTACAGGACCCCCTTCTCTGCCTTTTCTGTCTTCCATACGTACTTGGACAGGTAGATGAATCTCAATTTTGTAAATAACTTGAAATCAGTTGTCATTTATAGGGGGTTTTATTTGATTTATTTGTTTAGGTGTATATGCAGATATTGTGATGTGCATTGTGTCTAGCAAGTTGTCAAATGGCTTTTAAATAAATTATCACTCATGAATTGAACAAGACTAGTCTAAACTTATTAGCTTGAAGAGAATGTTGTATCTTTTAAAATTTAACTTTAAGATTTTTACCTATGTAAATCACTGATGTTCATGGACTTTAAAATGGTTAATATGGCTTTAAATGGTGACTAGGTTTGTGTAGTACCTTGCTTCTTGTAGGTGGTCCAGGTAAAACTGAAAAAAAAAAATACATGTGAATGGAATACATGTAAACAGTGAGCTTTTTGTACAGTAAAAATCTTAAAATTATAAAATGATTCTCATCTATAGAATACCAATGTCTGGTGGGAAGTTCAGGACTTCTTTCCTAGGTTTATATAAAATGTGTCAAAAAGATGTATTCTTTATTGGAATACAAAAAACTTTTGTCTGATTCAGAAGTTATTAAAAGGGAGGTTCAAAATATGAAGGAACCAATGAATAGAAGAGAGACATAAAGAAAGTTATGAATAGAAAATATATTTTTTTGCAAGGAAGGATATGAAGAAAGAGTAATTTTGTATGAGGAAGGATCTTATATAGTAAATCCTTTCCTACAATTTAATGGATTATTTAAGAAAGAAGTAGTATAAGACAAATCAAAAATTTCAAGCATGTTATAGATGGTCAGTGTAAGTCATGATAAAGTTCATTAAAAGAGGATTTTTTTTTTTTTTTTTTTTTTTTTGAGACGGAGTCTTGCTCTGTCACCCAGGCTGGAGTGCAGTGGCCGGATCTCAGCTCACTGCAAGCTCCTCTTCTCGGGTTCACGCCATTCTCCTGCCTCAGCCTCCCAAGTAGCTGGGACTACAGGCACCCGCCACTTCGCCCGGCTAGTTTTTTGTATTTTTTAGTAGAGACGGGGTTTCACCGTATTAGCCAGGATGGTCTTGATCTCCTGACCTCATGATCCGCCCGTCTCGGCCTCCCAAAGTGCTGGGATTACAGGCTTGAGCCACCGCGCCCGGCCAAAAGAGGATTTATGAAAGAAATTTTGTGTGTGATTAAGCTAACTGTAATAAAGTATAAAAAGAGTGTTATCTAATACATGTGTTCAATTCACCATTCAGAGAGCCTGAATTAGTTCTTTATATGCAATAAAAATAATATGAATGCTGAATTAAGTGTGCTACTACTGAGTGAGTAATGGGCCAATAGCCCATTGGATGAGAGGCAGTGATGAAGAAGAATCACATGTCTTATATCACCTCACATGCTTCTTTTTCTCCCCCACCCATTATTCATGCAATGATCCTGCTACTAAAAAGCTAAGGTTGGCATTTACTGCCAATTTTTTGGAAGGCAGGTATATCATTGTAGAATTCATGGAAGAAACAAAGCTTGAAGGCAGCCATTTTTCTTCATTGAACATAGGAATTAATTCATTGCTGTCTGTTTCACAGCAAAAAGAATTAAATAAGACAAGCAGGGAGGACAGTGTCCTAGAGTGCAAGATCGGTTTATTAACTTTAATAAACTGGATGGGATACCAGTTTATTAAGGGTATTCCACCCAGTTTATTAAGGTTAATAAGCTGATCTCAATTATTGTTTTTGTTTTTTGTTTCCAAAGAAGAGCAATTTTGATAGACAAGTTTCTAGATCTCACCAGTTTATAAGGGTATCCCATCCAGTGTATTACGGTTAGTAAGCTGATTTTTGCAGTCTAGAATGCTTGGTTTTTCTTATGGGTAACAGCCAGCTAGTCCTCCTTCACATTCCTTCAATTATAGCAGGGGCATGGACAATTGAAGAGTGATGTCAAAAGACTTTTCTGTTAGAGGTGCCAAGTTTCAGGAAATTCATGGAAGCAGAAAGGCACAGACATATCCAGGAAATAATGAGTTTCTGACTCTGAGAAAGATAACAGAGTTCATGTAGGAGAGTTAAGGGACACGAAGGTGTAGAAATAAAATCAGACAACCTAAGGTGAGAAAAATACCTGAAAGAGCATCAAATTCAAATCTCTGTCCTATGTAGATATCATTTCTGACCCTTCTATGTCTTTAGCATCCTGAAGTAGGGGTCATTCTGATTCAGCCTGAAGACTTCCAGGGAAAGACTGTAACTACTCTAGCGGAATCATGGGTTTTTTGTTTGGTTTGTTTTTAAATAGGATTTCTATTTCTTATTTTCAATTACTTGGGAGCAGGTAGTAAACACAAAGTTAACGTGTTTAAATTGGGGAGACATTTCTTTTTCTTAAGGTTATGCCTTAAAGAAAAGAGCAGAAACATAGAAGAGGTAAGGAGAAACCAGAAATGTATATAGTATTTGAATAATAGAGAATAGTGAAAATATAGGAATTAAATGTTAATCCAAAGTGGTAAGCCCGGTTTAACAAAAGCAGTTTGAAATATGTAAAAATGATAAATTTCATTTTTAAATGGTTGGATTTAAACTTAAAGTGGGTATGCAAGGGAATATACAAGAAATCAAATGTCACCTACATTTGATCCATTGCAACAAAACCCACATAAAGCCCAGCTAAATCAAAATACAGGCTGAGAAAATTGGGGACATTTTATTAGTGAATTTTCAAAGTTTTAATTATTATTATTTTTTTCTTTATGGACCTTTGACAATGAAATTAGCACTTTCTAAATATTTATTAAATATGCAGTAGCTTTACTAAAGAAATAAAGGATGAAAGAGAAAAAGAAAGAAAGGAGATAAATAAGGAAGAGAGAAGGGAGGAAGGAAAAGAGGGAAAAAGAAGGAAAAAAAGAATAATAAGAAAAGAAGGAAGGAGGGAGGGAGGAAGGAATAAAGTGAGGGAGGGAGGGAGGAAGGAACGAAGGGAGGGAGGGACGGAGGGAGGAAGGAAGGAAAGAAAGAGGGAAGGAAGGAAAGAAAAAAAGGAAGGAAGACCAGGGTGTTTGCTTAGAATCGTGAATGGAAGCATAGAATAAGGAAGCAGTTGGTCCTTAGCTATCACAACACATAGTAGTGTCATTGTCAGGACTTAGATTGACCACGAGGCCTTAAGAAAATGAAAAATTGCTTTAGTTTCCAAAGAAGTCGAGAGCAATTTTGAAGACAAATTTCTAGATCTCACTATATTGTTGTTGTAACTAAACACAGGCATAACAAGGCTCGTGTTGTATAGAAGGCTTGTACGGAAATCTATTTTCTCCAGGCTTATTGTTTTTATTAGAATGATTACAATGTTTTGATACATTATTTATTTTTATAGTTGCTGGTATAGACAGAGTTTGGGATATATATATATACACACACATACACATGTATATGTATATGTATAAAAGATCAAATAAAGATAAAAACTGCATTTTTGACTTCTTTAGATTTCTAGGTTTCACATTCTGGATATAAATACAAACGGTTTGGCCAAAAATGCATTTAAGTATTATTTTCTTATCTTGCCAGTTCACCCTTGCCTCAACTGCACACATTTCAAAAACTGGTGGAACAGGTGAAATATTATAGTTCTAATGATACCTGGGATGTGTCAACTGGTTGGTTAAAAAAGAAAAAATCTAAGATCTGTCTTTGCCCAAATTATTTGTTGTTGTGTGATGCATGCTTAGACTCAATCATGATGAAGTAAAATATTACACAAAGAACAGAATATATCTGTTCTCTTACCTTTTTTCTGTGCATGGAGCTTAGAGTAAGCTCTTGGACAATAATAGTGCTCTTACAATCTAATGATTTAGGAATGATAGTTCTATGCATAATTCCAAAACCTGCAGAGTGAAGTTCTGAATATGAGATGAATTAACAACTGATTTATGAATCAACAGCTTCTTATTGTTCAAGTCAGTAGCAGGTTGTGTTTACAGAATCCATGGTTCTTTCTCAAGCATCTTTCTCCTTAACACCTCTCTAGTTCTTGGAATGTATGACCTTCTCTTATTTCGCCTCCTAAATTCTGGGAACATTTATGTGTTTTCCATGCTACCTCATTATGCTTGCCCTCTTCTGGGCATATGGATAGTTTATTCTTTGATTCTTTGTTAAGCTCCACTTTTATCACCCAGTCCTTAAATATTGGAAAACTCAAAGAATCTGTTTCTACTACCAGTATTTTTCCCCTGAGAGTTATATCCCAAAAATTAAAAACTACATTTTGACTTCTTTAGATTTTACTTTCTGAATTTAAATACAACCGTTTGGATAAAAATGCATTCAATTATCCTTACTTGCTAGTACACGCTTGCCTCAACAGGACACATTTCACATAAAGGTGGAACAGGTGAAGTAGCTTGGTTCTTGAGAACTGTCACCAAGTTTAGTTTGATACTCTAATTCATGATCTCAGGAATTATACTTTTGAAGCTCAGAGAGTAAAATCTTTCCAACCTATTTAAATATTTCTTGCATAGCTTTTCCCTTCAGAAGCAATTATTTTATCTGTACATCCTGAAATTAGTTCAGATTCTCTTACTGAGCTATATGTATTTTTTGACAGAGCCACAATGACATTTCACGATCTATAACAGATTCCTGTGTCTGCTATTTGGAACTTGATGTTAAACACTTCCCTGGATGGTTTTAACTACAATGATTAACTCTAACGTCAAAGTGCCCCTAAAGGAGCATAGTCTGAGACTGAGAAAAAAATCTGTCTTTTTTCACCAAGCTGTACCTGCTAAGATGAAATCTATACCAGTAGAGTTCCACATAATTCCATTCTTGGTATTGTACTGCAGTTGCAGATTTTCTCTTTTTCCATCAACGTGTCCCTCAAAGCATAGGAGATTGTGCCTTCAGGGAGACCCAGAGCAGAGTCTGAAGCAGCCCAACACAAACAAGTGTCTTTGATGTCACATATTTTATTTTAAAACTTCCTGGGAAATTTGCTTTCTATTCTATAATGTATCTCTGTTCTCTAAAAATAAATAGAGTATGTTAAATTATCCAGCTTTGAGTGAAGTTGAGTATATAGACAAAATGTTGTGCTTATACTAAGACAGTGTCTTATGCCCTTAGAGATAACAGCACACAACCAGAAAGCCCAGATTGATAGCACTCCCTTGAAGAAAGGCAGTATTTAAAAATCATTGGGAGAAGTTCTCAAAACAACGATTATGAACAGAACTGTTATTTATGAACGACACCAAGTCCTACAGATCTCCCTAGTGAAACAAACTTTGTTTTGCATTTTTCATAGGGATTAATTCTAAGCAAGATGATACGAACATTTATAAATTTCTTTCTTTTCTAGACAAATGTATTCCTTCTAGATTATCACAAACAAAATCAGTGAAGTTAGTGTATTTCGTCATCCCATGGGTTGTTACCTTGAAATTAATCTTAAAGTGTCTGGAACTATTCTTACTAAGAACTACATATCAAAGACTATCCGCTTTACCATTACATTCTAAGCTAACCAATAGAATGTAAGTTACTTGATACCCAAAATCCAAGCCTTTATTCATTTTACTTCTCATTGTACCCTGTATTGTAGATGTTTATTTTGTTAAATATTACAATATCATGGAATAAATGTTAAGTTTTTAAGAAAGGATCTAGTAAAGGTGCAATACTCTACACATTTTGGCATCATGATATTAACGTTTTTTCTACTTAAAAATATAAATAGAAAATACAAACATATGGAAATCTAACTATAATAATTCCCTAAGTTAGTTCTTTAGTACATAGTATTCTTATTTAAAATGCTTTGTTCAAATAGATATTAAAGCAAATATTTAAAGGCTTGTTTTTCATTGAAACAAAATTTTCATTGAAGTAAAATATAAGGATCTTAAAACTACTATTCAGTAATGTTGGTTAAGATATACACCCATGTAACAAACAAACACCTCACTAATATTAAAACATACCTCTTTATTTTTTCCAACACCTTATAAAAATTTGCAAATATTAAGAAAAGTTGAAATTTAGAGTGAATATTCACATACTCACCTCCTAGATTCAACCGTTAAAATTTTACTATTCTTGCTTTTTCACACATATAGGTACTTGACCATCCTTCAATACATCTCTTAATCTAATAATGCAATTGAAGTAATTTTTCTGATATCTTTCAAAATAAGTGGCAGACATCAGTATACTCCTACCTAAACAATTCCTTGTGGATTTTATAAACTATGAATTCGAAATTTGCTTAAAATTTTTGTTGTTTTACACATAAAATTTACATACAAGGAAACACATAGATCTTAAGAGTACGTTCACTGAGTTTTGACAAATATATACAAAATCCTGTGCAGTTCCAACCCCATCAACACACAGAGCCTTGACCTCTTCTCAGTGTTTCCTCATACCTTCTTACAGTCAGTCCAAATCCTAATCCCACTGAAAAAATTACTGTCTTGATTTTTGTCTGGCATAATTTATAATGCCTATTTACTGCATATTTCCATATAATTATTCTCTTTAGGGTAAAACTTCTTACACTTACTGTAATATGTTTGAGATTTATGTATGATATTCTGTGTATCAGTGGTTTGTTCCTCTTTATTGCTGAGTAGGATTCTATTGTATTAGTATATCAACACGATTCACCTATGGATGGGCATCTGTACCATTCTATTTTGGATATTAAAATAAAGCTGCTATGAATATTGTTATACAGTATTTTTGAGGACATATTTTGTAATTGGGGGGTAAGCACCTCGGTAAAATTTCTGGGTCATAAAATTAGTGCCTGTGCCTTTTTAATTTTGTATAAAATATGAAGGAATTCCCAGAACATTTTGCAAGATGTTATCATTTTGCACTGCCATCAGCAAGGCATGAGAGTAAGAGATTTATTGTTTCATATCCTTGCCAACATTTGTTGGTGTTAATATTATTCATTTTAGCCATTCTGTTATGCATATGTATCATTATGTTTTTAACTTGCATTTACTTGATGACTAAATGAAGTTGGATACTTTTCATATCTTGCTCATCACTTATACATCTTCTTAAGTGATGTGTATGTCCAAATATTTTGCACATTTTTACAGGATTATTTATCATTTTAATATTGAGTTATAGGACTAATTTGTATATAGTAAATAGTGGTTCTTTGTCAGAGAGATATTTCGCAAATATTTTTCCCAGTTGTGGCTTATATATTCTTGCTTATGTATTCTTTTATTAACAGTATATTTTGGTGAGTAAAGGATTTAATTTTAATGAAACCTAGTTATCTATTTTCTTTTGCTTAACTTAGTCCATCCTACATACCATACATACAAAATAACTAAAAATAAACCAAAGATCTAAATGTTAGAATGAAAATCCTAAAAGTCCTAGGGGAAAAATTAGGAGAAAGTTTTCATGGCCTTGGATTAGGCTAAAAGTTCTTAGATACACTACCAAACACATAAGCCATTAAAAAGGTGATAAACAGAATTTTGTCAAAATTAAAATGTTCTACTCCTTGAAGACACTATTAAGTGAACAAAAATGTAAACCACTTTTTAGGAGAAATTTATAAATCACATATCTCATAAAGAACTTATATCTGAATATGAAACAAACTCTCAAAACTAAACAATAAGGAAAAGACGTAATTTTTAAAATGGACAAAAGTTTTGAATAGGCATTTTACCAAACAATGTATATGAAAGATTAATAAGCACATCAAAATGTGATCAATTAATGTGCAATTAAAATAAAAATTTAAGACCATTCCATACCTACTAGAAGGATTTTTGCTGTTGTTGAGACGGAGTTTTGCTCTTGTTGCCCAGGCTGTAGTGCAATGGCATGATCTCCGCTCACTGCAACCTCTGCCTCTCAGGTTCAAGCCATTCGCCTGCCTCAGCCTCCCAAGTAGCTTGGATTACAGGTGCCAGCCACCATGCCCAGCTAATTTTTGTATTTTTAGTGGAGATGGAGTTTCACCATGTTGGTCGGGCTGGCCTCAAACTCCTGACCTCAGAGGATCCACCCACCTCAGCCTCCCAAAGTGCTGGGATTACAGGCGTGAGCAACCTGGCAGGCTGAAAGATTTTAACTAGAAATCTAACAAAACTAAGTTATGCAAGGATGTGGAAAAAATTAGAACTCTTATTTATACATTGCCAGCTAGCGCAAAATATTACAATTAAAAAAACAAATTTGACTATTCATTATAAATTAAATATTCAGCTACCACAAGACAATCTATTCTAATCCATCATTTCTACCCAAATAAATGAAAGCAGATGTTCATAGACATACTTGTATTCAAACATTCCTAACAGTTTTATTTTTGTTAGCCAAAATCTGGAAACAACTCAAATGTTCATCAAGTGAAAGGATAAACAAAATGTGGGATAGCCGTACAACGCAACACTATTGAGCAATGAAAAGGAACAAACTATTGATACATGCTGCAACACGGGTGGACCTCATATCTGTTATGCTAAGTGAAAATAGCCAGACGTAAAATTCTACATTTTATGTGATTCCATTTACACGGTGTTAGTAGCAAAGGCAACAATATAAAGACAGAAAGAACATCAGTGGTGGATATAGGGCCTGCCTGTAAAGGTTCGTGAAGGAATTTTGGGTGTCATCAGAATTTCATACCCTTGACTGTGGTAACAACAGTTGTACAGTTCTTTTCAGTAAAAGACATCCCGTGATACAATTATGATGGATACATTTTATGATACATAAATGATACCTCATAGAGCTGCTTAAAAAGTTAGAAGAAAACAAGAGGATAGATAAGAAGTTTACCACTGAAGTTCAAAAATATTCAACCCCTGTATTCCAGGGCTCTAAGACTTTTATTAATTTATCCTTTTAAGTGTGAGTTCCTCATTGGACAAAGATGGTGGAAGCCTTTTTTGTTTCCCAGAGGGTGGAAAACAAAAGAAAGTAAGAATTCCAACTATATAATTTTCAGCAAAGATTAGAGAACAAGAAACAGATGGCAAAATTATATATTTATGTGTATATATATAATATAAAACATTATATGTATAATATGTATGTATAATCTCTATACATATATCTATAATTTTTTATTTAAAAGATCATTTGATAAAATCCAAACTTTAAACACGGAATAGATGAATCCCTAGAATACTTTAGTAACTGACTTCAAGATATTTTTAGATTTTATATTGGATTGGTCGCAACTGATAAGAATTGTTCCTTATCCTCTCTTTTTGTAAAGTAAAGTAAGACCGAAATGAGAATTTGGTCAGAAGACTAAATTGGGATGAAAAATTATAGATCTGGTATATCTCTATCATGTAACCAGATATTTCCAAAGGGACCTAAAAAAACTGGCATTTAAGACAAACATATGGCCTCTCAAATAAATAACTGATCTCCAACAGAAAAATAATCCAAAATTTCTACATCATCTAAGACCTCAGGGCCTATTGATAAGTTTACTTTCAGATTCTGTAAAGAAACAGTTTATTGAGACAGCTAGTATCAATATTAGCAGAAAAATGTGCCAATTCCTTCAAACCTACTCAATGATGCCGCTTTGAAGAAGACGTTTAGCATTCAATAACTGCCTATCCCTTTAATTTCCAAGAAATTACTCAACAAAAATGGCATTTTCTTGTAGATATGGTAGCCATTATTTCAATCATAAATTTCATTATTATAGAAAAGCAGATCCCTTGATCTTCTCTTACTTGAATAGTATGAATTTCTAATAATTTCAACTCTATTTTTATGTATAAATCTTTAACTGTCCCGCTGTGACTATTATCACGAGAGTACTTCTTTCTCTTTTAAGAAACTACCTTATCAAATTTATTATCAAATTTATACACAGAGATTTACTCTATAAGTAAAACTGCTAAAAATGTTTAACTGAAAGACTGTAAACAAAGTTCCCAGAACGTTTTATACCTTTAATTTATAGCTGATATTTTAATATTTGTTTTCCTAAAGTAAATATTAGAAAATTGTTTGTCAGTAATTGAGAATTAGATAATCTTAAAAATATTTATGAACAAATGAATGTATTAATATTGTTAAAAACGTAAGTTAAACAAATTAGCATTCAGGTTGATATTTTTAGTTATTATATAATCTTTGTAACAAGTTTGTTACTTTCTCCAGTAACAAGTAGCATAATCTTTCTGCTCAAGTTTTAACTTGAGGAGTACACAGATCTATCCTATTTTAATAGAAAAGAAAATAATCATCCCTAGTACTTGTGTGTATAATACTTATTTTACCAGTAACCAAATTATGAAGTTATATGTTTGTTCAAGAATTGAGAGTATAATCTCAGCACTTTGGGAGGCCAAGGCTGGTGGATCATGAGGTCAGGAGATCCAGACCATCCTGGTTAACACGGTGAAACCCCATCTCTACTAAAAATACAAAAAAATAAATAAATAAATAGCTGGGCGTGGTGGTGGTTGCCTGTAGTCCCAGCCACTCCGGAGGCTGAGGCAGAAGAATGGCGTGAACCCAGGAGGCAGAGCTTGCAGTGAGCCCAGATCACGCCACTGTACTCCCTGGGCGACAGAGCAAGACTCCGTCTCAAAAAAAAAAAAAAAAAAAAAGAAAAAGAAAAAGAAAAAAGAAAATTTGCAAGCAATTAAAATATATATTGCTCACTTTTCTGTAGTACCTAGTGCAAATATGATATATCATCTAGTCTGTTCTACAAAATTCTCCACAGTAATACATGTAATTGACATTTTTTTGTTTCTTAATGTATACAGATAGTCAGTATTTGCCTTGGGAAAAGTTATTATATAGATAGACAGTAATGGTTCAAGGCTTTACCAAGGGACCATCTTATTTCTTTCAGGCTTTAAGTTAGAGCTGTGAAATTATAGTTTCTTTCTGTGTCTATTTCAAGCTGATACTTTAATTTTTCCAAGTTATAGGTATTTGGATAGTTCTAAAATGGGTTCTATACATTTGTTGATTGAATTGGCTAAGTTTCTGAGGGAAAATTTTAGTATTTAAAAAATAGTTCATTATTTGAAAGATATTAGAAAATATATTACATGAAGACAAACCTATGAAGATTCAAAATTATACAAACTTTTTTTAAAAGACAGTATAGAAAATATCTAAGATAGAGTGTTGTAGACAATAAGTTTAAAACTTATCTGAACTAATGAGACCCATATATGTTTTGTTCCATGGAACTGAGAAATCAACAGTGCCTTCAATTACTTCACAATGCCACCTCAAAATCACATGGATTATGTCTTCCACATTATCAAAAACATTGTTGTGATAATGAGTGAGAAACTCAAAGCTTTCCCACTAAGATCAGGAACAAGACAAAGATGTCCCTTCTCACCCCTCATTTTTTAAATATCATACTAAAAGCCTTAACTAATGTAATAATAGAAAAAAGAAAATAAAGAGAAATGAAATGGATATAGGTTGGAAAGGAAGAAATGAAAGACATAATTACCTTTGTAGAAAATCTGAAATAACCTACAAAAATGTTTTCAACTTATACACAATTATAGCCAAATTACTAGATGCAAGATTAATATACAAAAGTTAGTCAATTTCCTATAGTTTCTAGATACAATATCAAAGGCATGATTCATGAAGAAAATAATAAGCTGTACTTCATTAAAATTAAAAATATATGCACGACAAGAGATATTTTCAAGAGCATGAAAAGACAATCCACATAATTGGAGAAAATATTTGCAACAGTCATATCTGATAAAAGACTGTTATCCAAATTATACAAATAACTCTTAAAACTCAGCAATCAGAAAACAGACAAACTGTTTTTAAAATGGGCATGAGACGTTAACAGACACCTCACCAAAGAGATATATCAAATAAGCATATGGGAAGATGCTCCGTATCTTGTCATCAGCAAAATGCAAAGTAAAACAACAGTAAGATATCACTGCACACCTATTAAAGTGGCCAAAATTTAGAAGGCAGACAAAACCGAATGATGAGAGGATGTAAAACAATAGGAAATATCATTCATTGCAACTGGGAATGCAAACTGGTACAGCCACTCTGGGAGACAATTTGAAGACTGCTTACAAAACTAAACATATTCTTACCATATGACCCAGCAATTGCACTCCATAATATTTACTAGGAGTTGAAAACTTATGCATGGACTTACGTCCATACAGAAATCTGCATAAGGATACTTGTACAAGTTTGGTTTATCATTGTCAAAAGTTAGAACCAACCAAGTTGTCCTTTAGTAGTTGAATGGATAAATTGCAGTACATCCAGATAATGGAATATTATTTAACTCCAAAAAGGAATTCACAATCAAGTCATAAAAAGACATGGAGGGAACTCAAATACATATTACTAAGTGAAAGAAACTATATTCATGCATACTGCTAACTGAAAAAAACTACATAATGAATGATTTCATCTAGATGACATTCTGGAAAAGGCAAAACAATGGAGACAGTAAAATGATCGGTGCTTACTAGAGATTGGGGGAAAGGAGGAATGAATAGGCAGAGTGTAAAGGATTTGGGGAGTAATTAAATGACTGATTGATACTACAATTGTGGGTACATGTCACTATAAATTTATCTAAACCTGTCAAATATACAACACTGAGAGTAAACCATAGTGCAAACTATGGACTCTGAGTGATAATGATGTGTCGTAATAAATGCAACATTCTAGTAGGAGATGTTTTTTATGCATTTAAGGATTAAGGAGTATAGGCACATGCATCCTGGAACTTAAAGAAAATTTTAAAAAATCTCTGCTCCTTCCATTCAATTTTACTATGAACTTAAAACTAAAAAATCAAAGCTTATTAAATACAACAATTTGTGGGCTGGAGGAAATTAAGAAACATCATTCATAAAAAATAAATAAT
Source organism: Papio anubis (assembly GCF_008728515.1). Lineage (NCBI taxonomy): Eukaryota > Metazoa > Chordata > Mammalia > Primates > Cercopithecidae > Papio > Papio anubis. Next base: position 35,090,278 of record NC_044989.1, on the reverse strand, counting down.
ACAAAAAACTCTATGTCTATGAAAGCTCAGGCTAGATCATGTTCTAGAGGCATTTACTCAAGACCAATTTTTCTTATAGTCTGTCTATTGATCCAATATGCAAAGGATATTCTTCTTCCTGAGAACAGTTGCAGCTTCTGCTAAATTTGCTGAAGAATTCTCAGACCTTTCACTTAGTTTATTGAATCTTATAGTGCCATATGACTTAAAATTTGAATACACCAAAAAGTAATCTTTAGCAGTTAATTAAGTCATTAGAAATAATGTTACTTGACCATCCTTACATAACAGTCCCCTGATGTTATCTTCATCCAGCAGTATTTTAATCCATAATCTTATGAAATGAAAGCATATGACTGTGGTTTGTAATTTGGAAACCATCAATGCCCAATGTATTTGGAAATCTTATGCAAATTACTGATGCATGCAGCTATTGGAATGGATCTCAACTGTATTGTGCCTAGTGAAAAAAAAAAAATCCAGCCATAGAAGGTTATTATTCTGTATACAACATTATTTATCTTATACAACATTCCTGAAATAACAAAATTCTAGAAATAGAAAAATGATTAGTCATTAGCTAGTGGTTCAAGATGGAAGGAGTAGTTAGGGAGAAAAGTGGCTTCTAAAAGATAGCACGAGGAATTGTTGTTGTGATGTAACTATTCTGTATATTAACTGTGATAGCAGTTACACAAATATGCATATATGCTAAAATTACTTGGAATTAAATATACAAATACCCACAAATGAGGGCATGTAAAATGGTGAAAAGGTGAATAACTTTAGTGGATTGTATCATGGTCAATTTTCTGGTTGTAATATGATATCATAGCTATGCAAGATACTAGCAGAGGGAGAAACTGAGGTAAAGTTACTGAAGATATTTTTCACAGCTGCGTGTGAATCTAAAATTACCTCAAATCATTTATTTCAAAAAAACTGATCACATAAGTGCAGGTATAATTCTGGGTACCTTTTTGTTTCATGGATCTATTTGCTATCCTTCTGCCAACAAACTGTTTAGATTACTGTAACTTTATTGTAAGCCTTGTAATCATGTAAGGCAAGTTTTCCAGCATTGTTTTTCTCTTTCATTGTGTTATTCTAGACCTTTGGATTCACTGTGTAAATTTCAGAATCAACTTGTCAAACTTTTTTTTTTTAAAGGCTTACCCAATTTTGATTGGAGATTGAATTGTATTTAAAGATCGTTTAAGGACAATTGACATTTTATCAAACCATCCTTGCATCCCAGGGATAAAATCTACTTGGTAATGGTGGATCAGCTTTTTGCTTTTTTTTTTTTTTTTTTTGAGATGGAGTCTCACTCTGTCACCAGACTGGAGTGCAGTGGCATGATCTCGGCTCACTGCAACCTCTGCCTCTCAGGTTCAAGCAATCATCCTGCCTTAGTCTCCTGAGTAGCTGGGACTACAGGCACGTGGCACCACTCCCAGCTAATTTTTGTATTTTTAGTAGGGATGGCATTTCACCATGTTGGCCAGGATGGTCTCGATCTCTTGACCTCAGGATCCACCATTGTCTGCCTCCCAAAGTACTGAGATTACAGGCGTGAGTCACTGCACCGGCCAGTGGATTAGCTTTTTGATGTGCTGCTGGATTTTGTTTGCTAGTATTTTGTTCAGGATATTTTCATCTAAATTCAACAAGGATATTGTCCTGAAGTTCTTTTGTTGTGTCTCTGCCAGGTTTCAGTGGCAGAATGATGCTGGTCTTACAGAATGAGTTAGAAAGGAGTCCCTCCTCCTCAATTCTTTATAATAGTTTCAGTAGGAATCATATCAGTTCTTCTTTATACATCAGGTAGAATTCAGCTCTGAATCCATCTGGTCCTGGTCTTTTTCTGATAGGTAGGCTTTTTGTTGCAGATTCAATTTGAGAACTAAAATTTGGTCTGTTTAGGGATTTAGTTTTTTCCTGATTCAACCGTAAGAGGCTGTATGCTTCCAGAAATTCATCCATTTCTTCTAGATTTTCTAGCTTGTGTGCAAATTCCCTCAGTCTTTTTTTGTCTGAAAAGTATTTTATTTTTCAGACTTTGCATATGGATAAAAAGTATTCAAAAGTATTTTATTTTTCAAACTTTGCTTATGAAGCTTAGTTTGGCTAGATATGAATTACTGGTTGGAATTTTTTTCTTTAATAATGCTGAATATAGGATCCCAATCTCTTGTAGCTTGTAAGGTTTCTGATGAAAGGTCTGTTGTTCACCTAATGGGGTTTCTTTTTAGGTCACTTTCCCTGCTCTCTTGGTGACTTTCACATTATTTCTTTCAATTCTACCTTGAAGAATCTGATGTCTACATGTATTGAAGATGGCTATCTTATATAGTATCTCACAGTAGTGTTTCCTAAATTTGGAGTTAATTTCTCTAGTAATGTTGGGAAATTTTTCAGGGATGATATACTCAAATATGTTTTCCAAGTTGTTGCTTTCTCTCCCTGTCTTTCAAGGATGCCAGTGAGTGGTACTTTTCGTCTCTCTACATAGTCCCATATTTATTAGAAGTTGCTTATTCTTCTTTAGTGTTTTTTCCTTATTTTTGTCTGACTTATTTTATCTCAGGGAACCAGTGTTTGAGTGCTGACATTCTTTCCTCACCTTGGTCAATTCTGCTGTTAATTACAAAATTCTTGAAGTGAGTTTTTCAGCTCTATCACATCAGTTTTCTTAAAATGGCAATTTTATCTTTCATCTCCTGTATCATTGTATTGTATTCCTTAGATTCCTTAGGTTCCTTGGGCTGGGTTTTGACTTTCTTCTGGATGACAATGATCTTGCTTCCTATTCACATTCTGAATTCTATTTCTGTCATTTTGGCCATTTTAGTCTGGTTAAGAACCATTTCTGGGGAAGTAGCATGGTTTTATGGAGACAAGAAGATACTGTGGCTTTTTGAGTTGCCAGAATTCTTGTGCTGGCTCTTTCTCATCTGTGTGGGCATATGTTACTTCATTCTTTGAAGTTGCTGTGCTTTGGAGGGGATTTTGTTTTTGTTTCTTGCTTTTATCTTTTCTGATGCTCTTGGAGGTTTGATTGTGGTATAAGAGGGGTTCAGTCGACTGAGCTTATTACAGGAAAATTTAAGGGGGTCAAGTCTCAGCTCAGCACTCCTAGTCTGCATGCTCTAACTCTGGGGGGCTGGTACAGGGCCCTCATCATTGTTCTCTGGCCCCTCAAAGTTAGAAACCTGCTGCACTGGAGGGGTTGAGGTGTTCCTTGTCCGTTGGCCACAACACTCCAATGGGTAGTGTTGGCCAAAACATTTCATCAGAAGGTGGCAGCAGGATCTGTGATTGCTCATGCATGCCAGCAGCCATGGCAGCATGGTGAGGTGCACATGCATTGGTTAGTCTGGGGTACTGGTGGAAGTGGGGCTGTGGCATTTCTGCACATGCTCACACTGGCAGCAGGTTGCAGGTAGGGATGAGATTGCAGTGTCCATGCTCACACTTATGCTGGTGGAAATGGGGGCAGGTGGCTGGCAGGCTGGGGCTGCCAACCTCTAAGCAAGTATTCACACCATCGATAGTGGCAGTGTATGGGTAGGTGGCTAGGTTTACTTGCATCCACGTGCATATTCATGCCAGTGGTGTTGGCGGCATTGGGGGTTGGGACCACTGCTGACCATGCACTTGTTTGCAGTGACAGTGGTGGCAGCATAGGGGAGGGCAGAGCTGCTGACACCAATGCACTGTTTGTGCTGGCAGTGGTGGCAACACAAGGGATTGGCAGGGTTGCAGGCATTCATGCTGGCAGTGGCAGCACAGCTGGGTGCCCACACATTAGCATGGGGGAGCAATGGTGGGTTGCACTCATGCTGACAGCAGCAGCAGGTTGTACATGCACACGCATGCCACTAGGGGAAGGGAAGTGAGGTCCACTTGCAAGTGCTTTCCAGCAAAGTGGTGATGGGTGGCTGTGGGTAAATCCATGCTATAAAAGTGGCACAGGAGAGGCTGCAGTGAGGGTAGGGTGCAGGTGGGTTGGTGCATGTAAGTCGGGGCTTCTCTGCTGGAGCTCTGAAATCAGAAGCAGTCTGTCAGTGACGGACATATGATGAGGGACCCTGTGAAGCACCCTGGGTGGGCATCTGATGCACTGCCAGCAGACATTGCCACGCAGCGACCGCAGGAGAGGCCCACAGACAAGGGCATGCTCACATTGGACTGGCCCTGTCTCACAGGCATGACTATCCTGCTCTGTCCTGCTCTGTCATGCTCTGGCATGAGCTTCCCAATGGCCAAATTCTATTAGAGGAAGCATGGTGAGCCTTGGGGGATGGGAGTCCCTGGTCATGCTCCACTGCAGACATTCAGGCACAAAACCCTCTAGGCTCCGCACAAAACCCTCTGGGCTCCGCATAACCTGGAGTCCTGCTCCTACCATTTCTCTAAGCAGCTCAAGTGTGAGTAGGGGTTGTGGGGTCCCTGCTATCCAGATTCTGGAAGTCTGTGTTGGGAACAGGCTGCTCCTCACATGTTCAGTTCATCCCTTCCCGAGGAGTCACGGGTGGGCAGAAACAAGTCGTGGTGCTTGGTAGCCCCACGTAGGGTGCCCAGCTTTTTCCTCCTTCATTGAATGGAGGGAGGACGCAGATGTTGGACTTTGCATCCCTCCAAAAATCTGCTCAGACTCTATCAGTCTTTCCAATGTCCCAGTCTCTTGGTGGCAGACATTTCTCTTGGCTGCATCTAGTTGGCTATCTTGGCTTAGAGTCACTCATATATTTTAGTATATATATTTATATCAGGATTACATGTGGCATATGTTTATACCATGTTTAACTATATATTATAAGTGATATAAATACATGATGTTTTGTTTATTCAGCATAAAAATAAATGAAGTACTGAGAAATGCCACAACGTGAATGAACATTGAAATCATGTTAAGTGAAAGAGATTAGTCACAAAAGTTCACATATTATGTGGTTCCATTTCTATGAAATGTCCAGATTACGTAAATCCATGAAGACAAAAAACAAGATTGTTGTTACCAGGAGTTAAGGGGAGGAGTAATGGGGAGCAACTTCTTAGTGGGTACAGAGTTTTCTCTTAGTGAGATGAAAATCTTTTGGAATTCGATATAGGTGACAGTTGCACAACACTACGAATGTAATGCAGGACAGTTTTAAAATAAACACAACTGCCACACAGAGGAAATTTTAAAGCTCACTCTACTGGGATTGTGAACCTCATATTTGGGGCTTAGCCCAAGAGGCTTTGGCAAGGGAAAAATTCAAGAGTAAGCTGGTGGTGTTAGGCAGCTATCTTTTATTGAACAGTACCGATTCTTGAGGAGCAGGATTAACTCATAGGCTGTGCACCCAGAGTCAACAATGTGCAGGCTCTTGGCAACTGCATTTACACTCTTGTAAACTCACTTCCAGTTACATGCAGATTAAGGGGCTGGCCAATTCAAATGGAGGTGTGAATTACTTAGAACTTTCTACAAAAGGGGCGGTAACTTTGGGGTGGTTGCCATGGCATTTATAAATTGTCATGGTGCTGGTGGGAGTGTCTTATGTCAAGGAGCAATGAGGGCAGCTAGAGATCACTTTTGTCACCATCTGCTGGTTCCTGCCAGTTTCTTCACTTTAGACTTTCTGGGTCAAATATTGTTTTGGTCGGCAGGGTTATAACCAGAAACAAGTCCTGCTAGTTTCCCTACCTCAAATGCACTAAATACCACTGAATTGGTCACTTTACAATGGTTACTTTTATGTTATGTAAACACCTTCTAAAAATCAGCATCAAAATTTAAAATGTAAGAGGAAGAAAGAAAGATAACCTTTATCCTATATGCCAAAGATCATAGATAAGATGTCAGTCACTTCAGGCTTTGATGCCTTTTGTAATCTCAGGAACTATACTGCTCCTCAGACTGAGCTTTTATTTTTGCTTTTCCTCTTACCTAGAAAACCCTTTGTATGCCTTATTGATTGACTTATTACCTACTCATCCTTCAAGTGTAAGCTGTTATCTCTGTGGGAACTCTAGTCTGAACACCAGGCTGGAATAATTGCTCTAGTTCTAATTACAATATAGTGAAATTATCTGTTTGCACTCTTGTCTCTTCAAAATGTTCCTAAGTATTCGAAGGCATGAATTGGGTTTTAGTGACTTTTGCCAAGTATTAACAGCACATACCATATAACCTGGTTTCTTAGCTCAGGCTGCTATAACAGAATACCATAGACTCTGTGGCTTAAATTATCGACATTTACTTCTAACAGTGCTAGAGGTTGGAATTCCAAGATCAATGTGTTAGCAGGATTGGGTTATTGACAGGGCCCCTTCTCCTAGTTTACAAAGCCATTTTCTTGCTGTGCCTTTCGTGGCAGACAGAGAGCTAGCCAGCTCTCTGGTACATCTTATAAGGGCAGTAATCCCATCATGATGTCTAATTATACTTCCCAAAAGCCTGCCCTTCTAATACCATCACATTGGGAGTAAAGAAAGGTTTGGAGAAATGCAAACATTCTGTACATTTTACTTGGGGATGAGAGAGACAGCTGGAGAGAAAAGGAAGGGAGAAACCAGGTACCCAAAAAGCCAGTTTAAATACTGACCTACTTGATAGCAATTTCAGGCAAGGCACAGTCTGAAAATCCTGACTTTGAAAGCAAGTCTAGAAGGAGGTTCTGGTGTGAACTAAATATTCTGTCAGAACTGCAATGGTAATAACTTTATTTCCATCATATAGGGACTTCGGGTATGGCCAGGCATGGTGGCTCACACCTGTAATCCTAGCACTTTGGGAGGCCGAGGTGGGCAGATCACGAGGTCAGGAGTTTGAGACCAGGCTGACCAACATGGTGAAACCCTGTAACTACTAAAAATACAAAAATTAGCTGGGTGTGGTGGCGTGTGCCTGCAATCCCAGCTACTCTGGAGGCTGAGGCAGGAGAATCACTTGAACCCAGGAGGCAGAGGTTGCAGTGAGTTGAGATCACGCCACTTCACTTCAGCCTGGGCGACAGAGCAAGACTCGTCTCAAAAAAAAAAAAAGAACTTCGAGTATTTTTGAACAATATCCATTAAGAGACAAGACTGATACAGGAAAAGGAAAAGGAAGCATGGGTCAAGATGTTTAGCCAAGATTTTTACTGAACTATTTCAGTATAATTTATAAGTGCAATCCAGTACAGTTTGTCTGTGTTTTTTCTGGGGGGGGGGGGGGGGGGGGGTTGGGTGGGTTTTGTGTCTTTCTTATGGTTTAGTCATTGTTTATTCCTTTATTTTTCCTTGGTTCTCTAATGAAAAATAAAATTCAAACTTACCTTCTCCACTAATTCACAACAATTTAATTCCCTAAAACAGGATAAATAGACATGATAAAAATATTTTGTAGCATATATTTTGTACATATAGTCTTGTTTTCTCCTCTAATTAGTTACATTAGGCAGGATTATATTCAATTTATGTGCCTATGTACTGAGGCTCAGTGAAATATAAAATATTTTCCAAGGTTTTCAAGCAAATTAGTGGTAAAAACTTAAGTGGGCTATTCCTAACTTTCTCATAAGATTTAATAGTAAAGCACACTCAGAAATGCAGGGAGAGCTGAGGACTCACAGAGAATGGGAAATCCAGAAAGGATTGAGAAGTGGCCACATGAGAATATTAATCCTTCATCTTTTTGATTTATTCAAATGATTGTGGGTTGACAACTTCAATTAGAAAGAAAACGAGTAATTTTGTAACAATAGCATGGTGTCAGGAGTTGGAAAAATATGCAATTGAAGGTCATTTACTAGCTTTGCCATTTACTAGGTAAGGTGTTCTTAACACCTTATCTGTAAATGTGTTTCCTCATTTTCAAATGGGGATAATAGTTGTAGTATTGTGATATTACGAGGATTAAATGAGGCAATATAAGTGAAAATCTCTCTGACATATTAGTGCTCAGTAATTGTATTTCCATTTTCTGCTTTTTGATTTCATTTTTTGCTTAGAATAATGCTAAAATCTTAATTTTTAAGATGCTTTCTGAATTCTGGTCAAACCCTTTCATTATACCTAGAATCAACCTAAGAATGGAAATGAATTCATAACTTGTGTTTGAGAGGACTGAAAACCCCAGTGACCTCTTCCAGGTAAGATAGGCAAGAAATCTTTTTAATTCAATTCAGAGTAAGTAATGAATTCAATTTGTTAAAATTGATTATATTCTTCAGAAAAGTTAGATACAAATAAAATGAATCTAATAGGTAATGTGCTTCCGTATAAGCAGTATATTTTTTTACTCACTTGAATCTTGTATCTGAAATGTTAAAAATCATTTGAACAAAGGGAGCTAGGACAATTACAGTAGTCCCCCGTGACCGGTGGGGAATATGTTCCAAGACCACCAGTGGATGCCTGAAACTGAGGATAATGCTAAATTATATATATATATACACATACATATACACACATATATATACACACATATATGTATACACATATATACACACACACACATATACACACACATATATGTGTACATACATATATATGATGAAGTTTATAAATTAGGTCCACTAAGAAATTAACAACAATAATAGAAAAACTGTAACAAACTATAATAATAGCTATGTGAAGGTCATCTCTCCCCATCTCTCAAAATTCATATTGCATTGTACTCAACTGTTTTTGGGCAGCAGTTCACCATGGGTAACTGAAACCACTGAAACTGAAATTGAAACTGTGCATAAGGCAGTACTACTGTACTTTTAATTCATTTTCCAGTACAATTTGTGTATGTGAATACTTTATTTTTACAACTAACATTTTAATTTACATGGTCCCAAATTATGTGTTTATATTTGGCAGAATATATATGGGTATATTCCACACAGTGGTACAGATAGCATATTCACTCTCAAATATGTGTGTGTATAAATGTGTTATGCATATGTATGCATATATGTTAATGTATATATGCGTGCATCCATGTGTGTGTGTGTGTGTGTGTGTATGTGTGCAGTCTGGAGTTTCAAGTTAGTAGGCCTGGCTAGGAGATGTTAAGCAATTTACCTGGTTAACCTTTCTAAACCACACTTTTTCTTATCTAATGAATATAATAATAATAATATCTAGAAGCCTGAACAACGAAGTGAAACTCTGTATCTCCAACATTTAAAAATAAAGTTAGCTGGGCACAGTGATCCTTGCCTGTAGTCCCAGCTCCTCAGGAGGCTCAAGCAGCACTTGAGCCCAGGAGGTCAAGGCTGCACTGAGTTATGCTCGTGCCACTGCATTCCAGCCTGGACAAGTGTGAGACCTTGTCTCAAAAGAAACAAAAAACAAAACAAAACAAAAAACTCTAGAATGGAGAATATCTATGGGAATTAGATAAAAGAAGAGAAAATCAACATATACATTGAAAAAATATTTATGTAACTATGCAACCATTCATTATTATTGTTCACTTTTAATCCTCTGCTGTCATGGAAATTTTCTTTTTCCGGTGACGAAGCTCATTTATAACATTCAGTTTAGAAACCCTTGTATCTCTCCTTTTCTTTTCACATGTGAGAACTCTCAACATACTATAGCCAAAGTCAGTATTGTTAATCATTTTCCTTTGCCACAAAACCAAAAACACAAAGCCTTATTTTTTTCCTCCTGTATTTCCTTTCTTAGGTAGTGAGATCATCTCGTAGAGGGAGAAGCTGCCTATCCTCTGTGCAGAAGGGAAAACCCTCCAATATCAATGACTGTGATGGGTGTTGAAATATGCCCACAATGGACAGAATATCTTTGTGTTATGATTCCTGCTCCTGCTTTATTACAATTATTAACACTTACTGAGAGTTATATATGTGCGAGCAACTGTGCTAAGCACTTTCCACTATTTAACTCACTTAAACTTTATAACAGCCCTATGAAATATTTATTATTTCCTTATTGCCATTGTAAAGATAAGGAAAGTGATGCTTTATGAGTTTGAAGACCTACAAGTACTAAAGTCAGAACCAGAATTTAATTAGAGTTTTTACACCCTTAACCAGCATATCAGCTAATAGGGAAAGAAAGTTCGAATGAGGAAGAAGCCAAACCTCCAGCCATGGGTTCAGCTGACTCAGATGCCACATGATATCACAGAGTTTGTTAGGGACTTGTACAGTATCTGAAACATCATCTGGTTTCTACAACCTTGATGGTTCCCATGAGATATCATTGCTATGATATTCTACGTTGCATTCTATGATCCACTGGGCTCTTTCCCCTAATGTGCAGATTTTTTTTTAAGGGAATAAAACAGTGAACTTTTTATGCACTATTTTTTTCCCAACTCATTGTCTGTTATTCTCTGAGGGAGACCTTCTGTTAGTTTTGAACAAAATATCAGAAGCAAAGACATATTACATACTGTGCTGTGAAATGTTAATAAATGTGTTCAAAGTCACTGGCAAAATTTTGGCTGAAGAAAAGAAGTACATCATAAATAACACGATTTCAAGTATGTTACTATAGCCCAAAAATGTTGGAGCGAAATCAGTTCAGCTTGCTTTGTGTGGGGACCATCTGCTTTTTCTATTGTAAAGAATACTAGGCATTTGCTTTCAAGAAACTTAAAAATAACTGATAATCTGAAGTTCAATTTCTCCGAAAGGAGGAGACAAACAATCCAGTTTACAAAAATTGACATTGTGTTAAAATATATATATTTGAGAACATGTTTTAAAAGCAGAGGCAATTACTTCCTCTCTCTTGGTGGTGCTCTTTGGTGAACATTTAAAATGAAATACTTGCTATTTGCCAAACAAGTCAGCTTCCGGCAGTGTGGCCAGTAACTTTAGGTTAACTAACTTTTTCCAAGTAAAATCCACTATTAGAATATTTTTAAAAGGAGAAGGTAGAATAAAAGTAAAAATAAAATAATTAAAAACTCTCCTCTACTAATACTTTCATCTCTCTCATCTTATGCATTCAGCAAATTAATTTATGACTCACAGTTAAAACTGTCTACTTTTTATGAATATCTACATGCAATCCAGAAGCAGACCATGCAGCTAGTTTGCAAATCGATATACTTAAGCCTTGTTTTGTTTCTTAAGTTATTTTGGGGGATGAGATGTAGATATGAGAAAAAAGGATGAAAAGATATATCAAATGGCATAATAAATTATTATATTTTTACTTCTTTTCCACTTCTTGCTTTTTAAAAGACTGTAATGTTCTCCTATCATTACAAGGTCAGGAGAAAGTATTTACACTCAAATTCTTCCTAAGTCATGCTGAAAGTCCTCATAGATGACCTCACTATGCTCTATGAAATCCTCTTGTTACATGAAGTCAACTTTTTTACCTTTCTTCATTCAAAATTGTATAATGCTTCTGCCCCTGCTAACACCAAATGCAGTGCTGGGCTACTGACACTTGCTTAAGCTGTCACCATTCCTGCTGTTGAGCCTGTCTTTTCTGAGGTTGCTGGTGCTTAATATTGAAAGGAGCCAACATTACATACTGTCCTAAAGACATTTATTTCACTCCAAATCATTTCCTGCGATCATGGTTTCCAGGATCTACTGAGGATAATCCTCCTCAGAGGAAGATTATATCCTCCTCTCCCAAATCCCAGCATTAGATACCTAAGGTCAAAGGGATGACAACTGTTCTAAGAGCAGCATTTTCTGTGGCTGCCTAAGTGGCTAAAACCAGTGATGATCTTGTGTTTTCAGTGGCCAAGGACCTTTTGTCTCCTCATCCTTACTACAGTTCTTCTTTCACTTTAATCCTTAGACAGATGAACCCTATCAAAACCATATTATAAGATCCCACTCCCAACATCCAGACCATGCAGCTTGTGTCTTCTGGCAGCACTTTCATGGTAAGAACATATACAGGGTAAATATAAGGTTTGTCATTCACTTTGGTATAATCAGAGCAATAGAATTAAATGTAAGTTACTGGTAATCATTATTTTTCTAAACTTCTGGACACATCCTTAATATTTGTTCTTCCTATTATCAAGGGTATAGTTCTTTCCTTCCCCTGACCCTTGGTTTTCCGTTTCGTCCATCTGTATATGTGATATACCTCAAGAGAATGCAATTCCACACCATTGAATGAGGAAGGCTTTTATTTGTACTAGGCACTATAGTCTTGATTAAATTGTAAAGGGGGCTTATCTCATTAGGTTTTTCCCTTGTAAAAAATATCCCAAAAGAATTCTTTTGACTCGGATGAAAAGGAGCATACATTTCAGTAGATATATTTTCTCACTCTGCAAGTGCCAAAGTCCATGACTATAGGATAGGGGGAGGAGCAAAAGAAAAATAACTGATATTGTGCCTTAAATTTCTTGTTCCTTCCTTCCTTCCTTCCTTCCTTCCTTCCTTCCTTCCTTCCTTCCTTCCTTTCCTTCTTTCTTTTTTTCTTCTTGTTGTTTTAAGATTGAGTCTCATTCTGTCACTCAGGCTGGAGTAAAGTGGCACAATCTCAACTCACTGCAACCTCTGCCTTCTGGTTCAAGCGATTCTCCTGCCTCAGCCTACTGAGTAGCTGGGATTACAGGTGAGCACCACCAAGCCCAGCTAATTTTTGTATTTTTAGTAGAAGCGGGATTTCACCATGCTGGTCAGGTTGATCTCGAACTCTTGACCTCAAGTGATCCACCCACCTCGGCTTCCCAAAGTGCTGGGATTACAGGCATGAGCCACCATGCCTGGCCTGCCTTATGTTTCTTAAGCACAGCAATAAGTGCTTATATAAATTAACTCATTTGGCTACTACCATATACTTGAGATACAGGTACATAGAGCTGAGAATATTGAGGCTCAAAATGGTTAACAAACAAACTTGCCCCAGATCAAAGTGCTACTAAGTGGCAATCTTTGAATCTCTGTCTGACTTTTCCAGGAACTTTTATTTTCCTTCCTTCCTTCCTCCCTCCCTTCCTTTGTTCCTTCCTTCCTTCTGTCCTTCCTTCCTTTCTTCCACTTGTGTTTTTTGTTTATTCTTGGTATGGCAACAAGAACACCTTTTAAATCTTAGATTTTGGTTGAAAGGGTGCCATCTGTATGTGCAATGCCATATTATCTTAAACAATAAATAATAATAATAAACAGTTACTCTTAATTGAATGTATCACGTATCAAGTTTGATGTTGGTTAGGAAACCGTCTTAAGAATATCATGGTAATAATTTTACCAAAAACAAAACAAAAAAATGAAAAGAAAGTGATACTTTGAAATGACTGAAACTGTTTAGAACGCACTCATGAACTCCTGTGAGTAAAGGAATTAGATATCTTTGTGTGCTCATGACTAGATGTTCCTTTTCTTATTATCTAAAGTTTACTGTAAAATAGAAGATAAACATGTGGAATACATATGAAATCATCTGTAATAAATTTTTCTAAAAATAATTAAACTAAATATCAATGAACCTACGTTTAAGAAATCTTGTACAAGGTGGGCTAGAGAAGCAGACTCCATTTCTGATGGCAGAAGTAAGAAATTGAGATTTAGAAAGAACAAGATCTGGTTATGGGTCAGAGCTCTAGCACTTGGTGGATTAAAAATCCTATTCTCAAATGATGGAGATGAAAACATGCTCGTCAGCTTTCTTGGGGACAAGAGCATGGAAGTTTCTAGAAGGAGCTCAGGAGAAGCCAATACATGGTCCAAAAGAACATAGGAACACCATATGCATTGCATGTCATATCTGAGATTATGATAATGTTTTGTCTTGAGATCAATGGTTTTAAAAAGTGGCAGAAATGTTATATTTGTTTGTCTAATTTTTTTATTGCCATCTTCCCACTCAGTAATAAAGATCTACTCAATATATTGGTTGTTATAAGAACACACGTTGATTTTCCTTACAGACATTGTATGAGAACGGGTAATGATCTTTTTTTACTGCAGAAAAGGTTAGGTCATCCTATAAGGATGCCATCATATACGAGACTTAAGATGCAGCAATAGATTTTAAAGTGGGCCAATAAAAACTGCTTTTTAGCCCAATAAAAAGCAAAAGGACATTAGCAGAATTTCAGGGACTTTGTTCTCAGCCTGGCCCAGACTCTTGAACTTCAAGGGTCTTGGAGACAGCATTCATCTCTTTTGCTTTAGTAAATGTGTGGCCTTGATGAAAGGTGTTTTAATTAATTTTTCTCTGTTAATCCTCATAAAGTTCTTAGAAACACATATTAACTTCACTTTACAAATGAATAAAATGAAAATATGAATAATTTACCCAAATTTTCACAACAAGGGAGGGTAGCTCTTGAATTTAAAAGCAGGTCAGTTTGAATCTCAAGAATATAATCTTAAGTGCTACAATATGTTATACAGTAAGAATGCTAAGAAGCTATTTGCTTGTCATTTCTTGATTAACTTTCTTTTCTTTAGTCATATAATTGTGGTTAGTCTGATACTCACTTTGATTAAGAATTCTGATCAGACAGAATACCACAAAGAGGGCAATAGTTTAACCAATACTAGAATTTACATTTATTCAAAAAACACTTATTGATTTTCTACTATGTAAGAGTTACTGTGCTAAGCACCATATGAATCAACATGAACTTGATATTTAAAATAATGCAGAAAGGAAATATTACAGAATGGTTTCTGGGCTAACTTCCTATACAGACAGCCAATTCCAATATTCTTCTGGACCACCTGAACATTTCAACTAAATTAAGCATATATAATCATCAGACATCTAACTAAGAAAGGAGGAGTCCTCTATATTGGGTGTAGCAAATAAATTAGAAATATTTCAAGAAGATACAGGGTAATAGCCTTCATCTCCTCTTGACTTCATTGCTTTTTCCTCATTCCACGGTAGAATATTATTACACTGAAAACACTAGAAAATAAATGGAAAGAATGAGATGCTACTCATATATCTTGGAACAGAAATTTGCTGAGGTAGGCCTCTGTATCAGTTATTTGGGTTTTTTCCTCATCGAAGATCATGTTAACCGAGGTGGGCATCCAGGTTTGTCCTGATTAGGCAAAGCCGGCACTTAGCAGCCTGTTACCTGATCTGTCCGGCCGCAATCTCCAAGCTCCTGTCAATTTCAAAAGGATTAGCTCTTCCATAGTCCTTCCACTCTCAAGTGTGGTAATCGTTTAACGGCATATTTCTTTCTAAGAATCGGTTGAAAAGGAAATGTATATCTGTTATTGACCTCACTGCTTTGTCTGACTTAGGGAAACACATTTAGCAACAGTAAAAATTGAATAATGGATCTGGTGAAGTTGCATTGCTGAATATGACATAAACCCTTGCTACAGTACACATTGCAAGCCGCAATATACTATTTTCTGAGTATTTAAAGTTAGTCCAGCCCAAAATAACATCTACTTCCTAGGGTTATTGTGAAGATTAAATAAGCTGATATGTGTAAAGGCTTAGGACAATAGTGTAAGCACACTCAAACCTCAGCTAGTATCATTTTTATTTCATTGTGTTTGTGTTGTCAGGACAATGCAAAACATATGAATAGTCCTCAGTAAAGATTCCTGGCTAAAGAGACTGGCAACTCTTTTTCCCATTTTATATCAAATAAATGTCATAAAATTATAGTTAGAATAAAAAAAAGGCTATCAAGACTTTTCATTTTAAGGTGGTAGAATAAGGATATGTTTTTCTATTGTTATCTCTGAAAGTAGAGGGAGGATAAGAAGTACACACGTAAACTCTTCTGTCTAACTAGGACACACTGTAACCCCACATGCAATATTTGAGGAGGGTTGTTAGGCCAAGAAAAGTTTATTTCAAGCATGCCTGCTGCCACAGGTGCAGCAGACAGGATTAGGAGAATCCAAAGAGTCTCAGGCCAGGTGCCTCACCCTGAGAGACGAAACCAACTGTTGTTAGGAATAATAGCAACAAGAGATATGGACTACTGAGTTTATTTCTCTGGATCCTGCTAGATACTACAGATTAGGACTGCCGGAATAAATAAAAGAATCCACAGAAGTAGCATTAATGAAGGATTTATCCAAAGGAAAAGCAGAGAGGAGGAGAGGCCAAGTTGTGACCAGCCAGCTATCTGTCAGAATAAGGAATGTCTAGAAGAAAATCAAACCAAAGCGCTTGTAGTCTCTTGTTCTCTCTCTCTCTCTCTCGCTCTCTCTCTCTCTCTGTCTCTCTCTCCCACACACACATACACACACATGCGTGCACACACACACACTGTTCCAGGTTTTAATTTTTTCTAGATCAGAATGCTAGCCCTTCCTTCACATAAAGTGCTTCAAAATAACTTTTCTCAGAAGAATGTAAATCATTCAAATATGAGTAAGAGTCTTCAGACAACAAGAGTTTAAAGCAGGCACAGAAGGAAAACAAAGACAAAATGACATGGCGGGGGAAGGACATTAAAAAAATGTTGCCATTGTTTGGTGATGACATTGAAGAGAAAAATTAAATGACACAGAAATAAAGGTCACTTTAAGATATAAAAAAAGAGGAGACTGAGTACAATTGAAAAAATAAATGCCAGAATGTACAAGACTAAGAAACAATTAGCAAAATAACTTAAAATAAATAAAAAGTTAAAAAACACATAAAATGGGAGATGTGGCCTCTATTAAGATGAGAGACGAAGAAAAGCAAAACAATACGTATTTGAATTTATTTAATTAGAATGCCATTCAGAAATCATTCAAAGCTTGAATCTGAGCTTTGAGGAGTCAGTACAGCATGTCTCCAGAATAACTGATTCCGAATGACAAATTTCAAGACTTTTTCGGATAAACTGTTGTGATTTCAAAGATGAGAGAAAGAGAGAGGCAGAGACAGAGATCCTCATATGTATAGGAAAAGGTAATAAAAATAGGCAGCTCTCAGATATGTATACAAAAAAATTCCCATATTGAAAGAGAGGTCTGTTATTAGAAATCTAACCAAGGTAAATTGCTAAAGAGGGAATGAAGAAAATCGTAAAATAGATATTCCACACACACACACAAATACAGCAGTCTCACCAAGTCAGAAACAATATTTCCTTCTAGTCTGCTAGACAACATGGATTATTCCTATAGTCTAAGACATTTTGTTGGGTGTTCTAGTTATTTGTGTACTTGGCTTTCTCGTCCATACTTAAGCCCCTCTTTTTTTGCACATAGATTGGGCTCAAGGCAAAGCTGTAGCCCAATGATAAACAGTCTGAGATTACAATCAGAAATTCCATGACTTACTTCTCTAATTATTAATAATTGTATTTCATGAAAAACAAAACTCTTGGATAAACAAAGAGTTTTAAAAAGGCTATTCTGGTATGGTTTTGTGTGATAAATATTCCTCTGTGTGTAAGCCTAAGTCGTGTGGAATAATGAGGCATTAATACAAGGCAGGAACTTATTTTAGGTACTGGTTCAGGCATATTTAGCACTAAGATGATGGTCCAGGGAGTCAGGCTGCTATTTTTTTAAATTACTTTCAGTTCTGGGAGACATGTGCAGAACATGCAGGTTTGTTACATAGGTATACATGTGCCATGGAGGTTTGCTGCACCCATCAACCCATCATCCAGGTTTTAAGCTCCACAGGCATTAAGTGTTTGTCTTAATGCTCTCCCTCCCCTTGCCCCCTACCCCCTGACAGGCCCCAGTGTGTGACGTTCCTCTCCCTGTGTCCATTTGTTCTCATTGCTATTTTTTTAAACTAAAGTTTCAGACCAGTCTCTGGGCCCGATCCATTCTCAGCTGAATATGCCCAGTGCTCATGTTGGCAGGTTGTGACAGTCACATAACATTCCATAAAATGGGCTTCTCAGAAAGACCATCTCAGCCTTGAATATCTGTGAATGGCAATGTGAAGAAAAGCACATTAGCTTATCTGTCTTCTCTGATCTTCCAAGTTTATGAAGTAAAAATTTTCAAGGGCTACCTCTAGAGAGAAAACATGTTTCAAACCTGATCTAGCTGCTATCTCTACCTGATAAAACTATGGTTTAAGTGTACAATATATAAACAAGCAATGTGTTAATACAAAAAAAGGAAAAAAGGGAGAAATAGAGAGAGAGCAAGAGAAAGTGGGATGGGGGAAGGAAGGAAGGAAGGAAGGAAGGAAGGAAGGAAGGAAGGAAGGAAGGGAGGGAGGGAGGGAATACCTAGGCTCAGTATCCCAATCAAACATGTTTAATTTAACATGATCTTCTTACAAAGAGAGTTAAAACATAAAACATCCTGGGAACAGCCAATCACATTGGTACAGTCGCCTAAGGCTGACTTTTATGAATCCATTCCACAAAACATCATCCTTACAATATCATCTTCATCAATTAATATTTATTGAGCAGCTTCTCAGGTACATGACACGTGAACAGAGATGATTAACTTCCTGTTCTTTTCCCTTCTCTTTAGAAAATGAAGCCAGTACAACCTTCAAAATATCTGCCTGAGGGGAAAAAATGGACTTGCTCTCACAGCCTGAACAAACATTATTTCCAGAACTAATTTTCCACTTATCTGACTCTTGCCATCCGTATTTTTAATATCCCGTGATGTCTCTGAACAATTTAAAATTGAAAGTCACTATGTACAAACTGTCACAGTCAAGAGCGTGTTTTGTGTCCATTTCATTTGTTTAATGTTTTATATTTTAAAATTCCTTTTGATGGCAATTACTTAAGCTAACCAAAGTAGCTATTGTTTTTCTCAATTTATAGGCACACATTTATAAAATTTAAGTGATTTATACTACATCTCCTTGTTTGCTTGGGCTTCAAACTTTGTTATTTATTTGTAAATAAAGACACATGCTCACTCAAAATTACATTACATGCTGCAGAGTAATTTTATATTACTTTTCCTGTTTACCAACAGCTTTCCTTCTACAGGCTGAGAAAGAAAGAGATAATGTAAGTGTATCTAACAACAGCAAATCTTTGTTAGTACTTACTGAGCCAAGCTCTGTGCCAAATACTTTGCATTTGTGGTATTTATATTTAGAACAGACTTACGGGGTTGGCATTTGTATTAGTCTTATTTTGGATGAATTCGCTGATGCTTTTGAAAGTAAAGTTGCTGAGTCATATGGTATTTCTAGTTCTAGATCCTTGAGGACTCGCCATACTGTTTTCCATAATTGTTGAACTAGTTTACAATCCCACTAGCAGCGTAAAAGTGTTCCTATTTCTCCACATCCTCTCCAGCACCTGTTGTTTCCTGACTTTTTAATGATTGCCATTCTAACTGGTGTGAGATGGTATCTCACTGTGGTTTTGATTTGCATTTCTCTGATGGCCAGTGATGACGAGCATTTTTTCATGTGTCTGTTGAGTTTGTGTCCTTTGTAGGGACATGGATGCAGCTGGAAACCATCATTCTCAGCAAACTATCGCAAGAACAGAAAACCAAACACCGCATGTTCTCACTCATAGGTGGGGACTGAACAATGAGATCACCTGGACTCGGGGAGGGGAACATCACACACTGGGGCCTATTATGGGGAGGGGGGAGGGAGGAGGGATTGCACTGGAGTTATACCAGATGTAAAGGACGAGTTGATGGGTGCAGCACAGCAACATGGCACAAGTATACATATGTAACAAACTTGCACGTTATGCACATGTACCCTAGAACTTAAAGTATAATAATAACAAAAAAAGAAAATATAATAAATAAAATAAAATGGTTCAACCACAAAAAAGAAAAAAAAAAGAAAGTAAAGTTGCCATTAAGTGGCAGAGCTGGGATTAGAACCCAAGTCATCGGAATCCAATACCCATATTCTGAATTACTGCAATACACTTGCCCTTTTTACTTTGTGGAAGCAACTAAATTATGTTCATACATCCTCCAGATATGTACATTGTTTTAGATGACACATTCCTATATTTTAATTACTGGATCATCTAGACCATATAGGTAATAATTTTTAATATGTTGGTGGTAAGTACATGTTTAAACACTGAAAATCTCTGCCCAAATATTTTTAATTCTTTTACATACTCCATAGGTATTTTGATTTCAACAAAATTCAACAAACATATAGTGATACACTCTATGTAGAAATAAATTATACGTGGCATTATGAGATCTCAAAGGCAAATATAACAGATTTCCAATTCTGAAGGAAAAATGACACATTACTGCAAAATTCTAATAAACAAATCTAACTGGAAATTAAATGTGGTTCTTGGTTCTGTTTCTAATTCATTCATTATATTTATGGATGTAAGTGATCTATGCCAAATAGAAGCATACAAACATCACACCAACAAGAAAACTGTCATCCTATCTACCAATAGAACAGCTCTTCGATTTTACAAAGAGCTCCCAGTATATAGCAGCAAAAAATTTTGAGAATTCCTTGTACCAGTTTACAACCCAGGACGGTCTAAAATATAGAGCAATAACAATTTTATAACTTTTCTTATTGTAACACCATGTTATTTCTCCCATAATGTTGTTATTGGTAGCAAAATTTGAGGGAGAAATTTTGCAGGCAGTTTTTGTGGCAATTGTAGATTAACACTTTCATTATTAAGTTTTTCATTGTTGGCTTATTTGTAGATTTCATTAATTGATAATAGTAATAATGGCTTACTATCTAGTTTTGCAATTATAAAAATAATGTCTCAAATTTTCACAAAATATCTAGAACATAAAACCCTAAATAGAGTGTATCTTGTGGTGTCAGAAAATGGAAGGTTGGGATTGGACTGAGGGGTAGACAGTTACCATACAAATTACATGAAGAGGTTAGCATATAATTGGACTTTGCCCCTAGAATCATAAATTAGGGATGTATCCGCATCCTCCTACACTTGTAAGCTTCTCTTTCTTGAAAATCCTGCCTAAAGAAATAGCACCATTTTGTTGAAGTTTTTAAAATACTCTTCATAATTACATAGTATATGACTCAGAAATAACCCCTACCTATAACCTCATTTACTTATTTATTTGTTTGTTTAGCAAACATTGATTCTACTCTGCTATGTGATAGCATTATGCCGTTTCCATTATGTGCAATGATGAGCGGGGTCAAAACTTTCCCTGCCTCATTATAATAAAAGCCTAGTGAGAGATCCAGATGAGTTAACAGGAAATAATAACACGAAGCGATGAGAGCTGTTGGTGGGGTAGTAGAGAATATCAGGAGAGTACATGTAGGGGAGAAGCACTGTTCAATGTCTACCATGTGCATGTGAAGGTGTGTAAAAGTGATCAGGGAATGCTGTCCATATAAGCTGACAGTGCCAAGGACGCCACGGTCAAAGAATACAGAGTAGCAGACACATAGGATGAATAAGTCTAAAGATCTAATATACCATAGGAAGACTATAGTTAGTAGTAGTGTTTTGGATTCAGAATTCTTGCTAAATGAGTAGATAACCCCTGCTCTTTGCTTCAGGAGGGAAAAATAGGTAGCTATGAGAGATTATAGATATGTTAATTTTCTCCACAATAGTAACCATTTTACTGTATACATATGTATCTTATAACAGCATATTGTATACCTTTAAATACACACTTTTTTTTTTTTTTTTTAAAGAATGTATCTGCTTATCCAGGCAAACCTTGGAGGAAGAGAAGTTTAATGATGCTTCACTCAGAGAATGACTCATGTAAAGGCTGAGGGTTGAGAGGGGTCCAGATATTCATGACATTAGGAGTAACTGAACTGAGGGGTACACAGAGTAGGGTGAGAAGTGGGTGGCAGTTGCTCAGAATAGATAGCTGTGAAGGAGCCATGTAACAAAGGATCTTGTAACTCTCGATAAGGGAGATGCACAATATCTTAAAAGTAATGGGGATCCATTAGTTTATACAGGTGTGAGATAGGGTGTTTGTTTTTTTTGAGAGATTGCTATAGCTATAATGGGGAAAATGACTAAAGGCAGAGGTGAGAGGGGAGGCAGGAAAGTTTCTACATATTTTTAAAATATATATGTATATAGGTACATAGAGATATACACATATATGCATATATATAATCAATATACAATATTGTATAATTAATATTACATCATTTTTAATTCCATGTGTCTTTCCTTTTTTATACCACATGTGTCAATGATTAAATAAGTTAATTTATGAAAACAGTTTGTACATCACCTTCTCACATCAACATTTCATGGACTTTAATTAGTGGTGATTCCACAGCACCATTCAAAGAGTGATTGGTTAGAAATAAACAGAAAAATATCAGAGAATGCTAGGGATCAAAAATCTGCCATTGCTGAGTGATTGTGCTCCATTTGAGTGGTGCAGAGGCCTGGGTTTTTGAGTGGCAGCAGTCTGGAACTGTGCAGAGTGGGTAGACTGTGCAGTGACTCAGTAATTCAGTTATTTAAAAAAAAATACATAGCCTAGTCAGCATAGCCAATTCTGTTTTTCTTCAAGGAATGCTGTAACAGGGAAATCATTCTTTCCTGTATGGAAAGAAGACATATTCTAGATTACTCAAAAGTAAAATAATGGGTTGCAGATTCTCCCCACATTTCAATACTGTATGCCTAAGACCCAGAAATTAAAAAACCAAATGGATAATTTAGCTCAATAGCCCTCACGTTTCCCATCTGCAAATCTCTCACGGAGGGGATTAGAGAGTGTGGACAACCTCCTGTGATCTAAAACATAAAAATTCATAGTCAAGTGAAAAGTTATGCCCAAAACTTTGAAATATTTAGCCCAATACCGAATGGAAAGTACATCATATTGGTTGTTTGCAAAAGAAATGCTAGCATCATCTCCCGTATGCTGATAGTTATAAGTAGTTTGAGTAGAAATGTCCTTTCAAAACTTGAGCTATCTATACTCAATAACATCGACAACCATATCCTCACTGACTGTATTAGACGAGAACTCATTAAAAACATACAATTTAAGTGATCTAAAAATTCACAATGTAATCATTGAACACGAAATAAAATATTTAATCAAAAAGTCAGTGTATAACTGAAAAATTTTCAAACGGTAACAATTCAAAAGTTACGGCTGTGTTCCCTGTTTCCTTTATCTATTATATTTTATTTTATCCCATGGGTAAGAAGATATTATATAGCTGGAAAGTAAGGAAAAGCTAACAAAAGTAACTCAATATACTCAGTTAGTTGCTTCTATAAAAATAGAGTTATAACTCAGTAAAATTGTAGGGTTCTTGCCTTTTTATAACAAGAATTTTGTTTCGATTTAGTGCTTTAGATTTTGTTTTGTCACTACCTATGACCAAATAACTTGCTATAAAGCATTTGTCATGAGGTGCCAGCATAGCCTCTGCTTGATGACACAGGACCAGGGAACCATGAATGAGGGAAAAGAAAAAGAATTACAAGTGGGAAACAAAATAAAGCATGTGAAGGAAAGAATATGGAGAATAACTTGTGTAGTAAGTATATCATAGTAGTCACTCAGAAGATGAAAAAAAGTGACACAGGATGAAAAACCAAAAAGCGTGTGTCTTTAGAGCAGCATAATTTATAATCCTTTGAATTATATACCCAGTAATGGGATGGCTGGGTCATAATAATTTTTATCTAGTTCTAGATCCTTGAGGAATCGCCATGCAGTGTTTCCATAATGGTTGAACTAGTTTACAATCCCACCAACAGTGTAAAAGTGTTCCTATTTCCTCCACATCCTCTCCAGCACCTGTTGTGCCTGACTTTTAATGATTAAGCCATTCTAACTGGTGTGAGATGGTATCCTGTTATTAGTTTTTGATTTGCATTTCTCTGATGGCCAGGTATTGATGAGCATTTTTTTCATGTGTTTGTTGGCTGTATGAATGTCTTCTTTTTGAGAAATGTCTATTCATATCCTTGCCCCCACTTTTGATGGGGGTTGTTGTTTTTCTTGTAGAGATTTGTTTGAGTTCTTTTGTAGGTTCTTACATGCACACGTATGTTTATTGCAGCACTATTCACAATAGCAAAGACTTGGAATCAACCCAAATGTCCATCAGTGACAGATTGGATTAAAGAAATGTGGCACATATACACCATGGAATACTATGCAGCCATAAAAAGGATGAGTTTGTGTCCTTTGTAGGGACATGGATGCAGCTGGAATCCATCATTCTTATAAACTATCACAAGAACAAACCAAACACCGCGTATTTCTCACTCATAGGTGGGAACTGAACAATGAGATCACTTGGACTCGGGAGAGACATCACACACCCGGGGCTATCATGGGGAGGGAGGAGGGAGGATTGCATTAGAAGTTATACCTGATGTAAATGGCAGTTGATGGGTGCAGCACGCCAATAAATTTCATTATACATATGTAACAAACCTGCCGCGTTATGCACATGTACTTCCACAACTTACAGTATAATAATAATAAAATAAATTTAAAAAAAAAAAAAAAAAAAAGAAAAACCAAAAAGCGAAAAGAAAATATATGATGCTTTAATTCGTGATATGGAAAGAATGCTCTGCTCTCATTTATATGAAAGAGCTAAGTGAGGAGAATTCATGGACACAGAGAGGGGGAAAACAGACTCTGGGATCTGCTTGAAAGTGCAGGGTAGGGGGTGGAAGAGGGTTAGAAATTATAACTTTTGGGTACTAGGCTTAGTACCCAGGTGAATAAATAATCTGTTCAACAAATCCCCATAACCTGAACTGACCTATACAGTAAACCTGCACATATATCCCTAAACCTAAAATCAAAGTTCAAAACAGAGAAAGAATGCTCTACTCTGCCAATTTCTCTTCATTCTGTTACCTATTCCAAGGAAAGGACATTCCTTTAACCATCCCAATGTGCGAATATTTACCTTAATACCACTTGCGTTGATGCCCACTTCGTCTTTTTTTTTTTTTTTAAATTTAATAATCTCTCTGCTTCTATAATGTCAGTCCAAGTAGCTTAGTGTTTTGGGAAGAATCTACTTAATTTTCAAAGTCTGTGTAACCATTATTTCAGTGAAAAATATGCTTTAGTTCCTTTCTCTAACAGTCTTAAGCTAATTTTACACATTGGCCCCATTAGAAGAATCTTCTTTCTCTCTAAAGGATACCACTAAGTCCAGTACTCAGTTAATGCAAAGACCAGAATTGTCTTGCAAAGTGGCACAAAGCAGATCACAGAGACCAAAACTCAGTCTTCCAGAAATGAAAAAAAAAATCTTTTAAAATGCAGAGGAAGAAAATTTCATCTCTCTAATAAATCAAGAAGTCATAAGATATCTGTTATTTATTTTACAGGTGGAGGTCAAATGCCAACTATTTTTCAAGAAAAAAAAAAATACCAGTCTTTCATTTCAATTAACCTTATAAAGCAGTCCATAAATATCTTTGAAAAATATTCCTGGCAGCAGGAATTGTTTTAAAGGAAGTTTTTTACTAAGATAAATGGAGACCTATGTTGAGTTTAGCGTTCAATCAACTTTGCAATTTAAGCATTTGAAAGATGAGTTTCCTGAAATATACTTCAAAGCCTGATTTGAAGACCCTGATTATCCCCTTTAAGGCACCACACAGGGAATGTCCAGAAATCTTTCAAAGAACAAAGCCAACCTCTAGAAGAAATGACCAAGTTCTTTTTTCTCTTTTTGAGACAGTAAAGATAAATGTATTATATGTGGCTTATCACATGATGTAAATTACATATGTCTAGTGTTTAACTTATTCCAAGGAAGAACTGTTGTAGAATTCTGTGGTTCTAAAAGTAACAATTTAGAAAATTTTAATTTTGAGCTAATTAATCTAATTGAAGATCCAATTATCATATTATACATATACTAAATGTTTTTATAACAAGGTCTCATTATTTCAAAGTTATCATTAGTTAAAGATATTTTGAAATTTCCTTGGGAAAGTAAAAATAAGTTGAAGAGCTTGGTACATAAAAAGGAAAGAAATAGCAATCTATATAAATTTAAATATGTTTTATATTTTAAAAATAGCATCATGAAAACCAGAAATAATACCACAATTTTAGTTATTGAATTTAAATCTTACTCTTAATTAAAATTCTAAAATTCCTGATGAAAACATATAAAGATCTACGCAAATGAATGTATTTGTTCCAACCATGAAAGGACACATATTTCAGGGTTATATCTAAGGCTGATCCTTATTTGTAGAATAAGGATTATGTAAGTTGATATAAATTAGGATAATATAAATCATATAAGTTGCTCATAATACTTTAAGTGTAATGAAAGTATATTAAAATTTTGTATGTATTCCAAACTCAAACTTGTTTCTATTGATTACAGTGCTTGCAGGTAGAGGGACACAGAGAGAGAGAGAGAGAGAGAGAGAGGCAGGGAGAGAGGAAAGGAGGGAGGAAGAAAGGAAAATTTAAAACACTATATTATAATTAAAATATTCACTATTATAGAAGCAGCATTTAATTTTAGTAAGTTTCAAGGACTTTTATAAACTCATAAAACAGCATGGAATCTAGAGGAACTAAATCAGACTACATGAGTAAGTCACCATTATGTATTCATATTCTAAACCAGGTATAGTTCCATAAACTTAAGATATAGAACATATTATTGGAATTAAATTGTAGAAAGTTCTTTAAAGATAAAGATTAGAATCAATGCAGGTCTTTACACAAATACTGGCTGTGTAAAAAGGTATCATTATTACTGGAGATAGAAGACACTAGAGAAAACCATTTTGTAAGTTTATTTTAAAAATCTTCAAATGGAAGCTTCAGTGGAGCCTGCAGATGGGAGATGCTACAGGCTGGACTGCTGTTCTTCATACAACTAATTTTAACCAACTCCAGATACTCATTTTGGTACATATATGAATTTTTGAATGCTAGAATATTTTCCCCTTAAAAAATCATATGAGTTACCCACGATGCCTTGGGTTTAATGTGAGTATATTAAAATTAGTGTGTATTCCAAACTCAAACTTGTTTCAGTTGATTCCAGTCTTTACAGATAGAGGGACACAGAGAGAAAGTGAGAGGGAGGGAGAAAAGAAAGGAGGGAGAAAGAAAAGAAGAGGTTTTCCTGCATCCGCTAAAACACATCTCATCTTGATATCCAGCCGTTGTTGAGTGGTTTAAAAATCCCTTTTGCTGAGTGGGTTATGGGGAGAGATGTGAGTTGCTGTGATGTCATATCAGCCATGCAGAATGAAACACATGCTGAAAATATCTAAAACAAGTTTATCTCTCACTGCAGCTGAGAATGGTGCTGGTGGAGAGAAACAATTCAGAAATGGTTTACAAGAATTCATTTCTACGTATAACAAGGACCACCATGAAAATACACAGGATCATTTCCATTATCAGTAATAAAAAATGATGCATAAGCAAGGCAAATATGTAATTAGACTGAAACATGACAACTAGAGATTAGACAAAGCTTCCATGAAATTGACAATAGACAATGCTACTGATATTTCTTGGAATCTTGTAACCACTGGCCTGACATGAAATGTTACATTATGCATCAATTTATTTATCAATTTGTTTATTTCACTGAGATTTTTGAATAACCCTATGCAAGGCACACAACTACAAGATGTGGCGATTCAAATATAAAAATGATGACATGCATCCTGCCCTTAGAGAGTTTACAACCTAATGGGGGATAAGAGGGAGATAAGCTCTGCATATAAATGATTATAATGCAATGAATTACATAGTTAGTGTTATGGCCTGAGTACAGATAAACTACTGTATGGTTTCACCTGAGAGAAAGTTTGATTATAGTTGGGAGATAGGAATGTTTCACTAGAAGCTGGTGTTTGAACCAGGACTTAAAGGGTGGGTCCGTAGCCTAAGTGGGGCAGGTACATCAGCTGCTACAAAAGGAGAAATGCTGTAGGTATAGGGACCTACAAGAATCAGAATGGATAGGTAGCCAAAAACAATTTTGGAGCTATCTTAGAATTAACTTGTGTATATCAATTAACTCAGTAATTTGATGTCTCAGTAACTAGCCTGAGAAGCATTCACCCATGTATACAAAGTGACAGGTGCAAAGATGTTGCAGAGTTTTAAGATCATATTGTTAAGTGAGAAAAATGCACAGAGCCCAGATAAAGTATGGTGTCATTAGCACCAAAAAAGTTACACACAAATAATTTTTCTTATAGGGGTGCATATGTGATTATGCAGACATATATGTTTTCTGAAAACAAGTCACATTGATAGCATTGGTTTTCCTTTAAGAAGTGTAACAGGATGGAGGTAACGACATTCTTTTTTTCTTTTTTTTTTTTTTTTTTATTTTTTTTTATTTTTTTTTTTTTTTTTTTTTTTTTTTGAGACGGAGTCTCGCTCTGCCGCCCAGGCTGGAGTGCAGTGGCCCGATCTCAGCTCACTGCAAGCTCCGCCTCCCGGGTTCACGCCATTCTCCTGCCTCAGCCTCCCGAGTAGTTGGGACTACAGGCGCCCGCCACCGCGCCCGGCTATTTTTTTGTATTTTTTTAGTAGAGACGGGGTTTCACCGTGTTAGCCAGGATGGTCTCGATCTCCTGACCTCGTGATCCACCCGTCTCGGCCTCCCAAAGTGCTGGGATTACAGGCTTGAGCCACCGCGCCCGGCCGACATTCTTTTTTTCATACAGAGAATGAATTTGTTCATTTCTTGTGTAATCAAAATCTAGTTAAAGGGTAATGGATACAAAACATTACACTTAGATAAATAATTCACTTTCCTTCATATAACTAAAAGCAGAGGCACTCTCACATTTTTCTTTCAGTCCACTGGAACATGCTTGGTTTATTGTGATCTTTACAGATTACCTGCTTAACTTTGGGTAAATATCCTTGCTTCCTATTATTTAGTGTCTTTCTTAGTAAAGTATAGCTAACGGTAATCTCTTGCTTAGCTACAACAAAGGTATCTTACAAGAATTTAATACAAATACATCGTGGATATCAAAAGGTGAACACGTGGAGAATAAAATAACGTCCATTATTATTAATTTTCTCCTTCTTAATTTATGTACATACTCTTCTGGAAACTTCATGGCCAAACTTTTCTATGTGTCACTTCACAATGTATTAGAATTCCAATTAATAATAAAAACTGCTGGGAGAAGATGAATAAACAAATGTAATCACCATACTGGACTCTGGCCAAGATCCCAGGATCATTTCTCTGTCAAAAAGTGCTATGAATCCATTTCAGGTGTGCAAGGTCAGGACCTCTGATTTGCGTCTCATTTGAAATCATGGCCTCTGTCAGCCAATAGGTCTTAACAGTGTTCCAAGTCTGACTGAAGGGGTCTGAGCAGAATAGAAGGCGTTGCTGATTTCATTCCCTACTTCTTTCCACTCTCTTTAGTGATCCCCTTTTCTCCCTGAAGAAATCTTTTAAGTGGAGGGTGTTAAAACCCTGGGTCCCTGGTAATGGCAGCCTGGTGCTGCTGAGAGCAGAGAGATTGAGTGCCGATTATGAATGGATCAGGCACTGCAGCAAAGGGACAGAGACACAGAGAGGATTTCTTCACAGACGCTGTTGAATTTGTCACAAAGAGCGTACTCCTGTTGATGCACTATTTTTTGGTAATATTTAGAGGACTTTAGCAATTATATTTGAGATGGGGAAAATTAGCATGGCCTTGAATTTTATTTTAACCTGTAAAATATTTATGACTGCCTAATATATCTTTCTAAATAATGTAACTTGCCTTAATTAGACATATTTGCCTCATTTAAACCTTTGGTTCCTGGACTTCATTCTGTATTTTGAATTGTTAAATTCAAAAATCTGCTAACTTAGCGACTGGTCTAGTTATAGCACTTTTCCCATGCCTGAAATATTGCCCACTAGTCAAAGAACCCTGGAAAGGTACATTTGTAAAACCAGAAACCTTGGCTTTTTGATTACCCAGTTATGTGCATAAAGATATTCATACTAACACAACACTGATGGCCAGTGGGCAGGCATTGTCCAATTAGTACCAGACCCTAGGAGGGATACCTTATTTGGCACTTCAAGCTGGCACTGCTTCTCTGTGTGCTATTATAGGAAAAAGCTGAATGCCAGAACAGGGAGGCATTTTGTGCCATCAACGCCAAAGTAATATTTAGACCAGAGCATTTGCTCATCCATATGTTTTTTTTACCAGGGTTGTAATTTTCATTTTTCACAAAGGTAAGAAATCTGCTCTGTAAAGAAGGATCCTAAAATTATTTCTTTCTTCCCTTTCGGAGGTTTACTTGTGAACACAAACACACAGAAAAATCTCCTGAATTGAAAGGAATATTTTATTTGAATTTATTATATGTGAGCTTGTAGTTATACTATTTTCAAGTTAGAGTTTAGAGTGTCCTGATGTGTAAATCTGTTTAGCTGGCTTTGAATTTAACAGTGTGAGTGTGGTGGATGAGAATGGGATGGGTACACTATTCTAACTGCCTCAAAAGTGAAAACAGGTTTCTAGTAGAGGAACAGAGAATTGTAATAATAGAGCTCTGATGACGGAAGGAAGGGCTGCCAAGAAAAGAAAAGAGAAATCAGTTCACAGATAAGGGACGAATTAATGAGGCTGAAACTGCTCTGGGACAAAAAGAAAATTTTGCCTCTTCTCAAGCTTTGCTTATATGCTGATATATATGCTAAAATAATTGTGACTTCAAATGACTTAATTTAAGAGACAGATAAAGATTATTATATCCACCTTTCAATGAAAAACCATAATTAAAGTAATGCCAAATATCTGTATTCGATAAAGGTAAGCACTCCAAACAAGCCACGGGTTAAATTAAAGGAATAGAAAATTGAATGTTTCACCTCCAGCTAGTTCAATATTGAGGACTAGATCAAATATTTTTTTGAGGTTCCTTTAATGTCCAACTGCTGTGATTTTCAGACAAATACTAATAACCAGTAGCTATTCCTCCATACAGTCCACTAATGGGTTGTCAAAGAATATAAAATAAGCATCACTTCACTTATTCTTGCCACCCTCTATCCACAAGGTGAAGCCAGTTCATTTTATAATTCAGTTGTACAACTTAGTTAAAATGATAAAATGATCATATGTCATTACTTCATGTAAGCTGAAAACAAATACTTGCTATTCTGTCTTCTCTCAAGATACAACATACTCATCTCTTCAAATGTAAACCTCTTTGGTTGCACAGCTATAAAGAATACCATAAATCTTTGTCTGTATCATGAAATTACTTAATCCCTTCCTGATTTAGTGTATTAATGATAACACATACTATTTTAATTACAATAAAAGGCCTTTTTTGTAGAACATGTGGTTGGGTACACAAATATAGTCATAAATTAAAGCCTAATTTAAATGCCGTGTGTGTGTGTGTGTATATATATGTGTGTGTGTGTGTGTGTGTGTATATATATATATATGTAAATTTTTATAAAAAGTAAAAAAAAAAAACTGGCCTCAAAGATAGAAACTGCCCATGATGGGACTGAGCTAGTTATATCTGATAGTGAAATCTGGTAATTCCAACTAAATTAATATTATATTGTTCTGACATATATCTTAAGGGTATTTAAGGTTATTGTTTGCTGTCATTTCTGCATTCTAAAATAGGCAGTGAAAATATTGGCATTCCCGTCTTGATTGGACATGATCATATTCTTATTTACTGTGTGCTTCTTTTTTCTCTAAGACCATTAGATAATAATTTTATTATTTTTTCAATGAAAAACTTGGGGTAGTTTATTGATGGGTACACCAGGGTGATTAAAGAACAACCAAATAGCTGTGTGAATGGGAAAAAATACCACTTTCCTAGTTTCATGTTCTTTAGTTTTCACTTCTGATTGCCAAATGTTCCTTCCATGGATTTATACATGCTTTTACAAACATCTGTCAACATACTACTTGTTGTTAGTAACCATTAAAATAAGTTGATCTAGTTAGGGTAGATAATTTTTACTCAAACTAACTACTGGGCTCATTAGACACACTTAAATAACCGAAAGTAAAATCAAATGTCTTTTCTTATGGCATGATAGAGTAACTTGTACCACATTATCTTTCCATTATAAACGACTATAAAACAGGACAAAATACACAAAGCAATATTTTTCAGACATTGGAAAAGAGGAAGTGCAGAAACATCATTCCTAAGCGAAGAGAAACACAGGAGATATTCCTCATGGTTACCCCAGTTGTCTGCCTTGAAGCATTGTTCAGACAATAATATAATGAAATGGAGCCTAAGCAAAGCAGGGTAATATTAATAAGCTGAAGAAGCAATAATCTGACCCCAGACCTAAAGAAGTGGCTGGAATTTGCTGTGGAGGGTCTTGAAAAGGAGGTTGCTGCACAAAGAAGGAGATCTATGTATTTGCAGATGGATCTAGTTAAGTCTTTGTACAAACACTACACTACACATATGTCAGACGAAATTTAATGAATTATAGCCAAAAAAAAAAAAAAAAAAGTTATGGAGAAGCTCAGCACTGAACAGAGATCTCAGAGGCCACAAAGTACAAGGAAACATAAGAATTTCAATCCGACAGAGTAGGGAGAATATGCTGAATACCCCAGGTTTCCAACTGAGATTCCAAAAGTTCATGCTATAAAAGTACTTGAGAAATTCATTAAGACCTAACCTATACTTATCCTTACAAAGCTTTAAATCAATCATAATTAGTGGCATATTAATCCACAACTAAATTGCTTCTTAGAATGAAACTCAATACCTTTTAAAGAAAGACAAAAAAATACAGACTTTGAACACTATAGCATTGAAAATTATTTTTAAAAACATAAAAAATGCTAAGCCTATAGAGAATCAGAAAAGATTTGCCTATAATTAAGAAAAACAAAAACAATAAGAATAAAACCACACACAAAATCTGTATTTATCTGTTCACACGCTACTAATAAAGACATATCCGAGAAAGGGTAACTTATAAAGGAAAGAGGTTGAATGGACTCAAAGTTTCACATGGCTGGGGAGGCCTCACAATCATGGCAGAAGCTGAATGAGGAACAAAGTCACATCTTATGGGGTGGCAGGCAAAGAGAGGATGAGAGCCAAGCGAAAGGGGAAACCCCTTATACAACCATCAGCTCTCGAGAGATGTATTCACTACCATGAGACTAGTGTGGGGGAAACTGCTCCCATGATTCAATTATCTCCACCAGGCCCCTCCCACAACATGTGGGAATTATGAGAGCTATAATTCAAGATGAGATTTGGGTGAGGACACAGCCAGACCATATCAAAATCCTAGCGAAATGATATAAGGAATATAAAACATCAATATTTAGTCAATTTTTAAAATAACAAATACACTGTTGGAGAAAAATAGGACTCTCTGTAAACTAATAAAAGAATAAAACAAAATGAAATAAAATTTATTGAACTAAAGGATAAAAATATTTAAATAAAAATATATTGGATGTAATAATAGCAAATTGAAACCTGCAAAGGAAGAAAATCAGTGAAGTTTAGAGAGGTGGCAAGAGAAACTACTCAAACAAAAATTTAGAGAGAAAAAAGGTCTATTAGAAAATAAAAAGTTTGTAATTTATGAGAAAATATGAAGAATTCTAACATTTTGGTTATTGTAGTATAGGAAGTAGGAGAGAGAGAGACGAATAGAAAAAATAATTGAAATAATGCTGAAAATTGTTCACTTGTGATAGAGAATATCCACTCACAGGTACAAAAATCTCAATGAATGCTAAGAAAACTAAGAAATGAGCAAACCTTGCCTACCATATAAGAGTCAAAGTGATAAAAAGCAAAAATAGAAAAATTTTAAGACAACAGGAAGCTAAAGAAATTACGTGTCTGAGAACAGTGAAAAGCGATACTAATAACTTCTCCTCACTAATTAATGCAAGCTCAGATCTCCATAGACTAACATCTTTAAAATTTGGGAGTGGGGGAAAATTGCCATTCTAGAATTCCATACCAAGCGAAAATGTTGTTACAAAAAGGAAGACAATGTAAAGACATTTTAAAATAAACCAAAGATATATTAATTTGTGACTAGTAGATATGTAATGCAAGAAATGTTATAAATAAATCTTTATGTACAAGGAATAGAATGCCAGGTTCAATCTGCATCTACACAAAGGAATTAAGAGCACCAGATATAATAGATATGTGTGAAAATATAGAAGACATTTTTTACTGTTTCCTAATTTCAAAACAATTGACTACTTAAAGCAAAATATGTTAATAATGTATTCTGGGGTTTGTAACGCATAGAGAAGTAAAATGTGAGGTTTATAATATAGACAGAATTAAAATGCATGACTACAATAGCACAAAGTAAGCAAGGGAAGCAAGTGGAAGTAAACCGCCATAGAGTTTTTACATTATACATTAAATTATATGTGCCCCCAACAATTTTTTTTTAATTAAAAAGTATAAGTTGGGTGCCGTGGCTCATGCCTGCAATCCCAGCACTTTCGGAGGCCAAAGTGGGTGGAGCAAGAGGTCAGGAGTTCCAGATCAGCCTGGCCAATATGGTGAAACCCTGTCTCTACTAAAAATACAAAAATTAGCTGGGCGTGGTGGCGTGCACCTGTAGTCCCAGCTACTTGGGAGGCTGAGGCAGAAGAATCGCTTGAACCCAGGAGGCAGAGGTTTCAGTGAACTGAGATGGTGCCACTGCACTTCACCCTGGGCGACGGAGTGAGACTCCGTCTCAAAAATAATAATAATAATAATAATAATAAAATAGAAAATATAGTAAAACAAATTCCTAAAACAGTCACTGAAAAACA
This sequence comes from Papio anubis, assembly GCF_008728515.1. Taxonomy (NCBI): domain Eukaryota; kingdom Metazoa; phylum Chordata; class Mammalia; order Primates; family Cercopithecidae; genus Papio; species Papio anubis. The sequence goes on along the minus strand of NC_044989.1, from coordinate 35,055,681 downwards.
ATAAAGAGGAAAAGCTAAATGAAGATAAAATATTGAAATACACTTAATATATTGAAAAGAAGGAAGAAAAGGAGAGAAAATAAAATAACGATATGAGGGAAAGACATAAAGAGAAACTTAGTAGCAAGATTTTACACTGGAAGATAATAATATTAATTTAGTATATCAAATACATGTGGTGTTCCACTTTCACTTAGACTTAAGAAAGCTAAGAAGCATTCTTAGCTTTAGAAAGCTTTTGAAAGTAGAAAGCAGAAGAAGCCATTCCCACTCTAATAGCAAGTTACAACCAGGATAATCTATTAAATAATAACTTATTTTGAGCCAATCAGACACATGCAGTTGCAAGGCAACCAAAGGAACGAAATTCCATACCTGAATTTTTAACCTATTTTTAAAGGCCAAGTATAGGCAGGATGTTGTGTCAGATTGGAAAACTGTGAGTCTCAGATGTGAGGCAAGTTCTCATTATATCATTTGTTCCACTCCAGACTACCGGGTTCTTACAAGAAAGACTGAAGGCAACTGGGCGTGGTGGCTCATGCCTTTAATCCTAACACTTTGGGAGGCCAAGGCAGGTGGATCATGAGGTCAGGGGTTCAAAACCAGCCTGGTCGACTTGGCTAAATCCCACCTCTACTAAAAATACAAAATTAGCCAGGCATGGTGGCAGTTGGCTGTCATTCCAGCTTCTTAGGAGGCTGAGGCAGGGGAATCTCTTGAACCCATGAGACGGGGGTTGCAGTGAGCTGAGATTGCGCCACTGCACTCCAGCCTAGGCGACAAGAGTGAAACTCCATAAAAGAAAGAAGGAAGGAAGGAAAGAAGGAAGGAAGGAAGGAAGGAAGGAAGGAAGGAAGAAGGAAGGAAGGGAAGGAAGGAAGGAAGGAAGGAAGGAGAAAGAGAGAAAGAAGAAAGAAAGAGAGAAAGAGAGAAGAAAGAAAGAAAAGAAAGAAAAGGAAAGGAAGGGAAGGAAGGAAGGAAGGAAGGAAGGAAGGAAGGAAGGAAGGAAGGAGAGGAAAGAAGAAAGAAAGAAAGAAAGAAAGAAAAGAAAAGAAAGAAAGAAAGAAAGAAAGAAAGAAGAAAGAAAGAAAAGAAAGAAAAGGAAAGAAAGGAAGGAAGGAAGGAAGGAAGGAAGGAGAGAGAGAAAGAGAGAAAGAAGAAAGAAAGAGAGAAAGAGGAAAGGAAGGAAGGAAGGAAGGAAGGAAGGAAGGAAGGAAGGAAGGAAGGAAGGAAGGAAGGAAGGAAGGAGAAGGGAAGGGAAGGGAAGGGAAGGGAAGGGAAGGGAAGGGAAGGGAAAGAAAAGAAAAAGATTGATTGAAGGCAAGGTGGGATATCTGAAAGGGACTCTCCAAAGTGGTTCACAGACACAGTAGGTAAGTGAAAGGATACTTTTCCTAAGCAAAGATGGAATGCCTCTAGGGAAGAGATAGAAGCAAAGTTTATCCACTTCTGGAGAAAAAAAAAAGATAATCCTCCTCCCTCATTCCTATGCAAATGTCTACTGAAGTTAAGGGAGAGATATAGTAAAAGGCTGTCTGTCATGGGGAGAGGAAACCTGCTTGGGTGCAGCATGCTGCCTTAACAAAAGGAGAGGCAATGCCCATTAAGGGGAGGGCAGAAAACCTGTGCCTGCATAAGTTACCTCGCCCATCCAATTTGATACAAATCTCACTGTGGCACCAATTACCACGGGAAAGAAGAACATGGACATTTTGACGAAGGTTATTCTGGTGGTCCAGGTAAGTGGCGCTTCCATAAGACTGAATCTGGAACAGAAGGCTCTAGAGACCCTCTCTGCCTCCCAATCAATCCTTGAGCTAAGTAACAGAGAACAGCAGGAGGGGAAAATACCAGAGAGGATCTTCTCTATGGAGCCGACATGCAATGCATTCTGAAAGCTTAGGGTGAATCCGGTACAATGAGAAAAATAATCATCAGTCACACAGGATGCATAAGGGAGTGGCAGCCCATTTCTTGGGTAATTTGAATCCTGAGGTGCATTGGAGGTAACTATGCAGAAACAAATTCCAAACTCAAACTCAATTACTGAATATTCTGACTCAACACCCAAAAACAGATAAAAGAAGAAGTGTGCATGTTCTGGGATGTAATTAATATTCATCTTTGTTGCTAATATATTTTAATATGTCTGGCATTGAATGTCATTATGAGACACAATAAAATCAAGAAAAAGTCACCCACTGTCAAAACATACAGCACTCAACAAATCCAGACAGAGATAACACACAGGTTGAAAATTTCAGACAAGGATTTTAGAGTAACCATGAATAATAGGTTAATAGGACTGGTATAAAACATGGATAAAAAGTATATGAAATTTCAGCAGAGAGATGGAAACTATGAAAAATGTTTCAAATAAAAATGCTTAAATTCAGAATTAAATATTAGAGAAGAAAAATGCTTCAATCAGTGCACTGGAAGTGACAGAAGGAAAAAAATCAGAGAGCTCTAGGATAGGTCAATAGAAATTTCCCAAACGGAAACATAAAATAGAGGTTAAAACATTTTTAAAAAACAAAGCACATTGAAGAACCATGAGGCAATATTAAGGGTTCTAATATTTGCGTAAGTTGGAATTCCACAAGTGAGCTGTTGGACTGGGGCAGGAGAAATATTTTTATAAAAAATAATGGCCAAACATTTTCTGAACTTGATGAAAATTATGAACACAGAGATCCAAACTTACAAAATGTGATGAAAATTATATCAAGTACATAACAGTTAACTGCTGAGAACAGTTGATAAAATGAGTCTTAAGTCAGAAAAAAAGCAGATGCAATATGTAAAGATGAACAAAGGTAAGGAAACAGAAAACTTTTAGTAGAAACAATGCAATGTAGGAGACAAAGGACCAACACCTTAAAGTCCTTACAATAATAATAAATAAAAATTTGTCAACTTTGAATTTTACCCTTATTGAAAATATATCCCCAAAACAAAGGTAAAATAAAGACTTTCCCAGGTATACAAAAGTGAAATGAATTTATGTAGAAAGCACCACAAAAAGTGCTAAAGGAAGTTCTTAAGGCAGATAGAAAATGATACTAAGTGGAAACTTGGAACTATACCAAACAAAACAAAAATAAAAAAAAAAAAAAGGAAGTACACTGGAAACAATTATGAGAAATGTGAGTAAATATATAAGGTTTTTAAAAAATAATTGTTTAATGTAAAAATAACAACAAAGTATTGTGTGGTTTGTAACGTGTAAAAGTAAAACAAGTGGTAGCAATAATAGAAATAATGGGAATGATAAAAAAGATTATGTACAGTTCCTATGCTACACACAAAAATACAGAATAGTATTTGAATGTGGGCTGTCATAAGTTAAAGTTAAAAATCCTAAATAAATTATATTCATCTGTTAAATGAATAAAAAGAAATTAGAAATGATAAATAAGAGTAAAGATAATATTCAATCATAAATAATATTGAATTAATTCAATCAAAACCAGGAGAAAAGATATTTTACAAGTAATATATGGAGATGAAATAAAACAACTAACAAGATAACAAATATCAACTGGCTGGTCATGTAAACAAGAATAAGAACATAGATTATTGATTTCAGGAATGAAAGACAGGACATCACCATACATCATAGAAACATTAAAAAGCTAATAAGAAATCATCATGAAAACATTTATTCCAGTAAATATGTTAACTTAGATAAAATAGATTATTTTAAAGACTCAAATTAGCAAAGCACATTCAACAGGAAATAGATAAGAGAATAATTCTGTATTTGTAATAGAATTAAATTATTAGTAATAAATAACTTTCACATGGAGAACTCCAGGCCAATATTGTATTACTGATGAATACTATTAATACTAAACATTAAAGAAGGAGCAAAAAGAAGGAAGGGAAATTTTAGGTAAACTTGCTTAGAATATGGAATAGGAAGGAACACTACCCAGGTTTTTTTTTTGTTTTTTTTTTTTTTTCTTGTGAGATGGAGTCTCGCTCTGTTGCCCAGACTGGAGTACAGTGGCATGATCTTGGCTCACTGCAACCTCCATCTCCCGGATTCAAGCAATTCTCCTGACTCAGCCTCCCGAGTAGCTGGGATTAGAGGCATGTGCCACCACATCCGGCTAATTTTTTATTTTTAATAGAGATGGGGTTTCACCATATTAGTTAGGCTGGTTTTGAACTCCTGACCTCGTGATCTGACTGCCTCAGCCTCCCAAAGTGTTAGGATTACAGGCTTGAGCCACTGCACCCAACCACCTAGGTCTTTTAATGAGACCAACAATACTCTGTTAAGATTCAGAAAAATACCTAACAGTCAAAGAAAATTTTAGAATATTCCTTATGAACATTGAGGAATATTCATGGCCAATTGTTAAAATTATATAATTGTAATACTCAAGATACATGCATGTCACTGTATGTAATTTTATGCCTTAATTTAAAAAGTCATATTAGAGAAAGAAAAAGATGTACTTATCGATATTTTTCATTAGTATAGTTCCTTAGAGAGCACAAAATTCATCATGTGAACCTATACGCTTTTAGTTTAAAAGCAGAAATAGCAACATGAATGCAGTTTTCTATTTTATTAACTAATAACAGTAATGAGAAAAATGAATATGGAACTTGATACAGAACAAGATATCTGCAATTTGAGTAAAAGGAAATGTTATTGACTTTTTTTCCATCTATTATATACCACATCCTAAAGAAACGTCTGAATCTGAAGATTGGGTAGGATATGTTTCAATGTCTTTACACATTTAGTTTAATTAAAAATGGGATTTACTGCAAGGAAATGCAAAAGTTCCCTTTGCCTATAAGTAATTGAATACTGGCCACAATCTCTAGAGATTTTCTGACAACAGTGCATAACCCAAGCCATAGAACTTATAGGTATAATTTCAATTAGATCTTGGTCCTTTGAGCTTTCCACAAAATTTATTCATCTCTTTTCTTTCATATTTTCAAAGTAGTTTCATTAAGCATTTCAATGCTTCAACTTTGAGTGCTTTATTATCATAACACTTTCTTTATGAAAAGGAAATTCCTCATTTGAAAAACAATTTAAATTTTTAAATCATCTTCTTTGCTCCAAATAGGTAAGGTACTCTACTGTTTGGTTAAACATGATGGCTCTATTCTAGTACTGGAAAATACAAATGACAATCTTCTATGATCACTAAAAGAGATCACAGAAGATCAGAGAAGACATCGCATTCTTCTACTCCCCAAAGAACCCACATAATTTTACAATGCTGTTTTATTCAGATTCATCTACTTGATTTGAAAGATCCTTTGCTTTTTCTTTGTGAAAGACCTCAATGTTAATTTTTCTGTGAAGCTTGTCTGACAACTTTCCATACCCCAAAGTGGAAAGAAAATTCTCTTTCCCACCCTGTTCCACCAGATTATTTTGTAAGCGTATGTTACTTCTTAGGATATTTTATCTAGCTTTTTGTTTTCACATGCTAATCTTTATGTGGGCTTTTGAGCTGCCATATGGCAAGATCCATACTTTATAATCCAATCCATAGAGCATCTGAAAGAGTTTAGGTGTCAAATCAATTATTGGAAAATTAATGAGTGAATTTAAAACCAGAAAATATTGAACTGTGTGGATTTGATTTTCAGCAATTGTGTTGCCTTTTCGAATTGTAATTTTAAAACAGTTTCATTCAGATGTATTTACATACTTTAAAACTTACACCTTTGAAGTGTACAATTCGGTGCTTTTTATTGTATAGATAGAGGTATGCTACCATTCTCACTATTTAATTTTAAAACATTTTATACCTTTTAAAAAACCCCATTCCCCTTAGCAGTCACTCCTCACTCCTGTTCCCACTCCCTAATCTACTAATAACCCTTAATTTGCATTCTATTTGTCTATTCTGCAAATTAATATAAATAAAATCACATAATATGTGGCCTATTGTGACTCAGTTCTTTCAGTTAGCATATTTTCAAGGTTTATTTATGTTATTGCATGTACAATTACTTCATTTCTTTGTATTGCTAAACGATATTTCATTTTATGGATATTTTATATTTTGTTTATTCATTCATCAGTTGATACATATTTGGGCTATTTTTACTTCTTAACTACTACGAATAATGCTGCTATTAACATCTGTGTACAAATTTTTATGTGAACATTTGTTTTCATTTCTCTTGGATATGTAACTATGATCGAAATTGCTGAATAATATTGTAACTCTGTGTTCAACTGTTTGAGGAAACGGCAAACCCTTTTCCAAAGTGACTGCAGCATTTTTACAACCCCACCAGTCATATATGAGCATTTCAGCTGACTCACATCCTTATCAGGACTTGCTATAGTTTGTCTTTTTTATTTTCTCACTGGGTATGCAGTTGTATTTCATCATATTTTTAATATGTATTTCTCTAAAATCTAGTGATATTTAACATAAATTCATGTGTTTAATGGCAATTCGTGTATGTTCTTTAAAGAAATATCTGTTCAGTGTCTTTGATGCTGCCTATCTGCTAAACTCATTAACTCTAGGTTACATTTTGTGTATAGACTCTTTAGGATTTTCTAGATGAAAGATCATGTCATCTGCACATAGAAACCATTTTCTCTCTTTATGTTTCTAGTATGGATGTTCTTTATTTCTCTTCCTTTTCTAATTTCCCTGGTTGGCACTTTCAGTACTATGTTGAGTGAAAGTAACAAGAGCAGACAACCTTGTCCTGTTTCTGATCTTAGGGTCAAAACATTCAGCAATTAATTATTAAGTATAATATTAGCTGTGGGTATTTCATAGATTCCCTTTATCAGGCTGAAGAAATTCCCATCTATTTTTAATTTGCTGAGTGTTTTTGTCAGGAAGCATTCTTACATTTTGTCAAAGGGTGTTTTTGTGTATCAATTAGGATGATTATGTCTTTTTTTGTCCTTTATTCTATAAATGTGGTGTTTTACAATGATTGATTTTTGCATGTTAAACCAAACCTGCAGTTCTTGGAATAAATCCCAATTTGTCATAACATATAATCCTTTTAATATTCTGCTAGACTTGGTTTAATAGTGCATTGTTACGGTGTTTTGCATTTATAGTCAAAGTAATATTTGTCTGTAGTTGTATGTGTGCTATTTTTTTGTGTGTCTTGTTTTAGTATCAGGGTAATACTGGCCACACAGAATGAGTTTGAAAGTGTTAAATTGCCACAAAGTATACTGTTTTACTCTCTTAAGAAACTCTTCTGAATTGTTCTAAACTTTTGACTAATTTCAGTAATTCTAAAAAACTTGATTTCAACCATTTTTGCCAGTGTTCTCATTGTTTTTTGGAAGGAAAAGATTTTCAGAAGTCTTTACTTCTCTGGAATTGCTTTCCTCTAGTTTATTTTTAAAGAACTGAAATGGATGATGTTTTGCTATATTCTCTTCTTCATTCTCCAGTTTTCTTCCCCAGAAAACACAGATTTTAGAAATGGATTTAGAGATCGTGAAGAACCTCAGCTTTTCTCAAACACCACTTTATGAGTGTGTATTGTTATTCATTAAACACATATTTACTGAATATCAATTATTCACTAGGCACTGTGCCAGAACATGATAATCAGGACCATGTATTGGCCTGTCAGGAACTTCCAGTGGCATATGTGGCCCCTTCTTTTCCTACTACTCACCCCCTAATCCATAACTTGAATAGGAGAGACTCAAGGAGCAAGAATGTTAAGTTAAAAGCCACAAAGCAATTTGATTAAGCAGCTTACTGACAGAGTAAGAATGCCTTGATTTTAAATGTCACATTTTCAAAGAGAAAGTCATTCTGGAAATTTCACCATGATGACAAGAATCTGTGTTAATATCAACACTTGAGAGCATTTTTATCTGACTTTCATAGAGGTAATTCTGCTAATGATCATTTTGTGTTATTTAAGGAAATGATTATTCAGAGTCTTTTTTCCATATAGTATTATACAATGTGATAACAGGAATCAAAGACATATAGCATAGGCTTTCTGATATATACATATATAGTATATTCTTCTTGATTTTAATAAGCATAAGCTGTTTAGTAAAATATCTATTAATAGGATATTACAATAGAATGCTCAGGTAGTAAAAGTTTAGAAGCTGAAACAAAGCAAGCATCATGAGGTGAGGAGATTGGAAGACTGATAAAAAGAGAGGTGGCTGCCTTTACAAAAATAACTGTCTGAATTGGGGTTAGAACTCACATCTCAATGTTTTCCCAGTTTCTCCATTTTATAGCAGGGCTTTCCCCTATACTATAAAAAGGACAACCCCAGGTATTTAGTTAGCTTTCTAATTGTGTGCAAAATTATTTAAAATAAAGTATTTCATGTAATATAAAATTTTTTTAAAATGTACCAATGCCAATTCAATAGAAATTTTCTATTATTTTGCTTTCATATGTAAGGATTGCACTACTATTAAGCTAATTCATATGAAATGTTTTATACATTACACTTACAATCTAAATGTATCTATTTAATATTTTATCTATTATATGCTGTTCATAAACTGTTAGAGAACTAATCAAAAGTGCACCAAAATTTCGTATTACCTCATCACAATTCTCTAATCCTTAAATACATGCCACTTAGTCTAATTTAAGAGCATTAAAGCAAAATAAATCACTTGTGGAATCAGAATGTTATCACACAAATGTTAACTGTTGCATACCATTGGTGCCAGGTCATTGACTATGTAACCAACTTCAAAAATAAAGATTACTAATTTTTCTAGTTACTTACAGTAATAAGTAACACGTGTGAAAGATAACTATAGGGAAAACTAATGAAGAAAGAGCCATCAAGGAGCTTTCCCAGAACCTGATCTTGACAAGCTAGAATCAGGCGGCTGACTAGGAAATTCAGGGTGGGTGGGTCACTTGAGGTCAGAAGTTTGAGACTAGCCTGGCGAACATGGTGAAACCCCATTTCTACTAACAATACAAAAAATTAGCCGGGCATGGTGGCACGTGCCTATAACCCCAGCTACTCGGGAGGCTGAGGCTGGAGAATAGCTTAAACCCGGAAGTGGAGCTTGCAGTGAGCTGAGATTGCGCCACTACACTCCAGCCTGGGCGACAGTGTGAGACTCCATCTCAAAATAAATCAATAAACAAGCAAACAAACAAAAATTAAATCAAAAACGAAAAAGTTACACGCAATTTGTTTGGCCTTATTTTTTTGAATTTCAAAATGTTATTTCAGGAAGATAAGCTACGTATATGCCAGAGAAAGCATGAACACAAACACATAAAAGAAATTTTGTTCTACCATTTGAAATAGGTTATTATCATGCAGTGAGACAAGCAGAGTTCTTTCCAGGATGTAACCGTGTTGCTGCAAATGGAATACTCCCTGGAGGAAATGCCACTTCCACCAACTCCCTAATGCATCCATTTTCAGATACATTTCAATATAAATGACACTAAAAAATTCACACTTGAGAATGGAAACTAACCAAACTTTTGGAATCTGGACTTGCTCCAAAATCTAACACACACAGCTCCAATTGAGTGGCCTTGTTCATGGACAATTTGTCCATATTTTTAGATACATCAAATTGATGACAAGAAAAGCCAAAATTATCATGTGAAATGAGAGAAATATTTGGCAAAATGCAACCTGTAATTTCCTTTTCCCTGTATCCTCCAACATATTGAGGATGTTATGCACTAGAAGTGGATAAATAAGTACTTATTGGAGCTTCTCTTTCCAGCTGGCTCTGTACTCAGCAAGCCCTGGAGCTAAGGCAGGGGATTTAAAACAAAACCGACTATGACAAAAATAACAACAATGACACAAAGTATAAATCTTTCTCTTTTCTCATGCTACCCTGGGTAAGATTGTCATTTAAGTTCCTGAACAGCTGTGCCTATACTGGGTTACCAGCTCACCAAAAGTACATCCATAAATGAATATCAGTCCACCAGAAATACCACTGAGGGCTTATTATGGGCGAGGTGGACAATTCATTTCCTGTATTTTTATTTCTTTATAAGGCTATCTACCTTGGTTATCTGTGGGAGATTAAATACTTTTACACTATAATAGTAATATTATTAGTAGGAGCAGTGTGACAACAATAGTAATAGTGTGTTGGAATTTATTAAACACTTACGATGAAATAGGAAGTGTTCTAAGTGCTCCAGAGACATTATCACATTTAATTCTCGTAACAATCCCTTGATACTGGTACTATTTATAACTCTATTTCAGAGGGAGTTTGTTAAATTGCCTGAAGTCACATAGCTAATAAGAGCTGGAGCAGAGATTCAAACCCAGTCACTCTGATTAGAAACTGCACTCTCAGTCACTACACTAAACTATAGTGATATCATTCAGTGCCCTCAGCTCTCACCCATAGGCTGGAAAATTTGCTTTTTATGTAGGTGTTATAATTTAGCAAGTTATTGAATCCAGCTACCTTCCAAGAGGGGAAAAGCAGACCTTCTTAATGCAAGTAGAAATCAGTCTTGGAGTGTTTTCATGGGGTTCTTCATGGCTATGTAGGCCTTGACATAGTAGAGGTGGAGAGGCTTCTGAAGAACCAAGAACCAGAATCCACATGGCCACAAATTGGTATAAAGTAGCTATGTTCACATAATTCCTGTTTGAATGATTTCCATCTTATTCTCAGATAGGGAACAAAAGACTTTTCAATGCTGAGTTCAGGTGGGAGTACTGCATCATTTCCCTGTAGTTCTTTCTAGGTTGTGAATGAAGTAAAGAGGTGAGAGAAAGTACTGAAGACAGAAACAAAAGCATGGACTCAAAAATGAGCATCACTGCAGTAACACAGAACACATTTTCTAGATTTCATAGCCAAAAAAAAAAAAAAAAAAAAAAAATCCTAGCAAGCAAATGAAGCTCTGTATTATTCCAGTAAAGTGGCAGGAAATGGATAGCTAGCCGTTCCTTGCCAAAAATGGCAATCCTGTTCTGGCCCTCAAAGATAATGCACAGTTCTGAACTACACCACCATTTCTGCTGCCTCTCAATAAATGATGTACATTAAGCTATTATCATTGTGAACGAAGTGATTACAATTTTTCCCCTGTGGCAAATCTAAAATCCCATATAAGAAAACCATTGCCTTGACTAGGTGTAAAAGCCATTACCTTTGTTGTCAGCATTTGAAACACAGACCAGCTGGCTTTCAAAACAGTTAGGACATTTAGGATACATGTAGTAAGATTAACCCTCCTTGCTGGCAATGTAATTACTGTGTTTATTCATTTTAATGATCTCATAAAGGACAATGAGATATAATACAAGTACAGGACAAGAGAAGGTCCTGGAAAGGTAATTGTGCCATTCTTTACAAGCAGAGTGTGAGCTGGTGAGCACAAGATAAGGCAGAATGAGCTGACGGCAGATCTCTGTCTTCTATGGAGTAAGGAAACCAACCAATCTGGAAGTGACCATCTTTAGTAGTCCTGGTCCAGTCCATACTGTGATTCATCTTTGGTGGGGAAAGATCTATGATCTTTGCTTTTGGATGGTGCTTAATTCTATTGGCTCTTGTTTTGTGAGCTGAATCACACAACAACAGAGATTTAGGCTATAAAGACTTTTAGATGCTACTTAATCCAAACTTCAATCCCAGGACAGAAATTTCCTTACCAGAATAATCCTGATCTATGTTGATTGAGTCTCTGGTTAAATATTGTTGTTGATGGATTGGTTTTACTTTTGCAAATATCCTGCTCAATATTTAGACTTGTCTTCTGGTTACATATTCCTTTAAACTGAGCTGAAATTAATCTCATTGAACCATCCATTTGATCAGTTCCATTTTTTGAGCATTCCATATTAATTTTCATTCGTTTTGTTTTACCCATTCCTACTTCGAATGCACCAATCTTACACCACTTTTAGATTCTTTTCTTCAGAAGAAAAATTAATACTGTAGAATTAACATACAGTAGGTACTAGGGATTTTACAGTGAATAAGCAACATGGTATATTATAGGGTTGACAGCTCAATGTGGTTGCAGAGAATGAGAAAGTGCCCTAGTGCTATGATAGCATTTTGGTGGGACATTCTATCAGGCCTAGTATTTAACGTGTTCCTTGTATGTATGGCTTATGGACTTCTTACCATCCCAGATACACACTAGATTGTAAATTGCCTCTTTTAAGGGGCTATTATCCTTAGCAAACTAACACAGGAACAGAAAACCAAATATCATATGTTCTCACCTATAAGTGGGAGCCAAATGATGAGGACACATGGACACATAGAGGGGAACAACACACACTAGAACTTTTTGGAGGATGGAGGGTGGGATGAGGTAGAGAATCAGGAAGGATAACTGGTGGGTCCTAGGCTTAACACCTGGATAATGAAATAATCTGCACAACAAACCTCCATGACATAAGTTTACCTATGTAACAAACCTGCATTTGTACTCCTGAACTTAAAAGTTAAAAAAAAGAAAAAACAAAGCCGTAATACTGCAATGTAGAAGTATCAACTTTAACTGAGCACTGTAAACTATTCTATTAAGTAGACCAAGTTATTTTTCTTTTACAATAATGCCTGCAGACCCTTTTTTACATGAACATTTGTCTAACCAGTTCTATATTGCCATGAGTACTTTACACTATGTTTTGAAATTCAAAGCCTAGGTAATAATACACGTTTATGTTTATAAGCAAGTCTTACGAATTTATGCCAAAAGATACAACCAACCTCATGTCTTTCTTCTATGATATTACATTGTAATTATATATTTTATTTTTAAATGACTAATACCACCTCCTATGATATTATCAATTGTAGGATTTAATATCATCTATATTTCTACAATTAACCTTTGCTTTTTTCTCTGTTTTTACCTTTTTTCAACATTTGTTTTGACCCAGTGGATATAAATGGTACAATACAAATTTGAAGACTTAAATATGGCACTCTCACTCTCACCTGAACATATTCACAAATATGCAGATACAGACTGTTTATAGCAGATCAAATTGATAAACCAATGACTATCACAGCAACAAAGATCAATATAATAGTAAAACTATTATATCTTCTGTTTTGAAAATCTTTTGTCTGAAGGATTAATATTTAATGCTTTGCATTGATATAATTTAAATTATCTAAAATATTTCAACATATATTCTTTCTATCCTTCTACTTATCCATAGAGTTAATCGAGGTTAAATATCACTATTCTTATTTTATAAATAATAGTGATGTTATAAAATGCTAAACTAGCCAAAGTCACACAAAGTAATAGAACCAGAACTAAAAACCATACTCCAGATACCTGATGTTCTTTAAATATACCATAGCATAATCAAAAATTAAATGTCTGTATGTGGTTCATACATGCCTATAAACAAAATTTTTTATTATTAACAAGTTTATGGCATTGGCTAGTGATAAAATAATAGCGGAAATAGCAACCACTGATCACTGCGAACTCAAAGGTTATATGATTGAGATAATATTCAGTGCATTTGGTTATGATGGTGATATGGTCTGGTTCTGTGTCCTCACCCAAATCTCATCTTGACTTATAATCTGAATTGCAATTCCCATGTGTTGGGGAAGGGACCTTGTAGGAGGTGATTAGATCACGGGGTCGGTTTACCCCGTGCTGTTTTCATAATAGTGAATGAGTTCTCACAAGATCTGATGGTTTTATAAGCGGCTTTCCCTGCCTTCACTCTGCACTTCTCTTGCCTGTCGCCATATAAGACATGCTTGTTTCACCTTGCACCATGATTGTAAGTATCTTGAGGCCTTCCCAGCCATATGGAACTGAGAGTAAATTAAAACTCTTCTCTTTATGAATTACCCAGTTTCAGGTATGTCATCATAGCAGTGTGAAAATGGACTAATACAGATGGCTTTTTAAGCAAAGCACGAAAATAGTGTATAAAAAATTAGCAAGCATAAATTCAGAAGTTTCAAGTTGGCTTGCGTTATATAAACCATAATGAACTTTACATTTCTTGGCAAAATTTCCATGTTTAATAAAAGTTAATAATTCTTTAAATAAAAGCTGTGTGCACCCTTTAAAATACTATAAAGGAGTCTAAAATCAAGCCGCTTCAACTTTCACAACTTTCTCTTACTCTTTCCATTAGAAGAACTATAATGAACTTTCAATAAAATCAGAGCTTTTGATGTGGCCATTTATTTTTAAAAGGCATTCTATAGCATACCAATTGCTGAATCTAGAATCTCCATTGATATTCCATTTAATAAACTTGGAAGCCAGAACATTTATTTTAAAGTTCAGGTTTAATTAAAAGATAAGACTAGAGTGACAGAATGGCAAGGGAAAGAAGGGTGTTGAATTTTTTGTTTATTATTGCAGAGCAGCTGCTTTTATTTTTAACTAATCTCCATTAATGTCAAATCAAAAGCCGGTACTTCTTATAGGCTTTTGCATTTGCCTTGTTACCTACTTCCCCTAGAAAATTACTATGTATTTTCTCATTCTGAGATGAAATCCAGTATGCGTCCATAATTGTTTAGCTGAAGTACTGAGAAATGTTTGTCATAAAGTTTATTTTTGAAATTGAAATGCATTCACTTATTTCTTCAGCAATATTTTCTAGGTATTAACCTCTCTTTTGGGAATTAGGGGCTAATCAGTGAATAAACATACCAAAAAGGAAAAAAATAAACAAACATACACATTAAAAAAGAAACAAACAAGCCGGGCGCGGTGGCTCAAGCCTGTAATCCCAGCACTTTGGGAGGCCGAGACGGGCGGATCACGAGGTCAGGAGATCGAGACCATCCTGGCTAACACGGTGAAACCCGTCTCTACTAAAAAATACAAAAAACTAGCCGGGCGAGGTGGCGGGCGCCTGTAGTCCCAGCTACTCGGGAGGCTGAGGCAGGAGAATGGCGTGAACCCGGGAGGCGGAGCTTGCAGTGAGCTGAGATCCGGCCACTGCACTCCAGCCTGGGCGACAGAGCGAGACTCCGTCTCAAAAAAAAAAAAACAAACCAAAAAACAAAAAACAAAAAACTCCTGCCTTCTAGAATTTACTATATAATGAATACTCATTTCAGACTCAAGTAAAGTTACATGTAAATACTAGAAGGCTAGCACTAGCAGAGCGTTGCAGAAAACTACCTTTCTGCAACGCTCTGTTAGTTCAGAGCATTGAACTAATCTTTGAAACCACATTTTCAAAGATTTTACTTAGAAAGCCATTGTTCAAATTGTTCAGTGCCTACCTTTAGGACAGAAAAAATAAAGGGTTTTAGCGTATGTGAGAGAAATGAGAAGGAAGAAAGAGTTGCAGGGTAAATTCAGGATGTATCCCAGGACAGAACAGGGAAAGCTAGCTCATGATAATTTAACTTCTTAGAGTTTCTTATTAAATGAGCTGCACACTCTTCGAGGATCCTGAGTTCCACAGTGATCTTTTACTTTTCAAAAGCATTCAGGACATGAACCAGCAGAGAAAGAATTAAAACTAGTGAAAGGAGTCCCATATACATTTCTGAATCCACATGTTCCTTAAGAATTAAAAAAGATGTAGTGTATGTAAGAGAATCTCTTTTCTGAGACAAACTGTACCACATATTTCTACCAAAATTAAGCTCCAGAGATATGAGAAAAGTCTTTTCTGAAAGAATACACCATTACAAATGTTTTTAATCTATAGAATCATGATGGAAACATTCATTAAAGTAGAAACAGTTACTTTTAATTACATGGTGTATTAAAATAGAAAAAAATCACCACAAACAACTTAGTATAGTGTTTTCATAAGTACAATATCATTTGATCTTTGGGACAGTTTATGAGTTAGATACTATTTTATCATTATTATACTATTCATGATTATCCCATGTGTAGAATAACTGACTGACTGACTGACTGATCCAAGTTGTTACAACTGATCAGGGCTCACATCAAAATTGAAAACCCAGGCGTAAGAGCTCAAACCCCATGAAATCCCCACTGAGCCACACAGCTTTACAATTGACTGATCAAATGAGGAAGGTTTTGTTAGATATTTTTAAAAAACTATTTTAGACAGTTCAAATGTTACGAAGATGCCTATCCCCATCTGTTTTCCTCTTGGCTGCTGTTTTAGGTGCTGATGCATTCTGATCTAAATCTTCCCTCTAAGATTATTTTTTAAAGTAAAATAAACAAAGGCAGCATAGCCACTTGGAAAAAATTATGCTGTATTCTTAGCAAACTATCACAAGAACAGAAAACCAAACACCGCATGTTCTCACTCATAGGTGGGAACTGAACAATGAGATCACTTGGACTCAGGAAGGGGAACATCACACACCGGGGCCTATCATGGGGAGGGGGGAGGGGGGAGGGATTGCATTGGGAGTTATACCTGATGTAAATGACGAGTTGATGGGTGCAGCACACCAACATGGCACAAGTATACATATGTAACAAACCTGCACGTTATGCACATGTACCCTACAACTTAAAGTATAATAATAAATAAATTTAAAAAAAAAAAGAATTTCTGTTATTGATGTTTACTGAGCTTTGTGAGACACTCGATAATTGCAAAACTTCCTGGGCCATTTCAGTTGTTCTCTGATCACGAGGTCAGCAATGTAATAAGGGTTTGCTCTGCCTCTGCACCAGGGTCTTTGCAAGAACTTTGGCTGTAAGCTGAGGTAGTAAAAATATGAATGGGGGAAAAAAATGGAGTATCTTTAATGAAGTTAGGAGGTAACAGGTGAAAGGTTAAGAGCATAAACTTTGAAGGCAAACAGACATGAATTCTTATTCCCATTTTGTTATCTACAGGCAATGTGAGAGTAGAAATTTTAATTACTCTCTCTAAGCTGCCATGGTCAATAACGATCATAAAGTGTAAAGTTGTCATGACTAAAGAAGGTATTTAAAATTACACACAAAAATAGACTAATTGAATCTGCTATTAAGAGTATTATTAACATTATTTTATCCCCTTTCCTCCTACTCTAAGATCTATGCATTGTCATAAATGCACATTTATTTTTCAGATTTATCTGGGAACATAATCTATGTCTACATAACATATAAAAAGCAATATGGGGTTTTCTTAATATAGAGTAAAATTGATGGAATAGATATATTTTATATATTCTAAGTATTTGTTCTTAGCCTACTTCTTAAAGAACTTGAGATAGTCTGAATTCTGTCATAAAGTTTTGTAGTATGGCTGAGGTTCAGAAGAGAATACCTGAAGTAAGTCCATGGCATGTACTATATTTCCAGACAGTTGAAATGAGTTTGAGTAGGGTTTTGCATATGATCCTAAGCTTTCTAGGACCCATGCCTCCTAAGATCTAGAAAAAATAGGGAAACGTGAGTCATTAAATAATTTTTTTCCTGTGGCAAAATGCCAGACATCTAGCAAAAATTCCCTTATGGAGTTCAATTATTTTCTTAAAATAAGGCTAAAAATGAATTCATGGCAAAAGTCTCTGCTTAAGAGGCAGCAATTAACACAATGGATAATCTATGGTTTCCTAAAAGACAGAAATTTTCAAATGCGTGCATCTACTATTGAATCTTTATAAAGGAGAAGGCATATTACTCAATCGTAGCTCAATGAGAAGCTGAGATAATTATGTGTTAGGCTCTGTTGCATTCTAGTGATCTAAATTATAAGAATAGTAACTTAAGAGGGACCCTCATGGACTCTTAGACTGCATAGTCTTTCTATCCAGCTATTCTTCCTCTCGAGTATCATATGTCTTAGGCAAGCATTTGGCAGGTGTTAAATTGCAGTAAATCTATGATTAGATTATCTAATAGAAACCTCTAGAGCTTATAATCTATTGTTCTGGTTAAAGTGTAAGCCATATACTTTAATCATTTCTGACATAGGCACTATATTCACAAAAAATATTAAAGAAAAGGAGACACATTTTCCCATCGGGTTTGGTAGCACAATGGGAGGGGGAAGGAACTGTTCCAAGGACAAGTATTTCTGATTAGATTGCATCTCTACCTGTCTCGCTCTTGCTCTCAGTAGGATTTCAAGGGAGACCCATAGAACTCTGACCTTCCTAAAGTCTCTAAACCACCCAACAGTCCCAAGAAATATAACTAACGTAAGAACTGATTGTCTGTATTTCTTTTAGATACTATTAATACTGACTGATTCCTTGATTACCAAGTCACCACTAGAAGCCTGATTTTTGTTTGTTTGTTTTGTTTTGTTTTCAGCTATCCCATATCATAAAGGTTTCCATATCCATTAGAGTGTACTAACCATCGCCGGACTCAAGGTCTTACTCTTTACACCATGCTGTCAGCAAAACCTCTTATACCCACTGCCTCTCTGAAGTTCGCCTTCATTTTATTTTTGCTCTGAATGTAATGGTGGTGTTGGCTGAAGATAATACTACATCCCCACTAGTCCTCTCATGGTGCTGGCTGTGTTTTCTCAGCAACAAAACTATAGTTGGATCTGTAGTGGATAACTTTTTCTCCCATTTCTCATTGCCTCTCCCCTAAAACAAAACAAAACAAAAAATAAAGGACATTAAATTATCTGCCATCAGATACGTCAACTATGTTCCTTTGAAGGTACTTCCTTTTTTCCTGGGTATATACTCTTTCATGGAAGATTTTTTTGCACATGGCTTACTGCTCTCTCTGCACTCTGATGTTGGCCACTATTGCTAGTGTCTTAAAATAATTCATCCATCTCACTGTGTTTCTCATCCTTTTTCTCCCCTCTACTGACGCTTTAATCTTCCATCCCTTCTCAATTGCTCGTTCTCAGGATTACTTACTGAACACTATTTTTCCTAATTACTATTGTACCTCATAATACTCACTTCATGTGTCCGCTTTCACAGTACGACCTGTCTCTCTAACTTAGCAGTGTAGCATCAGAATCCCCAGTCCTATCCGTACTTCAGATTCATTGACCCTACCAACATTTCACTACCCATCATTCTCTTTACCTCCTTGTTTCATCTATATCCCCTCTGTTTCCATGATTCGTCTCTATACTAATGCATTTTCATTCATACTGCACTCTCTTGGTCCTTTGCCACTCCAACATATTCTGCTGTCAAGGCAGAACATGTTTATTCTTTGCCTACTCCATAAATGAACCCAAAAGACTCATATAACTAGAGAAAAGCTGGTTCATTAACTTACAAATCAGTTTTCAATGACAAGTGGGGACTCCGTGCTGCCTGAGACTCCTATTAGATTTCTCTTGTCAATCCATTCTCTTCCTGTCCCAGGCAGCTAGTTCACATTTCAGTTTATGACCTTGATTTTCATTTTACCAGGGGAAGAAAAGCAAAGTGAAGAAAACTGAAACACGTTTCCACGACCATGTCTACTTCCCAGATTACTACATTTGAATCCACCTACTGTATCTTCTCCCCAGTTATGACAAATAACATCTGTTTGATCCTAAGAAATCCCTCCTTTATATACCAGATCCTAGTAAGGATGTGGATAATAAAATTATCTCTTTCTTCAGAATATATAATTTAATTCAGTATCTACTGTATCTTTCTCGTTGTGTCTAATTATTGTGTGTATAAACAATGAGAAAGATTGTTTATAAACACATGTGTGCACACACCCCCATATATTATTATATTTTTCTCCATGCACAATTTCACTTCTCTGTTTCCCTCAAAGAGAGTGTCTATATTCGTTATATTCTCCTCCTATTATTGCTTGAACTCCCTCCAAACAGCACTGTGTTTCTGTTCATCCTTTGGAATTGCTATTGCAAATAATACCAAATACCTCCACATTTCCACGTTCTAGGTTATCATCTTACATTCTCAGTAACATTTGACATCATTTAGCATGTCCTTTACCTTGAATCACTTTTTTTCATTTGACTTCTAAGTTATTTCACTTTAAGATTTTCCACATACTGCCTTGGCCACTCCTTCCCAGTCTTCCTTGTAGAAAACTCTGTCTCATTCTAATCCTTGAAAATTGGATAGTTCTAGGGCTCAATTCTCAAACTTTGTTCTTTCTGTATTTACACTGCTTCCCTTCTTGGTCTCATCTAAGGTCATAACTTTAAAGGTACTATTTCCCTATTTGTGACAAGTTTAGCCACAGATTTTCTCCTGTATTTCATACTTTCATATATCACTACTTAATTGTCATATCCACTAGGATTCCCAGTACATATCTGAAACATAGCATGAGCTCTTCATTACCCTCCGAAACATTTTGTTTTTGCTATCACCATCATCTCTGTCAATGTTATAATTCAAATACCAAACCTGGAGATTTTTCTTGATTTTCCATTAGTAAGTTCCGTTGACACTAAATATGTGTGTGTAAATAATATCCAGAATATGACCTCTTATTACCACCAGCACAGTTCCCATTACATTTTAAGTCACTGCTATGTTTCACCCAGACTACTATGCCAGCCTCTTACTAAAAGTAAAATAAAATTTATTGTGTATATTTGAGGTTTACAACATGATGCTATGGTATACGTACAGATATGACCTCTTCATTGTGTTTCCTGTTGCTGCTTTGACCTCTCAGTCCACACTACTTACTGCAGTCAGAGTAACAGCAGCCAGAGTAATCTTTTAGGGCACAATCAGATTAGATGATTCCAGGTAAATCAAACACCTCTAGTGTCTTCTCATAGCACAGAAAGCAAAATCTAAATGTTTTTCCACAGCTCACAAAGGCTACATATTCTAGCCTCTGGATACTTCTACAACTTTGTGTATTCACGTTCCTACTATGTTTTCCTTTGTTTTAATGTTCCAATCACATCATTTTCTTTGCTGTTCTTCAAGGACCCCAATGAGCTACTGCCTTAGGGCATGTGCACTTGTTGCCTTTTTGACTAGAAACTCTCCTTCCAAATAATCTAGAAGTTTCTTCCTCACTCCATTCAGGTCTTTGTTCAAATATCAGCTCCCTAGAAGTACATTCCCTGCCACCCTAACAAATTATTAGGCCCCATATACCTTTATCTCCATATACTCTTTAATTTATCTTTAAAGTTTGAATCTCTATCTAGATTTATACATTCATACCATTATTTTTATCTGCACATCCTAATGAAGTATAAGCTACATAAAAACAGCAACTTTGTCTTTTTAGAGTACTGTACCCCAGCAACCAAAAAACATCCAAATATATTTCAATTGATTAATACATATTTACAAATAAATAAGTTAATGAGTTAAGAGAAGAGAAACAGTCAGTAGTAACTCCAAATACACAGATCTGGCCCTGAGGTTCAAGCTAGACACATATAAACTGGGAATTTATGAAGGAATGGAAAGTCAACTTGGAAACTGGAGAAATATTTCAGAATCTAAGAATATGGGTCAATGTATCCAATACTAAAACAAATGAATGACTTTTAATCCAGAGAAGGTAGTTATACTCTTGCTTTGGTTTTAAGTCATTTCCTGACATTGAAAACTGTAGCCTGGCATTTAGGGACTGCTCTGTCAGGTAGAGCCAGAGAGATTTAGGACAGTTGTTAAACCCTCACAGACCTGTATGAAACTAATTATTACTGACTATTTTAAGAGCTAGAATTAAACTGTTTTGAAAGTTTATCTCATGTGAAGAGATAGTGTGCATGTGTCTCTGTGTGTGTGTATGTGAGTGTGCATGTGGGTGTGTGCCAGATACCTGAATAATGAATGGTAGAACTTGAGAAGGCGGGCAGATCACTTGAGGTCAGAAGTTCGAGACTAGCCTGGCCAACATGGTGAAACCCCGTTTTTACTAAAAATACAAAAAACTAGCCAGGAGTGGGGGTGCATGCTTATAACCCCAGCTACATGGGAGGCTGAGGCAGGAGAACTGCTTGAACCCAGGAGACAATGGTTGCAGTGAGCCAAGATCACGTCATTGCACTCCAGCCTGGGTGACAAGGAGGAAACTCCATTTAGAAAAAAAGAAAAAAGAAAAAAGAACTTGAGCATAAGGAAAAGTCATTGTCTGATGACTATGCTGAGTTACATTTGAGTTTAAATGTGTTATTTTCTTGATAAAATGTTTAATATGAAATAAAAAATAAGACATGTTGGCATTACCCCCATGGTGGTTACCAGAATCCCCTAACAATAAAACAATACCTGGAAAAAGGAAGAAGACCAGAAGAAATTAATATGCAGTTACACCAGTCCCATGGAACCAGTTGTTCGAGAACCACAGAATACTGAACTGGATGATGGTTTTACTAGCAAAAGCAGTCTTACTGTGTAATGAAAGGAGCATGGATTTTTGAAAAGAGTAGAGTTGTTCCATTTCTGGTCCTTACCCTCTAGTGACTTGGAGCATATTGTTTAGTTACTTCTGTCAGCTCTTTCTCCATCTGTAAATGCTTATGATAACATTTAGCCATAAAGTTATTGTGAAGATTAAGATCCTATATGCAAATACCTAGTTACATTCCTGGTCATAATAGGTACTCAAAAATTCTGCTTACCTTCACTACTTCTATGTGTACCTAATAATTTTGCTTAGGCTGTTACATTGTATTTTGCCACTGGAAAATAACTAGATAAAACTTAATAATTTTTAAATTCTATAGCCACCTTCTCTACAAAAACAACCACAGCTTTTTGACAGTCCTGTATTAACCTAGAAAATATAAAGGGATTAGTAATAACTTAGGGACTTTAATATCCTCCCAAAATTGAGAGACTATATGAGAAAGTAAAGTAATGCCTTAACTTGGTCTCAAGAGAATAAACTGACTCAAGTATATGTGGATCACAGAAACTCATACTTTCAAGTGTATAGTGAAAAGAGGAAAATACTGAGATACATCTTTGCCATAGCTGTGTATACATTATGATGTCTTTGACACCTCCCCATTTTGTACTTCAGAATTTCTAGCATTGACTCATCTGTTGCTTTTGGAGTTAAAACTCTTTGGCTAATATTATACACCAGAGGGGTCCACATGAGGTATGTGAATGTCTATCGACAAAAATAAAATAAAATAAACAACTCAGCTTTGTAAGAGAATTGTAATTGTATGCCCATAGAGTACCCATGAATCCATGGAATATACTGATGTTTTTTCTCTTCTATTACTTACAAAGGTGTAAAGTCATCAGCATCTAGCACTGAACTCATTAACTGTCCAGTAAGAGTTAATGATGTTCAAGTCAGGAAGAATAATTCATCTTCCCATCATTAGCTCATATGCAAAACACCCTCACATCACTCCAACATACTTAACTGTTCAAGAATGAGGCGTGTGAGGGTCAGGGAAACTGGACTCCTATGAAGATGTTAAAAGATAGTTTTCTACCTGAACAAATCCCAAACCCTCTGTTATGGACTGAATTGTGTCCCTTCAATTTGTATGTGGAAGTACTAAACCTTGGCACTTAAGAACATGTCTGCAATTGGAAATAGGTCTTTAAAGTGGTACTTAAGTTTTGATAAAATCATTAGGGTGGTCTCTAATCCAATCTGACTGGTGTCTTATAAGAAGAGGAAATTTGGACACATACAATTATAAAGGAAAGACCATGAGAAGACATAGGAAGAAGATGGCCACCTATAAGTCAAGGAGTGGCCTCAGAAGAAATCAAGCTGCCAATACAATAGTCTTGGACTTCCAGCCTTCAGAAATGTGAGAAAATACATTTGTTTCTTAAGCCATCAAGTCTACGGTACTTTGTTATGGGAGCCCTAGAAAATAATACACCTTCCAAGGTGGGTAAATGCATAATGTACTATGGAAACAGTAATTATGAAATGCTGGGGTGTGATTGGTGGGGGTTGAGGAGAGAATTCTGAAGTATTCTGGCTTGCCTGCATAGACTACTCATTTCTTTTCTTATATTCTTACAAATTTAATGCACACTACTCAGCTTGTGGCTACACATTTTATATAGTAGTTTTTATGGATTTGTTTATATATTTTAAACTTGTATATTACGTTCTGTCAGCTCATTCCGTCTGTACTGGTTTGCAACTAATTTTCCTATTGATATCACAGGAAGAAAATGAAATCTGGTGTAACCCTAGGCAGAGAAACCTAACCGCCACATTTTTTAATTTTTTAAATTTTTTTTAAATTTACTTTTCAATTTTTGTGGGTACATAGTAGGTGTATATATTTTTCGGGTACCTGATATGTTTTGATACAAGCATGCAATGTGAAATAGCACATCATGAAGAATGGGGTATCCATCCCCTCAGGCATTTATCCATTGAACTGCAAACAATCCAATTACCCTCTTCAACTTACTAGGTTGGTGCAAAAGTAATTGTGTTTTTTGCAATTACTTTAAAATGGTAAAACAGCAATAACATTTGCACCAACCTAATATTTTAAAATATACAGTAAGTATTGACTGTAGTCATCCTGTTGTGCTATCAAATACTAGGCCTTATTCATACTTTCTATTTCTTTTAACCCACTAACCATTCACACTTTCCCCTTCAACAACCCATTCTTTGCGGATTCTGGTAGCTGTCCTTTAACTCTCTGTGTCCACATGTTTGATTGTTTTGATTTTTGGTTCCCATAAATAAGTGAGAACACGTGATGCTTTGTCTTTCTGCGCCAGCCTTATTTCACTTAATATCACCACTTCCGTCCATGTTGTTGCAAATGACTGGATCTTATTATCTTTTATGGCTAAATTGTACTCCATTGTGTGTATGTACCACATTTTCCTTATTCATCTGTTGATGGACACTTAGGTTGCCTCCAAATCTTGGCTATTGTGAACAGTGCTGCAACAAACATGGGAGTGTAGATATCTCTTCAATATACCGATTTCCTTTCTTTTGGGTATATGCCCAAGAGTAGGATTGCTGGATTATATAGTAGCTCAACTATTAGTTTTTGGAGGAACCTCCAAATATTCTCCATAGTGGTTATACGAATTTACATTCCCACCAAAAGTGTACAAGTGTCTACTTTTCTCCACATCCTCACCAGCACTTGTTATTGTCTGTCTTTTTGATGTAAGCCATTTTAACTGGGATGAAATGATATCTCCTTGTAATTTTGATTCACATTTATCTGATGATCAATTATGTTAACCACCTTTTCATATGCCTGATTGTCATTTGTACATCTTCTTTTGAGAAATATCTACTCGAACCTTTTGTCCATTTTTAAATTAAATTATTCAATGTTTTCCTATAGAGTTGTTTGAGCTACTTATATATTCTGGTTATTAATCCTTTGTGAGATGGGTCATCTGCAAATGTTTTCTCCCATTCTGTGAGTAGTCTCTTCACTTTGTTGATGGTTTCCTTTGCTGTGCAGAAGCTTTTCAACTTGATGTGATACCATTTGTCCATTTTTTCTTTAGTTGCCTGTGTTTGTGGGGTATTGCTCAAGAAATTTTTGCCAAGATTGATGTCCTGGAGATTTTCCCTAATGCTTTCTTGTAGTAGTTTCATAGTTTTGGGTATTAGATTTAAGTAATTAATTAATTTTGATTTGATGTTTGTATATGGTGAGAGATAGGGGTCTAGATATACACATCTAGTTTTCCAGTACCATTTATTGAAGAAACAATCTTTCCTCCAGTGTTTGTTCTTGGCACCTTTGTCAAAAGTAAGTTCACCGTAGGTGTGTGAATTTGCCTCTGGGTTCTGTATTATGTTCCATTGGTCTTTGTGTCTGTTTTTATACTGGTACCATGCTGTTTGGGTTGGTATTGCTCTGCAGTATAATTTGAAGTCAGGTAATGTAATATCTCTAGTTTTTTGTTTGTTTGTTTTTGTTTTTGTTTTTGTTTTTTTGCTTAGGATAGCTCTGGCTATTCTTGGTCTTTTGTTATTTCATATAAAGTTTAGAATTTTTTTCCTCATGAAGAATGTTATTGATATTTTGATAGGGATTGCATTGAATCTGTAGATTGCATTGGGTAATAGAACATTTTAACAATATTGATTTTTCCAATGCATAAACATGTAGTATTCTTCCAATCTTTGTGCCCTCTTCAAATTATTTCATCAATGTTTTATAGTTTTTATTACAGAGATATTTTGCTTCTTTGGTTAGTTCCTAGGTATTTAATTTCATGTGTGGCTACTGTAAATGGGATTACTCATTTTAATTTCTTTTTCACAATATTCACTGTTGGCATATAGAAATACTATTGATTTCCATATCTATTGATGACTTTTTATCATGCAACTGTACTTAATTTTCAACTCTAATAGCTTTTCTGTAGAGTCTTCAGGTTTTTCCAAATATAAATTCATAACAACAGCAAACAATAATAATTTGACTTCTTCCATTCCATTTTGGATGTCCTTTTTGTATTTCTCTTGTCTGCCCACTCAGATTAAAATTTCCAGTAGTACGTTGAATAATACTGGTGACAGTTGGTATCGATGTTGTGTTCCAGATCCTAGAGGAGAGGCTTTCAGATTTTCCCCATTCAGTATGATACTAGCTGTGGGTCTGTCACATACAGCTTTTATTTTGTTAAGGTGTGTTCCTTCTGTACCCAGTTTTTTGAGAGTTTTTATCGTGAAGAGATGTTGAATTTTATCACATGCTTTTTCAATGTCAATTAAAATGATCATATTGTTTTTATCTTTCATTATATTGATATGATGTTCCCATTGATTTATTTGCATATGTTGAATCATCCTTGCATCCTATAGATAAATGCCACTTGCTCATGATGAATGATCTTTCTAATGTATTGTTGAATTCAGTTTGCTAGTATTTTGTTAAGGATTTTCACATCAATATTCATCAGATATATTGGCCTTTAGTTTCTTTTTTTAATGGATCTTTGGTTTTGGTACCAATGTAATACTGGTTTTGTAAAATGAGTTTGGAAGTATTCCCTCTGCCTCTATTTTTCGGAACAGTTTGAGTAGAATTGGTATTAGTTCTTTAAATGTTTGGTAGAAATTAGTAGTGAAGTTGTCAGGTCCTAGACTTTCCTATAAAAAGATTTTTTTTTATTATTATTATGGCTTCAGTCTTGTTATCTGTGATTGAACCCTTCAGGTTTTGGATTTCTTTCCGGTTCAATCTTGATAGGTTTTATGTGTCTAAAAATTTGTCAATTTATTCTAGATTTTCCAGTTTATGGGCATATAGTTGCTCATAGCACGCACTAATGATGCTTTGAATTTCTACGTTTGGTTTTAATGTCTCCTTTGTCATCTCTAATTTTATTTATTTGGATCTTTTTATCTTTTTTTCTTAGTTAGCCCAGCTAAAGATTTGTCACTTTTGTTTAACTTAAAAAAAAAAAAAAACACCAATTTTTATTTCACTGATATTTTTGTAATTTTTTTCATTTTGATTTCGTTTATTTCTGGACTGATCATTATTATTTATTTTCTTCTACTATTTTTGGGTTTGGTTGGCTGTTGCTTTTCTAGTATTGTAAGATGCATCATTACATTGCTTATTTGAAGATTTTCATCTTTTTGATGTAGGCACTTACAGATGTAAACTTCCCTCGTAGTACTACTTTTGCTGTGTCTCATAGGTTTTGGTATGTAGTGTTTCCATTATCATTTGTTTCAAGAAATTTTTCAGTTTCCTTCTTAATTATTTCACTGGTCTACTGATCATTCAGAGGCATATTGTTTAATTTCCATGTATATGTACAGTTTCCAAAATTCCTCTCATTATTAATTTCTAGTTTTATTCCAATGTGATTAGAGAAGATGGTTGACATAATTTCAGTCTTTTTGTCTGTGACCATACCATCCCAAAAACGCCCAATCTTGTCTGATATTTCAGTTTTTTAAAATGTTTTAAGACTTGTTTTGTGACCTACAATATATCCTATTCTTGAAAATGATCCATGTACTGAAGAAAAAAAATGTATATTCTACATCTCTTGAATGAAATGTTCTCTAAGTATATATTAGATCCATTTGGTCTATAGTACAGATTAAGTCTGATGTTTCTTTATTGATTTTCTGTCAGGAAGGTCTGTCCAAAGCTGCCAGTGGGATGTTGAAACTTCCAGCTATTTTGTATTGGGACTTATCTCTTTCTGTAGCTCTAATAATATTTCCTTTTTATATCTGTGCTCCAGTGTTGGGTGCATATACATTTAAAATTGCTATATCCTCTTGCTGAATTGACCCCTTTGTCATGATATAGTGACCTTCCTTGTGTCTTTTTACAGTTATTGCCTTGAAATATCCTTTGTTTTACATAAGTAGAGTGATTCCTGATACTTTTTCATTTCCATTGGCACGGAATATCTTTTCCCATTTCTTTATTTTCGGTCTATGTGTGTCTTTATAGGTGAAGTGTGTTACTTGTAGGCAAGAGGTCAATGGGTCTTGTTTTTCCGTCCATTCAGCAAGTTTATGTCTTTGGATTTCAGAATGTAGTCCACTAACATTCAATATTATTATTGATAAGTAAGGACATAGTCCCATCATTTTGTTATTTGTTTTCTGGTTATTTTGCGGTATTCTCTTCATCCTTCCTTTTATTCCTGTCTTCCTCTAGTGAAGATGATTTTCTCTGGTGATATGATTTAGTTTCTTGCTTTTTATATTTTGTGTATCTATTGTATATTTTTTGCATTGAGGTTACCATGAGGTTTGCAAATGCTGTCACAACCCATTATTTTAACTTGATAACAAGTTAACACTATTTGCATAAACAAATAAGCAATAAATAAATAAATAAACACTAGTAAAAACTCACCCTAACTTCCCCCTGCCAGCTTTTTTACTTTTTGTTGTTTCTGTTTATATCTTATTGTGCTGACTATGTCTTGAAAGGTTGTTGTGGTTATTAATTTTGATTGGCTCATCATTTAGTCTTTTTAATTAGGATAAGAATAGTTTACCCACCACAGTTACAGTGTTATAATATTTTGTGGTTTTTTCGTACTTACTCTTGCCAGTAAGTTTTGTACCTTCAGGTGATTATTTATTGTGCATTAATGACCATTTATTTCTGATTGAAGTACTCCCTTTACTATTTCTTAAAGGACAGATCTGGTATTGATGAAATACCTCAGGTTTTGTTTGTCTGGAAAATTCTTTATCTACATGTTTGAAAGATATTTTTACTGGATATGCTATTCTAGGGTAAAATATCCTTTTCCTTCATCACTTTAAATATGTCATGTTAGTCTCTCCTGGTCTGTAAAGTTTCCACTGAAAAGTCTGCTGCCAAACATAGTGGAGCTCAATTCTATGCTATAAATTTCTTTTATCTTGCTGCTTATCTTGCTCTTGTTTATCCAGAGATAAAGAAATGATTCTCTATCTTTGACCTTTTGGAGTTTGATTAAATGCCTTGAGGTAGTCTTCTTTATGTTAAATATGCTTGGAGTTCTATAAATTTCTTGTACTTGGATATTGATATCTTTCTCTAGATTTGGGAAAGTCTCTGTTATCATCACTTTGAATAAACTTTCTGCCCCTATTTATTTCTCTACTTCCTTTTTAAGGCCAATAACCCTTAGATTTGCCATTTTGAGGCTATTGACTAGATCCTGTAAGCATGTTTAATTGGATTTTACTCTTCTTTTCATCTCCTCTGTGTATTTCCAAATAGCCTGTACTCAAACTCATTCTTTCTTGTGCTTGATCCAGTCTGCTGTTAAAGATCTCTGATGCACTCTTCATTATGCCAATTGCATTATTTTTTCAGCTCCAGAATTTCTGCTTGATTCTTTCAAATTATTTTAATCTTTTTGTTAAATTTTTCTGACAGAATTATGAATTCCTTCTCTATTTTTGTTATCCTAAATTTCTCTGGGTTTCCTCCACACAGCTATTTTGAATTCTCTGAGTGGTCACATATTTCTGTTTCTCAAGGATTGTTTCCTGATGCCTTATTCAGTTCATTTGGTAAGGCCATGTTTTCCTTGATGTTGATGATGCCAGTAGATGTTCTTTGGTTTCTGGGCATTAAAGACTTACATATTTATGGTAGTCTTCACTGTCTTGGCCTATTTGTAGATGTCCCTCTTGGGAAGGCTTTCCAGATACTTTAAAGGACTTGGGAGCTATGATCTTAGTTGTTTCTTCTCTAGGCAATACCCCAAGCCCAGTAACACTGTGGTTTTTGCAGACACATAGAGGTATCGCCTTGATGATCTTGGACAAGATCCCAGATAATTCTCTGTATTACCAGTTGGAGACTCTTGTTTCCTTTCCTTACATTCTCCCAAACACACAGAGTCTCCCTCTTTGTTCTGAACCACCTAAGTCTGGTGGTAGAGTGATAAAAGCACTTCTGTGACCACCACCACTGTGACTGCATTGGGTCAGTCCTGAAGCCAGGACAACGCTGCCTTGCCCAAGGTCTGAGGTAACCACTTCCTGGCTACTGCCTATGTTCACTCAAGGCCCCATGGCTCTACAATTAGCAGGTGGCAAAGTCAGCCAGACCTATGTCCTTCCCTTCAGGGTGGCAAGTTCCCCTTAGGCCCTGAGTGGATCCAGAAGTGCCATCTGGGAGTCGGGAATTAGAGTCAAAACCTTAGAAATCTACTTGCTGTTTTATTGTATTGTGGCTGACCTGGAACTCAAAGCACAAGACATAGTCCTCCTACTCGTTTCTCTCCTTTCCAAAGGCAGCGGCACCTCAGCTGGTAGCCATGATCACTCCTGGTCATGAGGAATCCTGCTAGACTACCACTGATGTTTCCTTAAGGCTTAAGTTCTCTTAAGTCAGCTTTTGGTGAATGTTGCCTGGCCTAGCGCTCACCCTTCAGCTCAGTGGGCTCTCCTATGCTCCAGGGCAGGTCTAGAAATGCTGTCCAAGAGTGAAGTTCTAGAATCAGTGACTTCAAGAATCCAGGTGGTGCTCGACCCTCCTGCGGTGATGTTGGCACCTAAAGTGCAAGATAAAGTCTCCTTTACTCTTCCCTCTTCTTTTCTCAAGCAGGAAGAGTTTTGCCCTGTAACCACCACAGCTGATAATGTGCTGAGTCTCACTTGAAGCCAGCAAGTCTCAGAGGCTCACCAAGGCCTTTGATGAAGCACCTGGGTATCGCTGTTTGTTTTTCAGGGCCCAAGGGCTCATCAGTTAGCAGGCGATAGAGCTGTTTCCTTTTCTTCAAGCTGGCGGGTTTTGTTCTGGCCCAAGATGTGTCTAGAAATGTCATCTGGGAGCTAGGGCCTCATGACTCTGACCAGTGCCATATCCTGCTGTGGCTGAGCTGGTATCCAAACTGCAAGAAAAATCCTCCTCACTCTTCCCTCTCCTCTCTTAAAGTAGAAGGAAGGGGTCTCTTTTGGAGCCATGAGCTGTGCAGCCTGAGGTTAGGACATGGGTGACGCCAGCACCAGCTGGTGTATCAGTATGTTGTGTGCCCCCAATTCATTGACTCTGGGCCTAATTCAGCCATAGGTCTTGCCTAAGCTTTCCAGTTCTTATGGCCTAGACTGCCTGTCAAGTTTACTTAGAGACTGAGAGCACATTGGTTCTTGCTGGTGAGGTTTGTGGGCACTCAAGTTTGGACCACTGGGATTCCAGACTCCCCTCTAGCTAGGGTTGGTTTAAATGCTCCCTCTGTGGGCAGGCTCAGCTGAGTTGTGTCTGGTTTTCCTTTTTGTTCTAACAGAACAGCGCTGAGTTTAATGCCTCACAGTTGTGGTGTTTTCCCTCCCCCAGTGCCACAAGAAGCTCTCTGCGCCAGTCCTCTGCACCCAGCCAAGGCTGGGGCAGCAGTGTCATGGGCGATTCAGGACTGTTTTTTCTGTCTCTTCAGTGCCTTTCTTAGCAATATGAATTTAAAACCAGGTACTACAAATGCTCACCTGATTTTTGATTCTTATGTAGGTATTTTTTCTGTGTAGACGGTTGGTAACTTGGTGTCCTTGCATAGGGGGTGCACAATTGGTTGAACTTTCTATTCCGCCATCTTGCTGTGCCTCTCCTCCCTGACTACCATTTTGACTAGGAGTAACAGAATCATACAAGTAAGATGGGCAGTGTCTGTTTTTGGTTTTAACCTATTTTGTAAAGCAAAAGAAAAAGTCAACAAAGTGAAGAGACAATGTACAGAATGAGAGAAATTATTTGCAAAGTATTCATCTATCAAGGGATTAATATCTAGAATATACAAAGAATTCAAACAAGTCAACATCAAAAATCTGATTAAAAATGAGCAAATTAGCTGAATGTATATTTCTCAAAAACAAGAAATACAAATGGCTTACAAGTATATGAAAAAACGTTAAATATCGTTAATCATTGGGGAAACGCAAATGCAAAGCAAAACGATAATATGATGTCACCTCACCTCTGAATGGCTATTTTTAAAAATACAAAAAACAACAAACATTAGCAAGTGTGCTGAGAAAAAGAAGCTTTTATACATTGCTGGTGAGAATATAAATCAGTACAATCTTAATGGAAACAGTATGATAATTCCTCAAAAACCTAAAAATAGAACTACCCTATGATTCAGCAATCTCACTACTGGATATTTATTCAAAGGAAATAAAATCAGTATACCAACAAGAAATATGCAACCCATGTGTATTGCAGCACTATTCAGGATAGCCAAGATATAGTGTCAATGAATGGACATGTGGATAAATATAATGGGATATATATATATTTATGTAAGTATAGTGAATATATATATATTCTTTATATATAAATATATATTTATATATTTATAATATATATTATATATATTTATAATATATTTATATATTTTATATTTTATTATTTTAATAATATATATTATATATATAATTATATAATATATATTATTTAATTATAATTATATAAATATAATATATATTATTTAATTATAATATATATTATTTAATTAAATGTATATTTATAATATACATATTATACATAATATATAATATATATTTATATTTATATAATATATAATTACATATTTTATATTTATATAATATATAATTATATAATATATGATATATTATAACATATAATTTATATGTGATATATTATAACATATAATTTATATATTATATATAATTTATATATAAAGAAATATATGATATATAAATATATAAATATATAAAGATGTATATGTTTATATATAAATATATAAAGAATATTATATAAATATATAAATATATAAAGAATATATATAAAGAAAATGGGATATATATTATATTATATGTATTATATATTACATATAATATACATTTATATATAATATATAAATATATTTATATATTTTTATATAATATAATATATAAATGTATATTATATATAAAATATAAATGTATGTTTATAATATAAATGTATATTATATGTATCAAATATTAATGTATATTATATGTACAATATATTAATATATATTATATATTGGATTATATATAATGGAATACTATTCAGTCACAACAAATAATAACATCCAGTCACTCATGGCAACATGAATAAGCCTGGAGAACATAGTTAAATAAAATAAGGCAGGCACAGAAAGACAAATGCTACATTTTCTCACTCATACATGAGAGCTGAAAGAGTTTTGCTTGGGGAAGTAGAGAATAGAATACTGATTACCAGAGACTGTGAAGAAGAGAAGGGAGAGAAGGCAAGGAGAGGATAGCTAATAAATACAGAATTACAGCTAGCTAGGAGGAATAAGTTCTAGTTTTCTACAGCACTATAGGATGACTATAGTTAATAATTTATTGCCGGCCGGGCGCGGTGGCTCAAGCCTGTAATCCCAGCACTTTGGGAGGCCGAGACGGGTGGATCACGAGGTCAGGAGATCGAGACCATCCTGGCTAACACGGTGAAACCCCGTCTCTACTAAAAAATACAAAAAAACTAGCCGGGCGAGGTGGCGGGCGCCTGTAGTCCCAGCTACTCGGGAGGCTGAGGCAGGAGAATGGCGTGAACCCGGGAGGCGGAGCTTGCAGTGAGCTGAGATCCGGCCACTGTACTCCAGCCTGGGCGGCAGAGCGAGACTCCGTCTCAAAAAAAAAAAAAAAAAAAAAAAAAAATTTATTGCCTATTTTCAAACAGCTAGAGGAGATAATTTTGAATGTTCCTAGCACAAAAAATAGTAAATGTTTGAGGTGATAGATATGCTAATAACCCTAAATTAGTCATTACACTTGTCTATACGTATGGCTATATCATTCTATACTTCATAAACATGTAATTATAATGCATCTATTTAAATGTGTGTGTATAAATAAATATATTTAATATATTGTGTATATATGTAATATGTAATATATACATTATTATATGATGCCAGTAAGTTTCTTTCTCCCTCTAATGCTTGCCAGCTATGACCAATCAATAGATCAGCATAAGGCAAAACTGGTGAAAGCAGCCTTCCACAGGGCACAGGATTAACTTCAGGGACTCTGTCAGGCATTCAGTATTCTACTTCCAAAAACATCAAGGTCCGCAGTGTGATTGATTTCATTTCACATTATTTTATTTATTTACTTTTTAGATGACACAATCACCAAGCAAAGGCTGAAACCGTTTGTGTTGCTTTCTTTGTTTCCAGCTGAATTATTAATCTTTCTGTCAAGTTTAATTCCTGACTCTCAATTTAATTCTATTTCAGTATCTGATGCCCCTATTAGCCTCACTGCAGTTGAATTCTGTTGCCCCTTTGGCTATAGCCTGCTGACAAATTGTGTGTATATGTGTGTGCATGCACGTGTGTGTGTGTACTTAGCAGAAAATGCTGTTTTATGGACTCGGATTTTAATTCTAAATACCATTTTTACTGATCATTTGAAAACAAATGTTCCAAGAGGCTTCTCTCATGCATTGAAAAGTTATTTTCAATTTATATTTATATCCAAGGACATAAATTATAAGAGGATATTTTATTCTTTATACCATTAACAGACTCCTGGGGCAGTCAGTGATTTTTGAGGATGAAAAGATAATAATTTTAAGAAAGCTGATAGCAGAGAAACATGCCTGTTCGAAAAAAAAAAGAGACTAATGGTAGATTTTATTATTTCTGAATATTATTATCTATTATAACAGGATAAACAAGTATATCAATACACAAATTCAGTATTTAAGTAAGAATATGAGGTAATCCAATAGTTAACAAAACAATTCAATAATGAAAGATGACTATAATTAAGTTGATTTCATACTTTTGGGATTGTCTCACTTTAGCATACCTATACTTCATGATAGTACAATATAGTGAGCCATTCAACTAAATTGCCCTAACTCTTATTACTGTGTTATCACCAGTGGTAAAAGAATTTCAAAGTGTATAGAGCAGTAATGCTTCCGGAAAAACTGTTCTTTGGTATTGCTGAGTATAGGAATCAATAATGTATTTGCTTGTGTCCCTTGATGAAAATTAGAGTAAAATTCCTGGTTTTTCTTCTAATCCAATTTCTTACTGAACAACACTTATATAAATATCCTTAAAGTTATTTATCCCAACCTTTCTTCCCCTGCGGGAGAATGTACATTACTTCACAAGTAAGTTCATTAGATTTTGGAATGATTTTTATAATGACAGAATATATTCTTACAATAGCTTTTTAATAATTCCAATGGCTATCCCTTGATACCATGGTGACACTGAAAACCACTGAGTGAATATGGTTCCTGCATATGCTATTTGATACCTGTTGAAATTACCTGAAATTTGCATCTTCAACTTTCCCACCCATTTCCTCTATTGCTCCTCACATAAAATAGTGGGGTTTGTTTGTTTGTTTGTTTGTTTGTTTTCTCTTATATGTATGATCACATTCATCTGGACATGCTATGATGTGTTTATCCATTTAAAGCTTGCCTTCACTTGAAGGTATCGATGCACTGCTACCTTTCAACATAAGTTTCTTCCCTGGGGAGGGGTGTGTGTGTGTATGTGTGTGTGTGCATGTGCGTGTGTGTGTGCGCGCGCGTGTGTGTGTGCATCATCTTTCTGTGTCATCAATTAAGTCATTTAACAAATATTTAAACAGTCATCTCTAGATGACTTTCATTGTAATAGTCACAGAAATTAGAATGATGTTAAAGGCACAGTCTTTGTTCTACAGAGTCAATCAGTCTAGAGGCCAGTAAGAGTAAACAGGCAGTTATAATATTGTGTTGTGATGAGACAGACACAAGATATTCTAAAAATCCATTGTAATCCTATATATTTTTAAAGGGTCCAGAAGGACTTTCCAGAGAAGGTAACATTAAAGTACTACTGAAGGAGGAAATGGCCACACAAAGAAAGGCAGGTGACATCTTCCAGAGAGAGTAGGCAAAGGGAACAAACAACTAGAAGTAAAACATGCATGATATATTCAGGGATCCATAAGTAGTTTAGAGGTTGCGGAAAATAGGATGTGGATCCTAAAATGAGTCTGTGGTAATAAACAGTGGTTAGGCCATGAAGACATTTGCATGCCGTGGTAAGAGTTTGTGTTTTCTGGGGCTGCCGTGGCAAATTATCACAAACTGACAAACTGGGCAGCCTAAAACAATAGAAGTGTATTCTCTCACAGTTCTGGGGGTCACAAATACAAAATCAAGGTGCATCAGGACTACAGTTCCTCCAAAGACTCTAGGGAAGAACCTACCCTGTTTTTTTCTAGCTTCTGGTGGCGCCAGGTCTTCCTTGGCTTATAGCAGCATAACTCCGGTTTCTGCTTCCATTTTCAGAAGCCTTTCCCCATCATGTGTCTCTGTGTCCTCTTACTCTCTAATACAGTCACCAGTCAAGGAATTTGGGGCTCACCCTAAATCCAAGATGATTTCATCTCAAAATCCTTAACAAAGCACATCTGCAAAGGCCCTATTTTCAAATAAGGTCCTATTTTGAGTTTCTAAATGGATATGAATTTTGAGAGTGGAGACACTATTCAACCCACTACAGTAAACTGGGCATTTATCATTATGCAGTGAAAAGCTATTTATGGTATTATGTAAGGTTTTATAAATTAGAACTGTCAGTAAGATGAGGAGAAACATTATAAATTTAGTTTGGAGGCTGAGGCAGGAGAATGGCGAGAACCCAAGAGGCGGACCTTGCAGTGAGCCGAGATCATGCTACTGCACTACAGCCTGGGCGGGAGTGCGAGACTCCGTCTCAAAATAAATAAATAAATAAATAAATAAAATTTAGTTTGGGATAAATTGAGTTTAAAATATTTGAATACATTAATAGCAAGATTTTAAAGAGCAATTGATATACAAGATCTAAACTATATGCTGATAATCACAGGCAATTCCATAGTGCCTTTTTTCCCTATTCTTACCTGATACTGGGTTGTAGCCAGAACTGACTACCTCACAAGAGCCAATTATTAAATATTCAGAAATTTTGTGAAGCATTTATAAACATTTGGTAGCTTGAAATCAGTCAACACAGGACTATTTATACCACCAACATCAACAAAAGCAGCCAATCAGGTGTTTTGTTGTTTTCTAGAGAGCCACTGGTTATCAAGACGCCACTGAATCTCACCCATTTGAAAAGTTGATAAAAGCTCTAGACTCCAACAGAGAACTAAGAACCAAAGTTGTATGTTTAACACAATTTAAGAAACTTGGATAAGATGCAGGACTGGTTTGCAGCTCCTATTCGAACGGACAGAGCAGCATGTGGAAACTCACATCGTGAACTTCTGCTCCAAGAATTACCACAGGAACATACCAGGAAAGCTGAGAAAATCCACTGACGCTTTGAAGGAAATGGATCACTGCTGCAGGCTCCCTGAGATGCCAAAAAACTGTGAGTCTGCTTGCTTTCTCAGTGGGGAAGCTGGTGATCTGGAGCAGGTTCTCAGCCCTGGCCACCAGCTGCCTGGAAATAGAGTTGGTGCTGTTGGGGAGACATGGTGGGAATGAGTCTGGCCTTTAGGACTGCAGGCTGCGTGGGAGTGGGATGAGGCCTGTGACTGCCAGTTTTCCCCCACTTTCCTGGTTACGTGTATGACTCAACAGAGACAGCCATAATCCCCCTGGGAATACAACTCCACTGGACTGGGAACCACATCCCCATTCCCCAAACAGCCACAGCAAGCCCTGCTCAAGAAGAGGCTAAGCTCAGGCAAGCCTGTCCCTTCCCCCAACTAGTGGTCTTTCCCTACCCACCCTGGTGACCAAAGACAAAGGTCATTATCTCTTGGGAGCTCTATGGCCCTGCCCAACACCTGAGAAACCCGAATACTTAACAAGGTATCTCTAGGGCAAGTTTGCTTCCTCCCTATAGGACTGCAGCTGATGCACTCTTGAAAGTGCCACGTCCTGGCTGGAGGCCAACCAACACAAAACAAGTGCACTAAACAAAAATACAACCAAGGACCCTCACAGAGTCCACTTCACTCCCCTGCTACCTCCACCAGAGCTGGGTAGCTCTGCTGGGTGCCTAGACCCAGAAGACTAAAAACAATAACTACAGTTTGGCTCTCAGAAAGTACCATTCCTAGGAAAAGGGGGAGAGCACCACATCAAGGGAGCACCCTGTGGGACAAAAGAATCTGAACAGCAACCCTTGAATCCCAGATCTTCCCTCTGACATCGTCTACTCAAATGAGAATGAACCAGGGAAACAATTCTGATAATATGACAAAACTAGGTTTTTTAACACCCCCAAAAGATCATATCAGTTCACCAGCAATGGGTCCAACAAAGATGAAATATCTTAATTGCCAGAAAAAGAATTCATACAGTTGATTATTAAGCTAATCAAGGAGGCACCAGAGATAGGTGAAGTCCAACATTAAGAAACAAAAACCATGATACAGGATATGACAGAAAAATTCTTCAGTGAAATAGATAGTATAAATAAACAACAATCACAACTTCTGGAAATCAAGGACCGACATAGAGAAATGAAAATTGCACTGAAAAGTCTCAGCAGTAGAATTGAACAAGCAAAAGAAAGAACTTCAGAGTTCAAAGACAAGACTTTTGAATTAACCCAATCTGTTAAAGACAAAGAAAAAAAAGCTTTTTAAATTGAACAAAGCCTGCAAGAAGTTTGGACATATGTTAACTGTCCAAACCTAAGAATAATTGGTATTCCTGAGGAAGAAGAGAAATCTGAAAATTTGGAAAACATGTTTGAGGGAATAAATGAAAAAAAAAAAAAAAAACTTCCCCAGCCTTGCTACAGATCTAGACATCCAAATATAAGAAGCTCAAAGAACACCTTGGAAATTTACTGCAAAAAGATCATCACCTACGCACATAGTCATCAGGTTATCTACAGTCAAGACGAAAAGGAAAGAATCTTAAGGGCTGTGAAGCAAAAGCATCAGGTAACCTATAAAGGAAAATTTATCAGATTAACAGCAGATTTCTCAGCAGAAACTTTACAAGGTAGGAGATTGGGGTTCTATTTTTACCCTTCTTAAACAAAACAATTATCAGCTAAGAATTTTGTATCCAGTGAAACTAAGATTCATAAACAAAGGAAAGATACAGTATTTTCCAGACAAACAAATGCTGAGAGAATTTGCCACTACCAAGCCATCACTACAAGAACTGCTAAAAGGAGTTCTACATCTTGAAACAAATCCTCAAAATACACCAAATTAGAAACTCTTTAAAGCATAAATCTCACAGGACATATAGAACAAAACGAAAAAAAAAAAAAAAAACAAGTTATCAGGCAACAAATAGCACAATGAATAGAATAGTACCTCACATCTCATTACTAACATGAAATATATATGGCCTAAATGCTCCACTTAAAAGGTGCAGAAAGACAGAATGAATAAGAAATCACCAATCAAGTTTCTGCTATCTTCAGGAGACTCACCTAACACATAAGTACTCACATAAACTTAAGGTAAAGGGGTGGAAAAAGATATTCCATGCAAATGGACACTCAAAGCAAGCAGGAGTAGCTATTCTTATATCAGACAAAACAAACATTAAAGCAACAGCAATTTAAAAAGACAAAGAGGGACATGATATAATGATAAAAGAACTAATCCAACAGGAAAATATCACAATTCTACATATACATGCACCTAACACTGGAGCTCCCAAATTTATAAAAAAAATTACTACTATACCTAAGAAATGAGATCGACAGCAACACAATGATATTGAAGAACTCTGATACTTCACTGACAACACTAGACAGGTCACCAAGAGAGAAAGTCAACAAAGAAACAGTGGACTTAAACTATACCCTACAGCAAATGCACTTAACAGATACTGACAGAACATTCTACCCAACAACTGCGGAATATACATTCTATTCATCAGCGCATGAAAAATTCTACAAGATAGACTGTATCGTAGGCCACAATTAAGAAAACTGAAATTTTATCGAGTACTCTCTCAGACCATAGTGTAGTAAAATTGGAAAACAACTCCAAAAGGAACCCTCAAAGCCATACAAATACATGGAAATTAAATAACCTGCTCCTGAATGATCACTGGGTCAACAAGGAAATCAAGATGGGAGTTAAAAAATTCTTTGACCAGCCAGGGAGCAGTGGCTCACACTTGTAATCCTAGCACTTTGGGAGGCCAAGGCAGGCGGATCATGAGGTCAGGAGATCGAGACCATCCTGGCTAACATGGTGAAACCCCATCTCTACTAAAAATACAAAAAATTAGCTGGGCGTGGTGGCAGGCACCTGTAGTCCCAGCTACTCAGGAAAC
The DNA here is from genome assembly GCF_008728515.1 of Papio anubis. Taxonomy (NCBI): domain Eukaryota; kingdom Metazoa; phylum Chordata; class Mammalia; order Primates; family Cercopithecidae; genus Papio; species Papio anubis. The sequence continues at coordinate 35,015,187 of NC_044989.1, read as the reverse complement.
TGAGGCAGGAGAATGGCCTGAACCCAGGAGGGAGAGCTTGCAGTGAGCCAAGATCATGCCACTGCACTCCAGCCTGGGCAACAGAGTGAGACTCCATCTCAAAAAAAAAAAAAAAATTCTTAAACTAAATGATAATAGTGACACAACCTATCAAAATCTCTGACATACAGCAAAAGCAGTGCTAAGAGGAAAGTTCATAGCAGTAAATGCTTACATCAAAAATTTGGAAGAGCACAAATAGACAATTTAATGTCACGCTTCATGGAACTCAAGCAACAAGAATAAATCCAAACCAAAACCCAACAGAAGAAAAGAAATAACGAACATCAGAGCAAAACTAAATTAAATTGAAACAAAAAAAAAATACAAAAGATAAATGAAATCAAAAGCTGATTCTTTTAATAGATAAATAAAAACTGATGGACCGTTAGTGAGATTAGCCAAGAATGGAAGAGAGAAGATGCAAATAAAAGTCAATTAGAAATGAAACAGGAAATATTCTCTGGAATATAGAGAATCACTAAGGGGTCATCTCTTCCATGCTCTCCTATTGAGTATACACTTTTTTGCTAAGACTGTTTCTCAATTACCTATTCTTGCTGTAACAAATTACCACAAACACTGTGGTTCAACCTAATACAAATTTATTATCCTGTAGTTCTTGGTGTTGGAAGTTGTGATGGTTATTTTCACATGACAACTAGTTTGGGCCACTTGGTGCCTACGTATGTGATCAAATGTGATTCGGATGTGCCTGTTAGGGTTTTTCTGGATGAGAATGACACTGGAATAAGTCGACAGTAAAGCAGACAGTACTCTCTAATGAGTAGGTCCCATCCAATCAGCTGAAGATCAGGCTGATCTTCCTAAGCATAAAAGGAAACTTCTCCCTGACTGCTTTGGGCCAGGACACAGGTTTTTCTCCTGCCTTCAGATTCAAATGGAAACATCAGTTCTTTCTGGGTCTTGAGCCTGCTAGCTTTTGAACTCGAATTTACATAATTAGAGCCTTTAGACTCAGAGTTGCACTACAACATTGGTTCTTCTGGGACTGTCTGCCAAAGACAGGTCTTGGGACTTCTCAGCATCTGTATTACCATGAGCCAATTCCTTGTAAAAAAATCTCTCCCTTTCTTCTCTCTCTATATCCAAATATAGGTAACAAATGAAGGGGAGTAAATGATGAGAGAAATCACTTAATGGATACAATGTACATTGTTTAGGTGATGGATACTCTAAAAGCCCTGACTTCACCACTAGGCAATCTATGCACTTGTACCTCATAAATTTATGCCAAAAAATGACATAGAATATATTTACTTATTTGACTAGCCTGGAAAATGGATGTGTCTTTCTGAATTTAATACTATACAATATTGATTGAACAGGGTGTTCATTTTAGTGTGTGGTTTATATGGAAAAAACTACCCAGGTTCACCAAAGCACTATAATTCAATTTTATGCATTTACAATGACACAATATCAACTGACCAAATAGAGTTCATTTACATAGCAGATTAGTAGCAGCTACCCCGCAAAAAGTAAGGCAGAAAACTCTCAGAGGTCAAAAAGAGAAATAATGTAATCTCAAATCTAACCCTGAAGCTGTTTTATTTCCAACACCTGCTGTTTTACGCTCAACACTAGTTCTCCAACTCTAAGTTCTGATTATATTTGCAATCTTTCCACTCAGCCACTCCAGGCTGCCTTCCATTTTTCCTCTTTCTTCTCTCCTCTCCCCTCCCTCCTCTTTTTGACTTCCTAATTCTCTCCAGCACTTGAGCACTAGCGCTCTCTCTCTCTCTCATACTTGCTTTCATGTAGAGGTGAAAATCAAAAATTCACTAAAAAGATCTTCAAGATGTCTTCAAAACCAGGAAGAATTTTTTCCCAACAATTAGACATTATCATGTAGAGTGTTAGGTCTAATGTATTTGCTAATTTAAGCTAATTACTTTATTAGTACCTGGGCTTCCACCAAAACAACTATTCCATTTATATCCCACCTTTGAGTGACTAATAGGGCCATTCTGTTGACTTTCTCTAAACAAATGAAATCTGCTCCAACATAACTTGCTTTCTCTGCTCTTATGAATGATTTAATAGCAGGAAGAAAAAAAAAAAACATCTCATAAATTTCGGGAAAAAAAGCAGGAAAGAGTTAAGTAATCTTTTTAGTTTGTTTTAAATTCCGTGTATTTTTTTTTTACCCAGAAAGTTTGAATTTATTTCTTGAGGCAATAGCTAGGGACAGAAATATTTAAAACAGTAGCAGGCAGAGACCTGACCTCAGAAGTTAACATCCTTCATTAAAACTGGCAAAGATGCACACAAAAGATGAGACAAGAAACTAGGATATCCTAAGATTAAGAATCAAAAGACATCTTCATCAAAGTGATAGAAATTATTTTGCACTTTAAAAAAATTTAGTCCAAACAAACTATTATTTATTATAACAGGACAAGATTTTTTTTAAAATCTTAGGGTACAGGTTAGACTCTTTTCCCCAAATGAACTACTATAGGCTCAAGAAGTTGCAGCTCAGGGTTTTTTTGGTCCTTGTTAAGGTAAACAAAAGCTGTGCTCTCTTTGAAAGAAAGCCACTTGTTGAATGTACCTGTCTTTACAGTGCCTGAGGGTATTGAATGATTGAAAGATAAATTGTTCATCCAACACAATGCTAGGGTTAGGTTGAGGAGAGTTAGACACTTGTCTTGGGCACCAAACTTGAGAAATCCAAGAAAATAGTTCAGATACATCATATTTGAGTGAAACACTTTAAAAATCAAAGTTAAGGAGAAAAAAATATGATGAATAAAATATAAAAAATAAAGATAGGATCTGACATCACCACGCAGTGGTGAATCCTGAGGAAATTAGAAAAACGTTCAGTAGCATAAGACAGGGCAAAAAGAAAAAAGAAAAAAATGTGCCCCTGTATACATGTCTTTATACTTTTTTAATTTTTAATTTTGTGGGTACAAAGAAGACATATTTATTCATCAGGTACCCGTTATATGTTTTTTTTTTTTCTTTTTTCTTTTATTTTGTTTTTAAGATGTGGCCTTGCTTTGTCACCCAGGCTGGAGTGCAGTGATGTGATGAGAACTCACTGCAGCCTCAAACTTTTGGGCTCAAGCAATCCTACCACCTCAGCCTCCTAAATAAGTGGGACTAGAGCCACCACACGCAGCTAATTAAAAAGAAAATAGTTTGTAGAGAAAGGGTCTCACTCTATTGCTCAGGCTGGTCTCAAAGTCCTGGCTTCAAGCAATCTCCTGCCTCAGCCTCTCAAAGTGTTAAGATTGCAGGAATGAACCACTGAACCCAGCTTATATTTTTTAATTTTTATATTTTTCCATAACATTAATGTAGCCTAAAAGTGTTGAAAAATTAAAAATTAGGTATATTAGAACTCACATTATTTTAAGGTTAAATATTTTATTTACTCTAATTCTTTTTTTTTGTTGTTTTTAATTTTTTTCTAAGTGTAGATTTTGAAAATTTTATTGATGAGCATGCTTTCATTAAAACCAGGAAACTAGTATAACATATACATGAGAACATCTTTTCTTTGGCTTCAAGATTCAGTACATCTTGGCCTAGGACTGTCTTTATTTAAAATGTTTGTATCTTAACATTTTAAAATATTACAGTAAAATTGTATTTATATGGATTATTGAAGTTTTTTTTCATACCCCTGTAAATCTGTACCCAAGGCCTCACTTACCTCAATGTAGTATTGAATTTGAAGACAGAAAATCTCAATAATACTGAAAAAATATGCCAGTAGGCACTAATTATTGAATGCTTAATGTTTAAACCAAGATCAACCACCTTTATAAATGATAGTAATAGTATCGGCCTTTAAAAGGAAATATTTCTTTCAACATAAAGTCAGAAAACACATAACTAATTAACCCATGATGGCTATTGAATCTCCTATAACTCACAGATATGCTAATGTTGTCTACCGACAAGCCCAGAGAAGATTTTTTGGTAAAATCACTAAGGACTCATTCCAAATCATTTACAAACACATGTGCACATACGAAGGAGTCTAACAATATTTTGTCATTCCTTTCTCTTGTATTGAGCATTTCTGATGTACTTGCAGTTGGTTCCTACGAAAGATAAAAAATAATAAAATATACTTTTATGTTTTTAAAAATTCCGTGATTATGAGTTCAATCAAGCTTCTATTATTAATTGTAGTCCTCATTTCCAATTGTGATACAAGTAATCTATGATCGAGGAATTGTCTTTATCCCTCTCCTCATCTGTCAGCAAAAGGTGCATTTGTCTTTAATATGTGTGGCTTTCATTACAGATTTCCCTTCTGATTATTTCTGATTACATATTAATAACCCAAAGGTTCATTATCATTTAAGTGCATAGTTTTACTAAAACTCATCTGAATATTTATTATTATCATTATTGCATCTGAAATTATTTTTATTCTGGGACTATATACATATGTCAACATAAGTTGCCTATGAGTATTAATATATACTGTAGGTCTGGAAAATTAAAATATATTTACCTTAATGCACCTTTTCCAAGCATGCCTGCATTGCATTTCTAACCACTTGAATAAAGCTAACCCACATCCCTTAATTTGCTGCTCTATTCACACCTGTATTTTCATTGTCTTTCAAAGCCTCAGATTGAAAAACAATCTTTCTTAATGCATGGCCAACCCCATGGAATTAAACTAACCCATGCTGAGTTAGTCCCATGCTGTTGGAAGGGTATATCTAGCTCACATAAAAAAAAATCATCTTGCTTGTACATTGCTTTTCATAAATATGAGAGATAATAAATAGACTAAATAGAAACAGAAATAGACAAAACCTGGAACACATCCTGTATTAAAATTGCCACAATTTACAGCTTATTGCTGGCACTGAAACTTTAGAGAGTCAAATTACATTGTTTCATGCCCAACACATTTCCCCGGATCTTTCATTAGAATCTGCCAAAAATGCTTATGGCCAAACCAGACACATCTGCTGAGTGCCCAATTTGCGTTCTTGGCTTTGAGTCTGAACACCTGGTTGTCAGTGAAACCAGCACCCTTTGCTTATTTTCCTGGCACCTCTGGGAGGCTGATAACCCACAGTGACACTGAAACAGAATTGGATGGTCAGGAAATAAAATTTGAACTCCAAGCTTTCGGGTTGGAAACCAGGGTTCTGTGACAATTTTAATAGACGTTATTGTTCACATTAGTTTTAGACTTAAAAAGAATTTAACTGATAATGCAGAGTTCCCATGTATCCCAATCTTGTTTCTTGTATTATGTCTCTTACATTAGTTTGATACATTTGTTACAATTAATGAATCAGTATTCATACACTATTATTAACTCAAGTCCATAGGTTATTCAGATTTCCTTAGCTTTTACTTAATGCCTTTTTTCTTTTTTACATGATTTCTTTCTTTTAAATAAATTTTGAAAGTTACTTAGAGTCCCAGAACAATAATGCAATTTTTGTTATTTTTACATATTTCCTCCATTTTCTACATGGGTATACATAAACTAGGTAAAGTTTTATGAGCATGATGAGCATGTAACAACCTCATACACATTTATTGTAATTTTACATAGTTTAGGCCTCCACACAGAAATCTGGGACCTCTACATTGGAGTCGAATGCTTTCCTACTTTTAAACTTCCATGTTCAATGTACAAAGGCCCTTTAATAGTGACAATTGCAAAGTACCATTTGGGACCTCACAAACAGGAGACCACTTATTTTTGTTGTTGTTTAAATTTTATTGATACAAAATAGATGTCTATATTTTGTGGTACATGTGATAATTTAATACATTCATATAATTTGTGAACATCAAATCAGTACAACTATAATATCAATCACTTTATATTTTCTCTTTTCTTCATGCTAGAAATATTCCAATTACTCATTTCAATATTTTTTAAAATATACAATTGGTTATTATAACTATAGTCAGCCTACTGATCTACAAAACACTAGGTTTTATTTCTGTTTTGAAACAGTGTATTTGCACTCATTAATTAACCTCTCTTCATCTTCCACCAATTCTTCCTGGCCTCTGGTAACCACCAATCTACTCCATATTCATGAGATGCACTATGTTAGCTCTTATATATGAGTGAACACATGTCATATTTGCCTTTTTGTGCTTGGTTTATTTTAGGTAACATAGTGACCTACAGTTTCATCCATATTGCTGCAAATGACAAGATTTTATTCTTTTTATGACTGAATAATATTCTATTGTGTATATATGCCATATTTTATTAATCCATTCCTTTATACTGATGGGCACTGGGGTAGATTCTATATTTTGGCTATTGCAAAAAGCACAGCAATAAACATAGGAGTGCAGATATCTTTCTGATGTATTACTTTTCTTTATTTTGGATAGATACCCAGTCATGGAATTGCTGAGTTTTATGGTGGTTCTATTTTTAGTTTTTTGAGGAACCTTCATACAGCTTTTAATAGTGGCTGAACAAATGTACATTTCCATCAACAGTGGAAGACAGGTTCCCTTTCTCACCATCCTCACCAGCATTTGTTATTCCCTTTCTTTTAAATAAAAGTAATTTTAAGTGAGATGAGATGACATCTCACTGTGGTTTTGATTTTTATTTATCTGATGATTAGTGATGTTGAACATTTTTCATATATTTGTATGTCTAACATAAAGACACTTGATGCAAATGTTCACTGTAGCCCTATTCACAATTACAAGGACATGCAATCAACCTAAATGCCCATTAATGACAAACTGGATCAAGAAAATGTAAGTAGTATATGCCATTGAATACTATGCAGCCATAAAAAGGAATGAGATCATTCTTTTTAACTCCAAGCTTTTATGGGAACATAAAACACAGAAGAACATAGAGGTTCTTATCCTTAGCAAACTAATGCAGGAACAGAAAAACCAAATACTGCACGTTCTCACTTTTAAGTGGGAACAAAACGATAAAAACTTATGAGCACAAAGAAGGAAACAACAGACACTGTTGTCTACTTGAAGAGGGAAGGTAGGAGGAGGGAGAAGAGCAGAAAAGATAACTATTGGGTACTGGGCTTAATACCTGAATATTGAAGGGCCGGGCGCAGTGGCTCAAGCCTGTAATCCCAGCACTTTGGGAGGCCGAGACGGGTGGATCACGAGGTCAGGAGATCGAGACCATTCTGGCTAACACGGTGAAACCCCGTCTCCACTAAAAAATACAAAAAACTAGCCGGGCGAAGTGGCGGGCGCCTGTAGTCCCAGCTACTCGGGAGGCTGAGGCGGGAGAATGGCATGAACCTGGGAGGCGGAGCTTGCAGTGAGCTGAGATCCGGCCACGGCACTCCAGCCTGGGCGACAGAGCAAGACTCCATCTCAAAAAAAAAAAAAAAAAAAAAATACCTGAATATTGAAATAGTATGTATGACAAAACAACATGTCTACCTATTCAATACACCTTCACTTGTACTCCCAAACCTAAAACAGAAGTTTTTCTAAAGAAGTGTATTCAGATTGTTTGCCAATATTTTAGCCGGATGATGATGATGATGACGATGATGATGATTTGCTACGGGATTATTTGAACTCATATATTCTAGTTACCAATCCCTTGTCAGATGGGTAATTTGCAAATATTTTCTCCCATTCTGTGGATTGTCTCTTCACTTTGTTAACTGTTTCCTTTGCTGGGCTTTTTAGCACAAAGTAATCCCATTTGTCTATTTTTGCTTTGGTTGCCTGTGCTTTCAAGGTTGCATTGAGTCTGTAAATTGCTTTTGGTAGAATTGTCAATGCAAAAATTTTAACTCTTCCAATACATGATCATGTCTTTTCATTTTTTGTGTCCTCCTTAATTTTTTACATAGGTATTTTATAGTATTATTTGCATAGATCTTTCACTTCTTTGGTTAAATTAATTCCTAGGTATTATATTTAATAGCTATTGTAAATGGGATTGCTTTTTACATTAATTTTTCAGATTTCTCCCTGTTGATGTATGCAAATTCTACCAATTTAGTTATGTTGATTTTGTATCCTGCAATTTTACTAAATTTCTTTATCAGTCCTAACATTTTTTTTTTTTGGTGAAGTCTTCAGGTTTTTCTAAATATAACATAATGTCACATGAAAACAAGGCTAATTTGAAATCTTTCTTTCCAATTTGTATGCTCTTCAATTTTTTCACTTGCCTAATTGCCCTGACCAAGATTTCCAGTATTATCTTGAATAAAATAACACTGGACTCCCTTGTCTCGTTTTATATTTTAGAGGAAAGGCTTTAAACTTTTTTCCATTGAATATGATGTTAGCCATAGGTTTGTCATGTACAGCCTTTATCATTTTGAGAAATATTTATTCTACCCAGTGTGTTAAGGGTTTTCCTCATAAAGGGATGTTGAATTATATTAAATGCTTTTTCAGCATCTGTTAAATTTATCATATGGTTTTGTTATTGGTTCTGTTAATGTGATGTATCAAGTTTATTGATTTGCATATGTTGAACCATCCTTGCATTCCTGGGATGATTCTCCCTTGATCATAGAGAGTGATCTTTTTAAATGAATTTGGTTTGCTAGTATTTTTTGATGATTTTTGAATCTATCTTCATCAGTGATATTGGCCTAGAGTTTTTTGTGGTTGTTGTTGTGTAAGTTAATACATACTAGTCAGCTATTAGGTAGAATAACTCTCTGGTGATATTAGTCTAATATTTTTCTCATGATTTCTCATGGGTTTTGCGGAGGAAGAGTAGAGAAGTAAAGTACCATTTTCATCAAATCATGTCATAAGTACATACTATTAACATCATTTATAACTGTTAATATTGATCTCCATCATTTGTAAAGTTGTGTTCATCAGATCTCTCTACTGTAAAATTTCTCAGTTACCTTTTTTTTCCTCTCTTCTCAAACTGTACTCACAAAAAGCACTAAATGCAGCCCACACTTAAAGATAGGGGAGTTGTGCTTGCCTTCATTTAGGATTGAATACCTACATAATTTTTTCAACTTTTACTTTGGATTCAGAGGGTACATATGCAGATTTGCTACAAGGGTATATTGTGTGATGCTGAGGTTTGGGATGTGATTAAATCCATCATGCAGGTAGGGAGCATAGTACTCCATAGGTATCTTTTTTTAACACTTGATCCCTTCATCTCTGCTCTTGTGGCCCTCAGCTTCTTTTGTTCCCATCTTTACATCAACATGTACCCAATGTTTAGCTACCACTTATAAGTAAGAACATGTGGTATTTGGGTTTCAGTTTCTGTAATAGCTAGTTTAGGATAATAAGCTCCAGGTGCATTCATGTTGCTACGAAGGAAACATTTAATTCTTTTTTATGGCTGCACAGTGTATGTATGTACTATGTGTATGTGTACCACACTTTATTTATCCAATCCATTGTTGATAGTTACCTAAGTTGATCCATATCTTTGTTATTGTGAATACTGTGGTGAACATACAGGTGCATGTGTCTTTTTGGTAGAATGATCTCCTTTGATTTGGTTATACAACAAGCAATGGGATTTCTGGGTCAAAAGGTAGTACTATTTTTAGTTCTTTCCTGAATCTACAAACTACATTCCACAGTGGCAGCACTAATTTACATTTCCACCAATAGTATATAAGTATTTGCTTTTCTCCATAACCCTGCCAATATCTGGTATTTTTTTACTTTTTAATAATAACCATCCTGACTAGTGTGCAATGGTATGTAATTGTGATCTTTATTTGCATTTGTCTGGTGAATAATAATAAGAAGCATTTAAAAAATACTTTTGTTGTGTGCTGGTATGTCTTTTTTTGAGAAGTGTCTATACTTGTCCTTTGCCCACTTTTTAATGGGGTAATTTATTGCTTGTTGATTGAAATTGTTTATAAATTCCAGATATTAGACTGTTATCAAATCACGGTTTGCAAATATTTCCTCTCATTCTGTAGGTTTTGTGTTTCCTCTATTGACAATTTATATTACTGTGAAGAAGCTCTTTCATTTAATTATGCCCCATTTGTCTTTTTTTTTAATTGCAGTTGCTTGTGAAGGCTTGCTTCTAAATTCTTTGCCAAGACTAATGTTGAGAAGGGTATTTTCTGGGTTTTCTTTTAGGATTTTTATAGATTGAGCTCTCAATGGATAAGAAGAATTCCACCCCTTCTAAGTTAATTTTTGTATATGGTGATAGATAGAGGTCCAGTTTCTTTCTTCTACTTACAGATAGTAAGTTATCCCAGAACTATTTACTGAATAGAAATTTCTCTCCACATTGCTTTTCTTGTTGACTTTCTTGAAGATCAGGTAATGTAGATATGCTGCTTTCTTTCTGGGTTCTCTATTCTGTTCCATTGTTCTATGTGTCTATTTCTGTACCAGTACTGTGCAGTTTTGGTTACTGCAGTCTTGTAGTAAGTTTGAAGTTAGGTAATATGATGTTTCCAGCTTTGTTCTTTTTGTTTAGGATTGCTTTGTCTATTCAGGCTCTTTTTTTTTTTTTTTTTTTTTGGTTCCACATGAATTTTAAAATAGTTTTTTCCTAGTTCTATGAAAAAATGGCATTGGTAGTTTGGTAGGAATAGCACTGAATCTGTGGATTGCTTAGAGCCATGTGAACATTTTAATGACATTTGTTCTTCCAATTCATGAGTGTGAAATGTTTTTCCATTTGTTTGTGTCATTCACGGTATTTTTCAGCAGTGTTTTGTAGTTCTTGTGGAGATTTTTCATGTACTTGGTTAGATGTTGTATTAGTCTGTTCTCACACTGATGTAAATAACTGCCCCAAACTGGGTAATTTATAAAGGAAAGAGCTTTAATTGACTCACAGTTTTGCATGGCTGGGAAGGCCTCAGGAAACTTACAATAACAGTGAAGGCAACTCTTCACAGGGCAGCAGGAGAGTGAATTAGTGCCAGCAGGTGAAATGCCAGATGATTATAAAACCATCAGATCTCATAAGAACTCCTTCACTATCATGATAACAACATGGGGCTAACTATCCTCATAATTCAATTAGCTCCCATCGGGTTCCTCCCATGACACATGAGGATTATGGGATTACAATTCAAAATGAGGTTTGGGTGGGGACACAAAGCCTAACAATATCAAATATATTCCTAGGTCATTTTTTGTCACTATTGTAAATGGGATTGTTTCTTGATTTGGCTCTCAACTTGAACATTATTGGCATATGAAAATGCCACTGATATTTGCATATTTATTTGCATCCTGAAACTTTACTGAAGTAGTTGAACTGTTCTAGGAGAGTTTTGACAGAGTTCTTTAGGTTTTCTAATTATAGAACTATATTGTCAGTGAAGAAAGTTTGACCTTTTCTTTTCCTATTTAGATGCCTTTCTTTCTTTCTGTTGCCTGATTGCTCTGGTTAGGACTTACAGTACTATGTTGAATCAGGGTGGTGACAGTGGGAATTCTTGTCTTGTTCCAGTTCTCAATGGGAATGCTCCCAGCTTTTGCCCATTCAGTATGATGTTGACTGTGGGTTTGTCACAGATGGCTCTTATTATTTTGAGGTATGTTTCTTTGATGTCTACACTCATGAGGGTTTTTATCATGAAGGGATATTGGATTGTATCAAAAGCTTTTTCTGCATTTATTGAGATGAGTATGTGGTTGTTGTTTTTTACCTCTGTTTATGTGGTGAATAAAATTTATTGATTTGTGTATGTGGATCAGTCTTGCATACACAGAATAAAGACTACTTGATTGTGGTGTATTAACTTTTTGATGTGCTATTGAATTTGGTTTGCTAATATTTTTGTTGAGGATTTTTGTGTGTAGATTCATCAAAGTTATTGGCTTGCAGTTTTCTTTTTTTGTTGTTGTGTCTTTGTCAAATTTCGATATCAGGATAATGATGGCTTCATAGAAGAGTTAGGAAAGAGCTCCTTCTCCTCAAATTTTTGGAATAGTTTCAGTAGGATTGGCATCAGCTCTTCTTTGTAAGTATGGTAGAATTTGGCTTTGAATTCATCTGGTCCAGGTCTTTTTATGGATGGTAGATTTTTATTAAATTACTGATTTAATTTTAGAACTCGTTATTGGCCTGTTCAGGTATTGAATTTCTTTGTGGTTCAGTGTTGGGAGATTGTGTATATCCAGAAATTTATACAATTCCTCTAGACTCTCTAGTTTGTGTGCATACAGGTATTCATGGTAGCCTGTGAGGACCTTTTGTATTTCTGTGGGATCTGTTATAATGTTACTTTTGTCATTTCTGATTGTGCTTATTTGTATATTCTCTCTCTCTCTCTCTCTCTCTCTCTCTCATAGTGTAGTTGCTTTATAGCACCTGTAGACTATGTATTTAAGTGTGTTTTCGTGGTAGCAGATACTGTTTTTTCATTTCCATGATTAGAACTCCCTCAAGGATATCTTGTAAGGCTGATCGAGTGGAAAAATTCCCTTAACATTTGCTTATCTGGAAAAGATTTCATTTCTCCTTAGCTTATAAAGCTTAGTTTGGTGAGATACGAAATTCTTGGTTGGAATTCATTTTCTTTGAGGCTGCTGAAAATAGGCTTCCAATCTCTCCTGGCTTGTAAGGTTTCTGCTGAGAATTCTGCTGTTACACTGATGGTGTTCTCTTTGTAAGTGATCTGACTCTTTTCACTACCTGCACTTAAAATTTTTTCTTTTTTTGACCTTAAAAAGTCTGATGACTATGTGTCTTGGAGATAGCCAGATTGTGTAGCGTATTGCAGGAGTTCTCTGAATTTCTTGAATTTATATGTTGACCTCTCTAATGAGACTGGGGAAATTTTCATGGACAATGTCCTCAAATATGTCTTCCAACTTACTCTCTCTCCTTCTCTCTAGAGAATGTAAATAAGTTGTAGGTTTGATATTTTTACATAATCCCATATTTCTTGGAAGGTTTGTTCATTTTTTAAAAAAATATTTTTATTTATTTTTGTCTGACTGGGATAATTGAAAGGACTGGTCTTTGAGCGCCCAAATTCTCAAATTCTTTCCTCAGCTTGGTCTAGTCTGTTGTTAAGGCTTCTAACGTATTTCAACATTCCAGTAGTAAATGTTTTAATTCCAGAAATTCAGTTTGGTCTTTCTTTCAGTGGCTATGTCACCTTTCAACTCTTGGATCTTTTTACTGGCTTTCTTTGATTGGGTTCTAACTTTCTCGTAAATGTCATTGAGCTTCTTGCCTTCCAGATTCTGAATTCTAGTCTGTAATTATATACATTTCAATCTGGTTGGAATCCATTCCTGGGGAGCTAATGCAATCCTTTGGAGGCAAGGAAACACTCTGATTTTTAATTGCTAAAGTTCTTGCACTACTTCTTTCCCACCTGATAGGGCTAGTGTTTCTTTATCTTTTTGAATTTACTGTCACTTGGATGGGGCTTTTTGCAGACGTGGCTTAAAAGTAAAAGCTAGCCAGTGGGCTCTTAGCTGCAATTCTCTTGTATTTCAGTGCATTCCCAGTACTGTGGGGAGGGGAATATGAGGTGGTGAGAGATTACCTCCTCACCATGTCCATTCACAGGCTTAGAGGGAGGCCCGTCCTATCACTTGCACCACACTTGCATTTCCTTAGCTCAAGGGGGGCCCCTGCTGGGCTGCAACAACCCTTCTTTTATGGGCAGCCTAAGTCAAAGGTTATGTCACCACGAAACCTGCAACTTCCCGGGGTATCCAATGGTACTCTGTGCTTGGCAGAGTCAGAGTGGGCTATTGGGCATGTCTGTGGCTGGTCTGGTGATGTAGTGGGTAAAGGGTTGAAGATCCCTGGGCAGTGTGGTGGTGCTACGTATGTGCAACTTGTGTGATGCTCACAGTCCAGAATATTTTGCCCAGAAGATATCTGTTGGAATCACCAGCTCATGCATCCTCAACTGTGTCTCTGTCCAGTGTCTGGCCCAGGAAGAGACCTGACCAGCTAGTTTTGCTCTCAGATTGCTGGACTGTTCTAAATGTGCAGGCCGTGGAGCTCCCTTGGGCAGAAGCTCTAGCTGGCTAACAGACTACACCCTTCCCATACCAGACTTACAAAGGGAAGGATGCCCAGCTCCTGTGCCACCACATGACTCTGTGCCTCACTTCTCTCACTATTCTGAGAGTGAGGGCTCCTCTCCTGCCCTGGGTCAGGCCACAGATATCAGCTCAATACCCCTGGACTGTGTGCTCAAACCCTGGGAGGTTGGGACTGGGCCTGTGGCTTTGTCATCTGGCCCATTGGGGTCAAGCACCAGCCATGGTAGGGGGGACCAATTCTTCCCCCACCCATGAGAAAACACTCAGACAGGGCAGTGGAGGCTTTGCTATGTGCACCTTCTTGTGGAAGCAGTCAGACAAGGTCACTGGATGGAGCCAGTAGACAGGGGGACACACAGATTAGATGTGCCCTGGTCCCATGGGAAACAGAGTCCTGATCTCTTCTAATTGGGCAGTCAGCAGGGGCTAGAGTCACTCAACACAAGATAGAAAGCCTTGTGGGATGGGGACCATCTTGCATAGCGGCTGCTCTCACATAACGTTTTGGGCTCTGCACAGGTTCAAGTTCTGCCTTTGCCTACCCTCTGGGCAATTCCCTTTGCCAATTCAAATGTCTATGGGGATCATGGGATCTCTTGCAGCTAGAATCCCAGAGGTTCACGGTGGGAGTCTGATGTCCTGGAGTACCTTCACTCACCCCTTTCTTAGGATCTGTTCAAGATAGGGATCCAGTCCTGGCACATGCTGATTCCATGCAAATCTCCCAGTTTCTTCCTTCTTCAACCCCAGTATCTACATCGCTCCCTCTCGACTTCAGTGTTTTCTCTCAAAAGATATGTTCAAAGTGTGAGGATTTGCTCAATACTTTGGATATTTTGGTTTGTTTCAGTGGAAGGGGCATTTCTTGGTTGCACCTAGTAAGCCATCTACCCCCTGCCCTTCATAATTTATTTTTAACTCTTGTGCTTAGGAGTTTTGTTTCTTATCTATCATTTATTAATTTATTCAATCATTTACTTATATCTCTATGGATTCAGGGATATTTATTTTACATTTGTGAGTTATAATCAAATACTGCTTAGTTTATTGATCAAATTGTTCCAGCTATGGCCATTGGGAGCCCTTAAGATTGGCTCCTGAGCACTTTTCACATAACCTCATATTTTTTTTAGCATTTTCTCTCTGGTACTATAAGATATTCCAGGATCATCTCAGAATCATATTTTCTTCCTTAATCCTACAGCAGCCATTTCTCCAAGGATTCTTGAAAAATAACACTAAGGTACCACTGTTTACGTGCTAGGTATGCTCATTGCTACATGGATGTCATTTCTTTCAGGCACTCTCATGGTTATAGACTGAAGAAATATATATGTACATATAATAAACCAAATATATACACATTTTAAATAACTATATTATAATTGCAAGTATCTGTATCTATATTAAGTTAAACACAAGTTCTTACTGATATCTCTGACTCTTATCCATAACAACATGGATCATTCTAGCCTCCTGCCCCTGCTTGAAATGTAAATTTCTTTCAACAGTTAGAAATTTGTCTCCCACCATCCACCATTCATTAACTTAATTCTTCATTTCTGGTGTACATGTACAGCATTTTCAGAATTGTTAATCAATAGTCCTATGGGAAATGACCTTCACACTAAAATATTTGTGTGCAGTTTTTTTTCTGGTTTATTCCTTTAGTTTTATGCGCTTTGTTTTTGCGAAATAACTTAGGCCAGCACCTTTTCTTCCACCAACTTTAGTGATGCTTAATTATTAATACAGTTAGATGCTCTTGTCATGGTCTGCAATCTTTCCTGGAATTTCTGAAATTCTTACATGATTTTTAGTTAATCTGCATATATTCAGGTGCATTCATTGTAAATTTCTATAGGTGTTTATCAGTATATAATCTCATGCATCAGCCACTAGAGTACTTACACGAAATAGTTTCATCACCCAACAGAGATATTATACTTCCTAACCTCCTCCGACTCTCTTACCTCTGGCAACTATTGACCTTTTTTTTTAATTGACTCTATAGTTTTGTCTTTTCCAGAAAATTATATAATTAGGATCATATGGTATGTAGCCCTTTCAGAATCACTTCTTTCCCTTTGCATCATGCATCTAAGGCTCCTCCATGTCTTTTCGTGGCTTAATGGCTCATTCATTTTTTTCACTGAATACTATTCTATTGTGTGCCTGCACTACAGTTTTATCTGTCCACTTACTGAACGGCATCTTGGTTGCTTCCAGTGTTTGGCAATTATAAATAAACTGCTCTAAACATTAGTATGAAGGTTTTTGTGTGGATATAAGTTTTTAACTCAGTCGGGTGAGTACCTAGGAGTATGATTACTGGGTTGTATGGTCTGACTGAATTTAGCTTTGTAAGAAACTGCCAACAGTCTTCCTAAGTGGATGTAATATTGGGTATTATTACAAGCAATGGATATATTTCCTATTAGCCCACATCCTTGTTAGCCTTTGGTATTGTCGACTTTTTGAATTTTAGCCAGTCAAATAGGTATGCAATGGTAAACTTTTTGGTTTTAATTTACAATTACCTAATACAAATAACATTGACAATCTTACATAAGTCTGTTTGCCATCTGCTTGTCTTTATTGGTGAGGTGCCTGTTCAGATATTTTGTTTATATTTTAATTGGGTTGTCTTCTTATTGTTGAGTTTTCAGAGTCCATTGTATATTTAGGATACAAGCCCTTTATCAGATATGTACTCTGCAAACAGACTCTCTCAGTCTGTGGCTTTTCCTTCTGTTATCTTAAAGGTCTTTTGTAAAGCAGTTTTTAATTTTGATGAGGTTCAACTTACCAATTTTTTCTTTATAGACCATGCTTTTGGTGTTGTACCTAAAAATTTATTGCCAAACTCAAAGTCACCCAGATTTTCTCCAGTGTTATCTCAACAAGTTTTATAGTTTGTGGTTTACATTTAGGTATATGATCAATTTTAAGTTAATTTTTTTGTGGAAGATGTGAGGTCAGTGTGTCTAGACTTATTTCATATGTGGTTGTTCAATTGTTCAGGCACAATTTTTTGAAAAGACAAACTTTTCTCTTATTGGATTGCCTTAGCTCCTTTTTAAAGATCAGTTGACTACATGTGTTGTGGGCAATTTCTGGATTCTTCATTCTGTTCCATTGATCTATGCATCTATTCTTTTGACAGTAACAAGCTATCTTGATCATGGTAGCTGTATAGTAAGTTTTGAAGTTTAATAAAGTCAGACTTTCAAGTTCTCAACTTTGTTTTTCTTCATTACTGTGTTGGCTATGGTGTGTTTTTCACTTTCTATGTAAACTTTAGTATATGTATTTGGTTAGTCTGGCTAGAGTTTTATCAATTTTATTGAACTTTTAAGGACCATTTTTATTGGTTTTATTTATTTTTCTGTTACTTTCCTGTTTTCAGTTTTGTTTGTTACTGCTCTAATTTTTTTTTCTGCTTGCTTTAAGCTTAATTGCTCTTTTTTGGTAGTTTTTCCAATGTGAAAACGTATTGATTTTAGATATTCTTTTTAAATTTCTGTCTTCGTTGTTATGAATTTTCTTCTCACTACTTGCTTTTACTTTAGCCAAAACATTCTGATATGCTATATTTGTATTTAATTCAAAACAATTTGTAGTTAGTCTTGAGACTCTTCTTTTTTTTTAGCTTATTAATATTTCTTTTTTATTATTATACTTTAAGTTCTAGGGTACATGTGCACAATGTGCAGGTTTGTTACATATGTATACTTGTTAATCCACACTTTCCTTAGATGTGTGTTGTTTAATCTATAAGCTTTTGAGGGAAGGTTTCTAGCAACCTTTCCGTTTTTTATTTCTAGTTGATATGATTTGACTGTACCCCACCCAAAGTCTCATCTTGAATTATAATCCCCATAATCAAGGGTGGAACCAGGTGAAGGTAATTGGATCATGGAGGCAGTTCCCCCATGCTGTTCTCATGATAGTGAGTGAATCACAGGAGAGCTGATGGTTTTATAAGCATCTGGAATTTCCTGCTTGCACTCACACCGTCCTGCAGCCCTGTGCAGAAGATGCCTGCTTCTCCTTTGCCTTCTACCATGATTGTAAGTTTCCTGAGGCCTCCCAGGCCATGCAGAACTGTGAGTCAATTAAACTTCTTTCCTTTATAAATTACCCAGTCTTGGGTATTTCTTCATATCAGAGTCAGAATGAACTAATACAGTAAATTAGTACCAACGTAATGGGGCACTGTTATAAGGATACCCAAAACTGTGGAAGAGATTTTGGAACTGGGTAACAGACAGAGGTTGGAACAGTTTGAAGGACTCAAAAGAAGATAGGAAAATGTGGAAAAGTTTGGAACTTTCTAGAGACTTGGAGGGCTCAGAAGACAGACAGATGTGGGAATGTTTGAAACTTCCTCGAGACTTGTTGAATGGTTTTGACCAAAATGCTGATAGTGATATGACAGTGAAGTACAGGCTGAGGTAGTCTCAGATGGAGATGAGGAACTTGTTGGGGACTGGGGTAAAAGTCACTCTTGCTATGCTTTAGCAAAGAGACTTGTAGCATTTTGCCCTTGCCCTAGAGATCTGTGGAACTTTGAACTTGAGATAGATGATTTAGTGTATCTGGAGGAAGAAATTTCTAAGTATTCAAGGGGAAGCAGAGCATAAAAGTTAGAAAAATCTGCAGCCTGACAATGTGATATAATAGAAAACCCCATTTTCTGGGGAGATATTCAAGCCAGTCACAGAAATTTGTGTAAGTAATGAGGAATGGAATGTTTATCACTAAGATCATGGGGAAAATGTCTCCAGGGCATGTTAGAGACCTTCACCGCAGTCCCTCTCATCACAGGCCTAGAGGCCTAGGAGGGAAAAATGGTTTTGTGGGCCTAGAGCCCCTGTGCTGTGTGCAGACTTGGGACATGGTGCCCTGTGTCTCAGTTGTTTCTGCTCCAGCCATAGCTAAAAGGAGCCAAGATACAGCTCAGGCCATTGCTTCAGAGGGTGCAAGCCCCAAGCCCCAGAGGCTTCCACTTGGTGTTGAGCCTGTGGGTGCACAAAAATCAAGAATTAAGGTTTGAGAACCTCCACCTAGATTTCAGAGGATATATGGAAATGCCTGGATGCCCAGGCAGAAATTTGCTGCAGAGGCAGAGCTGTCATGGAGAACCTCTGCTAGGGCAGTGTGGAAGGGAAATGTGGGGTTGGAGTCCCCACACAGAGTCATCCCTGGGGCACTGCCTAGTAGAGTTGTATGAAGAGGGCCACCATCCTGCAGACCCCAGAATGGTATATCTACCAACAGCTTGCACCATCGGCCTGGAAAAGACTGGGCAGAGCTGCTGAAGGCCATGGGAGCCCACCTCTTGCATCAGTGTGACGTGGATGTGAGACATAGAGTCAAAGGTGATCATTTTGGAACTTTAAGGTTTAACAACTGGTCCATTGAATTTTGGACTTGCATGGGGACCGTAGCTCCATGGTTTTGACCAATTTCTCCCATTTGAAATGGGTGTATTTACCCAACACCTGTTATCCCCATTGTATCTAGAGAGTAACTAACTTGCTTTCGATTTCACAGCCTCATAGCTGGAAGGGAATTACTTGTCTCAGCTGAGACTTTGGAGTTAAACTTTGGGGTTAATGCTGGAATGAGTTAAGAGTTTGGGGAACTATCGTGAAGGCATGATTATGATTTAAAATATGAGGACATGAGATTTGTGAGGGGCCAGGGGTTGAATTATATAGTTTGGCTGTGTCCCCACCCAAAATCTCATCTTGAATCGTAATCCCTATATTCCCCACTTGTCAAGGATGGGACCAGATGGAGGTAATTGGATCATGGGCGCAGTTTCCCCCACACTTTTCTCATGATAGTTAATGAGCCTCAGGAGATCTGATGGTTTTAAAAGCATCCAGCATTTCCCCTGCTTGCACTCAGTCTCTCCTGCAGCTCTGTGAAGAAAGCTCCTGCTGCTTTTTTGCCTTCTACTATGATTGTAAGTTTCCTGAGGTATCCCCAACAATGCAGGACTGTGAGTCAATTAAACCTCTTTCCTTTATAAATCACCCAGTATTTCCTTTATAAATTTCTTCATAGCAGTGGGAGACCAGATTAATACACTAGTTTAATTCCATTTTGGTCTTACATACTTTGTATGATTTCTATAAAGTTTGTCAAGGTGTTTTGTGGCCCAGAATGTGGTTTACCTTGGTTAATGTTCCATGTGAACCTGAGAAGACTATGTATTCTGCTGTTGTTGAATAAAATATCCTATAGATGTTAATTGGATCCAGTTGATTGATGATGTCATTGAGTTTTACTATATCCTTACATATTTTGAGGCTTTGTTGTTAGGCACATGCACATTAAGGATTCTTATGTCTTCTTGGAGAGAAAAACCCTTTATCATTTAGTAATATCCTTCTTTATCCCTGATAATTTTCCTTGCTCTAATATCTGTTTTCTCTAAAATTAATATAGCTACTTCAACTTTAACGCTTTCATGTGTTAGCATAGCCTATCTTTCTATATACCATTATTTCTTAATTTGTATCTTTGTATATAAAGTTAGTTTCTTTTATGTTTTTACTTTTGTTGTATTTCAGTATCTAAAATTTAGAGAAAATAATATCAAAATTAGTTTCTCCTCAAGATTTTTGTTAATGTACTCTGATAGTTTCTGTTTTTTAATTGGTATATTTAGACCATTGATATTTAAAGTGATTATTGATATTGGATTAATATCTACCTTGTTTAGTGTTTTGTGTTGCCTCTGTTCTTTGTTTCTTTTCTTGTCTTTTACACTTTTTCTGCTATTTTTGGTTTTAATTGAGTATTTCCTGTAATTTCATTTTTCTCCTTGCTTAGAATATCAATTGTACCTTTTTACTTTACTTTTTCAGTGGTTATTCTTGTGTTTGCAACATATGGCTCCAACTAACCCAAGTTCTCTTTCAAATAACACTACCCTGCTTCATACGTGGTACAAGTGCCTTATAACAAACATTCCCAGTTCTTTCCTTCTATCTCTTATAATATTATTGTCATTCATTTCACTTATCCATAACTGTAACCATTAGATTGTTGTTATTATTATTAACAAACTTTTATCTCACCGACCAATTATGAATATGAAAAATAAAGGATTTTATTTTACTTTTTTTCCTCTAACATTCTTTCTTCATATAAATCAGAATTTCTGACTTATGTCATTTCCTTTTCCTCTGAAGAAACATTTTTTTAACATTTATTGCAAGGCAAGTCTAATACTGATGGGTTCCCTTAGTTTTTGTTTGTTAGAGAGTTTTTATTTCACCACCACTTTTCACGGATAACTTTGCTATATAGAAAGAATTCTACATTGCTGGGGTTTTTTCTTTAAACACTTTAAATAATTCAATCTACTCTTGTCTTGTTTAGTGGTATCTATACTTTGGTATCTTTCAATAATTTTGGAAAATACTTAGCTATTGTAACTTCAAATATTCCCTGTTCTTTCATTTTTCTTCTTTTAATATTCAAATTCCATGTTGTATTAGTCTCTTCTCTTGCTGCTGTGAAGAAATACCCAAGACTGGGTAATTTACAAAAGAAAGAGGCTTAAATGACTCAGTTTTGCAGGGCTGGGGAGGCCTCAGGAAACTTACAATCATGGCAGAAGGGGAAGCAAACATATTCTTCTTTATGTGGTGGCAGAAAAGTACTGAGCAAAGCAGGGAAGCCTCTTATAAAACCATCAGATCTCATGAGAACTCACTCACTATCATGACAACAGCAGCATGGGGATAACCACCCCCATGATTCAATTACCTCACACTGAGTCCCTCTCACAACAGGTGGGATTTATGGGAACTAAAAATCAAGATGAGATGTGGGTGGAGACACAACCAAACTAGATCACATGTGTATTACACATTTTAATTGTCTCACAATTCTTGGATATTCTGTTCGATTTTTTGAATTCTTTTTTCTCCTTCCAATTCAACTGGGGAAGTTTACATTGCCATATTGTCAAACTCACTGATTCCTCAGCTGTGTTCAATCTACTGATGAAAACATCAAAGGAACTCTTCATTTCTGTTATAGTGATACAGATTTTTGGCATTTTATTTTTATTTGTCTTAGATTTTTTATTTCTCTGTTTACATTACTGTTCTTTCATGTTTTCTACTTTTACCATTAGAGCCATTAACATGTTAATCATAATTATTTTGAATTATCTATTTGATAAGTTCAACTCTGTGTAGTATCTGGGTCTGGTTATGATGTCTGCTTTGTTTCTTCAGTCTGTGCTTTTTCATGTTTTATAGTATTACTTCTGATTTTTTATTGAAAGTGAACCTATGTATTGGGTAATAGGAATTGAGGTAACTACCCTAAGTGTGAGGTAACTATATCCTACTGGCTAGTAGCTGGTCTCTGTTTGATATTTCTTCCAGCCCTGGGTGGTAGAGGCTCCAGTTTCTTCTAGAGCCTTGGTTTTGTCGCTGTTTTATTGTTTGTTTTTTTCTACCCCGTTGCCTTTGCGTTTTTCTGTTAACACCTTCTTGAATTACATTTGTATCTTTCAGCTCTTTTAGTTGTAATTCACCATTATTATACGGATCCTTCTTGATGTAGCAGTAAAGAGTTGACTTTGGTTAGTATTCTATAACATTGTAATTAAATTTCAGACATTTAGTGAGCCTGCTTCCCTGGGCTATGACTTTCAGAAGTGTTTCTTAGCTTGATTCTTCTCCTTTGAAACAAGAAAGCTAGAGGGGTCTAAACTTAATTAATTATCCTTCCTTAAGGTAGATAAGTTTCTGGTAAATTTGTTCCCATAGAGAGCAGGCCTTTCTTTTCAATAATACTATGGGCATATTTCAAAATGGTTACTTTTTCCTTTCTCTGGCAAAACAGGATGGGATTTTTTAAGATATTTATTTACTTTGAGAACTTGGGGAAAGGGGAAATTACAGAAGTAAAAATAACAAAAGTATAAATCCACCCATCCCCCTTGCAATCTAAGGACACCAGGAGTTTCTTACTTTCAATCTAATTCCACATTCAGCCTCCAGTAAGTCATCAAAATTACTGTGTATGGATTTCTACTAGTTAATGGCTCTAGGAGTTTCTAGACTGATCTTTGATGTGATTTTCAGTATTCACCTCTTTCTCCGTTACAAGATGACCATGTCTTATGACTCAATTCTTCAATAGTCTAAAAAAAGTTGCAAATTTTTATATTACTCAGCTTCTTATAATGACAGAAGTGATGACTTCCACACTGTTTGTATATTGGAGCTAAAGTGGCAAATCGTGTTCTTAAGAGCAGTACTTATTAAAATGACTCACTGCTCTTTTTCATATAGCATTGATCCTACTTATCCTAAACCTTTAGAGTCCTGGTAACAGTAGATTTAAAACTTATTCTAGATCAGCTGCCTAGTTTAGGTTAACATAATTCTTCCTCAGGAATTCTCAAAGTGTCCAGAAAAAGATATTATAAATAAAATAATTCTGGAATGATTTCTGGATATAGACAATTTGTAAGGCAACAGTAAATGACAGATAGATAGTTGATAACTAGTTACTTAGATCAAATAATTGATTTCCTACTTAAATGAATTTTAGAAATGAACCAATCTAAGCCTTTCATTTTATAGATGGGAAACTGAGATCAATTGAGATAAAACAATTTCTCTTAGCCCCTACCATGTGCTGCAGTCTGGTTAGAATTTAAACTTCTTCCATTCTGATTTAATGCTTATTCTGTTGCCTGTACTGTCACCCATGATTGTCTGTGCGCCAGTCTTCTGGGTTTTTTTTCTTAATGTATACACACAAGCTGGGCACAGTGACTGGGGTCTATAATCCCAGCACTTTCAGCCAGGAGTTTGAGATTAGCCTGGACCACATGGCGAAACCCCATCTCTACTAAAAACACAAAAGTTAGTCAGGTGTTGTGGTGCATGCCTGTGGTCCCAGCTACTCACTGCTCTGGAGGCTGAGACATGAGAATTGCTTGAAACCTGAAGGTGGGGCTGCAGTGAGCCAAGATGGTGCCACTGCACTCCAGTCTAGAAGACAGAGCAAGACTGCCTCAAAAGAAAAAAGAAATGTACACACACAAAAAAAAGATATTTAGTTTTACCTTATCATTATGAATACTCCAACAATTTCTGAAATTTAGAGAATATAATATCTAAATTAGTTTCTCCTCAAGTAAAAATGAATACATATAATTCTCCTTTTGTTTTAGAATATCATAAAAGTTACAACATTAGGCAATAAATGAGAACCTATTATATATTCTTTTGAAAGGAAGAACATGAAGAATTAAACCTAAAAGACTATTGCAACCATTGCTGCAGCTTCATTTATATAATGCACACAATCTTATTTCCCATTAAAATATTTTTATTATTTCAGACCTTATTTGCATTAATGAGGACTAGGAATATTGTGACATAAAGAAATTTGTTTTTTCCTTTACTATTTTTTATGTCTTTTATATATTTGTGTGTGTGTTTGTTTGCATGTGCACTCACACAATGAACACATAGAATTTCTAACATAGAATGACTTCTGGGAACTTTAAATATTGGAATGTTTCTCCCTTTCATTATTAGCCTTTCTTCCTAACACCTTAAAAACCTTAAAGCCACAGTAACCAATTGAATTTTATTTCCTTAGCTATTTAAATTGACTAACTATTAAGCCAGTGTCTTGGGGCTTTCTCTGAATTGGGGCTCCTAAAACTGAAAGTGTGTCTAGATGTATAACAGGCCCTCATGGCCTGTAGAATGTGAAACAAAAAGAGAATAAAGAGGAGACCTCAGAGCATGTATAGTCAGGAGACTATAAGAATCACGAAAGTGAAATAAAGAAAAAAATAATCAAACTAATTCAGAAAAGAAAAACGGAGATCTCCAAACAGAAGAGACTTGTTTGGAAGGAGGATCTGTAGAGATTTCCTGAGGTTTCATTACACGGCATTAGTCTTTCTTTATGGATTATTCCACATCCTAGGGGTCATATTTTCTAAAAAAATGAGGAGACAACTGATTCTTAGGCTGATGGAATTCTACGGTTCAGAAATTTTCCAAGTTTTTGAGCCATAACCCTTTCAAAATAACACAAGTATAGTGTAATTTTACATAATTCATTCCACACCTTTTCCCCAATTAGACTTTGAGCTCCTTTGGACAAATTAGATTATTTTATATTTCTTTCTCCACCATACTATACAGAGCCAAAGATATAATAGGAATATGGTCAATGTTAAATAAATTAATTTCTACAGCCATGTTTCTCAATATTTAAAATTTATGTTCCACTATTACAAACATGAAGATGACCCCATGTATATACATACCTTCCACCAGTGCAGACTTTGGAAACGTCCCGTATCTCTCACCCATATTGTCTGGATTTTAACCTTTTATATCTATTTTGCATCTGCTACACTGGCACAGAAGTTATGTATCCAAAGTATGAATTTATTATGTCACCTCCTGCTTTAAACTATACAATGGCTTTCCATCACTCTTAAGAACTTTCTCTTTATTCCTGTATTGTCCCTGCCTCACTGACGAGCATCTTCTGCCCCCCGTTCCCCATGCTCAGTGTTATATTTCTAACACTTAAAAAAAGTACCTGAAATACTCAATAAATACTTGTTGCATGAATATTACAAATATTATTTAAGCAAATAATAATTCTCATAGATGCGTCTTCTTTGGAAATTCTCCTTTTTCCAAGTAATTGAGTTCAAGTTACTAACATAGAGACGAAAACAAAACAGAAATAAACCCAGGAGGCGGAGCTTGCAGTGAGCTGAGATCTGGCCACTGCACTGCAGCCTGGGCAACAGAGCGAGACTCCGTCAACAAAAAAAAAAAAAAAAAAAAAAAAGAAAATGAAAATAAAACAAAGCAAACAAGCTACATTTCTAAACAAATTTACTTCATGTGGACTGAAGATTTCTTACATGAGATATAAATCTAAACAAAGGGAAAACCCCATAAGCATTCCTATTCCTGGGACTTCCTTCTTTTATTTTATTTATTTATTTATTTATTTTTATTTATTTATTTTTGAGACGGAGTCTCGCTCTGTCGCCCAGGCTGGAGTGCAGTGGCCAGATCTCGGCTCACTGCAAGCTCCGCCTCCCGGGTTTACGCCATTCTCCTGCCTCAGGCTCCCGAGTAGCTGGGACTGCAGGCGCCCGCCACCTCGCCCGGCTAGGTTTTTGTATTTTTTAGTAGAGACGGGGTTTCACCGTGTTAGCCAGGATGGTCTCGATCTCCTGACCTCGTGATCCGCCCGTCTCGGCCTCCCAAAGTGCTGGGATTACAGGCTTAAGACACCGTGCCCGGCCTATTTTATTTTATGTTTTATGAGATGGAGTCTCGGTGTGCCACCCAAGCTGGAGTGCAGTGGTGTGATCTCAGCTCACTGGCAACTTTTGCCTCCTGAGTTCCAGTGATTCTCCAGCCTCCTGAGTAGCTGGGATTACAGGTGCGTGCCACCATCCCCACCTAATTTTTGTATTTTTAGTAGAGATGGGGTTTCACCATATTGGTCAGGCTGGTCTCAAACTTTTGACCTCGTGATCTGCCTGCCTCAGTTTCTCAAACTGTTGGGATTACAGACGTGAGCCACCGTGCCTGGCTGGGACTTCCTTATTAACTTTAATTTCATTGCAGGTCAGAATACCTGGGACAGAATCCTTCCTCCCCTATACATGGTGAGGGGATGGTCACCATGGTGAACATTTTTTAAAGTCTTTTCCTTTTTATTACTCAAAGTTTCATTTTTTAATTTAACTTTCTGACTCTGTAACTTGTGTCTTTAACACGTTCACAATGATTTTCAGCCCCTCAATAAGGAAAGCAGGCTTGATCCTGTCATGAACATTTAGCACACATGGAACTGCCATAGACACTGCTGACATGTTACTTTGTCTGGACAATGTGTGGTCATGTATCTTTGTTTTGGAAAACCTCATAAGAACTTTAGGTCTTACAGCACGAACCCCTCGAAGTCTGCCTAGGCACATGCCACATGCAGATTTTGGTGCTTTCCCAACCTTCTTGGTATAAAGGGAAACGATTCTGCTATCAGGGGTTTGGGACAGCATAGTTTTGTTAGACGCTGTATTGTAAGAAAGCCTAGATGGTATGTCAAACGCTGGACCGTTGGTATACATGGTGGTGACCTTGGACTGTACTAAACCCTCTGTGACTCTTTTCTTTATCTTTTTTTTTTTTTTTTTTTTTTTTACTTTAAAATAATTACAACAAATAAGATTACAAAAATACTGGTATCACATGGCTACACTGAAACGTAAGTTATTTGTTACATGTGGCATACTTACAACAGTTCCTAGAGCATTCTATTTACTCTTATATGTTAAATATAATTATTGTCTCTCTCTTTTTCAGTCATGTCTTCAGTCCACAGTTAATGAATGCCTATTTACTTAGGTATACATAAATTAACCAAAATGTCTTCATTTGATTATCAAATTGTCAGAGGCATTTGAACCAGAACAACTCCATCTTGAGTAGGGGCTTGATACAATGAGGCTGAGACCTGCTGGGCTGCATTCCCAGTAAGTCAGGCATTTTAAGTCACAGGATGAGATAAGAGGTCAGCACAAGATACAGGTCATAAAGACCTTGTTGATAAAACAGTTTGCAGTAAAGACGCTGGCTAAAACCCATCAAGACCAAGGTGGTGATAAGAGTGACCTCTGGTCATCCTCACTGCTCATTATATGCTAATTACAATGCATCAGCATGCTAAGAGACACTCCCACCAGTGCCATGACAATTTACAAATGCCATGGCAACGTCAGGAAGTTACCCTATAGGGTCTAAAAAGGGGAGGAACCCTCAGTTCAGGGAATTGCCTACCCCTTTCCTGGAAAACTCATGAATAATCCACCATTTATTTAGCATATAATCAAGAAATAACCATAAAAATGGGCAACCAGTGGCCCATGCCGCTGCTCTGCCTATGGAGTAGCCGTTCTTTATTCCTTTAACTTCTTAATAAACTTGCTTTCACTTTACTCTGTGGACTCACCCTGAATTATTTCTTGTGTGAGATCCCAGAACCCTCTCTTTGTGTCTGGATTGAGACCCTTTCCAGTAACAAAATGAATCTTGACATAAAATGGGTAAAAATTGCTAAGAGATACTACGTACCTTGAAGACAGGGAAAGAGGGAAATCTTAAAGGACTTTTATAACAAAATTAGAAGTTTGGACTTGGTCTTATGAGCAATGGAAATTGTTGCAGGATTTTAAACTAGGACTCCAATGATCTAGGATTCTGAAAAAAATCACACCTGTGGTGGAAAATAAATTGAAAGGTGTAGAACTAAAAGCAAGAAGATTATTCAGAAAGCAACTGCAATAGTACAATGAGAGAGTGTGATTTCTGAATGAGGGCAATACAGGTCTTGGGAATTGGAAGGGGAGATTTTTTAAAAAATTAAAAAGATGGGATCTGAGGATTTAAAACTGTCACTTCCATCCTCCCTGTATTGTTCAGCTATGGTCACCTCTGCAATGTGTTCTCACATAGCCTTTTTTCTGTGTGCATGGACTCCTGGTGTGTTCTATTCTTATCAGGGCACCAAAACTATTAGATTACGGACCCAAATTTATGATGTCATTTAACCTTCATTACTTCCTTAAAAATCAAACAGAGTCACATTGCGATTCAGGGCTTCAGCATAAAAGTTTGGGGGAAACACAGTTCTCTCCATGTCATCCTCTTTTCCTCAGCAGCCTTCTTTGTGAAATAGTGTCTCTCATGTTCCCTCTCTTTTTATTTTTATTTTTGTTTTAACCATTTTTAGTTGGATCCTTTTTTCCATGTCTTTTGCCATATTTGATATTCTGTTCTACTTTTGGATGCTCCATGTAACCTTTTTAATCTTCTTAGTCATATACTCTTTTTCCTTATTTTGTCCTGAATTCATGTCTATCCTAATTTTCTCTGTTTATTTACTCCTATTGTTTTTTTTTTCCTTTTTCCACTAACAATCCCATAAGTAATTTTGTTGGGACAATAATTGAATTTGGGTCAAGAAAGAAAATTTGAGGAAATTGAACATGTTAATTTTTCTTAATATAAATTTCCTAGGACTGTAGACCAATTTAAATCATCTTAATACTTCTTTTGTGATTTGGTCTGAGTATAATTGCCTGGAATCTCCAGGAATAAAAAGAAATGATTTCACCTGAAGAATGAAGCATTCTAATACAGATATGAAGCTAAAACTTCTGAATTTGTGTATGGGTCATTGGGAACAATCATCCCCTTACTTCAGCAGTGAGCCTGTTCATGACTATGGTTTATTCAGGAGTTTTTCAGGCTTTGTTAACAAGCCATTTGGCACCATTACCAGTTCATTAGCCTTGACTTTGAAAACTATTTCCTTGAACTTCACTATTGTTCTAAAGAGTTACTAATTACAATAGGATACTTGAGAATATCCAGATTTAGAAATAAACACCCAAATCAAGTATTGTAGTGAATATATTTATAGAGATGTTCCTGTGTAAGAGTAACATTAACACGTTTTCAAAATCTAAAATAAGGTTACGTATACAAATAGGGAAAGCATAATGGTTTAGGATTCATTATTCTCTTTCCTGAGCTGTTCCAGCTCAATTTTTATATTCTGGGTTTGTTGTTGTTGTTGTTGATGTTTTCATTGTTGTTACAAACACTTTGATATATTTAAATTTCCTTGAATGTGATAACTAACCTTCCTCAAATGAACATTTATGATCTTTATTATCTGCCATTAGCCTTTTATATTTCTGTCATCTTAAATGAAAACTTCTCTTTTTCTCTTCCTCCTCCTTCTGTTCTTCTTCTTGCCTCCTCTTCTTCTTTTTCCTCTTTTCCTTTTCCTTCTTCCTCTCCTCCTCTTCCTCCTTCTTCTTCCCCTTCTCCACCTCCTCCTCCTCCTTTTCTTCTTCTTATTCCTCCTCCTCCTTCTTTCCCTTCTCCTCCTCCCCCTCTCCTTCCTCCTATTCCTCCTCCTCCTGCTCCTTTCTTCTTGTTGTTATTCTTCTACTTCTTCTTCTTCTTTTCTTCACTTCTTCACTTCTTTTCATCCTAATCCTCATTTTTCTTCTGCATGTTCATCCCCTTGTTATGCATAATATTCATGTTAGTTGTTTTATGTAAATTCCTCTTCTTTGAGTAGAATTGGTGCTATTCAACCCAGACAGCAAACAAGAATACAGAGCCAAGAATACAGAGTTAAGTAAAAGAAGTGATAAACTTGGACTTCACACTATTTCTATTGGGATATCACCTCTTCACTATATCATTCCTGTATCCTTGGCATTTTCATGCTTTACATGAGATCAGTGTGGTTTAGTGTAATGCTGTAGCCTCATAGGGTTCTTGGTGATGTGGAATTTATTAGTCTGTGTTTAATTAAGAATTAACAATTGCTTTCCCTCTTTTTTCTAGATTTTCTCATGTTGATATCATTTCTCCTGGTCAGAACTCTGGTTTAGAAGAAATAATGTACGTATTCCTAAACCATATCCTTTGGTCCAATTTCCTATTTTGTTTGGTCGTGTGTAATAAATTAGTGTAGAGATGCTTCCTACCTTTGCTTAACTTCTGTTAAGACTTTATTGATCTCTTCAGACTTTATTGATCACAGCAAAAGATAATTGATAAAGCCTTTCAAGAGACATCTGTTTGCTACTTGATTTCTAGGAAAATATTGATCAGTTATAATTGTCATCCTTCTTCAATTGAAACCAATTTATACTCTATTGAGCACACACTCTACATTTTTTCGTGGTTTGAAGTTATTACAATTTCATGGTTCTATTACAGATGTTATTTATGTTCAATGTAGTTTGTCTTATATCTTTAACTAAGTTTGTGTGTAGTGCCTTTAATCCACATTTTTTATTTTTAACTGCCAGGCTAATTGTTGAAGATTAAGGCATAGCAGGTGGCTGGACCTGACAGATTTTCAATGAGTAGAATTTAATTAATTAATCAAAAGTCAACAATTTGGCACACTTTTGAACTATATTGGCACTGTCTCTTTTTATTCTTTTTTTCTAAACCACCTATACATTTTATATACTATCAGTGATAATAAGAACCTGGGAATTCACATGTCATCAAGCACATTCATCCAACAAAAAGCAAGGTCTATTAAATATCATTCATAAATAATTAAAATATTTTACTAATATTACTGTTAATAACTTGATTATGTGTTTCTTATTTATATGTTCACAGTTCTTTTATATATTTGATATTAAATTCAGTATTCCTCTGAGGAGGCCAAGAATAGTATAATTGTGGCCATTTTATAAGCAGAAAACAGGGCAAATAAAATTTAAGTGATTTACATAAGGTCAAAAAACTAGTGGCCAATATACTTGTTTAATATATTCTTTGGGGGGAAAATAACCAGCCATAAATAAAAACGACTTTTCTGCATACTTTCTTCCAAGAATTGAATCATTACTTGAAGCAATAAAAAATGGAGAAAGAATTACCAATAAAAATGGAAATAGTATTTGAAATTGTGTCAATATGCTATGTAAAAACATTATTTGTAGAATCTCCTTGATAAATCTATACCTAGAAAACTTCAATATTAAAATGTAAGCAATAACGTGTATTATCATACATAGCAAGAAGATTGGTATTATTGAAATTCAATAATGATTTATATAAAATACAATACATGGTTAAATGGTTCAAACAGATAATTGAACATTATGATATTTCATATAAAATACTTTATTCTATGTTTTATATAACACTAATGAAATGACTTATATTGTTTCTCTGAGGAACATTTTCATATTTTTCTGTTTTACTGATTTGTTATTATGCCCTGTCCTTCATAGACAGCACGACAGGTATGCTGATTAACTTCAACGATTTCTTTCAGCTTATTTCCTGTCTGTGACTCTAATTGCAAAACAAACTTTCCATCTTATTTTTGATACTACCTAGTTTCTCGTCAGTAGAAAGATGTTTGAATGAAAATACATTAAATGTAAATACTTCCAGATTATTACAAGAAAGAAATAGAGCACAGAATCATTATTGAGCTCATTAGAAGAAAGATGTTATGTAAGTGTAAAATATTGTCATTTTGTCTGGCAAATACCATTATTTTATATAAAGTATAGCATCCAGTTATCTACATGCATCAGAAATGAGAGGCTGTCTGGGGAACAGGGCAACTGATTATCCCCACCACAGGAACAGCAAATTTGACAACTATCTACACATTTAAAAAACCAGAACTACTTTCATAAGAACCAAAAATCAGGTGGGTACTCACAGTACTGGTTTTAGCTTCATATCACTGAAAGAGGCACTGAAAAAGGTAGGAAAGGCAGTCTTAAATTGCCAATGCCTCTATCCCCTCATAGCAGCTGCATCACAGAGAAATCTGTGCAACTGGGAGAGGAAGAGCACAGTAATTGTGAGACTCCATTGAACTCAGTCCTGCCCTGTCCCAGCAGAAAGTAAAACTGGGCTGAACTCAGCAGACATCCAACCACAAAGGGAACATTCAGACTACCCCTAGCCAAAGGGGAATCGCTCATCCCAGCATTCAGAACTTGAATTCTGAATGCCTCACCATGATGGGCTGAAGTGCTCTGGACCTTTAAATAAACTTTAAAGGCAGTCTAGGTCAGGACTGCATGTCCTAGTGCTGACCTGGGCTCAGAGACAGAGGACTATGGGGGCATGTGGCTTACTGATACACCAGCTGAGAAATCTAAGGGGGTGCTTGCACCACCCCTCCCTGACCTCAAATAGCATGGCTAACAGCTCATGGATCACATGGATTGTTCTCAATGATAGACCACATGTTAGGTCACAAAACAAGTCTTAAAACATCCAAAAAAAATTGTAATAATATCAACCATCTTCTCCAATCACAATGGAATAAAACTAGAAAGCAATAACAAGAGGAATTTGGGAAACTATACAGACACATGGAAATTAAACAATATCCTCCTGAATGACCAGTGGGTCAATGAAGAAATTAAGAAGAAAATTAAAGAGGTTCCAAGATGGCCGAATAGGAACAGCTCCAGTCTACAGCTCCCAGTGTGAGTGATACAGAAGACGGATGATTTCTGCATTTCCAACTGAGGTACCGGGTTCATCTCACTGGAGCTTGTCAGACAGTGGGTGCAGGACAGTGGATGCAGCCCACGGAGTGTGAGCTGAAGCAGGGGAAGGCATCACCTCACCCAGGAAGCACGAGGAGCCAGAGAATTCCCTTTCTTAGCTAAGGAAAGCCTCGACAGACAGCACCTGAAAAATCAGGTCACTCCCACTCTAATACTCGCTTTTCCAATGATCTTAGCAAATGGCACACCAGGAGATTATATCCCGCACCTTGCTTGGAGGGTCCCACGCCCACAGAGCCTCACTCACTGATAGCAGAGCAGTCTGAGATCGAACTGCAAGGCGGCAGTGGGGCTGGGGGAGGGGCGCCTGCCATTGCTGAGGCTTGAGTAGGTAAACAAAGCAACTGACCAGGAAGCTCGAACTGGGTGGAGCCCACCACAGCTCAAGGAGGCCTGCCTGCCTCTGTGGACTCCACCTCTGGGGGCAGGGCATAGCCAAACAAAAGGCAGCAGAAACTTCTGCAGACTTAAATGTCCCTGTCTGACAGCTTTGAAGAGAGTAGTGGTTCTCCCAGCATGGAGTTTGAGATCTGAGAATGGGCAGACTGCCTCCTCAAGTGGGTCCCTGACCCCCGAGGAGCCTAACTGGGAGGCACCACTTAGTAGGGGCTGACTGACACCTCATACGGCCGGGTGCCCCTCTGAGACGAAGCTTCCAGAGGAATGACCAAACAGCAACATTTGCCATTCTGCAATATGTGCTGTTCTGCAACCTCCGCTGGTGATACCCAGGCAAACAGGGTCTGGAGTGGGCCTCCAGCAAACTCCAATAGTCCTGCAGCTGAGGATCCTGACTGTTAGAAGGAAAACTAACAAATAGAAAGGAAATCCACACCAAAACCTCATCTGTATGTCACCATCATGAAAGACCAAAGGTAGATAAAACCACAAAGATGGGGAGAAACTAGAGCAGAAAAGCTGAAATTTCTAAAAATCAGAACACCTCTTCTCCTCCAAAGTAATGCAGCTCCTTACCAGCAATGGAACAAAGCTGGATGGAAAATGACTTTGATGAGTTGACAGAAGTAGGCTTCAGAAACTCAGTAATAACAAACTTCTCCGAGCTAAAGGAGGATGTTCGAACCCATCACAAAGAAGCTAAAAACCTTGAAAAAAGATTAGAAAATGGCTAACTAGAATAAACAGCATAGAGAAGACATTAAATGACCGCATGTAGCTGAAATCCATGGCACAAGAACTACATGACACATGCACAAGCTTCAGTAGCCGATTTGATCAAGTGGAAGAAAGGTTATCAGTGATTGAAGATCAAATGAATGAAATGAAGCTAGAAGTTTAGAGAGAAAAGAGTAAAAAGAAATGAACAAAGTCACCAAGAAATATGGAACTATGTGAAAAGACCAAATCAACATCTGATTGGTGTACCTGAAAGTGACAGAGAGAATGGAACCAAATTGGAAAACACTCTTCAGTATATTATCCAGGAGAACTTCCCCAACACAGCAAGGCAGACAAACATTCAAATTCAGGAAATACAGAGAACACCACAAAGATACTCCAACTCCAAGACACATAATTGTCAGATTCATCAAAGTTGAAATGAAGGAAAAAATGTTAAGGGCAGCCAGAGAGAAAGGTCGGGTTACCCAAAAAGGGAAGCAGCCCATCAGACTAACAGCAGATCTCTCGGCAGAAACTCTCCAAGCCAGAAGAGAGTGGGGGCCAATATTCAACATTCTTAAAGAAAAGAATTTTCAACCCAGAATTTCATATCCAGCCAAACTAAGCTTCACAAGTGAAGGAGAAATAAAATCCTTTTCAGACAAGCAAATGCTGAGAGATTTTGTCACCACCAGGCCTGCCTTACAAGAACTCCTGAAGGAAACTCTAAACGTGGAAAGCAACAACTGGTACCAGTCACTGCAAAAACATGCCAAAATGTGAAGACCATCGATGCTAGGAAGAAACTGCATCAACTAATGAGCAAAATAACCAGTTAACATCATAATGACAGGGTCAAATTCACACATAACAATGTGAACCTTAGATGTAAATGGGCTAAATGTTCCAATTAAAAGACACAGACTGGTAAATTGGATAAAGACTCAAGACCCATCAGTGTGCTGTACTCAGGAGACCCTTCTCACATGCAGAGACAGACATAGGCTCAAAATAAAGGGATGGAGGAAGATCTACCAAGCAAATGGAAAAAAAAAAAAAAAAAAAAAAAAAGCAGGGATTGCAATCCTAGTCTCTGATAAAACAGACTTTAAACCAACAAAGATCAGAAAAGACAAAGAAGGCCATTACATAATGGTAAATGGATCAATTCAACAAGAAGAGCTAACTATCCTAAATATGTATGCATCCAATACAGGAGCACCTAGATTCATAAAGGAAGTCCTTAGAGACCTACAAAGAGACTTAGACTCCCACACAATAATAAAGGGAGAGTTTAACATCTCGCTGTCAATATTAGACAGATCAATGAGACACAGGTTAACAAGGATATCCAGGAATTGAACTCAGCTCTGCACCAAGCGGACATAATAGACATCTACAGAACTCTCTAACCCAAATCAGCAGAATATACGTTCCTCTCAGAACCACATCACACTTATTCGAAAATTGACCACAAAGTTGGAAGTAAAGCACTCCTCAGCAAATGTAAAAGAACAGAAATTATAACAGTCTCTCAGACCACAGTGCAATCAAACTAGAACTCAGGATTAAGAAACTCAATCAAAACTGCTCAACTACATGGAAACTGAACAA
Organism: Papio anubis; assembly: GCF_008728515.1. Lineage (NCBI taxonomy): Eukaryota > Metazoa > Chordata > Mammalia > Primates > Cercopithecidae > Papio > Papio anubis. The sequence goes on along the minus strand of NC_044989.1, from coordinate 34,979,231 downwards.
CCTGCTCCTGAATGACTACTGGGTACATAATGAAATGAAGGCAGAAATAAAGATGTTCTTTGAAACCAATGAGAACAAAGGCACAACGTATCAGACTCTCTGGGACACATTTAAAGCAGTGTGTAGACGGAAGTTTATAGCACTAAATGCCCACAAGAGAAAGCAGGAAAGATCTAAAATTGACACCCTAACATCACGATTAAAAGAACTAGAGAAGCAAGAGCAAACACATTCAAAAGCTAGCAGAAGGCAAGAAATAATTAAGATCAGAGCAGAACTGAAGGAGATAGAGATACAAAAAACCCTTCACAAAATCAGTCAATCCAGAATCTTTTTTTTTTTTGAAGAGATCAACAAAATTGATAGACCACTAGCAAGACTAATAAAGAAGAAAAGAGAGAAGAATCAAATAGACACAATAAAAATGATAAAGGGGATATCACCTCCGATCACACAGAAACACAAACTACCATCAGAGAATAATATAAACACCTCTATGCAAATAAACTAGAAAATCTAGAAGAAATGGATAAATTCCTGGACATACACACCCTCCCAAGACTAAACCAGGAAGAAATTGAATCCCTGAATAGACCAATAATAGGCTCTGAAATTGAGGCAATAATTAATAGCCTACCAACCAAAAAACGTCCAGAACCAGACGGATTCACGGCCAAATTCCACCAGAGGTACAAAGGGGAGCTGGTACCATTCCTTTTGAAACTATTCCAATCAATAGAAAAAGAGGGAATCCTCCCTAACTCATTTTATGAGGCCAGCATCATACTAATACCAAAGCCTGGCAGAGAAACACACAAAAAAAGAGAATTTTAGACCAATATCCCTGATGAACATTGATGCAAAAATCCTCAATAAAATACTGGCAAACTGAAGTCAGCAGCACATCAAAAAGCTTATCCACCATGATCAAATGGGCTTCATCCCTGGGATGCAAGGCTGGTTCAACACACACAAATCAATAAATGTAATCCATCATATAAACAGAACCAAAGACAAAAACCACATGATTATCTCAATAGATGCAGAAAAAACCTTTGACAAAATTCAACAGCACTACATGCTAAAAACTCTCAATAAATTAGGTATTGATGGGACGAATCTCAAAATAATAAGAGCTATTTATGACAAACCCACAGCCAATATCATACTGAATGGGCAAAAACTGGAAGCATTCCCTTTGAAAACTGGCACAAGATAGGGATGCCCTCTCCCACCACTCCTATTCAACATAGTGTTGGAAGTTCTGGCCAGGGCAATCAGGCAGGAGAAATAAATAAAGGGTATTCAATTAGTAAAAGAGGAAGTCAAATTGTCCTTGTTTGCAGATGACATTATTGTATATTTAGAAAACCCCATCGTCTCAGCCCAAAATCTCCTTAAGCCGATTAGCAATTTCAGCAAAGTCTCAGGATACAAAATCAATGTGCAAAAATCACAAGCATTCCTATACACCAATGACAAACAGAGAGCCAAATCATGAGTGAACTCCCATTCACAATTGCTTCAAAGAGAATAAAATACCTAGGAATCCAACTTACAAGGGATATGAAGGACCTCTTCAAGGAGAACTACAAACCACTGCTCAATGAGATAAAAAAGAACACAAACAAATGGAAGAACATTCCATGCTCATGGATAGGAATAATCAATATCATGAAAATGGCCATACTGCCCTAGGTAATTTATAGATTCAATGCCATCCCCATCAAGGTACCAATGACTTTCTTCACAGACTTGGAAAAAACTACTTTAAAGTTCATATGGAACCAAAAAAGAGCCCACATTGCCAAGACAATCCTAAGTCAAAAGAACAAAGCTGGAGGCATCACGCTACCTGACCTCAAACTATACTACAAGGCTACAGTAACCAAAACAGCATGGCACTGGTACCAAAACCGAGCCCCCAGAAATAATACCACACATCTACAACCATCTGATCTTTGACAAACCTGACAAAAACAAGAAATGGGGAAAGGATTCCCTATTTAATAAATGGTGCTGGGAAAACTGACTAGCCATAAGTAGAAAGCTGAAATTGGATCGCTTCCTTACACCTTATACAAAAATTAATTCAAGATGGATTAGAGACTTAAATGTTTGACCTAAAACCAAAAAAACCCTAGAAAAAATCCTAGGCAATACCATTTAGGACATAAGCATGGGCAAGGACTTCATGTCTAAAACACCAAAAGCAATGGGGAAAAAAAAAGCCAAAATTGACAAATGGGATCTAGTTAAACTAAAGAGCTTCTGCACAGCAAAAGAAACTACCATCAAAGTGAACAGACAACCAACAGCATGGGAGAAAATTTTTGCAATCTACCCATCTGACAAAGGGCTAATATCCAGAATCTACAAAGAACTCAAACAAATTTACAAGAAAAAATCAAACAACCCCATCAAAAAGTGGGTAAAGGATATGAACAGACACTTTCCAAAAGAAGATCTTTATGCAGCCAAGAGACACATGAAAAAATATTCATCATCACTGGCCATCAGAGAAATGCAAATCAAAAGCACAATGAGACACCATCTCACAGCAGTTATAATGGAAATCATTAAAAAGTCAGGAAACAACAGGTGCTGGAGGGGATGTGGAGAAACAGGAACATTTTTACACTGCTGGTGGGACTATAAACTAGTTCAACCATTGTGGAAGACAGTGTGGCGATTCCTCAAGGATCCAGAACTAGAAATACCATTTGACCCAGCCATCTTATTACTGGGTTCATACTCAAAGGATTATAAATCATGCTTCTATAAAGACATATGCACACGTATGTTTACTGTGGCACTCTTCACAATAGCAAAGACTTGGAACCAACCCAAATGTCCATCAATGATAGATTGGATAAAGAAAATGTGGCACATATACACCATGGAATGCTATGCAGCCATAAAAAAGGATGAGTTTAGTCTTTTTTAGGGACATGGATGAAGCTGGAAACCATCATTCTGAGCAAGCTATCTCAAGGACAGAAAACCAAACACCGCATGTTTTCATTCATTGGTGGGAATTGAACAGTGAAAACACTTGGACACAGGAAGGTGAATATCACACACCAGGGCCTGTTGTGTGGTGGGGGAAGGCGGGAGGAATAGCATTAGGAGATATACCTAATGTAAATGACGAGTTAATGGATGCGGCACACCAACATGGCACATGTATACATATGTAACAAACCTGCACATTGTGTACATGTACCCTAGAATTTAAATTATAATTTAAAAAAGACAATGAAAATAATATATGACAATGAAAAAAAAAAGGTGACAACTGTTCCTGTTATGGTTTGAATGTAGGTATCCCTCCAAAATTCATATGTTGGACTTTAACACGGTACCCTCCTCTCAACCTTATTTATGGGGGATATGTTTCAAGACTCCCAGTGGATGCCTGAAACTGCAGATAGTACCAAACCATATATGATGACAATGCTCTGGAGTGCCCAGGATTAGATCTCCTCACTGCTGATTACTAGGAATATTGCATCAGAGTACAAAGCTTGGAAGTCAGAAAATAAGTAGTATGGAAGGAAGGGTTGGAAAAAGCAGAGGCTTCTTTGTGGCATATCAGAATTTCCAGGATCACTACTCTTGCATTTTGGGGTAATTTTCTTTCTTTCTTTTTCTTTTCTTTTCTTTTTTTTTTTTTTTTTTTTTGAGATAGAGTTTTGCTCTTGCTGTACAGGCTGGAGTGCAACGGTGAAATCTTAGCTCACTGCAACCTCTGCTTCCTGGGTTCAGGCAATTCTCCTGTCTCTGCCTCCCTAGTAGCTGGGATTACAGGCATGCACCACCACACACAGCTTTTTTATTTTATTTATTTATTTATTTATTTATTTATTTATTTTGCAAGATGGAGTCTCGCTCTGTTGCCCAGGCTGGAGTGCAGGGCATGATCTTGGCTCACTGCAACCTCTGCCTCTGGGATTCAAATGATTCTCCTGACTCAACCTCCCGATTAAACTGGGATTACAAGCACTCGCTACCATGCCCGGCTAATTTTTGTATTTTTAGTAGAGATGGGGTTTTATCAGGTTGACCAGGCTGGTCTCGAACTCCTGACCTCATGATCTGCCTGTCTCGGCCTCCCAAAGTGCTGGGATTAGAGGTGTGACTTGCCGCATCCTACCAGTTTGGTATTTTTAGTGGAGATGGGGTTTCACCACATTGGTCAGGCAGTTCTCGAACTCCTGACCTCAGGTGATCCACCTGAAGTGTTGGGATTACAAGCATAAGCCACTGTGCCCAGTCTGGGGTGATTATTAAGTAAAACAAAAGTTACTTGAACACAAGCACTGTAATACTGTGGCAGTTGTTTTGATAACTGAGATGGCTACTAAGTGACTAGCAGGTGGGTAGCATATACAGCAGGGATATGCTGAACAAAGGGATAAAATTAACATCCAGGACAGCACAGAGCAGGATGGTGTGAGATTTTAAAAATAAAAATAATAAATAAATAAGAAAATTTAAAAATTTATTGAAACAAATGATAATGGAAATGAGATATACCAAAACCTGTGGGTTACAGCAAAAACAGCAAAAATTTACTTGGAGGGAAATTTATAGCTATAAGCGCCAACATCAAAAAATAAGAAAAACTTCTCATAAAGAACGTAATAATGCATCTTAAAAATAGAAAAGCAAGAGCAAACCAAAAATGAAAATAGTATAAGAAAATAAATAATAAATATCAGAGAAGAAATAATTGAAATTGAAATGAAGAGAACAATACAAAAGATGGAGACAAAAAGTTGGTTTGTTGAAAAGTTAAACAAAATTGACAAACTCTTAATCAGATTAACTAAAGAAAAAAGAGATAAGATCTCAATAAATAAAATCAGAGATATAAAAGAGAATGTTACAACAAATACCACAGAAATTGAAAGGATCACTATTGGCTGCAATGTGCAACAATATGCCAATAAATTGGGAAATCTAGAAGAAATGAATAAATTCCTAGGTACATACAACTTACCAAGAGAGAACCATGAAGAAATCCAAAACCTGAACAGATCAAAAAGTAACAAGATCGAAGCTTTAATACAAAATCTCCCAACAACAACAATAAGCCTGGGACCCAATGGTTTTCCTGTTGAATTCTACCAAATTCATTAAAGAAAACTAATGTCAATCCTATGCAAACTATTCTAAAATAAAGGAAGGAATACTTTCAAACTCATTCTGTGAGGCCAGTATTACCCTGATACCAAAACCAGACACAGACACATCAAAAGAAGGAAACCACCCACAAATATCTCTGATAAATATTGATGCAAAAATACTCAACAAAATACAGGCAAATTGAATTCAACAACACATTAAAATGATTATTCATGATGACTTAGTGGGGTTCATCCAAGGAATGGTTATAAATGCAAATCAAACAATATGATACATCATATCAAGGGAAGGAAGTACAAATCCCTATTTATCATTTCAATTGAGCTTAAAAGGTATTTGATAAAATTCAACATACTTTCATGATAAAAACCCTGAAAAACTGAGTATAGAAGGAACATATCTCAAAGTAATAAAAGCCATATATGACAGACACATAGCTAGTATCATTCTAAATGGGGAAAAATGGAAAGCTTTCCCTGTAAGATATGGAACATGACAAGGATGCTCACTTTCACCACTGTTATTCAACACAGTACTGCAGGACTAGCTAGAGCAATCAGCTAAGAAAAATAAAGGGCATCCAAAACCAGGATACAAAATCAACATATAAAAATCAGTGGCATTTCTATATGCCAACAGCAAACAAACTGAAAAATCAAGAAAGAATTCCATTTAAAATAGGGATAAAAAATTAAACACCTAGAAATTAACTTAACCAAAGAAGTGAAAGATCTGTACAATGAAAACTATAAAACACTGGTGAAAAAAAATTGAAGATGACACAAAAAATTGGAGAGATATTCCATGTTCATGGATTGGATGAACCAATATTGTTAAAATGTCCATACTATCCAAAGCAATCTACATATTCAATGCAATCCCTATCAAAATACCAATGACATTTTCTACAAAAACAGAAAAAGTAATCTTAAATTGTATATGGAACCACAAAAGACTCAGAATAGCCAAAGCTATCCTGAGCAAAAAGAACAATACTGAAGGAATCACATTATGTGACTTCAAATTATACTACAGAGCTATAGTAATCAAAACATTATGGTACTGGCATAAAAACAGAAACATAGATCAATGGAACAGAATACAGAACCCAGAAATAAATCCACACATCTGCAGTGAACTCATTTTTGACAAAAGTGCCAAGAACATACATTGGGGAAAGGACTGTCTCTTCAATAAATGTTGCTGGTAAAACTGGATATCCATATGGAAAAGAATGACACTAAACCCTTACCTTTCATCATATACAAAAATTTAGACTTAAATCTAAGATTTCAAACTATGAAACTACAAAAAAAAAATTGGGGAAACTCTCCAGGACATTGGACTGGGCAAAGATTTCTTGAGTAACACTCCACAAGCACAGATAACCAAAGCAAAAATGGACAATTGGCTCTGTGCCAAGTACAGTCATGACTGAAATCTGGCTTTTTCCTTTTTCTCAAGGAGGTCATAATCTTGCTAGAGAAAACAACATTATTTAAATAATGTGAATAAACATTTGATTACTAATTAAATACAATTTTTAACAGAGGCATCATTGTCAGAAGAGTCAAAAGTGTTCTCTGAGAAAATAAAACTCTATCTGAGACTTATAAGGACGATAATAAGTTAGACAAAGAGGAGAAGGATGTATAATCCAGGCAGCGAGAATATGACCAACAGCCCTGTGGCATAAGTGATGGATAGAGTATTATGAAACTGATTGAAGGCTAGTAGAGCTGAAGCATGGTAGACTAGAGAGGCATAGGCAAAAATGAGAAATAAGTTGGTAACAATTCACATAAGAATGTATAGGGTGTGTTAAGATTATTTTTCTTCTATCCTAGTATGATAGTAAATCATTAAGTATTTTAAATATGAGAAGGACCTGACTGGAGTTTCATTTATGAAAAATTTATTCTGGATAGATTGTAAAGACAAAAATATATGGAAGGCAAATGGATAGAAGTATAGAATTGTAAAAGCTATTATATTAACACAGCCAGATTTCAGAATAGTGGCACTGGAATATAGAGAAGAAGTAGTCAAGACATAGAAGTGGTTAAACCAGGGATAATTAAGAAGTCTTTCTTAGGAGATAAAATTAATGAGAATCAGTGGAGGATTAGTTATGGTAGTTATGAGAGAGGTTGACAATGATGAAAAGATGGTGAATTGAGAGGAAGGAAGACTTCTTAAACATTCAACAGAGGCAACAGGACTGTTTAACTGAGTGGTATGATGTAAACAGCATCAGAATAACAATCTTTGTTCCTAAGCAAACTTCAAAATAAGAGTCATTTCATTATTTGCACCTTTTGCCAGCCTGTTCTATGTTGTTGACCTCTGATAGGTCAATATCAGCAGTCAATTGATTTCTAGCAGTGAAGTCTACAGTTTTCTTTACTAGAAAGTCAGTTTAATGAAGACAAAGAACTTGTCTGTTTTGTTTGCTTACCAATCCTCAATATCTAAGCCACAGCTTGGCCTGTAGCAAGCACTCAATAAACATCTATTGAAAAAAAAATGACTTACTACCTCCTAACTCCTTCAATGTGTCCTCAGTTACCAAAACGTCTTGTTTGTTCTCAGCTAAAAAGAAAAGTAAGACAATTGACCAAGAATTGGGGTTTGTTCTAAAGTCATGTTTTTTGTTTGTTTGTTTTGAGACACAGTCTCACTCTGTCACCCAGGGTGGAGCCAGTGGCACTATCTTGGCTCACTGCAACCTATGCCTCCCAGGTTCGATCTATTCTCCTGCCTCAGCCTTCTGAATAGCTGGGATTACAGGCACCCACCACTATGCCTGACTGATTTTTGTATTTTTAGTAGAGACGGGGTTTCACCATGTTGGCCAGGCTTTGTCTTGAACTCCTGACCTCAGGTGATCCGCCCGTCTCGGCCTCCCAAAGTGCTGAGATTACAGGCATGAGCCACCGTGCCCAGCCGCCATGGGTCATTTTGATGTTAATAATACTAAATGACAAAAGCAAGTGAATATATGATACACTGACATTCTCTAAAATCAAAGCTATAGTTATTTGATATACAAGTCTAATTAAATTGGGGGCTAAAACATTGTTTTGTTACTTTCTGAAGATGTTCTCATGTATTTTATATTTCAGATCTAGAGGCGGTTGTATGTAAAACTTTATTAATATTAATTACACTAGCTGTTTTGTTTATGACTGTCCTATCAAAGCAGTTAATCTGATGTATGGTCATGTAAATTAGTGTGCTGGATTTAATAGTGTTTCTACAAAATTCATGTCTACCGGAACCTGTAAATGTGACCTTATAATGAATTCCTATCATTTCAAACTACCTACTTCATAGTACTTTGTTATAAAAGCCCTACAAAACGTAATGAGCAAAGCTAAATTGCCTGTATAGAAATTATGCCTATTAGTTGCTCTTCATTTTCGTGCACCAAACGAATGAACTAAGTATAATTTTGTAACTATGTTTGAAAGTGGAATAAATAAGATACTCTTGTAGTAGCAGCATGAACTGCAGAAAGCTAAAAATAACATTCTGAGGCTGGTCAGGAGTAAACTTTTTTCTTTATTCAAAAACATGAGCACTTTTGTCCATGATTTGAAGTAAGTAACATGTTTCTTGCTCAAGCAATTAGATTTTGTAGTTTATTCCCTATGCAAAATGGAGTTCAAGTATGAGATTACCTAGCAGTTAACAGATTAAAAATTCAAGTTGTCCGTCTTGGTTTGACTGATGATAAAAGAATCAATATATTGATGCTATATATAAAATGCTATTGCCTTGGCTAGGCTCATTTTCCTGTACATTTTCCTGTACTCTTCTTTTCTGTTGTTTTGGTGTAAATACATTCAATGTCTTACATAATAACCCACTGAGGCTACCCAGGTAAAATAGCAGCACAGTTATTTTTCTAAAAATGCCATTGATTTATTTTGACCCAGAATGACTTTTTAATTCAAATTATTCTGTACATTTTTGAGTACATGAACTCATTCATTAGTAACCAATTTTCAGTTTCTGAAAGATTCACCTCAAAGTAAAAATCCAGAGGAGACAGAAATAAGCTTGTTACAGAGAAAGAATAAAGAACGGTTCACTTTTATTTTCCCAAATGCCATATGCTCTGTTGATTTGGTCTGCCATCTGGAGATGAGGGCTATAATAGCCCCTGCTGGGTAAAACATCCGTAAGAACAGACACGTGTTGGTGCACACTGAGGAATGCAAACACTTGGCATTCACAGATCACAGTCTGAAATAACAGTGAAGGTGTTTAAGCAGGAAAAAGAAAAAGATTTTGGCAACTCTATAGTATTATGCAAAAAGTAGGTCCAGACTTTGGAATTATGTTATCAGTCAGGAGGATCTAAGCGATTTTTTTTTGGAGCACTCTTTGGCTCTTCTTTCTCATGGACATCTGTGTGTGTCTGAAGGTGCTTCCATTCTGAAATTAAAGGTGTGTGAAAAGATATTAGAATATTAATTGATGCTATAAAATTAAGTATAAATTAGTGTGTAATCTATCTCACAAAAAATTCCTTATTTCCTGAATCACACCTACCATGGAATCTTCACTTTCCACCACATTCTACTGAGATATGTGTGTGTGTGTGTGTAACCATGTGTGTATATGTATATTACTTGTTATACTATACATATATAGAAATACATGTGTGTATATTTAAATTATTTTGTATATACGTATATACAAAATAAAAATAATATATGGTTTTTAGATGTTATATTTAAAGAAATATTTTATTTTTATACTCTGGAAGACTTGACTGTTTGTGGAGGAAGGCTACTGTCAGGCTTTGGGAGAGGTGGTGCTAGATAATGACCCCTCCTTATCCTTGTGTACCATGGAACACAAATATCCACGCAAGTCCTATGTGTGCAGTTGTCATTTTTCAAATTACAGCTCTTAAAGCCATATAAACATATAATTACAGTATATTACTGAGAGGTATTTGTTGCACATAAGATGCCTCTTACTGCAACCTCCTTAAGTTGCAGAGGAATATCATGGATACAGGATTCTTAAGGTGTGGCCCCTTTCAAGGGTCCAAAAAGTAAAAAATAATTTAATAATAATATGAAGACACTATTGCCAGTCTTATTATTTCACAAGAGTACAAGGGAGTTTTCCAGAAGCTACATGATGTGTGGTATTGCTACCTTTTGAATGCAAAGGTGTGTGTTTCTGCTCGTCTTTCTCTCCCCTCCCCTCCTGTCTTTATCTCATCGTATTTAAAAGCTACTTACTTGAGGGTTTATATTTGATTCTGGAGTGTTAAAGGGATGAGAGTGGATCCCAAATAACTGCAGAATTTCTCTGGATTAGTTCTTCAGCTCTGAATTCAATGCAGCAAAGAAGTCTGGGGCTCAGGAAAGAAACTAGAAATCATGCATATTCTATAGATGGAGATCTCTTACATTCTGACTCTTAGAAACCTCAACATGGTATTTTAATCCAGAAGAGCCAGATACTTTAGTGGAGAACATAGCCCAATATGCTATTACTAACTTTCATTGTTTCATAATAAGTTTCTTATCAAAATGGTTAAGCAAGCATGAATTTCAACACAAACGCAATAGTCGTATTATGATAGGTACTTGGAGAGCCAGAAAGGTGAGCAATCAGAGATGTTTTGGTGAAATTATGGTCACCCAGGGAAAACTGCTAGAACACAACTCTAGGTAGCACTGGGGCCACGTGAAACAGGGTCAGGGAAATGGGAGACAGAGAACAAAGCAATTTAAATTAAATATCATTCTGCTTAGATTTTAGTCCCACTCCCTCATGAGTTTGCATAAATTTAAACACGTTTGTAAATGGTCTCAAGTTATGTGTATGGTTTAACATAGAGATAATCGGAAGAGATGTGAGCTTACATAAATTTGCTCTCTAAATTAACCATTAACAAGCATCACAGGGCTTTGTGCTAATGATGTATCCTCTTTAAATTTCACCATTTTTTTTTCTGAAATAAAGATAAGCTGTCTGTCCTGGTAGCTCATGGAGTGGTTGTAGTCAACATGTTAGAAATATCAGTGCTGCCCGTACATTAGCACACTGTAAAATTGTAAGAGAATCATTACTTTCCCAGCGCTCTTTACCAGAATTATATTCCATATATAATGCCATTACTTTATTGAATATTTTCTTACTAGAAGCTGTCATATATAATTATATTTAGGCTTTTGGGTTTTTATTTTAGATCTTCATTTAGAGATTATACAGTGCTTCAAAATCCATAGAAATGGCGATTTTAACTTCAACATTGAAAGTGACAATCTTTCTTCAATATTGCATTAGTTTCCTTTGGGTAGTATTAAAGTGACTCACTCGTATTTGGTTTAAATACCTTTTAAACGTATTATTGAGGTATCTATCATACTTTAAAGCATGTAAAAATTAAGTATAATTTTTCCATATGTATTCAATCATATAACCATCATTTGGATCAAGATTTTGAACTGAAGGGACAGAAGGTCTTTTCTGTCATCTCCCAGTCAGTATCCTCAAATATGAACAGTAATCAGAAAGAATATGTTTTAAAATATGAAATTCTTTTGTGATTAAAAATATAGATGTATTTACATACATCAGATACTCTGATAAAAAAGTGCATGCACTATAAATATCCATCAACAAAAGCATTCAGCAAGAATTTGTAATCAGTACTGTTTTAGATACAATCTGGGATTTTTTTTAAGTATAAATCAATGTTCTTCCCTCTCGCTCTTCCACTCCATCTCTCTTTCTCCCATCGCTATCTATCCAGTTAAAAAGAAAGCATTTAGCAAGCTTAGAGTATACAAGGAGTAACAAGATTAGCACACATGAAACCAGAATCAATAATGCATTTTTATGTTATTCATCCATTGGGTAAACAAATACATAGTATTGCAGGTGTTTAAATGCTATTTTTTTTAACCAACAGTAGGTGCTGGTTCAGAGGGGATAGAAATGAATAAACTTTGAGGAAGAGGAGACTATCAATCATCCATGGAAGAATGAGTATCGCATTGAGATTTGATAGTTTATGCAAACGTAGGAAGCAAAGAATAGAGCATTTAAATGTAACAAAAAATAAAATAAATAAAAAGGTAGTATGAGTTTGTGGAACAGCATGAAATAGTATACGAAAGATAACAAATGTAAATCTGACTCGGCAGAAGCAAAAGAAATATCCTGAGAACTCATGAAAATTAATGCTATATAAGCAGAAACAGCTTAAAGAAGACGTTGCAAGTAAGGCAGGGACATTGAGTAATGAAGAACTGAGAGATACTGCAGCAGTTTGAGATGAGAAGTACTGTTATCAGAGCAGCATTTACAGAAGCTGGATATGCAATCCCACTTTGAGATGGATGTGCTGGCAGTAGAATTTAGAGGAAGACACAGGAGAAAAATCTGCAGTATGATGTGGAGATAGACACAAACTACATCATGAAGAAGGCTAAATCACTGGTTGTAACAAAATGCAGTTCTGTCTGATCGCCACTTACAGAGCCCAGTGACAACATTGAGGTATGGTGGAAAAAAATGTATTAACCAAAACTAGTAATAGGGAAGTGACCAGATTCCCATCCAAAGTGGCCACTTTCAATTTCTGGAGAAAAGGCACAGGCTTGAAAAGGGGGGAATTGATATGGAAGGCATGCAGGAGTTGTTTGAAAAAGGAGAACTTGACATAGGAGGCATATCAAGTTGTGCTGATTCTGAGGTCTGCATGTCTTGTTTCAGTGACTATCTTGTGTCTCAGTCCACCTGGAGTTCAGGCTGGCATCATGTCAACAATGGCCAGGTTGTTGACTAGTTGTCTTGAGGTAAACGCTGGAATTTTACAGCTGGGTCTGTAAAATTCAGGCTTGGTCTCTCTGTCTCACAATTAACCCCTGGAACTTCTAAGTAAGCATATAATTAGGTAGTATCACGCAGATAGATAAATGTGAAGGGAGAATATGGTGAGAAAGCGGGGGATATGAAGTGTATTTCAAAGTTAAGGGAAAAAGCTTCTGCAGTTTGCTTCACGGTTATGTCTTGAGACTAGGGAGAAAAGAGAAAGGGGGAAAAATTAAACACGTTTTGAAGTCAAGCGGCTCAGTTACAAGGTGATGTCAAGATTTTGCATCTGGCTAGAATAAGAGCTTCTCTTAGAAGAAAATATGGAAAAGGTGAATGCATCTGCATACAGAAAAGTCTGAGTTGTGTAGACATAAACTTGCCTGTCTACACACCACACCCCTCCACAATTTTGATGTCATATGATAGGGTCTCTGTGAGAAGATAAGACTAGAGGTACAAATGGGTAATGATCAGAAGATAAGTTGCCACTCTTGATGTTTTGGGTGAGACCGGGGTGAAGGGAGAGACATTAGATTGATGCATAAGCAGAGATGAGCACAACAGATGGTGCTAACCAATTCTTCATTTCAAAGGAACAGATAGGATTGAGAAACAGTAAGCTCAGTTGGACAAAAGAATTGTTTCAAATTAAGTTCCTTCATGCAGAATAGGCATGCTCAGAGACCACACTTACAGTGTGTGCAAGATAGGTGCTTTCAAGTCGAAGCTGCTCTCAAAGCAGTGGGCCATTCTGACCCTAGACAGTTTGCTTCTTACATTTCTTTATTTTCCTTGCTATGGGGAAGTGTCAAAGACTTGAGGCGTGTAACACAGCTAAGATGGGAGAAAAAGTGCCCAATTTGATCAGTTTGTTTATGGTTAAATCAGAATAAGAAAGAAGAATGAGCATAAAGAACCAACCCACCCATCTCTGAAGATATATCTGTATTTACTCAGTGAGTTTTTATGAAATTACAACATATGTCATTAATGTATTAATATCTGCCTTAAATTTGGATTTTTGCCATTTCACACACAAAAAAATTTAACTTTATTTACAACCTCACAAAATTTTAACTTTATGTACCACTTTCTTTCACGGCGTACTATTGCTGGCATGTATTTTTATATTTAAATTATTTTAATTGGAGTTTACTCAGTTGTAATTTAGAGGCATTTACATGCTTACTTGCATGTTCTTTATTTCTCCAAGATACCTATTTAATCCAGCTTTTATAGAAATACTTTGTAGAAGGATTAGTTTAATTCCAGTCATTATGTCATTGCCAGCAGGAGAACTCCTATAGGATTATTGTTTTTATGCATATTCTCTAATAAATCAATTAAATTCACTCTTGTGACTGGTTTGTGAATATTTTTAGTTATGAGTGGGAATCAAATTTTATCAAATTTTGATGCATCTATCGAAATGCTCAAGGGGCATTTTCCACCTCTTATTTTCTCAAGTATAAACTTAGATTTATAGCTTCCCTAATATTAAACTACTCTTGCATTTTCAGGAGGCAACTTAATTATCATGTATTATCTTTTTCTGTATCTGGCTGATTTAAGATTGTTTTTTAAAAAATTGCATTTGTATGCATCAATGAGATCAATTGGCAACTTTCCTTTTTGTTTCTGGTGTGGTAAGCAAGGTTGTATTTGACATAGAACGAAATTGGAAATGTTTCCTACATTTTCAATTCTGATTAACTGTGTGCGTAAAATTCACATAATATGTCTCTACTAAAAATACAAAAAACTAGCCGGGCGCGGTAGCGGGCGCCTGTAGTCCCAGCTACTTGGGAGGCTGAGGCGGGAGAATGGCGTGAACCCGGGGGGCGGAGCTTGCAGTGAGCCGAGATCGCGCCACTGCACTCCAGCCTGGGAGACACAGTGAGACTCCGTCTCAAAAAAAAAAAAAAAAAAAAAAAAAAAAAAAAAAAAAAAAAAAATATGTTCCTTAAAAGTTTAAGTAACCTGTTTTATAAATTATCCCAAGTATTTTCTCATTGACATATACTGTTTCAATCCCATTATGGGCTTATTACCCCCTTGATATGGTTTGGCTGTGTCCCCACCCAAATCTCACCTTGAATTCCCATTTGTTGTGGGAAGGACCCAGTAGGATGTAAATGAATCATGGGGGCAAGCCTTTCCCATTCTGTTCTCATGAAAGTGAATACGTCTCATGAGACCTGATGGTGTAAAAAAATGTGAATTTCCCTGCACAAGCTCTCTCTTTGCCTGCTTCCGTCCATGCAAGACGTGACCTCCTCCTTGCCTTCCACCATGATTGTGAGGCCTCCCCAACCACGTGGAACTGTAATCCATTAAACCTCTTTCTTTTGTAAATTGCCCAGTTTCAGGTATGTCTTTATCAGCAGCCTGAAAATAGACTATTAAACCCCAGCTTTCCCCTACCTGAATAAAATAGGATCTTTAAAATAACCAGCTTTTCCATCACTTTCCTTTTTTTACCTATAATTTTAATAATTTTTAATTTTTTTATCTCCCTCCCTGGCCTCCAAACCTCCAATTCTAGTTCTGCATAATCTAGATTAGTACTTAATTGAAAATCTCCTTTATAATATGTTCCTTCTATGAGTGTCTCTTCTATTAATACATTGCTATTTTCAAAGGTTTCTAGTAGTTGGCAGAGAAAACTTAAATGCAGTTCTAACTTACTCCAAAACCTATACCCTTCCCAGTACCAAACATAGCCCCTATAAAATGAGACAATAAGCTTTATGTCACATGTTAGAATATTTATTAAGATAAAGCACATGAAGTTATTGTCTCATGGCCACAAATCTTAACATTTTTTAAACGGCCCTGAGAAGTAAGTTTTCTGATTAAGCACATAGGGAAATAAGGCCTACGGAGGTTAAGATATTCCCTGAAAGGCAAAAACAAAACAAAACAAAACAGTAATAGACAGAGCTGAAATTCAAATATGCACCTGTCTGACTTCAAAAACAAGCTCTTAACCACAATGTTCTGTGTTTTTCATATGGCATACAAGACTTGGTCCAACTTCAGTCACCTGAATTTATAAATAAGTATGGCCTGAATGGTCCAGTTGTCTCTAACTCAGCAACACAGTATAAGAAAAGAAAATGAAGCACAACTTCAGAATACCTGGAATATTATTTGTGAGATTTTAACAAATAAATTTATTTCCATTTCTTTATATATAAAGCGTATCTATAAAGTTCAGATGTTACTTGGGTCTTCTTTCTTAAACTGTTCATTTTCTGCACCTTTTTCTGCAAAATAGAAACAGTAGTATTTTCTGCACAATAGGAACATGCAGTAAGTACAATAATTTAAAAGGGTTATGCAAAGGAGAGTCCATGGCACAGCTTCCAGGTCACAGGAGCTTTCATGATGAACCTATCAGTTTGTTGACTGAACCTGAAGAGCCAAAAAGCACTGTTAGGGCTCCACAAGCCTGAGAAATATAGGGAGGGGAGAAAGATGACAGTGAGAAGTGAAGAGGCGAGGAAGAGCTTATTCTCTGAAATGGCTTCACCTAAGATTAGCACTTGTGGCGGGGGTGGAGGGGAGGGAGCTAGGGCAGGAAATGGGTTGTCACCTCCATGATCTTCTGCTCCTGTACCCCATCCTCCATCGCCCATTATTTCTAAAAAAAATTATACACACACGCTCGCACTCACATGCATGCACGTGTACACACACACACACACACACACACACAGAGTCATCTCTCTGTGTCCATGGAAGATTGTTTCCAGGACCCCCTGCAAATACCAAAATATACAAGAGCTAGAGTCCCTTATATAAAGTGGCATAGTATTTGTATGCAAGTGCACATCCTCCAGTATATTTTAAATAACCTCTAGATTACTTATAATATGTAATACAATACCTATGCATCACTTCCTTTGCATGTATTCAATGTAGTATTCAGTGCACCATAAATTCAAGTTTGACTTTTTGAAATTTTCTGAAATATGTTTTACCAACAGTTGTTGAATCCACGTACTCAGAACTCATGGATATAGAGGGCTGAGCACACACATATATATGTGTGCGTGTGTGTATATATGAATATGTGTGTGTATGTAGTGTGTATATATAAATACTTTATGTGTATATACACATATATAATGTATATGCTTACATTTTTAAAAGAACGAACAAATTGCAGTCTGAAGAAACTATAAAATGTTATTAGAAAGTTAGCCCTTTGTTGTCTAGAACTGTGCATTACATTCTAACAAAGACGACTACCTTTTTCAAATTGCCAAATCCAAGGTAAACATTTACACTTTTTCATAGGAAGTGTTGTGACTTCCTTAGTTTTCTTTGACGGAAAATCAATCTTCTGTGCGAAATCACTCCAGAATATTCCCTTAGCTATCATTATCCCTCTTCCTGCTTTAATTTTCTGCATAGCACTTAAAATTATCTAACATACTATGAATTACTTCTTGCTTGTCATATATATAGTATATATGTGTATATATATAATATATATGTATATACATTTTTTCTCTGATAGAATGTAGGTTATGCAAAAGTAGTAATTGTTTTATCTTTCTTGGTTTTATTCTTTCTTGTTCTTTGATACCCAAATTCTAAGAAAATACAGGTGCATAATAGGTACTTTAAAAATTGTTGAATGCATGAATGCATGTCTGAAAGGGCTTTCCCTGTTTACTTAGTGTGGAGAAACTAGAAGCTTGCATCGGAATATTTCTGTTCAAGGATTTTAGTTTGTTATATATGTATGTTTAATTTGACTGTAGAAAAATGCACAGTTATCATTTCATAATGTATTTAGCCATTAATTTGGTGAACACTTACTGAACACCACAGGGCAATAGTCATTCTTTCTCAAATAATTCTTCTGCTGTCTTTATAAAAGGTTTTGTAAAGAACAACTCAAAATATGATTGCAAATCATATCACCTCCTCTAGTGAAGATTCGGATGCCCAGTGTGAGAAATCCCACCTGAGTATCAACCTTAGAGAATGTTGCTTTGACAAAGGCTGTTTCTTAGGATGCTACATGAGGTGCAAGTCTGCTCAGTGAGAATCTGCTTGGTCAGTCCTGTAGCCATCTGGCAAATTATAACCACTGAGTGATAAGCATAAATGCCATTAGGCAGCTTCCTGGAACTTTCCTTAACTGACTTCTAGAGGTATGACTGACTTCTATACCTTTTGTTCCCTCTTAGGCCGTTCTTTTCCTGTCCAGCTCCCTACAATGTGCTGCCACCTGAATATGAGGATGTGTGAACTACGCCTAAGATGATAGAAAGGTAAGGACTAAAGGAGCCTGGATGTCTGCGGACATTGTAAGTACAGTTGCCTCTATATCCAAGAAAACTATACAATTCTTCGTAGTGAAGGATGAATGAAAAGATTCTTCTATTTCTCACAGAAGAAATGACCCTAGCAAATTATCAATTCTATCTGGACTTAAGTCACATGATTAAGAAAATCAGTGAAGCATTCCAGTTGATGTACTTTTAAGCATATATTCTTCTCTTAAGATCCAAAATCTTTTAAGATAGAGTAACGGAAGACATAAGGTTAATTGTTTATTATAACTATAATATTCCAAAACAAAATTTTAGGTTAATTATGTATATTAAAATGATCAGGACATAGAAAATATGACTAGAATAAAAATTGGCCAAATATTGAAAGTTAGTATGTAGGCCATGAGATTCTATCCAGGCAATAATTTGGGGCAGCAGCTCTCTTAGTTTCTTAGCAGACAAATTATAGTGGGAAACAAGAGCAATTAAAGTGTTCATTGTCTGTGAAAGGAAGAATATCAAGTTCCCAGAAGAAAAAAGAGACTTATCACAAAAGAAATTTATTTTACAATTAAAAATTAAGAAAAAAATCTTACTTCCCAAGGGTAAGGTTGCAAGTGATGACCAACCTCAAATGAAATTCAAAGTCATTCAAAATACAGTTCAAAAAGCACTTTTGAAAGTACATTTCAAAGTCACCAAGAGTAAAGTTCAAATGTTCTCATCTAAAACAGAAACGTATTTGAGGTGATTGATATATTAATTAGCTTTATTCAATTATTTCATATTATATTCATACATCATCAGTTTGTGTCTCCTAAATATATATGGCTATACTTTATCAATTTAAAATTTAAAAATACAAATTAAACAAAAAGAATTGCGACCCAACTTGGGTGTCTCTTTGATCACCTAACACTACTAATTAATCTCAATTATCTCTGGAAAAAAAATGTTTCTCCATTAACTAAGAAAAGTATTAATAGAGATGTGTACTCACAGGGATGTGTAGGTGGAATCTGTATGTGTGTGCATGTGTGTGTGCACATGTGTGGTATGTGAAAAGTAAGATGAGAAAATATAAAGATTATAGTAACATTGAATGCCAGTATATGTGCTGAGAATTTCCTTCCAATACTACTTCTGAAAACACATAAGCACATACACACACACATACACACACACCCCTCTACACCAAACAAGCATACTAACTTCTGTGATTATCAATATAACTGAATTCAAGTTAGTCATTAATTTATATTTAAACAACAAAAATAAAGTCTTCATCATCTCTAGAATGTAGAAAATATAGTTAATAAAACTACAGGTAAGTAGCCAAACTAATCCAGGCTTCAAGATTTTGACTGAATTTATATAGTAAGTACACGCCTTCAAACAAAAAGTTGGAAGTTGTATTAATTTTAAAACCCATATGGGTTCCTTATAGATTAGGAAATATTTGAATATATGTTATTAATATTCATCCAAGTTTCATTAAAATAACATATACAGAGTGACAGATAACTTCCAAAAGTTATTTTTTAACAAAGTGGTTAACAATCCTAAAGGAAACTGGACTCGGTTATTTATCTGAATTATAACAATATATTTATTTGGGCTTCTGTTTTTCTTTTGGGACTTAATAAAATTCTCAAGATAAAATGCATATGTCAATTCCTGTATTCCTAGTCACATTTAAAACTGGAAACTTGTTTGGGGAAGTGTTCTCATCACATTCAAAAGGAGATGAAACTCCACAAGCCAGCATAAAAATAATAAATCTGCTTAGAATATTTTCCATTTACTGTCTCCTGTTAGCAGTTTTGGAAAAGCTTTCCACTGTCTTCTCCATTTGATTTTGGCACAAGAAGCCAAAACCAAAATAAAACCAACCAACCAAACAACAACAACAAAAATCTGCTACTTAGGGAGAAATAGCAGCAAATTCAGAAACTTCTATTACCTCATAAGGAAAATAAACAGAAACACACACAAAGTAAATAAGAGAAGAGAACCATTTCCCCTAGAGACAATCATGTATGCCAGTGTCAGGTAAACCCCAAAATTCACATTCTCAATGCATTTCCAATGTAGTGTGTCTGAGGGACAAAGCAAACCATCTTTTAATTGTAGAATTCAAAGGGTCATCATTTGCTGAGCTATTTAAACTCTGGAATTTCTGAAGAGATGATAGAGACCATGTAACTTGCAGACAATCCTGAGTCTTATGTTTTATAAGGGATATGTTGGCTCATCTTTATCTTTAAGTTGAATTACTGCCCAAGGCACATTGGTACGTCCAGCTACAAGGCTGGAAGAACTATTTTACTCATGCATTCAAGGATCAGGTAGACATCTGAGCACAGGCAGCCAGAATTATGCCTGTATGTTGTTCTGAATCTTTAGCCTAAAGCCACCTGGCCATTTAAAAAAAATGAAACAACATATATTTGTTTACTGTCTATCTCGGTTCTGCTTCTGTCAGAATGCCTGGACTGGCCAACAAATGTTTTGAATATATGATGGCATGTTCGAATCTGAGACTGCATCCTTCCCGTCCATTCTAGATCAACTGTTTAGTTTAACAAAGGACTTACATGTGGTTTAGAAAAGACACTCTAAGCAGCATTCCCTTAAAGAAAGCTTGGTCTTTCCTTCTCCGTGTTTGGGTGATTGCATGAGAATGTACTTAGCCCAGGGTTTAACCATCTTATTAAGCCCACTGACCACCACAAATGTACTTAAAGCACATTTGTTATGCAGTTATTTCATAATGTAAAATATTGTAAAACCCTATTAATATGTAATCCAGAATTAGGATGGAAACATTTCATAAAGGTATTCAGCCATTAATTTAGTGAATACTTACTGAACACCATACGGCAATAGTTGTTCTTTCTCAAATAATTATCCTGCTGTCTTTATGAAAGGTTTTGTAAAGAACAACTCAAAATATTATTACAAAACATACATACAAAACATATCAGAAAAGGAGTATAGTAATCTCATAAACAGAGACCTAATTTCAAACCCAAGTACAGGTTAGCTCTGGGATCTTAAACAAACATGATTTCTCTAAATTCAGTGTCCTCATCTACAAGATACTGGAAACAATACTTTCCCTATTGCTTTCACTCACCTGAAAACAAATACTCTTTAAAACCGAGTAACAAATAGCCCAAGCCTGTAGACATTACAGATTGGTATAGTCTGTTGTCTTAGATAAACTAAGTACTCATTAAATATATGCCAACATAAATGAAGATCCCTGAGGTATAAAGCCTAATTTAATATTCTATATTATGTGCTGCCTTAACATCTAGTGAAACCAGAAAAGCTTCAAATGGCCTAACAACAAGTTTTCCTCCTCACATTGCTCCCATGGATAACGTCTCTGGTCAAACAACTTTCCTTACCATGGGACCAGCACAGTGCTTGCTTATCCCTGAGGAGCAGGTTTCAATTCCTTTCCAGGCTGCAGAGCTATTCATACAAGCTAATCACATCCTTCCCTGGGATTCAGGGGTCACTTCACCACAGCTTCTGCTTATCCACTGTTCCTAAATGCAATATCCATGTGGTTCTTCATGGCATGCACTGTCCTTCCCCCGAGACTGTGAGTGGATGTGATTAATAATTGCTGTCCATCTCATCTTCCTAGTGTCTAATGTAGTGTGTGTGTGGCCATCCTCATAGCCATAGGGTGTGAGTCCCTCTCTCATCAAAAGGGTGCATTAGAGGTGAATAAAACAACGGAAATTTTTTTTTCTTTTTTTTGAGACAGAGTTTTGCTCTTGTTGCCCAGGCTGGAGTGCAGTGCACGATCTTGGCTCACTGCAACCTCTGCCTCCCAGGTTTAAGCAATTCTCCAGCCTCAGTCTCCCAAGTGGCTGGAATTACAGGCGTGTGCCACTGTGCCCCATTAATTTTTGTATTTTTAGTAGAGACAGGGGTTTCACCATATTGGCCAGGCTGGTCTCGAACTCTTGACCTCAGGTGATCTTCCCGCCTTTGCCTCCCAAAGTGCTGGGATTACAGGTGTGAGCCACTACATCCGGCAACAATGGATAATTTTTTTAATGGAGAAAAAAAAGGAATAAAACTACGATAATGCAAGTAAAAAGCTAATTGGAGATAGAATAAATTGTTAGACTCACAGGTGGAAGAGTAATATGATCTGTCACAATTGCTTCAAGGGTTGCCTTTTCCTCAAAGCTTGGCACATTCAAATGAAAAAGGAGAGAACCCCAGTAATATTTTTCAACATACATTTGTATATAGGTTGATGAGAACAGTTTTTCAAATGTGCAATTGAAAATTGGCAATTTTATAACTTTCTAGATGAGAAGAAAATAAATAGAATAAATGCCTTGTGTGCATTTATTTTAAGACATATTGCAGAAGATCAGCAATAACACTGGTGTCCTTTGGTGTATCAGTGTAGGCTGGAGAATGTGGGCAGAGAGCCTGGTTCTCAGGAAGAAATCTCACTTCTCCGGAGGCTGACATTTAGAGATTTTGTATTAGTTATGTCTTCCTTGAATTGCTCTGGAGACAGGAAGGCTTCATAAATACAAACTTAATTAAATGTGGAAATGTAGTGGTAGATTTGAGATGAAGAGGTGGAAAGAGCTCAAACTGCCATGTTCTTCAACGAAGCAGTTTGCTTAAATAAATGGGAAAGTCATGATAAATCCTCTGCTAAAGTTCACTCTATTTTAGGAAGGTGCTGCATATAATTAAAATACTTATGAAAGCATTCTCTGTTTCTCTATAAGAAATAATCATAGGAGCAGCAGAATTTTCTTTACCCTGGTTTCCTTAGAACCCAAGTTAAATATAGTAAATAACTTTTTTGTACTTATAAAAATATGGCTTATTGTATTGATAAAAATAACTATTCTCTGAGTTTAAAAGCCTTGCATTTGTGTTCCTAATCTGCTGTCATGCCATGAGTTGACTATGGGCAAGTTGCAAACTCCTTAATGTACCAGAAGAAAAAGGCAAAACAATTTTTCTCTATAGTTAATTGTTTTGCTGTATTTGAAAATATGTATACCTATTTATTTATTTATCAATATCATCCAGCACATCTGGCACTCAAGAATTACTACTTCTTTTGGCCTCGCATCACTAAGTCTATTTTTAAAGGTTTCTAAAATGAAAAATATTGAGATATTCTAGTTCAAAGGATCTCCCTGTCTTTCCAAATGGTGCCTTTCTCGTTCTCTGAGCTCTCCTGTGATATGGAATTTTCATTCTCATTCCATGAGTTCAGAGATCCTATTTCTATAAATAGGGCATTTCAATAAAATTGATCTGGACTATGGAGTGATAATGCTGAATGCAGGTCTGGTCTTTTAACTGCCGACATAATGTGAGTTAAGTTTCAAAGACAGCATTACCCAATTTTATTCTATTGCTCTTTGATTGTTGATACATTATAATGTTTCAGTTTGTATAGATTGTATTGAATCAGCCCAACAGAAAGCAAGGCCTTGTGAGGAAACAGAAAGTTAGCCAAGCAAGTTTTTATTGTAATCATCAATCTTGTGTGCCTGTGTGTGTTTGTTGAGGAAGGGCTGTGTATGGTTTTGAAATGGAAGAAAGAATAATGAAAGCTGGCTGGAAAAGCATAAAAGACCAACACAAATCACAATGTTGGTTTGCATAGTAGAAACTCTTAATTTGAATCTTGTTTGTAAGGTTTCTTTTGATACAATCTCCAATAATTATATCAACACTCTCAGCATTATCTGTATCTCTTTTTGTCTTTTCTGCTATTATTACCTTGTCCCTACCACAAATCTCAAGTCATCCTACCATCCATGTTTATTTTATAAACATGGTTGAAATCAGTTTGTTTGGGGGGGGGAAAAAAAAAAACAAGAATAAGAACAAGATGAACAGCCCTCCCCACTGCTTTCCAACTTAATGCCAGTTACTATTCTGTTGGAAGCAGTCCTTCCACCTGCTTTTTGTCTGTTTTTACACCTGTCTGGTCATGTATGAAAAAGACCCAGATATAGTCATTCTTTTCTTCTTTTGTGTTTCATACTTTAGAGAAACCAGAATGTGCCAAGATCCTGACATAAGTAGGACTAACCTAAGTATGTGCTAGAGTTGGAAAAAAATGTAAAGGAAAATCAAAGTTTTGTAGGGAAACAGAAATGGAAATAATCCCTCTTCTTGTTTGATATTTCTTTATTTTGTTATTGAACAACAAAAAAGTTCCTTTCCAATACAATTTTTAAAAATTGACCAAATTTTTTTTTTGAAAATAACTGTAGTGGGACATGGTTTTAGTGTTCTTTGAACCATTTTGCTGTATAAAGTGGGAATATAGGTTATTATTTGCGGCCAGATTTTGCGTTTGATAAAGATTATTTTATTTAATCTAGTAGTATGCATGCCATTGTTTCCATTTTTGAAAAGGTAACTGACCCCTACAAGGGATAAATCACACCTCCAAAGTCCCATGAAGCCAAGATATTAAACCCAGATGTTGGGATTTCAGAGCTCATGCTCTTGCTGCTACCCCATTAATGCTGCTTTGTGAGATACTGAAAAGTTATTGTTCTTACCTCTATCTAGTCCATCAATCCTTTTGACACTGGCCTAATGATGAGCTTTACTGGCAAAGTAGACATCACTGAGAATTTGTAAATATATTAAGCACATTTCTGCTATTGCAATGTGGTTCTAAGCAGAGCAAAAACCTCATCTATTTTCACCCTGAACTGGATTCTTTCCCAACTGGAGGCTGAATATTTGAAGGCTTGAGGATTGATGTCAGGGTGTCCTCCTGAACAAAGACTGAAGTAATTACAATTAAGTATATGGTTGATGGTCTCATTCTTTCCTACATGTTTGCATCTCCACTTCCAAGATTTTCTTAAGCAGTTCTTTGGAAACATTTCAATCCCTGTTAATGCTTCTTTCAATTGAAATCTCTTCTTAAATCCTATATCGAAATGGATATATTGCACTCTACTGAGCAAAGTGGAGGATGTAAAAAATAAATAAGATTAGGGCCTTCCCTTCAGAGAGTTACAATTTAGTGGAAGAGTTTCTTGTTCACAGTCACTAAATAATTTCCCTGGGATTCAGTTTCATATCATGCACATCCTTATGCCTTCTTTCCAGAGCAAAACTCACCAATCTCATAAATAAATAATTTGTTTTAATACAGCAACCCTCTTTTGTTAGCTTACAATAATTTTTTAATAAAAGCTCTCTGGAGACAATAATAACCCAAATGAATAACTCCAAAAGAAGAAATTTCAGGAACTTCAGCACATTGTCTGTGGAAGTTTGGTGTAGATAGCTAACACCGCGGCATCCTTCAAGTGTCATTCACCTATTTTTATCTACATATATGACCAACCTTGATATGTAATATGTCATTCCCTGGCAATCAACTTACTTTAATTCAGAAAACTTGACCCACCTTCTAGATGAGACAATGGCATTATTTTAATATTCATCTTTTACTTATAACTTACCATTTTCTCTATCTTTACAAGGTGGTATTTCAGGAGGAAAGCAGTTATGTGGCCTGAATAATGTCAGACTTTTCACATTATTAGTATTCAGGCTTTGGGTTAAGGAACAAAGTTGCCAGCAGACCTGAAGATGTGTTTAGAATACGCTCAGTGTTAAGGGCCCTTTCAATGATTCAGAGCGGTTACAATTTTTGCTTTTATTAAGCTAGAGCAATTGAAGAGGAAAGATGCCTGCTTTTTCTTTAGGGAGGAGGGAAGGTCTTAATATCTTAACCCCAAACCAAAAAGATGAGAGTATGCAAATTTGCCCTTTTACAATATGAACCAAATTGTCTATCTCCACACAAAGAAAGAAAAAATAGGGCATTCCCAAGGTCATGTTTCCTGAATGCTTTATTGTACAATGGCAATTCAGTGACCTTTCTGAAATAAAGATATAATAAGATCAATCTGATTTGTTTAGTCACTGGTAATGTTATCATGGACATACATACAAATCAATGAGATGAAAAGAAGAAGAAAAGAAACATACTAGAGGCCAATTCAACTATTTAAAACAAAGCATTGCCATCTCCATTTTAGTGAAGTTGATGTGAATATCTGAATAATCCATTTTTTTTTGACATTAACGATTGAAGTTTGATAACATTAATGATTGAAGTTTGATAATCTTCTGAAATGAAAATAGTAAGATGGGAAAGGCAAATGTTTACATGGCCTCTTTTGGAAGCTAATAATTTAGGAAGCACTTTGAAGATACTGGGACAGAGAATATATTGTATAAAGAGGAACCATGTGGATATCGGTGTTAATATTTTTGGAAAATTAGAAATACATATTATATGCTAGATTAGGACTACTTCTCAACTATTGCATATGGATATGGTTTAACTATCATTATGAGCAAGTATCAGAATAAAGATGTTAAAAATACTTTAATAAAATATTCAGAAATAAGAATATTTGTGCCACAAACAGTAACTTTAAATACTAAAATTTAGCATTTTTTTCTAGTGAGCCTTCTGGATTGCTTATCTTCTATGAGGGTGTCTAGGCGTCCCTTTGGTTCGGAAATCACATAAAACCATCACTTAACGACAGAATACATTTTGAAAAATGCATCATTGTGCTAACACCACAGAATGTACTTATACAAACATAGGTGTTATAGCCTACTACACACCTAGGCTATATTGTATGACCTATGGATCCTAGGCTACAAATTTGTACAGCATGTTACTGTACTGAATATTGTAGGCAAATGTAACATAACGATATTTGTGTATCTAAGCATATCTAAATATAGAAAAGGTAATGTTTTGCACTGCCGTGTTACCCCAGCTATGTTTTCACTAGGTAATAGAAAATTTTCAGCTCAATTATAATCTTATGGGGCTTCATCTAATATGTGGTCCATCATTGGCCAAAATGACTTTATGATGTGCATGAATGAGTTGCAGAAAAGACGGAGCATTTGCTGAAAATGTGATGTCAGAATTTTTCCCCTATTATAAGAGCAGAAGGGCCCATTTTGGTTTATGTATGCTGGATCTAATTAAATATACATTTTCTACAACTAAAAACGACCACTATTAGTATTTTAATTTTATCCTTTAAGGGCTTTGATCATAGCTGAAATCATATAATAAATTAATACCTTTTTCACTTAACTATAAATAACAACTATTTCCTTGTCAATCAAGGTTTTAAGACAAATACAAAGAGATTTCAAATTTACATTTTTCTTAAAGGACTGAGGAATAAAAGCTCAGTCTCCATTTTGCTTTAGACTTAAGCGGCATCATTGATCCTAGTTACCAGAAGCTGATAGGAGGTCATTACCATCCCTGAGCTTTCAACAAATAGAACTGCAAGAGTTAGGAAAATGTAAGAAAGAAACTGGAGAGAAATCCAAAAGCATATCCTAGTAAAATACATTCTTGTAGTAAAAGACCTATTTTAGTTTGCACTTCAGATATCAGAAACTGGTTTAGAAATTGTTCAACTGAATAAAAGGAAAACAATCTCATTCTCTACTTCTTATAAATGAAAACTGCATTTGAGTGGGCACATCTGTCATGTGCTGTGACAGGAATTTTTATAAATGTGATTTATTAATTCCCAAACAGCCCATATAAATGACAATATTACTCCTAATGTTAATCTGGCTCCCAATAGCTAATAATAATAACAGCAACCATGTTAATACTTGCCACTCAAGTACTAAATCAGGCACTTAATGTGTGTTTGGAATGTATAATCTCATTTAAAAATTCTTCTCAAAGCTATATATCATGGAGATATACATTTATTACTATTTTACAGAAAACAGAGGCTCAGAAATACAGTTACTAGATAGAATAAAATGTCTGAGTCCAAGCTCAGGTCTGTCTGTTGTCAACATCTGTACTTTCCTTTCTAAAGCGTCCTGCTGCATAACTGTCCTGGAAAGTCAACAGAGTAGGCAAAGTCTACATGCCAGGATGGGAATTCTGTGTGAAAAATAGAGATCAATGAGCTTGCCTGAAATCCTGCTCCCCTGGCATGATCTCTTTTAGCTTTTTTTCCCTTGGCTTTTGATCCTCAAAAAACTTCTAATTTTAATATGAATTACCTTAAAACACAAATTATTGTAACAAGCAGCAGTTAGAGTTGGGAAGAGGCTGAAAATTATAATGGACAGCAAGCTAAAAGAATTCCATGAAAAGTAACCTGCAAGGGGACATTAAAAGTAAACATGGGCACCAGAAAGAAGGCCATCAGAAACATAATTGTCTACTTTGTTTTGGCTTAGTCTCGTGCTGTGTGTGTGTGTGTGTGTGTATGCTTGTGTGGTATGTGTGTGTGCGTCTGGTGTGTGTGTAGACAAAATACGTGAAATGGAGGCCTCCAAGCATTATTTAGACAAATTCACACAGCATATAAAATAAATAATTATTATTTTGCCTTGAGATGTTTCCAAGAGGTCATTTGCATGAATCTCATTTATTGGCTAATCATTCAATCATGTCGTTCCCACTTTGCCTGCATGAGCACAGTCTGCAGCTCAGCAACTGATATGCCACACTGAAGGCAGAGCTGGTAATAAGAAACCACTGTGTGAGATTCTTTTATGCGTTGTTCATGCTATGAAGACACCAGCGGAGGTTGATTTTTTTTCCTTTATTTCTAAGTTAACATCTTTCTTTTCTTGCCATCACATTTTTGTCGGTCTTGCCTTACAGTTCCTTGTATCTGCCAACATTTGGCTGTGCCAAGCAAATTTATTGTTCTCCCTGCTATTCATTTTCTTCTCTATTTCCTTGATATGTTCAGACAAAAATGTTTTATTTTTTTCTCAATAAGGGTAGTTCTGGGTTTTGCCTCTGTTGATTCTAAAGATAACTGCTATGCATTTTTATTGCGGGATCTGGCCGGCAGCCTGCAATGCAATGGGGCTCTCTCTTTGTTCCCAGGCAGGTTGGCAGGTCGAGAAATAATAGACACACACAAGATAGTGAAAGCTGGGTCCAGGGGGGTCACTGCCTTCTGGTCCTGTGGTGCCAACAATGCATTGGATATGCCAGCATTTATTATTTAGTTTAGTGAGGGTGGGGGTAGGTTAGTGAGGGATTTAGGGTCATTTGATTATGAAGTGAGATGGTCACATGGGGATGAAGTAATTCTTTAACATAACATCTGTATGCAGAAGTACAGTATACAGAGGTAAGAATTTACAATATAGTGTGTGCATCAGTAATTTCTAACAGAGCCTTAAAACAGAAATACAGTCTTTCCATAACCTATGATTAGCAAGATATTATTAATCAGCAGTAACAGTTGCAGCAAAAGCTGGTTCCAAACAATCCATAGAAACAGGACATGAAGCTAGACAACTGGTTAGACCAGAAATTCTCAGAAGGGAGTCTGCCTTAACCCTAAAGAGGCCTAGAAGAGCCATGGCAAGATGAGGGCATTTATAGCCCTATCTTATCTATATGGACAGGTGCCCCACCCATGCATCCGTTTATAGGCTCTCCACAAGGGTCTCATTCCATTCTCAGAGCTATGAACATCTGTTTTTCTGGGATAGGAATATTGGTGATGTGAAACGTCCCTGATTGCACGTCCATTCATAGGCTCTCTGCAGGGGGAAGCACATCACGCGCTGTTGGCTCATTCTGGCAGTCCAACCTGGCATTGTCTTTACACAATCCTGCATGCAATTTTGTATTTACAATAATCAGGAGCATTTCATCTTTTATTCTGTAGCAATAGTTTCAGGGGGTCTCCCTACACATTTTATTCTCAAACTTGAAGAACTGTATACATCAGTAATTTTAAAAGTTAGTCTCACATAAAAAACTTTTATACATTTATTTTTCCTTGAGTAATATTGGTAGTATATATGTAAAACATCAATAATCTATCTACCAACCTACAAATATATGTGTAGATAGCATATGTATATATAAACACAGAATTATCTTTATATATATAACATATATGTTTATATACTATATATGTATGTATGCATATATGTTATATGCATATATATACTCAATTGTAAGATAGTATAATAAATATCTTAGAACTGAAAATAAAAGTTTAATGAAATTTTGCTTGCAAAGCCCCACATGAGATAATATTAGGTAGAATTTTTTTTTGAAGTACACATTATGTATGTCCATTTTAGAAAAGATACTGTATGAAGCTATAAAGAAACAACATCAAAAGAAAGACGCAATTTGAAACAAAGATTTGTTGCTTTTATTGTCATTTGGGGTTGTTGTTTTAAACTTAATCTCCACTAAAATAGCTTAGATGAATGCATTAGCCAAGGTTCTTCAGAGTAGGATATATACACACATATATATTAATATAGATATAGTTATATATATATTTGTTTATAAATAAGAATATTTTTATAAGGAATTGGCTCATGTGATTATGGAGGCCAAGAAAGACCAAGATCTGCAGTTAGCAAACTGCAGACCCAGGAGAGTTAATTGTATAATTCTCGTCTGCTTCCAAAGTCCTAAGAACATGAAGAGCTAATGGTGTAAATTCTAGTCCATGTGTAAAAGACCAATGTCCCAGATCATTTGGTCAGGCAGAAAAAGTTCCCTCTTACTCAGCCTTTTTGTTCTATTGAGTTCTTCAGTAGATTGGATGAGGGCTACACACATAGGGAAGACAATCTCTTCTACTGTTTTCATGGGTCGGTCAATTCAACTGTTAATCTCATCCAAAAACACCGTCACAGAAACACCCAGAATAATGTTTGACCAAATATCTGGCCACTCCCTGGGTGGCCCAGTCAAGTTGACACATAAAATTAACTATTATAGAAGGCAAAATATTTCCAGAGGAACTAAAGTATATAAAGAAAGAAAAAAGTAATCTGAACTATATTATCTTGAAAGCTTGGGGGTAATAATGTCACTATCAAAGGTATTTTTTTTTATTTTGTTCTTGTTAAAGAAACTAGCAACTATTTAAAATTTTTCCAAGCATTTATTGTGTAGAGGGATAGTCGCAGTAGAAAAATGAATATAACATGGCTCTAGCTTTCAGGAAACTCAAAACCTAATACATATGGTAAAATGTGGCTCTTGGGGCCATCTATGTCAAAGTTCCTGAAACCTGGCTAAAATGTAGATTTCTGGATGTCAGTACAGACCTATTGAACCAGAAACTAGGAGATATTGTGCATCTGAAAGGAAAACAAAGACTTCATTTTCAGGAATCATCAGTTTTGTAGGGCTACCATAGAGATCAATAACAACCATACCACGTGATGAAGTTTGTGAGGAGGCAACATAGGAGTGCAGGTTACTGACTTTGCTTAAACTGGCAAATTATACAAAATGTGCGCAGAAAAAGAAAGACATCTAATATCTAATTCATTGATGATCTCACTATGAATAAATCAATCATCAAAGCCTAAATATCCCCTAGAGTATATGGTCACAGAGTCATAAACAGTCAAAAACAGTCTCTCTTGTCTTTATCCATCTCACTCCTGTTTTACTCTAATATCCATGCAGTTTGATTTTTTTTTCATTTAAGTCTCTAACCCATTTGGACTTGAAGTTTATTATTGTATATTGTATGGAAAAATAATATTTTTCTGCCGTACTATTTGTAATTACATAATATAAATAACTTTCTAAATGTTCAAACTAGAAGATTTGTTGCATAAACTATAGTACATAGACACAATAAAGTAATAGGCAGCAATAAAAACTGAACCATCTATAAACTGATATGGAATGGTGTCTAAAAGATACTGAGCAAAAAAACAAACTTTAAAATAATCTATGTATATGTGTATATTTATATGTATACACACACCACACATTTATGTATATACATGACTTGAATGAAGTTCAGAATCAGAGAATGTTTACACTTAGTGGTAAAATACAAGCATATATTTCACCACTGAAGTAGCTGAGACTCATAATCAGGTAATGGCCTGACCCCAGGGTACAGATCAAGTCAGAAAATTACCTCCCACAACCCAATACTAAACGGCTTGGAACGAACGCAAAGAATGCTAGCATGTGTCATTGGGCATGGTGGCTCACACCTGAAATCCCAGCACATTAGGAGGCCGAGACGGGCGGATCACGAGGTCAGGAGATGGAGACCATCCTGGCTAACACGGTGAAATCCCGTCTCTACTAAAAATACAAAAAATTAGCCGGGCGTGGCGGCAGGCGCCTGTAGTCCCAGCTACTTGGGAGGCTGAGGCAGGAGAATCACTTGAAGCCGGGAGGCAGAGCTTGCGGTGAGCCAAGATGGCGCCAATGCACTCCAGCCTGGGCAACAGAGCGAGATTCCCTCTTAAAACAAAACAAAAAGAATGCTAGCATGTGTCCTACTGGAATGAGTATTAACTACAGTGTCTTTATTGTGCTGAAACTCCAGGAGAAGGTGCTCTGCCATACAGTCCCCATTGCCTTTGCAATGAACTGACTTACTCTGTAAGTTATCTCCTCACTCCACTGGTTTCAGAGAATAAACCAGGGAAATGATTCTGAAAGGCAGGTGGGAATGATTCCCACAGGCTTCCTCACCTGAAAACTATGAGAAGCAGGATCAACATTACAAAGAACATTGTTCTCTGGTAAGTCATTTATTATTCTACATGTTATGTCCAGTTATAAGATTTTGCTCCTTACTTGAATTTAGAGATAAAATTGGAAATCAGAGAACTGTTGGAGTTGCTGAACCCAGCTCTCAGCTGTAAAGGAGGGTGTATTGATTACTCCCTTGTATACACACAGAAAATTATTCAGAGTACATCTTTTTTTTTCTAGTATCATAAATTTCTTTATTATTATCATTATACTTTAAGTTCTAGGGTACATGTGCATAATGTGCTGGTTTGTTACATATGTGTACTTGTGCCATGTTGGTGTGCTGCA
Organism: Papio anubis; assembly: GCF_008728515.1. Classification (NCBI taxonomy): domain Eukaryota; kingdom Metazoa; phylum Chordata; class Mammalia; order Primates; family Cercopithecidae; genus Papio; species Papio anubis. The sequence goes on along the minus strand of NC_044989.1, from coordinate 34,946,012 downwards.
CTCATCAACTCATCAGCACCTATCAACTCGTCATTTACATCAGGTATAACTCCTAATACCATCCCTCTCCCCTCCCCCCTCCCTGTAATAGGCCCCAGGGTGTCATGTTCCCCTTCCCGAGTCCAAGTGATCTCATTGTTCAGTTCCCACCTATGAGTGAGAACATGTAGTGTTTGGTTTTCTGTTCTGGTGATAGTTTGCTGAGAATGATGGTTTCCAGCTGCATCCATGTCCCTACAAAGGACACAAACTCATCCTTTTTTATGGCTGCATAGTATTCCATGGTGTATATGTGCTACATTTTCTTAATCCAGTCTGTCACTAATGGACATTTGGGTTGATTCCAAGTCTTTGCTATTGTGAATAGTGCCGCAATGAACATACGTGTGCATGTGTCTTTATAGCAGCATGATTTATAATCCTTTGGGTATATACCCAGTAATGGGATGGCTGGGTCATATGGTACTTCTAGTTCTAGATCCTTGAGGAATCGCCATACTGTTTTCCATAATGGTTGAACTAGTTTACAATCTCACCAACAGTGTAAAAGTGTTCCTATTTCTCCAAATCCTCTCCAGCACCTGTTGTTTCCTGACTTTTTAATGATTGCCATTCTAACTGGTGTGAGATGGTATCTCATTGTGGTTTTGATTTGCATTTCTCTGATGGCCAGAGATGACGAGCATTTTTTCATGTGTCTGTAGGCTGTACGCATGTCTTCTTTTGAGAAATATCTGTTCATATCCCTTGCCCACTTTTTGATGGGGTTGTTTGTTTTTTTCTTGTAAACTTGTTTGAGTTCTTTGTAGGTTCTGGATATGAGCCCTTTGTCAGATGAGTAGATTGCAAAAATTTTCTCCCATTCTGTAGGTTGCCTGTTCACTCTGATGGTAGTTTCTTTTGCTGTGCAGAAGCTCTTTAGTTTAATTAGATCGCATTTGTCAATTTTGGCTTTTGTTGCTGTTGCTTTTGGTGTTTCAGACATGAAGTCCTTGCCCATGCTTATGTCCTGAATGGTATTACCTAGGTTTTCCTCTAGGGTTTTTATGGTTTTAGGTCTAACATTTAAGTCTCTAATCCATCTTGAATTAATTTTTGTATATGGAGTAAGGAAAGGATCCAGTTTCAGCTTTCTACTTATGGCTAGCCAATTTTCCCAGCACCATTTATTAAATAGGGAATCCTTTCCCCATTTCTTGTTTTTCTCAGGTTTGTCAAAGATCAGATGGCTGTAGATGTGTGGTATTATTTCTGAAGGCTCTGTTCTGTTCCATTGGTCTATAGCTCTGTTTTGGTACAAGTACCATGCTGTTTTGGTTACTGTAGCCTTGTAGTACCGTTTGAAGTCAGGTAGCGTGATGCCTCCAGCTTTGTTCTTTTGACTTAGGAGTGTCTTGGCAATGCGGGGTCTTTTTTGGTTCCATATGAACTTTAAAGCAGTTTTTTCCAATTCTGTGAAGAAAGTCATTGGTAGCTTAATGGGGATGGCATTGAATCTATAGATTACCTTGGGCAGTATGGCCATTTTTCGATATTGATTCTTCCTATCCATGAGCATGGTATGTTCTTCCATTTGTTTGTGTCCTCTTTTATTTCACTGAGCAGTGGTTTGAAGAAGTCCTTCACATCCCTTGTAAGTTGGATTCCTAGGTATTTTATTCTCTTTGAAGCAATTGTGAATGGAAGTTCATTCATGATTTGGCTCTCTGTTTGTCTGTTACTGGTGTATAAGAATGCTTGTGATTTTGCACATTGATTTTGTATCCTGAGACTTTGCTGAAGTTTCTTATCAGCTAAAGGAGATTTGGGGCTGAGATGATGGGGGTTTTCTAAATATACAATCATGTCATCTCCTAACAGGGACAATTTGACTTCTTCCTTTCCTAACTGAATACCCTTGATTTCTTTCTCTTGCCTGATTGCCCTAGCCAGAACTTCCAACACTATGTTGAATAGGAGTGGTGAGAGAGGGCATCCCTGTCTTGTGCCAGTGTTCAAAGGGAATGCTTCCAGTTTTTGCCCATTCAGTATGATACTGGCTGTGGGTTTGTCATAAATAGCTCTTATTATTTTGAGATATGTTCCATCAATACTGAATTTATTGAGAGTTTTTAGCATGAAGGGCTGTTGAATTTTGTCAAAGGCCTTTTCTGCATCTATTAAGATAATCATGTGGTTTTTGTCTTTATATGCTGGATTACATTTATTGATTTGCATATGTTGAACCAGCCTTGCATCCCAGGGATGAAGCCCACTTGATCATGGTGGATAAGCTTTTTGATGTGCTGCTGAATCCGGTTTGCCAGTATTTTATTGAGGATTTTTGCATCGATGTTCATCAGGGATATTGGTCTAAAATTCTCTTTTTTTGTTGTGTCTCTGCCAGGCTTTGGTATCAGGATGATGTTGGCCTCATAGAATGAGTTAGGGAGGATTCCCTCTTTTTCTATTGATTGGAATAGTTTCAGAAGGAATGGTACCAGCTCCTCCTTGTACCTCTGGTAGAATTCAGCTGTAAATCCATCTGGTCCTGGACTTATTTTGGTTGGTAGGCTATTAATTATTGCCTCAATTTCAGAGCCTGCTTTTGGTCTATTCAGGGATTCAACTTCTTCCTAGTTTAGTCTTTGGAGAGTGTAAGTGTCCAGGAAATTATCTATTTCTTCTAGATTTTCCAGTTTATATGCGTAGAGGTGTTTATAGTATTCTCTGATGGTAGTTTGTATTTCTGTGGGGTCGGTGGTGATATCCCCTTTATCATTTTTTATTGCGTCTATTTGATTCTTCTCTCTTTTCTTCTTTATTAGTCTTGCTAGCAGTCTATCAATTTTGTTGATCTTTTCAAAAAACCAACTCCTGGATTCATTGATTTTTTGGAAGGTTTTTTGTGTCTCTATCTCCTTCAGTTCTGCTCTGATCTTAGTTATTTCTTGCTTTCTGCTAGCTTTTGAATGTGTTTGCTCTTGCTTCTCTAGTTCTTTTAATTGTGATGTTAGAGTGTCATTTTTAGATCTTTCCAGCTTTCTCTTGTGGGCATTTAGTGCTATAAATTTCCCTCTACACACTGCTTTAAATGTGTCCCAGAGATTCTGGTATGTTGTATGTTTGTTCTCATTGGTTTCAAAGAACATCTTTATTCCTGCCTTCATTTCGTTATGTACCCAGTAGTCATTCAGGAGCAGGTTATTCAGTTTCCATGTAGTTGAGCGATTTTGATTGAGTTTCTTAGTCCTGAGTTCTAGTTTGATTGCACTGTGGTCTGAGAGACAGTTTGTTATAATTTCTGTTCTTGTACATTTGCTGAGGAGTGCTTTACTTCCAATTATGTGGTCAATTTTGGAATAAGTGCAATGTGGTGGTGAGAAGAATGTATATTCTGTTGATTTGGGGTGGAGAGTTCTGTAGATGTCTATTAGGTCCACTTGGTGTAAAGATGAGTTCAATTCCTGGATATCCTTGTTAACTTTCTGTCTCATTGATCTGTCTAATGTTGACAGTGGGGTGTTGAAGTCTCCCATTATTATTGTATGGGAGTCTAAGTCTCTTTGTAAGTCTCTAAGGACTTGCTTTATGAATCTGGGTGCTCCTGTATTGGGTGCATACATATTTAGGATAGTTAGCTCTTCCTGTTGAATTGATCCCTTTACCATTATATAATGGCCTTCTTTGTCTCTTTTGATCTTTGGTGGTTTAAAGTCTGTTTTATCAGAGACTAGGATTGCAACCCCTGCTTTTTTTTTGTTCTCCATTTGCTTGGTAGATCTTCCTCCATCCCTTTATTTTGAGCCTATGTGTGTCTCTGCATGTGAGATGGGTGCCCTGAACACAGCGAACTGATGGGTCTTGACTCTTTATCCAGTTTGCCAGTCTGTGTCTTTTAATTGGACCATTTAGTCCATTTACATTTAAGGTTGATATTGTTATGTATGAACTTGATCCTGTCATTATGATATTAACTGGTTATTTTGCTCGTTAGTTGATGCAGTTTCTTCCTAGCATCGATGGTCTTTACATTTTGGCATGTTTTTGCAATGGCTGGTACCGGTTGTTCCTTTCCATGTTTAGTGCTTCCTTCAGGGTCTCTTGTAAGGCAGGCTTGGTGGTGACAAAATCTCTAAGCATTTGCTTATCTGTAAAGGATTTTATTTTTCCTTCACTTATGAAACTTAGTTTGGCTGGATATGAAATTCTGGGTTGAAAATTCTTTACTTTAAGAATGTTGAATATTGGCCCCCACTCTCTTCTGGTTTGTAGCGTTTCTGCCAAGAGATCTGATGGGCTTCCCTTTGTGGGTAACCCGACCTTTCTCTCTGGCTGCCCTTAACAGTTTTTCCTTCATTTCAACTTTGGTGACTCTGACAATTATGTGTCTTGGAGTTGCTCTTCTCGAGGACTATCTTTGTGGCGTTCTCTGTATTTCCTGAATTTGAATGTTGGCCTGCCTTACTAGGTTGGGGAAATTCTCCTGGATGATATCCTGAAGAGTGTTTTCCAACTTGGTTCCATTTTCCCCTCACTTTCAGGCACCCCAATCAGACGTAGATTTGGTGGTTTCACATAATCCCATACTTCTCGAAGGCTTTGTTCATTTCTTTTTCCTCTTTTTTCTTTAGACTTCTCTTCTCACTTCATTTCATTCATTTGATCCTCAATCGCTGATACTCTTTTTTCCAGTTGATTGAGTCGGTTACTGAAGCTTGTGCATTTGTCACATATTTCTCGTGTCATGGTTTTTATCTCTGTCAGTTCATTTATGGCCTTCTCTGCATTGATTATTCTAGTTATCCATTCTTCCATTCTTTTTTCAAGATTTTCAATTTCTTTGCGCTGGGTACGTAATTCCTCCTTTAGCTGAGAAGTTTGATGGACTGAAGCCTTCTTCTTTCAACTCATCAAAGTCATTGTCCATCCCGCTTTGATCCTTTGTTGGCAATGAGCTGCGTTCCTTTGGAGGGGGAAATGCGCTCTTATTATCTGAATTTCCAGCTTTTCTGCCCTGCTTTTCCCCCATCTTTGTGGCTTTATCTGCCTTTGGTCTTTGATGATGGTGACATACTGATGGTGTTCTGGTGTGGGTGTCCTTCCTGTTTGTTAGTTTTTCTTCTAACAGTCAGGAGCCTCAGCTGTAGGTCTGTTGGAGATTGCTTGAGGACCACTCCACACCCTCTTTGCCTGGGTATCAGCAGCAGAGGCTGCAGAAGATAGAATATTGCTGAACAGCGAGTGTACCTGTCTGATTTTCCAGGTGTTGTGTGTCTCAGTTACCCTGGCTAGAAAAAGGGATTCCCTTCCCCCTTGTGCTTCCCAGGTGAGGTGATGCCTCGCCCTGCTTCAGCTCTTGCTGGTCGGGCTGCAGCAGCTGACCAGCACCCATTGTCTGGCACTCCCTAGTGAGATGAACCCAGTATCTCAGTTGAAAATGCAGAAATCACCCATCTTCTGTGTCGCTTGTGCTGGGAGCTGGAGACTGGAGCTGTTCCTATTCGGCCATCTTGCTCTGCCCCTACTCAGAGTACATGTTAAATTAGTTTCTTAAAAACTCTCAAAAACACTCAGTGTAATGAAATTCACAAAAGAAAGGTAGAACTTGTCTCATTTTTAGTATGTAGTAAAGGGAAGAAGAATAAATGAAGCCACACAAAACATTAAGAGATAATGTTAATTCATTCGCCATAGGTGTGATGATAGTAATTAATTAGAATTTCATTCATCCCAGCGTGTTAAAAATGTCTTTCTTATTGACTCTATAGTTCCAAATCCAGAATTAATTTTCCGTTAAGGTATCCAGGTGGATAAAACATATTAAATGTATAGAAGATGAAGTTGGATTATGAAGTCAATAACCATTACAATTTGTGTGTGTGTGTGTGTGAGAGAGAGAGAGAGAGAGAGAAACATGTTACCCGTGTTAAGACAATTAATTACCATGTTAATTAAGATAAAAGTAAGATAATTTCAAATGTAGTGACAAATGATGGATAATTACAGCATTTGTTTCTCCATTACTGCACATACTTCCATAAGCATACAGTTTCATTACTGGGATTCCAGCTCCTTCCCTACCCAACTACGCTTATAGAATCCCTTTCTCCAGTCTCTAGAGCAGAACCTTTTTCACAATTTCCATTTCCTAATTCATGGTAGGTTACATGGTTTCTGCTCTCCCGCCCTGTAGGTTCTTCTCTTACCATCAATTCAAGAGTTTGTGTCCTTTATACAAACCTACCCAAATGGTCTGATCTCCAAGTGAGTCCATTTATCGTAGGATAAATAGAGGCAGTCCTTGCTTTTCAGTAAGGTAGTGCAGTAGTATAAAAATGACTATAAAAGCAAAACCTATGCCATATGATCTCAACAATCAATGAGAAAAATTACAAGTTTCCTGTTACCCTTGAAAATGTTTTCTTAACACATTAAAAACTCTCTTACTGTTGGATTATAAATGTATAGAGAAATGAAGAAAATAGAAAAATTAATATTTATTTAGCACATAGTACTTTTAGACAATAGAAACACTGAGAATTTAAGGATGTTCTTTTTTGTTGTTTTTTTTAAGAGGATGAAACATAAATAACTTTAATCATTTATTTGTGCATACATACCACATTATTTTTCCTAAAATATGTACAGAAGAAACATTTGAAACTTTATAAATTTAAAGACATTTTCTGTTACACTAGTGCTTTTGGTATATATTACCTTCTGTGCTTTAGTTTTCTTTCAGAAACTGTATACTACACACCAAAATACTGACAATCATGAATTAGATGTACAGTAAGTTGTAATCAGAATGAATTTTTTGATGAGGGAGGTTACACAAATCTACATGTTATAAAATTGTATAAAATTACACACACACACACACACAGAGAAGATGTGGGCATGTAAAACTGGTAAAATCTGAACAAGAAGTTCTGTGAATGTCACAGTTTACCAATGTCAGTTTCCTTGTTTGGACAGAGTACTATCATTATATAAGGATGTTCTTTTTGAAAATAAACTATCAAGGATAGTTTGAACAGTGCTTGCCTTCTTATTATAAAAATTACAAAACTAAACACACATCTTTTCTATTACATAGTAAATTGCCTTGCTTCTTTCTAAGTTGGGATCAGCTTCTAACATTTTACTCATTGTGTATTTGATGTGATGAAATATCTCTGAGAGTTCCTTTACTGCAAAGATTTCTGTTCCTGTTACTTCCTCTGGGATATCTACATGCTTCTCATCACAACTATGTTTCTTATTTGTGTCGATAAGTCTACATTCACTAATTTCCTCTGGCTATATCTAGAACAACGGTCATATTATTTCTATAGATAGCCTTTTTTCTCTAAATCCATTTATATTCTATTTAAATTTCACTTTGAGCATTACTTTTTATTTATTTGTTGCACTTTTATCTTTGTTGGCCAATGCCCTCTTTTGTCCATTTTTGTAAAATGTCATGGGTTTATCACTAGGAGACAAGTAAACAAGGAGACAACACAACTACACATTTTACTGTCTGTGAGCAAACTGAGTAACATAAAAATGTGCAATGAACAATAGCTGACAGGCTTTGAAAGTAGTGAATCCCTGGTCACGATGTGCTTCTGTCACTCACATGATGTATGATGGACTAACGAACTAGCAGAGATGTTTGCGCTTCCTGTAGCTACTAATAGTTAATAGATGGTGGTAAGTGAAATTTGGACCATATTGTTGAGAGACTGGTGTTATTTCACTATAACTATGATAACTGAAATACATGCATATCAAAATGTGCACAGCAAGAACTGCCTGTATAGTTTTATATATGAATATGTATGTATTTCTGCATGAAAGATTTCTTTATATATGACAAAACTAGTTCAAAAATAATTTAAGGCAGATGGTCCCAAAAATTAGTTTTGATCTTTAAGATTCTTTTTCATTTCTCCTGAAAACTGCCATAACAGGCATGGTTCCAATATGAAGTTCCAGGCAATCTGGAACTTCAAAGCATATGACAGGAACTGCCTTTGCTGGTCAACTGCTCCTTGGCCACCATTAGCATCAAATAAAGATGTTTTGTGTAAACTAAAGTTAGGGTATCTGTTTTCTCCTGTAAATAATAGATGTCAGTGCCCCTTAAATGTACAAAATTCCATTTGGCTTGTTAAATGTATTTAATCCGAAAATGGAGTTAGTGACTATCAATACACATTACACAATTGTCATTAAAATAATAAAATGCAATTATATGGCATTGAACTGTATGTTCTTATGACAGCAATACAACATACAATGGCATAACACAACATACAACAGCAAAATACAACATAATATAAATAAACATCATAATAATGATTGCTTGCTTTTCAGTAGTGCTTTCACAACTCTTTCTAACGAATTGGAGCAACTACAGAATATTGGAGAAAACTCTAAGATAGGCTGCCAAAAAGGTAAGAGGGTTCTGAGTTCATGAATACATAATTTTTAACAGTCCTGAAAGTGCTGCTGTTTGCGCATCTTCACTTCATTTTTGTCCTCTTCCTTTTAGTATCTCTGAAGCACATTTGGCACAAAGCAATTATCTGTTAGCTGAGTGTCAACAATATATTCCGATTAGCAGATCATCTGTGTCAGATAGTGGTAATATGGGCCACTCTGGGAAAGGTATATCCAAGCTATGAGTTTGGCAGGAAGTGAATGGTTGGAAATAAATCTAAGAGCTACCGAAATTCTGCTAAGGAATTGGCATTAGAGACAATGATAGATAGAATATTGCTGCCACAGGCCCAAGTCATACAAACATGTTATCCATGTTATTTCCTCCTTACTGTTGGATTATAAATGTATAGAGAAATGAAGAAAATAGAAAAATTAATATTTATTTAGCACATAGTACTTTTAGACAATAGAAACATTGAGAATTTAAGGATGTTCTTTTTAAAAATAAGCTATCAAGGATAGTTTGAGGCTGAAGATATTAAGTGAAGAGGTTCTAACATCAACAAAAGTGGTCTAATGGAGAAGGCAAATGCAGGTTTTAAGAACAGGTTAATTGTGTGTGTGTGTGTGTGTGTGTGTTTAATCAATAGTGGATTAAAAATGGGAGATGGCTTAGCACTAGTAATATCTAGCAATAGGATTCAGAGACAAACCCCCAAAAATATAATTCAAAACTACCTAAGATCTTCAGTTGCCAGCCTCTCCTGGAGGTTTGGAGAAACACTTTTGGTCTTCCTTTCTTCTGGAGGTTGAAAGTGATATGGCATACCCTTCAAAAAACACAAAAGCTATCTTTGAAATGGACAGAAAAACAAAGTCACTTTACAACAGACACGAAAGTAGGTTTTGCCCGAGAACAACTGACACATACTTTCCCATTCCCTAAAGTTGTGGATCCATCTTAGCTTTGAAGGTGGAAGGACACCTGCTAAGGAAAAGAGGCTACATCCGGGGTGGGCATTATGAGAAAATGGTAACAGCTGTCTAGTTTGCTGTAAAAATAATTGTGAGGCTGCACTCCACCTCAGTGGTAAATTGAACTGTGATAGATTTTGAAAGAAATTGCACTCTGATTGATTTGGAATATCCGTCATAGGCATGACAAATATGAGTTGTAGCACATGTAGAGTATATTTCTCAATCCAAGGCTAACCCTGTAGTGGGGGTTAGAAAGAAAGCCTATCTGGCTTCTGCCCCTCCAGTTCTCCAAATAATTAATCTTGCTCAGGGGATCTCACCCTCTGCCTTTTGTTGCTTAGGTCCTTTCTGTTTTATTGTCTAGTGGAGCATTACAAGTACCTTAGCCATAAGTAGAGAACCTCAGAAATGCTTATGTCTGGGACAAGTTAGAAGTTTTTCATAGACTATGCCAAGATTATGGAAAAATCAGCAATTGTGTATAATATGATCCTGTTTTCTTTTCTCTGTAGATGTAGAACAGCACAGTTCCATTGTCCTGGGTATATTTAATTATTTATATGAGGGTTATTAGTGTGTGGTTACTCCTCGTTGAAAGTTATAGATGCCAGCAACCTGCAGTGAAACTGTGTCAGTGTTTCTGTTACATTATTAAGATATAAAATAAATAATGAAGGGCATCTTAGTGGAAACTTACCTAAAACAATTAGCTATTTAAGGTAGGGAAATGAAAGTAAGAGAGTAGAGGTAATGAGTCATTCTGTTCCTTAAGGGAAAGCAAAACCATCTTTCTCATAAATTAGTGTGTGATGGATATATACCCATAGCAGATGACACAAAAGGCAGTAATATTGAGACTTAATGTATCCTGAATTTTTTAAAATGGCATTGTGTAGGGCACTGATATTCTTCCTCAAAGTACTCCAGTGTGTTATTGAACTATAGTGTAATTTTGCCTCTCTTCTATACCCATAAACCTTACCTCCATTCAGTTGTATCTACTGACTTAGCCTTGTCCTGTCCACAAAAAAAGAAAAAATCTAGGTGGTTCTTGCCACAAATATAAGGAAAGGCCATTTTCCATTTATTTTTCCTTAGACTTACTGTACCAACCCTGTATCTATATCACTATCTTCTTCTTATCTCGATGGTAGATGTGTGACTTATTTTTTACTAGTTTTTAAAAAATGTTATTCACATAGCATAGTTATACATATGTTGGGGATACACGTGATATTTTGATACATGTATACCATGTGTAACGATCAAATCAGGGTAATTGTCATATCTATTACCTCAAAAATTGGTATTTTCTTTGTGTTCAGAATATTACAATTCTTCTTTTCTAGCTGTTTTGAAATATACAATTATTCTTAACTATAATTTCCCTACAGTACTATCGAGTATTAGAACTTATTATTTTTATCTAACTGTATATTTTTACCCACTAACCAGCTCCTCTTCACCTCCCACTACCTTCCTATTCCAGCCTCTTCCAACCATAATTCTACTCTCTATTTTCATTAGATTCATTTTTTTAGCTTCCACGTATGAGTAAGACATACAGTATTTGTCTTTCTCTACCTGACTTATTTCACTTAACATAATGTCAGTTCCATCCATGTTGCTGCAAGACAGGATTTCATTCCTTTTTAATGGCTGAAAAATATTCCATTGTGTATATATATTTTTTCTTTATTCATCCACTGGTGGACACTTAGATTTATTTCATATCTTGGCTATTTCAAATAGTGCTGCAATAAGCATCATTGTGAGATACCTTTTTGATATATTAATTTCCTTTCTTTCGGTTATATCCCCAGCAGTGAATATCTGGATCATATGGTATTTTTATTATTAGTTTTTTGAGGAATCTTCATACTGTTTTCCATAATGGCTGCAGTGCTTTATATTCCCACTACCAGGGTATGTGAATTTTAACTTTTAAGTTACATTTCCCTGCCTGTGTTTCTAACTTATGCTATTCCATTCCTATTGTATTTGTTCCTTATTCTTGCTATAACAAATTACCACAAACTAAGCATGGTAAAGCAACACAAATTTGTGATCTTGCTGTTGTGAAGATCACACATTTGAAATAGTTTGATATGGCTATGTTGCTTCTGGAAGTGCTAGGGAAAAATTGTTTTCTTGTCTCTTCCAGTTTCTAGAGGCTTCCCATATTCCTCAGCTGTGGCCCTGCATTATTCTGACCCCTGCTTCTGCCATCATATATCCTTCTGTCTCTGTTCTTCCATAGTCACATCACTTTCTCTGACTCTGACCTGTACTCCTCTTTCTTATAAGGACCCTAGTGATTACATTGAGCTCACCCAGATAACCCAGGATAATCTCCCCATCTCCTGAAACTTGATTTAGTCACAACTTTGAAGACCCATTGGCCATGTAAGGTAACATATTGACAGATTCTGGGGATTAGGAAGTGGACATTTTGCAGGGCCATTGTTCAACCTACTACACCTATGTGAATCTATCTGTTTGATCTTGTCATTTAAGATATTTTAGTCTATGTCTTGGACCTTGTTACTTCAAGTAGCTCTTACACCTGAATTTCTTGGCTCTGTAATTTGATACCTCATGTTGCCCTCAGTTGAGTTTGGTTTACTAATTTGGATTCTCTCCACCTCCGTTGTTTCACTTGGGATTCTTAAATCCAACCATTCCATTGAAAACTGACATTTCCTTCTTTCTTGCATTAACCTTTGAGCCTTTAGATTCAGCCAGTCTGGTGCCTTGGTAGGAAAACCAAGCATCCTTCTAATAGTGAAATGTAGAAATTCTTCATCAACTTGGAGCTTCTAAGTCCATGTCCTCACCCAACCTCCCCATTTATAGCCCTCCACAATCCTATGGAAAGAATATATTTTTGCTCCATAATCATTAACTTAGTCCAAGCCTAGTACCCCTGGGTCCAGCATTTGCAGTGATGAACTGTCCCATGGCTGAAAGCCTGTCTGAGACACTTTGGGTTGGCATCTTAGACAAGCTGAATTTCTCAGATGCTTTTGTTATCATGTAACCCAGACAACCAAGAAAAAGGAAAGGGGGGAAAAAAAACAAAAAACAGGCAAACAAAACTCTGCTTACTTGAGTTTATTGTTGATATGGCTTGGCTTTGTCCCCACCCAAATCTCAACTTGAATTATATCTCCCAGAATTCCCATGTGTTTTGGGAAGGACCCAGAGAGAGGTAATTGAATCATGGGTGCTGGTCTTTCCCATGGTATTCTCATGATAGTGAATAAGTCTCATGAGATCTGATGGGTTTTCAGGGGTTTCTGCGTTTGCTTCTTCCTCATTTTCTCTTGTTGCCGCCATGTAAGAAGTGCCTTTCACCTCCACCATGGTTCTGAGGCCTCCCCAGCCATGTGGAATTGTAAGTCCAATTAAACCTCTTTTTCTTCCCAATCTCGGGTATTTCTTTATCAGCAGTGTGAAAATGGACTAATACAATTGTTTTGTTGAGTTTTTCCTCACACTTTTACCCTTACCTATTCTGTTTGCACCTGAAATGCAGCAGAGTCACAGGAACTATGGTGAATTCTTAGTCAATAAAGTTCCTAGCCACAAATTATTGTTTGCTGTTTGTCCCTATAGATTTCATAGGATTCAAACGGGCTTGTGATTATTAATCTATTTGGTTACAGATAGGGCTTTGGTTTGCACAATTTAAAGAAATCCCCCTACAGAGCTAATGTTTTCATTTACATTTGGATTTCCATTTCAAATATTTGTCCCATATTTTCACAAGGGGATTTCTAAACTGCACTTCTGGGACCTAAATATAGAAAAATAATTCTTTGTTTAATTGCTTGTAAACTTTGGTAAAGTGCTTGTCTAGTAGGGGAAAGCATCATGAATAACAAACCAAATTGAGGAAAAATTTGAAGGAGGGTTTGGGTAATTAGAAAAAATCTATTAAATATAAAACTTTGCTGCACCCATCAACTCGTCATTTACATCAGGTATAACTCCCAATGCAATCCCTCCCCCCTCCCCCCTCCCCATGATAGGCCCACATGTACCCTACAACTTACAGTATAATAATAATAAATAAATTTAAAAAAAAAAATAAAATAAAAATAAAAATAAAAATAAAAATTATTTTAAAAATAAAAAAAAAAAAAACTTTGTTTTACAATATAATTTGTTTTATTTAAGCTATACAAAATGTACCTTGAAATTTTAAATAACACTAAGGAAAGTCTTATGATTTTTATGTATATTTAAAGGGCACCCGATTTTTTTTTTTTTTTTTGAGATGGAGTCTTGCTCTGGTCACCTAGGCTGGAGTACAGTGGCATGATCTCAGCTCACCGCAACCTCCGCCTCCTGACTTCAGGTGGCTCTCAGCCTCCCGAGTAGCTAGGATTACAGGTGCCTGCCACCATACCCGTCTAGTTTTTCTAGTTTTAGTAGAGACGGGTTTCACCATGTTGGTCAGGCCGGTCTTGAACTCCTAACCTCAAGCAATCCTCCCGCCCCAGCCTCTCAAAGTGCTGGAATTACAGGCGAGAGTCACTGCGCCCAGCCTGGGCCCATAAATTAAAGAGGCTGAGACATATTGTTCTTTTTAAAATCTCTTCGCATAAACTTAAATGCAATTTTTCTCTCTTATTTTTAAATGGATTTTAAAATTATTTTGTTTACCTGTATTGTCTCAGTCTTTCATGGTTTTCAAGTTAGGGGATGTGGGCAGAGATAGAAAGCCATATAAAGGAAGATAGTAAAAATAATATTGTAGAAGACATATGGAAACAAAGTGAAAACTTGGGACTGAGAGATTTGAGAAAGATGTAACAGCCATTGGAAGGAAGAAGTAGATTTGGGAAATCTCAAAATAGAGAATAGCATACTTAGAGGGAAGATTTGTTCTTTTACATTTAAATGTAGAGACTTTCCTTATTTTAAAAGTGAGTAGTTGCCTGGGTGCTGAATCAAATATACCTTAAATTCTCATGTTTCTGTTGTCCTCTGCTGCTAGACTTTCTGTACTTTGTATGATTCAAAGTCATAGGGTAGCTATTAGACAATAAAAGCATTAGAAAATATTGTTTACCTAAAATACGTTAAATGTGAAAACTCAATAATTTAATTTTGTTCTGTTTTTTAAAGTGCTATATTCAAATTAGTTCGGATCAATGATAAGAAAAATTTTGGGAGAGAAAATTGATTTACCAGTATTTTATTTTATTCTATTTTTGTGTTGACATAGATGTACAAAAATTTATACCTCTGGGACTAATTCACTTTTTGGGAGCCTAGGTATTGAGTATTATTTAGATAGGTAACATTATTAAATAATAATCATAATTTTCATTCAGAAAAATACTTTTGGATGGACACGGTGACTCACGCCTGTAATCCCAGCAATTTGGGAGGCCAGGGTAGGCGGATCACTTGAGCTCAGGAGCTCGAGACCAGCCTGGCCAACATGGTGAAACCCCATCTCTACCAAAAAAATACAAAAATTAGATGGACGTGGTGGCACAGCCTGTAATCTCAGCTACTTGGGAGGCTGAGGAAGGAGAATTACATGAATTCATGAGGCAGAGGTTGTAGCAAGCCCAGATTATACCACTGAATTCCAGCCTGGGCAACATAGTGAGACTCCATCTCCAAAAAAAAAAAAAAAGAAAGAAAGAAAAAAGAAAATTCCACGAGTACTCATTTCATTTCTGAATGGTCTCTACAGAATATGAAATAGAAAATCATGAAGAATGGCTATTTTGTCTAGAATTTTCATCAAATATATTAGAGATGAAATTGTTATGGTTTAGTCTATCTCAGCAATGGGATTTCTTATCATTCTCTAGAACAGGCAGTCATCTAGAGCCAAATCATTTTCTCCATGGAAACCAGCACTTTCCCACTCACCCAGAGCTCTTTTCAATTCTTTTCTGAAAGTTACACAACTGACAAGAGGTTGCAGAGCTGTGACTTCACAGAGGAGCCATTTGAAATAATTAGCCTTTCCCTTAGATA
The DNA here is from genome assembly GCF_008728515.1 of Papio anubis. Lineage (NCBI taxonomy): Eukaryota > Metazoa > Chordata > Mammalia > Primates > Cercopithecidae > Papio > Papio anubis. The sequence goes on along the minus strand of NC_044989.1, from coordinate 34,930,613 downwards.
AGCCCTCTTAGAAATTTTCCACAGATGGTATAGAAAGCACAAGCCGGGCACGGTGGCTCAGGCCTATAATCCTAGTGCTTTGGGAGGCTGAGTTGGGCGGATCACCTGAGGTCGGGAGTCAGAGACCAGCTTGACCAACACGGAGAAACCCTGTCGCTATCAAAAATACAAAAAAATTAGCCGGGTGTGGTAGTGCATGCCTGTAATCCCAGCTACTCAGGAGGCTGAGGTGGGAGAATCACTTGAGCCCAGGAGGCAGAGGTTGCAGTGAGCCAAGATCGTGCCATTGCATGCCAGCCCGGGCAACAAAAGCAAAACTCCATCTCAAAAAATAAAAAATAAAAATAAAGAAAACGAAAGCACAGGCATTTTAGATTACTTCCCTATTGGTATTTGCCTCTTTTATCACTAAAATTAATTATCCAAATGTTGGTAGAGTCTGATCTCTCATCAGTCAGAGATTGTCAACTGCACATAGTTCATATTTAAATATTTGCTTATTAAATTGCTTTCTATAATTAAGAAGAATCTTTGGTCATTAAAAAAAAAGACACGATGAAATCACAATTGAAGGTTATTGTAATGGGTTTGGTTTACTAAAATATATTGAAAAAGCGTAAGAATCCCATTAAGAAGGCTTAAGGTACTATAATTAACTGATCTTAGGCATCAACAAATACACAGTGACTACTTTTAGTTCTAGCATATAATGTTCCTTTTCATTCTATGTTTGCTTTCGTCAATGTTGTCTGTTATCTTCATGCTTTAAAATGTATAAGCCTTTATTCAAACTTAGGTATTATCTCTAATCAATTCCCAATCTAATAAATACCATGAAAAAGACCAATTGTAATAATTCCAGTGTCTATGGAATTTATGAGATTGAGTTATTGCAGCATCAAGAGTAGTGCTACACCTTGAAACAGAGTCAAAGCCACTATTTCATAAAATGAGCCTTAAATAATGACATCTCCCCGTCTAAGTTGATTTGAGTAGTCATACTGTATTCTTTCATTTGTTGATTCAGCAAAAATATAACAACTGCCAAACATGTTCCAGATATATTACACTCTGGGAGATGTGTCTATGTGGGATTAGGATGAATTTGAGAATTTCCTTTCCAACCCATGAATCATTAATTTGGAATATGGAATTTAATTTGTACCAAACATCATTAATGAGTTAGTTACTTAAACATACTTCTTCAAATTTAATAAAGTACGGGGCTATATAATGTAATAGGTAAGAAAATGAGCTCTAAAAGCCTGTAGTTGAGATTCAAAGACCATCTCTACCCTTTACTAATTGGGTGGCCTTGGCAAGTTATTCTATGCCTCAGTTTTCTCACTGATAATATATTTTAAAGTTCTGTTGTTATGAAACAAGATAACATGTAAAAAGCATTGAGCACAACTCCTGGCATATGGCCATGTTTTATATCTGTAAAAAGAAAGATTATGATAAAAGAAAACAAATTTTTGGCTGAGGTATTTATTGACATAATTGTTTAACTGGTTTCTTCAGACAGATGATAAAGTATTGGGAGCTTCATCTTTTTGTGATCCTGCCTTTATATCTCAGAACTTACTGTTTATGCCTTCAGAAGTTTATGACTTTTGAAATTAGAATTTTTATAATAAAGTGCACATGCTGTAGATAGGGATCTATATGCTCACTCGGTTTGGAAAATCTTAGGGTACCAAAGTTTACTTAGCCTATGACTTGAAAGAGATCAGAACAATCTTCCCACAAGAATAAATACAGTATTGCATTAATATAATTGAAATAAGATTATGTCTCTTCAACCTAATGGATTCAATTTACCACAATAATCCATCATAGAGATTTTAGGATGAGAGGATATTAAGAAAATACATGTAATTCTGAATAAACATATATGGAATTAATGTCTGTCCATAAGTGTGTGCCTGTGTGTGTGTGCATGCATGTGTGTGTATATAATTCCAATATTAATACAAATATTATCTTCTTTGAAACCACCAATGCTGACTCCATCCAGCCTCTCTCCACGAAGTTTAATGGTATGGAATTGAGTCTTGCTCATATGTTGCACACCTAGGTGCTATTTCTATTATGGAGAACTCTAACTATATAATTTAGTTTAATTGTGCCTTCTTTTCCCCAAAGTTCATGTGTATTTATGTCGTCTGTTTGGCCTTGTTTATTTTGTTATCACAGATAAAACAGGAGTTAAAATTTGAATTAATGTGCTGATATGTTTCACGGTGATAAAATATAATTGCTTATATACATATGCAGGTATTTAGTCTAGTGTGTGTGTGTGTGTGTGTGTGTGTGTGTGTGTGTGTGTGAACTTAAACTTATGAGCCTGTGGACATTGTTTTGTGGTTATTTTTTGAAATATATAATTGAGTTGGACAGACATAGAGGCTCACAGCTTATGATTCACTTAGCCCTTACATGTATTGCTCTTAGACATTAAAAATTTGTTTAGTGATATGACAATTTTTCTGTAAGTTCACACTCAACCTTCTGAGCAGTGATGCTTTCCTTATGGCTCCTCATAAGCTTAGTGTGCCCCTGAGTACATTTCTTTTTCCAGATGATGTATTGTGTAGTAAATAAGCAAACAAGGTGAAATAACTTGTTAACGTCCATTGTGTTTAGCTAGAATGGATATTAATAGAAGTCATTTTTCCCCTGGCCTAAAATGAGTCTATGTCTTCTTCAGGAGAAACAAATTTATGTTACTTCTAAAATGTGGTTTCACCATGCTTCATTTAATTGAATGCAATATTAATATAATCTTTCAAAATGGCTAAAATAATGCCAAAAATATAAACCACTATTTTCTATCCAACTCATTTTCTTACTTTTTAATGCTACTTTGATTTACCTATTTTTGGCTTGATATTTTAACACACATCCATGAACATCAGAAAATTTGTGGGTAGCCACAATCATCAATATGAGATTGAACAGCCTAGAAATTAAATACAAATAGATGTTGAGATTTGATGAAGTCTACTGTAAAAGCATTGCTGAAGCTTCCCTTTATTAAATGACCTTCATTCCAAATGGCTTATATTATTTCCCATACAGTGGACAGGCAATCATCTCTTTTCTAGTTTCATTTCCTTCAAGAGACGTTTTCTCCACCATTGTTCCTTCTTGGCTTTCCTCACCTTGTATTGATAAGGTAGTATATTTTCATTACCCTCACTGTCTTTTTTCATTCCCCTTAAAATTGAATTAAACATAGTCTGTTGTTCCAGACATGAAGTGTTGACCCAACAGAGTTATTTAAGCTAAAAGGAAGTACAAGATCATTATTATTCCAATAGAAGCCTTTTATGTTACAAGTTTGTCAAAGATGGAAAGTTCGTAAAAAGGAAATAATCTTTCTGTTCTTGTGACTTTGGAAAATGCACATAGTGCAACTGATAACCATTCTTACCCCTGGCCCCTATGTTTTCAGACCATCTTGCAGCTGACACTCAATTGATTTTAATATCAACTATATAAGAAATTTAACATACATTTTTTATGTTGTCTGAACCTTGCATTAAATGTTTTCTGCAATTGTACAAATTGGAATTATTCAAAAAAACAGTATTAAAATGTTGATGATACATAGGCTAATTTAGCACAGAAAGGATGGTTTTTACCTCTACATGTTACCAACATGATTCTCTACTCCAACTTTGGCAGCCAAATTGGTTAGTAGTTTATAATTTGGTTGTAAGTGAGTTGTAACATTCTTATCAGGTTTACATTTGCTATCTAGGAAATTGAGAGTTGGATCGGTGTTGATCAAAACTTTGATTTTCATTCTCTTTAAACCCACTAAAGCTGGGATACGAAGAGGTGTATATTTGCCAAAAAAAGAAAGGGATAACACCGCATGTTCTCACTCATAGGTGGGAACTGAAATGAGGATCACTCTTGGACTCCAAGGAACATCACACACCGGGGCCTATCATGGGTATGCAGGTTGTCCCACATTGCAAAACACTGAGCCATGTTACAGCCGACAGCAAGCACACCAACATGGCACAAGCATACATATAACAAACCTGCACAAGTATATGCACATGTACCCTAGAACTTAAAGTATAATAATAATAATAAATAAATAAATAAATAAATAAATAAAAATTCAAGAGGAAGCAAAATGTGGGAAAAGTATGACTATTAACATGTGATAGTTAATTTCCACACAATATTACATAGTACTTATTTTAGAAGTTTCAGAATTAAAAAAATAAATTATAATAAAATACTATCTGCAAAGTGAATCCTGTAAGTTCAAATTTCTTTGACCTTTGACTTATTCACTAGAGTATTAGAAGCAGAGAGAACCAGCAATTGTTATTCCAGAAGTTAGAAAAAAATTGCTGTTAGATTTTACAGATATTAACTAAATTTCATTTATTTTTATATAGTCGTAAACAAAAAGTTTATTTTTAGTATAGTTTTAATATTCATCCATAATTCTAAAAATATAAAATACTTAAAATTACAATAAAAAGAGAATGGAAAGTTTGACAATTCTCAGATAAAAGCCACCTAAATGTTTAATTTATTTAATACTAACCCCCTTTTAATGCGTATTTTTGCTTAATTATGTTATAATTATGTTATAATTAAGTAAAAATACGCATTAAAAGAGGGTTAGTATTAAATAATTTAATGTGTAAACATTAAAGATGTTTCTGATTCCTGAATGCTTTACTTATCATAGCAAAAGCATTTCTCATGACATAAACTTAGAGAAAAGTTTATATTATTGGCTGCATTAATGCCTGGTCATTGCATAACTATAGTATTATTTGCTTCCTGGTTTTTTATTATGTTTGCCACCATAACACTAATTTGAAGATCATTCGTATAAACCTATTTCTTATAATATACTCCAGGTGTTTTCCTTAGGAAAGCCTCTAAAAGCGAAATTACTGTTTCAATGGTTAGGGCCAGATCTTGTAACTCCTAATTATTCTGAGTTTAAAGTGTATTAATTTGCAGATAATATATTAGAAAATATTTCATTACATTTATTTATTGTTATAAGAAACTTCAGGTCACTTTAACAACATATTTTTGCATTATAAATTGGCTATTTCTTATCTACGGTACTTAGTCTAAAGTAATCCTTGAGGATTACAAATCAGAATACTAGAAACTGTCTAATAACTGAGTGTTCATGAGTGAGTGAAATAAAAATTGAGTACAGGTGTTCCTAAGTGAACAATATACCTAAAGACCAGATACTTGGATATTTAGCTTGTTTTACTCTGTGTTTGCGTATCTTCCCTTCTTCTGCCCCAGACACCTAAAAATGTCAAAATTCTATAGTACAAAAATCATGCCTTACAACTTTGGCGCTTCATTGAATTCTCTCTATAGATAGATATATATAGATATAGATATATACACACATATGTGTATATATCTGCACACCTATGTATATGTATATACATTACGTATGTGTACACATTACATATGTGTATGCATTACATATATACACATGTGGAATGTAGACATGTGTATACATCACGTGTGTACATATATATACATACACACCTATGTGTGCATATGTGTGTGTGTAAATATATTTTTTCTTTCCAGAAATTTGCAATTAGATTTGTAAATTAACAAAATCATGTTAGTGAATTAATATAATATGCACAAAACAGATTCCAGAGGGTGTTTGTAAAACTAATAATAATCATCACTCCAGAAAGGACTATTGCCTCTCACCAAAAAGAAAGTCTAAATGGTATCACAGCTATTTACATAAGCTGCACAATGTAAAAGAAAAAAGTAATAGAAAGAAGAGGCTCAGAGCACCTCTTAGAAAAGTGACAGTAGCTTTCTATCCTCCTAATGAGGCTATATGCAACTCGTTTTCTAATTCCCCTGTTGAAGAAGTAGGCAACGTATTATCTCCTAGAGATTGTAATCCCTATGTATGTTCTTAACTTTATTTTCCTGGAAACTTAGCTGTGTCCTGAGCTATTTAAATGAATGTCTCCTGAGAAGCATAATTCAGGACATGTTTGTCAAGAAATTATGTAATTGTAAATATCTAGCTATTCAGAGGATTAAAGACTATCCTTCAAGAATATTATTATTATTTTTAGGGTTAGGTCTCATTTTGTAAGAAAAAATGGAAATAGGTAACAGTAGAAATGGGAAGGGTATCATAAAAAGTAATCACCTCTCCCAAGAAAGATAAAATAGAAGTTTTTTCTGTGTGTTTCTTGTAATTATATCTTTACTTAATGAATATTTGTTTAACACTTTAAGACTCAGGAATAAATGCTAGGGATTTAAAATTAAATAAAGCAGGGTTCCTGCCCTCAAAGAGCTTAGGCCATACAGAGGACAGACAAGTGAATTATTGAGCACATTGAAGTGTGAATACTTCTTACATACTCTTATGTAAGAAGAGTATGCAGAATCCTCTGAGAGCACAGATTAAGGGATATGGACATTTGGCTGTGGCTTAAGAAATATTTTTTGAAGGCTATGTTCAGGTCAATTAGATGAAAGATGAAAAAGATGGGGAAGAGAGAATCACATTTCAAGCAAAAGAATTGCATGTATAATGCACAGACATAAAACATGAGAAGGAAGCTGGAGCAGTGGGCAGGTTCCAGATCTTGAATGGATATCATAAAAATTCTATGCTGAATAAAATCCTGAAGGAGTTTTAACATTATTTTAATGGAAATGATATGATCAGATTTGCAACACTGTGGAAAATGGGCAATTTTTATGCCTGTTTGGCAAAGGATATGAGGATAAGATCACAGCCAGGCAAAATAAGAGATTCCTTATTTTGTTTGAAAAAATTACAGGGCTCTGAACTAACTGGGTGGCAAGAATTCTAGAAAACAGACATGATAAGCTATCAAAGTTGTAGCATCAATGAATTTGATGGCCATTAGATGGGGCAAGGTAGAGGACAGTAATGTTAAAAAACAAAAGTGGATGTGTCTTAGGTGACTTACTTGGTGGCTAATGATGTCATTTTAAAAACTGACAAATGTTAAAAGGCTAAAGTTTTTGCTTTGTTAGTTTGTTTTAATTATTTCCATTTTAGCATGAATTATTTCATTTTAACATGAAAGCAAAGATGTCTGACAGACCACTGGAGATAGAGGTCTGGATTATATGAGAGATAGTTCTCTTGTTATTGATTAGCAAACATACAGTAGTTGAACACCAAATAAAGGTATTTTGAAGAAGTTATGAATTCAAAAGAGCAGAGGGCTGAGGACACAATTTTTTTTTAAAAAAGCAGAGAAATTGAAAAAATATATAAATGTTAAATTTAAAAAAGGAATGGTAAAGGACATAAGGTAAGGGACAAAAAGTAAGGTCCTACAAAAACTAAAGGAAGAGAAATATAAAGTAAAATCTAGAGAAGAAAAACTGAATGGATTAAAGAGTTAAGCAGTCACTTCTTTGTGATTAAGTTGATAGAATTGCCATGACCTAATCTGCAACAGTATCTTAATCTGTCTAAGGGAGTGAGGATGGAATGAGATCACTAAGAAGGGCCAGATGTTACTTTTGGATATTTTAACCTACCTGGATAGTCTTTACAATCTTTAGAAATGATAGCCAAAGGAAACTGGTGTGTGTTATAACAAAAAAGTCGAAAAATATTTTATGTTTATGGATTGGAAGAAGGAATACAGTTAAAATATCCACACTGTCCAAAGCAATCTAGAGATTCAAATCAATCTATTTAAATACAAATGATTATTCACAGAAATAGAAAAAATAATTCTAAAATTTACATGGGACCACAAAAAACAAAACAAAACAAAACACAGAATAGCTAAAGCCATCCTGAGCAAAAATAATAAAACTGGAAGAATTACATTATCTGACTTCAAATTATACTACGGAGCTACACTAAACCAAACAGCATGATACTGGCATAAAAACAGACTTACAGACTAATGGATCAGAATAGAGAACCCAGACATAAATCCATACATCTACAGTGAACTCATTTTTTACAAAGGTGCCAAGAGCACACATTGGAGAAAGGACAATCTTCAGTAAATAGGGCTGAAATAATTGGATATCCATATGCAAAATAATGACATGAGACACTACCTCTCACCATAGACAAAAATCAAATCAAAATGGATTAAATACTCAAATCTGAGAGCTCAAGCTATGAAACCATCACGAAAAAATGTTGGGGAAGCTCTCCAGAACACTAGGCTGGGCAGAGGTTTTTTGAGTAATACCCCACAAGCATAAGCAACCAAAGCAAAACTGGACAAATGGGATCACCTCAAGTTAAAAAGCTTCTGCACAGCAAAGAAAGCAATCAACAAAGTGAAGACACAGCCCATAGAATGGGAGAGAAATATTTGCAAAGTATCCATCTGACAAGGGATTAACCAGAGCTCAAACAACTCAATAAGAAAAAAAATCTAATATTCTCATTTAAAAATGGGCAAAAGTTCTGAATAGACATTTCTAAAAAGAAGATATACAAATGGCAAGCATGTGTATGAAATGGGCAAAAGTTCTGAACAGACATTTTTAAAAGGAGATATACAAATGGCAAGCATGTGTATGAAAAGGTGCTCAACATCATTGATCATCAGAGAAATACAAATCAAAACTGATGAGATATCAATTTACCCCGGGTAAAATGGCTTATTTCCAAAAGACAGGCAATAACAAATGCTGGTGAAGATGTGGAGAAAAGGGTACCTTCTTGCACTGTGTGTAGGAATGCAAATTAGTAAAACCACTATTGAAAACAGTTTGGGGGTTTTTCAAGAAACTAATATTAGAACTATCAATATGATGCAGCCACCCCACTGCTAGTTATACAGAAAGGAAATCAGTAATCTGGAAATCAAAGAAATATTTGCACTCCCATATTTACTGCAGTACTATTCAGAATAGCCAAGATTTGGAATCAACCTGATTGTTCATCAAAAGATTCATGGATAATAAAAAATTGGTACATATACACAATAGAGTACTATTCAGCCACGAGAAAGAATGAGATCTGATGGTTTGCAACAACATGGATAAAACTGGAGATAATTATGTTAAATGAAATAAGCCAGGCACAGAAGGACAAACTTTGCATGTTCTCACTTATTTGTGGGAGCTAAAAAATTTTAAACATTGAACTCATCGAGACAAAGAGTAGAATGATGGTTACCAGAGGCTGGGAAAGCTAGTGAAGATGGGAGAATAGAGATGGTTAATAGACACAAAAACATAATTAGATAGGATGAATAAAAACTAGTATTTGACAGCATAACAGGGTAACTACAGTTTCTTGTACATTTTAAAATAACTAAAAGTGTAATCAGATTGTAACACAAGAAAGGATAAATGCTTGAGGTGATGGATACCCCATTTACCCTGATGTAATTATTATGCATTCTATGCCTGTATCAAAATATCACATGTACCCCATGAATATGTACACCTACTATCTATCCAGAAAAATAAAAAATAAACTGTTTATTATATATATGTATGTTTGTGTGTGCTTGAATTTTCTGCCTGCGTGTGTATATGTGCATGCACATATATATATGTGTGTGTATGTATATCTGTATACATAGTAGGTATATATATATGCATGTCTATATATGTGTATACATCGTAAGTGTATTTATGGGATACATTAGATATATATATTATATATATGCATGCACGTATACACACAAGCAGGCAGAAAATTCACACTTTCTTTTCTTTGTTATTATACTTTAAGTTCTAGGGTACATGTGCACAACATGCAGGTTTGATACATGTGCCATGTTGGTTTGCTGCACCCATCAACTCATCATTTACATTAGATATTTCTCCTAATGCTATCCCTCCCCTAACCCCCACCCCATGATAGGCCCTGTTGTGTGATGTTCCCTGCCCTGTGTCCAAGTGATCTCGTTGTTCAATTCCCACCTATGAGTGACAACATGTGGTGTTTGGTTTTCTGTCCTTGTGATAGTTTGCTGAGAATGATGGTTTCCAGCTTCATCCATGTCTCTGCAAAGGACATGAACTCATCCTTTTTCATGGCTGCATAGTATTCCATGGTGTATACATGCCATATTTTCTTTTTTTTTTTTTTTTTTTTTTTTGAGACAGAGTCTCGCTCTGTCGCCCAGGCTGGAGTGCAGTGGCCGGATCTCAGCTCACTGCAAGCTCTGCCTCCCGGGTTTACGCCATTCTCCTGCCTCAGCCTCCCGAGTAGCTGGGACTACAGGCGCCCGCCACCTTGCCCGGCTAGTTTTTTGTATTTTTAGTAGAGACGGGGTTTCACCATGTTAGCCAGGATGGTCTCGATCTCCTGACCTTGTGATCCACCCGTCTCGGCCTCCCAAAGTGCTCCAGTCTATCACTAATGGAAATTTGGATTGGTTCCAAGTCTTTGTTATTGAAAATTCACACTTTCTATGTAAGAGAGGTTTATAGGTAGCAGTACAATTGAAACACAAAGTTAAAGAATATTTTTGGGGTTGTATTTCTATTAATACAAGCACTCGATTTTTACTTGGAGATTGTGTTTTATCAGAAGTGATGAATGGAGGCTTGGGAAATGGAGTTTTGAGATGTGATACTTATCCTACCTGATTGCTAGCTCTTGGTACCATATTAGATATGTGGAATCATAGTACTTTACATGTTTTTCCTGAAAAATTGTCATTGACTTTAATGTGGAACCTGAAACAGGTAATTGAATATTTCCATTTGTTACAGGTATAGTTACCCATTTAAATGAAGTCTTCCTTAGAAGGTGAATACTTAGAATACACTATGATACTCTTTTGAAATGTCTTACAGTACTGCTAGTTGTAGTTTCTGTAATCAAAGCTCCAATGTATATATATTTTTTAAAAAAAAGATGGACAAAGATAAAAAAATAGTAATCGATGTTTTACAATAGTGTAGCTTAACCAGTCAGAGTGACTATTATTTAAAAAATAAAATCAAAAACAACAGATGCTGGTGAGGCTACAAAGAAAAGAGAATGCTTATACCTTTAGCAGGAATGTAAATTAGTTTAGCGACTGTGGAAAAGAGTTTGGAGGTTTCTTAAACAACTTAAAACAGAACTACCATTTGACCCAGCAATCCCATTACTGAGCACATAAAAAAATTGTTCAACTAAAATAAATCACTCAACCAAAAGGACACATGCACTCATATATTCATGACAGCATTATTCAAAATATCAAAGACATGGAATCAACCTAGGTTCCCATCAATAGTGGATTGAATAAAGAAAATGTGGTATATATATACCATGGAATACTACACAGCCATAAAAAAAAAAAAAAAAAAAAAAAAAAAAAAAATTGGCCAGGAATGGTGGCTCACACCTTTAATCCTAGCGCTTTGGGAGGTTTAGGTGGGCAGATTACGAGATCAAAAGTTTGAGACTAGCCTGACCAACATGGTGAAACTTTGTCTCTACTAAAAATACAAAAATTAGTTGGGTATGGTGTAGGTGCCTGTAATCCCAGCTACTCGGAGGCTGAGTTGGGAGAATTGTTTGAATCCAGGAGGTGAAGGTTGCAGTGAGCCAAGATCACACCATTGCACTCCAGCCTGGACAACAGGGCGAGATTGTGTCCCAAAAAAATAAGTAAATAAAAATAACAAATGTTGCCCTTTGCAGCAACATGGATGCAGCTGAAGGCCATTATCTTAAGTGAATTAGCACAGAAGAGAAAACCAAATACTGCCTGTTATCACTTATAAGTGGAAACTAAACATTGTATACTCATGAACATAAAGATAACAACAATAGACACTGGGGATGAAAGGCAGGAGAGGGGTAAGGGTTGAGAATTAACTATTGGATACTATTCTTACTACCCCACCGGGGCAGTGGGATCAACCTACCCCAAACTTCAGGATCAGGCAATATAGCTGTATAACAAAACTGTATATACACCCCCTGAATCTAAAACAAAAATCAAAATTTCAGGACTCTTTCAATTAAACAATGTTATTTATTCTACTTATTCCTCAGACCCTAACATAGTTGATGATGCTGGAGGCATTTCAGAGTTGACATAGCTGGTATAATTTCTGTGAAAGTTTCAGTGAGTGATTGAAATGTGAGGCTCCTTTGAAAAGCCATTCTCCCTTATCTTAAAAAAAAAAAAGTTTATATCCTTTCAAAGGAAGACTTCTCAAACATTACCATTTTATGAGTAAAGATAAGTAAAATCACTTCATCCAAGTGTAAGTAACATGCATAAGAAAATTCTCATTATAAAAATTTTCTAGAACCTTTTCATTTAGTTCAATAACACTCAAAAGGCAATAGTGATAAACTTGAAAGTTGGCAGTAGTGGAATATTCCTCCATATAACACCCACACAATACTGAAGAAAACTGCTGCCATATTTTCTAAGTTATTAACCTTTACAAGGATATATATTTTTTATGCATAAATAAAAATGTTCTCCTTTAATGTGAACTTAAGTTGGAAATACTAATCAAATAAAGAAATAAAGAAAGCTGCTCCATTTTATCCTTTGTACATTTGCCTTTAAGTTACATCCTGGAAAAATAATCGTAGAAGATGTTTGAACCTCTTGTATTGATCGTAACAATGGCATTCTATTATATGAAAACAGGTAAAGGTATTAGTTAAGGTAGATACCTTTTTCTTAGAAGTGTGCTATATAATCCTGATGCTCTTAAAATCTATATCTGATTCCTTCATTAAAACTTCCCATTTTCACTATGGTTCTAGAAAACTTCTTTATCCAAAGTAATTCCATTTTTTTTTTTTTTTAAGTTCTGGGATACATGTGCTGAACGTGCAGATTTGTCACACAGGTATACATGTGCCACAGTGGTTTGCTGCACCCATCAACCCATCATAGGTTATAGGCTCAGCTCGCATTAGGTATTTGTCCTGATGCTCTCCCTCCTCTTTCCCTACACCCACCAATAGGCCCTGGTGTGTGATGTTCCCCTCCCTGTGTCCATGTGTTCTCACTGTTCAGCTCCCACTTATGAGTGAGAATATGTGGTGTTTGGTTTTCTGTTCCTGTGTTAGTTTGCTGAGGATGATGGTTTCCAGCTTCGTCCATGTCCCTGCAAAGGACATGAACTCATTCTTTTTTATGGCTGCATAGTATTACATGGTGTATATGTGCTACACTTTCTTTATCCAGTCTATCATTTATGGGCATTTGGGTTGGTTCCAAGTCTTTGCTATTGTAAAAAGTGCTGCAATAAACATTTATGTGCATATGTCCTTGTAATGGAATAATTTATAATCCTTTGGGTATATACCCAGTAATGGGATTGCTGGGTCCAATGGTATTTCTGGTTCTAGATCCTTGAAGAATCGCCACACTGTCTTCCACAATGGTTGAACTAATTTACACTCCCATCAACAGTATAAAAGTGATCCTATTTGTTCAGCATCCTTGCCAGCATGTGTTGTTTCTAGACTTTTTAATGATTGCCATTCTAACTGGTGTGAGATGGTATCTTATTGTGATTTTGATTTGCATTTCTCTAATAACCAGTGATGAGGTTTTATTGATACGTATGTTGACTGTGTAAATGTCTTCTTATGAGAAGGGTCTGTTTATTTCCTTCACCCACTTTTTGATGGGGTTGTTTATTTCTTGTAAATTTGTTTTAAGTTCCTTGTAGATTCTACAACCATCTGATCTTCAACAAACCTGACAAAAACAAGCAATGGGGAAATGATTCCCTATTTAATAAATGGTGCTGGGAACCTGGAGAGCCTTATGCAGAAAACTGAAATTGGACCCCTTCCTTACACTTTATACAAAAGTTAACTCAAGATGAATTAAAGACTGAAACATAAAACGTAAAACCATAAAAACCCTAGAAGAAAACCTAGGCAATACCATTCAGGGCCTAGACATGAGCAAAGACTTCATGACAAAAACACCAAAAGCAATTGCAACAAAAGCCAAAACTGACAAATCGGATCTAATTAAACTTAAGAGCTTCTGCACAGCAAAAGAAACTAGCATCAGAGTAGACAGGCAACCTACAGAATGGGAGAAAAATTTTCCAATTTATCCATCTGACGAAGATCTAATATTCCAAATGCTTTTATCCATTCATCTTCTATGTTAAAGCATTTACATAGAACTGGTTATGCAAGTTAACCCAATTCCCCCCAAGAGCTAGATTTTCATAAATAATTTCAAAATGTTAACCTCTCCTAAAGAAAACCTCACTCAGATTTATCAAAATAGGATGGAGTACTTCTCATCATATATAGATCTAGCACATTTGTAGCTAAACTCTATGAACTCTCTCAGTTTATGTACTTACCTTGATTAAAATCTTCCCTTGTAAAGAATTCATCTCCAATCTTATTTTGATAGACAGTCTTTTGTCCCATTCATGTTTACTCTTATGGTTAAACATGTGAGTTTGAGATAAGGCAGCCAGGGGATAAAATTTAGTTTTGCCATTAACGTTTTTATAGCATATGACTTGATTCTTTGAGGCTTAACTTATTCATGTGTATTAAAGGAACAATAACAATATTTATTACAAGGTATTCTTATAAGTATTATATAACATAAATAATGTAAAATCGATACATTAGAATAGCACATTGAAAGAATTCAATGTGTTAACTATTCTCATTCTCAATAATTTTATTATTCTGCTGTTTTTGCATCTCTTTAAGCAATGTAAAATGACATGAGATAGAGCAAAATAAGCGTGGTGTTTTAAGTTAAAAAGTCCTGAATTAGTGACTTGATTCATACCTTATTTGCTGTGTGACTTTAGATTAGTGTCCTAACCTCTTTAAGTCACATAGTAGTGATTCAATGACATGATATGTATATAGCAGCTGACATGAATTGTGTCCTTATCAAATGCCTGTTGAATAAATATATGAGTTATATGAATGATGTACATATGTGTTGGTCTTAACAGTTTCAAAACAACCTTTATTAAATCATTTAGCATAGGTTTATTTCTTACATATGAACAGTATACTATGGAAAGCACTAGGAATAACTTCAAATAGGCCTGGTAAGGACCATTATCTACCTATATGCTATGTAATATAACACTGCATGCTGTTGAATCGGTTAATAATTCTCTGGAAACAGTAACATGTGTCTTTGCTCAGGCCTAAATTATAATTCACGTACATCTGAGTGTGCCTAGAAAACTGATGGGGGAAGGCCTTCTCAAAATCGATTCCCATAACCCCTTATCTTTTCCTCTAGAAACCTAACAAGACACCTGAAGCAGTGATGGGTGTGGCCACAAGAGCAAAAAGTCTAGAGTAAGATACTAAGAGAAAACATTCAAGGTCAGCAATGAGTATACTTGCAAGGCAGACTCTGATATAAGCACTGGGGAAACAGAGACTTTGGAGCTAAGTGGCATGGCTGAAAAGGATCCATGAATCCAATTTGAGGACCAGGATATAGTCACAGGGCAAAGATTTTCAGTGTCCGCTGAGAAGCAACAAATCTGAATTACCTAAGAGATAATGGTTGAGGCCATCTCAGTTATGTAATCTAGACATATGTATTTCCCTACCCAAGGGTTCAATCTTGGTAAAAGGAAAACTTAATTTAGTGTTTACATATAAGGCATTCAACCACAATAGTCAAAACAATAATAGTTAATTCTAATGTTTACCAGATGAAATATGCCTTTCTATAATCAAGTTCTTATTACTTATTGGCTTCACAGGGGTTGGTCTTTAAATTAATTTTATAAAGTCATTAGAATATGCATTATGACCAAATACACATTAAATGCATTAATAAATTATTCCTCTTTTTAGACATGTGGTTTCTCCAGTGGCTTCTATTATTTTCCAAAATCATGTAGTAATAAACTAATCCATAAATAAGAAGTGAAACAACACTTTTGATTGTACATGTGCCATTTTAAAACTCGATTATAAAAGTTAATGGTCCATAGAACTTTTTTTTAAGTTCACAAAAGGTACTTATTTAACCCAGTCTTGGAATCTCTGACAATTACAAGCATGATGTTGTTATATTGGATTAAAATTCAATTAAACTACAAAGCTACATCTCTTCCTCCAGAAACTCTCAGAGAAACAATAAACAACCCTTGAATATAAGTTATTTCCAGATTTGATTTTAAACAATATATTTGCAATAGAATTATGTAGAGAATATGATTGAAAATAATTGAGAAACAAAATTGAAATATTGTAGTATTATTTCCAGAAACAGATAAGATGACTCACACATGCCCAATAACTTTTCAAATGAAAGTAGATGGAAATCTCTTGCCACTTGACATTAAAATTTCAATAGCAAGTGTATCTGGCTATATTCCAAGCTGAGTGATTATATTTGGTCCACAGCATAGACATTTCATGCCTCAAAATACTCTAATCTAACTTTGAGGGGTATAAAAAACCTAGGTCCAGGACATTCTAGCAAACTTTTGGTTCTTGGAATTGGTTATCAAGCATGAAACTTAATAATTCCAGAAGTTCCTTTAGATAGCTTGCTAATTCAGAATCAAGAGAAAGTATGGCTGAATTGTTTTCAACCACTCAATCAATTTTGGCATGTTCACTTGTTTTAATGAACAGTGTTGAAAAAAATTAATACAATGGGGGGCTAACATTAAGAAATGGGATTTAGAAAAAAAACAAACCTCTAAGAGGATGTGCTAAATTCTGCCTGGGTTGCTCTTCATAGAGTGGCAGCCCATTAACAAGCTCTTTTGGAACATTCAGTGAGCAAGGAAAAGGCAGGCTCCTGGGTCTTACTGTATTATTCTAAGTTCATTACATGTTTTGGAAGTATGAGAGAACAATGTAATTTGTGAGGTGATGCCCTTTGCCCTTATATATGTGGGTTCTTGCACTAAGCCTCCACTGTGGAAGATAATCTATAGAACCCTAGAAACATTAATGTGCTTGTCTCTTATAAGAGATCAAGCACAGTAACATAAGCGTCCAGATTCAGAAACTGTTGTATTATGAAAGGGCATTGTAAAATCAGGCTGAATTTAAAGCAGAGTTTTTAAAATTAAGGACTGTTTCCGTAAAAATGTAGTTTAGTTTTGAAGAGAGGTTTACACTTTATAGAACACTATATGTAGACGTTATCTTATTTAACCTTCAGAATAGCCCTAATAAAAAATAGGTACTATATTTAATTTCAAGATAAAGAAATTTAACCCCATAAAGACTGAGAGATTTTTTTTTCCTGTTTATTAGAATGGAAGGGCAGAGTTAGGAGTGACAGACAGGTGTACTGAATTTGATTCCAGTTGAATGCCCCCTCTTTGAAACAGGCCTCATTATGTGGTGTTATTCAATTGAATGTCTACTACTCATAAATGATTCACCATTGCAATAAACATTGTCATGTAATTGATAAGAGTTAGAAGCTCAGGTAAAGTTACTCTAGCTTAAAGCGATTTTCTATTTTAATTTTTTTGATCAAATCTGCAAGGCTATTATGGGAAAACTGAAATTCCATTTGATTTGCAGAATTCCATTTAAAACAAGAACTGGACTATTTTGTCATGCAAAGTGAACAGTAGTAAAAAGACATATTTGATACAATCAAACCACATCTATAGATCTATAGATGAGGTTTTGTATTTTTGTTGTTGTTGTTGTTGTTGTTTGAGACAGAGTTTCGTTCTTGTTGCCCAGGCTGGAGTGCAATGGCACAATCTCGGCTCACTGCAACCTCTGCCTCCCAGGTTCAAGCGATTCTCCTGCCTCAGCCTCCCTAGTAGCTGGGATTACAGGCATGTGCCACCTTTGTATTTTTCATAGAGATGGGGTTTCTCTATGTTGGTCAGGCTGGTCTCAAACTCCCAACCTCAAGTAATCGGCCCGCCTTGGCCTCCCAAAGTGCTGGGATTATAGGCGTGAGCCACCACGCCCGGCCCTAGATGAGGTGATTTTAATCTCACAACTCTCTCTCTCTCTCTTTTTTTTTTTTAAGTATTTATTTTTATATATTTAGAGGGCACAAGTACGGGTTTGTTATATGCATATACAGCATAGCAATGAAATCTAGACTTTTAGTGTACCCATCACCTGAATAGTGAACATTTTAGCCAATAGGACTCTCTTTTTGAAATAAGAATAAAGTTAAGAATAGCAGTGAGTGACACTGAAGGAATGCTTTTATATCAGGCATTATCCTAAGCGACTTACGTCTATTACTTTTTTGAAAGCTTACAATATCCACATGAAGAAAAAACAATTATTTTCCCCTTTTACCATAAAACTGAGGCGCAGAGCCTAGACTAGAATAACTTCTTAAGGATTGCATAGCAGGCCAGGTTGGCTCCAGAATACATGGATTTAAGGAAGATACTATGCTATCTCCTACAAGAGTAGGATTATATAATGGAGAGGAACTGGAGTCACACAGAATCAAGTGGATTCCTGGCTCCATTGCTGCCCAGCTGTGTTACCCTGAACCAGATATTTACCTAATTTCTGCCGTGGTTTATTCTCTGTAAAATGGAGATGCTGGAAAAGCCTTTTCCCTAGAATCACTAGAAGGGTCAAGTGAGACGGTGCGAGTTAAGTCTACTTTCTTTCACATTAAGTAATGAACAAATGGTAACTGTAGAACAGCATAAATAAATCGTACTTTAAAAATAATCTACCCTAAGCTCTTAATTTTAAAAGGAAGATGAGAAAACTAAATTCCAAAGGGCTAACTGGCTGATTTTATATCATTTTGTCAGTGTCAGAATGAAGAGTAGAAGCGAGGCCTCTCAATCCTTCTAGGGTTCTTTGAACCAAAAAGTAGTAAAGAATTTTATCTCATGTGTCATTTCTCCCATTAAAAAGAAATTATTCGATCTCCTGACCTCGTGATCTGCCCACCTCAGCCTCCCAAAGAGCTCAGATTACAGGCGTGAGCCACCGCACCCGGGCAACATGGTGCAACCCGGTATCTACCAAAAATACAAAAAATTAGCCAGGCATGGTGGCGGATGCCTGTAGTCCCAGCTACTCAGGAGGCTGAGGCAGGAGAATAGCATGAACCCGGGAGGCGGAGCTTGCAGTGAGCCAAGATGGCGCCACTGCACTCCAGCCTGGGTGACAAAGTGGGACTCTGTGTGAAAAAAAAAGAAAGAAAAGAAAAGAAGAAAGAAGGAAAGAGGAAGGAAGGAAGGAAGGAAGGAAAGGAAGGAAGGAAGGAAGGAAGGAAGGAAGGGAAGGAAGGAAGGAAGGAAGGAAGGAAGGAAGGAAGGAAGGAAGGAAGGAAGGAAGGAAGGAAGGGAATTATAATCATTTCTTCTGTCTAAGATGAGTCTACTGATGGTGATCGTCATTGGAATATCTTTGTAGTCTTGTTTACTATATGTCATAACTATTTGTGCAACAAAATAAGCCGGACAAATATCGATAAATAAATTGCCTTGAAAAAAATAAGAAATAGCAAGCATAATCCCACATTTTGTGTTTTTGAGGCAACAAATTCACAGAGGAATCATTTTCTCCTTGCTTCGCAGAGTTAGGATGTCTGCTTATTTGTGTATTGACAGCAGCCGTGGCTTGAAGTAAATTCAAGAACTAAGAGGTCAGGAGATCCACAAAAATATTATAAAAAATAAAAACAAGCCCAAGCAAATGCAAAGCAAACTCTGAAAGCAAGAAAACCTTCAACTTTGGCTGACTTGTCCATCAGAAAAATTCCTAAGCCAATCACATGGAACATTTTACCAAGACAATGAGCGTACAAGATGTCAAACTGATCATGCTCTCTTAACTTGCGGCAGTCCCTGATGCCAGAACTGCTACTAGTAGGGCAAGGATTGAAATGAACTTTGTCATATTTGATAGTTTTATATGGGTACCATAGTATTCAAAGAGAATTCAAGTTATCAAAAGGCAGGAGTCTTAAAAATCTTCTCATAGTTGCATAGAATTAACTAAAGAGATTTTTTTTTTTAAAAGAAGAAAAGAAAAATAACATAGTTATTAATTGAATTGAAATATGGTTCCTAAGACTATTAACAGCAAACAAGGGTAAATGTATTTGTTCATTTGATATTGTAGGGTCACTACCTTTCAGCAGTAAAATCTACAGATAGACTAAAGAAAGGTACAAAGATAAATGAAGATTAAATGCAATGATGATCCAGCTTTATGCAAAATGACAGCTGAATTCTCCCTGCACTCAGCCTATGATGAAGGTGCTTTAAGTTATCATTCTTTCATTTTTTTAATCTGAATAATAGATGTCACTTACAAAACGAGCCTTGGCCATATACTTAATCTTTTTCAAGCTGACTCAGTTGTAAAGTTGCAGCAGCAGAAACTCTGAACTTATAGCCTGGAAAGAAAGAAATCACAGTTTAGCAGTCTAAGATACCAACGCTGTTTTGATGAGGTTTTCCTTAATAGCATATTATTTGACACTCATGGTAGTATAACAAATTGACAAGTGGAAGAAATTTAGACAGCCAAAGGAGATACTTTAGATTTTACTTGGGCAAATACAAAACAGGCAAAATTCTAACAGTGAACAGACTAAGGATGCTCCCTTTATTTTCTGATTATTAAGTATCTATACACTGAGCTGAATAAAAGATAGGAATACTTAATGAGGCATACAAAAAAAAAGACAAAAGCTGGTGGGAAAGTGCAAATCATATATAAAAACCAGTAATAACTGTGATCAATATGGTTCTATTTTCTATCTCAACTTTTCTTTGTTTTCATCTGTCTTGCTATACTTAGGTTTATCCACCTAAATGCACCAATCTCTTCTAGAATACAGCATATTATACATTCAAAATAAGAAAACAAAAACACATATAATCAAATGGAAAAACACACTGTTAATATGTGTTGGTGTTTCTTAAATTTAATGTAATTCAGAAAACTTTTACAAAACATCTATTAGCATCTACTTTCTTTCACTGATGTAAGTATATATGCAGACACATGTACATAAGTGTACAGCTCAATGACTTTTTATGAAATAGACATCTCTGTAACAGCACCAATATCAAGAAAAAAGACATTACCAGCACCATGGGAAGCACTTCTGTGCTGTCTTCCCATTTCTATCCTACCAGGAGTACTGGCTGTCCTGACTTCTATAGGAGTACATCAAGTTGGCCTGTTTTCGTACATTATATACTAAAATCAAAATATATGTATTCTTGTGACTTCTTTGGTTCAAATGTTTATTTACATAATTATATTTATACCATTCAGTATGTAAACTCATAATAATATTCATAAATACCTTACTATATAGGTAATTTGTCTATTTTAAAATTGGGTTATTTGTCTTTTGGGTTTTTTGATTTTTTTTTTTTTTACTTATTTGTATATTCTAGATATAATTTTCTAAAAAGCAGTAAAGAATTTTCTCATGTGTCATTTTTTTCCATTAAAAAATTTACAAATATTGTCTCCCATTATATAAGTTGTCTTTTAACTCTTTCAATGGTATGCTTTGGACAAAAATTTTAAATTCTGATGGTGTTCATTTTATGTATTTTTATTTTATGTCTTTTTTGTTGTTGCTCAAGTTTTGGGAGTTATAGTTCAGAGCCTTTTGCTAAATCTAAGGACACAAAGATTTACTCCTATATTTTAAAGTTTTATAATTTTAGTTCCTACATTTATGTCTTTGATCTATTTTGAGTTAATATGTGTATATGGTGTGAGGTAAGGTCCAACTTCATTCCTTTGCATATGGCTATCCAGTTGTATCAGTACTATTTGTTGAAAATACTGTTTTTTTCTCTATTGAATTGTCTTGGCACAACTATCAAAAATTATTTGAATTGCTGTATGTATGGGTTTATATCTGGACTCAATTTTATTCCATTAATCTATATGTCTATTCTTCATCAATTATTACACTGTCTTGATTACCACTGCTTTGTAGTGAAATCAATAAGTTTAAGTCCTTCTAATTTATTCTTCTTTTTCAAGATTTTTTTTTTTTTTTTTTTTTTACGATTCTGGTTTATTTGTAATTCCATATGAAATTTAGAATCATCTTATCAATTTGTACAAAGAAGTCATCTGGAATTCTGATAGGGATTATGCTGATTTTATAGATCAATTTGGTGTGTATTATCTCAACAATGTTAAATTTTCAAATCTATGCACATAGATTATTTTCCATTTATTTAGATCTTCTTTAATGTACTTCAACAATGGCTTGTAAACTTCAGGGTATAAACCTTGCACTTCTTTTGTTATATTTATTTCAATGTTATTTTTAAATTGCTACAGTAAATAGAAATTACACTATACAATTATACCATAATTGTATAAATTATAGATATAATTGTATATATATAATTGTATTTATCAGTTTAACAGCTATTTATCAGTTTAACAGCTATTTACTGGATCTTTTAGGATTTTCTATATACCAAGTTATGTTATCTGCAAATAGAACTTTTTTCTTTCTTTCCAATCCAGATACCTTATATTTACTTCTGTTGTCTATTTGCTCAAGCTAAAGACTCCTGTACAAATAGAAACATCGAGAGTGCACATTCTTGTCTTGTTCTTAATCTTAGGAGGAAAGTATCCAGTCTCTCACCATTAAATATAATGTTAGCTGTTGAATGTTAGCTATAGGCACCTTTTATGAGATTGAGGATGTTTCCTTCTGTCCCTAATCTATTCAGTGTGTATTATCAGGAAAGGGTGGTAGATTTGTTAAATTCTGTATCTATTTAGATGATCATGTGAATGTTGTCTTTTATTCTATAGAGAGAATGTATTATGTTAACTGATTTTCAAATGTTAAACCAATACTACATTCCTGGAATAAATAATAATTGGTCGTGATGTGTAATTATTATATGTTGCTGGTTTGGGTTTGTAGTATTTTGTTGAGTATTTTTACATCTATATTCATAAAATGTATCAGTATTCTTATCTTGTGACATCTTTGTCTGGTTTTCATGTCAAGGTAACACTGGCCCCATAACATAAGTTAGGAAGTGACTCCACTCATATATTTTGCAGGAGTTTGTGAAGAATCATTATTAATTTATAATTAATTGAGAATCAATAATTTATGAAATAGAGTTTGGGAACTATTGTTTTGGACAAGCTTCTCTCTAGATAGAATAAAAATGCCAACATTTTTGTTTTTTATCTTGGGTTCCCTTCTGATTTTTTTTAAAACACTTTTAGAAAGTAGTTTTGAAGACTACAACTAGAATTACTTTTTGTTTTAAAGTTCAATTTTCTGGTGCCTAAAGATATAGAATGCTGAGATATGCTAGAAACAATTCACTGATTGAGACTCAAGATAATTACTAGGTATGAACTCTGAAGTTAATTATATATCTTGATAGATTTTATTAGGTTGTTATTTTGCTCTCTCTCGGGGTGTGTGTGTGTGTGTGTGTGTGTGTGTGTGTGTTTTAAGGACACAAACCAAGGTTCTTTTTATTATTATTATACTTTAAGTTCTAGGGTACATGTGCACAACGTGCAGGTTTGTTACATATGTATACTTGTGCCATGTTGGTGTGCTGCACCCATCAACTCATCAGCACCCATCAACTCGTCATTTACATCAAGTATAACTCCCAGTGCCATCCCTCCCCTCTTCCCCCTCCCCATAATAGGACCTGGTGTGTGATGTTCCCCTTCCAGCGTCCGAGTGATCTCATTGTTCAATTCCCACCTATGAGTGAGAACATGCGGTGTTTGGCTTTCTGTTCTTGCAATAGTTTGCTGAGAATGATGGTTTCCAGCTGTATCCATGTCCCTACAAAGGACACAAACTCATCCTTTTTTATGGCTGCATAGTATTCCATGGTGTATATGTGCCACATTTTCTTAATCCAGTCTGTCACTGATGGACATTTGGGTTAATTCCAAGTCTTTGCTATTGTGAATAGTGCCGCAATAAACATATGTGTGCATGCGTCTTTATAGCAGCATGATTTATAATCCTTTGGGTATATACCCAGTAATGGGATGGCTGGGTCATATGGTATTTCTAGTTCTAGATCCTTGAGGAATCACCATACTGTTTTCCACAATGGTTGAACCAGTTTACAATCCCACCAACAGTGAAAAAGTGTTCATATTTCTCTACATCCTCTCCAGCACCTGTTGCTTCCTGACTTTGTAATGATTGCCATTTTAAATGGTGTGAGATGGTATCTCATTGTGGTTTTGATTTGCATTTCTCTGATGGCCAGTGATGATGAGCATTTTTTTAAGTGTCTATTGGCTGTATGCATGTCTTCTTTTGAGAAATGTCTATTCATATCCTTTGCCTACTTTTTGGGTTGTTTTTTTCTTTGTAAATTTGTTTGAGTTCTTTGTAGGTTCTGGATATTAGCCCTTTGTCAGATGAGTAGATTGCAAAAATTTTCTCCCATTCTGTAGGTTGCCTGTTCACTCTGATGGTAGTTTCTTTTGCTGTGCAGAAGCTCTTTAGTTTAATTAGATACCATTTGTCAATTATGGCTTTTGTTGCCATTGCTTTTGGTGTTTTAGACATGAAGTCCTTGCCCATGCCTATGTCCTGAATGGTATTACCTAGGTTTCCCTCTAGGGTTTTTATGGCATTAGGTCTAACATTTAAGTCTCTAATCCATCTTGAATTAATTTTCGTATATGGAGTAAGGAAAGGATCCAGTTTCAGCTTTCTACTTATGGCTAGCCAATTTTCCCAGCACCATTTATTAAATAGGGAATCCTTTCCCCATTTCTTGTTTTTCTCAGGTTTGTCAAAGATCAGATGGTTGTAGATGTGTGGTATTATTTCTGAGGGCTCTGTTCGGTTCCATTGATCTATATCTCTGTTTTGGTACAAGTACCATGTTGTTTTGGTTATTGTAGCCTTGTAGTACAGTTTGAAGTCAGGTAGCGTGATGCCTCCAGCTTTGTTCTTTGACTTAGGATTGTCTTGGAGATGCTGGCTCTTTTTTGGTTCCATATGAACTTCAAAGCTGTTTTCTCCAATTCTGTGAAGAAAGTCATTGGTAGCTTAATGGAGATAGCATTGAATCTGTAAATTACCTTGGGCAGTATGGCCATTTTCATGATATTGATTCTTCCTATCCATGAGCATGGTATGTTCTTCCATTTGTTTGTGTCCTCTTTTATTTCACTGAGCAGTGGTTTGTAGCTCTCCTTGAAGAGGTCCTTTACATCCCTTGTAAGTTGGATTCCTAGGTATTTTATTCTCTTTGAAGCAATTGTGAATGGAAGTTCATTCCTGATTTGGCTCTCTGTTTGTCTGTTACTGGTGTATAAGAATGCTTGTGATTTTTGCACATTAATTTTGTATCCTGAGACTTTGCTGAAGTTGCTTATCAGCTTAAGGAGATTTTGGGCTGAGATAATGGGGTTTTCTAAATATACAATCATGTCATCTGCAAAGAGGGACAATTTGACTTCTTCTTTTCCTAACTGAATACCCTTGATTTCTTTCTCTTGCCTGATTGCCCTAGCCAGAACTTCCAACACTATGTTGAATAGGAGTGGTGAGAGAGGGCATCCCTGTCTTGTGCCAGTTTTCAAAGGGAATGCTTCCAGTTTTTGCCCATTCAGTATGATATTGGCTGTGGGTTTGTCATAAATAGCTCTTATTATTTTGGGATACGTTCCATCAATACCGAATTTATTGAGAGTTTTTAGCATGAAGGGCTGTTGAATTTTGTCAAAGACTTTTTCTGCATCTATCGAGATAATCATGTGGTTTTTGTCTTTGGTTCTGTTTATATGCTGGATTACGTTTATTGATTTGCGAATGTTGAACCAGCTTTTCATCCCAGGGATGAAGCCCACTTGATCATGGTGGATAAGCTTTTTGACGTGCTGCTGGATTCGGATTGCCAGTATTTCATTGAGGATTTTTGCATCGATGTTCATCAGGGATATTGGTCTAAAATTCTCTTTTTTTGTTGTGTCTCTGCCAGGCTTTGGTATCAGGATGATGTTGGCCTCATAAAATGAGTTAGGGAGGATTCCCTCTTTTTCTATTGATTGGAATAGTTTCAGAAGGAATGGTACCAGCTCCTCCTTGTACCTCTGGTAGAATTCGGCTGTGAATCCGTCTGATCCTGGACTTTTTTTGGTTGGTAGGCTATTAATTATTGCCTCAATTTCAGAGACTGCTACTGGTCTATTCAGGGATTCAACTTCTTCCTAGTTTAGTCTTGGGAGAGTGTAAGTGCCCAGGAAATTGTCCATTTCTTCTAGGTTTTCTAGTTTATTTGCATAGAGGTGTTTATAGTATTCTCTGATGGTAGTTTGTATTTCTGTGGGGTTGGTGGTGATATCCCCTTTATCATTTTTTATTGCATCTATTTGATTCTTCTCTCTTTTCTTCTTTATTAGTCTTGCTAGTGGTCTATCAAGCAGAGGCTGCAGAAGATAGAATATTGCTGAACAGCGTGTGCTGCTGTCTGATTCTTGCTCTGGAAGCTTCGTCTCAGGGGCGTACCCAGCCGTGTGAGGTGTGAGGTGTCGGTCTGCACCTAGTGGGGGATGTCCCCCAGTTAGGCTACTCAGGGGTCAGGGACCCACTTGAGCAGGCAGACTGTCTGTTCTCAGATCTCAATCTCTGTGCTGGGAGATCCACTGCTCTCTTCAAAGCTGTCAGACAGGGTCATTAACATGTGCAGAGGTTCCTGCTGCATTTTTTTTTTTTTTTTTTTGCTATGCCCTGTCCCCAGAGGTGGAGTCTACGGAGACAGGCAGGCCTCCTTGAGCTGTGGTGGCCCCCACCCAGTTTGAGCTTCCCAGAGGCTTTGTTTACCTACTTAAGCCTCAGCAATGGTGGCACCCCTCCCCCAGCCTCGCTGCTGCCTTGCAGTTAGATCTCAGACTGCTGTGCTAGCAATGAGGGAGGCTACATGGACGTGGGACCCTATGGGCCAGGTGTGGGATATAATCTCCTGGTGTGCCCTTTGCTAAGACCCTTGGTAAAGTGCAGTATTAGGGTGGGAGTTACCCAATTTTCCATGTGTTGTGTGTCTCAGTTTCTAAATGGATTCCCTTCCCCCTTGCGCTTCCCAGGTGAGGCGATGCCTTGCCGTGCTTCAGCTCTCGCTGGTCGGGCTGCACTATCTGACCAGCACCGATTGTCCGGCACTCTCCAGTGAGATGAACCCAGTACCTCAGTTGAAAATGCAGAAATCACCCATCTTCTGTGTCACTCGCGCTGGGAGCTGGAGGCTGGAGCTGTTCCTATTTGGCCATTTTGCTAGCACCTCCCCCACCAAGGTTCTAATGAATGGGTCAGAATGTCCTCTAGAAAGAGATAACCAGAAACACACCAGTAAAACAAGTTGGACTTATTGGGCATTACAGGGAAGGAGGACATACATCATGGCAGATTATGGGGTGTGTCAGTAAGAGGGTATCAGAAACGACTTATTACAAGATTCTGCCTTTTGTTAGGTGATTTGGGAGAGGGTTCAAACAAGTAAGACTTTTGTCTGCATCAAATGTTATCAGGAACTGTACATAATTTTAAGATCCATAATTTTTAAATCTTATTGGAAGAAGAGAAGATTAGAGCAACTTTAAAGCTGTAATTCATAAATAGATACTAGTCACTCATTTTAGTTGGAAAGGGAGGATGTTTGATATTTTAGGGTTTATACAGTAATGTGGTTTTTCTCTTTACTTTGTCAACATCATGAATTGTTGTTGGTTTTTGTTCCACTTCATCATGTCACAGAGTGACCTTTTCTGAAACAGAGATTCTGTGAAATTTTTCATGTTTAAAAGGGGCACACCACAGCCTACTGAAGGTGCTGGCACAGCTCTTAAAAATACTAAGAAAGGCCTAACTGTAAAGGTCAAGCAAGTGGATTTTATCAGATGATTTTCCCTTTCTCGTGGATGAACTATATAAAAAATGGCATATTTGATATAAAATCTATAGATAGAGGGTAATTAAAATGGAGACAAAGAACCATGATACTGTAATTAAACTTCAAATGTTACATTCTGTACATCAAAACAAAGAAACTCTAGGTGACTGTTTTTCCCTTGCAATTGTCCAAAATAAAAGATATTTAAAGCACCATAGAATCCAGTAGGAGAGGTTGGGAAAAAAAATGTATAATAAAACTCTGACTAAATCTCATGTTTGCACAAACAATCAATACTATAAAAAATGTGGTCTAATGATTACAACCCCACATGACAAATAATTTGTCACTGAAAAAGCAATAGCTTTCTAATAATGTGACAAATATTATTTCCAAATTTCAAAGTCAGCAGTAAAGTTTGAGGACCTCTATTTATATTCAGATCTTTCACTAGGTTCTACACTATCAATTTATCCAGTTTCATGTTAACCTCAGAGAATTAAAGGACACTCTTTGGAGTAAATCAGCTGTGTGTCCTTCAGAGCAGTGAATTCAACTTAAATGCACACTCATGGGAAGATCCACTTTTACAACAGAGCCAGTGTTTTATAATTTGCATGTTCCTTTACTCACAAATAATCACTTTTTTAAAGGTATTTTATGATTTCTGTTCATATAATACTATTGAAATTTCCAGGCATTGGCATCACTGATTAATTGGAAATATAATAAATTCATTGAGGCTCCTTGTGCTGTTTCTGAATTTTACTGTATCTGTAAAAATTGTCAGTAAATTTTTAAATTTGTTTTACCTATTATTTTCATTTATTAATGTAAACTAGTGTTATTAAGACTTTTAGATTTATTTGGCATACAAAAAAAAATATGTTATCTAATGCAACTTTAACCAGAGCAAAAAAGACCAGATTATTCTGACATCATTTCAAAAACATGGATCTAACTGATAAAACACATTGATCAATAACCTCTGTGTAGAATTCCTCCATCCAGTGGACCTGAACAGCCAAGCCTAAAATGAGGACAATTGGGACAAAATATATTGTGAAGTTCTTGGTGAGCAGGATTCATATGAAAAAGGATGAAGCTCGGAAGGAAGCAAATTACTCATTCTCTTCTCCATGTTAAATCTGATTTCTGAAATGACTATAATCAACCAAGCATCTAAGACCCATCTCAGAATCCTAAAACAGAGATGATCCTAAAACTGAGTCTGGGTAGAGGATTTTTTTGTTTGTTTTGGTTTGTTTTGGTTTGTTTGTTTGAGACAGAGTTTCACTCTGTCGCCTAGGCTGGAGTGCAGTGGCGCAATTTCAGCTCACTGCAAGCTCCGCCTCCCAGGATCACGCCATTCTCCTGCCTCAGCCTCCCCAGTAGCTGGAACTACAGGCACCCACCACCATGTCCTGCTAATTTTTTTTTGTGTGTATTTTTTTTAGTAGAGACAGGGTTTCACTGGGTTAGCCAGGATGGTCTCGATCTCCTGACCTCGTGATCTGCCTGCCTCGGCCTCCCAAAGTGCTGGGATTACAGGCCTGAGCCACCGCGCCCGGCCTGAGTAGATTTTTTGCACGAATTAAAGTTCTCATGGTTTCAGATTTAGACCTCAAATTACAATCTTATTCACACACATGAGCTTAGGTAGGTAAGGTAACTGAGTGGCTTTATATAAAGATGATATGAAGTGGTAGGGCTGTTGTGAACATTCTCTCTCTAATGAAATTCACCTTCACAAGTTTCTTAAATTCTGGACTAGACAAATTATGTAGATATAATTCAACTCATGGAAGAGTAGTTCACCACCCCTGTTTAGACAAACCACTGGACACTAAAATGCACTATGAAAAACCATGATTACAAATTTATAAAGTTTAGCATAGGCACAGCAATTGGAAAGTCAACTATGCTTACTTCAATTGTGTTCACACTGATTTATAGGCTTCCCTTTGTCAGTTCCTGAACATTTTCCAAGATACCTTTCTACCTAGCTTAAGCTATTAAACCTTGGACTAGGGGAACATTCCAGTCAAAAAGAAATCCAAGAGCACTTCTGTTAAATTTTGCTTTTAAATGTAATCTGCTGGGAAAATTTTGAATGTTTTAGATAAAACTTATGATCTAATGTTTTACAGGAACACTAAACTTCAATTTTTAGGATAAGATTATATCTCTGAGGATTCTATTCTGCTCCATAGAATATACAACATGTATTATATCATATATATAATATATATGGCAACATATTTGAACTAACGTTATTGAGCCAATATCACACAGTATGTATATTTTGTTATATTTCTTAATTCCATTTTAGCAAATACCTCTGCTTTCCTCCTGATTATTTAAGATCAGCTTATTCATGAATTATTCTTCCACAGAAGTTATAAAGATTTTAAAGCTTATCTAAATAGAAAATTTGAAATGCCATTGGATTGCATCAAAGTTATAGTTTAAGAACAACCGATTCATTCATAATAGTAAACCATCCCTTCTAAAAATATGAAATGTCTCTTAAAAATTAAGATATTTTATACCCTTAATTTTATAGCTTTTCACCTATAGTGTGTGCATGATAAGCTGTTACTACTTGAGTTAAAGTTTTAGTTGCTGGTGTGATGGTGTCCTGCTTTCTACGTGGTGTCAAGAACTGTGCAGGGTCTGAGATTCTTACCTGGCATGCAAGCTAATAAGTTAGCCTATCACAGTTTCGTGGATGCTGGCAGAAGATACATGACTTGGTTCAGAGACAAAAGGACAATTCATTACACACAGTGATAACATTAGCCAGAATATCCGTTTTTGCACTCATTCTTTGAAGTCTAGTTTCTATGAGGAAATGTGAAGAAGGCTAGATGATGCCTGCACATGCAGTGGGGGAGGAGCGGGGCTTTTAGGAGCTAAAACCTGGACTTAGAGAGCTCAAACTTTTTATAATGGAAAACTGACAAATCTTTTCTTACTCTGGACACCAACATCCTCAATAAGTGTATGAAAGTGCTGTAGGCAATCATATCCCTTCAGTTGGTTAATTGTTTAGAAAAAGTGTCGAGAAATGCTATTGCCTTTCATAGGCATATCTTGAGTCCAGGCAACTCACAGGGTTCTCATTTATTCTTTTTGTTTGTATGTTTATTCTATTGCTCTGTTTTCCTTAGGTAGATAAATAAATATCTGCATATAATGAGATTTATATATTTTCATTTCTAATCATTGCACTTCTTAATTATTATTCTTTCTGTTACCATTAGGTAAGACTTCCAATACTATGCTAAATACGTCTTTGGTCCCAATAGTAAAAGAAGTATGTCTAAAATTTCCTTGTCAAGTATACTGTTTACTCTTGGTTTTGGTGTACAATTTTTATCAAGTTAATGAAGTTTTCTTCTAGTCTTCATTTATTAAGAGTGATTTTTTAAGATAACTAAAAAATATTTTTATAGAGATAACAAAAATATTTTTTCTTTTAATGGGCTGTCATTGATAAATTTTTCTTATACTGAATCATTCTTATATTTACATCCAATCTTATGATTATAACACAAAACTTGAAATTTGGTAAGCTTATGTATTATTTTAAGATTTAATGCCGGCCAGTCACGGTGGCTCATGCCTGTAATCCCAGCACTTTGGGAAGCTGAGGCAAGCAGATCACCTGAGGTTGGGAGTTTGAGACCAGCTTTACCAATAGGGACAAACCCTGTCTTTACTAAAAATACAAAAATTAGCCGGGCATGGTGGCACATGCCTGTAATCCCAGCTACTCGGAAGGCTGAGGCAGAAGAATCACTTGAACCCATGAGGCAGAGGTTGTGGTGAGCCAAGATCATGCCACTGCATTCCAGCCTGGGCAACAAGAGTGAAACTCCATCTCAAAAATAACAAAAACAACAAAAAAAAAGAAAACGAAAAGAAAAGAAAAGATTTAATGCTACCTGTATATATTTTAATATCTAAAGATATATATTTAAATATTTAATGCTACACATATATTCCTAAGTGTGTGTGTGTATGTTCCTATGTAAAAATAAGCCTATACTTTTCTTATATTGTCATCATCTTTATGATATTCAAAAACATACTAGCTTCATAAAATTAGCTAGGCATCCTTGTCTTTTATTGCATTTTGTCAGACAACTTGTATAAAATAGGAATTTAATATTATTTGAAAATTTGTGTCAACTATCTTCAGAATCTTTTGTGCCCAGCTTTTGCTTTGTTACTAAATCATGTCTATTATTTTAATTTTGTTTAAAATTTATATTTACTGAGGAAACATTGGCATTATCTATTTTTAGGAAATTACCATTTTTCTCTACATTTTCAAATTTGTTTATTTGTATGGGAACCCATATATGACAATGGGAGAGTCGAAAGTAATGGGAAAAGAACAAATTCGTTTATAGGCATAGATAAACTCTTCAAGGTAGAAAATAAAAGTGGATGCCTACTTAACAGCACATTCAAAAGCAGCTTGATGAATTAAAGATCTAAATGTGAAAGATAAACTATAATAGGAGAAAAAGAAATCAAATATATATAGGCAGAAAGCTGCTTGAAAAACAAAACTTCAAAATCAAAGACAAAAAATTAATGAATGCAATTACACTGAAAATACAGACCGCTTGTCAATAAAAGTCACAGAAAACAATGTAGATACGGGTGGCTGACAGAGTGGGAGAAGGTATATAAAGGAGATAAAGGTTTAATATGTGAAAAACAAGACACGCATCCCAATATAAAGATAAACAAAGATAAACTTCCAAAAACCTACAGCAAACATAAAGTGTACTGTGAAAATTTAGAAGCATCCTCTTTTTAAAATGAGAGACAAGCAATGATGCCCCAAGGTTCTGTTTGGGACAGTAGGCATACAACATAGAAACCAACAGACTAAAATCCCGGTCCCCATAGGGCTTTTGTCACAGTGGAACTTTTGAGATAATCTCATCCCTTGAATCTGTAAGTATTGTTTTTGTATGTTTGTTTAGGCTGGATGTGGTGGCTTATTCCTGTAATAGCAGCATTCTGGGAGGCCAAGGAAGAAGGATCATTTGAGGCCAGGAGCTACCAGCCTGGGCAGCATAGCAAGACTCTGTCTCTATAAACAATAATAACAATAATAATAATAATAATTAGCCATATGCGGTGGTGTGCTCCTTTGGTCCTAGCTACTTGGGAGGCTGAAGTGGGAGGATTGCTTGAGCCTAGGAATTTGAGGCTGCAGTGGGCAATGATCACACCACTGCATTCCAGCCTGGATGATAGCAAGACTCTGCGTCTAAATAAATACAAAGTTTGTTTAGATTAAATACTGCTTAAAACCGTAAAATATTATTCTTTTTTCTAGAAAGCTTCAGGGAGTTTTTTATTCAAAAATTAATCATGACTCTAATAAACTGTCATACAAGAAAATAATTAAATGAGCACACATGATGGAACCAATAGGTAAAGAATTCACTTAACTAACTTATATTTAATACCTAGAGACTTGAAAGTAGAGTAATATTATGGAATTTATTGTAACTATTTTCTTTTTCTTTACTATTATTTTAGGTTCAGGGGTACATGTGCATGTTCTTATATAGGTAAATTGCATGTTGCAGCAGTTTGGTGTACAGATTATTTGTCACCCATGTAATCAGTACCTGATACATAGTTTTTGATCCTCACCCTCATCCTACCCTTCACCCTCAAGTAGGCCTTGATGTGTGTTGTTCCCTTCTTTGCGTTCATATGTACTCATTGTTTAGCTCCCACTTATGAGTAAGAACATACAGAATTTGTTTTTCTGTCCCTGCGTTAGTTTGTGTACAGTAACAGCCTCCACCTTCATACATGTTCCCACGAAGGACATGACCTCATTTTTTATGGCTGCATAGTATTCCATGGTGTACATGTACCACATTATTTTATTTGTCCAGTGTACTATTGAGAGACATTCAGGTTAATTCCATGGTTTTGTTATTGTGAATAGTGCTGTGATGAATGTACACATACATGTGACTTCATGGTAGAATGATTTATATTTCTCTATAATGGGATTGCTGGGTCATATGGTAATTCTGTTTTAGTTTTTTGAGAAATCCTTAAACTGCTTTCCAAAGTGACTGAACTAATTTACATTTCAATCAGCAGTGTATAAGCATTCCTTTTTTTTTTTTCACAATCTCTCCAGCATCTGTTCTTTTTTACTTTTTAGTAATAGCCATTGTGACTAGTGTGAGATGGATGGTATCTCTTTGTGGTTTTGATTTGCATTTCTCCAATGATTGGTGATGTTGAGCTCCTCTTTTCATATGCTTGTTGGCCACTTGTATGTCTTCTTTTGAAAAGTGTCTGTTCATGTCCTTGCTCACTTTTTAAGGGGGTTGTTTTTGCTTGTAGATTTAAGTTCCTTACAGATCCATCCTGTGTATTAGACGTTTGTTAGATGCATAGTTTGAAAATATTTTTTCCCATTCTGTAGGTTGTCTGTTTACTCTCTTAATAGTTACTTTTGACCAGGCACCGTGGCTCAAGCCTGTAATCCCAGCACTTTGGGAGGCCGAGACGGGCAGATCACGAGGTCAGGAGATCAAGATTATCCTGGCTAACACGGTGAAACCCCGTCTCTACTAAAAAATACAAAAAAACTAGCGGGGTGAGGTGGCGGGCACCTGTAGTCCCAGCTACTCGGGAGGCTGAGGCAGGAGAATGGCGTAAACCCGGGAGGCGGAGCTTGCAGTGAGCAGAGATCCGGCCACTGCACTCCAGCCTGGGTGACAGAGCGAGACTCCGTCTCAAAAAAAAAAAAAAAAAGTTACTTTTATGGTGCAGAAGCTCTTTAATTAGGTCCCATCTGTCAATTTTTTGTTTTTGTTGCATTTGCTTTTGGCATCTTCATCATGAAATGTTTGCCGGGTCCTGTGTCCAGAATGTCCTAGTTTATCATCTAGGGTTTTTATAGTTTAGGCTTTACATTTAAGTCTTAAATCCATCTTGAGTTGATTTTTGTATATGATGTAAGAAACAATTATAATTTTGGTCTTTTTATCATTAATTTACGACTATCTTATTAATTTTGAGTTTTAGATTTGTAAGAATGAAGATGAGGCTGAAGTAAAAAAAAAAAATTAAAAAGGAATGAGTCATCAAAAATTGTAACTTCATAGACTAATTAATGTGGCATATTACTTTTAGTATGTTTATAACAAGCTAAGGTACAAATATTCTGTTATTGTGGGGAAAACATTGTTTTGAGCTTTGTTTGGTTTTAGGTTAGTTTTGATCTTCAAAAAAGCAAGACTGACTCTATTGATTAATTGAATCATTGTTAACAGTTGGTGTTTATGTTGTCTATTTATGGAAAGAAAATAATATATTCCACTTGAGAGAAAATAATCCAATAGGTTTCTGATTCGTTTGCTTAGATATTTTTGACAAGTCTTCCTGGAAATCTGATTTTTATTTTATTTTATTTTATTTTATTTTATTTTTTTTTAATTTATTTATTATTATTATACTTTAAGTTGTAGGGTACATGTGCATAACATGCAGGTTTGTTACATATGTATACTTGTGCCATGTTAGTCTGCTGCACCCATCAACTCGTCATTTACATCAGGTATAACTCCCCATGCAATCCCTCCCCCCTCCCCCCTCCCCATGATAGGCCCCGGTGTGTGATGTTCCCCTTCCTGAGTCCAAGTGATCTCGTTGTTCAGTTCCCACCTATGAGTGAGAACATGCGGTGTTTGGTTTTCTGTTCTTGTGATAGTTTGCTAAGAATGATGGTTTCCAGCTGCATCCATGTCCCTACAAAGGACGCAAACTCATCCTTTTTTATGGCTGCATAGTATTCCATGGTGTATATGTGCCACATTTTCTTAATCCAATCTGTCACTGATGGACATTTGGGTTGATTCCAAGTCTTTGCTATTGTGAATAGTGCTGCAATAAACATACGTGTGCATGTGTCTTTATAGCAGCATAATTTATAATCCTTTGGGTATATCCCCAGTAATGGGATGGCTGGGTCATATGGTACATCTAGTTCTAGATCCTTGAGGAATCGCCATACTGTTTTCCATAATGGTTGAACTAGTTTACAATCCCACCAACAGTGTAAAAGTGTTCCTATTTCTCCACATCCTCTCCAGCACCTGTTGTTTCCTGACTTTTGAATGATCGCCATTCTAACTGGTGTGAGATGGTATCTCATTGTGGTTTTGATTTGCATTTCTCTGATGGCCAGTGATGATGAGCATTTTTTCATATGTCTGTTGGCTGTATGAATGTCTTCTTTTGAGAAATGTCTGTTCATATCCTTTGCCCACTTTTTGATGGGGTTGTTTGTTTTTTTCTTGTAAATTTGTTTGAGTTCTTTGTAGGTTCTGGATATTAGCCCTTTGTCAGATGAGTAGATTGCAAAAATTTTCTCCCATTCTGTAGGTTGCCTGTTCACTCTGATGGTAGTTTCTTTTGCTGTGCAGAAGCTCTTTAGTTTAATGAGATCCCATTTGTCAATTTTGGCTTTTGCTGCCGTTGCTTTTGGTGTTTTAGACATGAAGTCTTTGCCCATGCCTATGTCCTGAATGGTACTACCTAGGTTTTCCTCTAGGATTTTTATGGTATTAGGTCTAACATTTAAGTCTCTAATCCATCTTGAATTAATTTTCGTATAAGGAGTAAGGAAAGGATCCAGTTTCAGCTTTCTACTTATGGCTAGCCAATTTTCCCAGCACCATTTATTAAATAGGGAATCCTTTCCCCATTTGTTGTTTTTCTGAGGTTTGTCAAAGATCAGATGGCTGTAGATGTGTGGTATTATTTCTGAGGACTCTGTTCTGTTCCATTGGTCTATATCTCTGTTTTGGTACCAGTACCATGCTGTTTTGGTTACTGTAGCCTTGTAGTATAGTTTGAAGTCAGGTAGCGTGATGCCTCCAGCTTTGTTCTTTTGACTTAGGATTGCCTTGGAGATGCGGGCTCTTTTTTGGTTCCATATGAACTTTAAAGCAGTTTTTTCCAATTCTGTGAAGAAACTCATTGGTAGCTTGATGGGGATGGCATTGAATCTATAAATTACCTTGGGCAGTATGGCCATTTTCACGATATTGATTCTTCCTATCCATGAGCATGGTATGTTCTTCCATTTGTTTGTGTCCTCTTTTATTTCACTGAGCAGTGGTTTGTAGTTCTCCTTGAAGAGGTCCTTTACATCCCTTGTAAGTTGGATTCCTAGGTATTTTATTCTCTTTGAAGCAATTGTGAATGGAAGTTCATTCATGATTTGGCTCTGTGTTTGTCTGTTATTGGTGTATAAGAATGCTTGTGATTTTTGCACATTAATTTTGTATCCTGAGACTTTGCTGAAGTTGCTTATCAGCTTAAGGAGATTTTGGGCTGAGACAATGGGGTTTTCTAAATATACAATCATGTCATCTGCAAACAGGGACAATTTGACTTCTTCTTTTCCTAACTGAATACCCCTGATTTCTTTCTCTTGCCTAATTGCCCTAGCCAGAACTTCCAACACTATGTTGAATAGGAGTGGTGAGAGAGGGCATCCCTGTCTTGTGCCAGTTTTCAAAGGGAATTTTTCCAGTTTTTGCCCATTCAGTATGATATTGGCTGTGGGTTTGTCATAAATAGCTCTTATTATTTTGAGGTACGTTCCATCAATACCGAATTTATTGAGCGTTTTTAGCATGAAGGGCTGTTGAATATACTAAATTTTGAAGAAATCTCAAGTCTAATTAGTGGTAAGTCCCAATAACTTAAACTAAATGCAGACCTTCTGATTTAGGATTCCCAATGCTCATGCTAGTTTTGTACCACAATCCTGTACAGATTCATCTGCCTGTTTTTTAGTGGAAGATTTCTGGTATATTTTTTCCTTAACTTTTTCTGTACATCTATTTCTTCGTAGTTCATTGAAATGGTTGACAATGATTTCTCCTACCACGGTTACAAAATACTAGGAAGTAATGTGAACATAGATTATACGAAGAGCTACTATATATCAAATTGTCACTTAAAGATCAATTGTAAAATGGAATCTAGAGAAACAGGGTGCAATTTTAAACCTAGAATAAATACCAGAAATTCATTGTATCAGGATTTGAAAACTAGTTGATATGTTTTGTAAGTTCTGCTATTTAATACACAGCGAGAAATTTGAATGATTAAGGACTCAGATACCGCCACTTTCTAGACTCAGTAAGGGGACATTAACAAACAAGGTCAAGCTGAGGTGTGGTGATAGTTTTCTAGTAGCCCAAAATAGACTATTTTACCATTCTATGCAGAATGGACAATTCTAATTGGGAAGAGAGGGGGTGGACGTGAGACACTGTACAAAACATGACGAACTGAAAAAAAGACTTCTCCTCTCCCCCTTACATTCATCTGCTTCCTATTGGAGACGATTTTATATAATCATATTACTTTAGTCAAAATTGATAGACCCAAGGGACTAGACCTAATTTTTCCCTAGAATAATATTTTTTTCTTTAGGATTGTGGACTCAGAAGTTTAAAAGATCCAAAGTTGTCTCAGGTGATAGAACCTGGCTATTGGATCTGTAAGTTCGGGACTATTAGAGGCTATGCAGAGAAAGTAGGTCTGTATTGACAGAGCAATAATGCCAACAGGCATGGTAGAAAAGACTTGCCTCCCTGGGAGCAGTTCTCTTGGCAAAAGGAGCATAGATCAACTTCCGCTCTCAGAGAACAGAAGTTATACTGTTCCTCTACTGGTACCCAAAATTACCAATGAAAAAAGCTACTAATGAGTCATATCCTTTGCCATTAAGCCAACAGGAGTGCCTCTGAATATACCTTTAGTTTAATAAAGATAAAATATTATCCCTTTTCTCCACTGTCTCCTCCACCAAAGGTTTTTGAACAATTCAGGATAAGCTAATGTATAAGAATAAAGGTAGAAGGTCTCAGATGGTCCTTCTTTTTTTGTTGAAGCAATATTGCTATTACTGGAATTAGAGTCAGCAGGGAGTAGTGCTGATTTGGAGTTAAAAATCATCGTCCTGTACTGGGTAATCAGCGGGTATTGGATGAAGTCACAGTGCTGAACTGTTGTGCTGGCTGGAAGTGCTGTCAGCAAAAGAAATACAGGACAGCCTAGTTACAAATTGCACTTTATATAATAAACAGATAAAGAAAATTCTTATTAGGAGACTTCAAAAATGGCTGGTTTTTCCCAATACAGTTCTCAAAGACACTTAGAAGCCATGCTGACAATCAAAAAGATGGTATAGAAATGAACCCAATGCTTGATTAAGGTTTCAAATTAAACCGTATCAAATCTAGTGAGTACTTTGATTAAAAGAGTATGATAATAAAAAGAAGGGACAGTTGGGATGGCTTTCCTAGATTAAAATCCAGGAAACAAACGATTGGTAGGAAGAAAAACAACTTCTTACCAGGCAATTTTATCCCTATATACGGAACTGCGTTTGGCACTTCCATCTAAATTCCCACTGTATTTAAGGAAGGAAAAGTCAAAAAAGGGACAGAAATGTTTCCTGGGATTAAACTTCTTTCTCACTTAATTTAGGTTTTCAAGATTTATCTGTATCAAATCTCTTCCAAATCTAACCAAACTATAAAAATGCTAACCTGAAACTCTGTCATAGTTATCCAGTGATAAAAAAATTGTTTTCTAATATACATCAAAATAATTGACAAATTTGTGTACAAATAAAATAATAGTAAATGATATTAATTCCTGACAGGCCTGATGTTTAAAGCAGTAATAGTTCTCACTGTACAAAAAAAAATCTTATCATGCAGTTGAATATTTTTAATACAAATAATAAAAGCTACTATTGATTGAGGACTTACCATGTGTCAGGTACTTTCTCTATCCAGTGTTTAGTACACATTATTTAATTCCCACAAATTTATAAAGAATTTTTATTCCCATTTTAAATAGGAAAGAGAACATGAAGTTAAAAATTACTTACCATTTGCTTTTTCAATAAGCATTTCTTGTGTGATTGCTTCATACACACTGTGTGGTGGGTGCTATCGATTAAATAACAAATAAGGAACAGGCCTTATCATTAAAGAATATGTGCCCAGAGTCACATAGCATGTATCACTTGTAGGAATTAAACCTGTTTGTCTACAAGATGTATTCTTGATCTTTGTGAATGTTACCGCATCCTTCTCCCACTCCCCCTACTAAAAACAAAATTAAAACACAATATGCTATATATAATAATTAAAATCAGATCTAACTGTAAATGAAGTTTTCTCAGTTTGCAATACCAACATGTGGGATCCGTTAGTTTCAAGGGAATGAAAGGTCAGGAGTAAGACCAATAAATTGAAAACCTTCTTTCCGATGAGACAAGCAATGTGAACTAGGGCCTCTGATCGTGTAGGAACAAATAGAAGCATTAGATCACCTGTTGTCTGCATACTCCAAAACATCTTTCTCATAAGTTATTAACCTGGTGCTTGCAATTCAAAAGACATAATGATCTTGTAGACCTTTTCCAATTACAGATTTTATTTTTAGTCCCCGAATCATAAAAACATCCCTTTTTATTTCCCAGCTGACTCTTCTCCATCTCCAAACTCCCTGTAAGGTGCTATGTCATCTAAAAGTCTATACCCTTTCTGAAGTGAATTTTCTTTGAGGTCTCTTGTTAGTTTTCTTCCCTTAACCAAAACCCCATTTATTAAGAGTGCTCCAACAAGGGAACAGCTTTCCTGAAAGATCTTGAAGAGGATAATTTTCATATAGATAAAACTGCTAAAGAAAAAACAGAAGCCTAGTTTGGTTGCCTGTTTGATTAGATTAGCATAGTCTACTTAGTTGTAATCTATTTAACTGCTTGCAAAGCTGTTATAAACCCAAACACCATAAAAATGAAACAAAAATTTACATAATTGTGTTCTGCATCTAAAAATGTCTTTAATGGGGGCTATACCAAAAACGTCAAAGCACAGCTAATATTTTAAAACGTACTAGTTTTCATTTACTGAAAGCTTTAGTCTGTGTCAATGTTCTATCTTATATATTATTTGATTCAATCTTTAAAAAAATCATAGCAGATGAGTATTATTATCTTTATTTCATAAGTGAGGAAAATGAGATGAAAGAAAGGTATAATGGACAACTTGCCTAATTCTCAAGAAGTTATGCAATTAATATTTAGTCTGCACAAGTATTCATCATGTGATAATAATGTTTTGAATAAAGATAATATGGTAAGCTCTGTGACTCAGTATATGACCATAAAAACAAAGTCTTTTGAGGTCATTTCTGAATGCCCATCTGCTTTGATTACTTTAGCTGAAATCAGTGCCAGACTCTGATATACTAGCTCACCAAGGTATTTCCTTTTCCAGTTCAGAAAATGCACTAATTTTAATTAACCTACTCTTTCAGCCACTTATTTCCTAATTTATTCATGCTATAAATATGATTTATTCTACAAGTTTGGTATTTCAGAAAGCATTGCCTTGATTATTAAATTAAATGTAATACTACTAAATCTGTCTCCTGCATATTATGATTTTTAATTGATTGTACATTATTTTTTAAATTTTATTTCATCAAAAATAAAATCATTCCTTTTGAACATATAAAATCAGCACACAACTTGTTACTTCTGCCTGCAAGTGCTTTTGTTATAGCATTAGCTAGTTACCTAAGTGGATCTGGATCACTTGATAAATTCCATTTTTAAAACTTTAATCATGTTTTTAGACAATATCCTAAAATACAGATATTTCTAACAAATTCTATTTTCTAGATTTAGAAAATGCTGTGACAGTGCTCTTTAAAATACTACCCATATCAAGAGAGATAAGATTTTAATGTGTAGCTTTTCTTTTCTACAGACAATAGCTTAATAATGTGAAAGTTTACTCTGGTGACTGCCTTAGCCATAAGGTATATTATTGGCATAATATATTTTTCAGAAGAGGCATTCAATTAGTTTTTAGATTAAAAAAAAGTTAAGGGAAATAATAAATGACCATGCCAATCCTTTCTATTTTCAAATAACTGTATTGTGATTTGGGCCAGTTCTGTGGATTCATACTTAAAAGTTCCTATTTCTCTTTCTTTCTAGCTACATCTACATACACACACACATACACACAAACACACATATGCAAACACACACATAAACAAACACACACAAATACAACAATATATATTCAGAAATAGCTCTTTCCAATAATTTGAACAATTCTTATACATTAGCTATGTATGCATATGTGTATACAAGCATATATGCATACATGTGAAAAACTACAACTAAATTTGATAGAAGCATGAATATACATTATTCAACAAAGGAGCCAGGATGGTGGAATTAAAAGGGTTTCATCTCTGTGCTTTCCTAAGTATAAAATGCATATATTTAAAATTTTTTACTTATTCCAGGGTAAATATAAAACTGATTCATTAAAAAATGATCTTTTTTTAAGAATTTGAAGGACATAGAATTTTGTGAAATCTAGTATTTTTACTTAAGGGCCTTTTTTCTTTCTAATTCCATCTCCCAATCTCTTATTTTATAAACCAGTTGATTCTTAAGTGGTTACTTGGGAGATTATATATAACTTACACATTTTCTATGTAGTAGACATTCATATTTTATATATATATATATAAATTATTCCTATGGATTGAAATTGCCAAGGCAAAGAATATGCAAAATCTATATTCTGAGTAAATTTCTCTGACAGGAGTAACTTTCCCCAGTATTTGAGAATTCCTCATTTCCTACAGCCATACAAACATTAGATATCAATATTTGTAAGCATTGATAATATAATTTATAATGAAATTGCCTTTTTATCTATTAATATTAAGCTATATCATCTTTACATAGCCTTATAAGTAATCTGTACTATTTCATTTTCTGCTTTTCTTTTTATTTTCATGTCCCTTGTAATGTTAATCTCTTTGTTACTGATTCCTAAGAGTTCATTTCTGATTAAGGATGTTAACATTTCGTCAAGCATTTTAAATATTATGTTTTTCCCATTTATTTTACTGTGGTGTTTTATTTTTTGGCTGTACAGAAATTATATATTGAAATATAATCTTGTTCTGCTTTTTAAAAACATGAATATACTTCAAATGGTAATCAATGGATTAAAAAAATCTTGCCTTTTAAATATTATAAGCCACCTTCAATCATATGTTTGGTTAATCAATGTTCTTTGGCTTTATCACTTCTCTTTCTCTAGTTCTGCACAGCATGTTTGTTCTGCATTTGCACTTCCTCTTATCAGTTGTACAGTTACATTCCAACTCTACAGGCACACAGAATGAGGGAAGTAGAGCCTACACAACTGCAGTGACTGTAATTTTATAATTTTGGCTGTCATGATCCTGTCTTGAAACCATAATTAATGCAATACATTTGCTAGCTTCTCTCATGGGTAAAAAGAAAGATCTAATTGAAACCTTGTAAAGCAACTTCACAAGTGAAATGGAAAGGGTATTGCCTTTTATCTCCCAGCCCCACCTTGACATAGTCACAGATTATTAATGTTTCATAAAAATGTTGTAAATCTTTATGCTAATATCCCTACAACTGATGAATTTAGGTCAACAATGATAATTGCATCTTTAATTGCTAATGTTTAATAGCATTTCGTTTCCGGAATCGGAAACTGTAGATTCTGAAAATGGCTCTACAATTGGTCATAGTCATTTTATAATTCTCAACAAGTTTTGCACCAGCATACATAAATTTAAGACAAAAGAAATATTTTATATTCTAATAAAGTAGCGAGTTGATTCATAAAAAATATCAGTGACATCTAGATAAAATAATAAGCACACTCCTCCTTCTCTCATACTTACTGTGTTTGGTATCACCCTTTGAACACTGTGAATAAGGCATGTTGAAATCTTAATTTTAGACACTAAAAATAGTATCTTCTCCTTTTTCTCTTCCTCCTTTTCCTCTTCTTCCTCATTTCCTTGTTTCTCCTCTTCTCCTGATGCTGCTGCAAAATAGGACAACCTGATTTCTGAGCTATGCTTATACTGTCTAATTGAAAAATTATTATCTGTTACCGGCTGAATTTTGGCACTGATTTAAATCTCTCATCATCAAAGGAATTCCAAGAAGTTACTCTAGGATGTATTTACTCAGTGAATATTTACTGAACACCCACTATGTGCCTAACTTTAATATTCACGATGACTAGGCTTAGTGTATGAGAGAGACTTAGCTTTTCTCTTTATGGAGCTTATCTTCATAATCACAGTTTAAAAACAGAAGTTGACTGGTACGTATTTGGTTATTAACTCATAGCTTTCAACTAACCTGATGATAGGAAATTCCAAGAAATAGTACTACATACTATGGTGTATAGTTGAGAGTACACTTCTTCCTTATTTTTCCTAAATTATGACCTTAGTATAATTTTTTTATGACAAAAGGCAACAGCAT
This sequence comes from Papio anubis, assembly GCF_008728515.1. Classification (NCBI taxonomy): domain Eukaryota; kingdom Metazoa; phylum Chordata; class Mammalia; order Primates; family Cercopithecidae; genus Papio; species Papio anubis. Next base: position 34,886,326 of record NC_044989.1, on the reverse strand, counting down.
AGTGCCACAGATGCTGCTGTTGCCCAGCCTTTATCCTCTCTGCTTCATCATTTTGGTGCATTTTTTCAGACTTCCAACAGCTAACATCTCAATCTCTTTGCCTGAGAGTGAGTCTCTGACTCTTGAAGATCAAATAGCCTTTGTGCATGGTAGATGAGATGTCACAGAGAATTAATGACTTACCAAACCAATATTTTACCAATAACTGATCTTCACTGATGTATGAACACCCCAACTCTGTCATCCCTTGGGGAGATGACTTTGAAATTTCTTTAGGTAGTTTAAGCTCCAATTGCCCACAAAGATAACTTGCTTGATAATGCGCCCTTCATTGCCTCTTTCTTCTCCCTGTCTCAATGTCCTACCTCACTGCTTATATTTCCTTAAATAACTTACAAATAAACTATTGCCATTTGAATTATTTTCTCAGTAGTGGCTTCTGAGGGAATCTAAATTAAGACAGTTGGTGCTGGAAGTGGTTTTAAAAAGCATACCCTTAGGATAAAATTCTAAAATTAAATTACTCAATGGCCAGATAATTATTAGACTCCATTAATGCTAATAAGTAGGGTAATTATTACTCTTAAAATTCTGTAAAAACACAATAACCAATACTGTCACTTATGGTAAATTAAGATGCAAATGGAATGAAATGTAGTAGCTTATTCAATATCTCTAGTGATATGGAGATAATAATTATTATATGAGCTGTGGAATTGCTTGGTCATTAAATAATAAAGGAAAAAAACTGCAGATCAAGTCAATTCATGACATTCTTAACTTAGAGTATGACCATGTAAGCCATGGCAGTATTTATGGCAATATTAAAGATATTATTATTTCTTGCAACCAGAGAGCACAATGTATTGATTATCAGACCTAGAATCTGAGTGTGAAAATAATAAAGTTATAATGAAGGCTAAATTCATATCCTGGCAAATCTTCTACACAAAAGTCAGAGTACTGAAAAGGAAAGAGTAGGACTTTAAGACCTTAGATTAGATATCTGGGTAGAGTATTTGAGAACCTTGAACCCCAAGAGTTCCCAGAACTCTCTGTGCTAGCAAAAGTGGCCCAGTCTTCTTACCAGAAAATGACATCCCTTTTCCTGAAGTCCATGCAAAGACCTCATCTGAGGTAGATGTCTTATACAACTATGTTTTTTTTTTTTTCCTCCTCCATAGCGGCTCCCAATTTTTCTCATTGCTTTTATACCGGTAACCATTATTATGATTCAGCAAAGCCCAACTGGGGAAGTAGTATCCTTGTAGTATTTGTTATCTACTACTGCATAACAAATTACTATGAATTTAGTAGCTTAAAACAACACCCATGTCTTACAGTTTCTGTGGGTCAGTCTGAATATGATTTCGCTGGATCCTTTCTTTCTTTGTTGGTGTCTCACAAAGGTGCTATCAAAGTGTCAGCCAGAACTTCAGTCTCATCTGATGTTTATCTGGGGAAGAAACTCTTGCTGAACTCACGTAGTTTGGGGCAACATTCAATTCATGTGGGATGTTGGATTGTAGTTTTCTGAGGATTTTGTCCAATTTGTACAGTAAAAACAACACAAGCACACATACACACACACACACACACACAACAAAAACCTTAAAAGTGGGTTACAACAGGATGATGTCAACTAACACAATGCAAACTTAAAACTGTATACGAATTTTCAGGGAACCTATTGCAGAAGAGGCAGTATCCTCTTGAGGAATACTCTGGAAAACAAATCAGGTAAACATCATAGTAAATCCCACAATCTTTTCTCAACACAAACTAGAAAAAGTTTCCAGGACCTACTCTTATCTTTTGAAAGATGTTCTACATATTTCAGGATATGGGGTCTTAGATGACACAGTACTAGGAAACTCAAAATGCCATTTTAGACTTTAATTAGAGAGTAAGCATATAGAGGCCAGGTGATACATTAAATACTGGCCTTCAGTCATCTCACCGTGGGTCCACTGATTCCCAGCTCCTAAACCCCAGCCCCAGACCTGATGTCTTTTTTCAATCCATAAATACATCATCAGAATGCAAACACTTAATTGATAGTGATCTCATACTTGCAACTAGACCTGTGTAGAGTGCAAGAATTGTAGGAGCATTCAAATAAAAACTCCTGAAGCTTCCCCCTTCCAGGCAAGTTAGTAAATTGAAATTAATATTGCATCCCAGATAGAATAGTAGAATTGTGGAGAATCAATGAATGAATGGGTGGTGGTTTTATTTTAACCCTATTTAATGAACCAGTCTGCATGCCCCATGCAATCTTCCAAAAACACTAAGAAAAATAAATTAAATAAAGATGGAGCGTAACAAATTATAGCAAGTAGTATAAACTTAACTAAGTGTTATTTCCAATTGCAGCTGCTATGCTAGCTATGTAACTTTATTAGACCAGATCAATATAGCCTTGGGCATTTGATACATGGTTATTTATCTGAAAAATATGCTTTTCCTACCTGATGCTAATGAGTAAAGAGGATTTGAAAAAGTTTACATTCACCTGAATTAGCTGGAACTATGTACTTATGGTCTTCCCCAAAATGATATTAATTCTACTGATCTTAGCCATATATAGTCATCTGACAGTTATATAGAATATACAGTTGACTTCCTATATTAATGGCATCATATTAATTGGATACAGTGAATAGGAAGTGACAAACACTTTGGATGTAATGTGCTCCAGAGAATGGAAGAAAAACTCAACTTAAAATTTAGATTTAAAACCATCCTTGCAAGTGAAAGAAAATTTTAGGGGTCGAATAAACTGAAGCATACCAGGGAATTTCCTCTAAATAAAAGGACAAACTATTGTGCCTTGGTTCTCCCATGATTAACAAATTGTTACTCCACTTGGTAGCCTTATTTGGATTTTGAAGATAGCACATTTGGTATCATTGCTGTCATCCATTTATAGGGTGATGCTGGAATGTGTTAGTTTTGAGTGGGCCCAGATAAATACAGGATTCTGTAGCAGTTTCAGGCTACCATATGCAGCCCTGCAATTTTGTGTATGGGGCAAGGTAGATTCCAGAGTGCTAGAGGTAACTGTCCTAGAAAAGGGTGCTACATAGAATGTCTAACATAAAATGTTTGCAGCAGAGAATCAATAACAATTAGAAAAGCAACTTCTGACTGGGCCCTCATATGGACTCAGTGTTCAGTGCCAGTATATCAAGTGACTATTAAGGATACTATTGGTGCTACTAATCATAAATTGGGTATTATCAACCTATTAAATAATAAAGTTGTATAGGCACAATATAAATACATCATATGACAGCAATGACAAAAGATTAGGCCTACAGCCTAATCAGAATTCAGAGGCCTGAATTCAGAGATGACAAGTAAGTTACACAAAGAGGTGACCAAGACTCCAAGTACCAAATTCTTTTGTTCCAATATCTCACCCTCAGCTCACAGCTATGACTTCATATGGAATTCCTTATGTCCAGCTTGTGGATGTAAATCTGGTCCAGATTTATGAGGAGGCTAGTTAGTATAAACCAATATATTGATACTAGCCAAAAATAGAAATGGCTTCAGAAAACAGCATTGAGGGAAAATCTTACTAATGTACAGAATTTCGAACAAAGCTTTAGGTTATCACTTTGATGTAGAAGAAGATGCCTGCACTGAGGATATTAATAAGTTTGGGGGCAGAGATGAATGACCTAGTTTGTTGGTCAAGAACCAGCCGGGTGCGGTGGCTCATGCCTGTAATCCCAGCACTTTGGAAGGCCAATGTGGGCAGATCATGAGGTCAGGAGATCGAGACCATCCTGGCCAACATGGTGAAACCCCATCTCTACTAAAAATACAAAAAAATTGGCTACATGGTGGCACATACCTGTAGTCCCAGCTACTTCGGAGGCTGAGGCAGGAGAATCCCTTGAACCCAGGAGGTGGAGTTTGCCGTGAGCTGAGATTGCACCACTGCACTCCAGCCTGGCGACAGAATGAGACTCAGTCAAAAAAAAAAAAAAAAAAAAAAAAAAAAAAAGAAATATGGAGTAAGACTGGAAGAGCAGATATTTGAAGAAAAGCACACAGATTTTTCTATGAGAAAGTAAATAAAATGTGAGGATTTTTGTGTCTCATGGCGGTGCCCACCAACATTCATCCCAGAGAAAGCATGGACAACTAGGTTAGAAAGACTCATCTAATAGTGACTAACTACCCTATGACTTCAGCCACTGCAGTGCTTGCATATAATCCCACAATTGTAGTTGCCAGCATTGGAGAAAATGAGGTCACGTGTGGGACTTTCACTATGGGCTCCTTCTCACTAAGCAGCCAGTGCTGCTACTGAATGTGTGACCAGTCAGAAATTTGGACCAACACTGACCCCTTGATATCACACTGATTATTAATTTATTGTCTATAAGCTCCTAATTCTCCTTTCTTTGACCTGATCTGTGATACTTGCCCTTAATCCCGTGAACATTTCTCCTTTGCCAGCTGTTGCAATGTTAAGCTTTGTCAACAGGGGGCAATGGAAGGACATTGCAAGGTTATAGTAAGAGGTGGTGGCTTCTCTCCTTGATACTGGTATACTTTTGTTTTCCTGTGATGTAGCTACTAGGATATCAGTGTGCCAGAGACCTAGTGGCAAACACTCTGTAGTAATTTTTTGACTGCCTCACACGCCTTTCCTACCCAACAATCCAACCCCACATGTTCCAGCAAACTTCTTCCCCACTGATCTTTTGCATATTTTTGGGGGTAGCCAAACTCTAAAGACCTGATTCTCAGGCTGGGGGATGGTGTCTTTTCTCAGTTCTTATTCCTTCCTTGTTCTTTCTCTCTCAGTCTTACCTGTACAACACTCTTTCAGTCCTGTTAGTAATTAATAATACATTAATTTTTCTTGTTTAAATTTTTGGTATGATTTATATGTCCTGACTGGATCCTGATTAATACACATACCATCCCCTCAAGGAAACCAACCAGGTACTTTTTGACTAATTGACTACAATTAGCTGCCTTCCATAGTGGCAGAACAATGATTCATCTTTACAGGGATTCTTACATTTTCTAGGTGAAGGTGTATGCTTCTGTTTTTCAGTGCCTTGGACAATAACACTCTCTGAAGGCTGTCAGAGAAAAAATACACAGGACAAGTTAGGCAAGAAAGACTTTATTCAACAGTATTGCAATAGATGAAAGAGATTGGACTCAACTCTACTAAAACAAAAGACAGGAGAGTTTTTAAGCACTGTGGTGAGCTGGTGGAAAGTGCTAGACAATTTAGTGGGAAAGTGGGTCAATATGATCAGGCCTTCTGTGTTTGCTAATTGGTGCTTAGTTTACTGAAGTTAGGTTCCCACCCTCCCACAGAGACTAGGAGATTGGAGCACTATCTTATTTGATGATTGCATTTCAAAAGGATGACTCCCAGGACCTCAAAGTCCTGGACTGTAAAACTTGCAAGAGGCTGGAGAAAATTTACATCTGTTTTCTAACGTAAATTTTCTAAGAAAAGAAAGGTGAGGGGTCTGTGGTCAGGAAAAACCTGTCAAAAGTTTAGTCAAGTTTTGATCAGGGTTCACAGAATAATTGATTTATTGTCATTGGATCCCATACCATGTCACCTTGGATCAAAGAACTCATTTTACAGAAAAGGAAGTGAGCACAGGATCCTCCAGTCCCCCCATATACCTCATCACTTAGAAGCTGCTAGACTAATACAATATTAAAATGGTCTCTTAAATATATAGCAGAATACCAGCTTGTAGTTGATGCCATTAGTTGAGTTCTGTGATTCAAGATGTGGAGTCTAGTTGAAGCCATGGCCATTGCATGATTTTATAGGCCTGATAAATAGAATAAATAGATCTTGGAAACAGTGGTTTTTCTCATCACACTTCCAGGGATCCACAAACGGAATTTGTACTTCCTGTGACTATAACTTTAAGCTCTGCTGGAGGTGGTCCTGGTTTCCAGGGGGAATTCCAATAAATAGATGACATAGTAAAAGTTCCACAAAACCTAATTGTTGGACTGCTGCCTAATTATCTGACACTCCTCCTGCCAGAAGATCAGCAAGCAAAACAAGCAAACAAAGTTACTATGTTAGCAAGAATAATAGAACTTGATTATCATGAAGAGCTAGGAATGCTGCTACCTGATGGGGTTAAGAAGAATTATTTCTAAACTTCAAGATAGTTCTTGGGGAATCTTCTGGTGTTACCATATTGAGTGACATCTGTTAATGGGTAATTACTGCAAGTATGGCCTTACAAGGACATGCTATTCTTTCTTTTCAAGTTACCATGTTGAGTGATATATGTTAATGTGTAATCATAGCAAGCATGGCCTTATAAGGATATACTATCCAGTGGCACAGACATCTGAATGATTAAGTTCTATATTTATCTACTGGACAAGCAACCCATAACAGTGAGAGGGCTGGTTGAAAGTGAAGGGAATGTAAAATTGGAAAAAGAGGTGGAGAAATACTAAATATAAATTTCAGCTTCAGAACCAATGAAGCAGTGCTGACTATAGTCCCACCTCTTCTATTGTGTTTTTTTTTTCAATGAAACACTGACTGACTGCCACATGAAGAAACAGTGATAGATTAAACTTAATACCAGACAAGGAGGGATCTGGTTAGGGCAAGGGGTAAGCTGTAGTAGCAACTCTTGGTGCCCCATCCATATCTCTACAGCTCTTACCATTTAAGTGCATAATAATTAATAATTACTTTTTACTAATTATACAGGGCAGGTACAGATAAGAAAAGGGCGTAATGAGGGTTTTTGGTGGTTTGACAATGTTCTCTTTTTAGATCTGGGTATTGGTTGCACAGGGGTGTTCAGTTTGTGAAAATTTAATAAACTTTACACTTATGTGCACGTGTGTGTGTGTGTGTATACAAAATTAAGGAAAGTAGAATGGAGTTAAAATCAGAAATATTGTTCTAGAAGTTATCAGGCATAACCAGGTTTTACAAACAGCCAATTTTGTTATTTAAATACATCAAAATATTTCCTTTAACATTTATCATGATTTCAACTGAAATACTTTATTACCGCCAGGAAACTGATTTCTATTGCATCATTATTTGTTAGGTAGTTCTGTTGTATTTAAAACTGTAATGTCTGTACAATAGCATGAGAATGCTTTTTTAAAAAAACTCAGTTAAAATGCATGCCAGGCTTGACAGGTTATGATTCAAAACATTAAATGTAGCCTTCAAATTAATTTCTGTGATACTACTTTGAAATGCTTTAAAATTGGCTTTCAACTTTTTAATTTCATTACATAAATCAAAATAGACAGTCAATATTTCTTGGATACTTACATTCTCATTATATCCCCTTTCTTCTTCTTTCTTCTTTTGACTATTTTTTTTTAATTCAAAAAAAAAAATCTTATCTTTATACCTTAACATCAGATGGTAAATCATTTTATTTAATATTCAGCCTGGATAGAGACTTGAATGGCTATAATAGTGGGGGAGAGGTAGTAATAGTAGAGATTGGAAGATGACTTTTTTCAGTTTAATATCAAGGTCATGTTGTTATCAAATTTTGTTGCATAAGGCAATTTTTTATGTTCATAAACTCTATTCTGATAAATCGGTCCAGTCATTCAACATTTATAGAAAAAATAAAAAGAAAAAACTACTTTATTACAACCAAATAGGTGGATCCTGCTCTCAGAGAACTCATTGTCTAGCTACATTTCGGGATAGTGTGTCTTGAACCCCATTAGGCTGTAGCATAAGCTTGACTGTAGCAGGACAAGCCTCAGACAAAACCCCTCAGACACCGAGTTAAAGAAGGAAGTGATTTATTTGGCCCGGAGCATCGGCAAGACCCCTGTCTCAAGAGCTGAGCTCCCTGAGTGAGCAATTCCTGTCCGTTTTGAGGGCTCATAACTCTAAGGGGGTCCGTGTGAGAGGGTCATAATCAATTGAGCAAGCAGGGGGTATGTGACTAGGGGCTGCATGCACCGGTAATTAGAATGGAACAGAATAGGACAGGGATTTTCACAGTGCTTTTCTATACAATGTCTGTAATCTATAGATAACAACTAATTAGGTCAGGGGTCAATCGTTAACTACCAGGCCCAGGGTGTGGCATCAGGCTGTATGCTTGTGGATTTCATTTCTGCCTTTTAGTTTTTACTTCTTCTTTCTTTGGAAGCAGAAACTGGCCATAAGAAAACATGAGGGGTGGTCTCCTCCCTTATGACAAAGGTAATCTAACAAGCTTTATTTTTCTATTCTCGGTCAATATTCTGTCTCTATACACAGACTAAAGATAAGTACGGAATGAGAGTTCCTGCATATAGGTTATATGGTAAAATTTGTGGAATATGCAAAGAGATAAATGAGATGTAGTTATCTCATTTATCTTTACAGCATTCACCAGGGCTTAGAAGACCCCTGTGGCACCTGAAAGTGAATGTGCAGTTGGATAGGAGTCATGCTACAACAATTAGCTGCTCAACTATGTATTTATTACAAATACCAAGATCCCTTAAATAACACTACAGGTAAGACTTGAAGATTTAACCTAAAATATTTTCTCTCACAACAATTTGTGAACTGACTAGTTAAGGAAGAATAGAAGTGAAAGCCTTTGCAAATTGGAAACAATGATTTCATTCTTCCCTTTCAGTCTCCTAGTTAAGTGTTTCTCAATTGCTGGTGAATACCCCAGTGTGAATGCTTCCAGGAGAATTACTTTCTGACTGCCAAACTGAGTCATTATTTTGAATAGCTTTACCTGGCTAAAATGTTTTAATTTACATCTAGAATGTTCCTACTACTGAAGTTGCCCCAAGGCTAGTCAGAAGACGGCTGTAAGAGTTTCAGAATTTAAGTATTTCTCAAAAACATCAAAAATTCAAACCTGAGAACTATAGAAAATATATATGCCTTTTTAGGCAAAATCCATCCCAAAGAATTTTTACAGGATTGAAATTCACCAGATAATTGTTTCTTTTTCAACAATGAATAAAAACAGATGAAAGAGCTAAAGAATAACCTTAAAATTATAACTAAGCTATATGACTCTCGTTTCTTATTTAGTGTGTTCTCCCCCCCCAATTTAATGTCAAAACACTAAGAAATTTATTGTAGAATCATTGACCCAATTTGTCCTATCAAGATAATTTGTTGACTCTTTAGTAATTAAATTGGCTCAACCATACCAAAAACATATTAGTTTCTCTGTCATTATGAAACCTAAAACCATTGAATTAGCCCACAGAGTCTTATTCAGCATAGACTTGCCTAAAGCCCATATTGATTAACAGCTACATAACATGTAAACAATTTTGCCCTGTGGATGGTGAGTTACTCTAAGGAGGACTGTGATATTTTATCAAAAGTTAAGAGCGTATAAGAGACTATTTACAATATATGCCCTGTGGTTCTCAACTGATACAATTTTACCCTTTCTGTGCCCTCACTCATGGACATTTGACAATATCTGGAGACATTTTAGGTTGTTTCTACTGGGTAGCATCCAGTGGATAGTGTTATGCCCAGACCGTTTGTTCCCCAAAGAAGACCACCAGAGTCCAGAGTCAAAGCCAAGCGGCAAGGATCTTTTACTGCAAGTTCGAACTTGGTCCCTCCATTCCACAGCATACAAGAGGGCCCCGAACAATGCGAGTGCTTGCCTTTTATAGCCCGAGGTAAATAGGATAGTAAAGTTACAGAGGAACAAGGGAATTCTTTTGGTTACAGCATTACAATTGGTTTACATTTTAAGTTATACATTTAGTAGTTTTTCTATTGGTTCCCGCGCTTTCAGTAAAACTACAAACGACTGTGTCCTTATCGGGGATTTTTCAGGTGGTGTTTGTACTGGGCTCAGGAAGTTGAGAGATATATGGTGGGATGTGTTTGTACTGGGCTCAGGAAGTTGAGAGATATATGGTGGGATGTGTTTGTACTGGGCCTGTTTGTTTTGAGAGATATATGGTGGGATGTGTTTGTACTGGGCCTGTTTGTGTTGAGCCCAGGGCTGAGGAATGTGCCTGATTTCTTTCAATAGAAGCCAAGAATCTTGCTAAATATCCTACAGTATAAAGACAGTCTCCCATAACAACGAATTACCTAGTTCAAAAGGCAATAATGCCAAGGTTTAAAAAACCCTGTTATATGCCTCTTGTTAAAGATGTTTTATTTGGATTATAAACATAAAGTAATAATGTATATATTTGCTCCCATGCTTTCAATTTTTAGGTGACATATTTTATTTTATTTAAGCAAATGCAGAATATTTAATGAGTTTGAATAAAATTGTTTCTTAAAATAGAGAATATTTATTAAACCACTTAAGTTCAAAATGGCAATTAAAAAACACAGCAGTTTAGGCAAATAGAAATGAGTGATATTTATGTCTGAAGCTTTCTTGGAAAAGCGACCAGGCATAAGCTAACTGTAAGGATATTGAGAAGATTAATTTGATATGCTTTGTAAAATAGTTTTTTAATTCCTCTTGGAAAAGCTACCCCCATGTAAGAAGATACAAAGGTGATGATCTCCAGCACTATTCCCTAGAAGCAGAGAGTCTAGCTTAGGTGAAAGCAAGTGTTTGGCTTCCACTTTCTTCATTTCAACAAGTAAACTAAGAATCTACTGGAAAAACAATCTGAAGACTTGACAGAATTAAAAGGAAAAAAAAAACACAAAAAACAGAAGGGGGAAGGAAGGAAGGAAGGGAGGGAGGGAGGAAGGGAGAGAGGGAGGGAAGGAAAGAAAATAAAGAAAATTAAAAAAAAAAAAAAGGAAAGGAAAGGAAAAGAATGAGAGAAACAAGGAAGATCCAACCGTTAATGTTAAGTCTCTGTTAGGGATGGTATTTGAGAAGTCTGCATTATGGCTGTGGTTCTCTGTTGTATTCTGTACTTGCTTCTCTCTACCTTATGACTTAAATGAACTAACCTTGAAGGCAGGCGAGTCTTTTGTATAAATGACTAGAAAATGGATTTGAAGAGAAAGTTGTAAATAAATTCCTAATTGTAAAAGGCAGTTAGTTACCTTTTTACAATAATGCAAAAATGACTGTTTGAATTCCAAGCATTTTGAATTTGGAGAAAGCTCATTTTATAATTTAAGGTAAACAATATAGATCTATATTTTAAATGCAATTTTAATAGTATTGATAAATCTTACATAATTATTCCATTAACCTCTGTAAATATTTTGACTTTCTCCTGCAACTCAGTAGCTGAATAAAAACATACCCTCAGGACCTCATTTACTTGCTATACTTGTCTCATTTACAAGCCAATTAATTTACATTTTCAGCATTTCAATTACAAGGCTCCATTAATGCCCCACATAATCTACAGTAATAGCTTTCTAAATTCAAATTATTCTGAAACTCTTAAAATTCTGTAATTTGATATAAACCAATAAGTACACATTAATAAAACATATGACATGAGCCCAAATAGGTACTATTATGTTTTTATAATCCACATGGAACAACTTGTTATCAAAAACTATACAATTATTATTCTATATTTGGTTTCTCAAAAAAAAAAAGAGAAAATCATAATTCTCAAATGTGCTTGTTCTACTTTCTGGATCACTGCCTTGCCCATAGTAAAAGTTCAATGAGCATGTTCCATTCTAATGGGACAAATTGCTATCTGTTCTCAAAATCATACTTGTCTTCTTCCTGGGCACATGGCTATATTACGTGTAGCCACATAATGGAGATCTACTTACTGGAATGTGAGGAAAAGAGAAATGTGCATTTCCGGTCCTGGCCCCCCGAAAACCTCCCCAGGCATGCTCCTCCTTGTTTGTTTCCCTTTCAGTTGGAAGGAATGGAGATGATCCCTGGGTAACTAGATCCTTTAATCTCTTCCTGCAGGACAGCTGGCTGACGGTGAGCACCTACTTGGGTCTATTACATTGAGTGAGAAATGAACTTGCTAGAGTGCAAGTAACGAAGAGTGAGGGCTTTTCTGCTTTTATCTGTAAAAGCAGCCAGTAATTATCCTAGCACCTTCTGACATACAGAGAAATCATGAAAATAAGCTTTTTGGGAATATATGTGTGTATGCTCACACATACATATATATACATGCACATATAACGAAACACACTCATATGCACACACATATGTTTTGATAACTTTCTTCAACAGATTTGTTTTTTCTTTTTTTTTTGAGACGGAGTCTCGCTCTGTCACTCAGGCTGGAGTGCAGCAGCGTGATCTCAGCTCACTGCAAACTCCGCCTCCCGGGTTCACACCATTCTCCTGCCTCAGCCTCCCAAGTAGCAGGGACTACAGGCGCCCGCCACCTCGCCCGGCTAATTTTGTTTTACTATTTTTCACAGAGACGGGGTTTCACCGTGTTAGCCAGGATGGTCTTGATCTCCTGACCTCGTGATCCACCCGCCTCGGCCTCCCACAGTGCTGGGATTATAGGCGTGAGCCACCGCGCCCGGCCAACAGATATTCTTTTTAAGGAATTTTTTATTACTCACTGTGAGAAGTTTAACAAATCTCAAATCTAAAGTCAACGAGCTAAGGCTTAAAATCCTTTTCCACCTTTTTCTCCTTTCCATTATGAGTTCTCAAAAACTCTTATTCACATAAATCTTGGGCTGACATAGGAAGCAAAGATTCCTATTAAATCATTACACTGTTTAGTCCTTTCTGCTCTGATTTTCCTTCATTCCTAATGACTCAAATTCTGGCAATTCCACTTGGTTTCACTTTTTATTTTAACTTTATCATTGCAGTCCTTGACTTTTCTGCCATTAGTATTCAAGAATCATAAAACTTTTGCCACAAAAGTACTAAGCATTTGACTTGTTCTAAATATTACATAAACCTGGACTACATTCATTTTGAATGTTCTCTTTTGATTAGATCAATAGGCAATATTTCAGAGACTACTAACCTGATACTCACTTTTATAGAGCCTTTTTTTTTTTTTTTTTTTTTTAACATTTCAAGCAACTGAACTGAACACAATGATTGTGTCTTTCTTTTATTGTCTCAGAACTGTTAACCCAAGTAGTGTGTATAAAAATACAGGTAAGAATTTCAAAATTATATGCATCTGGTGACATTTCTCTTCATGATGTGAACATTGCTACATGTTCTTTTCCACTATGATAGCTTTTACAAGGTACACCATGTCACTGGCCTTTTCTTTCAGTGAGAGGCTTGCCTTGTTCACAAAAGGCTGACAGCTCCACTCCAACTAGTGAGATTTTAAAGAAACTTGTGACAGCGTGGCTAAGCCAGGCTTCACAATGGGTCGTCTTTGCAGTGTTAACATGAAAAGTCAGAGAGTGAAAGGAAGATTGAATAGAGTCCCAGATAAAAGGAAAATAAAGACCTAAGGACCTGTCACATAACACTTATTTTCTGAGTAAAAGTAACTGAGATATAATAAAGAATAATAGCTTTGAAGTCAGAAAGACCTAGATTCACATATTTTACCCTCTATCACTTTCAGTATCTTCACCTTAAAAAGGGAGGGATACAAATATCTGCATAATACAGCTATTAGGAATATAAGTGAAAAAATATGTGTAAAGAGTTCAATTCTGCATCTGTCTCCCAGAAGGACTAACATTCATAGAACCTTCTTATGTGCCAAGCACTGCTCTAGACACATAGGCAAAAATCCCTGTCCTATGGGACATTCATTCTAGTGGGAGAAATTGAGATCAATTACAAATAATTAAAATGTATAGTACATTAGATAATGACAGTGGGAAGGGAAGAAAAAATGCAAGGAAGAGGGACAGGAAGGATCATATGTAAAATAATAGATAGGATGGCCCAAAGAATCAGCACAATTTCATGAAAAGGTGACATTCCAGTAAAGTGAATGAGTGAGCAAGGTAGTCTCTTGAGGACAAGCATTCTAAAGATAAGAAAACGCAAATGCGTAAAAACTAAGGCAGATGCAAATGGCTCATCCCTAGAACAATGAGGAAGCACTAGCTCATGCACAGTGAGTGAAGGTACAATTAGTGAAAAATGAATGTCAGAAATATCATATATGACCCTGTAGGTCTTCCTCAGTGGTAATTTTTATTCTGATGGAGAAGACATGCCTGAAGTGTATTGAGCAGAAGAGTGACAAGATCTGACTAACCTGTTAAGATTACTCTGGCTGTTGTTTTGAGAATACTTGGAGCGGAGATAAGTAGCGAAGCTGATATGTCAGCTTATAAGCTTTTTACTAATCCAGGTAAGAGATGAAGGTAGCTTGACCTGCAGTGGTGGCAGTACAGATGAGAAGAAGTGGTTAAATTTTGTATATAACTTGAAGACAAAATGAGCAAGATGATCTGAGTGATTGGACTGGGAGTGTGAGAGGCAGAAAGGGGTCAGTGATGATTCCACGGTTTTATATGAACAACTGGAAAAATATTACGTTCTTTTTGTCTTTTTCTCCTTTTCCTTTTTCTTTCATATATTTTGAGGCTTATCGTTTGACAACAACAAATGATCAGTTTATCTTCTAGAAAGTAGATTCTCAACAATTTATAAATGAAGAGTCTGCTAGTCAGTGATAAGCAAAGCACTCTGTGTGGGAACTGGAGGGAAAAAAGACCCTCAATCATGTTCTAAGACCACTATTTAAAAAATATTCATAAATATATTTTTAAAAATTTTCCAGGAGTCAAACGATACAATGTTAATGAAAGGAATTCATTCTTTGTCTGCTCAAAAATCCATTTGACAATATTTCTGTCTATTCTCAGGCTCCATTTTTTGTAGGTTAAATTGTAACATCATTTGTTGACATACTCAGTCTCCAAACACCATTCTTAGTACTCTGTTAGGTATATTAGATCGCCCAGGGTCTCCAGCTTGCAGGCAGACCACTGTGGGACTTCTTAGCCTCCAGAACTGGTGTAAGCCAGTTTCCCTAATTAATCTTCTCTCAAATATCTATCCATCTCTCTGTATATACCCTATTGTTTCTGTCTTTCTGAAGAACCCTAATGCTTGTTTCCTGTGTATTAATATGTATTGGTATGTATTATGACTTAATACATGCTCCTGGTTTAGTATGATTTTATTTTTAAAAATTTATAAGATTGAAGGCTGCATTATTGATTTGCCTTCTTTCTTCTTTTAAAAAATAGGCCTTTAAAATCTCCCTTTGAGCACTGCTTCAGATGCATTCTATAAATTTTTGTATAGTTTGTTTTCATTTTCATTTATCATTTCATTGAAAACAAAAACAAAACACATCTTATTAGTATAACCGTTCCAACTCTCTTTGGGGCCTTTTATGAATGGTGCATCTTTTTAAATCCTTTTATTTCAACTTATTTGTGTCTTTGAAAGTAAATTTTGTTTCATTTATACAACATCTAGTTGGATCATATGTGTTTTAAACTAATCTTCCAATGTCTGACTTTCAATTGAAATGTTTAGTTCATTCATTTTAAGTCTCATTACTAGTTAGGTAGGATTTATTTATGCCAAACTGGTACTTGTATATTTTATTTCTTTTTTTCTGTTTTCTTCCATTACTTCTTTCTTTTGTTTTAAATAGACATAGTCTAGTATATCATTTTTATTTCCTTGTTGTTTTCTTTACTTCCTATTTTTGGATTATTTCATAGTGATTGCCCTGGGGATTATATTTGCAACTTAATTTAAAACAATCTACTTCATATTAACATCAACTTAGTTTCAATAGTATACAATCTTTTCCTCATTAACTCTATAAACTTTCTTCCTTCCATGATTATAATTACAATACACATTATCTCTTTATACATTATAAACCCATCCCTAAATAAAACCTAAATAAGTACTTATTTGTAGTAAAGTGAACTTCAGGAGATGTTTTGACCTCCAAAGCCATGGGGAATGTAATGAACTCTCTAAAACTAATTCGATCTGGTATATCCCAAAGAAGACAATGGATTTTTAGTTTGGTTCAAAGTACATTAAAAATCACCACATAACCTAAAAGTTATCATCAAGGTCCAGAAAATTCCACAGGACATTAGGAAAAGGAAATGTTAAATTGAAACCATGCAAGAAAATTTCCAATGTTTGACCCACTCACAAGTGGGCAATTCTTTCTCTGAAACAAAACAGACTTGTAGTAAACCCCATAAGCCATTCATACAATAAATGTTTAGTATGTGTTTACTTATTGGCTATTGGGAAGCAAGAATGAAGTTTCTCTTCTCAAAGAAGTAACAGGCAAGTGTAGAAAATGTTGAGAGAAAAAAAAATCAAGTTCTTAAGTCCAACAAATGCAGGTGCTGTGAAAAGGATAGCACAGGACACAATGTGTACAAAGAATAGTCCCCTAACTCCCTGAGCTCAGTGAGGGCAGGCAGGGACCACTGCTAACAAGAAGTAACACAAAAGCCAAATCTTTAAGGATAAACAGGAAAAGGAGAAAAGCAGAAAAATGCACTATTGTCATAAAGCAGTCATACGCTCAAGGAGTCATGAGATAAAATGAAGTGCTTGAGGGAAATTTCGAGAAGCTTAGTTTGGATGAACAGAGGAGAACTGGGACTTCTTAAAGAGCAAAGACACTGGTAATGTGTGGAAGAATCCAAACCACACAGTATCCAAGGACGATTTACTATCTGACATACTCAACTTTCTTCATGTGTTTTTCTCTCACAATCCACAAGTGGAAATACAGACAATAAAAACAAAGTTGAAACTGAATAATAATAGAACATTTTAAAGCACAGTTTTTTTACTTTGTTTCTTAATTTAGTTCATGATTTTATTCTGGAATATTGCATTTTCCTTTTGCCTACATTTAAGCAAACAAATGTAAGAAAGCTCCAGTAAGTATTAGTGGAATTTATGTAAAATAGTGATCAAAGCCCACTGAAATACAGAAAGTTGAGGCTCAGGGGACTAAAATAGGGGCCAGTAAAGTCACATCAAAGGTATTTTGTTTGAGTCTGTGAAAGACAAACTCAACAGAGACTCTCACTTCATAGCCCCTCTGCTTTTCCAATGTTACACTCCATATTATACATTAGATGAATTTTTGTAGCATTTTGCAGTCCCTGTATCTGATAGGTATAGAATTTCATAAATAATTGAAGTCCACTAAAATATTACTACTTGTGAATGCATTTTTAACTATTTCCATTTTAGAAATGAACAAATATGCCTCCTGGTGGCAAACTGCAGGTGCATTTCAATTGTAGCTTCCACTTTACAGACATGACAAGGGTAAAGCCAATTTCAAAATTGTCCCTGAAGCATCAACTCTTCAATAACTTTCCCATAATAATATGAACAGAAGGTTAGAACTCAAGGAAGATGCTATACTCAACATGAGGAAAATCAGACACCACAACCATGAAGCTATGATCATTTTTGCAAACCAACCAGAGAAACATTATAAAGCATCTACCAGTAAAAAGCCTGAAAATTGGTCGGGCGTGGTGGCTCACGCTTGTAATCCCATCACTTTGGGAGGCCAAGGCGGGCAGATCACAAGGTCAAGAGATGGAGACCATCCTGGCTAACACGGTGAAATCCCATCTCTACTTAAAATATATATGTATATATAAAATATATATGTATGTGTATGTGTGTGTGTGTGTGTGTGTGTGTGTGTGTGTGTGTGTGTATGCCGGGTATGGCAGCATTCACCTGTAGTCCCAGCTACTCAGGAGGCTGAGGCAGGAGAATGGCATTAACCCGGGAGGCAGAGCTTGTAGTGAGCTGAGATGGTGCCACTGCACTCCAGCCTGGGCGACAAAGCGAGACTACGTCTCAAAAAAAAAAAAAAAGAAAAAAAAAAAAAAAGCATGAAAATTGTTAGGATTCCTAAGAAGGCTTTGGAGATATTTAGTAGTTACTTACAAAGTTTGGGATAGAGTGCCTTTGGTTTAAGATCCTTGTTTTTCTTTTAAGAGACTCAAAATTGCACTATAAAGTGGATTCTTCTAAATCTGCACAATAATTTGAGAAATACTGACAACATTCTTGGTATGATTACAAAGTGACAGAGTAAGGAAATCGTTTTACTCGGCTAACAAAACTGGAATATAAAGAATAAGTTCCTACAATTATTCCTCCATTATATGTTCTTAAATTATGTTTTTTGAAACCTGCTTTCTATTTCTGTCTTTAATTCATGTAGTTGATCCCATTATACTCAAAATTGCAACATAAACACAAGATATATGAAGGGACATCTCTGAACCTGGTCACACCAAAGGATGAAGAGTTTGAAAATGTATTTTCTTAGCAAAAAGTTAGATAATGTCCATTGCAAGATTACAGTCTTTCTGAAATGAAACTTAAATGACCGTCAGAATGTATTTTGGAAATAGGTTTGTATTAGTCCGTTCTCACACTGCTATGAAGAAATATCCAAGACTGGGTGATTTATAAAGAAAAAACGTTTAATTGACTCAGTGCCACATGGCTAGGAAGCCTCAGGAAACTTACAATCATGGCAAAGGCACCTCTCCAGAGGGCGTCAGGAGAGAGAATGAGTAACAGCAGCGGAAATGACAGACGCTTATAAAACCATCATATGTTGTGAGAACTCACTCACTATCACAAGAACGGCATGAGGGAAACTGTTCCCATGATTCAGTTACCTCCACCTGGTCCTGCCCTTGACACGTGGGGATTATGGGAACTATGATTCAAGATGAGATTTGGTTGCGGACACAGCCAAACCATATCAGTGCTCGATGCCTCTACTTTAGGTAACAATTAGAATAGGTTAATCCCTTCTGTATACTCCAATCCAACTCCTGCCATAGCTCTGGAAAGATTTAAACATAATGAAGAATACATTTTAACTAATATGGGTAATTCTCCTTATTAGTCTTTAAATGAATATATGCTATCAGCTGGATTCAGTGGCTGTTTGCTATTTGTGAAAGCCAGAGATTAATAATTGCCTGCTTGAAAGAACACATTTATTCTCTGGCCTTACTGGCAGAATAAAAACATTAAAGGCTGAATGTTGAATTCATTGCTAACGATTAATTCCCCTGGATAATGCATGTGTTGTGGACATGTTGCGAGTGCAAATGGCCAGCATTCATATTAGTCTGAAATATCAGCTGTGTAAGTGATGTAAGCATTTGGCTGAAAATAGGCCCAATGTATACAAGGGATGGAGTAGAAGACAGAAATGCATGATGGAGACAGGAGCAACCCTCTAATTTAGCCACTTCTGCTATAATGTATAAGGAAAGTAAATAGTTTTGGATGGATTCTATTTAATCCCATACCTGTCAAAATTATTACCTGTCCCTTCTATACACACTACCTAACACTTGAAATATGCTGATTTTTATAGAAAAACAACGAATAACACAGGATTTAATATGAAAATTACGTGACCGAAACAATCAAGATTTAATAACAACTTAAGAAGGCTGGTTTGTAGCAGCATGTGGTAAATCATTTTGGAGTCATATGATTCTCTGAAACACATACAGTTAATTTATTATGAACAAAGCTGATGAAAGAGTCATCACTATAGGCCTTCCATACAATCTCCTGTACTCTGTTAGTAATGTAGTTGTAAGGTGCTGCTATACTAGAGAACAGAAATAGACCAGAACATGTATAGCTGTCTGTATTCTCTCTCTGTTTTTAAAATATCCAGTGAAGGAATTACTGTTTAGAACAAAATTTTGCAAACTATGGCTCAAGGACCAAAGCTGTCCCACTGGCTGTTTTTGAAAATGGCTTTTTTGAAACACAGCGACACTTACTTATTTTGTGTTTCATCTATAACTGCTTTTGCACTACAAATGTGGAGCTGAGTAGTTGCAGCAGAGAGTGCATGGCCCAAAAAGCCTAATATATTTATTATCTGGCCTATTTTCGAAAAAGTTTGTTGACCCTAGTCTAGAACTTGTAGATAACATTGGATTGTACCTACCCACCATCACTGCATCCGCTGAGAGTAATAAAGACCCAAGGAAGTTGAGGCCATAAACTTCAGTGAAGCCTCTCTAAACTAGAAACTTCTGTGAGAGTATCTCTAAGATAAAAACATTTCATCTCCGCATTATTGATTGCCTACCATGGTTCTGACATCAAATGATGTACCAGAATTAGAAAAGACAAGCATAGGCTTGTATCATAGACATATATGCTTGTAAAGAGGATGTATATTCAACACATAATTACGTAAATATTTACTCATTTTTAAAGTGGCATTTCGAAATGATTCAGTGCACAGTAAGATTTATAATCTTGTCTGGGTTGGGTTAAGGGGTAGTGACAGGAATGAAAATGATACCTGAAGAATGAGTAAGTCAGAGTGGGAGTATGTCAAACAGAGGTCAGCATATGCAAGGACCTGAGTTAGGGAGAAGTTTGATAACTTCCAAGAAGAAAAGCCATATGATATACAGTCAAACAAAAAAGAGAAATATGTATTAAAATAATGTCTATAGAGATCTAAAATATTATCTCTAGAAATGTACCCACATGTGGGCTCCCCAGAGTTTTTTAGCCTCTAAGAAAGAGTTTTACTGTAAAATCTCACTATACATTTTTTCTTTCTTTCTTTCTCTCTCTTTCTCTTTTTCTTTCTTTCTTTCTTTTCTTTCTCTCTTTTTCTCTTTCTCTCTTTCTCTTTCTTTCTTTCTTTCATTTCTTCTCTTCCTTCCTTCTCCCTCCCTCCCTCCCTCCCTCCCTCTCTCTCTCTCTCTCTCTTTCTTTCTTTCTTTCTTTCTTTCTTTCTTTCTTTCTTTCTTTTTCTTTCTTTCTTTCTTTCTTTCTTTCTCTCTCTCTCTCTCTCTCTTTCTTTCTTTCCTTCCTTCCTTCCTTCCTTTTCTTTCTTTCTTTCCTTCCTTCTTTCTTTTCTCTTTTCTTTTCTTTTCTTTTCTTTTCTTTTGACAGGGTCTCACTCTCACTCTGTTGCCCAAGCTCAAGTGCCGTGGCACCATCAGGGCTCACTGCAGCCTTGTTGGCCTTCCTGGCCTCAGGTGATCCTTCTGCCTCAGCCTCCCAAGTAGAGAAGCTGGGACTACAGGCATGCACCACCACACCCAGCCAATTTGTGTGTGTGTACGCACATATATATATATATATATATATATATATATACACATATATATACATATATATATATATATAGAGAGAGAGAGAGAGAGAGATTGGGGTCTTGCCATGTTGCCCAGGCTGGTCTCAAACTCCTGTGGTCAAACAATCTGCCCACCTAGGCCTCCCAAAGTGCTGGGATTACAGGCATGAGTCACTGCTCCCAACCACTATGCATTCAGAAAGAATGAGAAATCGTGAAGTCATGACCACTCACCTCTGATACCAACCTTGACAACGTCTCCAAGATAATTTATAAAGTGGTGTTGAAGTAAAGGGAATGGGCTTTGAATGTCTGCTAGTAACTTTGACCCACATGCTCTTGCAGTTGATGCTTGGCAGAGATCTCTCTCTTTGCTGATTTAAAGTTAACAGAAGACCTTTGGGGACTGTGGAGAGGGGACTGAGCCTAAAATACCCCACTGGACTGCTTGATGAAAACTGGAGACTAATCTTACAAAAAGGAATCTTCCTGCCTAGTCCAGTTTCCAAGCTCTAAGAAAAGTTGCAGAAATAAAAGTATTCGTCATTGTACCTTGAAGCAGTTGTCATTTTAGCACCCAACAGTTTTCTCCTTTCTACCTTCTGCAGATTAATTACATGAAAAAGTTTGTTGAAATAGTTCGAAGGATGAGTTCCTGAATCCAATCCCAGAAACCTGTGAGGAACAAAGGAATAATAACTGTAGTAGTAATTCAAGCAACATGTCTTTAATCTTATCTGAACTGTCAGGTTAGGCAAACTTATTTGCTGTACTTGGAGAGAGAGCTTCCAAAAGTGATTGCCTTCTTCAGGTATAATTCTCTCTTCACATTTGTTTAAAAGATTATGTTAAGTGAAATAAAACAGGTACAGAAAGACAAGTACCACATAATTTCACTTGCCTGTGGAATCTAAAAAAGATCTCATGGAGGTAGATAGTAGAATGTTGGTTAACAGGGTCTAGGGCAGTGGTGATGGAGAGGGTAAGAGAGATGTTGGTCAAAAGATACAACATTCTAGTTAGCCAAAAGGAATAAATTCAAAAGATCTATTCTACAACAGAGTGACTACAGTTAGCAATATATTATATTCCTGAAAAATGCTAAGATATTAGTAAGTGTTCTCACCACAGAAATGACAACTGTGATGTATTGGCTTTGTTTGGTCATTCTACAAGCTATATGTGTTTCAGCATGTCATGTTTTATATGACAAATATATATCATTTTATCAATCTCTTTAAAACAACAAATTTAATTTAAAAATACAGAAATACCCTAATTCAGATAGATTTTATTTTCACATTGAATTCTCACAATTTTGGACTTCAATTACAGCTACTTTGAAAGAACTTGTCTATGTTATAACTGCAGCATACCAATCTGGCTTAACCGTCATGTAGCAAAGTTGAAAGTTGTTTTTCAGTTGCCAGGGACCTCCAAGTTGAAGATCACATAAGCTAAGCATGCCCAGATGAACAATGTGCAGATGAACTGAGAAGTAGGGACCGAATTAAGAAACAGCACAAGGCAAGATCAGGATCCAGTCAGATTATGCATTCTGGCTTCACCTCATTGCAAGATCCAGTCAGAGCATACCTCATGACCCTAGCCTCATAAACCCAACACATCCCCCAGCTTGGGTAGATGGATTTGAGCATTTCCTAGTCTCCTTTTCAGCTGCCACACAATAAACCTTCTGCACTGCAAAATTCCAGTCTTTGTCTTTCTGTTGTTTGAGCAAATGAACCCAGTTTAGTTTGGTTACAATGTCATCTGATTTTATTCAACTGTCCTCCATAATTCCTTTCATTATTTCCTTTGTCCTCCTTTTCCTCTTTGTCCCCATTTTCCCAAGTAACACTCTGTATTCCAGGAGTTACCATAGAAATATGTGAAAAGATGGTATCTATTTTTTGTCTTGCTGTACAGTTGAGAAAGGACTGCTGAATTCTGTTGGCTTCTCTTACAAGTTCTAAGAGAAAGTGGTCAGCCCTAGACTATGGAATGCTCTAGGTACATAAAAGGCAGCACTAGGAAATTCCAAATGCATGCCTTCCAGGGGCACCTGAGACCCACTGGCAGCTGTGTGGAAAAAATAGTGTTGTATGGCAGTATTAAAATATATATATATGGAAGTGGAGATCATGGCGGATGGGAGGTAGGTAGGATTAGATTGCATCTCCTGACAGAGCAGTGAATGGGGGCTCACACTCTGAATTTTAGCTCCAGATAGACTGCAAGAACAAACCAGCAATCCCAAGAGGACCCCCAGACCATCTGAAGGAAGCGGATTGCTCCTGCAGGACCTTGGAGACCCCGTTAAAACTATGAGTGCCCCAACTGCAGAAGTGGAAAAGGGAGACCCTTGTCTCCAAAACACACACACCCACTGGAGAAGCTGAAACTCTGTTTGCAGGCAAAGTTTCTGACTTTACCTGAAGTTGAGTCAATTGGAGAGCCCAGCAAAATACAGGGATAGAGGAAGCAGCAGAAAGGCCCTGGGAGCTCGCTGGGTCCCCTCGCAGGCCATTCCTGCCTGGCACCACAGGTATCCAATGGGAGAAGAGCAGGCGCTAAAACTGTAAGAAAGAAGGAAATCTCTAGCAGAACTTTGTAACAATTTAATGGGGTAAGAAGCCTCGTGGATGGAACTTGGGAGAGAGTGCAAATCCAGTGTGCCGACTCCACAGATAAGGGAAGAACCAAGCCCTTTTCTTTCATAGCTGGGTGGTAGAGAGCCTGGGAAAGGCTTTCAAGTCCATATCGCTCTCCACCTGGAAACAGTCTGGGGGCCGTTGGGGGCGGGGAGCATAATGGGAGTGAGACTGGCCCTTCAGTTTGCATGCAAGCTGGGTGAGGCCTGTGACTGCCAGCTTTCCCTTACTTCACTGACAACCTGCATGACTCAGCAGAGGCAGCCATAATCCTAGATACAAACTCCAGTGATCTGGGAATCTCATCCTCACCCCTGACAGCCGCCGCACCAAGACCCGCCCAAAGAGAGTCTGAGCTCAGACACGCCAAGCCCCACCCCCACCTGATGGACCTTCCCTAACCACCCTGGTAGCAGAAGACAAAATGCATATAATCTTGGGAGTTTTAGTGCCTTGCCCACCACCTATTCCTCCCATTACTATCATGGCTGATGCTCTCTGGAAAGCGCCACCTCCTGGCATGAGGCCAACCAGCACAAAAATAGAGCATTAAACCAACAAAGCTATGAACCCTCACAGAGTCCATTGTACCCGACCCTCCCCCGTGCCACCTTCACCAAAATAGGTGCTAGTATCCACGGCTAAGAGACCCGTAGACTGTTCAAATCACAGGACTCTGTGCAGACAACTCCCAGTACCATAGTGGAGCCAGGTAGTCTTGCTGGGTAGGTAGACCCAGAAGACAGACAACAATCACTGCAGTTTGGCTCACAGGAAGCCATATCCATAGGAAAAGAGGGAGAATACTACATCAAGGGAACACCCTATTGGACAAAAAACCTGAACAACAGCCTTCAGCCCTAGACCTTCCCTCTGACAGAGCCTACCCAAATGAGAAGAAACCAGAAAACCAACCCTGGTAAAAACAAGGCCCTTCAACACCCCCAAAAAATCACACTAGTTCACCAGCAATGGATCCAAACCAAGAAGAAATCCCTGATTTACCCGAAAAAGAATTCAGGAGTTTAGTTATTAAACTAATCAGGGAGGGACCAGAGAAAGGCAAAACCCAATGCAAGGAAATGCAAAATATGTTACAAGAACTGAAGGGCGAAACACTCAAGGAAATAGATAGCTTAGAAAAACTTAAAAATTCAGGAAATGTCACACACACTTTCAGAAATGCAAAATGCTCTTCAAAGTCTCAGCAATAGAACTGAACAAGTAGAAAAAAGAATTTCAGAGTTTGAAGACAAGGTCTTTGAATTAACCCAATCCAACTAAGACAAAGTAAAAAAGAACAAGAAAGTATGAACAAAGCCTCAAAGAAATCTGGGATTCTGTTATACAACAAAAACGAAGAATAATCAGTGTTCCTGAGGAAGAAGAGAATTCTAAAAGCTTGGAAAATATATTTGGGGGGAACAATCAAGGAAAACTTTCCCAGCCTTGCTAGAGACCTAGACATCCAAATACAAGAAGCACAAGAACACATGGGAAATTCACCACAAAAAGATGAATTGGGACATTGTCAACAGGTTAGGGACAATAGGGACATTGTCATCAGGAAAGAATCTTAAGAGCTATGAGACAGAAGCAGCAGGCAACCTATAAAGGAAAACCTTTCAGATTAATAGTAGATTTCTCAGCAGAAACCCTACAAGCTAGAAGGGATTGGGGCCCTATATTCAGTCTCCTCAAACAAAACAATTATCAGCCAAGAATTTTGTATCTAGTCAACCTAAGCATCATATATGAAGGAAAGATACAGTATTTTTCAGACAAACAAATGCTAAGAATATTTGCCATTACCAAGCCACCACTGCAAGAACTGCTAAAAAGAGCTCTAAATCTTGAAACAAATCCTGGAAACACATCAAAATAGAGCCTCTTTAAGGCATAAATTACACAGGACCTGTAAGACAAAAATACAAGTTAAAAAGCAAAAACAAAAAACAAAAAAGCAAAGTACACAGGCAACAAAGAGAACAACAAATTCAAAGCTACCTCATACTTCATTACTAACATTGAATGTAAATAGCCTAAATGGTCTACTTAAAAGATACAGAACAGCACAATGGATAAGAACTTACCAACCAAATATCTGCTGCCTGCAGGAGACACATGTAGCACATAAGGACTCACATAAACCTAAAGTCAAGGAGTGGAAAAGGGCATTTCATGCAAATGGACACCAAATGGGAGCAGAGGTAGCTATTCCTATATCAGTCAAAACAAGCTTTAAAGCAACAGAAGTTAAAAGAGACAAACAGGGACATTATATAATGGTAAAAGGCCTTTTCCAACAGGAAAATATCACAATCCTAAACATATATTCACCTAACACTGGAGCTCCCAAATTTATGAAACAATTACTAATAGACTTAAGAAATGGCATAGACAGCAACACACTAATAGTGGGGGACTTCAACACTTCACTCACAGCCCTAGACAGGTCATCAAGACAGAAAGTCAAAAAAGAAACAATGGATTTAAACTATACCTTGGAACAAATGGACTTAACAGATATATATAGAACATTTTATGCAACAACTGCAGAATGCACAATCTATTCAACAGCACATGGAACTTTCTCCAAGATAAACCATATGACAGGCCATAAAACGAGCCACAATAAATTTAAGATAATTGAAATTATATCAAGCACTCTCTCAGACTGCAGTAGTATAAAACTGGAAAGCAACTGCAAAGGGAACCTTCAAAACCATGTAAAATATGGAAATTAAATAATCTGCTCCTAAATGAACATTGGGTCAAAAACAAAATCAAGATGGAAATTAAAACATTCTTAAAACTGAATGACAATCATGACACAACCTATCAAAACCTCTGGGATACAGCAAAGGCGGTGCTCACAGGAAAGTTCATAGCCCTAAATGCCTACATTGAAAAGACTAAAAGATCGCAAACTGACATTCTAAGATTACACCTCAAGGAACTAGAGAAACAAGAACAAAGCAACCCAAACCTAGCAGAAGAAAGGAAGTAACCAAGATTAGAGGAGAACTAAATGAAATTGAAACAAAAGCAAATGCAAAAGATAAATGAAACAAAAAGTTAGTTCTTCGAAAAGATAAATAAAATTGATAGACCACTGGCAAGATTAACCAAGAAAAGAAGAGAGAAAAATCCAAATAACCTCACTAAGAAACAAAATGGAGATATTACAACTGAAATGACTGAAATACAAAAGATCATTCAAGGCTAATATGAACACCTTTACATACATAAACTGGAAAACCTAGAAGAGATGGACAAATTATTGGAAAAATACAACCGTCCTAGCTTATATCAGGAAGAACTAGATAACCTGAACAGACCATTAACAAGCAGCAAGATTGAAACAGTAATTAAAAAATTACCAACAAAAAAAGGCCAGGACTAGACTGAATGACAGCACAATTCTACCATACATTCAAAGAAAAATTGGTACCAATCCTTTTGATGCTATTCCACAAGATAGGGAAAAAAGGAATTCATTCTATGAGGCCAGCATCACCCTAATACCAAAACCAGGAAAGGACATAATCAAAAAAGAAAACTACAGACTGATATCCTTGATGAACATAGGTGCTAAAATCCTTAACAAAATACTAGCTAACAGAATCCAACAACATATCAAAAAAATAATCCACCATGATCAAGTGGGTTTCATACCAGGAATGCAGGGATGGTTTAACATATGCAAGTCAATAAATGTGATATACCACATAAACAAAACTAAAAACAAAAATCACATGATCATTTTAGTAGATGCAGAAAAAGCATTTGACAAATCCCAGCATATCTTTATGATTATAACTCTCAGCAAAATCGAAATACAAGAGACATATCTTAATGTAATTAAAAGCTACCTATGACATACTCATAGCCAACATAATAGTGAATGGGGAAAAGTTGAAAGCATCCCCTTTGAGAACTGGAACAAGACAAGGATGCCTACTCTCACCACTCCTCTTCAACATAGCACTGGAAGTCCTAACCAGAGCAATCAGACAAGAGAAAGAAATGAAGGGCATCCAAATCAGTAAAGAGGACGTCAAACTGTCACTATTTGCTGATGATATGATTTTTTACCTTGAAAACCTTAAGGGCTCCTCCAGAAAGCTCCTAGAAATGACAAAAGAATTCAGCAAAGTTTCCATGTACAAGATTAATGTACACAAATTGGTAGCTCTTTTATACATCAACAGCAACAAAGCAGAGAATCAAATGAAGAACTCCACCCCTTTTACAGTAGCTTAAAAAAAAAAAAAAGGAATATACCTAACCAAGTAGTCAAAAGACCTCTATAAGGAAAACTACACAACACTGCTGAAAGAAATCATAGATGACACGAACAAATGCAAACACATCTCATTCTCGTGGATGGGTAGAATCAATATTGTGAAAATGACCATACTGCCAAAAGCAGTCTACAAATTCAATGCAATCTCCATCAAAATAACACCATCATTCGTCACAGAATTAGAAAAAAAAATCCTGAAATTCATATTGAACTAAAAAAGAATCCACATAGTCAAAGCAAGCCTAAGCAAAAAGAACAAATCTGGAGGTATCACAGTACCTGATTTCAAACTATACTACAAGGCCATAGTCACCAAAACAGCATGATACTGGTACCAAAATAGGCACATAGACCAATGAAACAGAATGGAGAACCCAGAAATAAACCCAAATACTTATAGCCAAATGATCTTCGGCAAAGCAAACAAAAACATAAAGTGGGGAAAGGACACCACTTTCAACAAATGGTGCTGGGATAATTGGCTAGCCACTTGTAGGAGAATGAAATCGGATCCTCATCTCTCACTTTGTACACAAATCAGCTCAAGATGGACTTAGGACTTAAACCTAATACCTGAAACTACAAAAAATTTAAAAGATAACATTGGAAAAATCCTTCTAGACATTAGCTTAGGCAAAGACTTCATGACTAAGAACCCAAAAGCAAATGCAATAAAAACAAAGATAAATAGCTGGGGCCTAATTAACTTAAGAGCTTCTGCATGGCAAAAGGAACAGTCAGCAGAGTAAACAGACAACCCTCAGAGTGGGAGAAAATCTTCACAATCTATACACCTGACAAAGGACTAATATCCAGAATCTACAACAAACTCAAACAAATCAGCAAGAAAAAAAAATCCCAACAAAAAGTGGGCTAAGGACATGTATAGGCAATTCTCAAAAGTAGATATACAAATGGTCAAAAAACATGAAAAAATGCTCAACATCACTAATGATCAGGGAAATGCAAATCAAAACCACAGTGCGATACCACTTCACTCCTGCAAGTATGGCCATAATCAAAAAATCAGAAAAATAGTAGATGTTGGCATGGATGTGGTGAACAGGGAACACTTCTACACTGCTGGTGGGAACGTAAACTAGTACAGCTGCTATGGAAAACAGTGTGGAGTTCTTAAAGAACTGAAAGTAGAACTACAATTTGATCCAGCAATCCCACTACTGGGTATCTAACCAAAGGAAAAAATGTCATTATTCGAAAAAGATATTTGCACACACGTTTATAGCAGCACAATCCACAGTTGCAAAATCATGGATCCAACCCAAATGCCCATCAATCAATGAGTGGATAAAGAAACTATGACATATATATATGATGGAATACTATCAGGTCATAAAAAGGAATGAATTAACAGTATTTGCAATGACCTGGACGAGACAGGAGACTATTATTCTAAGTCAAGTAACTCAGGAATGGAAAACCAAATATCATAGGTTCTCATTGATATGTGGGAGCTAAGCTATGAGGATGCAAAGGCATAAGAATGATGCAATGCACTTTGGGGACTTGGGGGAAGAATAGGAGGAAGACAAAGGATAGAAGACTACAAATATGGTGCGGTGTATACCACTCGGGTGATGGGTGCACCAAAATCTCACAAATGACCACTAAAGAACTTACTCATATAACCAAATACCACCTGTACCCCAATAACTTATGGAAAAATAAAAATTAAAAAATATACATATATATACACACATATATTTGTGACATTCATTAAAGATGGTAAGGAAGACTATTCAAGGGGGGCTACTACAATGGAGTTTTTTAGTTGTGAGGAGCGACTGGGCTTAACTTTGCATATAAAGATGAAAAGTAGAAGTGTATAGCCAAGGAGAAAGGTTGGGGAGGGTGAGGGTCAGTGAATGGAAAATTACTAGCAGGAAACATCAAAGCTAGGGGAATACTTGCCAGACCTACTCAAAATGAATCTTGCTGAAGCAAGGCCAATGTTAAGAGATATTGAAGGTGGGGAATGAGGAATTTTATTAGATAGCCAGGGTAGGGGTTTTACACTAAAGTGACCCAGCAACAGTCTTGCTAAAACTGAACTAAAGAGTCCAAGGACAGAGCTCGAAGTAGGCCCTCCTCAAAAAGGGATCTCAGAGCAGCTTGTCTCAAGTTTGATTAGAGAAAAGAGGTTTTTTCCAGCAGTTTTCATGAAATATTTTCTACAGGCATGAAGGAATCAAGCATTACAGATACGGAGTGACCTGAAGGGTGTATCTTACTCAAGCGATAACCATTACTGGTTCCTGAAACTGGTTTCCTGGCTTGAGCAAAAGGAGAAGGGTAATACAGTGGTCAGCAAAGTCTTCTTCAGACACCGAATACATGAAACTGCACACATGCTCACATATGGCAGCCTACACATGTGCATACATACACACACTGTTTAACAGCTGCCGTACTGAATGGAGGGAGCAGCATATGAAAAGGGACTCAGCTCTGGTTATCTATATACAAACTGATGAGATCACACAGGAAAAGTATATACAATCAAGTTCATTTTCTGTTATTCTTAATCCTCTGCTCTAAGCCTATTTGTGAAGGCAACCACTTTTATAAGCAATAGCCACAAATCTCATATTTTCTTTGTTCAAATTCAGTCAAGTTGCTTTTTCTTCTTTATTAATTGTTAGAACCTGGAGAAGTAATTGTATTATTAATACTTGTATGAATAAACTGATGAGTAGTTGGCCTTGGAGAACATGTTGAGTATTAGCCTCTGAAATCTGTACAACTGCCCCAGACACAAACACTTTAGGAGTTGTCTGTCAGATATGACAGGTAAGATGCCACCATATCACAGAACACCAATGTCTTGGGTCCACTCCTTAGATTCACTTTGGAGACTGTCAGCTTGTCAATTCTGCAGCAAAACCAACAAGAGGAATATGGACTGAAATTCTCCTTAGGCCATCACATGATAAAATCCATTTTTTTTCCAGAATAATAAAATGTATTCTCATTGAAACAATTGATTTAAATTAAACATCTTAAATATTCTCTTGTTGAAATGACTGAAATTAGTCTTGTTACTTTAATTTGTGGCAAGTCCATAGGGGGAATTGCAAATTTCCATGGTTTTGAACAAACGCCTAAAAGGCAAGACTCTTCCAATTGTAGATCTTTTTGTTAGTTAAATCAAAACTTACCAGCGGGGAAATTGTACCAATATACTGGAGATGAATCAAAGTTATAAAAATTATATAAGCAGGAGAACACAACTTAATGAGAGACAGTAAGCCAGAGACTTATTTTGATGGATTCTTAGAGATGACAGGTCTAAACAATAAATAGTGAAGCTCGATTTTAGACTTCAGAAAATATAGTATGGTTTATGAATTCACAGGTAAAAGCAGGAACGCCATCACCACCCTAGAAGAAAATTTATAATAGTATTTGAGGTATCTCTTCTAAAGGCTGTGGAAGTAGATAGACACACACAGGTGTGACATAGCTACTGAAATTATTTCTAGAATGAGATAAACTATAAATCAATCATTAGGCCAGACTTATCAAATAAGTAAGTGCGCTATCTTCTTAGAGGAATGAGTCAACCTTTTCTAATCTGTCAAAACATATTCTAACTACTAATTATTCTTGTGATTCTTGTTAAGACTAACTAACAAAAGTAGTGTTAAAAATCCAAACTGATTTACTGAGTGCCTACACAATACTAGATAATTGTTTGGATTTCTAAGTCATAAACAAAAGTTACTGCATTTGTTTCCAGGAAACTTACAATGCAGAAAAGAGACCTGCATTCAGATAAAGCAAAACAATTGAACATGTCTTCTATTTTAATGGAATAAGAACAGGAAGTAATGACGGCATAGTGGATGGAAATTCTGGATCCTGCTGAGGGGTTATCAGGGAGGGCTTCCCAGAGCAGTAAGTGCAAACATCATGGGGGGCTTGGGAGAAGTAAATAGAGATTCACAAGTGATATTATCACGCTAGTGTATTTCCAACTGTGTTATGCCAATAAAGGAACCAGATGATGATTTTCTAGAACATGTTGAAAACTAATTTTGAGGTCATAATATCCTTCTATTTGAAGTCAAATATTGTGAAAAAATGAAATATTAATTATATTTAGAAATGAATGAAATCGATCAAATTCAAGCAACACTGCTCAAAGACAGATCTTTCTCCCTTTCTCTCTCTCTCTATATGCACACACATGTATGTATATACAAATACATATATATAATAGTAGACATTAAAGAGAAGATACAAAATATATAGTGACTAATTTTGAAGTTTTAACCATATACAAAAGACTGTTTTAATGTCAATAAATTATAAAGTGTATATGTGATTAAAATTTTCTAAAAATAAATAAATAAGTATATGATCAAATTATCTCAAGAAAAAAATAGGTACCCTAAATTGATTAATAGGCATTAAACTAAATAGGTAGTATAAGTTTTTCCCTTTTTCTGGTCTTCAATGACACCATGTATAGATACTACTATAAGCAAGTTTTAGCAAACTTCCCTAGTTTACCTTTGACTTTCACAAATTTTTCCAGAGAATAGAAATGGTGGGAAAGTTATCCAACTTATTTTAGATTTATATAATTAAAATGACAAAACTAGAGAAGGACAGTTCAAAACAGATAGATTATTTCACTTGTAAGCATAGCACCAAATCCTTAGATACATTAAATTGTATTTGTAAATTGACTTCAACATTGTATAATAATTTATATATTACGAATGAAAAAGTTATCCACATTATTCATTAAGAGAGTGAAGAATGCATATGATCATCTTTAAAGAGACAGAAAAATCTTCAAATAAATTCTGCTCACAATCATTAAAAATAAAAAAGTAAACTTTGGAAGTTGGTAATAGAAAAAAGTTCTTAAAATTATTTACCAAAATCCTACAGCAGATGACATACCTAATGGTGAGTATTAAGATTTTACAATAAAGGAAATATATCTGCTCTTATTGCTGTTCTTGTGCCTTTAAATTTTGCTTTTTCGATATTTATTCATCTCTTCTGAAACTCCTACTAGACATAGGCTGCCACTTAGCATCATATAGTCGTTTACTTTAATCCTCATTTTTCACTCTTTCCTTCTCTTTAATTCTGTTTATACTATAGAAAGGTTTAGATCTATCTTCAGGCACAATTGTTCTTTTTATGGTTTATTAGTCTCTTTCTTAAAGCTCTCTATTGAATGTTCCCCTACATATTATTTATTGTCTTATTTGTAGAATATTTGTTTTCAAAATTATTCCTACTTTTTAATCCATAACATGCTGTTTCTGTCTTTTAGAGTCTATTCACCCTTGTAATCAGTTAGACATTTTACTTTTAATTCAGATCATTCTGTTGTCTCAAGGACAAGGTTTCAAGTATTCTTACATGGTTCATGTACTCACTTTCCATTGTGGTGGTTTCTTTCCCTGATTGCTTTTCAAGTGAGGCAGTCTTAATGACATCTGATACAGACTCTTGACTTGATTTCCCTCCTCATATGAGCTGTGAGACAATTTCTTTGTCCATTTCTATTTTGATGATGCATTCTAAATTCTTGCATTCCATTATTTTTGCCATGTCTATATGTTAGGAGTGGCTTTTGAATCAGCTCAGAACTCCATATTGAACAGATAATATATGCTAGACTGTTTGATACCACTTTCAAAACGACCAGCCAAAATTCAGTTACAGCTGTTTGGCTAGACTCTGTAAGGACATAGTCAGAAGTATACTCACCCTGACCCTCATAAATGTCAAGCTTCAGAAAACCCTCTTTTACATGGGCTGCATTCACAGTCCTGTAAAATTCAAAAAAGTGAGGTGTTTTATGTGGTTTTCTTAAAAAAAAATAAAAAAAGAAAAAAGAAAAAGACCCCCTCTCTCCAATTGTATGCTTCAGGTCCCAGAAAATCTGGAACTTCCCCCTGGGTATGACTTCTGAGAAACTAGAGATTAAAAAAAATTCTAAATATGCAATCAGTGATTAGCAGCTATAAAACTATTGAAACTGCCCACTATAACTGAAAATGTCAAATTCACAAAATATTTTTAAGATGGAAAGAGAAATATATAATCATAAATGTATATTAAAAGATGGTATGATTAAGAGAGAATTAGGAAAAGTATCCCATAATGAGTTGAAATCTCAAGAACGTGCCAACAAAGAGAATATATATGTGTGTGTGTGTGTGTGTGTGTGTGTATATATATATGTAGTAGTCCATTTTCACATTGCTGATAAGATATATCTGAGACTGGGTGATTTATAAAGAAAAAGAAGCTTAATGGACTCACAGTTCCACGTGGCTGGGGAGGCCTCACAATCATGGTGGAAGTCAAAAGGCACGTCTTACATGGCAGCAGGCAAGAGAGAATGAAGACCAAGTGAAAGGAGTTTCCCCTTATATAACCATCAGATCTCGTGAGACTTTTTCACTATCATGAGAATAGTATGGGGGAAACTGCCCTTATGATTCAATTATCCCCCACTGGGTCTCTCCCACAACACATGGGAATTATGGGAGCTACAATTCAAGATGAGATTTGGGTGGGGACACAGCCAAACCATATCTATATCTATATATATCTAATCATCTGTCTGTCTATACATATATATTTGTTAAAATTATGTCCATGATACAAAAAAGAAATAGAAAGTCAACAACCTAAAGGGAAGACACTCCAACTCAAATCCTATTTTGGTTCATTCTTCTAGAGTCAGAAAAATAATCTTTATTATAGAAATGTATTTGAGACCTCAAACAATGATAAAATTAAGATTTCCAGTGAGCATGTCAGGAAGAAGCACAAAAAAAGATACTGAAGAGACTGCAAATGTAGTATCATAGTCTGAACAATTTTAAAAATGGGGGAGAAAGAATGAGCTCAGAAAATGGAAGATTAAGCAAATGTTCTGATTTTTCAAAATGAGTAGAGAAAAGATGTCATTTGAGAAAATTACAGTCAGGGGAGGAGAAACTATTCTAGCAAAACTCTAAATAATCACAGAATATGAATTGATTTTTTTAAGTATATGGAAATTTTTATAATACAGTTGAACTCAACTAAAGTACATAATGACAAACTTGACTCATTCATATATTGGATGCAATTGCTAAGAGGCTCTTAGGTAGCAGTAGATTCACTGTATTAACACCAAGATACAGGATATCATGGGAATTTCTATGCAAGATAAAAAACAAAATAAGGTGATTTGAAGCAGTTTTCTTTTTCAGTTCTGTTGAAACCTGGGTAAGCTGCTGCTGGAATGCCTTGTAGCTCTGTTTAAGGTTTTTTAATGATATCTGGGGCATTTGGGGTTTTGTTTTTCTTCCCAAATTTAAAAGCGTTAAAGGCAGATTTTTCAAACTTGTAAGTGAAGCAGCTGGAGGAAAAGCTAATTTAGTAGGCAACAAAATCAACATTCATTTATTTAGGTCAAAACAAGAGATAAAATTAGAAATGATCATAAAAGCATTCTCTTTGATGTCCAAGAATATACTAGTGTGGGACATTGGCTATATACAGCACTTGTCAAAATACAAGTTTCACATAAGCCAAGAAAAGAATGATGCCACTGGTCCAAACTAATATTTGAGAAAATGCCCTAATCACGGGGAATGAAATCTCTTTGTTGCTGCAATGGGCAGACCACACCTGTGAAGTGGACTTAAATTTTGATGGTCCACATTGATAGGGACAGTGAAGAACTGGAGGATAGTCATGCAAAGGGTGTATTAGTCCATTTTCACACTGCTATAAAGAACTGCTCAAGTCTGGGTAATTTATAAAGGAAAGGTTTAATTGACTCATAGTTAAGCACGGCTGAGGAGGCCAAGGAGGCCTCAGGAAACTTACAATCATGGCAGAAGGTGAAGCGGAAGAAAGGCACCTTCTTCAGAAAGTGGCAGGAATGAGAAGTGCCAAGCAAAGTGGGAAGAGCTCCTTATAAAACCATCAGATGTCATGATAGCTCACTCACTATCACAATAACAGCAAGGGAAAACTGCCCCCATGATCCTATTACCTCCACCTAGTCTCTCCCTTGACACATAGGGATTACGGGGATTATAATCCAAGATGAGATTTGGGTGGGGACACAAAACCTAATAATACCATAGGGTAAAGAAAAGAATAAATATTTGCTTTTATTTTTCTTTTGGTCAGATGTGAATGCTACACCCAATATCTAAAAATTATGTGAGTTATTTCATCCAAAAAGAAGCAGCAGCAATGTAATAGAATTTTAAAACATGTTTAAAAATCAAGTTGATTAGCAATCAGAAAACTTCCATGCTGCTTCCTTTCTGTCTGAATAATTTGCCATTCTTCATAGACCATGGCAAAAAGTAAGCACTCGGTAGAACTCTCCAACAATCCCAAGAATGTGCTCTGCCAACTGTTATTTTCTAAACAGTTTGTGTGGACTTCTCTATTATAGTTTTTATTGCACGTGTATTGGCATTATGTGTTTATGGCTGTATTCCTCTTTAGAGTTGAGAGCAGAGACTGTATTTTATTCAGATTTACATGGAATCAAATTTTGGTTTAACTAAGCCAGCCCTCTTAAGCAATTAGAGCTCTTCAACAATGGAATGGTATGTGGTATTTTGACAGGAAGGACTCAGTTGTAAATGTTAAGGTAAAAATTCATCTTTCCAGTGGCTATTGAGAGGACTTTTCCAGCAGGTTGGATTGGGAAAGAGGTGGATATGAATAAAATGAAAGAAAATAAAGGGTTTTCTTTTAATTCTAAAATTCAGTGGTTTCCTTTCCACATCTCTCCCTCTGTCCTTCTCTTCCTACAGCATTTTTGGCACCCTATTCCCTTTCCCCACCAACAAAATTGCAGTAGTCCATCTGGGCTGCTATAATAAAATCCCATAAACAAGGTAGCTTATAAACAATAGAAAATTTTTTCTTATGCTTCTAGAGGGTGAGAAGTCCAAGATGAAGGTGATGGCAGATTCTTTGTCTGCTAAGGGCCTACTTGCTTGTTCATAAGTGGTGCCTTCTTGCTGTGTTCTTACATGGCTAAAGGGACTAGAGATCTATTGTAGCCTCTTATTTAAGGACACTAATTTCATTCATGAGGACTCTGCTAAGAACCTAATCGCCCCTAAAAGACCATACCTCCTAATACCATCATCTTGGGTGTTAGGATTTAAACATATGAACTATTTAAACATATGTTAAATATGATTTAGGATTTAAACATAAATTTAAACATTTAAACATAAAATAAAGATGGTCCTGATATAGGATTCTTTAGTATTAAGATCCTCACTGGTAACCAAAGGTTACTTGTTTTACTTCAATAAAACCACATTATGTGGACACATCTTCTAAGAGGCTCAACTATTTATAACAAATGGAACATATAGGTAAAAAGGGCTCTGGACATTGATTTAAAAGACCCTTGCCCGAAGATTATCCCAACTTACTCATTACATGAGCTTTGATAACTCACTTAGTTTCTCTGAATCTAATGTAGTTATTGAAAACCTCAAATAGTATTATTGTGAGGAAATCTGTATGGTGTTTTCTAAATATAAGTAGTACTCTCAGTATTATCTTCATGGTAATTCTGCCTTCAATGTCCTCAGCGTATGGTGGGAGGGGTTTTTTGTTTGGACAGGAGTATATTCAGGACATAGTGGCTACATATAATACTGGCTTCTTTCCCTTTATTTGCCTATAAGATTATTGCACTATCCCAGCAGAATGTAAGAAGGAAGTTTAGTATCATTTAGCTCACAGATTCTAAAGATACTTAACTTCTGGAATCATAGAAAATTGCATGTTTCTATTAAAGATCACTTTAATCACTCTACTTTTCATTCAGTGAAGAGAATTGTGACACATCACTCTGAAGAAGCCTGGCTCTCTATATAAAACCCGTTTGTCTTGTCAAAATGGACACATGTACTCAAACACTAGAGATTTTGTACTTGTGTCTCGGGATCATCCACACCCTTGAAGTCTTACTTTTCTTTTTAAAAGGTGCCTGTACTTGTTGCATCATTTGTAGGACCCAGTGCAAAATAAAAGCATGGAGTCTTTGGTTCAAAAATGATAAAAATTTCAAGATGGTGACATTAGAGTATTAAACTAAGCACTAGGCCTTTCTGGGCATGGGGCCCTATGTAACTGCTTTGGTGAAAACCCATGAAGTCACCCTGCCAAGTGTCCATGCAATAGTGAAGGTAAAATAGCTGTACACCACTATACAGGAAAATGAGCCCTTCTACTAACTGTGTAAACATTTGAATTAATGCAAAGAGAAATTTCTGAATAGCCACAAGCCTTTAAGGAACTTCAAATACAATACAAACTGTATTTGGAACTAAGAACAATTCTGCTTTAACTCTCTCAAAGCAAAATTGATTATCTACAGTTCTGTCTTTCAGCTGCAGACATAAACACCAAAAAAATTTGAGTTTCTACT
Organism: Papio anubis; assembly: GCF_008728515.1. Classification (NCBI taxonomy): domain Eukaryota; kingdom Metazoa; phylum Chordata; class Mammalia; order Primates; family Cercopithecidae; genus Papio; species Papio anubis. Next base: position 34,847,853 of record NC_044989.1, on the reverse strand, counting down.
AAATGACTCTTGTGTTTCACTAGAGGTGGTTTCAGTTCAGCAACAAGGTGACCTCACAGCAGGATATTGGTAAATATTTGTAAATGCTTTTGAGATAAAAAATCCTTCTGTTAATATAAGTTACTAATTATCACAAAATTGACTCTGCTAGAGACTCTGTTAATCATTTTTTATCTTAATGGCAATAAAAGAGCAAAATGAGGAGTGGAAGAGGAGGAGGAAAAGAAGGAGGAACAAGAGGGGGAAGAAAAGGAGGAGAAAGGAGGAAGAGAAGGAGGAGAAAAAGGAGGAAGAGAAGGAGGAGGAAGGAAAAGGGGAAGGGGAAATTTCCAGGGGGAGACTTCAGTGCTTGGACTACATTCATTACTTTTTATCACTGATGCTAAATGCTAGAATCTGTGAACCAAATTTTTTACTTTGTCATGGGCAATTCTATCTCAACTACAAGCTGGAGGTTTTCAAGGTGTGTTTTACTTCACAGCAATTTTATTTTCATTAACAGAACCAATGCTGGTGTTTTATAAACTTCTCAAGAGATGAGAATTCTGAAAAAAAGGCCTTGACTTTCTCATATTTTATAATAATATTCACTAATCCAATCATTCATCTGTTTTATTCTTCAATAATAATAAATATGGTTTAATTCAAAGATAAATTTAAAGAAGAGAGGAAAAATGTTGGTTCCTGAAATGCAGACATTAGGCAGTCTTCAAAACATTTGCTTGAATAAACATTCAGACTTTAATTTAGTGGTAAGGATAATTGCTTAAAATTATTTTTCTCAAATGTCATCTTTATTTTGGTTGTTATTCCATGTTATACATTACGATTAGAATATCTATTATATATTCTGTATTAACTGCCAATGCTGGGCTTAGCCACACCTCATTCCTTATTTAACAGACATACTATGCACACATACTCACATATTCCACCTTAAAAAGAGATTTAATGGAGATTGAACAATTATAGTATTATTACTTTATGAAAGAGCAACATCTTGATGCCATTGCCTCTGCCACCGATTTGTTTGGAAAACAATTTCAAATAACTTTTATGTTTAACATTTTGAAATGAAACAATTCTCAAAACAGGTACTTTCAGAAGTTCCACATTTTATTTAAAAGCCATAAAAACTATACCTTTAATACACAGTGCTTCTAGCCTCTGAAAATAATATTTTATGTGACATGTGACTTAACCTTATTTATCTAACAAACTTTTATTGAGGAGACACCATATGTGAATTCTGTGCTAAGAAGTTTTGATATAAATACTAAATGGGAACTTTTAGGTAAATAGAAGCCCTTTTCTTTTAGAACAAACAAAATTTGCTATGTTCTAATATCATAATTTTTGGCATATTAAAATGGGCTAAAAGTTTAACAGTAATATTATGAAACATAAAAATTAATTGATATCTTTCAAAATATTAACATGAATAAGAAATATGTTAAATAAATTTTAACAAAATAAACAAAGCCTCATGATAATTCTTTATATTTTAAGAAAAGTGATTATTTTCTTCTAGTGTCAATGCAGATGTTTTTACTTAATTTTTGATTACAGGTCAATTTTTCCTTCTAAAATTCAGCAAATAGTGAATGAGTGGTATCTACGCAACCCACTTCCTGCTCCCAGTCATCCACTAATCTGCTTTCTGTAACTATATATTTGTTTGTTTTTTTCTAGACTGTTATAAGACAGAATCATATAGTTTGCACTCTTTTTTGATGGGGGTAGATCGGACTTTTTCTCAGCATAGTTGTATTAAATTTCACTCATGTTGCTGCATGTGTCAATCATTCTGTCTTTTTTATTTCTATTAGTCCATTATAATATAATGTCACAACTTAAACATTCATTCATTTGTCAATGAAGAATTGAGGGTTTTTTCCCATAGTATTTTAACATTTTGGCAAAAATTCATTGGTCTGCTACCAAGTCATTATTTCAGATGTATAAACTGCTTCAAAAATGTCTCGGTCAGGTAAAATATCCCCTTTGTCATCTTGTGTAAGCATAATCTTTCCAAAAATAGTGCAGACAAAAAATAAATTTCCATCAGAATTTCATTCTTCAAAATATGGAGGATGTCTATAAATATGTTTTTATAACAAACCTGTATATCTGATGAAATTATCAAATGAACCATACAAGACTGCTGTTTATATGACTGGATTCTTTCAAACATTACTAGGGTGAGAATTGATAAGTTAGATGATATTCTGGAAAAAGTAGGTGTGAAATATAGCACGGATTGATATAACACGATAGCTCAACAGGGACAGTAGGTGTGAAATATAGCAAGGATTGATATAACACAAAAGCTCAACAGGGATAGTGCTCTCACCCTTTAAGTCCTGTTAGGTATTATTATTAAGGACAATCACTGTGGAAACCCACCTTTTATTTTAATAGCCTATTTTGTTTCACTTGGATCTTAAGAAGATCAGCAGAACAAAGCCTATATGACAGTGGTTGAACAGGGCATAAAAGACCCCATCTTTAGCATAATCTAAGTCTGATGCATCCTATTTCTGCCTCCCCCTACTTCTCCCTTATCTAGATATGCTAGGTCAAGCAAGGCCAAGATCAGGGCAAATAATCTAGCAATGAATTGGCATATCTCTTGACTCTGAGCCTGGAGAAATTGCAACAGATGAGACTATTCATCATAAGTGTAACCTGTCACCTCTACCTTTCATGGAATCAAAAACATTCTCTCTAAGGCAGCTCTGTGTGTGTGTGTGTATGTGTGTGTACTCTGTTTGTTTTACTCTTCACAAGAATGGCATAGAAGAAACCAACAACCGTGTATCTTGAGAGCTGCAGGATAAGCTGGGAAATGTATTCTAGTGAGATGAAACACATAGCCATACTCTTCTCTAAAATATGATCTGATAGCAGAGGACAGCTATTCAATCTAAAGCAGGAAGGGTCTCTGAAACACACTCTCCCTTTCTTTCCAGTAACACCTTTCCTTTAGGTAGTCCCAGAAGAGGTGCTTTGGATAAAGAAAGACTAATTACTTTTACTGATGTGAATGACATACTATTTATGTCTAGCATATCCTAACAAGTATTCATAGTGATTCAATATGTATAAACTCTCTCTTATTTGGTCCTCTTACCTTCCAGATGTTCTTCTGATGATGTATATTTAGCTTTATGTTTATAGTCTGTAGCTTACATAGCATGGTTACCTGCTTACAACTTAAGGAAAAAAGGTAAAAGAATATTGGCCGTCAGACATATAACAGCACACCAACAAAATGTTCCCCAAGAGATCAACAGTTCAAATGCTGGTTTCTGACAAGTTTTCTGACTTAAAAAAGAAAATCAACTCTTATGTATTTTACTGAGGAAATACCTATTATTTCCCCAGCAATCTGAGTGTAGTAAAAAGCACACACCTGGGTAATTAGGCATTAATCCCAGTAATGGAACAGCCCCACCTACCCTTGACCCCAGCAGCACACGAGACTGCTTACTTTTTAGTGAGACACTTTTTTTTTGTTTCTTTTCTTGCTTTGCATTTTGTCAAATTGAAGAAAATGGTGTTTCCTTGATTGGATCTACACTGTGGGGATGCCCTGATCCACAGTCATGGGAATAGTTGAAGACACAAAGAAACCCAGACACAAAATACTGCTACTTTCACAGAAAATATCCTGTGGAGAAATGACATTGATTATTCCTGGGGACATTTTAGGAACGCTTGATTATGGTTCCTGGAACATCTTTCCTTTTCACTTCGTGTCATGCATGGATAGAAGTGAAAGATGCTTTCACACAGCAAACCCTATGTGAGCAACAAAAATGACTCAATTGAATAAACCTGGTTCAGTAAAGATTACTGACTATATTGCTATAGTACAACAAATACCTAATCAATGCCTACTATGTGCAAAATGCTTAATACATATAATTAATATATAATTCCTGATAGCCTGAATTTTACATTCCAGTAGAAAGGCAGGCATACAGTTATATAACTGTAATGAAAGGGGGACTATGAAAGACACTATAACAAAATCAAAATCATTCTGTTGACTGTCAAATGCTAGATCCCCAAATATCACCCAAATCACTTTCATCAAAACAACATATTTATAAGCAAAGCTGATTTTTCCACAATTGAGAGAGAACACTGCATCCACAGAGCTTTGGTAATGTCTTAAATTGGAAAAGACAAGATTAGAAATTAATAACAATTGAAAGTTTGGCTTAGAGGGGGACTTCCAATGGAAATTGGAGAGAGGGGAAAAGATGATGTGTGCTTAATTCAGACTGGGTAAGAATCATAATAATAATGGTTTAAGATAGGTGAAAAAAAGCAAGGAAAAAATTTTGAGGCAAGGAATTAATAGGAACTCAAGGTGAAAATTTTCTGTTGATGTTTTCCATTGAACAACTGGTGTTTTTGGGAAAGTTCCTGCAATGAGCAATTAAGCTACTTGCCTGGGAAAGGGTATCCTAGAATAGTAGTCATGCTAATAAATGGCATAATAAAGTCATGCTAATATATAGACCAGACACCGGCAAACTGTGTCCAGGGGCTGAATTCAGAAGCTACTAGAGCTTCTCATATTTTTCTACCTTTTCCAAGGTTGCTTAAAAGGAAAGAAAGAAAGAAAAAGAAAGAAAGAAAGAAAGAAAGAAAGAAAGAAAGAAAGAAAGGAAGGAAGGAAGGAAGGAAGGAAGGAAAGGCAGAATGTGACTATTATAAACAGATAAAGCTAATATCCAGAAAAAGCTGAATATCATATTTTAACATCTGTGATGGTTAATTTTATGCATTAACTTGACTGGACTAAGGGTGTCCAGATAGCTAAAATATTATTTGTAGGTGTGTCTGTGACAGTGTTTGTACAGCAGATTAGCATTTGAATCAGTACACTGAGTAAAGAAAATCTGCCTTCACCAGTGTGATCAGGCATCATCCAATTCACTGGGCCCTAATAGAACAAAAAAGGCAGAGGAAGGGCAAATTCTCCCTCCTTGAGCTGGGACTTGTATCTTTTTTTTTGTTCTCAAACATCCGAGCCTCTGTTGCTCAGACTGGGAGTCACATCATCAGCTTCCCTGGTTCTCAGGCCTTCAGACAGACTGAATTACACCACCTGCTCTCATTCTCCAGCTCAGTGATGGCAGACCATGGGCTTTCTCAGCCTCCATAATTTCTTGAGATAATATCCATAGAAAATCTCCTCTTGTATATTTATATATTGGTTCTCTTTTTCTAGAGAACACTGACTAATACAAGATCCAATGATAAAGGTAATTGCTCCAGATGCTAGAAGCAAAATTAAAATGGAAGATATGTGAGTTTTTCCAACAATGTTAAGAGGAAAACAGAGAGTGAGAGAGAGAGAGAGAGAGAGAGACAGCACCTTTAGTCCTATAGAATTAAGAGACGTAACCAAGTTTTTGGAATTAGAGTGTTCAGCACTACTAGAATGAAAATCTGAGACTCACATTTATCATTTAAATAATTCTCTTGGAGACTTAGAATGCAGAATTTACACAAAGGATACCATCCAGTTTATTTCCATAAAAGATATGAGTATCCTTTTTCAGGAAAATATTAGAGAAGACACAGACATTCTTATAATGACTAGGTATATATGTTATAGACCATTAAGAGTTTAATTTGTTTTGCACTATTTGAAAGGTAGCACTGTGCTAGAGTATTATTCTACTTATCAGATAGAGGGAAAGTATACTAAAAAGTCTTTATTTGATTGACAATTGGTTATAAATATGTGACAAATGAGATCAATTTGTAAATTGTTCATGTAACTGAGCAAGTTATCTTTGGGAATAACTCTTTTTTTCTGTGATAATTACAACTGGGGGAAAGAGAATGGTAATGAAAGACAACCCTAGTATGCGTGTTCTTTATATTTGCATGTGGATGATCTTTAAAAAGCTCACTTATATATTCCCCTAAATTTTGATTTGTGATCTTTGTACAATGATTTGAGGACTACATAATGTTATAGATTAATTCAAATACTTTAGAGAGAGAAGAAAATGAGACTCAGAAAAGTCAAGTCTGTTTTTCAGATTCCTACAGTAGGTCTCCTGGGCCTCTATTTCTCTTTCTACCAAATCCTAACCATGATAAACGGTACAGGCTGAGCATCCAAAATCCAAAAATCTGAAATCCAAAATGCTCCAAAATATGAACATTTTTGACACTCAAATAAAATGTTCATTGGAGCCTCTCAGATTTCAGATTTTCAGATTTGGAATGCTCAACTGGTAAACGTAATGCAAATATCTCCAAATTAAAAAAAAAAAAAATCAAAAATCCCAAACACTTCTGGTCCTAAGTCTTTTGAATAAGGGATACTCAGTCTGTATTTCTACTGCGTCATACTTCAGTAAATGGCCCAATAATTTCAATAATTACCTGGCAATATTAGGGTCTCTACTTCAGGCAGAAATGAGTGGAAGGAACATTATATGCAAACAGAAAAGGACAGGGTTATTTTAATGCCCCTTCCTACCCTATCATTAGCCCTCTCTTATCTTATGACATTTATTGAGTTCATTAACCCTTAAAGAAACATACAAAACTTTAATACCTCCACTTTTCTTAGTTTACATATTATACTTCTATATCTCCATTTACCTCATGTTCCTGAATGCCATATAAACCATCTGGTTTACTCCTTCACCAGCCTCTTCAATTTCAAGTAAACTTCTGTACTTCTACCACAACCATTGAACCAACCAGAGGATATTAGCATCCACTTTGAAGCAGCCAAAAATGTTGGTTCCTTCAAAACGGATGTTAAGTGGTGCCTTTGGAGAAAAATAGTATTATTCTATTATGTGGCTGGGTGACAATTTAATGCTAGAAAGGAGTTCAAGCTGCTGGACAATTATTTAATGTGTCTTTGGTAACCTCTTTCTTGTACCCCTCAGTGACTGTCCAAATACTAATTGCTCTCCTCATGCTGTCCCACAACCCAGCTCCTGCTCTCCCATTTCCAATAGAAAAATCTCATCACTCAAAGTACCAAATAGCACAGTATTGTAGCACTGTACTGCTGCTCTATCTTGCTTATCTTTCCTCACCATTTGATTGTAAATCATTTAGGAAGCAGCATTTCTTCTTTATCTTTGTATCTTCAATGGCTAGTATACAGGAAGATCCAGCATAAGTAAATGGATATTGTTCATGTTCTCTTTCTTTGCTCATTCTCTTCTTGCTGGAATTCCTTCTACCCTATCCTGTCCCTATCTTCTTGCTTTCCTTCCAGCTTACTGCGGAATTACTTCTGAATTTGTTTGGTAATGTATTACTCATCTATCTCCTCTCAGAAGGCTTCCTTGAATATTCTCATTCTGGGCTACCTGTGCTGACTCTATGCTCACAAATGCCTTTCAATAACTCTGTTATCTTATCATTATATTGTCTCTATAACTAAATTATATACATAGTTAAAAAAATCATATAGCACAGAAAGTTAGGAAATGAAAACTAAAATTTTCTCTGTCTCCAGTTCCTTGAAAGATAATGTCAGGGTTAAATGGTTGACCTTTTCTCAAACCATGCCAGTTACTCAAAATCATGGAGCAGTTGTTTGCTTTGAATTTGGATTACACCTTTCAATAACCTTTTTGCCTTATTGGAGATTTCAAGAGTTCAATTGCCTTTCTTTGTGCTTGCCTATATAAGAAGCATATGTCTTTGGCTTGACTCTAAAATCATTCAAGTTCTCAACCAAAACATTTGTCAAAATGAAGCATCTGACTTCCTGTTTCAATTAAAGCTAGTTATTCTCTACTGATGCACTAGAGTTCTCATTATGGCATTCCAGATTAAGTGCATTTTAAAAGTCTGTATATAGTTTTTTCAATTTTGTTTTCATTTTACTTGGGAGTATAACTTTACTCACAGATTATGGATGGCTTGGCAAGAATATGCAATTTTCTCTTTGTCTCACAGCATCATTTTCTAATGCCAATCTGATTCCCATTTACTTATCCATAAACTGGCATTTTTCCCCAATCACCTTTAAGACCATCTTTTTATCTTTAATGTTCTGAAATTTCATGGATGTGTTTAAAATAGGACTTTTTCCATCATTCCAGGAACTTTTCAGGTTCTCCCAATTTGATATTTGCTGTTAAACGTTGTGAAATAATGTCAATTCATTTTTTGACTAGTTTCTTTTCTCCAGTTTTTCTGATCCTTCCAAAGTTCTCATTAGTCACATGATGGAATTCTAGCCTCTCTATCTTGTGTTTCTCTTTGATGTTTCTCTTAGAGTTTTCTCATTTTTTGACTTTTTTGCTCTATCTTTTGAGACTTTTTTCTTTTGTGTTCTAACACTTTTTAATGGTTTTCTTTCCAGTAACATTTTCTAATTCTCTGATAATTTTTTAAAACATAAGCTTGATCTTGTTTTACTTACTGCAGAATCTTCTGGAATCTCTAAGGAAATTCAAAATACATTTTTCTGTTCCTTGAGTTCTGTTTTTTGGGGCATCTTTTTTTTCTATTTGTTATCATTATGCTTCTCTACATTTGTTCTTGACTTCTTGAAAATGTCTGGTGCTACTTTGTTCTCAATTCATATCTGTGAATGAATGTGTTAAATATTAGTTATTGACCTTGATCGCCTATGACTTTGTGTAGGTATCTCTGTTGCTCTGTGTAGAAAAACTTATTGAGTTTTATATTATTTATTATTTATTTATGTATTTATTTACTTTTTTTTTTTTTTTGGAGATGGAGTTTCGCTCTTGTCGCCCAGACTGGAGTGTAGTGGCAGCAATCTTGGCTCACTGCAACCTCCGTCTTCCGGTTTCGAGTGATTCTCCTGCCTCAGCCTTCCAAGTACCTGGGATTACAGGCGCCCCACCACCATGCCTGGCTAATTTTTGTATTTTTAGTAGAGATGTGGTTTCACCATGTTGGCCAGGCTGGTCTCGAACTCCTGATCTCTTGATCTGCACCCCTCAGTCTTCCAAAGTGCTGGGATTACAGGCATGAGCCACCACACCCGGCCAAGACTTATTGAGTTTTATATCAGAGTTAGAAATATGCCAACTGGAAGAATTCATTCTCACTTACATGGGTGGAAAGAATACATGTTTCCTACAACCACCAAACCTCCTGTCTTGGGCCAAGATAAGATGTTGACTCTGAGTCCTTGCCCACCATAAATCAATTTTTCAGCTTCTTTAAATAGCACATCTCTAGTCTCCGTCTTGGTGTCAGACTCTCTAAAGGTGGAGGATGAAAGCATGTGGTCATCTGCTTTCGATATTATGAATAAAAGCATAAATGAATGACTCTGTTTTGTAGCCTACTCCTGGTCTCTAAACTTGAAGGCCCACTAAGGCTCTGGTGGGTGGGGGAGGAACACTTTTTATATCCACTAGAGTTTCCTCCTCTTTATGTTTCTACATTGCTACTAGAATCATCTGCTATTCTTTATACTCCAAATATTCAGGCATGTTTGAAAGTCTTTAAGCCACTGATGAAACTTCTCTCATTATGAGAGCAGTTATTAATTTACATCTTTTTATATAACTTAGGTGTCATTTCACAAAATCTGGAGTGAGAAGTGAAAGAAATGTATGGACTTAGCCACCTTGAACAGTGGCACAATCAACACACACTCTTAACAATATCCATTTATCAAAGTTGCAGTAAGGATTGGGACTCTTACTGATGAAGACTAGAGATTTGCTGCCTTACTTATGATGCATGGTTAACGAGCTCTCTAATTTCCTACTTGAAATACATTCACCTTTTTGTCAACAGTAAACAGGTTGTGGCAATAAGAATACCTATATGTGTAAATGTTCATGTATATGTCTTTCTGCACTAAATAGTTGAAAATCCATAGATATATAAATCACATCTTCTTAAAATTTAACTTGATAGCAACTGCTCCCCAAATGTTTGTTCAATTACTATTTAAAAATTAAATAGTAATTTTTACAGGAAAGGGGAACAGGCCGAGGTCCAATGGATGAAAGTTACAGAAAGACATATAAGGGTAGATTATTCAACAATTAAGCACTTCAGCAATCATATAATCCATCTCAGAGACAGTGAATTCTTGGTCAATAGAATGTTCAATTAGAGATTTGAAGACCACTTGTAAGGCGACATCTTTCATTGGTAGAAAGGTTTGTTCAAAGAAACTATAGCTCTATTTTAGCTCTGAGATTTTAATGTCCATTCAACTGTCGCCTGCAGCTGAGAAAAATTTATGCCACGAAATGCAAGCAAAACCAGTGAGTCAAGTAGCTAGCCAATGTGCATACTTCTCAGGCTGGAAAAGCCATCTGGTCATCAAAATCTGTTCTCTCGTATCTCACAGGAGATGCAGCTCCTCCGTGGTAAATATACTTTATAATGAGTACAATCTTATCTGTCCAGTGAAACTTTTGCTTGCTTTAAATATAGTTTCTTTTAATATTATCATAATTTATTCAACACTGTTGCTAATTTTCCAAGCCAGAGAGAATAAATTTGAAGTATAACAATTATTAATAAAGTGATGTTAATTATAAGCAAAAATGATTACAATTTCTTAAGCAGTAACATTTCTTCGCTCATTACAAAGGGGTTCAAAGTAGCTTAGAAGCATTATAAACTGCATGTCTGATCTTCAGTTTCATAGAACTCTTCATTCATTCATCTACTTTTATACAGGTCTTATGTAATGATAAGATAACTTTCTAAGCCTAAGATGTGGAAAATTATCTTGTGTTAATTATTATAATAATGAAAATATCTATACAGTGTCTTCTCTGTACTAGTGTTGATTAGTGTTCATAAACTCAAGGACCTACAGGCTGCTAGCAGCTAAAGTAAATGAGTGTTTTAGGTTGCTATTAAAAAATAAACTATTTTTTTTTGTGTGAAGTAGACTATCCTTTGAGACAGCTTAGTTTCATTTTTATCCATAACCCAGCCCAAAAAAATGGTTTCGGTGTTTTATCTTTCCGACAACCTAGTAGGGGGGTTGGGGGGCAGTGGGATGTTTAATGGGTACAAAAAGTAGTTAGAAAGAATAAATAAGGCTTATTGTTGGACAGCACAATGGGATGATTATGGTCAATAATAACATGTACGTTTTAGAGTAACTTAAAGAGTATAATTGGATTGTTTGCAATTCAGTGGATACATGCTTGAAGGGACGGATACCCAGATACCCCGTTATTCATGATGTGCTTATCTCTCATTGCATGCCTGTAATTTTTTTAAATAAATATTTGTTTCCTCTTTAGTACTACTCTAGGTAAACACAACAGTCTAAGCTTGCTCTTTTAAACTGTATCATAGTGGGGAATGGTGAGTCAGTGGTGAATTGGAGAGTAGAAGCCTTGTGTGTGTTACTGCTGTTTTAAAATTCATTGTAAAATATTGCAGGTATACTAGAAGATATAAACTATATGAAAGTAAATATCTGTGTACCCATCATTCAGTTTTAGAAGTAAAACGTTGCAAATGCTGTTGGAGATTCTTGAATACCTAACCTTTGCTTCTTATGCACCCTACCTACCTACTCTCAGACATATTTATTATATTGATTTGGTTCTTAGTAGTTTCATGTACTTCCACAAGTAATTATTATAAAACTGTGTATCTTTAAAATCAAATATAATTGCTTTATATCTTAAAATGAAGGTACATGATATACTATATGTATTCATTTATCAATGGTTTTTCCACTCAAAAGTATGTCTGTAAGATTCATCCGTACTGATACCTGTAACAGATCCATTTCTGTTTGTTGCTGTATAATATTCCATTGTATGAACACATCAACACTTATTTACTGATATATTACATTTATTGTTTATTCTTTGTGTATATTGATGAAGATATACTTTATTACTCTGAATTCATATAGATATTCCTGTATTCATTTTTAATTTGCTAGAATTTATTTTTGTATATAGTTTAGAGGAAGAATCTAACTTCATTTTTTTCATAAGGCCAACTAAAACTCAATGCCATTTATTAGTTAACATTTTTCTTATTGATCTGTGATACCACCACTTGTATATGTCAGGTTTCCATTGTTCTACCTGCCTATGCCTGTGCCAATATCACAGTATTTTAGCTCTAATAAAGATATAGTAGATCTTAATAGCTGGTTGGCCTACCTACCCATACCTACCCATCTGATTGTCAAAAATAACTTGATTCTTCATTATTTGTTTCTCTTCTACATATATTTTAGAAAAAATATAATTTTTGGGAAAAATATTATTGTTATTGGCAGTGCATTGACTTTATGAATGCATTCAGAAACAATTAACATCTTTACTAGATTTAGCACTTTCAATCTATGAACATGGAAAATTCACTTCTTTATGCCATTTAAAACATAATTATAAGACGGTTTTATATTTTGTTTTAGTGATTTTGGAAAGATTATGTTGCTGTTGTTTATTATCACTTTTATCTAAGCATCCATATTTACTGGAATAAAGTATCAAAATATTTAGTAATTTTATTTAGAAAAATATCCTGTCCATATTTTCTTGTTTAATTTTTTTAAATCTTTTTTTATACTTTAAGTTCTGGGGTACATGTGCATAACTTGCAGGTTTGTTACATAGGTATACATGTGTCACGGTGGTTTGCTGCACCCATCAATCCGTCATCTACATTAGATATTTGTCCTAATGCCATCCCTTCCCTAGCCGCCCACCCCTCGACAGGCCCCGGTGTGTGATGATCCCCTCCCTGTCTCCAAGTGTTCTCATTGTTCAACTCCCACTTATGAGTGAGAACATGTGGTGTCTGGTTTTCTGTTCCTGTGTTACTTTGCTAGAATGATGGTTTCCAGCTTCATCCATGTCCCTGTAAAGGACATGAACGCATCCTTTTTTATGTAATTTTTTATTTATAATATTGTTTGTACCTTTATGGAAAGGTTTTGTTTTTGATCAGATCACTTTTGCCAAAGGACTGGCAATTTTCTCCCTCTAAAGAAGCAACTTTGTGTTGTTTACCTTCCCTTTTGTATCTTTTTATTCTATTTAATTTCCTTTCTTTATTATTGGCTTACCTTGAATTTACTGTAGTCATAAACTTTTTAGCCGTTCTTCTTTGTAACATTAAAATTTTAAGGTTTTATATTTTCCTTGAATTATTGCTTTAGCTGCATACTTCAAGTTTTGAGATGCAGCATTTCTATTATTTAGTTCTACAAATATTCTAATTTACAATATGACTTTCTTTTGTCTCTGACATATTTGAGTATATTTTTCAATTTTAAATAAAGTTGTTATCTTTATTTTGACATGATTTGTTAGACAAATGCATGGGAGTAAGAGAGTCTGTTCTGATGACATCAATCTTTGAAATGTTTTGAGACTTCACAGTATAGTATATCTTTTTGTAAATGTACTATGGTATATTTTTTAAATGTGTACTCATTACTTGCTGGGTATAGGTTTCATTATGTGCATTAAAGCAGACTTTTGTTATGTTGTTCTAATGTTCTCTTTTTTTTCATTTTTATCTATTTGATTTATGACTTACAAAAACATGTATGCTGAAAACTTCCAGTCTGATATCGGATTTGTGAATTTTATCCTATTATTTTTATGAAATTTGCTTTATATATTTTTTCTTTTTAAAAAATTACTTCTAATTTTTATGGGTACATAGTGGGTGCATATATTTATGGGGTACATATATTTATGAGTGCATATATTTATGGGTATGAGATACATTAATGATACAAGTATCCAGTAAGTAATAATCACATCAGGGAAAGTGGAGTATACATCACTTCAAACATTTATCATTTATCTGTGTTACAAACTTTCCAATTATAATCTTAATTACTTAAAAATGTGCAAAAGATTAATTTTTACTATAGTCACCCGGTAGTGCTATCAAATACTAGATCATGTTCATTCTATCTATGTTTTTGTACCCATTAACTATCCCCATTTGCCCACCCACCTCAATCCCTACTACCCTTCCTAGCCTCTGAGAGACATCATTCTACTATCTCCATGAGTTCAATTGTTTTCATTTGTAACTTTCCAAAATGATTGAGAACATGCAATGTTTGTCTTTCTGTGCCCGGCTTAGTCCGGCTTATTTCACTTCACATAATAACCTCCAGTACCATCCATGTTGTTGCAAATTACAGGATCTCCTTTTTTATGGCTGAATTTTACTCCATTGTGTATATGTGCCACATTTTCTTTATCCATTCATCTGTTGATAGACACTTAGGTTACTTAACATGTCTGGAATAGCCAATTTTGGCTATTCTAAATAGTGCTGCAATAAACATGGGAGTGCAGATATCTCTTTGATAGATTGATTTCCTTTCTTCGGGGTATATAACTACCAGTGGGATTGCAGAACCATATGGTAGCTCTAGTTTTAGTTTTGGAGGAACCTCCAAACTGTTCTCAATAATGGTTGTACTAATTTGCATTCCCACCAACAATGGAGAAAGGTACCCTTTGCTCCACATCCTCACCAGTATTTTATATTGCCTGCCTGTTCGATAAGAGCCATTGTAATTGCGGTAAGATGATATCTCCTGTAATTCTGAGTTACATTTCTCTGATGACCAATGATGTTGAACAATTTTTCAGATACCTGTTTGCTATTTGTATGCCTTATTTTGAGAAACGTCTATGTAGATTTTACCCACTTAAAAATCAGATTATTAGTTTTTTTTTCCTATTGAATTATTTGAGTTCCTTATATATTCTGGCTATTAATCTTTTGTCAGAGGAATAGTTTGCAAATATGTTCCCCTATTCCGTGGGTTTTCTCTTCACTTTGTTAATTGTTTCCTTTGTTGTGCAGAAAGGTTTTAACTGATGTAATAGCATTTGTTGGCCGGGCACTGTGACTCACTCCTGTAATCCAGCACTTTGGGAGGCCGAGGCGGGTGGATCGCCTGAGGTCGGGAGCTTGAGACCAGCCTGGCCAACATGACGAGACCCCATCTCTACTAAAAATACAAAAATTAGCTGGGCATGATGGTGGGTACCTGTAATCCCAGCTACTCGGGAGGCTGACAGAATCCTTTGAACCCAAGAGGTGGAGGTTGCAGTGAGCCATCGTGTCATTGCACTCCAGCCTGGGTGACAAGAGTGAAACTTCATCCCCCACCACAACACACAAATTAGCATTAGTTAATTTTTGCTTTGGTTACCTGCGCTTGCAGTGTAATACTCAAGAAACTTTTGCCAAGTGCAATGTTTTGATGAGTTTCTTCAATGACTTCTTTTAAAAGTTTCATAGACTGAATTATTAGATTTAAGCCTTTAATCCATTTCGATTTGATTTTTGTCTATGGCAAGCAATAGAGGTCTAGTGTCAATTTTCTGCATATGGATACCCAGTTGCCCCAGCACCAATTATTGAGGACCGTGCTTTCTCCAATGTATGTTCTTGGCACCACTGTTGAAAATAAGTTCACTGTAGATGGATGGACTTATTTCTGTGTTGTCTGTTCAGTTCCATTGGTTTGTGTGTCTGTTTATGCCAATACCATGCTGTTTGGTTTAGCAGAATTCTGTAGTATAATTTCAAGTCAGATAATATGATTTCTCCAGTTTTGTTATTTTTGCTCAGGATTGCTTTGCCTATTCTGAGTCTTTTGTAGTTCCAGATAAATTTTAAGATTATTTTTTCTATTTCTGTGAGGAATGCCATTGATATTGTTGTGATAGGGATTTGATTTCACATCCTGCATTGAATCTGTAGATTGATTTGGGCAGTATGGGAATTTTAACAATGTTGATTCTTCCAGTCCACAAACATGGAATATCCTTCCAGTTTGTATTCTCTTCAATTCCTTGCATCAATGTTTTATAATATTCATTGTAGAGGATTATAATTTTTTTGATTGAAGTTTATTCTTACGTATTTATTATATTCACAGCTACTGTAAATAGGCTTACTTTCTTGATTTCTTTTCCAGATTGTTCACTTTTGTCATGCAGATATGCTACTGATTTTTTTATGTTGATACTGTATCCTGCAACTTTACTAAATTTATTTGTTCTGATACTTTTCTGGTGGAGTCTTTAGGTTTTTCCAAATACATGATAATATCATCTGTAAAATAAAAAAAGGATAATTTCACTTCTTGCTTTCCAATTTGGATCCCCTTTTTTTTCTTTCTCTTGTTTAGATAGGACTTACAGTACTATGTTGAATAACAGTAAATAAAGTGGGCTTCTATGTGTTTTTCCAGATCTTAAAGGAAAGGCTTTCAGTTTTTCATCATTTAGAATGATACTATCTGTGAGTCTGATGTATACAGCTTTTATTGTGTTGAGGTATGTTCCTTCTATATCCATTTTTGAAGGTTATCATCATGAAGGGTTATTGAATTTTACCAAATGCTTTTTCAGCATCAGTTGTAATGATCACATGGTTTTTGTCCTTCATTCTGTTGATGTGATGTATCATATTGAGAGATTTGCATGCATTGAATCATGCTTATATCCCTGGGATAGATCTCACTTTGTCATGATGGATGATCTTTTAAATGTGTTGTTGAATTCCGTTTCCTAGTATTTTCTTGGCAATTTTTGCATCAATGTTCATCAGAGGTACTGGTTTTCAGTTTTCTTGTTTCAGCGTGTCACTGTCTCATTTTTGTGTCAGAGGAATACTAGCCTCATGGAATGAGTTTAGATTCCTCTATCTTTTGGAAAAGTTTGGACAGGATTGATATTGGTTCTTTAAATGATTGGTAAAATTCAGCAGGGAAGCCATCAGGTCCCAGGCTTTTCTTTGCTGGGAGACATTTTTCTTTTTTTGAGGCAGAGTCTCACTCTATTGCCCAGGCTAGAGTACAGGGGCATGATCTTGGCTCACTGCAGCCTCTGCCTCCCGGGTTCAAGTGATTCTCCTGCCTCAGCCTCCTGAGTAGCTGGTATTACAGGTGTGAGTCACCAGGCCTTGTTAATTTTTATTTTTATTATTTTTATTTTTTTGAGACGAAGTCTCACTCTGTCGCCCAGGCTGCAGGGCGGAGGTATGACCTCAGCTCACTGCAACCTCCGCCCCCCAGGTTTTAAGCAATTCTCCTGCCTCAGCCTCCCAAATTTTTTATGTTTAGTAGAGACAGGGTTTTGCCATTTGGACCAAGCTGGTCTTAAACTCCTGGGCTCAAATGATCCACCTGCCTCCCCTCCGAAAGTTCTGGGATTATAGGCATGAACTACCGAGCCCCGCTGCTGGCATACTTTTTATTGTCTTTGACCTTATTACCTTTTATTAGTCAATTCAGGTTTTTTGTATCTTCATGGTTCAATCTTGTTGAGTTTTACGTATCTAGGAATTTATCCATTTCTTATACATTTTCCAATTTATTGGTGTATAGTTGCATATAGCAACATCTAATGATCCTTTGAATTTCTGCAGTATCAGTTGCAATGTCTTCTTTTTTTTTAATCTCTGATCTTATATGGGTTTTTCTTTTTTTCTTAGTCAAGTTAAAGATCTTTTGTATTTTGAATTGTTTTCTTCATTCAATTTTATTTATTTCTGCTCTGATCTTTATTATTTCTTTTATTCTACTAATTTTGGGTTTGTTTTGCTCTTGTTTTTCTAGTTCTTTAAGATTAAACTTTAGGTTATTTATTCGAAATTTTTCTACTTGTTTGGTATCAGTGATTATTGCTATAAACTTTCCCCTTAGTACTGCCTTTGTAGTATTTCATAATTTTTACTATGTTGGGTTTCCATTTTCATTTGTTTCAATATATTTTTAAAATTTCCTTCTTAAATTCTTCACTGACCCACTGGTCATTCAGGAGAATGTTGTTTAATTTCTATGTGTTTGTGTAGTTTCCAAAGTTCCTCTTGATATTGATTACTAGTTCTATTTCATTGTGGTCAGATAATATACTTGATACAATTTCTATTTTTTTGAATTTTTAAGACTTGTTTTGTGGCCTAACATATTGTCTGTCCTTGAGAATGTTCCATGCACTGAGGAAAGGAATGCGTATTATGCAGCCGTTGGAGGAAATCTTCTGTAAATATCTATAAAGCCCATTTGGTCTGTGCTGCAGATTAAGTCCAGTGTTTTAAATATGACATGCCACTCTCTCCTGGACAGTAAAGTTTCCACTGAAAAGCCTGCTGCCAGGTGTACTGGAGCTCCTTTTCATGTATGAAAGCTTACTTGCTCCTTTGTTTGTTTTCTCTTGCTGCTTTTAGGGTCCTTTCTTTATTCTTGCCCTTTGGGAGTTTGATTATTAAATGTCTTGAGGTAGTCTTACTGGGGTTAAATCTGGTTGGTTTTCTATGACCTTATTGTACTTGACTATTGGTATCCTTCTCTAGGCTTCAAAAGTTCTGTGTTATTATCTTATTGAATTAAATTTCTAGCCCAGTCGCATTCTGTATGACTTCTTTACAGCCAATAACTCTTAGATTTGACTTGCTGAGGCAATTTTCTAGGTTTTGTAGGCATGTTTTATTTTTTTTAAACTGATTTTTAAATTTTCTCTTCTCTAACTATATATTTTCAAATAGCCTGTCTTTAAGCTCATTAATTCTTCTGTTTGGTCAGTTCTGCTGTTGAGAGGCTCCGATGCATTCTCCAGCTCTAGAATTTCTTCTTGGTTTTGTTACATTATTTCAAACTCCATTACATTTATCTAATAAGTTTCTGCATTTCTTCTCTCTGTTACCTTGAATTTCATTGAGTTCCCCCAAAATTGCTATTTTGAACTCTCTATCTGAAAGGTCACATGTCTCTGTCACCCTGGGATTGTTCTCTTGTGCCTTGTTTAGTTCATTTGATGAGGTCATGTTTTCCTAGATGATCTTACTTATGGATGCTCGTTGATGTGTGGGCATTGAAAGTTTGGGTATTTATTGCAATCTTCTCATTCTGAGCTTATTTGTACCCACCCTTCCTGAGAAGGTTTCCTAAGTATTAAAAGGGAATTGAGGGTTGTAATCTAAGTCTTTGGTCACTGCAGTAGTATCTGCATTAGAAGGCACTGAAGCCCGTGCCTTCTGTGACTGTTGCAGACTTGTAGAGGTACCACTTTCATGTTCTTGGGTAAGATCTGGGAGCCTGATATGGTTTGACTGTGCCCCCACCCAAATCTCATCTTGAATTGTAGCTCCCATAATTCCGTGTCATGGGAGAGACCCAGTGGGAGGTAAGTGAATCATGGGGGCAGGCATATCCCATGCTGTTCTCATGAAGGTGAATAAATTTCATGAGATCTGATGGTTTTATAAAGGGGAGTTCCCCTGCACACACTCTCTTGCCTGTCACCATGTAAGACATGACTTTGCTCCTTATTTGCCTTCCACTATGATTGTGAGATCTCCCCAGCCATGTGCAACTGTGAGTCAATTAAACCTCTCTCCTTTATAAATTACCCAGTCTCGGGTATGTCTTTATTAGCAGTGTGAGAACAGACTAATACAGAGCCTTACCAGGATTATCAGCAGAGTCTCTTATTCTCTTTCCTCATTTTCCTTCAAACGAGGAGTGTCTCCCTCTCTCTGTGCTGAGCTTCCTGGAGTTGGGGAAAGGGTAACACAAGCACCCATGTCCAGAACACTAGGAAGTGCTGGGTCAGATCTGAAGCCAGTCTAGTACTGGGTCTCACCAAGGCCTGTGGTGACTATTGTCTGTCTACTGCCTATGTTTATTCAAGGCCCACGGGCTCTGTAGTCAGCAGGTGGTGAATGCAGCCAGGCAAGTGTCTTTCTCTTTAGGGAGAGGGCTTCCTTCTGGCCCAGGGTGAATCTAGAAATGCTGTTTAGGAACTAGACCTTGGAGTTGGTAACTTTAGGGATCTACTTGGTGCTTTATTTTACTGTGGCTGAGCTGGCACCTAAGTTGGAAGATAAAAATCCTTTTTACTCTTCCCTTTTCTGTCCTCAAGCAAAAGACATCTCTTTTTGTGGTCACCATGGCTGGGAATGTGCCGGATCACACCTGAAGCCCGCACAGTACTAGGTCACCTAAGGTCTGTGATGAGTACTGCCTGGCTACCACTGATGTTTATTCAAGGCCTAAGCACTCTTTCATCAACAAGTGATTAATCCTGCCAGGACTAGGTTCTTCACTTCAGGGCAGCATGTTCCCTTTTGGCCCTGGGTGTGCCTAATAATACTGTGTGGGAGCTAGGGCATGGAATGGGGGTTTCAGAGCTCTACTTGGTGCTTTATCTTACTGTGGTTGAGCTGTTATACAAGTAGCAAGACAAAGTCCTTTTTACTCTCTTCTCTCCTTTCCTGGAGGGGAAGAAAGGAGTCTCTCCAGGAGCTGCAAGCTGTGATGCCTTAGGTTGGGGGAGGGGTGACACAAGCACTCCCTTGGCTGCCCCAGCCGGTGTCTCTCTGGGTTTCTTGCCTCCCAAGTCCACTGGTTCCAAACCCAGCACAGCACCAAGACTTGCCCAGGAATTGCAGTCCATGTGGCCTAGGCTACCTTTCAACTTTACTTAGCACTCCAGAGTGCTTTAGCCCATGGTGGTAGGGCTAGGAGGGACTCAAGTTCCAACTGCTGAATTGGATGATTCTCCTGTAATTAGGACTGATCTAAATGTTTCCTCTGTAAGTGCTGGCTGAATGCCGCCCTTTGTAGCTTTCTGCTATGACCACAGCAGCACTGAGTTCCAATGCAAAGTCCCAGAGTCACTACACTCTTTCTCCCTCAAGCACACAGTTTCTCCCTCCATGTGGTACCATTGCAGGGGCAATTTAACGCTATCTTCCTACCCTCTTATATGCCTCTTTTCTTAGTATGATATTAAAAGCGGGTATTTGGATCATTCACCTAATTTTTTTTTCTTATGAAGGTGCTTTCTAATGTGGACAATTGTTCAATTTGGTGTTCCTGCCAGGGGGATGATCAGAGGAAGGTCCTATTTGGCCATCTGGCTCTGCCTCCAGGATCTGCTGTATATATGTTGAAGTAATTTAGGTACCTAAAACTTAAGATTTTAACATCACATAGCATCTAGTGAACTAAAACATTAATTTTTATGTAGTTACTGTAAAATCTGTATTAGTATATGTCCAGCAGCTTTTTTGGGTTAGAATTTGCTGAAATAATATTTCCATCATTTAACTTTCAATATTTTCATGTTGTTATATTTTAAATACGTGTCTTATCAATAGCTAGTATCTATATTTTTATATCAATTCCAATAATATTAATCTCATATTCTTTTACCTGTATGCATAGTTCATTTTCATTAATGATATTAGTATGTTCCTTTTAACATTATATTGAGTTCTTTTTTATGCACTACCAGTCAATGTTATTTTGTCCTTCTTTACTGTCTTCTTTGGAAGTAATTATTTTTCATTTAGGATATATGAATATATATATACTTCAAATGCATACATGTGTGTACATCACATATATTTATTTCTATAGATATTTCTATATATTTCAATGTTTATAGTTTTCTATGTATTATGTAGATATATATAGTTATAAACATTTCCATGTCTTTGAAATAGATATTTCCTCTTCTTCCAAGTCTTAGTCCTCTCATTCTTTCCTCCCTTTCTTCTTTCCCTTCCTGTTTTTAAGTTCTCACTTCCTTTCTTCCATGGCTTGTATAAGGTAGCACTTGCTATGTAACTCTAGACAATTACTGCCACATGGGAGTTCTTTTGCCGGAGTCTCTTGACTTGCATATAATTTTTAACTTTTTATTTTGAAATAATTATAACTTCTGGGAAGTTATGTTCGTAAGAAATACACAAAAATGTCTTATACCCCTTTTACCTGTCTCCCCAATAGTAATGGCTTACATGACTGTAGTACGCTATCAAAACATTGGTACAATTACATTGATAAAAATTAACATTACTGCAATCCACAGAGCTTATTCAGACCTCATCAGTTTTATATTGGAGTGTATGTTTTATGCAATTTTGGTAAACAATTGCACAGTTTTCTTTTTGTTACATGTGTACCTTCTTGTAACTATCACCATATTCAAAATAAAAAGTGTTCTTTCAACACAGAACTCCCTTGTGTGTATGCCTATACGTATCTTGTATTGTTTAATAAAGCATGCATATGTACATATGAATTTTATATAGAATATTCTGTTTTGCAAATGTTCATAAATAATTTAAAATGTTTTAGCTACTATCCCATCTAACACTGTGTAGGCCGAGAAAAACATGTCTATTGCCTGATACCAGCCTAGAGCCACCTGTTTGCCATCTGGTTTACATTACTACTTAGCTAAATAACACTATGTATCTAATGATTTATTATATGTTTTCACCTAGTACATAGTATTTGTTCATCTGGAGATGTAGGCATTTGCATTCTATTTTCCTTACTATTTAGACATTTTAAAGAAAAGGCTGAGATTATTTCTAAGTCTGCTAATCATGTGTTATGTAGAATATTTGGAGATGAACACAGCAAGTCAGAGGTCATCCTTTTCCTTCTTGTAATCAGCACATGCCATCCACGAATCTCTTTCCTCAGGCTCCAGACTCTTGTCAGTGTGTCACTATATACAAATTTCAATTGTGATTTCCCCACTAAGGAGGTCTAATACATATCATTTCCACGATGGTCAGTTCATTGCAGCTCATATGGTCAACGTTTACCCTGGGCCTGCGTAGCGAGTGCAAAGGCCTGCGTGAATTTATTAGCTTATAACCCTATGTTAAACACGGTTCCTGGAAAAAAAATCAATGCTATACTTCGTTTGCTGGCTCTAAATCTCTGAAAAACCATCTTAATCCTTTGTGTATGAATCTCCTGTCACATTTCTAAGGTAATAATAATAAAAGGGACAGAAAACCTGTTCTGGGCCTTTATTGTATGTGTAGAACTGCAATGCACTTAACGGGTCTTTCCCTTTTATCCTCACAGCAAGCCTGTGGGACGGTACTATCATTATTCCTGTTTCACTGATGATAAAATTGAGGCTTTTGAAGGTCTGCATGTCTGGTAAAGGTCATGCAGGAAATAAAAAGCTGAATCTTAAGGGAGATGTGAATGCAAATAATCTCAACCTTATTATGCTTTAGAGAATTAGTTTTAGATTCTGTTTATTCAAAACTGGATAAATGATGTAATATATGATAAAAGAGATAAATTCAAGCCACATGAGTCTAGAAGATAACCACATTTTAAAAATATTAAGTTTATACAGTTACTCTTTAATTAAAAGAAAAACAAGAATCTACAGGCCAATTTGTCTTTGAAGTGTAAAGATTTGAAAAAACTGAGTGACATGCGAAATGTTCCTTTTTCATTTAAGTAGAAGTATTGAGAATAGCCAGTGTATCTCTCTGTAACTAAATATAAGGATATAGATGGTTTAAGATGGTTACCTACACTACGATATCATTAAACTGTACAAAAGTTGACAGTGATAAAGACCAGGGTCCTTTAAAAGAATAAGTCAGCACAATGTAATTGATTTATTTGTGAAAATAAATTAAAGAAAGCAAATCTCGTATTATGCCCCACTAAGGTGTGAGTAAGGAACAGTTAATAAACATCCTGATGGTTGGTTAATAGATTATTTCATGAGATCTGAGATGAGGTCAGGCTCATTATGTGGTGTCTGCTTAGAGTCCATTTTTAAAGATGTGGGATTTGGCAGGCAGTTTTCTTGCTAGAAGCATTCATTGTTATTCCTGGTCACGTAGGAAGAATGAAGTGTCTGCCAATGATGGACAGTGCAGCAGCAGCCTTGCTGCATGGAAATTAATTGGAAATCCTCTTCCAGAGAACTGCTATCTTCTGTTACTACACAGAAACTTGATTGTGCTAATAATGTGTGTCCAACTCGATAAGAGACACAGTACAAGGCAGAAGCCTAGGATTTCCAGAGGAAAACAAAAACATGGCAGAGAATAATCAAAGAGAAACTTTTTAGGTAAATGTATATCTTAGTCAATGCTGGCTGCTATGACAAATATCCATAGAATGGGTGACTTAAAAAACAAATATTTATTTCTCACAGTTCTGGAAACTGGTAAATCCTAGACCTCTGGCAAACTCAATGGGTGGTGAGGACCAGCTTCCTCTTTTGCAAATAGTCTGTTTCTCATATCCTCACATGGTGGAGAGTAGACAAAGGGGAACAAACTCTCTGATCTCTTCTTGTAAAGGTGCTAATCCTAATAGTGAGGGCTCCATCCTCATGACATAACTAGCTCCCAAAGACCCCACTTCCTAATACTATTACCTTGGGAATAAAGGCTTCAACATATAAATTTCTGAGAGACACAAACACTCAGTCCATTGCAATGCCTGATTTCTCATTATTAGGGTGTCAATAAATTTTCTGTGACCATATTGAAATTTACAATAGTCAGATTCAAACCACATATAATATGCAATATAGGAATGTAGATTCTATATTAGGGACAGTTCCATGTGGGCTCAATATTACAATTAAGGCTTATACTAACAAGGAAATTTTTATTTAAACTGATGTAATAATAATGAATAATTATAATAATAAGGATCATAATTATTAAACTTTTAGTATATACTAGGTACTAGGACAGATAGTCTCCTAAAAGGTCAAATAAATTTCCC
Source organism: Papio anubis (assembly GCF_008728515.1). Lineage (NCBI taxonomy): Eukaryota > Metazoa > Chordata > Mammalia > Primates > Cercopithecidae > Papio > Papio anubis. Next base: position 34,823,291 of record NC_044989.1, on the reverse strand, counting down.
AAGGCCATCTAACTTCAGATTCTACACATGTAATCACGATGCAATATGTCCCCTATTTCTCCCTGTCTGTATCATAAGCTCACTGGCAGCCACAAATAGTGAACAAATAATGATAGCAGACACCAACTTAGCACTCATATGTCCTTGGTGCAAGGCATCTTAAAAGATGTATGTGTGTCCACATTTAAATACACACATCTGCTTATATTAAGTATAAGTGTACATAATTAATATACCTCTACATATTTATATATAACATAAATTAATTAAGTAGGTGTGTATCCATTTGCTACTCACAACCTCCCTATAAGGTAGAAATTTATGTATTTATTATTATTATTAGCTGCCTGCTACAGATGAGGAAACTGAGGCACAGAGAGATTGGATCACTAGGTCAAGTTGGCCTAAGGACTTCTCCTAGGCCCAGAGCCAGTTGGTCCTTGGCTGTACTGTTATTCACAATGTTCTACTAGCTTTGCTAGGGATAAGGATATAAAAATAGATGAGAATGATCCCAAAGCAGCAATGTTTTGTGAGAGATTTTTAGATCAAGAATGTTTTGCACCAGGTTTTGACATCCTTTCTTACTTTCTTCTCCACATTTTCATAAATCAGTTATCAGGCTAACAGAAAACAAAAAAAACCCTCTTACTATTGACACATAATTAAGGCTCATCCAAGGTCAAGGAAACATAGCAAGGCACCTTAGGGAGAAGACAAACGTCAGTTCTGTCTGGATGAAGACGACTGACCTATTCCAGGGTTTTAGGTTGTATGTGCTTTTTGGAGGAATAATTTTAAAAAATAAGTAAACTTAGATCTTTGGAGTATATATGAATGCATGTATATATGTCATGTGTATGTTTGTATATATATATTCATTGCCATTACATACACATTTGAATTTTAGGGAGAAAAATTAGAACTTCAGCTCTTCTAGGAAAAGAAAAGATCTCAGATTTTAAAACAAAATGAAATAAGATGTCCCTGGGATTTCTAATACACTTTCCCCCTACTTGTATTTTACTTGTAGAAAAACTACGATAAAGAGCTCAGAGAAAATGCCACTGTTTGAGATATTGGAAAATTATTCATTTAAGAATACTATCAATTCTGAATTAATATCAGCAACCAGCTCCTCTTGGTTGCATTAAGTGACTGTAATCAAAGTAGCAGCCAGAAGTAAAGCAAAATAGCTCACAAGGAAGTATTGTATTATACTAACATGGCACCATGAATTTGTCCTTGGGATACAAATAGATTTTTTTAAAAGGGGAGGGGGAAAATCAAGTATTGTACTATCGTGTCTGGTAGTACTTGCTGATAGAAGTCTAATGGTTAAGAACAAGGAAACTGTCCTGACTTTACCCCTTATGCCTTTTGTAAACTTCTACAGGCTTGATTTATCTGTGTCTCAGTCTTTTTGTCCGAGAGATGGAAATAATAGTTTCTATATCATAGAGTTGTTATGAGGATTAAATCAGTTAATATCTGGAAGATAAGCAACATTCCTCAGGAGACCAAGAGTTTAATCAGGAAGATTTCCTCATCTAATACTGATAAGAGAATAATGCATGAACCCCAGAATTCTATATGCAAAGCTGTAGGGAGACTTGGCTGGTTTCTCCGAAAGAATGGTAAGAATTCGGACAGATGTGTTATACTTTATCACAGTCTATGATAAACTTACATTTAATTAGTTACTGAGGCAAAACCACAGGGAAAATGACAAGCCAGGCCAACCTTGTTTTTGAGATGCATGGGTGACTGCAATCTGCATAGCTCCCCTCCTCTGGTTTACCCTCCTCTCCCCAAGGCTGCGATGCTGACTTAGCTATCCAGGGCTGCCCAGCACCATGCTCCAAAGCCCTTCACCAGACTCTGCTCCCCTGAGTGTATGACAAATATGTCTCTTCATCCTAATCCTTATCAAAACATATTTTTCCTTAGAGTTTCATTTTAGCTGGCTGAAGAAATAATCTGTACGGTAAACACCACCAACAACTTAACTTAGTTCGTAAGTATCTGTATTTTTCAAAAGGACTTCTAGAGTCATCACTGCTTTTGCCCAGAAAATAAATGCCTAATGCTGATTCTGGGAACAAAGGAATTAATGTCAATGGAAGGTAGGATAAAAATGGGAAGTAAGTGGTTTCCATCAAATTACACCCCCTTTGATTTGATGGCTACTGTAGAGGCAACAACCTGTTTTATCCTTTTCCACGATAAGTACCAAACCATAATAATTACAATAATAGTTAATACTTATTGTATTCCAGGCACAATACTAACTGCTTGCATGCACACCATTGTTTTGGTCTCATAAACATAGCTCTGTGAGGTAGAAAGTAGGAGTTATTATTATGTTTATAGATGAGGAAACAGGTTCACATCAATTAAGGATTTTGTCAAAGGCAAACAGCTAATGAGTTGAGAGACCAGAAATCTAATTCCATCTGTTTGACTCAAAAGCTCTTAAATGTAAGAACAACATTTAGTTCTGTTACCTTCTCGGTTGGGAGAGAAAGTGTTGTCAAATGACACCTAATTCTGTTTTTCAAAACATGTCCTTTATACATGGAATTCTAACACAATGAATGAAATAAATGGCATTACTACAGAGTGCAATTGCTTCAGACCTTTCTGGGAAGGGAGGCAATTTTCTATCATTATGATTATTTTAATGTCAAAAAGTTGTGTCTATGCACCATCAAATTTATTTTTTACATGCTTCTCTTCCGAAAGTGAAGAAGTAATGCTACACCTGAAGAGCCCCCTGAGCTACTCTGCTCTGTCCCAGGACCTCCATCTCCCCACCAGGCCTGCAGGCTCTTCCTTGGGCTCAAATGTGTCCCCCATCTGCCTTTGCTCAACACTCACCTATTCTCTCACATTTGCTTCCATGTAGGTTTTCTTCATCTAGAAACAAACTAACTAGCATAAAATCTATCTCCCTTCTCCAATCTCCTAATGTCAGCTACCTGTTTTCTTATAGTTCTGCAGGCTGGAAGTCCAAGATCAAACTCTTGGCAGAGTGGTGTCTCCTGAGACTTTTCTTCTTGGCTTGCAAATGACTGCCATCCTGCTGTGTCCTCCCATGACCTTTTCTCTGTGCCTACTCGTCCCGGGTGTCTCTTCCTCTTTTTCTAAGAATGCCAGTTCTATTGCATTAGGGCCCTACCTTTATCATCTCATTTAATCTGAATTACCTCCTAAAGGCTCTGTCTATAGGTATATCAGGGACTAAGACTTCATGTAAATTTGGGAGGCAGAGTTCAATCCATAACTTCAGAGTTTTCTTGATATTTGGAATCATAGTCATCTCAACATCACCACTAGCCTATCAACATCTGAGGAAAGCAGGTCTGCGCACTTCACCTTTGCAACACTTCACACACTTAGTACAGTTACCTTCAAATAATACTGATCATTCACTGTTCTCCGTGTATTTACACCATTAAGCACTCCATACACATTTTTTCCAATCCCAGCAATAACACTGCAAGGTAAATAGTTATTAACTCCACATTAGAAATGATGAAACTGAGGCCCAGATAGAGCAGGAATCTTGGAACGTTCTTATGATTGGTGAAGAACAGAAATAAAACAGACCAGTCTATTTAAAGTAGAGCTCAAGCTCTTTTTCCTCCAAACATGTCTCTCGTGACATTTATTAAAATAAATAAATGCCACCAGGGTAGCCCATTGGTGGTGCCATTTTCTTTTTCACATTTTGTATGAGCAGGAGAACTTAGGAGATTTTCTTTGGTCACTAACTCAGATGGGCAAAAGGAGAAAGGATAGAAATTTAAGTAGAGCAGAAGCAAAATAAATTCATTCCTTGCCAGACTTTTACAGGAAGCAGTATTGAAGGGATTAATAAAGATGTTAGAGGTGAAGAAGGTATAAAGAACATACCTGACATAATAATGACAGCATATTTCACCTCCAGAATAAGAATGAAAAATATAAAACACTGCTTGAATTTAACAGGCATCTAGCTTTATTCATAGAATGGCAAGAGTGTGCTTAATAGGCAATAGGGATACACCTGCCCCACAATGGTCCCTCATTGTCCCTCCACAGTGCCTGAAATTAACACACTTTTGTAACTCCAGGGGTTTGAGGTTTTAGAAGATGCCCATCCCAGTTGCACCTTAATCCCCATTAAAATGTAAAACTTTAACCTGTAGGATAGTGAGTTAAAACTGTTATTGTATTATCATATTTAATACAAGCTACAAGATAAATATCTGTGTTTTTTTTTTTTTTAAAGAAATAGTAGTGAATTTTGGCTCAGATAGGGTAATTCATAGACTTAGATTTTCAGGAAAAACATGAAATCTTGGGAGGCCAGGGAAGGATATATCCCCTGGATAGGATGGTGGAGAAAAGGAAAGGAACCTGGGGGAATGAACAGAGTGGGGAAGCAATTAAAGTGAGGATGAGGAGTTGCTGAAAACCACCTGACAATCATTCTCTGGGTTGCCCAAAGACTAAATTTCTAAAACTTTGGATTAGGTAATGATTGAGAGTTTTGTGGCTGTAGGCTTCCTCAGTAGAGGCTGAGGGTGATTGGGACAAAAAGTTTGAGATTGGGAGGTCTGAGTCAAGCAGGATAAATGAGTGGCATGTAGTTACTTCCCATCTCTTCGCCATTAATACTTGGGGTCATCATTTTTACAGCCTTCTGCAAAGCAAGTACTGAACTGTGATGTGAATTGATGTTTTCAATTTTTCATGAATTAATTTTCTATTTGACTGATATATCCAGAAACCCTTACCTGTCTTTCCCTAAGCTGTGTGTGTAATTGCTTCTATTCTCTACTTAGTTTTGGCTGTGGAAACCTAGCCCATTTACAGAATTTTTTTCTTTCACGTCACACTGCTGCCACTGAAGCAATGAGGTCAGGATGGGCAGTTAGTCCAGACAATTCACATTGCCCAAGTTTCTGACTCAGTTACTGGAGGTTTGAAAAGGGGAGAGGAAAAACACTGGGAGAGACTTTACTCTTCTTAGCGACTTTAAAGTGTAACTGATTAGCCACACGTCAAAGTCAGCTGCACCAGCTCCCTCTTTCTACTGCACCTTCCTTTGCAGTGAGTTGCCTCATGCATAGCTGAATGTGAGGGTGGAAAGAAGTTCTGCAGATGGTATATATTCTCATTCTTTCATGGCTAATCCTCTCCACAGCTGTGCAATGGCTTAGAACCAACATCCTGTTTTCTTACAAAATTCAGGATACTTTAGGAACTGAATCAAGTTTATGCAGCCAAATTAAAGGTCTGAGATTGAGGCTAAAAGCCTGATTTTATATGTGGTCATCTACCATTTGTTTACAGGGTTATCTGGAGTCTGTATGTTCTTATGTCCAAGAAGGCATAAAATGTTTATGACCTACCTGAAACAAAAGAGGAGACTATGATGCTCTGTCTCACTTGCTTTCTTCAGAGGTTAAAGAGAAATTTAACTTGTATAACTGAAAATATGGTAGCCAAACTTCAATACCCTTCCATGTAAATTAAAATTATAGAGTTAGAAAGTCTTTCACACTGTTAAATATATAAAGATCTTTTAAAAAATTTGTGCTCACTGAAGGTATTGTAAGTAGTCAATTGCTGAACAAGTTTTGGACTCAGAATTTTTAATCAAAAAGTTATAAATGTTCTCACATTAACATGAATTACTAGGTTAGAAGCCCATTTACTAATATTTTAATTGTCTAAAACTACTAAAATAAATTAGAAATATGTAAAAATTATCTCAGAGAATTAGAGAAAAATTACCATCTTAATCCACAGTTTACATCCTTCTTTCTTGTAGCCACACAAATCATGTTGATGATAGCGCTTGCAATCTAGAGCAGGGGTCGCCAACCCCTGGGCCATGGAGTTAGGAAGCCAGCTGCATGGCAGGAGGTGAGCAGTGGGTGAGGGAGCATGGCCACCTGAACTCTGCCTCCTGTCAGATCAGCGGGGACATTAGATTTTCATAGGAGCAAGAACCTTATTGTGAACTGTGCATGCCAGGGATCTAGGTTGCAGGCTCCTTATAAGAACCTAACTAATGCCTGATGATCTGAGGTGGAATAGTTTCATCCCGGAACCATCCCTCCCTGCACTTCCGCCCATCCATGGAAAACTTGTCTTCCACAAAACCCGTTCCTGGTGCCAAAAAGGTTGGGGACTGCTGATCTAGAGGACAAGACACAGACACAGTATATGGTCTAACATGCAAAGTGATGCATGAAGAGGGTAAACAAGGAGTGCTACCAAAGTTCTAAGGCAGAATATATCACTTTCGGATGAAATGCTGGGGAGAATGGGAAAATCAGATTTTTAAATATTTGGACCCTAAGCATGGGAAACATTTTAGTTTTTGAAGATGTTGAATAGAATGTACAGTACTCAGAACATTGCAAGAGAAAAATGTCCAGATGCAAAAAATAAGAGTACAGTTGAATCTACCATTTTGGCTGTGGTAGACCACATCTTTGGGTATCAGTGGGAGATCAGCTTAGTAAGGTAGAAAACAACTCAATATTGACCAGTATATTGAGGGCAGAGGATTCAGAGGCATAGTTTTCTTCTCTGTTAAAAGGCTATCAGATGGTTATAATTATAAGGACAGATAGTAACAAGTATTGGGGAGGATGTAAAAAATAAAGTGATCACAGTCACTGATAGATATATTACTTTTCTTTGTTGCCCTTCTCTGCATTTAAAATATTTTCAATACATGGGATCTGGAAGCATTCTGTAATTTAGAAAAGATTTCTATTGATAATTCATCCTGAAAAACTCCAACTATATACCCAAGAAAATTTAGCATTCCAAAGTTTAGGGGAAAATCTATTGTAGTTTAAATAAATGAAAGCAAATTCATAAAATAAAATAATAACATATTAAAATATAATTATAGAAAAACATTTAATACAATTCAAACATGCTCATATATTTTCAGTAAGTAAAATAAGAACACTATAAAGCAGACAGTTCAGTATAGTTCTTTGGATTAACAAAAGTACATATATATCACACAAACATACACAAGAAAGGGCTAAAACAATATAAGTGATATAACTCAAAAAGTTAAGGTATTTCTTCTACTTTATAAAAATTTTACATGCATTCAAACATATTTTACAGTAAACATTTTATAGCAAAGTATGAATTTATTTTTGCTATAAATAAAGTATGAATATATTTGGCTATTATTTTGCAATTAATAGCCAAACCATTTTAGATTTTGTAGAGGCCATGAAGCTTGTCTGAGAAATAGGTCATTCTTCCCTCCAAGACACATCAGCAAAAGCTTTTGAAATGAAAAACAAACAAATAGACAAACCAAAAAACTTGTGTGCCTTTCTTCACTAATGGCACTCAATTAGAGACTTTTAGCAATTTAAAACTGTCTTCATTTCCTCATCTGTAAAAACATGGGCTAACATTTAAGTTTTCATCTTGACCTGAAGGTTAGAGACATCTTATCTATATATTATCCACTATAATTTAATTATATTAAAAGATATTATTTATTTAAAAACATGCACTGGGCACCTGCTATATAGCAAAAACTGTTAGGCGAGGAATTCACAGATAAGTGCCAACATTAAACTATGCAGTTGGCTTTTGAGAGTAATTTTCATGGCTTCTCAAATTTGAAAATGAACCATTATTTATATAGATACGCCCCAATTTGTGTAGAAAATATTGTTGCATAAAATGGAATATAACGTGTTTGTGCCACAAATATAGGAAATAATTGCAATTTATTTACATATTTTAAGTCTAAATGTAATGATTACTAAGGTTTAGAAAAAGTATACTTGTAATGATTTTAGACTTTTATTTGAAATATTTACATATATTTTCATCATATATAGGGTTTTATTATTTTTATGAAAGTAATGCTTATGCATTATAATAAATTGAAACAATAGTCAAAAGCGAAATACTTATACTCTTCCAATGATAATCACCAAATACCATTCCTAGACCAAATATCTGTGTATGCATTTATAATTGTTTGTAATATATGTGGATAATTTATAATTAAATATAATTGGATCATACTAAACTCCCTATAGCATCTTAACATCAATATATCATAGATATCTTGTCATCTATAAACTAAAAAGATACATTATAATTTTAATAACTACTAGTGTCCAATTTTGTGATTATGAAACAGCATAAAGTGATAGAAAAATTAAAAAGTGAATTAAGAGATATAAATTATACACCCAACTTGGAGTGCCGCTATGCATCACTACATAAAGTTAAGAAATAGATACATTGCTTAGTAATTTGGACTAAAGCACAAAGAAATTATTTTTGCTTCTGTGTTTGTCTCTGTCTGCAGATAGCAATTTAAGTCCTTTGCCTTGCCAGTACAGATTTTTTCGTATATGTATATATATAAATCATAGAAATATATTTAAAATGTGTATCTGTCTTAGTCTGCTAACCTGTAAAAGTGTTGGAGTGTTTTTAGAGATAATTAAGTAAAAAGGAAATAGTTTTTCTGGGAAGAAAGGCCTTGATGCTCTGACAAATCAAGTGCTGTCTTATTCTTAGGACTAAAATCAAGGACTATTAGATCAATAGGTGTCTTAGAAGGGCTCATATTCATCCCAATGTTATGTATCAGGAAATGGAGGACTACAGAGATTACATGATTTGTTTATAGTCACACTGACAATTTAACTGCTTTAATTAGTAGTTAAAGTCACAATCATAACCAGTATATTGTGACTTTAACTACTAAGATCTTTAAATTACACCACACCATGTATTATCTTTCACATTCCTTTTGCCAGTGTACTTTATTTTTTGTTGTCTTTGGTACTTCTAGCATAAACTCAACATAAGATTATTAAAAGATGATAACTATTTTCCCTTGACCTGAGAATGTTTGCTTGGATAAGGACATTTATCAGCAGTAATATATTGGTTTCTGTCCATGGCTTTTATGAACGTTTTCAGCATATTTGCTTTGATTTCTTTTCTAATGCTGCTTAACATTCCCAGCTCATCAGATTGAAAGGTTTCTCTCTATTAGCAGTCAGTGAATGCTGCTACCTGAATCTGTCTGCTCTGATTGAGGAGGTGATTTGTGTAACCACAGAGTAAGAAACTGTGGTTTGGTGCAACCTGAAATCACTCACCAGAAAGCAAAATTGCCTTACTGACTAGGGTAGATCTGGAGGAAGGCAGGTGTGGGTCTATGATACTGAGTGACAAGCTATGCTGGCACCAGCGATGCAAGATGTCACTTAAGGTAATGGAAACCTCTAGTAACATGGTTAAAATGCTTGCCACAGCTTATAACAGGCAAGCAAAACTACAAGAAAGCTTTCTATGACATTGTTCTTGTTGCAAGGGAAATGAATCCATAGCTCACGACTACCTCCCATGAAGGCTGGCCTCTATTATTGCAAAACTGGAGAAAAGCCACTAGGTGCAGAACAACTGGACCTGCTTTTTGAGGAGATGCTGAACAGTATAGCAGCATGCTCTGATGCCTACAGCTAACCTGAAATAAAAAATCCCTGCAGATGTAAGAATAACTAGAATACCTATCATCAGAGCATGGTGGAGTGAATACTGGTTTTGAGATTTAGATGACCTACAGCCGTTAGGTTTCGGTATAGGGCTGTACTGGTCCTCTAATTCTCTGGCCCTACTCTTTTTTGAGACTGTACAACTAGATAATCTGAGAGGCTTAACAAGACGATCTTACAGTTCTGATAAAGGCTATTTCCTCCAAGTCATTGGCCTGTAATTTGGAGAAATTTTGGCTATGTTATTATTGATATTTGAGAAATATCTCTGTAGCCTGACCATTTATCCACCTACAGTAATGGTCATTTGAACACTGTAGTCTTATAATGAGCTCTTTCTGTTTTCTATAGAAATGATCTTTTTCTGTTTGCTTTTTTTTTTTTTATTATACTTTAACTTCTAGGGTACATGTGCACAACGTGCAGCTTCATTACATATGGATACATGTGCCATGTTGGTGTGCTGCACCCATTAACTCATCATTTACATTAGGTATATCTCCTAATGCTATCCCTCCCCCCTCCCCCCACCCCATGACAGGCCCCGGTGTGTGATGTTCCCCACCCTGTGTCCAAGTTCTCATTGTTCTTGGACAATGAACTCATTGTCCAAGTTCTAAATCCCACCTGTGAGTGAGAACATGTGGTATGTGGTTTTCTGTCCTTGCAATAGTTTGCTCAGAATGATGGTTTCCAGCTGCATCCATGTCCCTACAAAGGACATGAACTCATCCTTTTTATGGCTGCATAGTATTCCATGGTGTATATGTGCCACATTTTCTTAATACAGGCTATTATTGATGGACATTTGAGTTGGTTCCAAGTCTTTGCTATTGTGAAGAGTGCCACAATAAACATACATGTGCATATGTCTTTATAGCAGCATGATTTATAATCCTTTGAGTATGTACCCAGTAATGGGATGGCTGGGTCAAATGGTATTTCTAGTTCTAGATCCTTGAGGAATCGCCACACTGTCTTCCATAATGGTTGAACTAGTTTACAGTCCCACCAACAGTGTAAAAGTGTTCCTATTTCTCCACATCCTCTCCAGCACCTGTTGTTTCCTGACTTTTTAATGATTGCCAATCTAACTGGTGTGAGATGGTATCTCATTGTGGTTTTGATTTGCATTTCTCTGATGGCCAGTGATGATGAGCATTTTTTCATGTGTCTTTTGGCTGCATAAATGTTTCTTTTGAGAAGTGTCTATTCATATCGTTTGCCCACTTTTTGATGGGGTTGTTTGATTTCTTTCTTGTAAATCCGTTTAACTTCTTTGTAGATTCTGGATATAAGCCCTTTGTCAGATGGGTAGATTGTAAAAAATTTCTCCCATTCTGTAGGTTGCCTGTTCACTCTGATGGTAGTTTCTTTTGCTGTGCAGAAGCTCTTTAGTTTAATTAGGTCGCATTTGTCAATTTTGGCTTTTGTTGCCATTGCTTTTGGTGTTTTAGTTATGAAGTCCTTGCCCATGCCTCTGTCCTGAACGGTATTGCCTAGATTTTCTTCTAGGGTTTTTATGGTTTTAGGTCAAACATTTAAGTCTTTAATCCATCTTGAATTAATTTTTGTATAAGGTGTAAGGAAGGGATCCAGTTTAAGCTTTCTACATATGGCTAGCCAGTTTTCCCAGCACCATTTATTAAATAGGGAATCCTTTCTCCATTTCTTGTTTTTGTCAGGTTTGTCAATGATCAGATGGTTGTAGATGTCTGGTGTTATTTATGAGGCCTCTGTTCTGTTCCATTGGTCTATATCTCTGTTTTGGTACAAGTGCCATGCTGTTTTGGTTACTGTAGCCTTATAGTTTGAAGTTAGGTAGCGTGCTGCCTCCAGCTTTGTTCTTTTGACTTAGGATTTTGTTGGCCTTGTGGACTCTTCTTTGGTTCTATATGAACTTTAAAGTAGTTTTTTCCAATTCTGTGAAGAAGCTCATTGGTAGCTTGATGGGGATGGCATTGAATCTATAAATTACCTTGGGCAGTATGGCCATTTTCACCATATTGATTCATCCTATCCATGAGCATGGAATGGTCTTCCAGTTGTTTATATCCTCTTTTATTTCATTGAGCAGTGGTTTGTAGTTCTCCTTGAAGAGGTCCTTCAAATCCCTTGTAAGTTGGATTGCTAGGTATTTCATTCTCTTTGAAGCAACTGTGAATGGGAGTTCCCTCATGATTTGGCTCTCTGTTTGTCTGTTATTGGTATACAGGAATGCTTGTGAGTTTTGCACACCAATTTTGTATCCTGAGACTTTGCTGAAGTTGCTTATCAGCTTAAGGAGATTTTGGGCTGAGATGATGGGGTTTTCTAGATGTACAATCATGTCATCTGCAAACAGGGACAATTTAACTTCCTCTTTTACTAACTGAATAACCTTTATTTCTTTCTCCTGCCTGATTGCCCTGGCCAGAACTTCCAACACTATGTTGAATAGGAGTGGTGAGAGAGGGCATCCCTGTCTTGTGCCAGTTTTCAAAGGAAATGCTTCCAGTTTTTGCCCATTCAGTATTATATTGGCTATGGGTCTGTCATAAATAGTTCTTATTGTTTTGAGATACGTCCCATTAATACATAGTTTATTGAGAGTTTTTAGCATGAAGCACTATTGAATTTTGTCAAAAGCCTTTTCTGCATCTGTTGAGATAATCATGTGGTTTCTGTCTTTGTTTCTGTTTATATGATGGATTACATTTATTGATTTGTGTATGTTGAACCATCCTTGCATCCCAAGGATGAAGCCAACTTGATCATGGTGGATAAGCTTTTTGATGTGCTGCTGGATTCGGTTTGCCAGTATTTTATTGAGGATTTTAGGATCAATGTTCATCAGGGATATTGGTGTAAAATTCTTTTTTGTTTTGTCTCTGCCAGGCTTTGATATCAGGATGATGCTGGCTTCATAAAATGAGTTAGCGAGGATTCCCTCTTTTTCTGTTGATTTGAATAGTTTCAGAAAGAATGGTACCAACTCCTCTTTGTACCTCTGGTAGAATTCGGCTGTGAATCCGCCTGGTCCTGGACTTTTTTTTGGTTGGTAGCCTATTAATTATTGCCTCAATTTCAGAGCCTGTTATTGGTTTATTCAGGGATTCAACTTCTTCCTGGTTTAGTCTTGGGAGGGCTAAAATTGACGCCCCAACATCACAATTAAAAGTACTAGAGAAGCAACAGCAAACACATTCTTTTTCTATTTTCAATGTAATTTTTTTCAGAGTCAGAGTCTCACTGTGTCATCCAGGCTGGAGTGCAGTGGCATGATATTGGTTTACTGAAACCTCTGCCTCTCAGGTTCTAGTGATTCTCCTGCCTCAGCCTCCTAAGTAGCTGGGATTACAGGCACGCACCACCATGCCCTGTTAATTTTTGTATTTTTAGTAGAGACGAGGTTTCACCATGTTGGTCAGGCTGGTCTCGAACTCCTGAGTTCATGATCCTATTGCCTCGGCTTCCCAAAGTGCTAGGATTACAAGTGTGTGCCACCGGGCCTGGCCTTCAATAGAATTTTTAATTAAAATATCATTTCAAGAAAATATACAAAATTTTCTAATCAGTGCATTATTAAATATAACGTAGAACTGGATAGATAATCTGGAAAGTTCAAGCAATATGATGAAATTTCATAAATTTACTCATTTTTTCCTCAATATAACCTTGAAAACAGTGATGAAGTCTGAGGCTGTCCATGGTGCTGAAATTTCCTCTAGGGTTATAGCAGAGCATTATAGCTGCATTATGACAGAACTCTCTTCAAGTAGTATTTATGTTGCTTTAATTTTCTCTCAAGCAAGTAAGAAAGTTGTATTTAATAGTGGAACAAGAAGGACAGTTTTAAGTTGCATTAATATACTCAGTTTGATATCCGGGGCTTTCTCCTCCTTCTGAGTTCTTACAATTTTTTTTTTAAAGATATATTTCCTAATTGACAAAAATTATCAGTCGATAATTTGCAAAGAAATAAATTTAAAAGACCAGATAAAAATAAAATAATGTAAAAATAATACTAATTAAGTGAAGAGATAAAATATACACCTATCAAACAACTAAAACTTATGAAGAATTCCCAACATTGGGGAAGATATGAAAAAAATGGACCCATGTAATATTATTGAAACTGTAAACTGGTATAAAATTTTTAAGCAGAAATTTGGCAATATGAAGCAAGTAGTTGAATTATATATAGTCATAATTAAACTAATCAACTCTCAGGAGAATGGGGTAGTACATTCAATCAATTGAATTTGATAGGAATTAGATTTAAATACGTAGTTTTTTGTAGTTCATACATTTAACAAGTGCAACAAAATATAATACAGACAGTAAACCTTGAATTAAAGAGTTGTTTATTTACTTTGTTTTTGTACATAATGCACAAACATAAAATAAATTACAGAATTTTAGGGTTGGAAATTACTTTAGAAAAGTGCAAGACTTCCTTAAAGATTCCAATAAAATTGATGATGTCAAATGTTAATTGCCAGTTGTACCCTTTCTTTTGTATAATAACCTCCTCATGGCCACAACACATTTTACCTGAGGTTGATTTTGGATAGGAGTTCCTGCCCTTCCCTTTCCTTCAGTATCAACAGATCTCTAATGGTATAAGTGTATGATCCTGGGAAACCAGGCGATTTTATACCCCATCACCCAGGCTAGACTTTTTTTTTTCTAGTATCATTCAATACAACCACAACGAATGTTGCCTGTGTTCTGAGGAAAACAAGTTTTGCTGCCATTCCCACAGAGACATGACACCCTTATCCACACTTATTTTACCAGATATGTGAGAGCTTTTTTCTAGACTTTCTATTTTATTTCATCAAATCATGTGTTTTTAAGTTAGAATGCATCTTCCCCTGAGAAGCAAAATGATTACCAACATTAGGTGAAGTATTTATTTCATTTTTCCTTAGAACAGGAGAAATTAGAAGATCTACTCTGGGATCCAGTCTCTGAGGAATGCAGGAAAAAAAAATTGTTGAAAAATGAAAAAACACTTTTGGAGGCTGAGGTGGGGGGGCGTAGATCACGAGGACAGGAGTTCGAGACCAGCCTGGCCAACATAGTGAAACTCTGTTTTTACTAAAAATACAAAAAAATAGCTGGGCGTGGTGGTGGGCACCTATAATCCCAGCTACTTGGGAGGCTGAGGCAAGAGAATCACTTGAACCTGGGAGGCGGAGGTTGCAGTGAGCCGATATCACGCCACTGCACTCCAGGCTGGGCAACAGTGCAAGACTCTGTCTCAAACAAACAAACAAACAAAGTAAAGAAAAAAGCAACACGGAAAAGAAGGGAACACTTCTGAGATTAGTGGCCCTAAATTGCAACCTGACCTGGGTCGGCAAGAATTTGTTTATATTCTTATGTTCTTCCCATTTAAAATTCTCCCTCTTCTTTCCATTGGATCATTGAGATAAAAGTGGTGAGGTAGGTATCAGGGACATCTCCAGGCTAACACTGTGCACCAGTTTGGTCTTTCGGCTCTCCTGCTTCTCATTCTAGATGCTATCTTCCACATTCTCTCCTTTCATGCCAAACTCATATACATACATTCTGCAATGAGTAAAGTAAGGGGAAAACAACCTGGCACCAATTCTTTGAAGAAAAAATGAAAGTTTGAAAGATGATATATTGGGTTTTGCTAGAGTCTTTTAGTGATATTTGGATTGTTTTTCCTCAATGTGGATAGCTTTGAAGTCTGCCAAAAGCTTGGTATCTGCTGTTTGTGCAGCATTATGCATCCTCTTCTGTCTGCTTGGACTAGTCAGGGTGTCACTTGTGCCCTTGATCCCAATAGAGTCAGTAGAAAATGAGAATAGAAAAGTGGTTGGCAGCTGACATGCCTTAGGTTGGAACAGTGTCCCACAAGCTGACAGTGCTAGAGTTCTAGCTGTCAGCAGGGTATCACCAATCCCAGGAGGGGTATGGATGGAAGTGAAGCATCCCAGGCAGATGAGTAGAAGAGCAGCAGGAAAGCATGTAAGAAAGATGAGAACAGTAAGTGAAAAAATGCAAACCTGCATAATTTGTATGAGTCCTTCAAATTAAGTAAGTTAACATTTTTCTTTAGCGATGTGAATGGCCATTAAAAGATGTATGGCTTGGTTCAACTTTTAAGGCATTCGAGAAATTTGAAATAAGTAGTTTTGAATAAAAAGAATGTAACTGAATCCTGATTAAAATATGTATGGATATAATTGAGGAAAATAGTTGAATCTTGCTAATGAGGACCAATTACAGTTCAAACAGTTGAAACTTGAAGATGCTCCATTTAAATGCATACGTAAAACTTGTCTTTCATTATTTTTTCCCAAAAAGAACACAGCTCAAACCACTTGATGTTAACAGATAGTATAGAGATAACAGGTGTGCAGTAGATTTTTTACAAGATAGTGAGCTATATGCATGCCCCATCCACCCACAGTACCAATTACAATAATACTAAAGAAATATAAATATTATAAATCCTTATTAAAAATAAATGAGCCATTTTGTTAATTTCTGCACAGTGGGTGCAAATAGGAAACAGAACAGAGGAGACTGCTATATAGATTCAGAAGGCCAGAAGAAAAAATAAGCCCAACAGAGCTCTTGAATTGCTCCAGATCTGGGAGGGCAAAGAGGACAAAATCAATAAGAGAAGGTAAAATAAGGCTGAGAGCAAGCAATTTATAAAGTCCACTTGTTTTTTCCCTTTTACTATGAGTAAGAAAGGAATGCAGTCAGCAAACCTGGGCAAAACAAAATTGTCAAAGAAATTGAGGTTCAAATATGAGTCATATTAAAGAATATGTGATTTAGAAAATTGTTGGAAGGCAAGAAAAATTCATAAAGCTCCTTTCCTTTTATGTCAATGGATCATGAAAATAAGAATAATGGGATTTTGAAATAATTAAAATAAACAATACCACAAAGATAACAGAAGATACAGGAAAATATATTTTGGACTTTAAGGTAAGAAAGACAATCCTAAAACTAAAACACAAAGTGAAGGTAAAAGTTGTTCATTAAAGTAGATTAGAACTGAGAGAAAAGCCTTGAAATGGAGAAAGAACATGAAGATGTTAGGCAATAAATGGGAGCTTAGCTGAAAATATTTGCAAAACTCATGAAGCAAGGAATTAATATTCAAAATTGTCTTGGAGCTCCTGAAAACAATAAAATAAGGCAAATAGCCAAATAAAATAAGAGTAAAGAGTATAAACAGACAACTTGTAAAAGATGATTATTGAAATTGTTTCCAGTTCTCCCTAGTGCAAACACTGCTGCAGTAAATAGCCTCACACTCAAGTCTGTGTTCACATGCACCAGTTCCTAGCTTTAGAATACAATGCAGTGGAACACTGGACATGAGGCTGGACACAAACTGCCCTCCAATGTGTGTTTGCTAATTTCCACTCCTTTCAAAACTGCATGTGAGTGTCAATTTTCCTGCATTCTGATATTATTAAGGTTTTATATTTTCCAGTCTCATGGTTGAAAATGAGATTTCTCTGATAGATTTCACAGTTTCTTGATTAGTTGTTGTGCTTAGAATAGTTTCCTATGTTGATTGGACAACTGTATTTTCTCTTCTAAGAATTTTTGTCCTACTGTGTTATATGCTACACAGATTTATCTTGTTGATTTGTTACAGTATTCTATAACTTATATTCTTAGCTTTCTTTTTTCATTCCTTGTTTGAAGAGGAATGTCTACTTATGGCTTATAAGAATGGCCATCTACTGCTTATAATCAATCAACAGAGAGCAACACATACATATAACCTAGAAAAATTGAGCTAATAACTAGAGTAACTCCAAAGAGAAATGATTAAGAGTGGCTGCCTCAGGAATATGAAAGGTTAGGATGGAGTACGGCTCATTTTTATTATAAAACCCATTGGATTATTGGATTTTTAAAAAATCATGTATATGCATTATTTCAGATTTATAAACTTGTTAATTAGGATAAAGAGCAGTCTTTAATATTTGACAAATCTAGGATATAAATTTTATTACCTGTAAGAAATTAACACCATATGAACCTCAATTTTCTCGTGAGTAAACTAAGAATGAAAATGCCCACCTCATAGCTGTGTTTTGTGTAAAACATCTAGCCAATTTTAGCTTATGTCCTCTTCCTTCTCCTTTTAGTAACTATCTTTTTCCATCTGTTACATTGCCATTAAAATTATTAAATCAAGGAATGAATCAACACATTTATTCTTTACCTACTATGTAAGAGTCAATAATTGTAAATACTATGTGCAACTTCCCATCAAGGATATTACAGTTTGGAGACAAATGACATTGCCACATTGTAGATTAAATCCAGCACTTTGAACCAACAGTAAGAAAATTGTCATGAGAAAAATTATTATGCCTATTATCTATTAATCAGTGCAACTTACAGAAACTTGTGTTCAACTTTAGCGGTGACGCTGAGATGAATAAGTCATGGCACACATCATCAGAGCATTCAAATTTCAGCCGAAAAGAGAAAAGGCAGACATTGAAAGCAAAGGGACACTTTGAAAAAAGGAAATGCTAAGGGAAATGAACAGGGAGATCAATTACCTGTCTGTAGAAATCTTAAAATTGTAATAATAAAGTAATTTTTGGGCAGGGCTTATATAGATATGAAGACTTTTGTTAGACAAAAACACGAGAGGAGCAAAAATTCCAAAAGGAGCAGTGGCCTGAAAGGCTTACTTACAACATGTATGGAAAATGCAGAACATTTCTGTGTTGAAAAAATAGAAAGAGGCAGTTGGTGATAATTCTGAAGAAGGTATTATCACCAACTGTCTGCCGCATGATCATTCCTGCAGCTGCGCAGGAGCACTTGCATATGAACACCTGTCATTTACGTCTATGGGTGCCTCTTCTTCAGTCCATAGGTAAACAGTAGTTTTCTTACCATATGATCCAGTTAGAATTACCAACAATGTAGTCCTTTTCCTCTCTTCTCCCCTACATTCTGCCACGAGGTGGACATGTAACCCAAACTAGGCTAATCACTTTGTCACCTAAGAATTTGTGTCTTGATCAAGGAAGTGCATGCACTAAATAGCTGTTGGAATTCAGTCAGTCAATTATAGCATCATCATGCAAGTTTCATGAGTCCTCTATTAGAAGGTGCCCACTTTCTCCTCCTTCCCAAGACCCTGCTTCTCCTTTGCTTTAGTGAGCTCCTAAATATCCTGCCAATAAATTTCGTGTGTGTGTGTGTGTGAGTGTGTGTAGTTTTGCTTTGTTTTTTATTTTGTTTTGCTTAGCTTATACCAAGTCCGTTTCTGTTGACTATAGCAAAGACCTCTATCTGATCAACCTGTCTAATGTGTTTGTATAAAATTTGCAAACAGTTGGGAAAAATTTATTGAAGGGTCATATGATAAAGATGAAATTTAGGAACATTTGGAGCATCATGGAATTAGAGTCAGAGTACAGGCAAGGGGAAGTGCACTATTATCTGGAATTAAGATTTAAAAGAAGTAGATGAATGTAAGATGGTAATAAAAGTGATATAGTTTGGTGGAATGAGCACCAGATCTTGTAGTTAAAAAAGAAAAACAATGTGTTTAAATCTCAGGTTCTTTCCTGCTTCTGACTTGCTTAGGCAAGTTACTTATATATACTAGACCCTTATTTCAATATTTTCATACTGTAGACAGTAGTAACCCACTCACTGTCATATTTTGAGTATAAAAATAATATATGGGCTGGACATGGTGGCTCACACCTGTAATCTCAGCGATTTGAGAGGCCAGCACAGGAGAATAACTGAGCACAGGAGTTCGAGACTAGCTGGAGCAGAATAGTGAGACCCCATCGCTACAATTTTTTTGTAAATAGCCAGCTGTGATGGCACACACATGTAGTACCAGCTACTTGGGAGGCTGAGGTGAAAAGATCACATGAGCCCAGGAGTTTGAGGCTGCAGTAAGCTATGATCACACCATTGCACACAGCCTGGGAAACAAATGAGACTCCATCTCTAAAAAGAGAATATATATATACACACACACACACATTATATATAATGTATTATAATATATATAATACAGACTAATATAATATATATACAGATTAAATATAATCTGTCACATACAGTGTTTAGCACTAATATGAACTAGCATTCCATGTTAGTTTATAAATTCAGTAAGACCTGGCAAGTGACTGAATCTTATATGTAAGCTAAAAGGCAAAGTCAACATTGACCCCAAATTTTGAATCTGGGAGATATGGTAAATTATAATATTTGGACAAAGAAAAGAATTTGGCTTTGAAATGGATGGATGCTATGGTCTGAATGTTCATGTTCATGTTCCTCTAAAATTCATATGTTAAAATCTCCAATGTGTTGGAAATAAGAGGTGAGGCCTTTGGGAAGCAACTATATATGAGGGTAGATAATGGTGAATAGGATTAGTGACCTTATAAAAGAGGTCTGTGGGAGCTTGTTTTTCCCTTATGCCACATGAGGACACATAGAAGGCGACATTTATGAGGAACAGGCCCTCACCAGACACCTAATCTGCTGGCATCTTGATCTTGGACTTCCCAGCCACCAGAGCTATGAGCAGTAAATTTCTGTTGTTTATAAATTACTCAGTCTAAGGTCTTTTGTTATAGCAACCCAAGCATACTAAGACAGAGGATGATAAATTCAAATAATTAAAATAAAAACTAAATTTTTTGACATGTGGATTTTAAAATAATTTTCTCAAAATTTAAGATAAAATAGGCATCTAAAATGAACTTCAGAGTCACCTTTACACTGTGGAAAATTGAAAGATATGGTAGGCAACTGAGTAACTATAGAAAAAGAAAATATTGATGACAAACTCTAACATGTGTTTATATAAAGGGTCAATGAGAAGGAAGAGTCAATGAAGGAGATAGAAGACACAGTCAGGAGTACAAGGGAGTACAACTTCACGACCTCTCAGAAGCCAGAGAAGACACGTCCAGAGAGAAACTTTTCTTACTCCACTGTTTCATGTGCCTAAGGTGCTACAGAAAGGACAAGAAGTATGGAGATGAAAAGGAATCCATTTCATTTCCTCATTAGTATTTTCAGATATTTGTTTCAACAAAATCATGAAACTAGAACTAGATGCAAACAAGTGTAAGAATAATGCCTCATTTATGTTTCAGAATTGTTCTTATTCATGTTTCAGATGTTGTTTAGGAAGTGGCATAAGATACAGTGAAAGAAGAAAAAAAGGAAAACAAAGAAGAGTTTCCCACAAATGAAATAATCAGTACTGGAATCAATAGAAGTTATTTGAGAATATAACAGCAATTATATAGTTTAATGTAGTCATGCAAATTAATATAGTTCAATATAGTCATGCAAGTCAATGTGTGAACATATTATACAAAAGGCATTTAAAAGTTGGAAGCTACATAGTCCAAATGCCCACACTGTGATTCCATATCTCTGTAAATTGTCCCAAGGCAGGTTCACAATATTTTTTACAATAAAACATCTTAGAAATAAACTGAAATAAGTCACAGAGACATAGTCTTTAATATTTGCATTATTTGATTTTGATAAACATTGGGGTTTAAAGATATATTTTGGCAGAATTACCAAGACAATTAATTTCCCCATGTCAGCTTTCTCTAGTAATAAACTCATTTGTTCTTCCAAAAGAGCCATCAGTCTCTTTTTATCATAATAGCTCATTTTTTTTTCATTTTAAGCTGTTTGCATACAATCATGATAATATTTAATGATGAAAGTCATTTCCTCAGACTCATCTTTAATAATGCACTTTATATTTAGTTCATGGTAATCTCTAAAATAAGCTAAAGTGTAAGGAAGAACACATTAGCAATTATTTGTTCTGAATCCTGGGAAAACAATGCCATGAGCTCTTGGCTCAAGACTTCATTGCATTCTTGCTGGGAGAGCTTGAGTCAAATCTTGGCACTAGGGAAGATGATCTCTAGTTGACTTTCACATCTCTCTATAGATGGACCCAATCCACAATTTGTATTATATTTCATGTATGCTTCTATTGTTTCCTCTGACAAATGTTCAAAAGAGAAAAGAAAGCTAAACCCCAAAAATGCAATTATTAACAACACCTTGAACATTCTTGATCCCCACCCCAGTCACATCCAGTTATCTGCATGAGCAGTTACTATTTTTTTTTTTTTCTGAAAGAAAAATGGGTGCTGGATCTTTGGATATATTGTACTGAATACTGTGAGATTTCCTAGAGAAAACCATTAATTGTTTTAGGTAAGACTGCAAGTTAAGAGTTTCTATTTGCATTTTTTCTTTTTTTTCTTTTTTTTTGCTGTTTTATGGCTACATCTTAATACTTTGGTAAAATCTAAGTTATCTACAAAAAAACTGATGATAAAGTTTAGCACTAATGTCAGGTTTATGCTATCAAAACAAAGGACATAATTATTAGGTGATTCGATTCAAACATAAATACAAGTTTTTTATTCTATCTCTGGGTACTTTATAAAATGCTTGTATTAATAATATTCAACAAAATCAAATTAACAGGAATATCTGATTTGTTAAATGTCATTTTGTTGGTAACTTGTTTTTTTATTCATTTATTCATTCACTTAGCTAACATTTGCATTTAAGATACCCGATATCTGAGAGGTATACAAAACAGGAATGTGTGGCTCTGCTTAAAGATTATCTGGTCAGGAAGTCTGACAGAGGGGAGCCTTATTAAATGGGGTTTTGAAGAAGACAAAACTGCATCTCTTTTTACATCAGTAATGCCATTTCTTACCTTGTCATTGGCTCTACCTCCTAAATTTTGGTGGAAAAAAAATTAACAATAACAAAAATAATAAAGGCTAATTCATCCTGAACATTGGGTATGCCAGAGTGTGATCTGGTCACTCTGGTCTAATGAACTAAAAAGTGTTGTAGTAAAGTTTTGTTTATAAACATTTTTGCACACATTACATTGTCAAAGGACCTTGACTATGAATTCCACCAGCTTGTAGTTATATCACACTTTCTGTTCATCAGATATGGTGACTCCCCAAAGAAACTATGAATATATATGTGTTTAACCTTAAGCCCAGACAATTATCTCTTGATTCAGAAAAGCTTTTAAAACTTGAAAATGTGGAATTAAGAGCTCCTGATTCTCCACGCCGTTCCCCATCCCTGCTTGCCTATCTTTCTGTTTCTGTTTTGGTTTTAAGAGGATTAAAAAAATAAGTATTCACTAAGCATACAATGAAAAGAGATAAAAAGGGAGGAGAAAGGGTTTGGAGGGTGGAGGTGTCTAAGGCAGGTGTCGGCACTGGATGACCAAATAAATGATCTTTAGGAGAGGAGCATGATTCACATGTCTGTCAGTTTCCTTCCCCATGGCAGCATTTTAAAAACGAGATTTACGTATAGGTCATCTTCTTGACCAGCTTCTGTGGTCTGTGAGTTGGCCTCACTCACCAGTCTCTATTCTCTGTGCAATTAGATGATGGTAGGCCTTGGGAATAGATTTTCAAAATCTGAGCTCTGGGCACATCTAAGCTAGGTAGTGTGGCCCCTTTGTTCCAACTTTTAGAAATACCCTTGTAGTCAGTTTTCATCCAGGGGGAGCAAATGCTGTGCCAGTGGGGAAATACAGTTGAAGAAGTTGCAGGTCAACCTTACTACGCCATGCTCCTGACACATAGGTAGGAGTTTGCACCTTGCATTGCTAGTGTGATCTTTTGTCCTAGGAAACTGGGAGTAGACATGATACTTTTCTTTGAATGTTTTATATTATCTCAATTTCTATGGCCCTTGATTTGTTTTCTTAATCCAAACATAATATGGACACATCCATGGTCTTTACAAAACAATTAATTAAGGAGAACTTAGGAAAAACAACTTTACTAATTCAAATTATTTGTTTGTTTTTGTTGTTTTTCTTCTCTTTTCTTTTTTTCTCTTTTTTTTTAGAGACAGAGTCTCACTCTGTCACCAGGCTGGAGTGCAGTGGCGCAATCTCGGCTCACTGCAACCTCTGCCTCCCGGGTTCAAGTGATTCTCCTACCTCAGCCTCCTGAGTAGCTGGGATTATAGTTTTTTTTTTTTGTTTTTTTGTTTTTTTTTTTTTTTATTTTTTTTTTTGAGACGGAGTCTCGCTCTGTCGCCTGGGCTAGAGTGCAGTGGCCGGATCTCAGCTCACTGCAAGCTCCGCCTCCTGGGTTCACGCCATTCTCCTGCCTCAGCCTCCCGAGTAGCTGGGACTACAGGCGCTCGCCACCTCGCCCGGCTAGTTTTTTGTATTTTTTAGTAGAGACGGGGTTTCACCATGTTATCCAGGATGGTCTCGATCTCCTGACCTCGTGATCCGCCCGTCTCGGCCTCCCAAAGTGCTGGGATTACAGGCTTGAGCCACCGCGCCCGGCCGGGATTATAGTTTTAAACTTAGGAAATGCCTGTTTAGAAACATCCCAGCATGAGGGATCGTAAGCCACAGTCCAGATATACCAGGACTAGAGAAATGGGTTGTATGTGTAAGACTTTACTTTCTATCTTTTGTTCCTACCGTGTGTTTCAGGTTTCTTGCCTGACTTAGAAATAAACCTAAAGGCAGAAAAGGCATTAAGAATATATAACTACACAAAATGGAATTCCTAATTTCAAGCATGCAAACCTTATTTCATCTTCACATGCATAGGAATGACAAAGAAAAATATTTATTTTCTGTGGGATATCAGAGAAAGAAAAACCTGTAATATCACAGAAAAAAATGTACTATTCTTTATATATCTAAACAGTAACACCCAAAAGTTATAATTTTATAAAATATAAAGTAATGTTTATATCGCTTATGATTTTTAAAGAACTAATTTCTGGTAATCTGTTAAAATTCCCAGAAAATCAGGAAACGGTGGCATGCTACCTCTTAGTCCTCAAACAATTACCATTAAGAACAAAACAATAGATTGGTAATTTTTTTCTTTTGTATTTTATCTAATGCACTGAGTTCTTAATCAATTCAGCAGAGTATATGTGGAATGTTGAACAATTTCATGTAGATGCTAATGCAGGATGAGATGCTCTCATGCCTCATACACAAATATCTCAAATTACAGGATGATGACTTACTTCCTAACTCCCAACTTTAACATTTTCAAACTAGTTTGCAACCCAGAAGTAAATCTAGAAATTAATTTGGTAGAATGGAACCAAGGACTTTTTCATAAAATAAACAAAGTAAAATAGAAATTAGTAGAGTGCCTCACATGTAGAAAGGTAAATATAGTCTCCAAAACTTTTTTGTTGTGTGTGTGTGTGCGTGCATGTGCACTAAATCTTAATGTAAAAGATATATGTTACTGTGGATCATTTCAGGGTCTGAAAGCTACTGCCTTGTACTACATATTAGCCT
The DNA here is from genome assembly GCF_008728515.1 of Papio anubis. Classification (NCBI taxonomy): domain Eukaryota; kingdom Metazoa; phylum Chordata; class Mammalia; order Primates; family Cercopithecidae; genus Papio; species Papio anubis. The sequence continues at coordinate 34,798,358 of NC_044989.1, read as the reverse complement.
TTCAGAAAGGAGAGGTAAATTGTTTAATAGCTCAGAGGTATTACATGGGGGAAGTAAGATTCTAATCCATATGATTCTATTCTGGAAGTTCAGAACCTGTATTTTTCCAAAAAAAAAAAAAGACATTCATGTCATTCTCACAAAGAAACTCCATTATTATCATCACTTGGAAATCAAAACTTTTTCCAAATTCTTAAAAAATGAACAGGAAAATAAGTCTTTAGAGAAGTGTTCATTGTATATATTTTAATTTTCTTGCTTAATAAGATACATATATACTTCTAGTTAATAATATACACATAAATGATCTATGATAGATACACAAACACATATATATGAAACATACACATACATATACATACACACATATATATGCAGCACATACATATATTATACATACACATACTTACAGCAATTAAGCAGAAAGAAGAAGAAAGCACTATGGAATAAATCAAGACTTTGCTTCTAGTTATGATTCTGCTTTACTTGGAGCTAGCCTCTACAGAAGTTGCTATAATAAGATATTCATTAATTATCTTCATATTAACATGTTATTCAATTGTTGTCTAAACTACATATTTTACCAGGATATCTTAGTGCTTAGCATAATACCTGGTACATAGAATCTCAATACATATGTGGATAATTGTTGTGTAAGCGTTCAGAATAACAAAAACAAACAGATAAATTCAAAGTCAGTCTTCTTATATATTATTAACTTGCATTGTTAAAGAATAATAGTCGTGTTTTCAAAAAAAGGCTTCATGATATAGACCTCCTACTTTTTTGGGCATGTTTCAGTCACATAGGTCAGTGTGTGTGTGCTTGTGTGTGTCTTTCTCTAACTATACAGAAAACATCTGACTCTATGCATTTCTATCATATTAGTTTCTAATATTATCTTATTCATAAAATTGATCCAAACCTCTTTGTCCATTGTTGTTCATTTATTTCTGTATATTATAGTCAGTCTGATGAAACTTCAGAGAATCTCTTTATTACATTGATCAACTTCTTAGTATCAATTATTTTAGAATTAAGAGAGCCTGTGAAAATTATCATGCCTGATTTTTGATATTTTAGCTTTGGACCTTCTAGAAACTTGGCAAACCACAATGACGACTATGGCTAAGGTTTAAGGTTATTATACAATTAATGATTGGAAATTCCTTTACTTGAGTCTTGTTGAATGAACATGACTGCTTTTTTTACCCATTCTTAAGCCCTTTTCTGCAGCTTTTCATTCATCTACTTATGCTTCCAGAAACTTCTATTAAATATTCCTCCTTGAAAGGAACAGTCCTGATTAGTGGACTAATACAAATAATTAAGATCTATTTCTTTTTTTCTCATAACTTATTGTCTAATTGACCAGAATATTGAGAGGATTTTGACAATGAAAAAGTCACAGATCTGCAAATAACAATTCTGTTATAATTTTCCATTTCATAAAAGTGATGAATGACATTTATGCCTCACTAGAATGCTAGGATAAATCTGAATGTGTCCCTCACTATTCATTCTTTATTTTGAATGTTAGGACAATTTACAAGAGGCACTTTATTAACTATAATTATTGGATTTTTATTAAGAAACTGCTAAGCAAAATGTAAAGTATATTATGAAGTACAAATAAAACAAAACTGAATAAAAGATATAACTAGAGTAAAATTAAGATCTATCTTATAGGAAATAGATTATTATTATTTATGTGTAGTTCTCATCTATGACAGATTCACCAAGGAAAGAAGGCTAAAGATTCCTGTCATTTTACTGTTACTTTCTAGATATCACTTGATATCTAGGAAACTTAAAGAAATATATTTAAGCTCATTCCATAATTTCATTCTCTCCTTCCACACGTGTAGCTTCACAAAGCCAAGAAAAAGGGAAAACTAGTTGCTAAGCAACAACTAAGGTATTAGGAATGGATCCAGAGAGGCATCTCTTGAGTCAAGTAATTAATCAATAGATTTTAAAAACAAAGAAAGTACCCATTAAGTCGTATGTTTCAGGGAAAAGGTAGATAGCTACATTTTTGCTTAAATATAGGATGACTTTGCTATACAGAGGTTTGTTTTATTAAAATATTACAATACTTTTGCAAATAAAATCAACTCAAAGAATCATTTGTCTTAAAAAAATGTTTTGCAAACTGGGTGAAGAGTAACAAAATGTACCTTTCAAAATGATTTTAAATCTAGTCAAAGAGGAATAAGCAGAATAGAGAAAAAATTCCAGTGAACAATGTGGTTTACAAAGTTGTATGTATATGTTGAAGATATGAATAAATATTAAAAATGTTGGCATCTCTGAAGAAGCACATTCTTGGATTTTTAAAACTCATAAAATAAAATGCCAGATACACCTGAGTAAACTCTGCCTACCCATCAAGCACATGGCTAGAATTTTGGACATATTGGGTATACTTTCCAATATTAAGTCTTGAGCCTCATATACTCTACATGTATAGCACTAAAATGAAATGACCCAAAAGGATACTCACAGTACTTGTTACCATCTGCTAGATCCACATCAATAGGATAAAGCAGGGGAAGAATTGTGAGAGGCTTGTTGACCCTTGATTCCAGGATGTCTATAGTATACTTCAGAAGGTGGGAAATACTATGGTGATAGAAATGGAGAGTACAAGAATTGGTAGAGCTGCTGGCACATTTTTATGTGATGGTGTAAGTATATCGAGGGAGATAGTATAGCGGTCACTGGCTTTGGAGGTCAGAAAGATTTGGGTTCAAAGCCTGGCACTATCGCTCTTTAGTTTCATGTATTTGAGCAAATTACTTAGTTGTGACTTAAAATTTAACTCTCTTTGGTGTGGTTATTTTATTGTTATATTGCTATTGATAGTATATTTGAGATAACCAAAAATAATTAGAGAAAAACAAATCGGCAAGGTTAGTATTAGTGAAAGTAGTGCTGTCTCCAATTATAAAAGACAGAAGGTTTTCTGCTCCTGAATGTAGTTGACTAGGAATTTGTCCATGTGTGTTTGAAGTCATGAAAGGGCAAAAGGATGGCAGAGATTGGTAGACGGACATCCATGTAACAAGGAAATTCTGACAACTGTGGTAAAACATGCATCAACACTCAAGCCTGTAATCCCAGCACTTTGGGAGGCCGAGACGGGCGGATCACGAGGTTAGGAGATCGAGACCATTCTGGCTAACAGGGTGAAACCCCGTCTCTACTAAAAAATACAAAAAATTAGCCGGGCGACGTGGCGGGCGCCTGTAGTCCCAGCTACTCGGGAGGCTGAGGCAGGAGAATGGCGTAAACCCGGGAGGCGGAGCTTGCAGTGAACTGAGATGCGGCCACTGCACTCCAGCCTGGGCGACAGAGCGAGACTCCGTCTCAAACAAAAAACAAACAAACAAACAAAAAAAACATGCATCAACAGATTTGTTTCCATTTATTTCACCAAAGAGGGGAATACAAATATCTGATCACACATTGCTTTAGAACTTATGAAACACATTGTTCTAAATATCAAAAATAAAAACATAGCTTCAGATAGGATTGTAAACATTTTGATATTTTGACTTCAATTACAATAGAAATCAGTCAAAACTCCCAGTACTCAAATTCTAAAACACCATTAGAGATATTTAAGCTTTCTTTCCTTCTGTATCCACATTGCAACTATATTCAAACAGGCTTTTGAAGCTTATTTCTGGGATTTTAAAAATTACTCTATATTTACTTCTAAGGATAAAAGTAAGGCATACATTCATTTTCCCTTTAAAATTCTAATAAAATTAGATGAAGAAAATATCTTCCATGACTTGTTTTCCATTGGTAACAACATGATCTGTAGGTGTAAGCATAGTTAGAAATCTGTTTGTTTGGGTGGGGAGGAAATGAATGCTATAAGTGTTACTGAGCAACTGTTTAACTTCAAAAAACTGACATAAAATTGTATGCATTTATCATGTACAACATATCGTTTTGAGGGATATATGCATTGTGGAATAGTTAAATCTAGCTAATTAACAAATACATTATGCTGCATAGTTAACATTTTTGTGGTGAGAACACTTGCCATCCACTCTCTAAGCATTTTTTAGGACTATAATATGTCATCATTAACTATAGTCACCGTGATGTACAATAGATTACAAAAACTTTCTCCTCCTATCTAGCTATAAATATGTATCTTTTGACCTACATTTCCCCACCTTTTATTTTCCATAACCACTCCAACGTCTGGTAACCACCATTCTAGTCTCCACTTCTGTGAGTTCAACTTTATTAGATTCCACATATAAGTGAGATCATTCAGTATTTATCTTCCTGTGTCTGGCTTATTTCACTTAGCAAAATGTCCTCCAGGTTCATCCATGTTGTTGCAAATGACAGGAGTTCCTTCTTTTTTATAGCTGAATAGTTTTCTATTATGCATATATACCATATTTTCTTTATACATTCATCCATTTATGGACACTTATGTTGATTCCATATCTTGGCTATTGTGAACAATGCTACAGTAAATATGGGAGTGCAGATACCTCTCTTCCTTACATATTTATTTCACCTCCTACAGATATATACTCAGTAGTGGGATTGCCAAATTACATGGTAGATCTATTTTTAATTTTTTGTGGAACATCTAATACTATTTTCAATAATGACTATACTAATATACATTTCCATCAACTTATGAGGTTTCCCTTTCTCCACATACTTTTCAACACTTGTTACCTTTTTTTAATACTAGTTATTCCAACAACATTAAGGTGATATCTCGTTGTGGCATTGATGTGCATTTACCTGATGAGTAGTGATGATGAGTATTTTTTTAAAAATATACCTGTGAGCCATTTATGTCTTCTTTTGAGAAATACCTATTCAGGTCTTTTGCTCGTTTTAAAATTTGTTTTGTTTGTTTGTTTTCTTGCTATTGAGTTAAGTTCCTTATATATTTTGGCTATTAACTCCTTATAAGATGTAAATATTTTCTTCCATTCTGTAGGTTGTCTGTTCATTTTGTTAACTGTTTCCTCTGAAGTATAGAAGATTTTAAGTTTTAAATAATGCTATTGTCTATTTTTGCTTTTGTACTTTTGAGGAAACCATTACATATCTAGAAAAAAACATTGCTCAGACCAATGTCATGGAACTTTCCCCTATGTTTTTTTTTTTTTCCTAACAGTTTTAGGTCTTTCATTTAAGTTATTAACCATTTCAGTTGTTTTTATACATGGTGAGAGATAAAGGTTTAATTTCATCCTTCCGCCTGTGGATATCCATTTTTCCTAACACCGTTTATAGAAGTGATTATCTTTCCCCTATTGTATGTACTTGATTCTTTTGTTGAAAATCAATGGCCATGAGTGCAGTAAATTTCTTTCTGGGCTCTATTCTATTGTATTGGTCAATGGGTCTGTTTTTATTCCACGACTATACTGTTTGGCTACTATAGCACTGGAGTATGTTTTGAAGTTGGTAGTATGATGCATCCAGCTTTGTCCTTTTAAATCAAGATTGCTTTGGCTACTTGGGGGTTTTGTGGTTCCATGTGAATATTAGGATTGTTGTTTACTATTTAGGTTAAGAATTTCACTGGTATTTTAATATGAATTGCATTGAGTCTATTGCTTTGGGTAGTATAGACATTTTAACAATATTAACTCCTCTATTACATAAACACAGAATATCTTTTTATTCTTATGTATTTTATAGCTATTGTAAATGGAATTGTTTTCTTTACTTATTTTTCAGATTGTTTGATGTTGGTGGATCAAAATGCTACTAATTTTTGTATGTTAATTTTTTATCCTGCAGATGTATTAGATTTGTTTATTAGTTCTAAACGTTCTTTGGTGGAATCTTTAGAATTTTCTATACATAAGATCATGTCATCTGAAAACAAGAACAATTTAACTTCTTCCTTTCTGATGTGGATGCCTTTTATTTCTTTCTCTTACCTACTTGCTCTGGCTACAGTGAATACAAGCAGCAAGAGTGTGCATTATTTTCTTATTCCAGATCTTACAGGAAAAGTTTTCCTTGTTCAGTATGATATTAGTTGTGCTGGTCACATATGGCCTTTACTGTGTTTAGGTACACTCATTAGGTATATCTAGCTTGTTGAGAACTGTTATCATGAACAGTTGTTTAGTGTTTCAAATGATTTTTCTGCATCTGATGAAATGATCAAAGGTATTTTGTCCTTCACTCTATTAATGTGATATATCATTATACATATTTATTGATGTATATATTTTGAGCCATCCTTGCATTCCTGGGATGAATGTCCCATCAGTGTCCCATCACTATGTCCATCAGTGATGTTGTCCTGTGATTTTGTTGTTGTTGTTACTGTTATTGTGTCATTGTCTGGTTTTGATATCAGGGTAAGAGTGGCCTTATAAAATAAGTTGGGAAGTATTCCCTTCTTTTCAATTTATTGGAAGAATTTGTAAAGAATTTGTATTAGTTCTTTTAAATGTTTGCTAGAATTAAGCAATTAGGTCATCAAACCCTGAGACTTAATTTGGCCTTCTTTTAACTGGATATTTGTATCTTTTTCCAGGTTTGGAAAGTTTCTGCTATTTTTTTTTTTTGTTTAAATTCCACAAACTTGAATATTTTGTTTTTTGAGATCCTGGGGGGACAATCACTGGAGAATCCTATTCTGTTATCTCACTATGGCCACTCCACAATTGGTTTTTATCACTTAACAATATGTCTTCAAAATCTGTACATGTGTACATACAGCACACCCACGTTGCACACATCACACAAACAAACATATATATTTAAAAACTAATTATTGGCTGGGCGCGGTGGCTCATACCTGTAATTCCAGCACTTTGGGAGGCCGAGGTAGGCAGATCACGAGGTGAGGAGATCGAGATTATCCTGGCTAACATGGTGAAAACCCACCTCTACTAAAAATACAAAAACTTAGATGGGTGTGGTGGCATGCACCTGTAGTCCCAGCTACTCAGGAGGCTGAGGCAGGAGAATTGTTTGAAATGGAGGTGGAGGTTGTAGTGAGCCAAGATTGCATCACTCCAGCCTGGGTGACAGAGCAAGGCTCCATCTCAAAAAAAAAAAAAAAAAAGAAAAAGAAAAAAAAAGGGAATTATTTTAAGAGGCTATACAATATTACATACTGTAGTGTAATTATTTTCCATGTAATGAAACTGTAGATTGTAGTCTTGCTATCTAATGTCATCTAACAAACTACCCTAAACTAAGCGACTAAAGTCAACAACAATCATTTGTGAACTTATAAATATGGTATTTGGGTTGGGTTTGGTGGGAAGGGTTGTCTATATGCCATGTGTCATCAGCTGATAACTTAGTTCTTTTCTCTGAAGGTCTCTCTCTGTTACCTAGAATTCCTCATGGCATGATGGTAGTGTTCCAAGGACAAGTGTTCCAAGAAAGAACACTAGCCAGAAACTATTTCACCTTTCATTACTGAGTCTAGGAAATCAAATAACTTCACACACCACCAACTTGTTAACCATGTGGTTGAGACACCTTGGAACTAGATTAACAGTCGTTAGTCAAGCCACCCCACCTGATTCATATAGCGTCCACAGGATTCCATTATTTGAAGTCACAAACCCCAGTAAAAAGTTTAAGGGGAAGGGAGATAGATTATATATTTAGAGAAAGAGTAGTATGTTTCTGTAAAATCATGTGGAATGAGAAATATTGTTACAGACATCTTAAAAAAACACAGTGTACCACAGCTTGCTTCTCAATCTTTCAGTATTTTGAATAATATTACAATGTATACAATTACATATTTCCTGGAAAAAGTGTTTAAATATATTTCTGTATGAGTTAGAATGGCCTATGCTCCCAATATTTATACATATATATCTGTTTACCTATTTATTTTCTAGTAATTCTAATATTTTATCAAAAGGCTGTACACAATGACTTACAGTATATGAAAGTTTCCAACACAAATTACTTATACTAGATTTTTCACTTTTCTGCTACACTTATGAATGAAATTATTTCATTGGCATAGCTTGCATTTTCTTGGTTACTATTTACATTAGGCAAGTTTAATAATTATTGCTAACTTTAATTTTTCTTTGTGCCATGTTTAATATCTTTCACACTTTTCTCCAGGTTTTTAAATCAATATGTAAGTTTTTATAGCATTTTTATTTGCTACTGTGTAATCTATTTTTCAGATTGCAAATAATTCTCTAGTGTTTTGTCTTTTCATTATTTAAATTTTTTTTACAGAATTTTAAATTTTGAAGCTTTCAACTTTTTACTTTTTATTATGCTTTTTTTATTTTATGACTTGGGTAAGAAAGCCTTACTCTTTCTTGCTATAGAAGCTTACTTACATTTATGTTTTTCTAATGAGTTAAATGTTGTTTTAGAATGTTTATCTTTTGATCTAATATGAACTTTTACTTGTGCATGATGAGAGGTAAGCAAGCAGTTTTTTCTTTTTCCTGAGAGAATCAAATATCACAACATAATTTGTTGATAGTTCACATTTGCCCTCATGGATCGAAATTACCAATACTGTTATTTATATCCCTTTCTCTCTACATATAATAAATAATTCCCACATAATAAAAATATATGTAATTTGTGTGATATAAAACATAAACATGATATGTACATATTTATTAGATTATTGGACATATTTGATCATCAATTTGTCTATTTATGGGTCAATTTCATATTTTTGAAGCTTTATTGCAATATAATTTATATACCATAAAATTCCTCCTTTAAATTATGCAATTCACTAGTTTCCAGTGTATTCACAGGGTTGTGCAACCATCATCCTATCTAATACCAGAACACTTTAATCACTCTAAAAAGAAACGCAAACATATTAGCAAGCATTCCCAATTCCCTCCTACCCTCACACCATGTCTACCATTAATATTATCTTATGTCTATATCAGCATGCTATACTGGACTTTTCACATAAATAAAATTTTATAGTGTGTGGCCTTTTGTATTTGTATTTGTAACTCAGCATGTTTTCAGAATTTATTGATGTTGCAGCATGAATTGAGGCCAAGTTTATATTGATGTATTTAATATAGCTTTATAGAGTATTCTGATATCTAGTAGGGTAAATTGTCCACTATCGTTGTTGCTAAAAATGTTCTTAGCTATAACTTACAAATTTATTTTATGTGTATGTCAATATGTTTATTAGATTTGCTTTGATTTTATAAATTAATTGAGTGAAACTGTTATCTGTATAGTATCGACTTTTCTTATTCATGTTCATGAACTTTTCCTCTGCTCAATCAGAAATTTTTTGTACTAAAGATTTATAATTTTTATCGCAGCGAAGATTTTTTTCTCAAGTAAACTTTCAAACATTTTATGGTTTTTCTCAGGATAATAATTTTTTCTTTCATTTTAATTGGTTATATCAATCATATTATCTGAAAACAGCTTTTATTCTTTTCCAGTATGTGTACTTTGTATTTTTTTTCCTTATCTTTTCTCATTAATTAAAGCAGAAGTTATAAACTGGGTACAGTTTACACTACTTATCAACATTTGGCATTATCAGACAGTCTCTCACAACAAATAACTATCTGGTCTAAAATATTAGTGTGACAAAGTTAAAAAACCCTGAGTTTGAGCATTAAATATAATTCAAATAGTGGTAATGATAGTAGGTATCCTTATATTGCATCTGGATTTAACCAAAAATATATAACACCAGTAATGTTTGTCTTAGGTTTCTTATAAATGAGTTTTATGAAATTTTAGGTTTTCTTATATTTCTATTTTGCTTATATAGCCTTGCTTGTGTTTTGATTAAGAATAGATATTAAATTATTTATGTGCCTAAGGAGATGGCCATATAATTTTTTCACCTTAATTTACTACCACAGTATCATAGATTAGGAGATTTTGTAATTTTTGCCTAAATTTATATCCCTAAGATTGATCTTATTCATTCTTCTGAAAACATTGATGCATTCTGTTTACTTTGTTTAAGTCTAGGTTTGCATGCAAAAGTGTCTTGGGTATATGCGTGTGCATGAATATGTGTGTGCATCCCCCACCCATCCATGTGTTCATATTCTTCTATTTCATTTTTTTTTTTTTTTTTGAGACGGAGTCTCCATCTGTCGCCCAGGCTGGAGTGCAGTGGCGCCATCTTGGCTCACTGCAAGCTCCGCCTCCCGGGTTCACGCCATTCTCCTGCCTCAGCCTCTCCAGCAGCTGGGATTACAGGCACCCGCTACCATGCCCGGCTAATTTTTTTTTTTTTGTATTTTAGTAGAGATGGGGTTTCCCTGTGTTAGCCAGGATGGTCTCAATCTCCTGATCTCATGATCAGCCCACTTTGGCCTCCTAAAGTACTGGGATTACAGGCGTGAGCCACCACGCCCGGCCCTATTTCAGTTTTGATTTAAAAGTTATTTGAAGTTTGTTAAATGGTTTGTTAAACGCGCTAATACATTCTGTGTACTAAAAGATTTTATAAAATGTGGATGACAAGTTCATTAAGGATTGTGAGAATTTATGTATACAACTGGTAATGGTGGCTTTTGTTTTGTTTTGTTTTCGAGACAGTGCCTTACTCTGTCACCCAGGCTGGAGTGCAGTGGCACGATCTCGACTCTCTGCAACCTCTGCCTTCTGGATTCAAGCGATTCTTCTGCCTCAGCCTCCTGAGTATCTGGGATTACAGACGTATGCCACCACACCAGGCTGATTTTTGTATTTTTAATAGAGATAGGATTTCACCATATTGGCCAGGCTGGTCTCGAACTCCTGACCTCAAGTGATCTACCTGCCTCAGCCTCCCAAGTGCTAGGATTACAGGTGTGAGCCACTGCACCCAGTCTATGGTGGCATTTTTAAGACTAGAATTTTAAATAAAAATAATAGAAAATATATTTAAGAGTTCCTCATATGTCATAATTAAACACTTTACATATATTAAGTCATTTAATCCTCACAATAATCCTATTAGATATTTATATTACTCTTGTTATACACATGAGAAACTGCCACAGCTACAACTTAAGTAACTGTATTTAAGAATCTTTGTAATTATTATCAACCAGCCCAAGTATTCAAATTCTTGTTTATTAAATCCCAATGCCAATCAGCTATTCAGATTTGTTCTTTGCATTTTGTTAAGGTACAAAAGTGTGGCCTGAACTAGAGGTTAGTGAAATAAATTCTTCACATGTCCTAGGTTCTAGAATTTGGCTATGCCATGTGCTGGTTGCAGAATTTTGGTAAATGTCTCACTATATGCCTTCGAACTTTCTCATGCATAATATAAGGCAGCATAGATAGATAATGTCTTGGGGGTCTTTCAGCTCCAGATATATAAAATTCAATGGATTTTCAACCAGTGCCTGGTAATAATCATTTTACAGCCAATACTAAATGAACAAATAAATGAGCCAAGCATACAATGGATTCAACTAAAGATGGCCCATGGATTATTACTTGGGCGGGGATTTCATCCTCAGCCAGAATTAACATGTGGCTTAAAAAGCACATGTATTATATTATTAGAGCAATAATGCACATTTGATTCCTGAGCTAACTTTCATTGTTTGGCAGTGTTTGGCCAGAGAATTGTCTTGTGAAGAAATCTGAAGCTGTTTCTGAATTTGGTGGGAAAGACTACAGTGAATAATATCTACCATAGGCATGGAATGTGAGAGCAGTAGCCCATTGTCATTTATGTCTCATCTCTATGCTAGAGTATCAGGACTTCATACGTATATATAATGCTTTAGTGATATAAATAGCTTATTACATATTGTAAGTGATAAACACAAACGGTCCTCCCTCTGTATCCTTGAACAAAATAAATGAGCCAATCATTGAGACAAATTAGCTTTAATGTTTATATGTGAGTTGAGAGCCATGATGATTTATTATACCTTCACTTTTGAGCAGAAATAACATTCCTTTTTTTAGAAAGAAGCTTCAAAGTGCCTTACTTTGTGATGGAGTCAAAAAGTAGTGCTCTTTACCCAACTCATTGGTCAAATACAAATATCATTCTTAAAATGGCATTTGATTTCTGAACAGAGAAATGTTCGAAGGGTCCTCCAGAGCTCATTCCCTTAATCAAATGTTGGGTGAAGAGAATTTATTTTTTCTATTTGGAAATTATGGCTCTTCCTAGGGCAGTAGAAGAACTTTCATGGCTTAAAATGTGATTACAAGTACTATACTAGGATATATTGATTGCTAGTGTTTTAATAAAAATTCTTTCTTAATACCTGTTATTAATCACCTTCTAAATATAATATTATAAAGTATGAAATGTTCTTCACAGTTGATGAGATCAAGTTTTTTTTTTCTTTCTTTTTTATTCTACAGTGAATAGATGAGCCTGGTTAACTATAGGCTTGTGAGAACAATTTTGAAATGAAAGGCATTTCAAAAGATAATTTATGTGATACACCAAAATCTAAAATGATAAATAAATGCAAGCATGTCCCAACATTGAACTTTACTCACACTTAAGTCCTAGGGTCTATATTTAACTATTTGGGGGATGTGTAAGAGCAGGAAAAATTGAACACATTTCCAATATGTCATATAAACAGCATTCTCATAGGAATAACAAAAACAATTTTGTTCCTTTGTAAATCCAACTTAGTAATAAACTATACTTTATTATAGCCAAAATTAATGTAGACATCTCTGTCATATTTATTTGGAAAAGGTAATGAAATGTTTCTCTCACCTGAATATTGGTAGTAAATTAATGGTGGAAATCTCTATTTTGGCATTACAATCACATATAATGTTAATTATGCGTGAATAATAATTTGTCTATAAAAGTTTGAAAATATATGATTATTGTTGTGTGTATAAACGATAGATTCTGCATATTGTGAGAAGGATCTGCCTAAAGCGGATAGGTAAAATCAAGGTACTGGATATGGCCTTTGAAGAGAGATCAGAGACCGAAAAAGAATCCCTTCGCTCTGAAACTTTTGATGGCTATCTTAGTTAGTTCAAGATGCTATAACAAATTACCATAGACTGGTGCGTTGTAAACAGCAAACTGTGAAATTTATTGTTCACAGGTCTGGACTCTGGGTGTCCATGATCAAGGTGCCAGCATAGTCCCGTTTTGGTGAGGACCCCTTCAGGGTTGATGAGGTTTGTCCTCACATTGCAGAGAGCAGAGCAGGAGAGCTCTTTGAAGTCTTTTATATGAGGGCACTACACCCATCATGAGGGTACTACTCTCATGACCTAATTACATCCCAAATGCCCCACTTCCTAAGCTATCACAGTGGAGGTTAGGATTTGAACATATGAATTTGGAGAAACATAAACATTCAATCTTTAACAATGGCTCTTCAGATTCTCCTAGATTAAATTCTAAATTACTTATCCCTCCAAGTCTTATAACATCTAATATAAGCCCAACTTTTCTTTCCATCCTTTGTTTCCATTAGTTTCATTCTCAAATATTTAAGTCTAATCAAACTGGTCTGTTCTTTGTTCCTGAATCCATTCATGTATTTTTGTTTTAGTTTGAGATGCCTTCTCAAGTATTTCTGATTTTGTGTTTTATCCCTTCTTTACTCATTGTCGAGAACTATAAACTATCTGAGAATTTTCCCTACTTGAAAGCCAAGTTAGCCTATGACAGTTTTATGGGTGTTGGCAGAAGACACAAGACTCTCGTATCAGAGACAAAAGACTTTCTTACTGATTGTATGCAAACATTATGAGCTTCAGGTGTGTATTCGTTCTCCTTGTCCCAGAGTCCTATGGAGGCAGCAAGAAGCAATCCAGTTGGATATTATATATGCAGAGAGGGTTTTTTTTTTTTTGAGACGGAGTCTCGCTCTGTCGCCCAGGCTGGAGTGCAGTGGGCCATCTCGGCTCACTGCAAGCTCCGCCTCCCTGGTTCACGCCATTCTCCTGCCTCAGCCTCCCGAGTAGCTGGGACTACAGGCGTCCACCACCACGCCTGGCTAATTTTTTTGTATTTTTAATAGAGACAGGGTTTCACCGTGTTAGCCAGGATGGCCTCCATCTCCTGACCTTGTGATCCTCCCGCCTCGGCCTCCCAAAGTGCTGGGATTACAGGCGTGAGCTGCCACGCCCGGCCGCAGAGGGTTTGGGTCACAGCCAAAGAATGCCATATTAGGAGACTTATGTCTTCTATAATGGAAGCAAGCAAACCTGACCAAACATTACCCTAGAGAGAAGCATTATCCTTATCTATTGGACAGATTTGTTCTGCATGGAAGGATACATTATTTCTATCTTCCATGACTGTTGAATATGTAAACATCCTTGTAAAGTCCTAAACAAAACTTGTTTGTATAAACAGTGCTTCTGCTCATAGAACATGAGAAATGAATTAAGCCCATGGAGAATTATCTTCCAGTGTGCGTCATCCTCATGAATCCTGCCATTACTGCCCAAGTTCTGTGCTCACTATCTCTTCTGCACTATCACCAAATACTTAGTGCATACTTCTCACACGTGTAACTTACCATCAATTAGAGTGTACTTAATATAATGCCTGATACATATTGAGCATGCAATACATTTCAGCTGTCAGCATTACATTCCTTTTATTCTAAGTATATGATTATCTCACAAAAGACTGAATAAATACTTTAATGGCAAGGACAGTGTCATTTTAGAGTAAATAACATAGGCAGACTGAGTGCACATCTATGTGCTTCAGACTCTCCCTCTGTAAGAGGATAAGTAGAAATTGCTCCAAGGTTCTTAAGACGTCTTTCTAAACGTGCATAAGTATAAAGGATGAATACTAACTGATCAAGAATTAGGCTCCCATAATGGCTGGTGTCAACATTTTCTACATTTTCAGCTTCCGAATGACTGAATGCCTTCAGTTCACCCAACCATCTTGGACAGTGAACAGATATGACTTATAGCCTTTGCTATCTGCCAAATCCTTTCAGACTGCCAAGATTTCTTAGATTTCTGACCTTTGATACCTCAGTATTTCACAAGTGGTTCTGAATTTGTCTAAAAATCCTACCTTCCCATTGCCTGTCTGGATTATGTTAACATTTTTCTGGCTGCACTTTGACCTCATTAGGTTTATCTAGACTCTGGTTCAAACTCACCATTTAGTAAATTAAGTCAAATTTTCTATGTCCTATCAACAGATGATGATTTTATTTGTCCTACACTCTCCAGCTCTTCATTTCCAGCAGCAACAGAAAATGGAGCCTAAGAGTTCAAACCCTGGGTATTACGCTTTGAATCATATCCTATTTCTTCTTCTTTCTGTAGCTCTTGGAAAAGTAATCATCCTATACTGTTTCCTCATGTGTAAAATATAGATACTTTCCACTTCATGAAGCAGTTGTGAGATAATATATGCAAAACTTTTAAAAGAATATCAACATAAGGTAATTGCTCAATAAATGTTTAATATTGCTGTTAAGCTTAATATTGTTATCACTATTATTATTATTCCCTGAAGAACTTGGATTATAACTCATAGAAGTGGTTAGGTTACTGTTCGTATGATTAATCAAATAAAACAAGTCATAATTCTACCATAATATCAAAGTCCAGAAACTCTTTTTGAGCCAGAAAGATTGATCCACGTAGGTAAAATTCTGTTGCAGAGATGTTAGAATCACCTTTCCCTGATTGGATTCTATTCTTCAACCTGGTCCAGCAGAACATTTGGGACACATGTGTTCTCCTGCTTCACTATCTTTCAGTCACTGATAATAAATGCTGAATCTGTCAGTATTCATGTCTTTATCTTTACAAAATGTTTTTTAGTTGATGAGAAATATTTTGGCACATAAAATGTTAGATTTGATCTACAAAGACAACACTTTAAAAATCTGTTGATGCAATGGGAGTTTGGTATAAATGGTAATGTTTATAGCACTGGAGCTTTTCTAAATATTATAAAAAATATGTTTTTACATGATGAGTCCTTCAAATTCTCAACTGGCATCAGGAAGAAATTCCTGACTTTTGAAGAAAATGAGATTAAAATGTAGTAAAAGAAATTTAGATTGTTTATAATATGGTTTGAAAGGAATCATGACTTAAATTTCATAGTGTAGAGGCAGGAGGCTAAGAGAGGATAAAGATATACTGTTAATGTTTATAAATTCTGTACATTATCCACTCCTTACCTCTCAAAAGCCTCTTTGCTAAAGGTAGGTGTCATTATGTATGCAAATAAGGGAAGCTATGCCATGAAAAGTAATCCTTAGGCTGCTCATAGTCTTAAGTACTTTTAATAACTGAATCACTTGAAGTATTTATGTAGACCTACTTACAAGAAAAAAAAATGAAAAAAATGTAAATAAAAATGTTACACATTTTATAAGTAAATTCTTACTTTTTATATTGCCCTTGATTCACATCAAATAATTATTCAAGAATAAGAACGCATTATCATGAGTTAAATTTTTGAGATGCAAAATTGTATGTTTTGCCCATTTTCTCTACCTGTTTTGTGTGAAAGATAATACGATTGAATGCATGCATTGTTTGTGCCCAAGTACATGTCTGAAACACAACCTATTCTTTATATCCTATTGAGAGAATTGTGGCTCCTTTTTTCTTTCACGTTACTTAATATTTGGCTGTAGCTCTTCTTTGGCAGTAGGTAGGGTATTTGATAATTCTGCTGTGCTGCATAAACATTTTTACTTCAAAGTGATTGCTCGTCCGTGTCTCACTGGAATTATTTCAAGCCAGATGTCTAATTCTCTCCAACATCTTTAATGTTTTCAAAAATCATCTTGGGTGTTGTTACTGGAGTATCATTAGGTACAATTTGAAACATTTCAGTGGGCAGTACATGGATTCAGAATATTTGTGCAATATGTACTCTTGCTTCTCAAGTCTTTAGGGAATTTTTCTTTTATATACCATTCTCCTAACACTTTATTTTCTTCACTAGTTGACTTAGTTATATAGTTATGCTAAACATAATTTTTCCATTTGGCTAACAATTATTAAAACTATAGTAGGATCCAAACATTCCAAAAGAGCACTGGGATAAGAGATGGTGCCTATACTATACCTACAGCTAGGAGAAAACAGGATACATAGAAATAAATGTGGGCAGTCCTATGAGCCAAGAAAGCCCAGATCTAGGAGTTCTTAATATTGTTGGGTGAAGAAAGGAACATTTTGATGTTCCTTAGAAGCACAAGGAAAATAACCCCAAGAAAGAGGATTGGCTTAAGAAAAAGTATATAACGATATGATTTGCTCCAAAAGCAGAAAGCACTGCATCAACTGAAGGAAGTTTTGGAGAGAGAAATGTGAATTATGCTGAGATAGCTGGCTTTATCCTTCAGATCAAGGGAAGTATTACAAATTTAAAACAGGGTATAGCATGGTCAGATTTGTATTTCAAAAATAAGGTCACATGTTTGACAGATTGTATGGAAGATAAACTTAAGTAGTCCTGTTGGTGAAGAACTGCTTCAGTTGCTACACATGTGGCATCGGACTAGATTAGAAATGAAGAGAAATCATTCAAGGATAGAATATTCAGAAACTATCAGTGCATCTAACACATATAATAAAGGCTCAATAAATGCCTCTTGATGAAAAACAAAAAATGCACATATTGGGTTTCAAATGTTACATTGCTAGAATGTTTACAATTATGGAGTCATATTTTATGTTTCTGTGTATGTGTATGTATGTGTGTGTATATATATATTTTTATCCTTATTAAAGGCAGAAATTTCAAACTACATATGAAGTATTCATATCTGTATATTTATAGTAGATGTGTGTGTTTTCTGTTTTAGATCGCCTGTTTTGTAGTAAAGAGATGCTTCTCAGGACATCGTGGGATCACGCTGTTCAGACTGATTTCCAACAGGCACAGTGTGGTAACCAAAGTCTCCCCTTTTGCTGATGAATGTAAACATTCCAATTGAGTGAAGTTTCAAAAATATTTGTACATTACGGGTTTGAGTAATATGGGAGCAAGAAACTGTTTCTGTTCCACACATGCCTCAGTTTGCTAAGCAGGAAGTTACCAAGAAACTGAAGTAAACCAGAACTCCTACAAATTCTTAGAGCATATATTAAAAGAGTGAGAATTTACTCACTTCAACATTATGGATCACTTTTACCTCATGCTTATTTTAATTTACTTGTAAATTACTTTGTAATTTACAAAATTACAATCAGGTTATGTATTTTTGCCTGGAATATGACATAAGCCATATCATATCCTTAAGGTATTACATTCTGTGGCACACAATTTACTTCATGTTTACTTTACTGGTAATGTTGATTTTAATTACATGGTTAGGAGATTATCCAGATTCTGCATGATATAGTTTGTACATATTAACATGATTTTACTTTTATAATCAACATATAATGTATATACTATGTAAATATCCTGCCCTGATCAAATTTGATTATCTCCTGAGATGCTAAATTTAATGAACGATTCTTTTTTAACTTTTATTTTAAGTTCAGGGGTACATGTGCAGGATGTGCAGGTTTGTTACATGGGTAGCATGTGCCATGGAAGTTTGTTGTCTATTTTTTCTGAGTTTCTTGAAAACCTTTCTCCCCTCTTGCCTTTCTATGGCTGATGTGCTGTTGAGATATCTGGTGCCTGTATTACTTTCTTACTCTTAAAAATAACTTGGTCATTTTGCCTGTAAGCCCTGAGAATTTTTCATTTCACCTTAAAGTCTAAAATTTTTACTATGATATGTTTCAGGGTGATTGCCCTGGCTCAGTTTTTCCAGGTGTATAATAGGTTCTTTCAATATATTGATATAAGGATTTTATTTTTACTAGAAAATTACTTCTGGATTTTAAAAATAAATGTTAGTTTCATTCCATTCCATTATTATTGTTTTATTATTATTATTATTTTTGAGATGGAGTCTCACTCTGTTGCCCAGGCTGGAGTGCAGTGGCACGATCTCGGCTCACTGCAAGCTCTGCCTCCCGGGTTCATGCCATTCTCCTGCCTCAGCCTCCTGAGTAGCTGGGACTACAGGCGCCCATCACCACGCTCGGCTAATTTTTTGTACGTTTAGTAGAGACAGTGTTTCAACTATGTTAGCCAGGATGGTCTTGATCTCCGGACCTTGTGATCCACCCTCCTCGGCCTCCCAAAGTGCTGGGATCACAGGCATGAGCCACCTTGCCCGGCCTATTATTCTCTTAAGATATCCCAGTTGCATACATGTAGAACTCCTTTGCATGTCTGTCATTTCAACCACTTTTTCTCCAGCCATTATTACTTTTCCTCTTTTTTTTTTTTTTTTTGGTCATGTTTATATTCATGGTTACCTTATTTAAACTCTTAAGTTCAGAGGTACAAGTGCAGGTTTGCTACATAGGTAATCTTGTGTCATGGGAGTTTGTTGTTAGATTATTTCATCATCCAGGTATTACGCTTAGTACCCATTAGTTATTTTTCCTGATATTCTCCCTCCTCACAACCTCCACTCTCCAAAAGGCCCCAGTACATGTGTGTCCCTCTATGTGTCCATGTGTTCTCATCATTTAGCTCCCACTTAGAAATGAAAACACGCAGTATTTGGCTTCCTGTTTCTGTGTTAGGTTGCTGAGGATAATGGCCTCCAGTTCCATCCATGTCCCTATAAAGGATATGATCTCATTCTTTTTATGGCTGCATAGTATTCCATGGTGTATATTTATCACATTTTCTTTATCCAGTCTATCACTGATGGGCATTTAGTTTGATTCCATGCTTTTCCTATTGGGAATAATGCTGCAATGAACATACACGTGCATGTATCTTTATAACAGAATGATTTATACTCCTTTGAGTATATACTGAGTAATAATATTGCTGGAATATTCATGGTTTCTTTCTTCCTTTCAGTGCCTGTTATTAAAATTTCATTCAATTTTACTCTCCCTTGGGCATCTTGAATTATATCCTTCAGTTCTGTTTTTATGTTATTTTATTTCTTACTTTTTTATTTAAAGTTTCTTTCCTGAGCTCTGTCAACTCTCATTAAAATTCAACTCTTGTGTTTATTTACTATTTATTTGTGTTCTTAATTTTTGTATTTCAGTACTTTTTACAAGTATATATGATTGTTTGTGTAAGACTAATTAGGTTAATTTGAGATTGTTTTATGATAGTTTGTTCTCCTTTATACTGGATATTAAGGAAAATTTTTAACAACTGAAATGCTTTCTTTTTTTTTTTCTTTTTTTTCTATAGCTTGGTATGATATTGCTCTGATTTTCCTATTTCTAGGCATTTTGTGGATAGGGTTTCTTTTTCAACAGTGCTCTCTGCTGCCAATATAAGTGACATGTAGTTTCATTAATGGTTGGCATTGGTGATGGGGGAGAAGGATAAATTGGCTTATCTTGTGAGTGTTTCTTCAGCACCTTTAATTTTCTCTTCTCACTCTCTTTTCCATTATTATCATATGTCTAAGGGGTACCACTCTCTCTCTCCTCAACTAATAGCGGTGATGCTGGGGCTACTACCTATAGTACCCCTCTAATTTAGGCCTCGTGCTCTAGCAAGTGCTATGAAGGGCTAAGTCCCTGATCATTATTCAGTATTTTGGCACTTAGACTTGAACTTCTCTTTCTCAGATTGATTTTTTTGGACTATGTTCTTCTTTCTTCTTTTCTCTTCACTGCCTATGATCTATTTAGAGTTTCCCTTCTTTCTACTAATTTCTGCATTCATAAGATTGCAATACTGAAGGGAGTTTCAATAGGAACTGCTGAAGTTTAGTGTTTGTTTTCCCATTCACAAGTAACATGAAATTCACAATATTCTCTAACTCCTATTAATGCACATTATATCATTTTATTTTTTGGTGAGTGTCTCTTTAAGCTTGTTCATGCACATGTATTCACTTATTTTTGTATATATTTTGGGGGAATATATATTATACTTATATTCTATATTTATACTTAGCCTTCTATCATATTAATACATGTTTCTTTAAACTCTTCACTGCCTTTTCAAGTTTTAAAACTTTATAATATAGCTTTCTATTCATAGAAGTAATACTGATTCAGAAATCTTATGGAGCAAAAAACTAACAATGAAACTGAAAAACAGTAATTCTACCTCCCAGAGGCAAACAACAATAACATTCATTTTTTTCTTCCAGCATGTTTTTTCTGCACATATTGATAGAAATGATATTGCACCTATAATTTGATATCCTGCTTTTTTTTTTTAACTGTGTTTCATAATTATTTTCCTGTGTAATTCAAATTATTCATAAACATCATTTTCCATGGTTTCCTAGTATTCCACCATATGGATATTTTCCTAACATTTATTGTAATTTTCATATTTACACAAATTTTACAATGAACATCTTTGTGCATACATTTGCATCCATATTTCAGATTTTTTATAACACATTTCTGGTAAAGGAATATAAACCCACAAGTTAGTTATTACTGAATACTAAAGTTTGATTTATTCTCAACAGCTTGTAAGCGTGACTTTAAGTGCTTTCTTGTAAAAGTAGGTGTGGTAGGTATACTTTTGGAGTATGTATATATCTGGAATTTCTTACTTTTGTTTTTATATATGATAAATAATGTGGAACACTATCAATTATTGGCCCACAATATTGTTTTCATATTGTTATCTACTATCACTTAATAATGCAGACATTCTTAACGCAGTCTAAGTTTTACTCCCTTGGGTTGATTATGGTTTAATTTTGCCTTAATTTTCATCTGTTGAAAACTCACAAATTTATATCTCTATCCGAAAGTGCTTCTTTGAACACAACAGACATATATGTGATAGTCAATTTTCCCTCTCCACTTTGATATCTAACAGGCATCTCAATGTTATCATGAGTCTTAAACTTAACAAAGCTCATGAAAGAACCGGTCATTTTCCCCCACTACCCAGAAACACACACATGCGCACACAAACCTGCTACAGTCTGGTACACATACTTGACCATGCTTCTAGCAGTTTAAGGCAAAAACTTGAGTCTTTCTTGTGTTTCTTCACATCTCACATACAATATCTCAGTAAGTTTATAAATTATGCCTTCAAAGCATAACTTAAATGTGTTTATTTCTCTTCATCTCCACTGCTAACACACTGGTCTTTTATATCTTACCTAGAATAGTACAGCAAGAGATTGTGTTAAGAGATCACCTAGACATTCCCTTAGGTTCCATTCTCCTACAGAAGCTAACGGGACCGTCTGTTAAAAAGTAAGTCTGATTTTTGTCAGTCTTCACCTTAAGGATATTCCAGTGGCTTTCCATAAAAATGACAATAAAAATCCCAAGTCCTTTTTGAGTTGTGTCCTTTCCTGGTTTGGGTATTAGGGTGTTGCTGGCTTCATTGAATGACTTAGGGAGGAGGGTTCCTTCTTTCTCTATCTTGTGGAATCGGGTCACAAGGATTGATACCAATTCTTCTTTGAATGTCTAGTAGAAATCTGTTGTGAATCCATCCAGTCATGGGCTTTTTTTGTTGTTGGTAATTTTTTAATTACAGTTTCAATCTAGCTGCTGGCAATTGGTCTGTTCAGGGTATCTAATTGTTCCTGATTTAAGCTAGGAAGGTTGTATTTTTTCTAGGAATTTATCCATCTCTTCTAGGTTTTCTAGTTTATGTGCATAATGGTGTTCATAGTAGCCTTGAATGATCTTTTGTATTTCAGTGGTGTCAGTATTTCCTGTTTCGTTTCTCAGTAAGGTTATTTGGATTTTCTCTCTTCTTTTCTTGGTTAATCTTACTAATGGTCTATCCATTTTATTTATCTTTTCAAAGAACCAGCCTTTCGTTTCATTTATCTTTTGTACTGTTGTTGTTGTTTCAATTTCATTTAGTCGTGCTCTGATCTTAGTTATATCCTTTCTTCTGCTGGGTTTGGGTTTGGTTTGTTCTTGTTTCTCTAGTTTATTGAGGCCACAGTCACCAAAACAGTGTGGTACTGGTATAAAAATAGGCACATAGGCCAATGGAACCAAATAGAGAACCCAGAAATAAACCCAAATACTTACAGCCAACTGATCTTCGACAAAGCAAACAAAAACATAAAGTGGGAAAAGGACACCCTATTCAACAAATGGTTCTGGGATAATTGGCTAGCCACATGTAGGAGAATGAAACTGGATCCTTGTCTCTCACCTTATACAGAAATCAACTCATAATGGATTAAGGACTTAAACCTAAAACCTGAAGGTATAAAAATTCTAGAAGATAACATTGGAAAAACCCTTGTAGACATTGGCTTAGGCAAGGATTTCATAACCAAAAGCCCAAAAGCAAATGCAATAAAAACAAAGGTAAATAGCTGGGGCCTAATTAAACTAAACAGCTTTTGCACAGCAAAAGGAACTGTCAGCAGAGTAAATAGACAACCCACAGAGTAGGAGAAAACCTTCACGATCTATATATCTGACAAAGGACAAATAACCAGACTCTACAACAAACTCAAACAAATCAGTAAGAAAAAACAAACAATCGCCGGGCGCGGTGGCTCAAGCCTGTAATCCCAGCACTTTGGGAGGCCGAGACGGGCGGATCACGAGGTCAGGAGATCGAGACCATTCTGGCTAACACGGTGAAACCCCGTCTCTACTAAAAATACAAGAAAATTAGCCGGGCGAGGTGGCGGGCGCCTGTAGTCCCAGCTACTCGGGAGGCTGAGGCAGGAGAATGGCGTGAACCCGTGGGGGCGGAGCTTGCAGTGAGCCGAGATCGCGCCACTGCACTCCAGCCTGGGGCACACAGCAAGACTCCGTCTCAAAAAAAAAAAAAAAAAAAAAAAAAAGAAAAAACAAACAATCCCATCAAAAAGTGGGCTAAGGATGTGAATAGACAATTCTCAAAAGAAGATATACAATGCAGTGGCTCACGCCTGTAATCCCAGCACTTTGGGAGACTAAAGAGGGTGGATCATGAGGTCAGTAGTTTGAGACCAGCCTGACCAATATGGTGAAACCCCATCTCTACTAAAAATACAAAAAATAGCCTGGTGTCGTGGTGTGCACCTGTAATCCCAGCTACTCAGGAGGCTGAGGCAAGAGAATCACTTGAGCCCAGGAGGTGGAGGTTGCAGTCAGCTGAGATCACGCCATCCAGCCTGGGCAACAGAGCAAGACTGTGTCTCAAAAATAAGAAAAAAAGATATAAAAATGGCCAACAAACATATGGAACAGTGCTCAACATCACTAATCGGGAAATGCAAATCAAAACCACAATGCGATACCACCTTACTCCTGTAAGAATGGCCATAACCAAAGAATTAAAAAACAGTAGACATTAGCGTGGATGCGGTTAACAGGGAACACTTCTACACTGCTGGTAGGAATGTAAACTAGTATAGCCACTATTGAAAATACTGTGGAGATTCCTTAAAGAACTAAAAGTAGAACTAAAATTTGATGCAGTAATTCTACTACTGGATATCTACCCAGAGGAAAAAAGTCACTATTTGAAAAGGATATTTGCACACACGTTTATAGCAGCACAATTCACAATAGCAAAATCATAGAACCAACCCCAATGCCCAACACTCAGTGAGTGGATAAAGAAACTGTGGAATCTATCTATCTATCTATCTATCTATCTATCTATCTATCTATCTATCTATATGGTGACAGCATTTCTGCACACAAACACACACATACACACCAGTATGGTAACACATATATATATATATCATGGAATACTACTCAGCCATAAAAAGGAAATGAACTAACAGCATTTGCAATGACCTGGATGAGATTAGAGACTATTATTCTAAGTGAAGTAACTCAGAAATGGAAAACCAAATATCATATGTTCTCACTGATATGTGGGAGCTAAGCTATGAGTATGCAAAGGCATAAGAATGATACAGTAGACTTTGGGGACTTGGGAGGAAGAGTGGGAGTGGGGCAAGGGATAGAAGACTACAAATATGGTGTAGTGTGTACTGCTTGGGTGATGGGTGCACCAGGATCTCACAAATCACCATTAGAAAATTTACTCATGTACCAAATATCCCCTGTACCCCCAATAACTTCTGGAAAAATAACATTTAAAAAAACAACTGAAAAAAGAAATAAATGAAAGTACTGACATGGAAAGCTGGGAAAAAAAAATCCCAAGTCCTCACCCTGACCTACAAGACCTGCAGTAATCTGCCTCTGTTTTCTCCTCTGATCTGTGACATTCTTCTTTCAAGCACATATTATAGTCACAATATACAAGTCTGATGTCAGTTCTGAATACACCATCTCCTTCTCAAAAAAAGCTTCCTCTAGGTGGCAGCCTCAAAAGTTGCTTCCTTCAATTTCGTGTACAATATATATGAAAGCAAAGAAAAATATTTAAACACACAACACTGAAAATTAGAACAGAGTCAACCTATTGCCAAAGTTAGGAAGATATTCTCCTAACTCTAGGGCTGGGTAAAGAATTGGATTGAAGTTAATTATCAGTGTTTTCCATCTGATTGCCTCATCTGAAATTAAGAACATTTTTCATTACTCTCCTATCTTTTGCCTTATTTTTTTTTCAGATTAAATGTAGAGCTTTATACACAAGAAATATGAGCAGCCGTCATATGTACTGGTAGTATATACAAGTAGTACAGGTAGTACTGTGTGCTACCCTTTGAGGCAGCAAGAGTACAATATAACCCTACACTAATTACTTACTTTGTACAATTACATTGTAATATCATAAAGCAACTAAGCAAAAAGTAGGGAAGGGGTTCAGTCAGTGATACATTGGATCTTGGCTAGCGTAATCCTCACAATCAAATATTGAAGATGGAAGTGGAAAAAGAAAGCGCTCTGGTAGCACTAAGTAATGGGCATTTTAGTTTTTCCTCTTAAGCACCAATTCAGAGCATTCCTCAGTAAATTTACATTGGAGAAAAGCTTGTAACTAAAAATTAGGCAAGGAGTTATACACACTAACCGACTATCCAACTAAAACACTCAGAGAGATCAAAGAAAACTCTACATCCCTTTTTTTTTTTTTTTTGGTGGGGGCAAACACTCAGTCTAGCTAAATAGCTCCCTAATTTAGAAATGAGAAAACAATCATACAAAACACATATATCATGAGGCCTACAAAACGACCATAGAACAAGCTAACATTACTCTATAAATTAAAAAAATAAGGTATTTTTGGTAGCTAAATAAAAAATAACAAAATAATTGGGCATTCTCAATAGTAAAAATAATTGATAATCTGGATGACAAACAGAGGTAGAAATAAATCTTGAAAGAACAAGCTGAAATTAACTCAGTAAGATAAAGGGGAAAAGGAGAGACGTCTCCTTATTAGGGCCTTGGCTGAAGCACTTGCCGGGTGCCTCCACCAAGATGTCATTATTCGGGGCCCATGGCTGGTGCATTTTTTCCCATTTTGACTCGTTACTTTTCTACTCCTAATCCTTCCATCTATCTTCCCCCCAGCTCCATGGAGCCATAAAATGGCAGCACATTTTGTCCAGGATTCCTCTGCAGTGTGATGATTCCCTACACCTGAGTTGTATTCCACCTGACCCTCAGCTTGTATCATTCTGTGAGACAAAAGGAACACCAAAGAGTGAGTGTTTTTCTATGGATCTTTGTAACAGCCGAAAGTTTGACAGTATTCAATGGTGACAGCATTTCTGTCAGCACACAAACACACACATAAACATCAATATGGTAACACAGTTTTGGGAAATGGCCTGTCTTACTTTTATGGCAAAATAGTACTCTGTACCATCCAATAGATAGCCAGGGGTGCTTGTGTCACTGTATCCCAAGCTTCAGATGTCTCAGAACAAAGAGACTCCAATTGCTTGAAAGAAAGTAGAGAAGAGAATAAGAGTCTCTGCTGGTAATCCAGAGAATTCTCCTGGATCTTCACCAAGATTATCAAGGCAGTACCTCTATAAATTTGCAGGAACCATGGTGCTACTGGGATTCGGCTGCCACCCTAATGCAGTTACAGCTTAGATCACAACACACAAGTCCTTTAGAATATCTGAAAAGCCTTCCCAGGAAGGACAGGTACAAATAAGCCCAGACTTCAAAGACTAAAATAAATCCCTAACTCTTCAATGCCCAGACACAGATAAACATCTACAAGTATAAAGAAAATCCAGGAAAACATGACCTCACAAAATAAACTAAATAAGGCAACAGTGACACATTCTGGGGAAAAACAGACATGTGACCTTTCAGACACATGTCTGTTTTTGTGTTGTGAATCAGAATTCACAATGAGGAAACTCAAAGAAATTCAAGATAACACAGAGAATGAATTAAGAATTCTATCCAACAAATTTAACAATGAGATCAAGATAATTAAAGATTGAGATAATTTTTAAAAAATGAAGCAGAAATTTTGGAGCTAAAAAATGTAATTGGCATACTAAAGAATGCATCAGAGTCTTTAAATAGTGTAATTGATGAAGCAAAAGAAAGAACTAGTGAGCTTGAAGACAACCTATTTGAAAACACACAGTAAGAGGAAACAAAACCAAAAAGAATTAAAGAAAAATGTATGCCTCCAAAATCTATGAAATAACTTCGAAAGGGCAAATGTAAAATTTATTGGCCTTAAAGAGGTGGCAGTGAGAGAGACAGATACAGGTAGAAAGTTTATTCAAAGTAATAACAGATAAATTCTCAATCCTGAAGAAAGATATCAATATTCAAGTACAAGAAAGTTGTAGAATATCAAGCAGATTTAACCAAAGGAGGAATTTAATAATCAAACTTCCAATTATCAAAGATAAGCAAAGGATCCTAACAGCAGCAAGACAATGAAACAAATAACATATAATGGAGTTCCCAACACATCCAGCAGCAGACTTTTCAGTGGAAACCTTACCAGCCAGGAGAGACTAGAGCCACATATTTCGAGTAATAAAGGAAAAAAACAGTTACCCTAGAATAGTGTATCTGGCAAAAGTATATTTCAAACATTACAGAGAAATAAAGACTTTTGCAGAAAAACAAAAACTGAGCGATTTCATCAACATCATGCCTGTTCTACAAGAAATTCCAAAGGCTGTACTTCAATCAGAAAGAAAAGGATGTTAATGACCAATGACCAAGAAGTAATCACCTGAAGGAACAAAACTTACCAGTAATAGTAAGCATGCAGAAAAACACAGAATATGATAACTCTGTAACTATGGTGTGTAAACTACTCTTATTATAAGTAGAAAGACTAAATGATGAACCAATAAAAAATAATAACTACATCAGCTTTTCAAGGCATAGTCAATACAATATGACATAAATAGAAACAAACAGAAAGTAAAAAAGTGAGGGGATGAAATTAAGGCATACAGTTTTTATCACTTTTCTTTTTGCTTTGTTATCTGTTTGTTTACGCAACCTACCAAAGCCTGTGGGACATAGGAAAAGCAGCACTAAGAGGGAAGTACATAGCTACAAGTGCCCTATATGGTTTGGCCGTGTCCCCACCCAAATCTCATCTTGAATAATAGCTCCCATAATTCCTGTCATAGGAGGGACCCAGTGAGAGGTAACTGAATCATGGGGATGGGTCTTTCCCATGCTATTCTTGTGATAGTGAATAAGTCTCATGGTATCTGATGATTTCCTCTGCACATGCACTCATGTCTGCTGCCATGTAAGACATGACTTTGCTCCTAATTTGCCTTCCACTGTGATTGTGAGGCCTCCCCAGCCATGTGGAACTGTCAGTCAATGAAACCTTGGGTATGTCTTTATTAGCAGCATGAGAACAGACTAATACATGCCCACATCAAAAAAGAGGAGAAACTCAAACAATCCAAAGATGCATTTTAAAGAACTAGAAAAGCAACAGCAAACCAAATCCCAAATTGCCATATGAAAATAAATACTAAAGATGATAGCAGAAATAAATAAAATTGAAATGAAAAAACAATACAAAAGACCAACAGAACAAAAAGTTGGGTTTTTGAAAAGATAAACAAAATTGACAACCCTTAAGTTAGTTACACTACAAAGAAAACAATGGGACAAGACCCAAATAAATAAATCAGAGATTAAAAAAAGGATACATTACAACTGATAGCACAGAAATGCAAAGGATTATTAGCGGCTACTCTGAGCAACTATATTCCAAAAAATTAGAAAATCTAAAATAAATGAAAAAAAAAATCCTAGATAAATACAACCTACCAACATTGAACCATGAACGGATCCAAAACCTAAACAGATCAATAACAAGTAACAAGATCTAAGCTATAATAAAAAGTCTCCCAGTAAAGAAAAGCCTGGGACCCAATGACTTCCCTACTGAATTCCACCAAATATTTAAAGACCTACTACCAATCCTATTTAAACTATTCCAAAGAATAGAAGAGGGAATACTTCCAAACTCATTTTACAAGGGCAATATTACTCTGATACCAAACCCAGACAAAGACACATCAAAAAAAGAAAGCTACAGGTCAATACATTTAATGAATATTGATGCAATAATCCTCAACAAAACACTAGCAAACTGAATTCAACACTAAATTAGAAAGATCATTTATGATAACCAAGCAGGATTTGTCCCTGAGATGCAAGGATGGTTCAACATAAACATATTAAGCAATAAGATACATCATATCAACAGAATGATAGATAAAAACTATATGATCACTGCAATTAATGCTGAAAAAGCTTTGATAAAATTCAACATTCATTTATAAAAAAAAAATTCTCAAACGGTGTAGAAGGAACATACCTCAAGATAATAAAAGCCATGAGGGAGCAAGATGGCCGAATAGGAACAGCTCCAGTTTCCAACTCCCAGCGCGAGCGACACAGAAGACCGGTGATTTCTGCATTTTCAACTGAGGTACTGGGTTGATCTCACTAGGGAGTGCCAGTCAATCGGTGCTGGTCAGCTGCTGCAGCCCCACCAGCGAGAGCTGAAGCAGGGCGAGGCATCCCCTCACCTGGGAAGCACAGGGGGAAAGGGAATCCCTTTTCCTAGCCAGGGGAACTGAGACACACAACACCTGGAAAATCGGGTAACTCCCACCCCAATACTGCGCTTTAAGCAAACAGGCACACCTGGAGATAATATCCCACACCTGGCCAGGAGGGTCCCATGCCCACGGAGCCTCCTTCATTGCTAGCACAGCAGTCTGTGATCTTGTGGCAAGGCAGCAGCCAGGCTGGGGGAGGGGCACCCGCCATTGCTGAGGCTTAAGTAGGTAAACAAAGCCGCTGGGAAGCTCGAACTGGGTGGAGCTCACAGCAGCTCAAGGAAACCTGCCTGTCTCTGTAGACTCCACCTCTGGGGACAGGACACAGTAAACAATAACAAACGCAGCAGAAACCTCTGCAGACACAAACGACTCTGTCTGACAGCTTTGAAGAGAGCAGTGGATCTCCCAACACGGAGGCTGAGATCTGAGAACGGACAGACTGCCTGCTCAAGTGGGTCCCTGACCCCTGAGTAGCCTAACTGGGAGACATCCCCCACTAGGGGCAGTCTGACACCCCACACCTCACAGGGTGGAGTACACCCCTGAGAGGAAGCCTCCAAAGCAAGAATCAGACAGGTACACTTGCTGTTCAGAAATATTCTATCTTCTGCAGCCTCTGCTGCTGACACCCAGGCAAACAGGGTCTGGAGTGGACCTCAAGCAATCTCCAACAGACCTACAGCTGAGGGTCCTGACTGTTAGAAGGAAAACTATCAAACAGGAAGGACACCTACACCAAAACCCCATCAGTACATCACCATCATCAAAGACCAGAGGCAGATAAAACC